>NC_058091.1:172472500-173722500 GCF_020171115.1 Neogale vison
CTGGAATTTTCATTTAATTACCATCTTTCTTATTTGGAAAGAGCTTTGGCATTATACCATTAAGAAGACCCTGGGCAAACCTATAATGAGTTCCTTTTGGAGCTTCATGTCACTCCTATCCAGTCAGGAGGTTGGCCATGCGTTGCCACAGATTCTCTTCCATGATGTCGATGTCCTTGGGAATGACTGCCATTTTGAGGCTTGGCGACTCCAGTCACTGAATTTTTAAAATAGGACTCCAGTTAAAGCTCTGAAAGCCGCACCTTCCAGAACCTTAATATCTTGGTAATCCAACTGTTGGAAATAAAAGAAGGACAGCGTCAAAGGAGAAAAATTTCATATAAAGTTCTTATGACAGCCCCTTCATGTTGGAAAGTGAAATGTCTCTTGTAAACAACCCCCTGAATTTCTGAAAGAACATCCATTTCACCATATATATATATATATATATATATATCTTTTCTGGTGTATTTTGTGACCTAAACAAGTAAGGTCCCAGCCCCTTCTTCCCAACCCCAGTCTTAAATTATTTAAGGAAATTATTTACAATTAAACTAAATAAATGCCAGTGGGATTATGAAGAATTTTCCACTTGAAATTAAATGGTGATGTCTATTTTCTGATACTGTTTGCTCTGATGAGAGACTACTAGGGTTGAGAATTAAATACTGAGAAGCACCAGCCAATAGTCATGATATTCAGTTTTGGTGTCCAATTTTATATTGCCTTACAGGGATGAAGACCAATGACGTAAGACTTTTTTTTTTTAAGATTTTATTTATTTATTGGACAGACGGAGATCACAAGTAGGCAGAGACGCAGGCAGAGTGAGAGGGAGGAAGCAGGCTCGCCACTGAGCAGAGAGCCCGATGTGGGGCTTGATCCCAGGACCCTGGGATCATGACCTGAGCTGAAGGCAGTGGCTTTAATCCACTGAGTCACTCAGGCGACCCCATAAGACCGATATTTTAACATCAGCTTTTGACCCAGCTCAGTCAGTTCTTAAGGCAAAAATTGGTCCATTGGCCAAGGTATCTGAGGGTATTTTCCTTACTTTTTAGCGCAATGGTGCTCTTAGAGTGAACCGTACATTGGCTTGCTTGAAATGTTACTATAATTTAGGAATGAGAAATTGCCACCTGGAAGAGAATATTTCTCAAGAACGATAGGACAGCACATACCATGGAATTATAGTAACAGCAGCTGAACACTGATCCATCTGGAAACTTTAAACAATGCATCTGGCAATTTACAGGTAATAACTTGCCACTTTTGACAGAAAAGGTCATAAATATTTCTTATTATTACCAAACAAGACACCTGTGAGCTCGGAGCGAACCCTTATAAATCTAGGGGCCGTGTTGGCTGGCTGTCCTGAAGTAAACATAAAGTCAGCTAATCTTTCAAATTGGAAAATGCCATAAACATGCAAAGAAGTCATAAGATTTGTGAATAAAAGTAAACTGTTTGACAGCAGAATGTCGTTGGATTTTAAACGTAAGTGGGTATCGGACATGGTAATCATGAGTCCCTGTTTTCACGTGACTCTCTTGGTATATGCCAGTTGCCCTTGCTGAATTGTTAAAGGTGAGGTACTCCTTTCACTCTCAAATGTGTCCTTGCCCCATGTTGAAAGGTAAATTATATCCTATCCTTAGTCTTAATACTCCTATGCTCCAAAAGACAAAAAGAAGCAAGAAGAACTAAAGAAGAATTTAGGCCCCCTGCTGTTTGGAAATCAGATAGTGAAAAAGCTGTTTAGTTTAGCTGGGGATATTAGTTCTTTAGTGTCACCTGACAAGTTATGGTCTACTTTAAGGAGATAAGGAAGGCTTCCAGGGAAAGCAAGCTGGACTGAGACAGACAAGTAGACTGATGGATGAATGGTTGGATGGAGATAGGTCAGTGCATGATAGACAGAGGGTAGATGATAGATGGTAGATAGAAATAGATGTTAGATAGATGATGGTAGATAAATATAGATAAAATAGGTGATAGATGAAGGAAGGGATGGTGAAGACCTAGATGATAGATGGATTGATAGAGGGGAGGGAGAGAGTTACATATACACTATATGTCTAACGAGGTCAACTCTGTACTCAGCTAATTACAATTCTTCTAATGTTCTTTCTGAGAAGTAATGCTGAGCTACTTGCATTTTCTAACTCCCTTATGATGCAACTTTCTTTTGAAAATCAGTAGAGTATGTTTTCGTTGTTTTTTTTTTCCAATTTATTTATTTTCAGGAAA
Organism: Neogale vison; assembly: GCF_020171115.1. Taxonomy (NCBI): domain Eukaryota; kingdom Metazoa; phylum Chordata; class Mammalia; order Carnivora; family Mustelidae; genus Neogale; species Neogale vison. The sequence goes on from NC_058091.1 coordinate 172,474,751, forward strand.
ACATTATTCATTATTTTTTCACCACACCCAGTGCTCCATGCAAGCCGTGCCCTCTATAATACCCACCACCTGGTACCCCAACCTCCCACCCCCCCCGCCACTTCAAACCCCTCAGATTGTTTTTCAGAGTCCATAGTCTCTCATGATTCACCTCCCCTTCCAATTTACCCAAATTCCCTACTCCTCTCTAACGCCCCTTGTCCTCCATGCTATTGGTTATGCTCCACAAACAAGTGAAACCATATGATAATTGACTCTCTCTGCTTGACTTATTGCACTCAGCATAATCTCTTCCAGTCCCGTCCATGTTGCTACAAAAGCTGGGTATTCATCCTTTCTGATGGAGGCATAATACTCCATAGTGTATATGGACCACATCTTCCTTATCCATTCATCCGTTGAAGGGCATCTTGGTTCTTTCCATAGTTTGGCGACTGTCGCCATTGCTGCTATAAACATTGGGGTAGAGATGGCCCTTCTTTTCACGACATCTGTATCTTTGGGGTAAATACCCAGGAGTGCAATTGCAGGGTCATAGGGAAGCGCTATTTTTAATTTCTTGAGGAATCTCCACACTGTTCTCCAAAGAGGCTGCACCAACTTGCATTCCCACCAACAGTGGAAGAGGGTTCCCCTTTCTCCACATCCTCTCCAACACATGTTGTTTCCTGTTTTGTTAATTTTGGCCATTCAGTAGAGTATGTTTTATGCATCCTCTAGAAACTCAAGCTAAGGAAGAAATTGTTTATAAAAAAAAAATCTCAACTCAAGCTTCATTTTATAAAGATCAGGAATACCTATATTGAGCATAGGCAATTCAACCTTCTAACTCAATTAACTTAGTATGACTAATTCTTAAGATATCCTTATCACATCATCGATAATTTGAAAGATACAACATTTTCAAAGGAATCGAATTTTGAACCAATTCAACCTCACTAGCATCTCCTTTGAGCAAGTGATAAAATTTTATTGCAATGAGTAATAGTTTGTACCAATTGCAAACCAGCTAGCTCCTCCTCTGCTTTGTTGTGGACTGACTTTCCTAAGTTTTGAATTTCATTTTTGCCCTAAAATAACTTACTCAACAAGAGCGGCTGGAATTTTCTATATAATAAAAATCAAGCCATTAAAATCTCAGGTTTTCGTCAGCAGACAAAATTGAATTAAACCAACAAAGAAAAACAGGTTACCAATACTCAGATCATGCTTTTCCTGAAGCAGCCAGTATACCTGCCACGGAATCTGATCAAGAATGGGACTCTGAAGGACATTGGTATAGTTTCAGAATGATCTTTTAGGAGGCTGAACTAGAATGTTTGCAGTTAATGTGCGTGCGTGTGTGTGTATGTGTGTGTGTGTTTTGACAATACAGCAAAGCCATATTGTATAGGTGTATACATCTTGACTAAAATCCACCTGTGTGGCAAATGGAAGGAAGAAGAATACTAATGTATTAATTATCTTCTTGCCCCAGTTAACTATGCATGTTAATTAAGATGGCTTATTTCATTATCACCCCAAGATACTCATGTAGTACCTGAAATTCACAAGTTCTTTTAAAAGAAATATTGCCTTCATTGATAGAAAATTAAGCAACATATTAGTACATTCATAATTAAAATTAAGATATAGAGTATTCTCAAATTGAAATGGCTACTCTCCAAAAGAGAAACATAAATAAGAATTTAAGTAGCGGAATTGAAAACTTTATTTGACTTTAAGCCACTGGTTACATCTATAGTTATATTTTTTTAAGACCATCTTTATGTCTTTATACATACCTGTATCACTATGTTGCTGTTACTGGCTGTATAACTAGATAAGTTTTCATTTGTTCATCTATCCTTACTCAATAGAGCTGCTTCAAGGGCACCTTGCAGAAAGGGTAGTGGCTTGGGAAACAGATGAAAAAACACTCACAAACCTCTTGAGTTTATAGATCTCTACAAGGCTTGTCTTGATTGGTGGCAGGTCAAGAAATCCATTCTTGGGCACCAGGATTCCTACACTGTCATGTCTCCAGAAAATGCCAGGTCTGGGTGTCACACTAGCTTAGAGGACCAATGTCTCAGACATGACCCATGAGAGTCTAACTTGAATATGCATCTCATCATATCAAGTACCTCTCCTTTATCACAAAGGAACATTTTGGCTTATATTGAAGACAGCATTGCTACACTTTACGTTTCTTTCCCTTCTCACCCTCCTTATCTTGGGCAAGTGAAGGTTCTCATTTCCATGGAGGTCAGGAAAAAGGATCAATGGCATTAAGCTGCCTAAGTTTTTGTTTTTGTTTTTGTTTTTGTTTTTTAGTTCAGTGAGAGGAATCTTTAATGGGTTCCTTCTAAGTCTCTGAAGAATATTTTGTAATTGAGTTATGTGGAGCCCTAAATATCTGCAAATGCTCATTTTTAGAGACTATATTCCCCCCTTGTACAACTTGTTTTCATGCCTTTTTTGATTTCCTACTTTCTTTTATTGCCAGGTAATCAGTCCTTAAAGGCAATGGCCCTTCCCCATAGAAATGCTTCCAGACGTTAGATGGAGAATATCCCTCTTGAGACCTTAGCTAGCATAATTAATTTGAACTTCATATGCCTCTCTTCCCAGGAGAGAGGAATGGTCTTAGGTTTTGAAGTCCCAGGTGAACCGAGCTACTTATAAATTAAAATACCTTACTTTGCTTTTGTGTAATATGGGTATTTTATCTATCTCAAAGTGGCAACAGTTAAGAAATTTGAAATCATAGTAACAAATATAGTTCTGACTTGCTAAAAATGGAACATATTTTAGAGGGGGCATCACCTCTTTCCTGTCTCTTGTCCCTCCAACATCTGGTGGTGCCATGTCTCCCTAGTCTGGCAAATACCTGGGACAGTTGAGTTTTTGAGTTCAAAGTTTAAAACACTTTTCCGTCTGACACATAGTAGGTAGTCAATATAATTAACTTCTTTTTAAAGATTTTATTTATTTATTTGACACAGAGAGAGAGAGAGCACAAGTAGGCAGAGCAGCAGGCAGAGAGAGAGGAGGAAACAGGCTCCCTGCTGAGCAGAGAGCCCCGCATTGGGCTCAATCCCAGGACCCCAGGATCATGACCTGAGCCAAAGGTAGAGGCTTTAACCCACTGAGCCACCCCGGCGCCCCTATAATTAACCTTTAAACACTTTCCATTCTGCCAAACAAACACATCTATCTTGAATAATACAAATGCATTTATCTCAGTGTACTAATGGATTAAGTGGGTCCTTCAATGCCTTAATTTTCTTGTTCTTCCTTTTCTTCACTGTGGAACACTAGGATTAAAACATTAAAACATTACAGAAGCTAAATTTCATCTACAATTTTACGTATATCTAAGCAGAATCTAGTGCTTTTATTTTCTATATGTTTGAATGTATATAATTAGATATTTTTAATGTATGTGTCTATTTGTATATTATTACTTTCAAGTTTTGAAGTTACCGTTTTCAAGAGTTCATCATGTCCTCATAGTTGTTGCATTTATGGTTGCGTAATATCCTAATTAACAATGGTTGAAAACTTAGAAATATTGCCAGGATTTGCCATGATAAATATATGTAGCTTATCTGATAAGCTTATCTGATTAGCGAGTTGCATAGGATGTACCTTGGAGGCAAATCAAGCTCATTATGCCCATTTTGCAGTTTAAAAAGCAGAGAACATGAGAGAGGAAGGGATTTGCTCAGTATATTTCTGTGACCATGTGACATCAGAATAACATAACATAATCATGTGTTATTTTTCTTGCTAAGATACTGCCTTAACTCGGGGCACCTGGGTGGCTCGGCGGGTTAAAGCCTCTGCCTTCTGCTCAGGTTGTGATCCCAGGGTCCTGGGATCCAGCCCCGCATCGGGCTCTCTGCTCAGCAGGGAGCCTGCTTCCTCCTCTCTCTCTGCCTGCCTCTCTCCTCTCTGCCTACTTGTGATCTGTCTGTCAAATAAATAAATAAAACCTTTAAAAAAAAAAAAAGTAACAAGGTTTGTTGCTACAGCTTTCTCAGTTTTAAAATTCCTACCTCTGGTGGTAAGGATGTCTTTTGTACTTAGGATAGGGAGGGTACATTTCATTTGGAAGATTTATTTGCTGCTTTTGGGGGGACAGGAGAGGGTCCGAGTATCTTTGCACAAGCTACTTTTCTAGTAGCTTCAAGACAAAATAATCAATATGCCATTGTATGTATTTTGGACAGCCTGCCCTTGGCCCCTACGGTTGTAACACCTCTGTCTTTAATCAAAGGACCCGTTTTAAAATTGGACTTTAATTAAAAATGGCTTCCAAATGGCGAACGTCAGGGAAATCCCTTTGAGCGGCAAATGCCTTTGACTTCTGGAATCCTTCCCTTAAGCATAGGTCTGATAGCCTTACTCATGAACTTCCCAGTAAATCGCAATAGAAATCTGAGTTCATTCGACAAATGAAGATTTCTGTGCCCAGTAAGATATATTTACTGTGCCCAGTAAGATATATTTACGGTGACTTTAGTATATAACTACTTTTTTTTTACACGTACAATCAATGGTGCTTACCTAGAAAACGCAAATTCTAAAGCATTTCACAAATAATTCACCCGGCACAGGAAGCTCATCTTTATATTTGAATTTGCCCATTGTCCTCATTTGTCTATTCTGAAGCCCTATTTTGATTACTCTTAACATCTTCACCCTTATCTGAAAAGTATGGCATCTTCCTAATGCATGTATTTTTTCCTTTTAGAATCTCAACTCATTCTCAAGACAGAGGGTTCTTTCCAGAAAAAAATAAATTGCCCATTTAGTGCATATTTCATTTCCTTGGTATGAGTTTCTGTGTTCAACCCAGTTAGGATGTGTTTGACTTCTCTCTCTTGATTTATGTCACTTTCTTTTCCCTTTTCTGCACAGCCCTCTTGCCTTCCAGCCTTTCCCATTCATTTGAGGATATGAAGGTGTGATGCAGGTGAATTGGTCTCCCCGAAGACAAAGAGTTTGACACAGATAGCAGAAACTTTCCTATAAAGTTGTATATCAGATGAGGAGTTGTTAAAAGGAATAGCTGCCTAGAGCATCTCATTTCACATTACCTGGAGAGGGATTTTTTTGTCAGAAACCATCACACTGCATAGGTGAAAATACGTTGCCCAGCACATCCACCGACAACACATTATAGACATTACTCCCATGAATAATTGAAATTGTTTCCCACAGAGTTCGCATTATTAGTATTCATTTGGGCAACGCGATAATAAATTCGGAGAAAAAACTCACTCTGAATATTTAATAATATTTTGCATTTTCATGGTATGTTATATTTTGGAAGCGAGGTTTAATGAGGTGTAATGAATCAGCGAGTTGCATAGGATGTACCTTGGAGGCAAATCAAGCTCATTATGCCCATTTTGCAGTTTAAAAAACAGAGAACATGAGAGAGGAAGGGATTTGCTCAGTATATTTCTGTGACCACGTGACATCAGAAGCAAAGAACATAAAATCTTTTATAGTCAGAAGACATTCTCTCAGGAAAGGGGAAATTAAGATTAAAATGTAATATATGGTGTTGCTTATCAACATTCAAATATCCAAATAGCACTGACAATTCTCAGGATGGTAGGAGAAGCACAGGAAACTGGTTTCTTGGTTCTTTAAAATTCTTCTGTAATAAAAATGATTATAAGTGGGTATTAGGCATCTAAGAAAACTCTAGAGTTGTGGTGATTTTTAGGTGATTGGTCCTTGAGATTCAGGTCATGAGTAGTCTCCTCATACAAAAACCTGTTCTACATGCTGATGTGTGAGCTTGCTAAAATGCATGAAGTTCAGTGTCGCCTAAGGACCCTTTTGTCTAGAACCCAATTTCAAAGTGTTTGGACCTGCCAATGGAGCCAGGCATTGAGGGCAATTAAAAATAGTTCCTAACTGCTGAAAACTAACCAAGTGGTATTTCCCAGTTTGTCCCAGATATTTCCAGTTTGTCACTTCTAATTAAGAGAAAGGATTCTGGTGTCAATAAATAGTGTGTATATGTAAATGTAGACTAAATATATAAACTACATATGTAAAGTATATGTATAAACTATATATATATATACATATATATAGCCAAAACCATAAAGAAAAGTAGTCAATTGTAAAATTCTTATAAAACCATAAAAAAACTATATTTACATAAATGAAATTCTTGTAATACCATAACAAAATTATATTTACATTTATGCAGAGACCTAAAACATATATGTACTTATCTAGTTGTATAATTTTTGTTATAGAAAATACAGTTTTCATGTAAGTTATCCCATTATTAAGATGGTAGAGTGTGACATCATTACATTATTTTTTTTTAAGATTTATTTATTTATTAGAGAGAGAGTGCGTGTGCATGAGTAGAGGGAGGGGTACATGGAGGGAGAGAGAGAAGCAGACTCCCGCTGAGCACCGAGCCTAAGACCGGGCCTGATCACATGACCCTGAGATCATGACCTGAGCCAAAATCGTAAATAGAATGCTTAAATGACTGAGCCACCCAGGCATCAGTATAAACTGATAGAATGAAAAAGTAAGTAGTCTGAAGTTTCCAGGTAACTTTGCCATATTTTAGTACATGTCCCAGAAGTTTGACCTTTGACAAATGTCAGAGTCAAAGCAAGAAAGTATTCATTTTGGAGAAATTAAGTCCCCTTGGTGGACTAAAGATACCTATAGGGTTTTGGAAACAATACATTAGTACTGAAAGAACCTAGGAGATCATGTACCCAACCCCTTCAGAATGATTTTATCTAATGTCCCAGGACTTATTAGTGGCAGAGATCAAATTAGAGTCTTAATCACTCGGTTTTTATTTCTTTTTTTTTTTTTTTTACACTTTCTTCATCTCGTGGCTAGGTGGGAAATGGCAGCAAATTGAGAGCTGGCACTTTTAAATTAATTTTTATATTTCACAACTATATGTTACAGTGTCAAAATGCTCATTACTTTAAATATAAACCCGATAGCTATGGAAGCTTACTGTGTTAACCTCTCCCCATCTGTCCCCAGCTCCCAGATTTTACCAGTTTTGTTGTAATGGTGACAGAATAAAATTCCTCCCCTTTGGTTTGATGTGTAAGACATAAACTTATTCCTCTCCAGATGCATATTTACCTTTTATTTACCTTTGATTTTCATGGCCAACCTGTATTCTAACCAAACCGAGTTATTTATTTGGAAGTTCTTTCCTATTCTTTCTGACCTCCCTGGTTTTGTTCACGTGCTTATCATCGTGTGGAAATCTATTTATTCTCTTCCCCGCACAGCCTGAATCTTCTCAGTAGCAAAGCTAATCTGAAATTCCATATGTTCCGTGGAGTTTTCTCTGAACCCCAAGCTGGAATTGAGCTCTCTGTTCTCTGAACTTTAAGGCCTCTCTTCACCTAGAGTGTACCCATTTTTTTTTTTTTACATCACATATAACCTGTTAGATGGCAAACTCTTCAAAGGTTTGATTTTTGACCACTTGATCTTTGTAAGTCCCGTAACACTCCCATGGTGTAATGCTTTTTCTTCATTCATTCATCTGGTCATTTACTCACTGATTCAACCAATTTTGCTTTAGGATCCTCTTTGTGTTAGACACAAACACATAATAGTACTGAATAAGTACTCAGTAACTGTATAGATAGATAGATAGATAGATAGATAGATATAGATACCTATAGGTATACAGGTATACCTTTATAGGTATATAGGTGTACAGGTATACCTATAGGTATCTATATCTATCTATCTATCTATCTATTTATTTTTTTTAATAAATAGGGATAGCTGAAAAGGGGCCAGTTTGAAAGGATCTAGTAGCTGAGTAAGAAGGCTACCCAACAAGTGAGATAAAATACTCTTCTTTATTAGATTTTAATGCAGGTGAACACCCACTGTTGTTGGAAAGATCCCATATATGGTGCTATAATGGCAACCTCTAGCAGACCCACTGGTCGTACCTAGGTAGAGAATATATATGTACTTTACTTTGTAATACAGATCGTTACTTTGCTTTCTTTGCTATACCATAGTTAAATTAGCGTTTGTGGTTCAGAATTAACTTTCAAAGTTAACATCACTTCTGAGGGGCTGATTTCCACTCCCCTCTATATACTTACTTATCTCTTCCATATGTAAAACAGCTTCCTTTGAAGTTAGTAAGAACTCCCATGTGGCAGAGATAAAAATATTAACAATAGTTCCTTAAAACTGCTAGGAGATGCATAAACAAGAATACTTCAAGAAAGACTTAAAGAAATCTCTTTGCAAGACCAGAACAAACAAATAAAAAAAATAACTTCCAAAATGTAAGTAAGGAGCAATCACATATCAGGATTTTTTTTTTTTTTACATATCAGGAATTTTAAGGCAGAAGGTAAATACATATATTTATTTCAAACCCCAACAATTAATTGCAAATACCTTGAAATAGAACTCATGAGTGTGTATATGCCAAACGCCCATATTATATGCCAGTTTTGACTTATTTAAAATAGAAAAATGCTATTTGTCAACATTTTCTGGAAAATACAATTTTCAACATTCATTTCTGCCTTTGAAAGATGGAAGTATACCTAGAATATAATGTTTGATACCTTTCAAAAGCCCCTTTAAAGGCTGATAAGCATTCTTCATGGTATGTGTCTTATTAGCAAAATGGAGCCCGGAATATCAGTTGTTAGAACCTAAGATAATCTTTCATGGGCCAATTTATTCTTTTCTGGAGGGGAGAAGAGCCTGGGGAATTGTACATCAGTGATGGAAATTAAAAAGGAATTAAAAATATTATCATAGTTCCACACTTGCTGTCAGCTGCGATGTAAACAGAACCTACCCTTAAATGAAGTGTGCTATTTCTTATCCACTCCTTTCTGTGAACTGAATCATGTTAGTCGATTCAGCAGGTAGGAGCTGGTAGGAAGAGGTAGGAGCTGGTAGGTACGAGCTGGTAGGTAGGAGCTGGGCTGTTGATTATTCCTCCCAGGAGGGTTGATCCCAAGCTTTGAGGAGTTGGCTCAAACTATGCAACCCACTGGAGAGTTGATACTGTCTAACTCCTTCACAAAGTTAAAAATGTATGTAAATATGAAGGTTGTAAATAGGATCATCATGAATTTTCCTCTTTTTAAAATGTTTTCTGTAACAGTCTGTTTAACACGCACAGTCTTTTCTCCCATCCAAGTACTAACCAGGCCCGACCCTGCTTAGCTTCCGAGATCAGACGAGATCGGGCGCGTTCAGGGTGGTATGGCCGTAGACCTCACAGTCTTTTCTAAGGGGGCCTGGGTGGCTCTGTTGATTAAGCATCTACCTTTGCTAAGTTCATTATCTTGGGTTCCTGAGATCAAGTCCTGCACTCAGTGGGAAGTCTTCTCCTCCTTCTCCTTCTGTCCCCCTCATCCACCCATTCTCTCTCTCTCTCTCAAATAAATAAATAAAATCTTTTTTAAGTAAGTCTTTTCTGAGAAGATAACATTATTTTTCTTAAAACTGAGTAAGCTTGGTTACATTGTTACATGGAAATCTCTTTTTCTTCTTCATATTCTAGCAATACCATTGTGGTCATTTGTTTTAATACAAATGAGACCAAAGGACCTCCAAACATAACTTCCTTATTTTCTCTTTTTCATCTGTTCCCTTGTCACTTTCTTAGTGTGATTTTTTTTTCAACTTACTAGATTGTAATATTTACTTGAGCGTTTCCAAGTGTGCTTATAATCACTGAACTATCTGCACCCTATAACCAGATATTTAAATGGTTCCACTTACTCCAAATCAGGTATTTTCTACTGATTCTTAGTCCTTAATGAATTTTTCATTTTGAAATCACCTCATTCATAAATTCATTCATTCATAAATTTGCATGTTTCATTTGTAACATTATCTAATCACGTTCTTTCCTTGACCCATGTATTTTATTTTATTATTTAATTTTACAAGTAAATTCATTAATTAATTAATTTCTCACCATAACTCATACCCTCCCCAATGCCCATCACCCAGGCACCCCATCCCTCTCACTCCACTCCCCTCCAAGAACCCTCCGTTTGTTTCATGAGATTAAAAGTCTTCTATGGTTTGTCTCCCTCTCTGGCTTTATCTTGTTTCATTTTCCCTCCCTTCCTCTGTCTTGTTTCTCAAATTCCTCATATCAGTGAGGTCATATGAAAATTGTCTTTCTCTGATTCACTTATTTTGTTCTGAAGGGTATGATGCTAAGCAAAATAAGTCAATCAGAAAACAACCTATGTATTTTAAAAACATATGCATGTAAATTTTATTGACTTCTTTAGTGTAAGAGGCTGTTGTGTAAAATGTGCCCCAGGATAAAATGAGAGACTTTAGAAAGGAAGATCTTTAGTTCTATTTTCTTTTCCTAATATTCTACAAATGTATTTTATGATACAAGGGTCCAGGCATAATAAATGATGATCAGCCGTCCAAGAGTAGAGCTGTAAGGGTTTAGTTGTCACTTCAGGAGCAGTGTCCTAAAGAAAAGTGAAGGAATATCAACAGTCCTCCACACAATTGGATTGTAAGGACAATTAAGTAAAAAAGATCAAATTCTATTGGAAGGAGAAAGGAAAATATTAATTTTTAAAAATTAAATCTCATGCACGTCTTTAAAATCTCATGTAAGTCTAACAAGATATAAGGATAAAAATATGACAATTATTGAGCATGTAATTTGGATGATAATATGCACATAAAAGTGCATAATTCATGAGCATGAGTATTAGTAAATTTTGACAAAGTGAGTAGAATCATTAAAGCATCATCCAGGTAAAATAATAGAATACTGATAGTCCCCAGAAACCCTCTTTATGTAACCACAATATGGCAACCAGAGTAAAGTTTACCATATCTTGACTTGTTATCATCATTTGATTGCTTTGCTGGTTTTGAAATTTTTATGTCTTTTTTTCACCCAGTATTATGTTTATGATTCACCTGTATTGATATCTGTGAAAATAATTATTCTCAGGGCACCTGGGTGGCTCAGTCGGTTGGGCATCTGCCTTAGGCTCAGGTCATGATCCTTGGGTCCTGGGATCAAACCCCACATCTGGCTCCTTGCTGAGTGGGGAGCCTGCTTCTCCTACTCCCTCTTCCACTCCCCCTGTTCATGCTCTCACTCTCTCCGTCAAGTAAATTAATAGTTAATTCTCATCAACATATATATATATATACATGTATATACATACATATATGTATATATATGTTAGTAGACTTTAGTTTTTAGAACAGTTTTTAGTACATAACAAAATTGAGAGGCAGGCACACAGATTTTCCATATACCCTCTGCCTCCCCATATGCACAGTCTCCCTCATTATCAGAATCTCCCACCAGAGTGTTACAGTAGGGTTCTCTGTTGGTGTTGTAAATTCTGTGGGTTTGAACAAAGGTATAATGCCATGTGTCCCTGATTATAGCATCATAGAGTTTTTTCACTGCCCTAAACATCTTCAGTGTTCCACCTACTCATACCTTGCTTTCCCCAACCACTGTCAGTCTCTCAGCCTTTTTAGTCATTACACAGATGTGCTTTTTCAGAATGTCCTACACTTGAAATCATACAGTATGCAGACTTTTCAGGTTGTCATTTTTCACTTACTAATGTGTACTTACATCTTCTTCCTATCTTTTCGTGTCTTATAATCAGGAGCTCTTTTTATTCTATTTTTCTAAATCAATCTAAAGTTTTCAGTTTTCCGAGTGATCACATTTTATCCATTTACCTACTAAAGGATATCCTGATTACTTCCAAGTTGGGGCAATTATAAAAAGAAGCTGCTGTAAACATCTATGTGCAAGCTTTTAGTCAGGGATCAGTTTTTTTTTTTTTTTTAACTCCTCTGGGTAAATCTAAGGAGCATGATTGCTAGATCACTTGGTAATAGTATACTTAATTATATAAGAAACCACTATACTGAATTCCACAGTGACTATACCATTTTGCATTCTCGCCAACAGTCAGGGAGAGGTCCTTTTCCTCCATACTCTTGCCTGCATTTGGTATTGTCACTATTCTGGAATTTGGCCATTCTTGATTCAGAGTCCAGAGTGCTCACCATTATACCATGGAACTGCTGAATTTGGCCATTCTAATAGCTGTACAGAGGTATGATTTTTTAACCCGGGTTTGTCTGATAGTGTATGATGCAGAGTTCTTTTTATATGATCATTTGTCATCTTTATATCATCTTTGGTGAGGAGCTCTGCAAAGGTCTTTGACCTATTTTCTAATCAGGTTGTTTTCTTACTATTTTAAGAATTCTTTGTATATTTTAAAGAATAATCCCTTATAAGATCTGCCTTCTGCAAGTAATTTCTCCCAATCTGTAGGCTATTTTTTCATTCTTGCAACAGTGTCTCCCATAGAGCAAAAAAATTTCATTTTAGTGAAGTCCTGCTTGTCAGTTATTTCTTCATAGATTACACTTTCATGTCCGATCAAGAAAAGCCATCATCATAACTGAAATCATCTTGATTTAATCCTAAGGTATCTTCTAGGAGCTGCATAATTTTATGTTTTACATTTTGGTCCATGATCCATTTTGAGTTAATTTTCATGAAGGTGTTAGGACTATGTCTACATTTTTTGCATTTGGTTGACCTCTTGTTTCTGTATCATTTGTCGTGAAGACCCTCTTTGTTCCCTTGTATTTCACTTGCTTCTTTGCCGGATAACAGGTGACCATATTCATGCAGGTCTTTTCTAAACTTTCTATTCTGTTGCACTGATCTGTGTGTCCTTTAACCAGTTCCACATTGTACCTATTACTGTAGCTTTATCATAAGTCTTGAAGTTTGATGGTGTTAGTTCTTGAACTTGTTCTCCTTCAATACTGTGTTGGCAGTTCTGAGAGTTTTGATTCTTCCTGTAACCTTTAGAATGACTTTATTGTATCCACAGAATAACTGGGATTGCATTGAATTCACAGTTCAATTTTGGAAGAAATCCTGACTGTATTGGGTCTTCTTCATCATAAGCATGGAATATCTTTACTTTTTTTTCTCCTTTGATGTCTTTTATCTGAGTTTAGGTCATTCACTCATGGGTCTTGTACACATTTTTTAGACTTACCCCAAAGTATTTCATTTGAGGGGTGGGTACTATTAAAATGGTATTGTGTTTTTCGTTTTAAATTACACCTGTTCATTGCTGGTATATAGGAAAACAGTATTTTTTACATGAGTCTTTTCTTAAATTTAAGTATAATTGATATAAAATATTATGGTTGTTTCAGAGGTACAATATAGTATTTGATAATTGCATACATTACTCATTGGTCACCACAAAAAATATAGTTACAGTCTGTCACTATACAATATTATTACGATATTATTGACTCTATTTTAAAACTGGAAGTTAGTACCTTTTAATTCTCTTTGTATATTTTACTCATCCTCCCTCCCTATGGAAAAGCAATTGATTTGTGTATATTAACTTGGCATACTGCAACATTGTTACTATTACTTATTAGTACGAAGTTTGGGTTTTTTTTTGTCAGTTCTTTCAGATTTATAACATGTAGTCTGTGAACCTCAGGATACTTTTAGCTCTTCCTTCTCAATCATTAAACCTTTTATTTGCTCTTCTTGTCTTATTGCATTAACTAGGACTTCTAGTATGATGTTGAAAAGAAGGCATGAGAGAGGGGACATGCTGTGTTGTTGTTTTTTTTTTAAGATTTTATTTATTTATTTGAGAGAGAGACAGTGAGAGAGAGCATGAGAGGCGAGAAGGTCAGAGGGAGAAGCAGACTCCCCATGGAGCTGGGAGCCTGATGCGGGACTCGATCCCGGGAGTTCGGGACCGTGACCTGAGCCGAAGGCAGTTGCTTAACCAACTGAGCCACCCAGGCGCCCAGGGACTTGCTGTTTTGCTCTTGATCTTATAGGGAAAACTTGAAGTTTTTCACCATTAATGATGATGCGCTGTAGGTTTTTGTATACATTCTTTATCAAGTTGAGTAAGTTCCCCTCTAGTCCTAGTTTGCTGAGATTGTTATCATGAATGTGTGTTTGATTTTGTCATATTCTTTTTCTGTATCTCATGATGTGATAAAATATTTCTTCTTTAGCCTATCCCTGTGCTGGATTACATTAATTGATTTTTGAATGTTGAACCAACCTTGCATTCATGGGATAAATTCCATTTGGTCATGATATGAAATTATTTTTGTACATTATATTTTGTTGAGAATTTTTGAATTTATGTTCATAAGGAACTGGTCTGTAGTATTTTTTCTTATAATGTATTCATCTGGATTTGTTATTAGGATGATATTTGTCTCATAGGATGAGGTAGAAAGCATGAGCTCTTCTTCCATATACCAAAAGAGACTACGGATGTTAAGTGGAAATTCTCTCTTAAATGTTTATTAAAATTACCCTTTAACCACTCTGGGTCTGATGTTTTCTGTTTTGGAAGTTACTAATTAATTTTTTAAGTGGATGTAGGTTAGTTTAGCTTATGTATACCTTATGACTTTCAGCAGATTGTGTCTTTAATGAAATTAGTCCATTTCATCTAGGTTGTCGAATCTTTAGGTATAGAGTTGTTCAAGTATTCCTTGGTTTCAACATCCATGGATATGTATTTATATTCCCACTTTCACTTCTGATATTAGTAATTTGTGTCCTCTCTTTTAAGTGAATATGGCTAGATTATCAATTTTATTAATCTTTTTAAAGAACCAGCTTCTGTTTTCATTCATTCTTCTGTTGATTTCCAGTTTTCGGTTCATTGATTTCTACTCTACATTTTATTACTTATTTTCTGCTTACTTTGGATTTTATTTGCTCATCTTTTTCTAGTTTCCTAAGATGGGAGCCAAGTTTATTGCCATTAGATTTTCTTGTATCTCATTCACATATTCACATACTCAATGTTATAAACTTCCTCCTAAGCACAATTTTCCTGTAGCCTATGAATTTTGATAACCTGTGTTTGAATTTTAATTTCATTCATAGTATTTTTAAACTTAAGATTTTTTTGACCTGTTTGCTATATAAAAGTCATGGTTTAATCTCCATGTACTTTGTAATTTTTCATCCCTTTTTCTGTTATTGATTCCTGGCTTAATTCCACTGTGGTCTGAGGGCAAACATTCTAGATTTTCTATTTTTATACATTTAAGTTCCGTGTTATGGCCCAGAATTTATGAATATTCCATGTGAGCTCAAAAAGGATGTGTATTCTGCTGTTGTTGGATGAAGAAGTATACAGATGTCCATTATATGTAACTGATTGATGGTGTTTTTGAGTTCAACTATGTCCTTCCTAATTTTCTGCCTGCTGGGTTTGTCCATTTCTGAAAGAATGCTGTTGAAGTCTCCACCTTTAGTAGTGGATACATCAGTTTCCCCTTACAGTTTCATCATTTTTTGCCTCACCTAGTTTGGCTCTCTGTTATTAGGTGTCTATAAGTTAAGGATTGTTATATCTTCTTGGAGATTTGGCTCCATTATCATTCTTTATCCCTTTTTTTTCCTTTCATTTATTTATTTTCAGCATAACAGTATCATTATTTTTTCACCACACCCAGTGCTCCATGCAATCCGTGTCCTCTATAATACCCACCACCTGGTACCCCGACCTCCCAACCCCCTGCCACTTCAAACCCCTCAGATTATTTTTCAGAGTCCATAGTCTCTCATGATTCACCTCCCCTTCCAATTTACCCCAACCCCCTTCTCTCTAACTCCCCCTCTCCTTCATTTAAAGTCTGTTCTTTTCTAAAATTAATTTAACTATCCCTGCTTTCTTTTCGTATACATTAATATGGTGTATGCTTCTTCACTTACTTTAATCTCTAAGTATCCTTATGATTAAAGTGGGTTTCTTGCAGACAATATGTAGTTGGTATATGTTTTTGATCCACTCTGACAATATTTGCCTATCAGTTGGTGTATTTAGACCATTAATGTTCAAAGTAATTATTTTATATATTTGGATAAAATTCTGTCATATTTGTTCTTGTCTTCTATTTGTTGATCTTATTCTTAGTTCCAATTTTTGCCTTCCACTTGTTTACTGCCTTTTACAGCTTTAATTGAGCATTGTATGTGATTCCATTGTCGAGATCTCCTCTTTTAGCTTGTGGATTATACTTAAGTGTTTTTTTTTTTCCAGTTTCCAGAATGTATTTACAACTAGTCCAAGTCTACTTTCATATTATACTATGTCACTTCACAGGTAATGTATTTTAAGTGGCAAAATAATCCTAACCTCCTCCCCTCCCCAGCCCTGCCCATCCTTTGTATCATTGCTGTCAGATCTTGTGGTCTTGAGTTCTAACCCCATATTGGGCTCCCCACTAGGCATGACCCTACTTTAAAAGAAATCCTATATAAGCAAATATGAACTTGCAAAATATATATATATACATACATATGTGTGTGTATATATATATTTGTTTACTTAATAAAATATATTGCTGCCATTATTACTTTGAATAAACTTTTATCTGTTAGTCCAATTAAAGCTAAGAAAAATAAGTTTTTCTAATACTTTAACATACACCTTCTTTGATGCTCTTTATTTATGTTGATCCAAGTTTTAATATATTTCATTTTCTTTTTCTCTGTCTCTGAAAACATTTCTTGTATTATAGGTCTCCTGGACATAAATTTCCTCAATTTTTGTTTACCTGAGAAAGTCTTTCTTTTTATTTTACTTATGAAAGGATTTTGCAGGGTACAGAATTCTAGACTTTCTTGTCAACAATTTGAATATTTCATTATATTCTCTGCTTGATTGCATAGATTTTGAGAAGTTGGATGTCAGTCCTCTCTTTCCTCCTCCTTATGTAAGATTCTTTTCCCTCTGAGTTCCTTTGGATTTTTTATTTTTCTCAGATTTTTAAAATATTTTTAATATATGTTTGGATATATATATATATATATATATATATATATATATATATATGTATATGTATGTATATATATATTTGTGTGTGTGTGTGTTCAGTTTTTTTTTCTGGGATATCTGGATCCATATGTTCATATTTGACATTAATTTGGAGGAAATTATCATTAGTTTTCACATATCTCTTCTGTTTCCTTCTCTTGTTCTTTGTTGTCTGTAATTAGCATTGCAGGTATTAGACACTAGTTGTCCCACTGATCTTGGATATTCTGTGTTGGACTTTTTATTTTTTTTTCCTTATTTTTGTTTTTCAAGTCTTTTTCCTCTTGGCTTTTCAGTGGTTTCTATTGAGATATTCTCTAGCTCAGAGACTTCTCAGCTGTGTCATGTCTACTAATAAACCCATGAAGGCATTCTTAATGATCTCTACCATGTTTGGTTTGCTTTGGTTTAGTTTGGTTCAGTTCGGTTCTTTTTTGTAACTTTTTTCCTTCTGATTATATTGACTGTGTGTTTTTTCATCTATACTTTATCCATGAGAGTCTTCAGCATATTAATCATACTTGTTTTATTTTTATTTTTAAGATCTTATCTATTAGAAAAAGAGTGTGTAAGCATGGGAAGGGGGCAGAGGAAGAGTGAGAATCTCAGGCAGACACCCTGCTGAGCAGGAGCCCAGTGTGGGGCTTGATCTCATGACCCTCAGATCATGACCTGAGGCAAAATCAAGAGTTGGATGCTTATCTGAATGAGCCACCTGGGTGCCCCAAACATAGTTGTTTCAAATTCCCAGTATGATAATTCCAACATGTCTGTCACATCTATTCTGGTTCTGATGCTTGCTCTGTCTCTTCATATTGTCCTTTTTGCCTATTGTATGTTTGGCAGATTTTTTTATCTTTATGCTAGATCTGTTGTACTTGTCAAGAGGAACTGCTACATACTATTCTTTAGTAATGTGATGGTGAGGTGTTTGGGAAGAGAAAGCAGTGTCTAGTTCCATGATGAAGTCTCAATCTTCTAGTAAGCCTGATTCTCTTGACTGTGAACTTCAAGAGTGCTTCTCATTTACCTCTTCCTCTTAATTACAACAGTTTCATACACTGTGGTAGCCATCATGGCACTATGGTCTTTTTTGTACTCAGAGACCAGCAGGCAAAAAAGTAAGTGATCAATCTGGTAAGGCTATCTGGCCCTGATTTTTATGAGGAGTAGAAGCTGGTGAAAATTAAAGAAAGTTAAAGACCTAAAAACATGGAGAGGTATGCCTTGCTTACAAATTACATAGCTCAAAACTTTTAAGATGGTGTTTCAAACTGATGTGTAAAAGAATGCAATCCCACTTACAACCCCAGCAGATTTTTTTTTCTTTACCTAGTGATAAAGGATTCTAAAATTGATATAGATGAACAAAAATTAGAATTGTGAAAATAATTTTGAAACAAAAATGTTGTTGAAGGACCTAAACTACTGGATTTGAAGACTCATAATGGAAACCCTTGTGATTTCTTTCTTTGGGGTTCTCTTAGTTCTGTGGCACTATATGCTGGTCCATAGTTATTGTTATTATTGTTTTGTCTTGCCTTAAGTGATTGCTAGGTTAATGTGGGTATAGTAGCTGTTTGTTTTATTGATTAAAAACAATGCCATTGTGCATATTTTGCATGTTTGGATTTCTAGCTCATAAAAATGCAGACTTTGAGAAAAATCCAATAAACTATGGGAAGAAGGAGTTAACCTAGAATTCACATCATGGTTTAAAAGGAGTTGATTCTAAAAACCAACTTAGGAAATGGGAATCTGGATGAAATAGCAGACTTAAAAAATATGAAGTAATTAATTTTCTATTAAGTACTAGGGCATACACTAACAAATCTTCCTAAAGCAATTGTTATTCATGGTGGATCTGGGTTTATTCAAGCTGATGGCAGGCATTTAAACTTGATCTGGTTCTATAGGTCCCTTGTAGAATTCTATGACTTTCTCTATAAGGGACCATTCACTCATGGGTTTATTTATTCAATACACATGTATTTCACACCTAATATATTACAAGAGCTTTGAGAAATATTAGGGATAAAGAATTATGTAATGAATGTAGAACTTGCTCAGAAGAAGTATGTGGTTTAACAAAATGGACATTATTATGAGTTCAGTGAAGAAGCTATTAAGTAACATGTTCCAAGAATGCGTGATCCATCAAATCAGTAGCAGTACAAAGTAAAGCAGGTGTTTTTTTATCTTACATATTAAAAGGTCATTAGATATTTTTGTTGCTTGTACATAGTAGACAATACATGCTTTTAATGACTCATGACAATTTTCTAGCTATCCCTATGATATACAGCCAGTCTAATTTCTCAGTTTTTACAAAACTTAAATGGAGTGTAAGTTATATGCATAACTTAATTTGAATATTTTTTTCTTTCTTTCCAACACTTACATAACATATTGACATCATTATGAACCTTCATAAATTCATAAAGCAATGGATTTACTGCAATTTTAGGTCAAGTTTTTGAAGAGACATTTGAATAGATTCTAATTATGTTGTAATTATACACAGCTTGTGTTATTGTGTGATTTCCCTTGACCTGTAATTTTTTTTTTATATTTAAACTTTGTTTTATTTTTTCAGGGTCCCAAGATTCATTGTTTATGCATCACACTATTTATTTATTTCTTTGAAAGAGAGAGAGAGAAAGGAAGAAAGAGAGGAGAGAGTGGGGGAAGGGACAGAAGGAGGGAATCTTCAAGCAGACTCCCCATTGAACTTGGAGCCTGAGGAGGGGCTCAATCTCATGACCCATGAGATCATGACCTGAGCTGAAACCAAAAGTCGGATGTTCAGGCAGCTGAGCCACCCAGGCACGAGCTGACCTGCAATGTTTGACAATAGATGTGAGTTGAAATTCTGGGAAACATGTAGTCTTCAAATTCCAAATCCTCTAGGTTTACCTGTAGCAGCCCCTCACTCCAGGGAACCTCTTGAAAGATTGCCTGGACACTGAATCTTGCAGGAATGTCACTGCCTCCTTCAAGCAGAAGTTTAGATTCTAGTCACTTGACACCTGTCCTACTCCAAGTAGTTTCAGATCAATCCAATTGCCTCTGAGCCACTGGAGGTCTAATTAAATAATAACACTTCAAACCTCCTCCTGTCCCATGTTGCACTAACCAAGGGGGGAGTTTCAGAAACATTTCTGAGGCTTCTTCTGTCTGAAGGATGGGTTCATAGGTCAATGGAATGGGTGTCTATGCTTTAATTACACATACATTATGTGTAATGTATAAAGCAAGGCAGTTCTCCATTTTGTGATTAAATGGCAAGAAAATTTTATCCAGAATTACTTTTCTATCCCATGCCTTGTAATATTCGGAGGTCTGTATAGTTTTATCAAAAGGCAAAAAAGGAGAAACAGCAGCCATTAGCTACTGTCCCTAAGCTGATAATATGATAATTTACCACAGGGTGTTTTTAGACCCCAGGACCCTGAGTGGGTCAGGCACTAGGCTGCGTCAGGGAACCCCAAATTGAATAAGACATAGTCTTCTGTGAGGTGTAAACTATCTGCTGATGGCCTTCTCCAGAGTTTGCTTCTGTTTCTGGCACGTTCTTTCCTTAAAGATTTAGAGTGTTTCTAATGTTCAAAATTGTATTTAAATCTTTGAGACAAGTTTGTGTTGTTATTGATAGAACAAGATAGTATATTCTTGCAAGTATCCAGTGCAGAATAGCTTAGGTCTCCATACCTGAAAAACACTGTTTGGATTGTTTTTTTAAAAGAAACAAAAGAGTGACTTCTCATAATAGTCTCTGGAAAAAATACAAAATACAGTTTAAGAAATGGTAGTCTCTAAGCCTAAATCCCCCCATACCTAACAAGATTTGTTCCTATCAGTCAGGAAAATGCCAAAATAAATCTAATTTGCACTTTGTCTTATCTGCCCATTAAGTCAGATGAGATGGGCAGAGAATTTCCAGGCCAGGAGCATTCTTCATTTTTTACGGAGGGAGAATTGAAACACCCTGGGATTTTTTAGAAATTATTTTGTTTTCACACAAGAAATGATGTTCATTATAAAATAAAATGAAAAAAAAATCTTCAACTATGTATAATAAAAGTGGAAAGCCTCTATGTTTTCTCAACTAAATGTTTAACATAGTAAAAACTATCTCATTAGAAGGAGGGTTCAGTCTGTAGGGCAGACAACACCAAAAGGTGAGTTTTGAACTCATTTAGGTTCCTAAGTGTAATAGTAACTGGGGAGGTGTTGTCATATTCAGAGAAGAGTAACCAGAAGGCTGGGACCTTCAGAAAGCATAGGAGCCCACTGAAGGAATTGTGTGGGTTTACTCTACAGGAAAAGGAGATTAAGAGGGAGGTTGGACTCTTGACTTCAAATTCTTTTTAAATACTTTTTTTTTTTTTTTTTTTTAAGTTTTTTTTTTTTTTTTTTTTTTTTTTTTAAAGATTTTATTTATTTATTTGAGAGAGAGACAGTGAGAAAGAGCATGAGCGAGGAGAAGGTCAGAGAGCGAAGCAGACTCCCCATGGAGCTGGGAGCCTGATGTGGGACTCGATCCTGGGACTCCAGGATCACGCCCTGAGCCGAAGGCAGTCGTCCAACCAACTGCGCCACCCAGGCGTCCCTTGACTTCAAATTCTTTAAAGGCCACAAAGCAGAAAACAAAGTAGACTTGGACCAGGCACCATAGGACCAACTTGTGAATGGTAACAAGGAGATAGCGCTTCTGTTCTGTCTTGTGTGAAAATAAGCTTCCTATCAGTTGATGCTGCTTAGTTATGAGATGAGCTGCCTCTGAAAACAGAGCTTTCTACACAGAATACACCTCAGAAAGAACTCCATGGCCGTGAGTCAAAGGTACTGCAATAGGGTTTTCAGTGTTACAGAAGAGTTATATTCTGGGGTCTTTCTTTTTGGGGTGCCCCTCCACTTCCTCTACTTGGATCTACCTCACTTTCCCTCTCATTTCAGACGTCTAAGTTCATCCAGGCAGACCCCTCACAATACATGAGGAACAAGTAATTGGCTTATGACAGATGGCCAAGACAATGGTAGCAAGTATTTTCAGCACTTTTTAAAGGGAACCTCAAACTTCTGGAAGAGAGCCCTTGGCACTCTCTCTTCCCAGAGCCCATTAATCTAAGAGACACAGGAGCTGGGCTTCCTTTTGTTCTGGTCAGGAGACTGTATCTCTTCAGTATCCCAGGCCTCACACCATTTTGCTCATGTTAAAGTAAACAAACGTTATTGCATCTATACCACATGGAAATACCTACTTTTTCCCAGAAAAATCTATCAGAAACTCTTGAATGAATACAAAGATACCTGAGATGCTATTTATACCTCATACTGCCTGAGTACAAAAAAAAGTCAAAGCATGTGAGACTGTCTTTTCTCATAGTCACCGAGTATCGCCTCCTTCCTCCTCCATTTCTAATTTCAGTCAAAGAGTTTCAGAAATAAAAAGAAAAATAACTGAACGGTATGAAGAGACAGATGGCTCAGCTGATGACAAAATCCATTTGACTTTTACCACATTGAGAGATGGAGAGCTTGATTAATAGTGGGTCAGCTGGGGAATAATATGAAAAGAGATCCTACTTGGGGAGATGTTTCTTAAATGGATATGAATACCTGAAAATAGCTTCATGTCAATGTCCCCGGTGGAATCACCAATTTGCATCACCCTTCCTAAATTTGAACCTGCTCAAACCAGCATCAAAGTGTTTCTAACATTAAGTTGAGCACATGAGCCAATATAAGGCTATTTTAACAGCATCGACTGATGAGGTTAAAAAAAGAAAAATGCAATTGAAAAGTTAGTCCCTTTCCCTGGATGGCACTCTAATCTATTACAATTAACAGAGAGAAAAAGGATCAAAGAGAGTCTGCCTATACAGATTATTGTTAGAATAATAGAACTTCAGATTTGGAAAGAGCCTGAGACTTCTAACCAATTACCTTAAACACACACACACACACACACACACCAACAACAACAACAAGTAAAATTAATGAGGCTCCAAGGAATGAAGTGATTTTGCTGAGACCACACAGTTTTTTAGCAAAACGTAGGCTAGAACCTTAGAATTATAATCTATTTTGATATCCACTATCTTTTTCATGGACTTTACTGTGTTTATAATCAGTATCTCACAAGTTTGGTAGAATTATTGTTTTGTTTTAAGTTGGAGGAGACACTGAACATGAAATTAAATGTGCTTGTACTGTCAATGTATGTGAAATGAAAAATCAGATATCTTAGAGCTAACTCATGTGTATGGCATTATTTAAATGTCATTAAAAAGAACACATCTCCTGTAAAAGCTTGGGATACATTTCGATGTGTGTTAGTTTTAATCAGACTTATTTCTAGATATTGGTCTAACCAGAGGAGACAATTTTTAACTGAACAATTGACATGTGATCATGGTCCAGAGAGTTGGTGACTGGGAGTTTTGTGAAACCAAATGTAGTACTGGGTGAAAACAGCCATAGAGGTAAGGATGATAGAGCGAAACTTTCCTGGGAAGATAAATTACAAGGAGTGGAAGCACAACAATTTTGACTTCAGTTTGAGTTGAAGTGCTCAAAAGGTTAAGAGTATTGTGGTTATTTAACAATGACATGTTACATGGATGATTTTCTAGCAAGTCTTCCCTCTCTCTTATTTGACCAGACTGGAGTACTTTTGCAACTTTGTTCAGAGTGCTTGTCTCATTTGCTCGAGAGTATGGTTCCAGACACCCATGCCCACACACACAATGTCTCTACCTATAGCGTATTACCTATAGAGTAATATCAAATAATATCATTTGACACATGTATACGACAGATCCTATATGTGGTGTTTTCTCTTTTGTGCATTTTTTATAACTTACAGCAAAGCTTCGCATATGTGGTGTATCAAATCATGTCTTCTGTGTTATATCACTCGAATAAAGGAAAAGGCTGATATAATTAGTTTCTTTGTGGAGAGGCCATTTGTCCCCACTTAAAAGCTGATCCTCGTAATTTGAATTGAAAATTATTTGTAGGGGTGCCTAGGTGGATCAGTCTTTAAGCATCTCTCTTTGGCTCTGGTCATGATCCCAAGGTCCTGGTTTCCTGCTCAGCGGGAAGCCTGCTTTTTCCTCTCCTACTCCCCCTGCTTGGTGTTCCCTCTCTCACTATGTCTCTCTCTGTCAAATAAATAACTAAAATCTTTAAAAAATTTTTTTAGAAAGGAATTTATTTGTAAAATTGGATTAACCAAATCGTTACATTCCCAGTTGCCCATTTTAGGAAAATTTTATGTTTTGATAGTTCTTTTCTGTCTGAGAAACGATTGATTATCTCTTTATAGTCCCTAGACTGAGATTAAAAAAAGGTTTTTTTCTAAATGTGTATAGAATAGTTTTCCTAAATGTGTATAGAATAGTCATATGGGTTAGGAATAGATATGCCTCATAACTCTTTAAATGCTTTAGATTTGTGCATTTTCTTATATGTAAATTTACCCCCTGAAGATACAGAAATCTACCTACAGTTATTGAACTCTAGTTGATACTGCGTTTGTCGAAGGATTTAGTGGCCAATGTATTGATTTCCACAAGTTATTTTGAAATGCATCAGAATAAAGATGGATTCAAATAAAGATAGTTGCATGGACAGATAGACATGATCTAGCAAAATGTTAACTGTAAAATCTTTGAGGCTGGTATTTGGGTGTTCATTGCACCAGTCCATTAACATTTATGAATATTTAAAAATTTTTAATGTACAGAGAATTTCCATTAAAATTATTGGAAAAACTTAAGATATGCCCAAACCATGGCTATTGTTAGAGAAGTTCCTTCAGGATTCTCCAATCTCAGAGCAAACTTCATAGTTCCAGTAAAAACAATCTCCTTACATTTTAAATTTAAGAAATGAGGTGTCACTCAACCAATTTTCAACTCTAATAACTGTGGTCTCAAAAATGGATGGACCTATTACTTCCGGTAGAGTACACCTAATGTTCACCTACCTATAAATGCTTGTTCAGGATACCAACTCTAATCAACAAGCCAGCCTACCTGCCCCATTAAGCTAGGGATACAGTGAGCATTCACGTTGCTCTGACAGGTTTCAAGGAAGCCAGGGCTGGTAACTCTCTCTGTCAGCTGCCATGTGGAATGCTGGCATTTTAATTATGCCTTAGTTCAGATTCTTGAGCAGATCTGATGTCACTCTCTGGCAACCCTTGGCTTACCTGAATACCTGAAAATAGATTCATGTCAATGTCCCTGGTGGAATCACCAATTTACATGACCCTTCCTAAATTTGAACCTGCTCAAACCAGCATCAAAGTGCCCTTCCTTCAAGTGCAGGGCAGTGGTCTTCTGCCTAAGCGAGGACGTTTGTCAGATCATTAAACTCTCATAATGGAATGTCACCCAAAACAGTTCTGGACTATGTAAAAACGCCCTCACTAACACAGCTCCACGAATCTTTAACCTGCGCTTTCTCTGTGCCAAAACTCGTGCTATCTCTTAAGCACAAAGATGAGAAAAACATTGTGGGATACAGAGTTTTTAACCAGAGTGTGAATTTAAAAAAAAAAAATGCTGATCACTTGTCTTACCTTAATTTTTTTTTTTTTAAAGTAAGCAGTGCTATGAGAAAGGCATCTATTTTGTTAGATTCTCAAGTTGTAATTTAATTATCAGGGTAGACCATCAGATAGCCTTATATCTGTATATATTGAATTTTGATATCAAAGTTTCTGGTTTAATCAAGAGAAATAAAAGAATAAAAAATGACTTCTGTCTTGATGCTAAAAGTAATCTCAAAGGCATGGTATATACCTATTCCCTGTAAGGTCAAATTAGTCCATTAACCTTAAAGTTAGTATTAGCAAAAATTTTGATACTGTAGAAAATTTGATATGTTGCCTCTCTCCAAGATTGAAAATCATATCATCTTTTTTTTTTTGCCTAGATTGACAAGGAATTCAAAGTGAAATTAAATGTTTAATAACAGTAACTATATTACTTTTCTATTTCCATTTTAACAATTGTAATAGGTGAGGGTTTTAAAAAATGTGATCAACTGTAATCATTTTTAGAAAGAGGATGATCATGAAAGACATAAAATATTAGTCACTGGCATAAAAAAGTCACTTGCATAAAAATATTAGTCATGGGTTCAGCCAAATATATGCTAGAGATCTTAGATTAATTTGTTGAGTTGTATTTGAATTTATTGCCTCGATAAGAATGTCACCCTGTATTTTCTGACTACACAGTACTTTCACATTATTTATAAGTCAATGCAAAATACACACGAAAATTAATTGAAGGGTTTTTTAAATTAACTTTTTAATTTTAATTCCAGTATCGTTAACATTCAGTGTCGTCAGGGTTTTAGGTATACAATACAGTGACTCAGCACTTCTGTACATGACTCAGGGCTTATAATGATACGTACACTCTTCATCCCCTCGTCTCTTTCCCCCATCCCCCACCAAGCTCCCCTCTCGTGACCATCCGTTTGTCCTCTGTAGTTAAGAATCTGATTTTTGGGGCGCCTGGGTGGCTCAGTGGGTTAAGCCGCTGCCTTCGGCTCAGGTCATGATCTCAGGGTCCTGGGATCGAGTCCCGCATCGGGCTCTCTGCTCAGCAGGGAGCCTGCTTCCTCCTCTCTCTCTCTGCCTGCCTCTCTGCCTACCTGTGATCTCTCTCTGTCAAATAAATAAATAAAATCTTAAAAAAAAAAAAAAAAGAATCTGATTTTTGGTTTGTCTCTCCCTCTTTTTCTCTCTTTTCCCCCTTGCTTGTTTGTTTTGCTGCTCAAATTCCACATATAAGTGAAATCTTTAGAGTATTGGTCTCTCTCTGACTGCCTTATTTTATTCAGTATTACGCTCTCTCGCCCCTTCCAGGTTGCTGCAAATGGCAAAATATCATTCTCTTTTATGGTTGAATCATATTCCACGATATAGGCATATCCCATCGTCTTTACCTCTTCTGTTGATGGACACTTGGGTTTTCATAATTTGGCTATTGTCAATAGTGCTGAAATGAACAGAGGGGTGTATGTAACCCTTTGAGTTAGTGTTTTTGTATTTTGAGGGTCAATGCCCAGTAGTTGACTTACTGGAACAATAGGTCGTTCTATTTTTAATTTTTTTTCCAATTTATTTATTTTCAGAAAAACAGTATTCATTATTTTTTCACCACACCCAGTGCTCCATGCAAGCCGTGCCCTCTATAATACCCACCACCTGGTACCCCAACCTCCCACCCCTCCGCCACTTTATTTTTAATTTTTTGAGGAACCTCCACACTGGTGTCCAGAGTGGCTATACCAGTTTGCATTCTCACCAAGAGCGTACAAGGATTCCTTTTTGCCCATACTCACTAACAGCTGTTGTTTCTTATGGTTTTGGTTTTAGCCGTTCTGACAGGTGTGGGGTGGTATCTCCATGTGTTTGTATGTCCCTGATGATGAGTGATGTTGACCATTTTTTCATGTCTGTTGGCCATTTTTGCTCATGTTTCCCTTGCCTCAGGAGACACATCTAGAAAAAAATACTGCTGCAGCCAATGTCAGAGTCCTCTTTCCTAGGATTTTTATGGTTTCAGGTCTCAAATTTAGGTCTTTAAACTATTTTGAGCTTACTTTTGTGTATGGTGTAAGGACGTGGCCCTGTTGGATTCTTTTGCACATAGCTGTCCAGTTGGCCTAGCACAGTATGTTAAAGAGACTGTCTTTGTCCTCATCCTGTAGTCCTTCCTCCTTTGTTGAAGATTAATTGACCATATAATTGTGGATTTGCTTCTGGGTTTCCTCTTTTGTTCTGTTGATCCATGTGTCTGTTTTTGTGTCCGTACCATCCTGTTTTCATTACTACAGCTTTGTAATAGAATGTCCAGTCTGGAATTGGATACCTCCAGTTTTGTTTTTCTTTTAAAAGGTTGCTTTGGAGGGTGCCTGGGTGGCTTAGTGGGTTGGGCCTCTGCCTTCAGCTCAGGTCGTGATCTAAGGGTCCTGGGATCGAGCCCTGCCTTGGGTTCTCTGCTCGGCGGGGAGCCTGCTTTCCCCTTCTCTCTCTGCCTGCCTTCTGCCTACTTGTGGTCTCTGTCTGTCTAATAAATAAAATATTAAAAAAAAAAAAGGGTTGCTTTGGTTATTCAGTGTCTTTTGTGGTTTCATACAAATTTTAGGGTTGTTCACTCTAGTTCTATCAAAATGCTATTGGTATTTTGATAGGGATTGCATTAAATGTGTAGACTGCTTTGGGTAGTAAAGATATTTAACAATATTTTTTTCTTTCAAACTATGAGCATGGATGATCCTTCTTCTTCTCTGTGTTATCTTCAGTTTCTTTCATCAGTATTTTATAGTTTTCTGAGTACAGGTCTCTCACTTTTTCAGTTAAGTTTACCCCTAGTTATTTTATTTTGGTGTCCATGTGACAATTGCAAGCCGTTGGGATTGTTTTCCCGGATTTCTTTCTGATACTTCATTATTAGTATTCAGAAATGCAACAGATTTCTGTACATCAAGTTTATATCCGGCACATTTACTGAATTCATCTACCAGTTCTAGTGGGGTTTTGGTGGTCTGTGTGGTGTTCGGTATACAGTATCTTGTCACCTGCAAATAACGAACATTTTGCTTTCTCCTTCCCCATTTGTTTGCTTTTTATTTCTTTTTGTCGTCTCCTTGCTGTGGATAGGACTTCTAGTACTATGCTGAATGAATGTGCTGAGAGTAGATTTCCGTCTCTTGTTCCTGACCTTAGCGGAAAAGCTCTCTGTTTTTCTCCATTGAGTTTGGTGTTTGTTGTGTGTTTTTCATATCAGGTCTTTATTATGTTGACATGTGTTCCCTCGAAACCTGCGTTGTTGGAGGTTTTTGTCATGAATGAGTATTGTACTTTGTCATGTGTGTCGCTTGCAATTATTGGAATGATCATGTGGTTTTTATCCTTTCTCTTACTGATGTGAAGTAGCGTGTCGAATGACTTGCAAATATTGAACCACCCTTGCATCCTGGAACAAATCCCACTTGATCCTGGTGAATGTTATTTTTTAATGTATTGTTCAAATCGGTTTGCTGGTGTTTTGTTGAGGACTTTTGCATCCATGTTTATCAGGGATATTGGCCTTTAGCTTTCTTTTATAGTAGACTCTGTCTTGCTTTGATATCAGGATATTCCTGACCTCAGAGGATGAATTTAGAAATTTTCTGGGGTGCCTGGGTAGCTCATTTGGTTAAGTGTCTGCCTTCAGCTCAGGGCATGATCCCAGGGTCCCAGGATTGAGTCCCACACCAGACTCCTGGGTTGGAGGGGAACCTGCTTCTCCCTCTCCCACTGCCTGCCACTCCCCCTGCTTGTGCCCCAACGCCATCAAATAAATAAATTAAATCTATTTTTAAAAAGAAAATTTCCTTCCCTTTTTTTTTTTAATTTTTGGGAATAGTTTGAGAAAAAGAGGTATTAGCTCTTTAAATGTTTGGTAGAATTCACCTTTGAAGCTGTCCAGTCCTGGACTTTTGTTTTTTTGTGAGTTTTTAAATTGCTGATTCAATCTCATTGCTGGTAATTGATCTGTTCAAACTCTCTCTTTCTTCTAGCTTCAGTTTTGGTAGGTCATATTTTTCTCTAAATGTATCCATTTCTTCTAGGTTGTCCAATTGAAGCTTTAAAAATAAATCACTGACATCATTTGATAGGGCAGCAAATCATATGTGTGTAGGCATTCTAAAGTCAGAAGAGGGTCACTTTATTTTTATCTGTTGGTGGGTGATGTGATGACATTTATTTTCTCCTCTCCATGTCTCTTAAAGTTGAAAAATTAGCTGCATTGCTTCTGATACAGGCCCAGGGAATGAGAATTGAAAAGAACTAGAAGCATTTTCTTTGACAAACATGGAGCTTCCTAATTCATTTTTGCATTGTTCTTGTTATCCATCTTCAGGCTATGTCATGGTCTCCCACATATGTGCAAAGAGATGGTGGCCAGAGCAGAGAGAGAGGGGTGGGAGAAAGAAAGGAAGGAGGGAGAAAGAAAGAGAAGAAGGGAGGGAGAGAGAAGGGAAGTGTGGTTTTATAAGGGTTTATTTTTCAATACTCTATCCATCTCCTGTTCCGAAAGATGCTGGGAAAATGAATGACGTAATGGTAACTGTAACACTCAGAGTGTCTCAGCAAATTTTTTGTTACTTTAAAATAGTATTATTAGTTTAATAGTAACAGTCTCTGAAAAGTAAGCTTATTTCATTGATTGATCCCTGGAAAACAGTCCCTTAGGTAAGTTTTGGACCGCTTATAGAATTTGTTTCATTCTGGTATTGAAATGTCATCATTTCCCCCCAAAGATCTTTTGGTTAAATATTTCATCATTTAGGCAGCCCTTAAGAGTTTTTTATCTCAGGGAACGAAAGCCAATATAATGCTCCATTAAGTCTATATAAGTAATTGATCTATATTATCAGTCAATTATAAATGACTTAATCCCATCGATGCTTATTACTCTGGAAAATATGGGACAGAGTTCACTTGTTTTATTCCATATTTAATACATTTCAGAATTATAATACTTAATTTCAAAATTACTAGCTCTAACTCCACAAGTACCATATTATTTGTTTCAAGGTAACATTAGCAAATAGCGTTTGGCACTGATATTGTACCAAATTTATACTTATTCTCGACTGAAACCACCCAGTCTGTCTCTCTTTACTCATTCTTTTCTGTAGTGGGTAATATTCAATATTTCAAGGTCCGCCTTCATTTTAAATTACTCTTTTTAGTGTATTCAGCAAAGCATAATATCAAGGGGTAATTATTGCCGCCTATCACTCTTAGAAACATTTAAATTATTTGATGACTGATTGAAGAATTGGAGATTGGAGAATATGATATTTTATTCAAGTTAAATATGAGATGCTCAGGAAAGGAGAGTATATTCAGGGATAGTAAAGCCCATTTATCTCCATCAGAGTCTATGCCCAATAAAAAGCTCCTCTTTTGAGGGTGTTTCTTTACTTGATCTTGGTATATCTGTGAGTGTCGTGATGAACAACAGCGTATCTATCTGATATACAGATTTTGTGCTAGTTTGACTCATTTTATTCTCACAACATCTATTACGTAGTCCTCTTGTTTCTTCCATTGTATAGATGGAGAAACAGAAGCACAGAGTGTTGGAACATGGCCAGTGTCATGACAAGTAAAAGGCAGAGCTAAGAGCAGAACCCAGATAATCTCCTCCAGTATCCATGCTCCTAAACCCCTCTCTGAATGCATTGTAGAAAAACACCTATGGATAACTTAACAGACACTGACGAGCTCTCACAAAGGCAATGTAATTGGTAGCTTCATGGCAGTACTTTTTCAACACAGAAGCATGGGTTGCGTGATCATGAAGTGTGACTGAGTTTACGATGCCCACTCCTTTAAAATCCAAATACCGAGAAATGAATTAGACTTTGGCAGGTTAGAATACAATTGAATGTTGACTACGTCCCATTCCATAGTTTATCTCACTCCTTGAGCACTGCCAAGATTTTTACACAATGAACTCTTAGCTTTTATATTATTACTAAAAAATCTACCTCTGTGGTTTTAAAAAAATGTGTACAAAGATATTAGAAGAAAGCTCATGTTCCAAATAATTAAATGGATTAGACTTGTACTACATACAAGAAACTATATACAGTATTTCGGGTGAATCATAAACAAATAGCATGGTCTCTACTTTTGTTGATTATATGGTTTAGAAGGGGAAAAGATGCTAGAGGCAGGATCTTTGGGAGGTAAAAATAGATGGCCAAGTCAGGTCACAGAAACAAATGCTCACAATAATGAATAAAAATCAGCAAGTGGGTTAAGAAGGAGGTACAATCTCATGTCATATAAACTGTAAGTTTTAACTAATGAGGGAAAAAAAAAATAAGCATGTTTTGGTGCTTCACAAGGTGGTTCCTGAAAACCTACCACAGTTAAAAATGGCACCGAGGAGAAGTCAAGCTGAATGCTGAGAGTTTTCCATAATACCTACCAGTGCAGAGGAAATCAGATAGGGACATAGAGGCAGCCCTCAGAAACCAACTTACCATGGCAGGATTTTAGAAGAGCACCATCAGAAGGTAGCTAATTTTGCAGGATCTAGGATTACATTGGAGGAAAAGCTAAAGGATAGAGAAAGGAGATGTTCCCCTGGCCTGAATGGCCGTGTCCCTGGTAATAGTCTGAGATTAGAAAGCACAGTTCCAGATATCTACAACACCAGTCAAGCTTACCTCGTCTGCAACCCTCTCTTATCTTTAGACTACACAAAAGTTGATAAAATATTTTAAGGACTGTGGTAGAGGAAAAAGAAGCTTTCATGGCAGGAAAAAGAGTAAAGAATGTTCTTAGGCAATAAGAAGGTTTGGACCTATCTGCCCATATAATCACAAAGACATTAAAAGACATAATACAGCAGCTGTGTCCAACAAATAAGCAATAAATACAATAGAACACTATGCAAATTGGGAACATAGACCAGACTGGGAAAAAAAAAATAACTCAAGGACAAAAGGAAACTTTGTCTATCCTATTTCTATTAATTTACCTTGAAGAATATGTGTGTAAGAACATAACTTAAATAAGCCAAAAGGTGAAAAATGGGATGATAAAGCAACAGAGGAGATCAGAGGAGATCAGGAATAAATGCTATTGGAAGTCAGATTGATAAGACAGTGAAGGCTTCAGTTAATCACATGATAAAGAGAGGAAAAAAAATCAGAGATTTTGAATAATAGAGGGAAGAGGATGGATAGCGAAACAGGATGCACCTAAATAAAGGTAATTGAGACCCTCTGAGAAAGGAAACCCATTGGAATGAAATAGTGGACAATTTTTCTGGAAGGAAAGGACTTAATCTGCATTTCAAAGACATGCACTTAATTATAGGAAAGATGATACCATATCAGACACCAAGACACAGCCTGCTGGAGTTACTGAACCTCAAAGATTAAAAAAATAAAATTTTCATGGTGGAATCAGACAAAAGCAAGTTACCTTCAGACTGGCATCCACAATAGTATTTGATTCCGTGAAACAGTAAAGAAATGTATATGAAGTGCTAAGGGAAAGGTAAGCCTAGAATATCCTGCTTGGCTAGGTGGTCATACAACTGCATGAGAACACCATTCTCATCCTTAAGAACTCAGCTAATTGTGGTTCTCTTGTTAGCTGTCTTGCTAATGGGTGCCCATCAGACCAAAGTGACTAACAGTGGAAAAAAGCTTCTGTCAGTTCCACAAACATGGAAGTTGGGGACCCAGGACTACAAACCAGGAATGTAAAGAAAATGATATCACAGTTCATTTTACAAATGTGGGTTCCATTGGCCAGCAGAATCAGAATCATTGGGAAACTTGTTACAAAAGCAAAATTGGGGAACCACCTCTGACCTACGAATCAGAAACTCCAAGGATGGACCCCATATTCTTGATTTTAGTATGTTCTCCAGGTAATTCTGGTGTTCGTTAAAGGTTGAGAACCATAAGCTGGAGTATTCCTTGTAGGACAGGTGTTAATACACAGAGGGCAAAGGGCAAGGGCAGTCTAGATTATCTAGGGATAGGATTTTCACAGCATTCTTGAGGCTAGGAATCCAAATAGCATGCACAAACTCTGGGGCCAAAGTTATGAGCTGATTCTACATTTATCCCTTCAAGTATTGATTCAGCTGCTGTATCTGCTTATGAAAGATTGTCCAACATGGAATTGGCCATCTTAAAAAGTTAACCATGACCAGTTGAGTCCAACAGCTTCATGATAGGCAACTGAGGAAACAGATGGCATGTGTGTTCAGTTATAGGTAATATGAGCATATAGAAAGAATGATAGAAAATGGCAAACAGGTGTAATATCTTGTTAGGACTTCTCTCTACTCCGTGGCTCTTGCCTTGAAATGGGCTAACATCCTCTTGCAGGGGAACAGGGATATATGCTGCTGGTCTCTAAAATCAAGGGTTCTTTCATCTGACAAAGAGAAGCAGGCACTAAATGTTGGAAAGAAAATATTACAATTCTGATTCCTATTTTAGTCTTCTAAAATTATTATTTGTGTGTATGAGTCATAAACTATAAATTAGTACATGATATAATAATAAATATACATTGGGAAAAAAATCAGAGATCATGGATGAATATCTCCTGAAACTATTGTTTGATGAAATCTAGCCGACAGTGAAATGAATTAAAAAATACGGTATTTTCGAAGTCATTTAAATGAAGAGCACACACCGTGTACCTTGGAGAACTGTGGTTGCACAACAGAAAAGTGTTGTTTACCTTGAGAAAGACAATATTTGCCATACAACCAGTGTTGGATTGAAATGTGGGAAGAATCACGATCGCCATATTGCACAAGTCCAGGAGGAGTCATTGCTTTAAGATAAAATGTGAATGGTGTTTCTATGCAGGAACTAAAGAGGAATGCAGGAATTCAATGAGGAAGGAGTGGAATTGTCAGGAGCAAGTCCCTTATCATGTCTCATCAGGTAGTCAACCAAAACTGCTTAAAATTGAAACATAAAATTGAAAGTACATAATGGCTCTACCCTGAACAATTTTTGTATTCTTTCAAACATTTAATTTTTATGTCCTTCTATCTTTTTCACAGAAATAATTGAAGTTTGTTTAAATTCCTTTAGTTTTTCATTCAGTCTTATTCTATTGAATTCAAGTGAAAAGAAATGAACATTTTAGTTGACAATAGCATGCATTGTAAAATCCCACTTTGTGGTACTTATCTGTGAGTAATTTCTTGTGTTCTTTCATATTTTGCCGGAATTTTTAATAATGAGCATTTACCAAAAAATTCGTTATAATTAAAAAAATTTTTTAAAGAAAAGAATGTTCTTTCTTGCACTGTCACTGGGCCTATCATGGCCCCATGTTTTCCCTCTACAGCAAAAGCAGTTCAGTCTTGTTTTGCCAGTCAATGGATACTTTGTTATAAAGCCATGAAGTTAATCTTGTGTTCAGTTATAAACACTGAGATTTCTTGTCAAGAATTTCTCTCCAGCTTAAATTTACAGAACTTCCTATAACAAAAACAAAATGAGCCGTTAGAACAATCATCGTCATCCTCTTTCTAAGGGGCATTATTGAAGGGAATCTGTTTTACATATGCTGCCATAATAAAACTTCTCTGTCATTCAGGCCAACAAATCAACATACACACACACACACACACACACACACACACACTTTGATTCTACTAGTTTGGGGGGAAAATTTTATAAGGGAAATATGTGAATAAAAAGAAATACAGAGATACGAGGGAAAAGTGAAATATGATATCATGACTTTTAATTCTTAGTATATGTCCACCCCCTTGAGGAAAAAGACCCTATCCATCTCAGTATATACATAGTATATAAAAAAGTTTGATTAAAAGCATGTGTACTGGGGCGCCTGGGTGGCTCAGTGGGTTAAAGCCTCTGCCTTTGGCTCAGGTCATGATCCCAGGGTCCTGGGATCAAGCCCCACATCAGGCTTCTGCTCAGCAGGGAATCTGGTCCCCCCCCTCTCTCTGTCTACCTCTCTGCCTACCTCTCTGCCTACTTGTGATCTCTCTCTCTCTGTCAAATAAATAAATGAAATCTTAAAAAAAAAAAAAGCATGTGTACTAATGTGATGTCAGAAGTGCTGTATTGGAGCAGTTTTGTAGGGAAAAAAAAACCCACCTCAAATCATCAGTGTAGAATGGGTGGAGGGGGTGGTCCTTAGTCCTACAGGTTCATCTCTACCTATCACTTTTATTGGAATTTTGTATTAAGCATATTTTTTTTCTAATTTAGGAAATAATAATTATGTATTATAACAATTTTAGGAGAGGAGACAGCCCACTTAAAGAAGGGAAATGTCTGTAAATATGATAATTTTATCCCAAGATAAATTTGATCAAAGAAGCAAAGACTGGAGGGAATTTAAATGCACTAAACATTTAATATGTAACCGAACCTTTTACTTCCTTGATCTATGTGCCTTTAAAGAGTTGCATCTAATTTCCTCTTTTGAGATTAGTAAACTGAGGCTCAAGGAGGTGGTATAATTTTGTGTAGAATTTGAGGACTAATTAGGTGTAGAGCCATGTCAGACCATGGCTCAGCATTTTCTAAAGCCCACCCAGAAAGTTCTATACTTTTAGGCTTTAACCCCAGCTGCCCATTTCTGTCCCATTAGAAATTTTCAAAGCCTTTCAATGCCAGCAAGGACAGAGAGATTATAATTTTATTGGTCAGGAATGTGACTCAAGTGTTGGTCACCCTTGAGTAAATGTAGCTCTGAGACCCCATCCTTTTGCCTGGGATCCAGATTATAAATACTTTACCTTTGGTTAGTATTTTCAGTGAAAATAAAGATACCAGATGCTTTCAATTTTCCTGTCACGTGTTGAATTGCCCAGCCAAATTTTAGTACAAGACATGAGAACAGGCGAAAGCATACTATATTCTAGCCGATACATGCTCTGACCATATCCATTCTAAACTTAGACCCAGCATCAAAATCCACCTGGGACCTCAGCTGCCTTCCACATATTTTGAAGGTAGGGAAGGTTTGCTGAAAGAACCGCTGTCAGATTTGCATTTTATTGAAATTTTTATGAAGTTCCAGGTCTCAGCATTTTATTCTTATCGACAAGGACTCGATCAATTCAGTTGGAAAGGTTCTCTTCAATGAAGAATCCAAGTGAATAAAATAAACGGAACCATCTGCCAGAGCCGAGAGCAGCTTTGTGGGTTGATTTTTGTCAAAAGAGCCAAACCCAAGGTTAATCAGCTCTGCCCTCACCAACAGATGTCACTGCAGCCAAAAAGAATCAACCTTGAGGTTATCATGCTGTGGGCGGTACAGTCAAATCAAGGTGCTAAAATTTAGTAAAATGAAAACACAAATGTTGTTTTTCCTTGTATACATGTGTACCAGTTTCACTGAGTATCTTTCCTTTGCCACGTCTCCCCCAACTTCCCCTTCTGTCCCTCTGGGTTATTTCTGAAGAAATGAACCTTGATGTGGAAAGAACTGTGGGTAGCATGGGGTGTGGGTTATAGCTAACTTGGATGGACTTACTATTGGTTTCATGTTTTTTGGTGTTCATGATGAGTATTAGTGATATGGATTTTTTTTTAAGGATTTTATTTATTTATTTGACAGAGAGAGATCACAAGTAAGCGGAGCAGCAGGCAGAGAGAGAGGAAAGCAGGCTCTCTGCTAAGCAGGGAGCCTGATGTGGGGCTCGATCCCAGTACCCTGGAATCATGACCTGAGCTGAAGGCAGCTGCTTAACCAACTGAGCCACCCAGGCGCCCCAGTGATGTGGATTTTTACAGGTGAACAGATTGTAGTATCTCACTGAGACTTGCAAAGCAGCTAGACATCCTTAGCTAATTCAGGAAGTCCTGAGTGAGGGGAAAAAGCACTGACACAGAAGAAAGAACAAAGTAGGAGATCTAAAGAAAACTAAGAAAAGGAAATGAAGATTGATCTGACCCCACAAAGTCCACTGTAGTTACCCACCACTGGGAAAGAACAGAAACTATCCCAGAGGTTGAAGCATAGGAAGGGGCTGCTCTAGGGACAGACACACGGGGTCCCCTGGAAATGTCAGTCCAGAAGGAGAGGCAAATGTCCCACTTGCTTCCTACCAGCATCGAAGCACGTTGAATGGAGATTCAATCCTGGAAAATCTACAAAGGTTTGTGGATATGAATCATACCTAGAAAATTGTATTTTGTCATCTCTCAGGATGTGAACCAGTTGGACATGAAGCAATGGTTTTCTTGGAGTTCAAACTCTTTAGATTTACAATGGAAATAATATGTTAAGAAGCACTTCTCAGAGTTTCCAGATCTTATTGGAAATCACAGTTAAAAACAAACAAGCATATCCTTGCTCTGTCTCCTCCTTAAATACTATTTTTCAGTGAAACCAGCAGAATGAACGATCTTGTTGCAATTTTTCAGATCTGTTAAAGGAAACAGTCATGCATCAGAGCTATTGAACACTTTAAACATCCACTAAAAAGTAGCAGAGCAGCCTTCCAAAATATTTGTTTCTTTAAGTAAGCAGGAGAGAAAAGTCCTTTGTAGCAAAGTATTTGTTTATGGACTGAATGGTTTAAATCCAAGTGCCCATGCCACCATCCATGAGGTAGAGTTAGAAAATATTTATTTCCATCTCAGCAGGGATATTAAACTTCAAGTCTCTCTAATTTTTTCTCTACTTCTTTTTAAGAAAAAGAAATATAACAAATAATATGAAAGCCTACTCTGACAGAAAGCAAGCAGTAGATGATTCTGAAAAAAAAAAAAATGCTGCTCTGACAATTATTGGCAGGCAATACCATTAAAGGGACATTACTAGGCTAATTCAGCCTCTAGTTGCATGTCGCATTAAATGAAGATAGCTCATCATTTCGTGGTCAGACATTTTAATACTTAGCCTCAGGGCATTGGGGTCTAGTGGTATTTTTTTAAAACAAATATAATAAACATTTGCAATCCCACAGATACACTGAACAATACTTTCTGGTGCTTTAGAAGCATCAGTGTCTCTATTTGCAAACATACAAATATACATACAGAGAATTTTGCAAAGCATTGATAATCTGAATTTCACAGAGCAACCTCAGATCAACTCTGATTGCTGTTACGTGTGGTCGCATTATGTCCACAGTGTCACACCACCTTTAAAGGAGAGCAGGGAAGTCACAAAAAATTGTCAGATGGTAAATGTCAGAATACTGGAGGTGGGGAGGGAATAAAGAGGAAAAAGCAGTTATTGATCTGCAATACATCTGTGAGGAACTAGAAGGAACAATGCCATACTCCGTAAGATGAGAAAATGGATCATTGAACTATATGACTCAATGTGTGTGACCCCAGAAAATTCATTCTGGAAAATTCTATGCAGGAAGTGGTCAAAATCCTTAAACAAATCGACCAGTGGATGGAATGTCATAGCACCATGTAATAAAAACAATGGCCATTGGTCCTATGATGAATATATGTATATCCTGAGCCAAGTTGTACACTTGAATTCTGCCCCTTTTGAACCTTTTCTTCCTACCCAGTAATATGCATGTGCATAAGAGACCATTACTTCATGTCTCAGACTTAGGGTAAGAACCATAAGCTACATAGATATTAAAGTTGGGCAAGAAAAGAACAAACAAAACAAAAACAATTGATATGAGAGTTTCCAGATCTGAATATGAATCCCTGATTTAGTCCTTCTATTAAGTGGGGCAACTCTTCTATATTCCAACATAAAGATAAGAATATGAACTGTGAATTGTGGCAAGTAATAACACTGTGTGTGTGTGTGTGTGTGTGTGTATGTGTAGACTATATATATAGTCTCTCTCTCTCTCTCTCTCTCTCTCTCTATATATATATATATATATATATATATATATATACACTGCATCATCTTCATTCATTCATCCATCTTTGGGCATTTTGGGCTATATTGTAAGTAATGCTATAATGAACATAGGAATACATGTATCTTTTTAAATTTGTGTTTTCATTTTCTTTGGGTAAATACCCAGAAGTGGAATTACCAGATCCTATGGTAATTCTATTTTTAATTTTATTTGTTCATTTATTTGAGAGAGAGTGAGAGCACACAAGAGAGTCGCAAAGGAACAGAGGGAGAGGGACAAGCAGACTCCATGTTGAGTGCAGAGCCCAGTCCTGGGCCTGATCCCCTGACTCCAAGATCACCACCTGAGCTGAAATCAAGAGTTGGGCACTTAACTGACTGAGCCACATAGGAACCCCTCTATTTTTAATTTTCTGAGGAACTTCCATAATATTTTCCTTAATGGCTCTGGCTATTTATATTCCTACCAACAGTGGAGGAGGGTTCCCTTTTCTCCACACCCTTGCCAATACTTCTTATCTTTTTTGACACTAGCTATTCTGTGTCTGTTCTTATGCATAGAAGCATGTCCCATGTGCACTAGAGAAGAATGTGTATTCTGTTGCTTTGGGATGGAATGTTCTGAATGTATCTGTAATGTCCATCAGGTCCAGTGTGTCATTATTTATTTATTTATTTGATGGAGAGAGAGGTCACAAGTAGGCAGAGAGGCAGACAGAAAGAGAAGGGAAGCAGGTTCCCTGCCGAGCAGAGACCCCGATATGGGGCTTGATCCCAGGACCCTGGGATCATGACCTGAGCCGAAGGCAGAGGCTCAACCCACTAAGCCACCCAGGCACCCTCCAGTGTGCCATTTAAAGCCTTTATTTCCTTGTTGACCTTTTGCTTAGATGATCTCTCCATTTCGCTGGGGCGGGGGGTGGTGGTTAAAAGTCCCCTACTATTATTGTAGTATTGTTAATGCGTTTCTTTGATTTTGGTATTAATTGATTTATATATGTGGCTGCTCCCATGTTAGGGGCATGGATATTTAAAATTGTTAGATCCTCTTGTTGGACAGACCCTTTGAGTATGATATAGTGTCTTTTCTCATCTTTTATTACAGTCTTTGGCTTAAGATCTAATTTATTTAAGGACTGCCACCCCAGCTTTCTTTTGATGTCCACTAGCATGGTAAATTGTTTTCCACCCCTTCACTTTAAATCTGGAGGTGTCCTTGGGTCTAAAATGAGTTTTTGTAGATAGCACATCAATGGGTCTTGTTTTTTTAATCCATTCTGATACACTGTGTCTTTTGATTGGGGCATTTAGCCCATTTACTTTCAGGGTAACTATTGAAAGATTGGAATTTAGTGCCACTGTATTGCCTATAAGTTGACTGTTACTGTATATTGTCTCTGTTCCTTTCTGGTCTACTACTTTTAGCCTCTCTCTTTGCTTGGAGGACCCCTTTCAATATTTGCTGTAGGGTTGGTTTGGTGTTAGCAAATTCTTTAAATTTTTGTTTGTCCCGGAAGCTTTTTATTTCTCTTATTTTCAATGACAGCCTGGCTGGATATAGTATTCTTGGCTACATATTTTTCACATTTAGTGCTCTGAATATATCATGCCAGTCCTTTCTGGTCTGCTAGGTCTCTGGATAAGTCTGCTGCCAATCTAATATTTCTACCACTGTATGGTAGAAACAGACTTCTTGTCCCAAGCTGCTTTCAGGATTCTCTTTGTCACTAAGACTTGTAGTTTTGCTATTAGATGATGGAGTGTGGACCTATTTTTATTGATTTTGAGGGGGGTTCTCTGTGCCTCCTGGATTTTGATGCTTGTTTCCTTTATATATTATATATAATCTTTTTATATATAATAATAAATATAATATATATAATATATAATTATATATAATCTTTTTATATATAATAATAAATATAATATATATTACATATAATCTTTTTATTCCCCCCTTTTTTCTCCTCCCAGTTTTGCATCTCTTCTGATATATATATATATATATAATATATATATATATATACATACATACATACTGGCGAATAGAACGGAGCCATCTCCTTGATTTGGGGTGTATTCTGGTCTCTTAGAAGAAACTACCTCCCAAAACTTTAAAGAAAGAAAAACTTACATATATACAAAAATAAGGGTAAACACGATGAAGGGATGGAATATGACTGTAAAGATGAAAATTTAAAAATATTCTAAAAAAGGAATTGATAAATTGGTTGGAAAGAGAAAAAAAAAGAGGAGAGAATGTGCTCAGACTAGAGCTAGATTTAGAGTATATTTTGATCTTTTTATTAGAAGAAATTATATCCCAAAATTTTAAAGAAGAAAAACCTATATGTATATAAAAAATAAGGTTAAATACGATGAAGGGGTAAAATATGACTATAACAATGAAAATTTAAAAATATTTTTTAAAGGTGGGGCGCCTGGGTGGCTCAGTGGGTTAAGCCACTGCCTTCGGCTCAGGTCATGATCTCAGAGTCCTGGGATCGAGCCCCGCATCGCGCTCTCTGCTCAGCAGGGAGCCTGCTTCCTCCTCTCTCTCTGCCTGCCTCTCTGCCTGCTTGTCATCTCTCTCTGTCAAATAAATACATAAAATCTTTTAAAAATATATTTTTTAAAGGTATTGATAAGTTAAAATAGTTCAAAAATGTTAAAAGAGGAAAGAGGAAAAGTTAAAAATAGATTAAGAAAAAAATAAAATTAAAAAAATTTAACTTTGCAAGATTAAATGATCATGGGAAAAAAAGCCATGAATTCTCTGCATTGCTTTTCCCTAGCTCTGAAGTTCTGTGGTTCTCGTTAATGGGTAAACTTGGTCGTGGCTGGACATTTTTGCTGATCCCCTGTGGGAGGGGCCTTTTGCCGAGATTCTCAAATGTCTTGCCCGAGGCAGAATTGCATTGCCCTTGCCGGGGGCGGGCTAAGTAATCTGCGCGGGTTTGCTCTTGCAAGCTTTTGTTCCCTGAGCGCTTTCCGTAGAGCTTTGTAGGCGGAGAATGAAGATGGCAGCCTCTCAGTAACCGCCGGGCAGAGCGGAGAGTTCAGGGTCCCACTCCTCAGTGCGCCCTCAGAGAAAAGCAGTCACTCCCGTCTCCCTGGTCTCCGGCCGCAATCTGAGCTCACCCAGCCTGTGACTGAGCATTTCTGTCTCTGGCACAGCCCTGTCCGGAGTCTCCAAACCCAACAGATTTCTGCTGCGCGCTCCTGCCGCTCCTCGCAGAAGGAAGGTGAGTCTCCCGGGTCTGCCACTTGTGGAGTCCCTGCTCAGAGGAGCAGTGCTATGACTGTGCCCGGGATCACGGTTTATGGTAACCCTGAGTTGACAGCTCACTCCTCAGCTCTGTCTCTGTAGCCGGCTTCCCCGCTCTGATGCCTGGGGGCTCTGCCACACTCAGATACC
Organism: Neogale vison; assembly: GCF_020171115.1. Taxonomy (NCBI): domain Eukaryota; kingdom Metazoa; phylum Chordata; class Mammalia; order Carnivora; family Mustelidae; genus Neogale; species Neogale vison. The sequence goes on from NC_058091.1 coordinate 172,517,514, forward strand.
CCCAGTCTTTCTGTGACCCAAAGGGTCATGAGGCCACATTGTCCCCGCAAAGTTTCCACCCCCGCTTAGCCTCTGGAGCGGCATCTCTCAGTGGAGCAGACTTCTAAAAGTACCAATTTTGTGCTCAGTTGCTCCACCACTTGCCTGAGCTGGCCCCTCCCCCCGCAGTCTATCTTCCCATTGCTTGGGATTCACTTCTCCACATGTCCTACCTTCCACAAGTGGTCGCTTTTCTGTTCCTAGAATTGCTGCTCTTTTTCTCTTCTATTTCCTGTTGAGTTTGTAGGTGTTCAGAATGGTTTGGTAACTATCTAGCTGAACTCCTGGGACCTAATGCTATTTCAGTTTCCTACTCCTCCACCATCTTGCTTCCTCCCTCTTTGGTAATTTTAAATGGGGAGCTGTGTAGGAACATAAGAAATGGACTGGAAAGCTTGTGTTCCATCTAACCCTGGGCCATCTGACTCCAAGCCGTTGACTTTGGATGGGTTACTTATCTTCTCTAAGTCTCATTTTTTTTCTCACTCATAAAATGAAGATAAGAACTCATATGGTTATTTTAAGAATTCAGTGGTTAATGAGGGCTCAGAACCGTGCCTCATAATGTATTCAGGTAAATATTGGATGTTATAAGTATTAGTGGCTTCTGGAAAGTCCCACATCCAAATTCCCAAAGCTCCTGGACACATCAGCTATAGCCAGGTTAGCTGTAGATGGTTCAAGAAACGGTAGGGCATTTTCAGCCATGGTGGATGGCTAAAAACTTCCTTTAATTGCCTTCTCATCTGAATTATATTTTTAGCTGCTCCCATGTCCAGGAATCCTGACAGAATTAATTTTCCCAAAAGTCTTTCTGAGGGCATTATTTGGTTTCATAAGGAGCTCAATTTTCTGAATTTAAGTTAGAATTCATAATTTTTTTTAAAAAACAGTTTTACTAAGAGCCCAGGTCTCTTTCTATATTTTTGAAGTCATACGAGAGATTATGATACAACATAGGACTTAAAAAAAAAAAAAAAACCTACTGACTTGAATGTGTTGTTTATGGTAAGCGGTAGGAGACACAAATATAATCACCCAGAACATTTCCGCAGTGAATCTTGTAGGTAGAAAGTCAGAAAATAAGCAAAATAATAGCATTCAGAGTGATACTGCTATTATTGAACACTGGCATAAAATTCTGTGAGAACTTAGAGGAAGAAATCCCTGATTCTTTCTAGAATCTCAGAAGAATTAGTAGATATAGTATAAATGTTAAGTCATGATTAAAGAACAATTTTTCAAGTAGATTGGGGAAAGGGAAGATCTTCCAAACATATAAATGCAAAGAAAAATGATCCAATGACCTTTACAAGTAACATGAAGCAATAAAATGTACCAGATGTGTGTGTGTGAGTGTGAGTGTGTGTGTATGTGTAACAGACATTAATAGTTTATAGGAAGATGAGTGATGCTGTCATAGATAAAACTTTCTATAGAGTGGAAAATGAATTCAACTGAGGAAAGAGAGGAAGAGTAGGATATTGAAGAAATAATTAAAACAGCCTAGATAAGACTAGATGAAGCACTAATCTAAGATGGCAGCACTGGAAATGATAAAGAGAGAACAGATTTAAGGGATGTCATAGTTACAAAGACTAGGGGGATACGGCCTGATGACACTGAGGGTGTGATACTAACATAAAAAAGAACTTAAGTATATTTATTAAGGAGGAGGATAGATGTTATGCTTAAATACTGAGAGAATTTTGAGTCAGAAATTTTATTTATTTTTTATTTGGGGGATCAGAAATTTTAGAAATAGGTGTATTTGTTATCTTAAGCATGACAAGCTTGTTACCTGGACCAAACCCTATCTTCTCTATGCGTCAACCCCTTAGATGCAGAGTAACTTGGAGGAGGCAGAGATAAATTGACCTAAAATGATTTTTAGAGACATTGTAGACCACTAGTCTATTTGAGGCTAGCACTGTTCTAATCCACACCTCAGTCCAAAGAAGAAATCTTGCATAAATAAATATATTAGACTGAATATACATATATATTAGACTGAATATTATTACTTCACCTAATTCCTGCAAATTCTACCAATGATTGACCCACAACACTGTAATAATGCTGAGATTTTCAAAACACAGAAAAGTGAAAGAGAAAAAGTAGTGAAATAGTTTAACATATATAATTTTGGAAACTTCTATATATATATGTATGTTATTGATACATATTTATTTAAATTAGAACTTTCTAATTACTTGGCACTTACATTCTAAAAGGTCCTATTCTGTCCCAGACTACTTCACTTATATTTTCATGTAAGGAAAGCTGTATTTCCTTAAGAAGACCATGAAACAAAATGAACAAGATAAATATGGGTACAAAAATTCTGCCATTCACAATCATTTAGCTCGACAGCTGTAGTGTTCAGCCATGAGCTACAGAAAATCTCTTAAGAGCAAGTATTTTACCTCAAGGGCTAGCAGTATAATTTACTATAACCCATTATTATATGGGTACATGTGAGCTATGGTGCCTGCTTTGCAGAGAGCTAAAGACTGTAGTAAACTACTCAGAAACTTCTAGAAGTTAGAGACCTTTGGAAAAGGTCTAGAGAGTCAACTTAGGATCCTGGGTTTCCAGAAGACTGTTGTAAATAAATAAAAGCCTATGCCGTGGATATGAGAACCGTTAGAGAACAAAGGGAGACTGTGGGAATGGAAAGACCAGAGATCATAAAAACAAACTTGCCTTATTCATAAATAAACCTAGGAATGGCCCTTGGCTACATGGACTTGATTATGTTTGCCTCTTAATTTGGACTTTAGATGGCTAAAGTTATTCACTGCTGTCACCTTAGTAAGAACAGATGGGAGAATTCTCTTTTGTTAACTATAATCAATGTGCTTTTCATTAGATCCCTAGAGTGTACTTACCTATCATTGAAAGTTCATAACCTTCAACTAGCATTTCCCCCTTTCTCCTTCCCTCTACTCCCTGGTGACTAGTCTTGTACTGTTCCTATGAGTTTGACTTTTCTAGATTCCACATGTAAATCATACTGTAAAGTATTTGTCTTTCTCTATTTCACTTAGCATAATGCCTTCTGGGTTCATTCATGTTTTCCTAAATGTCAAGATTTCATTCTTTTTGGTGGCTGGGTAATACTCTATTGTGCATACACCACAACTTTATCCATTCATCCATTCAGAACCCCTGAGGTTGTTTCCCTGTCTTGGCCATTGTGAGTAATGCTTCTGTGGATATAGCACTGTATCAAAGAGAAGATATCTCTTTGAGATCTTTATTTCACTTCCTTTGGATATAAGCCCAGACATGGATTTGGTGGATTATGTGGCCATTCTATTTTTAATTAGATCTTAGGTATTCTTAGCACACATACACATATACACACAAAGGTAATTATGTGAGGTGATGGAAGTATTTACTAATCCTATTGTCCTAACCACTTTGCAGTAGAATACACATGTAAGAAACCATCATGCTCTCTACCCAAAACTCACATGGTGTCATATGTCATTTGTGTCTCAGTAAAGCTGGAAAAGGGGGAAAAGAACAATATATGGTATAAATTTAAAAATTGCACTAAATACTCAATCACATTTAGGTAATTTGCTATAGGGAAGAAATTTTGAATGCATAAATATAAACTCTTATTTTTCTTCTTCTGTTTCCTGGTCTAAGAAAGGTTTTTATTTTGTTTTGTTTTGTTTTTCTGTGCTTCAACAATGTGTTACACACTGTCTTAAAAGAGCTCTTCAACTTTGTAAAATTTTAATCTCTCAATAATGTATTTTTCTTGGCCACTAGAAACTGTAAGGGAAAAACTGTAAGTCCACCATAATTGCAAGATTCAGTAGTGTTGTCAAATGAAAGAAAAATACAGTCAATAATATTCCTGTGTAAAATAATATGATCACTTATAAAAATGAAAAAGTGGTCCAATTTGTAATAGAAAAATGATATATTTTTTACAGTTTATATATATATAGTCTTATGGTTTAATATTAATATTCATGAGCAGTTTTGTGATCTACATAAAGAGCACAAAGAAATACTAGAAGACATAATATAAACCTGAAAGGATACAGATATCTGATATATTTCTGTTTGGTAGAAAGATTTAAATGTTTTTAAATGAATAATTATTCCCTTATTAATTTAGGAATTTAGCATATTTCAAAATAAAGTTCCAAAATATTCTGAAATATTGGTAATTGATTTTTTCTGAGGTTCTCATTTGCGTCGAGGGTAGAGAGAAGGAAAGGGGGAAAAATTGTATGTCTGACTACCAATTGCAAGTTTTAAAATAAGAATGCAAAAGTAAATCTTTGTACTTGCGAGCTCGTGTTGACTGCCAAAATATTTTTGTTCCTAGTGCTATGCTGGAAGTTTTCACATCTGGGACATGTATTAAAAAAATGGTAGGGGCACCTGGGTGGCTCAGTAGGTTAAAGCCTCTGCCTTCGGCTTAGATCATGATCCCAGGGTCCTGGGATCGAGCCCCGCATTGGGCTCTCTGCTCTATGGGGATCCTGCTTCCTCATCTCTCTCTGCCTGCCTCTCTGCCTACTTGTGATCTCTCTCTGTCAAATAAATAAATAAGATCTTTTAAAAAAATAAATAAATAAAAATGATGATTTTTTTTATTTATATGGCAATCTGAAGATAGTTGACAAAACTCCTTATGGAAAAAAAAAAACAAACACAGTAACAACAGCAAGAAAAAAAAAACAAAAACCTACCAGCTCTCCCGGGGCGGAAGGGATCGATATCTTGGTGTACTTGTGAACTATATCCCACTTCCAGGATGTCCTGTTACACACGAAGTGAAAATCTCTGGCTAATGCTCTGGACTACCCTCGCTTTTCTTATGAAAATGACAGAATTTGTGGGAATAGGTGTATCATGAGCAATTAATGTGAAGAACACAAAAAGAACTCCTGCAGTTCTAGCTTAAATCCTGCCTGAATCACCCTGACATCATTTTCTACCTTGGGGAAAAATGAGGCAAAATAAAATCAAGGGAGGAGAAAGAACCCAAAGTTATGAATCATCTGTGTCATTCCCATAACATTTTAATTTTTTAATGTTATCTAAGTTATTTATGTACCTGTCTTACTTTCTCACTAGCAGTAAAATCCTTCAGTGCTAGGTCCTTGATGATCACATATACTATATGTTTTAAATAAATTATAAAGATAAAAGGAGGTCAGGTAAAAGAGAGAGAAAGAAACGTAGAAGAGAGAGAAAAAAGACTGAATAAAAGAAAGGAAAGGGGAATAAATGTATTTTTATATGTGCTTGTCTTAATAAATGCATTACAATGTTAACATTCATTAACAGGGACCATGAATCCTATTTATTTACTTATTTCCTCTTATTTAGCAGCCTGCCACTAGTCACATAGAGGTAACACAATAGTCATCCTATAAAAGAAGGAGTAGAGAACACAGGGGGGGAAAAAAAAAGAGGGTGATTTTGGACTCATTTAAGAACTGTCCGTTTGGTGATATGTAAGCCCTGCGGCCATGACTGAAATACAGACTCAGAAATAGTTAAGTTCACAGTACTTTGCAACCTGCTGTAAGTTATTGGTGAAGCAGTGACGTTCAATACTTCTTCAAGTTAATAGATACATTATGGATGAGTCCTTACATTTTCTAGTGAAGTTGTCCCTGTCCTTTTGTATCAATTCTCTGTTACTTAGTTCCTGCAGCAAATCTGTATTAGCCAATATCGGTTTGATTTAGAAGGAGCTAGTAGATAGCACAGCAAAGATTCTCACATATAAAAAGATGGAAGGCAACTTTGTCCTTCACTGATAATGATTTTTTTTTGGGGGGGTAAGAAAAATAGGGTGAACTTGAATATATTTTATAACTGTGGATCAGTATTTTTTCTCTTTGCTCTTTTTCTAAGTTATAACATTTAGGAAAGGTAGAGAAAATTCACATAGTTTCCCTGCATATAGAAATCATGGATTTTTTACTTCTTTACATCTATTTACTCCCCTTTGACTTAATATGGTTAAATATGGTTAAATGTTGATTAATTCAGCTGTATTTATTAACAATTAAATCTTTCTTAATTTTGTAAGTGAACCTAATTTTAACACGTTATTTTATAAATTTTATGAATTCAATAGTGAGTTCAGTATACTTATAATTAAAATATTTCCTTTGGAGGGGCGCCTGGGTGGCTCAGTTGGTTGGGCGACTGCCTTCGGCTCAGGTCATGATCCTGGAGTCCTGGGATTGAGTCCCGCATCGGGCTCCCTGCTTGGCAGGGAGTCTGTTTCTCCCTCTGACCCTCCCCCTTCTCATACTCTCTCTCTCTCTCAAATAAATAAATAAAATCTTTAAAAAATAATTTCCTTTGGAGATCATAGATAATATTTTGAAGTCAAATAAACTATCAAAAAATAGTTGGGAGAGACTGATGGTGGGTATTAGGGAGGGTACATATTGCATGGAGCACTGGGTGTGGTGCATAAACAATGAATTCTGGAACACCGAAAAGAAATTTAAAAAATAAATAAAAAAAAAGAATCTGCCTTAATAATATTAGAAAAACCATAATTTTGTCTTGAATAGTTTTGCCATAATTTAGAATTATGTGCAGATTTCATCACTGTTTAAATACATTGGCCAGACTATTAAAAAAATCTGTAGTTATTATAACCATTGTTTACCACAAGCATGTTTATTATTATTTTTTATTTTTTTTTATTTTTATTTATTTATTATTTATTATTATTTCTTTTACACCAAATAATGTTTAGCATGGGTATATGAGCGATGCTCTTATTTTACTAGGGGGGAGAGCCAAATAATGAGAAGATAGGCTGACAAATATGTAAAAATGTACTTAATGCTATTCAATGTGATTTTTACGTTGATTCTTTGAGTAGTTTTGTGCTACTTCACCTCAAACATTGGGATGTATATTTGCTTGATATAGTCATGGACTCAGGTGTTTAAAAGGTACAAATAGGGACGCCTGGGTGGCTCAGTTGGTTGGACGACTGCCTTCGGCTCAGGGCGTGATCCTGGAGTTCCGGGATCGAGTCCCACATCGGGCTCCCAGCTCCATGGGGAGTCTGCTTCACTCTCTGACCTTCTCCTCGCTCATGCTCTCTCTCACTGTCTCTCTCTCTCAAATAAATAAATAAAATCTTTAAAAAAAAATAAATAAAAGGTACAAATAAAATACATAGCTCTGACAGTCCTTAGGATTTGGAGAAGCTTACTGATACTCTGATATTTGGTATATGAGTAAGATTCATCTTAAAGTAACTGATCCTTAATAATATTTTCCTCTTCTGCTTTGAATCACAATATAAAAACACAATTATGACCAGATGGACCTAGAGAACTCAAAGAAGGAAGCTTGGTTTTATGAACTCAGCAAAGTGGCTCACTGTTGGTTATCTAATATAATGTAAAAACTCATTGCTAGTATAAATGTAATCCTAAAAGATGTCTATATTTCCTTTGTAGGCTAAATATCTTTAGTTTGTGTAAAATTAGGATGCATTTGCTCCATCAAAGCTAGAACTTTTCTACCTAATGTGGGATAAGGATACTAGTAGAATCCCACTGATGTATTAAGGAAATCATAATAACAACAACAACAAAAAATACATAGATGTCAGCCAAATGCAGCTATTAAAAACTGTATTGACACATTCTAGGAGGCAAGGCTGTAAATTTTGCATAGGGAGAAATACTGTCGTGAGCATAGTTTGTGAACATCACCATGGCAATGAGTAATAAGCACACCTTTGTGCAGCCTTGGAATATGGTGGTGGTACCAACCCACTTTCAACAGGGCATGTACTTGGAGCTGTTTCGGCTGAAAGGGAGGACTGTTCTGAGCTGAATGCACTTGGACTTCAGTAGGAGCAACAGATTTTTCTCTGTAATTGAATCTAACTGACCTGCTCCAAAGTACCAACCCTACGGGTCCTTGTCTACCTGTGTCAAAATCTATTTTTGATAGGTAGCAGCCTGAAATAAAATAGGCTCACAATTTTGTGCATTTATTTTTTAGTTAGCTTTTTTTTTTTCCCATTCCGAAATTTTTTATTTGAACTACAGTGAGTTAACAAGTGAGTGGAAACCATTTGTTCCTTAAAGACAAGGGGTTCCATCCCACTGGGGGAATAGTACCCATTTAGACAGCTTAAGAAGTGGTATTCACTGAGCCTCCTGATGCTCCCCTCCCCCATCTCATGCGGACTAGCTTGTGTATCAGGAACAGGGACTACAGTGTCAAGATGGTATCCATGATCTCCATATCATGCTTTTAAATGTGGTTATGTAAAGGCTTCAGGTGGCTGGATTACCATGCCAGACTTGGTTTTGAATCCCAGTATCATTAAATGCTATCTTGAGCAAATTAGTGAAATCCCCTGGGTTTGAGTTTTATCAGCAATAAAACAATAACATGAATGACAAGAGGACAGATAAAACAAGAATAGTAAGATTTATCTTACAAAGTTGTTGTGAAGATGAACTGATTATCTGATTCAGAGCAAGCACCACAAAGTTCTTGTGCATGTATTCCTTCACCCCACAATATTAATTAAATGCCTCTTTTCCACACTTTGAGCCCATAACATGTTTATCATGGTGGACAATACACAGTCACTGTTATCTCCTAAAGTTGCTTCTGCTTGTTCCCCCATATTTCCTGCTCCTTCTCTAGCCTCCTGTGTTGATCATCTGTATGAGAGCAATGAGAAAATTGTTAAGAAATACCTCCCTCAAAATTTAAGTCAAGGAATTGAAAGCAAAGGATTTGATAAAACACAACTTCTGGTTAATGGGGTTTGGATACTAAATTATTGGCACCCACCACTTAATGCCTGGCTTTATTCCTTCCCTAAATGTATTTTTACACTTTGGTCAATGTAGACTAGTTATCATGATGTTTGTGAGTTTCATGACTGATACAAGTTAAGATAAAATAAATGCAAAAAGTTAGGAGAGCTGTTATGAAATCCTAGGTAGAATGTGCTATAGGTTGTATTTTCCCTTTCATCTTATAAATGTATTAATACCGAAGAATAATGCTACAAAACCATTGCACATACTTACTGTGCTGGACACTTTTCTTTTAATGTTGTTTCAGTTGGTTTTAAATATTCTCTTAATCCTCAAAGCAACCATATGAAGCAAATAAATTAATTTGATACATGACAGATAAGAGAAATGAGGCACACTGTAGGTTACTTCTCCACTTTTAAGTGAAGAGACCAGCATTCAGCCATAGGTTATAGGACTTTCAGAGGCCATTTGCATCTCTGCTAGGGAAAGTTCAAGAAAAGCCACAAGCAATGATGTAGCCAGCTGTTGCATTCCATACCGTGTGTACATGCCCAGACCTTTCAAGACAATCCTACTTAGAAATGAAACTGAACGAGGCTTGTCATTCTTCCCTTCAAGTTAGCTTGGGAGATGGGGCAACTCCTGCCCCTCCTAAAGTCTAGGCAGTCTTCCTGAAAAGAATTAATTTGGGCTTTTCCTTTTGGGTATGATTCTAATTAAGTGTTGCCCTCTATTCCGCAGTGTTTTATTTCTTATAGCAGACTACCACAAACTTAACAGCTTAAAACAATACACATTTATTCTCTTCTGGTTCTGAAGGTTGGAAGTCCAATGTGGGTCTTCCGCTGGGCGAAAATTGAAGTGTGGATTGTTGCCTCCCGTCTGGAGGCTCTAGGGAAGAACCCCTACTCTTGACTTTTCCAGCTTCTGGAGGCTGCCAGAATTCCTTGACTCATGGCTTTATCTGTCATCCTCAAAGCCAGCAATGTAGCATATTTCCTGTCTGCTCCTTGACTCTGGTCCGCCTGTCTATGTCTTATAAAGACTTGTGTGAACCCATTGGCCCACTTGGATAATTTAAACTAATCTCCTCATCTCAAGATCCTTGATTTAATCACACCTGAAAAGCCCTCTGCCCTTGTCAGGTAATGTATTCACAGGTGCTGCGGATCACAAAGTTAATGTCTTTGGGACCACTCTCCGCTCACTAGGCTCTGTGTTCCCGATTTGATACTTGATTTATGATGTGATTGTTATTCCCTTAAGCAAAGCTCATGAAGTGCAAAGTGGCCTTCAATGACTCCAACAATTTCCTTCTCCCCAATCACTGCTTCTTCAGCTAATCTTGCTGACTGATGTCTCTTTTGTAATTAAGAACCTTTTGGTTGGAAACACCAGGGGTTATATTAAAAAATTCTTTCACTCTATGAGAAGTATTCATTATATAGGCCAAATCGATAAAACCTTTATTAGTCTTTTTACCAGTTTTACATAGAATGATAAATCTGACACACATTCAACTCATGGCATTGGAGAGTCATAGTTTTTCTAAGTCCTGACACACTGAGATGTTACAGAATTTAATTTATATTTTTATAAAACTTAAACTTGGTTCTTCACATTTCCAGTGAGAGGCTGTTTTCAGATGAAGTAAAAACGAAAAGTGGTCCTTTGAACTGGGCACTCTGTGTAGCAAAAATATGACCTCGTCAAGACAGTGATTGGAATGGTCTAAATTCCATGTACTTCCATAACCCTATCTATTTCTGGAAACTTCTCTCACTCTTTCCCTGAGCAGCAGCCACCCTGGCCTCTTTATGATGCTTCATGTATACCTACAACATTCTCTATATAGGGTCTTTGTATCTACTGTTGCCCAGAAATCATAGAGCTTCTTCATTTTATTCAGGTCTGCTGAAAGACCACCTCTGCATGAAGGATTTTGTGACACTTCTGCCTATAGTTGTCCTCAAAACTCTCTATGCTCTCACCCCACTTTATTCTCTGGATTCTTGTTAATAAGGGCATTATATATTCTTATAAAATTTCATCAATCTCTGTATCATCCATGGGTATGTCAGCACATCAGAGTCCCAGCAAATCTGGGATGTGGCATGAGAGTCTCTGATCAGTTTCAAAAATAGCGTCACACAAAAGAAACATCTAAGAGGTATTTAACAGACCCGGAGTGGGGGGGGGGGGGAACAAACCCCAGATCTAACAAGGCCAAGCAACATTTTCAAGGTCAAGGTCACTCCAAATACCTGTCTAGTACCTTATGTCACCACTGTTTCCAAAATGTAGTTTGATCTTACTGCCTCAGTTCACCTTTGATGTATGAGGACCTTCTAATCAGACATAAAAATGCACAGAGAGTTGGGCTAAAAATCTTTCATACACTTTTATGCCTTTTTTCTGGTGTATGCAATAGAAATAAGGGCTATATTCCTTTGTAGTAATTAACCCTCCTTCCTCCTCCCTGTTGAGTGCTGCTGCCTGGCCTCTGCCATGCCAGGATCCTTTTACCTCCCCTCTTGATACCAGGAAGTCTGTTTGTATAGGAGCATCTCCTTGGGCCAAACTCTGTGTAGAGAAATAGTCACCCATCCTCAGGAGCTTATTTCTTATGACTTCAGTGGGGGGAACGTTTTTCAGTGGAGCACAGTCAGATGGTGGGGTCTTCAACTGCACATAATAAATGCACTGTAATATCCCTATCTCCCTGAGTCTTCTGTACTTGGCATGAATACTTGTCCGGGTTTCAGTACCTTCTCCTCATTAACCTGAGGTCATTGGGCAAGCATCATGGGCCCTATCCCCCAGAAGGGTATTAATCTGTCGACCTCTGAGATAGCCCCCCACAACATCTCACATTTTGGTCATCTTCTCTTGTATCATCTCTTTTACATGATTTTGGAAACAAACTCTCGTTTACTCCTAAGCATTGAATTAAGTCTAAGGTGACAGGACCTCATTTCTGTTATGTTACAAACATTGTAACACATCCAGGGGCACCTGAATGGCTCATTCTGTTAAGCACCCGACTCATGGTTTCAGCTCAGGTCATGATCACAGGGCCATAATATTGAGCCCCACTTTGGGCTCAAGGGAGTGTGCTTGAGAATCTCTCCCTCTTCCCCTCTCCTCACTCACTCACTCTCTCTTTCTCTCTCTCTTATAGACTTTCTCTATTTATAAAATAAACAAAAATTTTTAAAGATCTTATTTATCTGACAGGGAGAGATCACAAGTAGGCAGGGAGGCAGGCAGAGAGAAAGAGGGGGAAGCAGTCTCCCCGCTGAGCAGAGAGCCTGATGTGGGGCTCGATCCCAGGACCCTGGAATCATGACCTAAGCTGAAGGCAGAGTCTTAACCCACTGACCAGGTGCCCCTAAAATAAATAATTTTTTACTTAAAAAAACATTGGAATCCATCCAGCTAGGAGATTCTCTTTCTCCCTTACTGGCTTTCAATGAAGCAAGTAATTGTGTTCTGGTTGCCCTACAGTGAGGCCACATGCCAAAAAACTGAGTACAGCTGCTAGCTGGACAGCCTAAAAAAATCGAGGCTCTCAGTCCAGTAGACCATAAGGAAGTGAATTCTGCCAGCTACCACATAGATTGGAAGTGGAGATTTCCCCAGTCCAACCTTGAGATGAAACTGCAGCCCAAGTCAATACCCGATTGCAGTCTTCTGAGACCTGGAGCAGAGGAGCCAACAAAGCCATGTCCAGACTCTTGGCTCATAGAAACTGGGATAATAAACATGGGGGTCTTATAAGCTCTGAAGTTTGTGGCAGTTTGTTATAACAGTATTGGTTAATGAGTTAATATTATTAAGGGTGGTTACATATTCCATTGCTAGAACACAGTATCATATCCAAAAGCGTCCTCCTATGTTGTTGACTTTTTCCATATCCAGACTTACAGCTCATGCATCCCTCAGTCCAATGTCTTCAAAATCCATTCAGCCTGTTTTCCTGCCAGTACACACAAGTCAGGTCTTAGGATTCTTCATGAATGAATGCTGTTTCCTCTCAGAGCAGAAAATACATTCCATGTTTGAGTTGCCCTGTGGCTATTGGCCTACATTCAGGAAGGAAATGCACGGAACATGTTGAGTAGAACAAGCTTAATTTTGCATGGCCCTTTCTTGGGGGAGGTCTTCATGGTGTTTCTAGATAAGAGGAGGCCCCTCGTTTATAAATGAGAGAGGGAGCTGCTTCTACTGACCCAGTGTTTATGGGGGAGTCAAGGAAAGGGGTTGAAGAATATCAAGTCTATCTAAGCAAATATCAAGTCCCACTATTTTCTTAGGCAGTGAGTCTCATATTTTGTCTCAACTGAGGTTCTAATGTCCTTAAAATTATATCCCAAGGCCTTCTTGGTTATATGCATGCTTTGGGTTGATAGTTGCCCAACCTAAGCCTGTCATTTTATTTTCTTAAGTCTTTCAAAGCATTAAAGCAGATAATCCTGCAGTGCTTATCCTTGTCATTGACCCCATGAGGTCCAAATGCTACAGATGTCACAGAGGCCACTACTTCACTCTTGCCTGTGTGCCTTCCCAGCCTAACTCATAAAAATTCTGAGTCCTCAAAATGCTGTAGATGGACTACCCACCTTGCATCAATAAGAGGTTGTTAGCAATATCTTACTGGTAAATAATCCAGTTCCAGAATAATTCTCTGGGTGTTTGTTCTCTGTCTTACTTGATGCTTGCCTGGTCTCAAACATCTTAGCTTGAGCTCCCTCTGGTTAGCGGAACTGGAGAAAATGGGCTTGCATGAAGCAATTTATTTTGACCAGTGATCCCAGAGAATGGAATTTTACAGAGACAGAAGGTTACTGAGTTAAGTCACTGCTATAGGCAATCGGGTTTCCCCCTCCGCCGCCCCTCCGGGACTTACAAGGAATTTGTTTAATATGTGTCTCAGAATTGTTCACCTGAAGAATAAAAGAGGTACTGATTCTTCTGTTGGCTCCCATCACCAATCAGTAGAGGGTAGACCTATAGTCTTTCCAACATTTCTGAATTGCCCCTGAACCTTGTGAAGGAAGCAAACTGATAGGTACTACACACCATAAAAGGAGAAACAGCAGGTAAAGGAAATGAGAGAGGACCAGATCACACCTGAGTTGAAGTGCTGATAGCCTTGTTTCCCATTCTTGGGTCAAACTCTGTCAGCTCCAGAACCTTTTTTGACATTCTTCTCTTGCCATCCCATTGTGTATTATTGTTGATAAAGGGGAGTGTAGCCTGATGTTTCCACCTTCTGTGTAACTCATCCTGGGGTCTAGATAATTTAAGAAGTCTGTCTTTGTCTTTTCATTTTAAATTTCATTACCTTTCCTGGAACAAAGTGGGACATATTCATTTGTGATTTCTATTCTTCTTTCATTTCAATTTTTAAAAAAAATAAATTTGAATTGTTTTGATAGTTTAGATGTGTTCTCCACTCTAGTGAACAAATTATCATGAAAATTAAATTATTTTCTATCTGCCTTATTTATTATCTCCTCCCAGATGGTTTTAATCTTTTATGATCATCTGCTTTCACAGTAATTACATCAAGGTTTTCCTCTGTGTCATTTTATGGCTTATAGCCATGCCCATTTTCTAATTGGATTATTTATTTTACTGTTGAGTTTTGAAAGTTCTTTATATATTCTAGATAATAGTCCTTTGTCCAACATGTGGTTTACCAATACCGTTGTCCCAGTCTTCAGCTTTTCTTTTTGTCCTCTTCACAGGGGCTTTTGCAGAACAGAAGCGTGTTTTGTTTTTTTTTTCCTCAACTTTTTTTTTAATTAAATTGATTTATTTATTTTCAGAAAAACAGTATTCATTATTTTTTCACCACACCCAGTGCTCCATGCAATCCATGCCCTCTATAATACCCACCACCTTAATACCACCTATAATACCCCAACCCCCTTCTCTCTAGCTCCCCATGTCTTCCATGCTTTTTGTTATTCTCCACAAATAAGTGAAACCATATGATAATTGACTCTCTCTGCTTGACTTATTTCACTCAGCATAATCTCTTCCAGTCCCGTCCATGTTGCTACAAAAGTTGGGTATTCATCCTTTTTTGATGGAGACCTAATACTCCATAGTGTATATGGACCATATCTTCCTTATCCATTTGTCCGTTAAAGGGCATCTTGGTTCTTTCCATAGTTTGGCGACCGTGGCCATTGCTGCTATAAACATTGGGGTACAGATGGCCCTTCTTTTCACAACATCTGTATCTTTGGGGTAAATACCCAGGAGTGCAATTGCAGGGTCATAGGGAAGTTCTATTTTTAATTTCTTGAGGAATCTCCACACTGTTCTCCAAAGTGGCTGCACCAACTTGCATTCCCACCAGCAGTGGAAGAGGGTTCCCCTTTCTCCACATCCTCTCCAACACATGTTGTTTCCTGTTTTGTTAATTTTGGCCATTCTAACTGGTGTAAGGTGATATCTCAATGTAGTTTTAATTTGAATCTCCCTGAGGGCTAGTGATGATGAACATTTTTTCATGTGTCTGATAGCCATTTGTATGTCTTGATTGGAGAAGTGTCTGTTCATATCTTCTGCCCATTTTTTGATGTGTTTGCCTGTTTCGTGTGGGTTGAGTTTGAGGAGTTCATTATAGATCCTGGATATCAACCTTTTGTCTGTACTGTCATTTGCAAATATCCTTTCCCATTCCGTGGGTTGCCTCTTTGTTTTTTTGACTGTTTCCTTTGCTGTGCAGAAGCTTTTGATTTTGATGAAGTCCCAAAAGTTTATTTTCACTTTTGTTTCCTTTGCCTTTGGAGACATATCTTGAAAGAAGTTTCTGTGGCTGATATCAAAGAGATTACTGCCTATGTTCTCCTCTAGGATTCTGATGGATTCCTGTCTCACGTTGAGGTCTTTAATCCACTTCGAGTTTATCTTTGTGTACGGTGTAAGAGAATGGTCGAGTTTCATTCTTCTACATATAGCTGTCCAGTTTTCCCAGCACCATTTATTGAAGAGACTGTCTTTTTTTCCACTGTATATTTTTTCCTGTTTTGTCGAAGATTAATTGACCATAGATTAATTGACCTGTGAGGGGATGGGAGCCACGCCGGTGGGCAGAACGAAGAACAGAAGCGTTTTTGACAAGGTGCTGTTTTTAGTCTTCTCTTTTCTGAACCGTCTTATGTGTATTTTCAATTGTAGTACTTAAATAAACGGGTATGCTTGCAGATGTGTTTGTCAAATGGGAAAAGTGGACTGTTCAGTAGAGAAGAGGACAGACGGATGATTTCTGGGGAGGGGTGTGAGTTCAGATCCGGAACATAGTAAGAGGGATAAGAGGGATCACCCACTGGCAGGTGAAATAAAACTGTGGAGAAATCGATATTAGGGAAGGCGCATAGTTACTGGCTGCTGGAGCAGACAAATTGAGAGAATTGTTATCTTACAGCCGTTATTTCCTTCAAACGAGAAAGCTTTTGTCTTGCTCAGAGAAAGATAAGAGTAGGTAGTTTCCGATAAAATACAGGCTTGAACTAAACTTGAGATAAGGATGCTGTTTCGGAAGCTCCTCATGGGGCTTAGGTGAGCATTCTCAAAATCTTTAACCAAACAACTTGTTTTACCATGTGACTTTAGGAAATTAAAATAATTTAAATGCCTTAAGAGAGTTTAGTGCTTGGCAAATCTACCCAGGCCCCAACACTCTTTTGTTTATGCTCATATAGTATATGCTCATATAGGTTTGAGACTCCAACTTGGGACCTTGACTATATTATGACTTTTACCTTAGCTCATCTCTCTTCTTGAAGCTGCTTGAAACAGAAGCAGGAGTCATCACCTTAGGCACTTCCTGAGCAAAATAAGGTTTCGGTGTCTCGTTCAGACCCAGTTCTGGCTGACTTTGAAGACTGTGCTCTTTCTAGTATTTCTATCCTACAGCTGTTGCCCATAGAAGGCATTGCTATTTTACTAGTTATTTTAAGTGCAGTGCATTTGTGTTGAACAATTCAATCTGTCATGTATATATTTTTGTCACCAAAGTTGTTCACTATCAATAGGAGGTACAGTCTTTATTATAAAGTAGAGGACACATAGTAACTTCATGGGCCAAGCAAGTGTCCACATTCTTCGTTTTATCCAAACTGGTGCAAAAATAGCAAAGTGGCAGATGGGGATTTTTGTAGTACTTGTGACTGAGGAATGAATCAGGAAAGCATTTGTCAAAAGCTCATAGTCTTTAATGGGAAGGAGATAAACAGGAAAGAGCCTATCTGCAATATTCTGAGTAACTTTGAAAAATGTGGTTTTTTTTCCGGAGCAGCAAGTATCAGTCCTAAAGTTCCGCAGAAAATAGTTAAGCATGTTGCTTTTCTGAATTACATTTAACAAAATTTCTTTTTTTGGAGATATGAGAGGTCAGGACTTGTTGAGAATGCATCGAATGTACTCACAAGTAACAACAGAGCACTGACTTGGCTTCCATAGATAAATAATTTCAAGGCAAGAATGTGAAACATATTTCCAGCTTGCAGTGGACAATATCAGAATCAGAAGTTGTAGTGCATATAATATGATCAAGTTTAACACTAGGGAATTCTTAACATTGCCGGATGATGAATTATACAAAGGAGGTCACAAGGGTTCCAGTCTTAAAAGTTAGAATGTGAACTTAATAGAATTTTAGCATTAGTGTCATTCCTTACATACTCAACAATGCAGATTTTATTTTATTTTTTTTTTAAAGCTTAAAGACATACAGCAGTGCTAATTTTTGGGGACACACAAGGAAGCCATTTTAACACTTTAAGCCTTTGTAAGCGAGGTAATTATGCACTGCTCTTATGTCTTAATTTCTTTGCAGATATGTAAGCAGAGATGTGTTGGGAGAAATGTCCTGAGGTACTTGGAAAACCTAAAACAGCTATGATCTTGTCTCATTGTGAATCAGAGGTTTCTACTTCATTATCAATAGGCAGTGGTGGAAAAGGAAATTGTGTTAGAAAGCAACATTTAATTTTTTAATGCACTTGGTCTTATACAGTAGGAGTCCATTAAATGCTCGTGTTAGACTGAACCGAGTAGTGTAGCAACAGTAGGTGTTTTTGTTGTTTCCTTCTAGCAGATATTCCCTTTGCTTTTTCCTGCCCATCAAAGTCCTACTGTTCAACCTCACGCAGCCTTGCCCTTACACGCCCCAGCCAGCACCTTTGCTCATATAACTCCTATTGTTGAAGGAATCTATGGCACAGTCTGTTTTCTGGTGCATATACTGTATTTCTTAAACTAAGATGCGATCTGTTAAATAGAGAGATCACGGCACAATAAGAACGGGAGAGTTTTGTTTTTGTTTTGTCCTCAAAATAAGAATTCTTCTACTACCACTAGAAGAGTTCCAGTTCCTTTCAGATTGGAGAGGGACCAGTATTATTCATTCATTTATTCATGTATTTACTCTACAAATGTTTGCTGAGCACCTATTATAAGATAAGCACTAACAGATATTTTGGATACTGCATTCTTCTCAGGACGTAACACATTATCTTGCATGTTTTAGGTTCTTGATGATCATTAACATAATAAAAATAGATTTTATGGGTCCGTTTTAATACTAAATTGTTTCCAAAGGTGAATTATCCAGATGCTCCATTATATCTGAGTACACACACCTTGAAGGCAGATTTCCGAGCTATGAGTCCAATATTACAGAAGCTGTTAAGAAGAGCATGCCTGGTTTATGGGAGAATACTTTAAAAATTTTTAATTTTTTTTATTTATTCATTTTATTTATTTATTCAGAGTACAAGCCAGGGAGTGGCAGGCAGAAGGAGAAGAAGAAGCAGGCTTCCTGCTGAGCAAGGAGCCCGATGCATGACTCGATCCCAGGACTCTGGGATCATGAACTGAGTCAAAGGCAGACGTTTAACCAACTGAGCCACCCAGGCATCCCTGGAGAATATATATATATTTTTTTTACCAAAAATGCTTGAAATAGAGTCCCAACTTGGGGCTCAAACTCATAACTCCCAGATCAAGAGTTGCATGCTCTTCTGACTGAACCAGCCAGGCACCCCCCTAGAGACATTTTTTTTTTTTTTATGCATAGAATTTTAAAGAATGTAAGTGGTTGATCTTTGAAAAAGCAGGCTATTATTTTGAGGACCTGAGAAAGACAGAAATGCGTATAACAAAAGTAGTAGAGAGAAAGCAAAATAGGTTGAGCTGAGTTAGCAAAGACTCCACTGGTCCTTCCTCAGCCCTTGTATGCTAAAATATTTCTGTCCTTCTAGCTTTTTTTTTTTTTTTCTATTTTTAAACTTAAATTCCATTCATTAACATGGAGTATATTATCAGTTTCATTAATCAGAATCCAGGAGACCAGTGGATCTGGAAGGACCAATCGTCAAAAATTATCCTAGATCCCTCATTATTTCTCTATGCATTAGAACCTGGTGTCCTAGAACATAATAAAATGCTATAAGAGAAGTAATCCAGGGATGATTATGAACTGGCAAATTCAATTTTGAGAGCCATATTTATTTATTTATTCTTATTTTATTTTTAAGTTTATTATTTATTTTTAAGTTCATTATTAAAAGATCAAATCAACCCTTTACAAATGGGACAATTTCTTTTCTTTTTTTTTTTTAGATTTTATTTATTTATTTGACAGAGATCACAGTAGGCAGAGAGGCAGGCAGAGAGAGGAAGGGAAGCAGGCTCCCCACTGAGCAGAGAGCACGATGCGGGGCTTGATCCAGGACCCTGGGATCATGACCTGAGCCAAATGCAGAGGCATTAGCCCACTGAGCCACACAGGCACCCCGACAATTTCATTTTTAATGAAGGTATTTATTGGGAAGTGATGTTTAGTACATGGAATTTACTTTACAAAGTAACTAGCAATTGATCTATGTATCCAGCTTTTCCTTTTGGATAGCTTTATTAATGTATCATTTATTGTCAGATATTTTCAAGTGTTGATACTTTTGACACTGTCCTAGGCACTAGGTCTATAGTCTTGTAGTCTTGACTATTTCTGTCTTTCTACCCTCCATCCCTTGTTTTTTTTGTTTTTTGTTTTTCGTTTTTTATCCTTTCATTTGCTGGTAAAAAACCTATTGTAACAGTGAAAATGACTTCAAAAATTCTATCATCACCACAATCCTCCTTGGAGCTCCAGTTATGCAAGTCAAAATCTCAAGAATTATCTTTGGTCCTACATCCACTCCTGTGTTCCATATTCAGTACACTGGCAAGTCATGGCTTGTATGCCTCCTAAATATATTTCACATCTGTCCATTTCTTTCCAGTCTTGCTGCCAACACATAAGCCCGGAAGGCATCCTTGTTACCGTCCCTTCCTTCAATGTCTCCAGCTTCCTCTCTCGCTTCTCTCACTCGGTATTTTACAAGACCCAATCAGAATAATCTTAAAAATAATAAAGCAGACTACATTATTACTGTTCTTAAAGCCCAGTGGTTGTTTCCTATTGTACTTCATATAACATCTGAATTTCTTTTTGTTTTTTCAGTGTTCCAAGACTCATTGTTCATACACCACACCCAGTGCTCCATGCAATCCGTGCCCTCCTTAATACCCACCACCAGGCTCACCAAACCCCTCACTTCCCTCCCCTCCAAAACCCTCAGTTTGTTTCTCAGAGTCCACAGTCTCTCATGGTTTGTCCCCCCTCCAATTTCCCCCAACTCACTTCTCCTCTGCATGTTATTCCTTATGCTCCACAAGTAAGTGAAACCATATGATAATTGACTGTCCCTGCTTGACTTATTTCACTCAGCATAATCTCCTCCAGTCCTGTCCATGTTGATATAAAAGTTGGGTATTCATCCTTTCTGATGGAGGCATAATACTCCATTGTATATATGGACCACATCTTCCTTATCCATTTGTCCATTGAAGGACATCTTGGTTCTTTCCACAGTTGGGTGACTGTGACCATTGCTGCTATGAATATTGGGGTACAGATGGCCCTTCTTTTCACTACATCTGTATCTTTGGAGTTAAAAACCCAGTAGTGTAATTGCAGGGTCATAGGGTAACTCTATTTTTAATTTCTGAATTCCTTTTTGTGACATTCAGAGTCTTCATGTTCTGGTGCCTTCTTGTATTTTTAATCATATGTTATTACATACCCTTTTACCTTTCTGTATTGGTCACATAGGCATTATTTTATTTCTTAGAACCCATAAAATGCCTAGAGGGAAGAGGCCTTGCCTTGTTTCCATCTGTCACTCAGAAGACTGAGGAGAGTGTCCAGAATGCTAGAGATACAGAAGTAGTGGGTATTGAAGGGATGAATAAGAGAAAGGAAAGGAAAGGGAGGGGAGGGGAGGGGAGGAGAAGCTGTTTCTAGACACCAGTGAGAACAGATGTTTGAACTTAAGCCTTCTCTGTGTTCTCTGTAGAGAACTGAAATGTGTACATAATAAGCAAGTAAAGAATTATCTCAGAATATATTGCAAAGGACAGAGGAGAAAAGTATGAGAAAAGCTAAGAGATAATAGTACAGATCCAGAATTTTCTTTATCAGTCTAGTAAGAGTTATAGAAGAAAATAAATAAATAATGAAAAAGAGATAAACAATTACAGAATAAATAACAGGACACAAGCTCTCAAAGTTGAACAAGAGTCCAAGTCTTCATACCAAGACACTCCTCAAAAGCCCTGCAGGATTATTAGGGGGAAACAAAACCGAAAAACTCAAGGCTGGACATGCCATCATGAAATTTTAGAAACATAAAGAGAAAGAGAAAAGACTAAATAAATAAATAAATAAAACCCAGAGGGAAAACCAAATGAACAAACAATCAAAATTCAAAAATAGGTTTTCCAGAAAGAAAGAAATATTGTATTAGCATTGAATTTCTCAATAACAACCTCAATTTCTATAAAACAGTGGAATATTGTCTTCAAAGTTCTGATAGAAAATGTTCTGAACCTGAATGAGTATATTCAACCAAGTTAACATTCTTGTGGACAGGCAAAAAAAAAAAAAAATTCAGACAAACAATAGTTCAGTTTTATTCCCAGTATAAAGCAAAAACAAAAACCAAAAAAATGAAATAAAAGTCCCAGATGATGTTAATATGAAATGTGGAGGAAGTTTCTTGCCTTGTTAAAAAGAAGTTAAGTTAGAGGTTATATTATTTCATAACACAAAATGGTTCTTTTTTTTATTTTTTCAATTTATTTATTTTCAGAAAAACAGTATTTATTATTTTTTCACCACACCCAGTGCTCCATGCAAGCCGTGCCCTCTATAATACCCACCACCTCAAAACGGTTCTTAAAAAATATTTAGCTCAGTAGAAATATTCTCTATATGCAAGCATTGTGTAAGTCTTTTATAATGAGATTGTGTTTATTTATAACCGAGGTATTTCAAAATCAATATTATAAAAAGGCAGAGGAATGATGAATTGGAAACCAAGGAGGAGGCCGTGTGGTCAAATAATGTGGAGACATAGGGTCTGAGCCTTCTATTTTCCTGAATAATTAACCAATGAAATAATGCAAAGTTATCTGCAATATCAAGCTTTATTTTCTTAACCTTGATTTTCATTATATCTGACCTTGGCAGGCAAGTGGTAAAGGAAGGATTGATGAATCACCTGGGACTTTAAACTCAGTACAACTAGATGTATAAAACCATGCTTGGCTTTATTAAAACCCAGTCAGCTAAAATGTATAAAAAAGATAGAATAATGTAAGGCTCCAAAGAATTTCATATCAAATGTTCATTGCCTGATTGCTGGCCTCACCAGTCATCACTTTGAAGTATATTCTGTATAACCTTCTATCACTGTGTTTCACAAATTTGCCTCTCTAGTGGTTTTTTTTTTTTTTTTTTTGAGATAAAGGAAAGAACACAAAATAGAATCAGGTTTAAGAAATTAGAATTTTGCAAAACACTGGAGACCAAATATGAGTAGGATTTGGTTTTTCCTATTAATGATTTTACTGATCACCATGATTTGGTTTTTCCTATTAATGACTTTACAGATCATCATGATCTGATAAAAATCTTTCTTTGAAATGCAAATGATAACAGCTTTAAAGTGTCTAAAGCAGCATGTTGTTGGGTCTCAATATGCAGGAAGAGAAATTTTCTTTGGACTTGGGAAAATATTCATGATGGAAGAAATGTGAAAACTAGCATGTGTTTCTATATAATATTATTCTGGGTGCATCCTGTTCAATTCACAAATAATCTCCAGTAGTTTCACTCCACTTTCAAGCAGGATTTCATAATGACAATTTCCTTTTTGATTTAATTATGTTCCTCAATTCTCTTCCTCGTTTTGAAAAATGTTCCCTGATGATCTGCCACGTGAAGTATTTTTTCTAGCAGTGGTGAAAATAAAAGGATGGATAAATGATCTTCCCCCAAGCTTAAAGAGAAAAGCAATCAAACAAATGAAAACATGTTATTGGAGGGAAGGTGAAGATCACAATTGTGTTTCTTCCCTGCAGAATTTATCCCTTCGCAGACAGACACAAACTAGAAACAGTGGCTTTCTGGGCACACAGAACCTGTTCACTGCAACTTTTAGTTTCATACTCATCATTGAGTATTTATCATAATTATAAATTATGAAGTGTCCACAGCCTCCTCTTCTATGGTAATGGGTGATCTTGTATAAAAATTCAATATAAGACAAGGAGAAATGGAAAACTGAATGAAGATATCATGAAAGAGGTTTCAGAGAATAATTAGAAGCCTTTGGCTATCTTTTTAACTAGACAGAAAACAGTTTAGAACCCAACCGTCCAACATTCGTTTATTTATCTGTTCCATTAGCAAGAACTTGAGGGTGATCTGAAGGCCCTCCCTGCCTACAGCTCTCTTCTGGATGTTCCTTTTTAAAGGGGACTCTGTGTCATCCACTCCTCAGATTCAGGGGTTCAGGAATGGGACCCAAGGTAGACCAATGAACCATCACGGTTGAGAACAGGAGTTCTGCCAAACTTTGGTGGCTTTTAACACCTGGTGGACTGACTGGACTAATCAGCTATCCCTCTTGGGGACTTTCAGTGTGAAATAAAGGAGGTACCAAAATTTATTAAATACGCAGGAGCTGAGACCCAGAGAGAGACTACCATAAAAACACAAGCTGTGAGAAAATAGATATTATAATGTGAGGGGAAAGTGGAATGTGGATTCTCTAGGAAGTTGTGGCTGCCACAAAAGAAAGAGAGTAGCTGGATTACCACGAGCATGAGACACTAACAGAGGAGTCAGGTGCTTCTCTTGAGGATAAGGTAGATAAACTCAAGTTAGAGGATATGCTCTTACTTGCTCTGTACTTTGTGAGCCTTGCTAACAAGACTGTCGATACTTCCAGGAGACTTCCTTTCTCTCCATTAAAATCTTGTAGTAAGTCTCTCCTCACTCCCCTTGCCCCCTCCCACACCTACCAGTTGCATTAACTAAAGTAATCTGAGCGTGTCTCCGTCCCTTACTACACAAGAGAATCCTTTCCATACATAGAAGTGGTCTGGAACAAAATAGACCTGACTCTAGGTTTCTGTTGTCAAAGTAATTCCAGGTCTGTTTTTCTCTACCACATATGCTTATTGAAGGATTTATAGACTGGCTTACTGAGGGCATACCTTTACTAATAGAATCCACTATCCTTACATAGGTACAAACAGCCCTCATGTCATGTTTTCTATAGCCTCCTGATAGCAACACTGTTGGTGTGAACAGCTACCATTATGGCCATTCATGGCTGGACAGTGGTCATGACCTATACAGTTTGCTTGAAAGTTGCTTTCTAAGTTTCATAAATGTTTTCTTTAGAAAAAACCTTATGAAATGTTAAGAAGCTAATAAGGCCAATGTTTCCCACCAGAAATTAATATTTTCCTTGGAAAAATTTGCTTTGAAAGCCATCATCGGTGGTCTATTTTACCCTTTGTTTCAAATTGTGTGCTTCTAATCTAATGAGGTAAATTCCCTAGGCAAAATAATTCTGATTTGCTTTTAATAAGATTATTACTTTTCTAATCTTCAATATCCCTTAATATGCTTTTAAAATCTCTTAGTCTCTTTTTTGATGAGGGGAAAACCACATGGCAGGTAAAATGTTGTGT
Source organism: Neogale vison (assembly GCF_020171115.1). Taxonomy (NCBI): domain Eukaryota; kingdom Metazoa; phylum Chordata; class Mammalia; order Carnivora; family Mustelidae; genus Neogale; species Neogale vison. Next base: position 172,542,476 of record NC_058091.1, read on the forward strand.
ACTTGAGGGTCATTTCATTCTGACATGGTATTAATAATAATTATCTGAAAATGAAGGACAGGGACAATGCAGGAAATGCTGACCTAAAGTTATGTAATAATTTGTTAGTTCTCAATAGTGTTATTTCAAAATAATAAGAAATGTATTATCAGCCAGAAGATGAATTAAACATGCTTCTTTTTTTTTTCAATTTATTTATTTTCAGAAAAACAGTATTCATTATTTTTTCACCACACCCAGTGCTCCATGCAAGCTGTGCCCTCTATAATACCCACCACCTGGTACCCCAACCTCCCACCCCCCGCCGCTTCAAACCCCTCAGATTGTTTTTCAGAGTCCATAGTCTCTCATGGTTCATCTCCCCTTCCAATTTACCCAAAAGCACATACCCTCCCCAATGTCCATAACCCTACACCCCTTCTCCCAACCCCCCTCCCCCCAGCAACCCACAGTTTGTTTCGTGAGATTAAGAGTCACTTATGGTTTGTCTCCCTCCCTATCCCATCTTGTTTCATGGATTCTTCTCCTACCCACTTAAGCCCCCATGTTGCATCACCACTCCCTCATATCAGGGAGATCATATGATAGTTGTCTTTCTCCGCTTGACTTATTTCGCTAAGCATGATACGCTCTAGTTCCATCCATGTTGTCGCAAATGGCAAGATTTCGTTTCTTTTGATGGCTGCATAGTATTCCATTGTGTATATATACCACATCTTCTTGATCCATTCATCTGTTGATGGACATCTAGGTTCTTTCCATAGTTTGGCTATTGTGGACATTGCTGCTATAAACATTCGGGTGCACGTGCCCCTTTGGATCACTACGTTTGTATCTTTAGGGTAAATTCCCAGTAGTGCAATTGCTGGGTCATAGGGCAGTTCTATTTTCAACATTTTGAGGAACCTCCATGCTGTTTTCCAGAGTGGTTGCACCAGCTTGCATTCCCACCAACAGTGTAGGAGGGTTCCCCTTTCTCCGCATCCTCGCCAGCATCTGTCATTTCCTGACTTGTTGATTTTAGCCATTCTGACTGGTGTGAAGTGATATCTCATTGTGGTTTTGATTTGTATTTCCCTGATGCCGAGTGATATGGAGCACTTTTTCATGTGTCTGTTGGCCAACTCTATGGTCAACTAATCTTTGACAAAGCAGGAAAGAATGTCCAATGGAAAAAAGACAGCCTCTTCAATAAATGGTGCTGGGAAAATTGGACAGCCACGTGCAGAAAAATGAAATTGGACCATTTCCTTACACCACACACAAAAATAAACTCAAAATGGATTAAGGACCTCAATGTGAGAAAGGAATCCATCAAAATCCTTGAGGAGAACACAGGCAGCAACCTCTTCGACCTCAGCCGCAGCAACATCTTCCTAGGAACATCGCCAAAGGCAAGGGAAGCAAAGACAAAAATGAACTATTGGGATTTCATCAAAATCAAAAGCTTTTGCACAGCAAAGGAAACAGTTAACAAAACCAAAAGACAACTGACAGAATGGGAGAAGATATTTGCAAACGACATATCAGATAAAGGACTAGTGTCCAAAATCTATAAAGAAGTTAACAAACTCAACACCCAAAGAACAAATAATCCAATCAAGAAATGGGCAGAGGACATGAACAGACGTTTCTGCAAATTAAACATGCTTCTAATTAATGTCACTTCCTAAGATTTCTATCACGTGAGGGTAATTTAAAACATACTGCATTATAAAATAGATCAAATCAAGAAAGTTATGATTTTCTAATGGTTGTCCACAGTTTTTGATAACCATTGATCGTATGTATAGGTGAAAAAGTTTACAAAATTATTTTAAAATGATAATAAGTTTAAATCATAAGGATGATAAGTGAAGAAAGTTTCCCTATACTGGATAATAAACCATCCTCCAACTCTCCCATACTAAAATAAAGCAGAATTTCACACAGAAGGGAAAAATCAATCAATAGAATAGAGACTGAAGAAGTAGTTCCAAATATATGTGCAGTTATATGTGACACAGATGTCATTAAAATGACTTATATATTGATAGTGCTGGCATAGTTGGTTATCCATATGGAAAAAAATCAGCCTTACACCTTGTCCCACTTGTAAAAGTGAATTGTAGATGGATTGGATAGAAATTTAAAAATAAATATAAATAAATAAATGTACTGAGCAACACTTATTAAAAGATAGAACATTCAGAAGCCATAAAAGATAATACAGACATTCATTCATCCAGAAAAGATTGATCAAACACCCACTCTGTGACTGGACACATTCAAGACACTAGTGATTCTCTAATAAATAAAACAGCCCAGCTTTTGATAGAGTGAACATCCTTGTGATGGGTGCCAGGCAAATAATGCAATAATTTTAGGTAGTGATGCTTGCTGCAAAAAAAATAGCAGTTTTGGACTATTTTACCATATGAACAGGAAATGGGAGGCTACTTTAAAGATTTATTTTATTTATTTATTTGACAGACAGAGATCAGAAGTTGGCGAGAGGCAGGCAGAGAGAGGGGAGGAAGCGCTGCCTTCGGCTCGGGTCATGATCCCGGGGTCCTGGGATCGAGCCCCGCATCGGGCTCTCTGCTCTGTGGGGAGGCTACTTTAGATAATATGATCAGAGAAGCCACTCTTAGGGGTATGTCATTTAAATTGAGACCTGTATCATAAGACATACCATAGAAAGTTCTAGAAAAGGGCATTAAGCAAAGAGAAAAGTGGAAGCCTAAAGTCTTGGCAAGTGCAATGACTTACAGAATTGAAAGTCACGCAGTGTGGTGAGCAGGAATGTGGTGAGCAGGTGGGATTCTGGTAAAGAGTTCGAATTTGACTTTAAGTACATTGGCAAGCTATCAACGAGTTTCAAGCCCAAAATCAATTGTTCTGATTTTAATTATAAAACTATTCTATTACTCTTGATGTTCTCAGAATGGATAGTATGGGACAAAATGGATGAAGGGAAGTTTTGCTGGGCATCACCCTAACTCTGGTACCAGCTGATGGCACTTTGGTTAGAAGAAAAGCAACAGGTATCTAGAGAAGCAGATTTACACAGAACATACTTGACAGAATTGGCTGAAGGAGGCAATGAAGGGTATGAAGGAAAAAACAATAATGGTTAAGGATTTTGGCTTGATCAGTTGAGATAATGAAAGTGCCCGTGGTCTACTGAGATGGGGAGGGATATAGGAATGGCAGGGTGTGTGGCATGGACGCAGAATAGCTCTTCTGGATGTGGGAAATTTCCAATGCATATTTGACCTGTCAATCAAGGTGTTTTGCTGACAATTACACAGATTGGTCCAGAATCCAAGGAAGAGGATATTTAGGACTAGAGATGTACAGATATTTACAGCCACAGGACTAGATGAGGGCACTAAAAGAGAATATATAGATAAAGAGGAAGCGTTAAGATATATTTTCCTGCATAAAGATTCAAGTAAGAGGGCATAGCTAACATAAATGGTTGAGTGTTGAAGGATAAACTAGAAAAACATCTTCAATATACTCCAGCTAAGGGTAAATATGTCTAATTTTAAAAGCGCTACTATAGATCAAGAAAGAAAAATAAGATAAACAGGTCAATTAAAAAGACAGATAAAGGATTTCAATGCTCTTTTCATAATAGAGGAAATTCATTTGGTCAATAAATACATGAACAGATGGTTAACCTCAGTAGCAATGAGGGAAATGCAAATTATAACAATTGGATATCATTTTCATTCATCAAGCTGAGCAAAAGTTAAGGAGAGTATTAAATCTCTATCTGGTAAGGACTTTTGGATCTGGATACTTATAAATTACTATTGAGGATATGAATTTTTGGAGAATCTTGGGAAATAAATTTGGCCTATTCCTGAATTGAATATACATATTCTCTAACTTGGCAGTTTTCAGTTTTGGGATTCTATTTAAAGTGCTTAAAGACATGTTTATTGAGATGTTGACTAGGATAATTGTTTTAGAATGATGAAATAAATTGAAAGTTCATCAGGGGGAACAAAATATAATATATTCATGCTATGCAATATTATGCAATAATAAAAAAGAAATATTCTAGGTATTTGCAATAAATCTGATTTTTTGGCAATAAACCTGTTTTTTAAAAATGGAATTTAGACTCTTTTAAAGCAAAGTGTGTATGTACATGCATATGTATATTAAAGCTCATTACTTTGATTGACCTCTGTGTAACTTTAATTTTTTAAACAATGATGTACTACCTTTGTAATCACATTAAATATAAATGAAATCATTATTCAAAAGGTAAAGTATAGGTTTTTTTTTAAAGGAAATGGGATAAATACATATTTTGGAAAGATTGATGTTAAGAAATTCCTCTGATAATTGTTTGTTACCATCATGTGAACTTACTGTTTTTTAATTTAGCATAATTGACATGTATTATATTAACTTCATATGTACAACATAGTATTTTGACATTTAGATAGCTTATGAATGCTCCCCACAGTAAGTGTAGTTAGCATCTGTCATCATACAGAATTATTATAATCTGATTGACTATTATTCCCTATGCTGTACTTTTTAATCCCTATGATTTATGTTTTTTATAACGTGAAGTTTCTACCTCTTAATCCCCTTACCTGATTTTGCCTATCCCTCCACTCCTCTTGCCTCTGGTAACCATCAATATGTTCTCTGTATTTATGACTCTATTTTTGTTTTTTCGTTTTGTTTGTTAATTTTTGCTTTTTGGATTGCACATATAAGTGAAATCATTGGGTATTTGTCTTTCTCTGACTGACTTATTTCACTTAGGATAATACCCTCTACATTCATCTGTTGTCATGAATGGCAAGATCGCACTTTTTTAATGGCTGAGTAATATTCCATCACAGCTTCTTTATCCATTCATGGATCCATTCACTATCCATATTATTAGTGAACACTGGGTTTCTTCTACATCTTGGTCATTTTGCGTTATGCTACAGTAATTCTAAGGGTACATATAGCTTTTCAAATTAATGTTTTTTTGGTTTTTTTTCTGTTAAATGCCTAGAAGTAGAATTGCTGGATCACAGTGTATTTCCAATTTTTCATTTCTTGAGCAACCTCCGTATGGTTTTCCGTGGTGGCTGCACCAATTTACTTGCCCACAATAGTGTGTGAGGGTTCCATCTGCTCCGTATCCTTTACACTAGTTGTTTCTTGTCTTTCTGACACTAGCCATTCTGATCAGTGTGAGGTGATACCTCATTGTGGTTTTGATTTGCTTTCCTCTGATGATGAGTGATGTTGAGCATCTTTTCAAGTTGTTTGTTGCCATCTGCATGTTTTCTGTGGGAAAATGCCTATTCAAGACCTTGGTCCTTCTTTTAATCAACTTGGTTATAGGTTTGTTTTGGTTTTAAGTTGTATGAATTCTTTATATATTTTGGATATTAACACCTTATTGGGTATATCATTTGCAAATATCTTATCCCATTCAGTAGGTTGCCTTTTCATTTTGTTGGTGGTTTTCTTGGTTCTATGAAAGCCAAGTTAGTGGGATGTAGTCTCGATTATTTACGATTATTTATTTTTGCTGTGGTTTCCCTCGCCTAAGGAAACATATCCAACAAAAAATATGGCTAAGATCGATGTCCAAGAGTTGACAGCTTTTTTTTTTTTTCTTTTAGGGGTCTTACAGTTTCAAGTCTTCCATTTAGGTGTTTAATCTGTTTTGAGTTTATCTTTTTGTATGGTATAAGAGAGTGGTCCAGTCTTACTCCTTTGCAGGTAGCTGTCCAGTTTTCCCAACACTTGAAGAGACTCTCTTTTCCCCACTCTATACTCTTGCCTCCTTTGTCATAGATTAATTGACCATATATACTTGGATTTACTTCTGGGCTCTCTACTCTGTCCTGTGGATATATATAGGTCTATTTTATAGCAATAACATACTGCTTTCATTACTATCATTTTGTAGTATCATTTGAAACCTGGGATTGTAAAATATCCAGCTATGATCTTATTTCTCAAGATTCCTTTGGCACTAGAGGTCTTTTGTGGTTTCATACAAATTGTAGGACTATTTTATATAGTTTTGTGAAAAATACTGTTGGTATTTTGCTAGGGATTATATTAAATATATACATAGCTTTTGATAGTATGGACATTTTAACAATGTTCTTTTAATCCATAAGCATAATATATCTTTCCATTTATCTGGGTTGTTTTCAATTTCTTTCATCAGTGTCTTACAGTTTTGATAATATAGGTCTTTTACCTCCTTGGTTGAATATATCCCTAGAGATTTCATTCTTTTTGGTGGAATTTTAAATCATACTGTTTTCTTAATTTCTCTTTCTAATAGTTTATTATTAGGGCATAAAAAACACAGTTTCTTTTTTCTGTGTGTTAATTATGTATCCAGCAAGTTTACTGAATTCATTTCTTAGTTCTACAAGTTCTTCAGGGGAGGTTGTTGAATTCTCTATATATGATATCGTGTCATCTGCAAATAGTGACAGCTTTGGGGAGCCACAATATAGTTGGTCTGGAAATAAAGAATACCTTATTCAAAGGCAAAAATAAAATAGTATAATATAAATACAGAAAAATAAAAATCTAGCCAGGAGGTTTGGTGCTCTTCAGAAATGAAAGCAGAGAACCGATTTCATTAGAGTTCTTTTTGCCTCTCAACAATGGAGTCAGGACACTAAGAACCATGACTATCAAAACATCACAGAATCCGGGCACCTGGGTGGCTCAGTATGTTAAAGCCTGTCCTTTGGCTCAGGTCATGGTCTCAGGGTCCTAGGACTGAGCCCCACATCAGGCTCTCTGCTCGGCGGGAAGACTGCTTTCCCCTCTCTCTCTGCCTCCCTCTCTGCCTACTTTTAATCTCTCTGTCAAACAAAGAAATAAAATCTTTTTTAAAAATCACAGAATCAATTCACTTTGTATTTCCATGCTTTTGTTATTACAACAGATAGTTGATTTATAGACATTTTCCATATTAGACTATCCTACAATTTGAATCGGTTTTTGCCACTTCCTAGCTGTGTAACCTTGGGCAAGTTATTGAAATACTCCTTGCCTTTGGATCTCTGTCTCCAGAGACTAATAGTGATACAGAACCTAATTCTGTTGGAAGATAACATATCTGTCACATGATAATAGTAATAATAATAATACTTAATAACAATGATGAAGTTACTAAGCGTCTTTCATCTAAGTGCTTTGTAGTTACCAAATCTTTTCTTCTTTGGAACCTTCTGGTTGAAATACTTATGAAAACAGTAATACTATTACCCATATTTCAGAGATGATGAAATGTTCCTTTAACTGATAGTTAGTTCATTACCCAGCTAACATAGTGGAACCAGAATGCCACTCTGAGCAAAATTGTTCCAAAGCTATTCATTTTTGCACTTGTCCTCATTAAAAAGGTCTCCATCCTTCTCTACATCATCGCTAATTCCTATAACATGTTGGAGGCATGAGGGTCAAAAAGCAAAATAGCCCAAGTGAAGAAGAGGAGATATCCATTCACAGTTCATGCATACTGCCCAAAATTCACTCGTTATTACTTAAACAAGTACTGTATCCCTTTATCCAGTCTTCTATACATGCATGTCTTTAATCTGGACAATGATAGAGTAATCTCAACAGCATGAGGTATTCCAGGATTCTTGATTTTTGCCAGTATTTATGCCTAATAAGAGAGTACTCATATTCCATTTGTACTCTCTCTCTCTGATCCCATAGTAAACAATCAATGCATACATATTGACCTGAAGTCTTAATAGTACCCAGGCCTTTCCAGTCTGCCAAGTTGATTGGCATGTATTTCAGATCAGGTCAGGTTTCAGTGGGATAGATGTCATATACAAATTCCCTCTGGCTGTTTCACACCACTTAATTTTCCATGTTCCTGCAGATATCTGCTTGCGGTAAGAAAACTCAGCTCTTGAGTTCAATGCAACCAAAGTATTCTTCTTAGAGAGCATGGAGATCCACTACAGAACAGCTCACAAAAACACTGGGCTTATCAATAATCTTCACCTTGGCATAAATTCAGTCATAAGGGATCCAAGGTGAATGGTGTTAAAATCTAGGAAAAACAAAGGCAGATGGACAGTTTACACCAAATGGTCCCCTGGGCACAAGTATGCACAAAAAGATGCAAACAGTTGAATGAAAGTGGAAGTCTGTTCAAGATGTGATTTTACAAGCTAGTGGAGACCCAGACAAAAAATGTACATTGCATTAGGATTTTGAAGGCCCCATTTGGCATTATCTCATCAGTTTTCTTTGCCTGCTTTTTTTAAAAAATAAATCACATTTGTTACAGGTATTCAACCTCTGCATGTCCTTGCTTTCCTGAGTTAATTTTTTAAAATTTCCTGACAAAAGAGGAATATTGTAGACTAGAGTATTGTAGTCAGCTACTTGCTTAACTTTTCCTCTTCTGAAATAGAGCTATACAGACAAAGTGCTGACAGGTCAATTACTATGAGGAGGGTAATATGGAGAAGTGCATTCTGGGGAAGGCACTAAACCTACCAAGAAACACATGACTTAGTTGGATGGTTCCTGATACCTGTCTCTACAGGTGGGACTGATATGGGGCATGATGGTGTGTAATGATTCAGTATATTATTATTGTGAATAAGCACTCACACCTTAAAAGTGAATATACCATATAGAAGGCAGGACTCATGCTCTTACAAAGGACCTCTGGTCATCTCATGCCCTGTGTTTTGCAACTATTGCCTGAGATTTGTATAAATTGTTTAGCAAGGATGTACTGAGTGTCATCTCTGTACCAGATTGTTTCTCAGTATTGTAGTGTTGACAGTGGATAATAGCCCGATGTATGTGAAAACTAGAGCAAGATGTATGAGGTAGAATGGTTTAGTGGAAATACATTGTTGCATTTTATGGGACACAGTGCAGTCTGAATTCTTTGAGGACTGAGATAGTTCGAGGAGGAAAATTGGAATCCCTAGAGTAGCCACCAAGAAAGGAAAGCAGTAACTAAAATGACAATGGATAAATTAGAATTAGAGTTTTAATAAAATAGTAAAAAAAAAAGGGAATTGCTGAAAGAAAATAGGAACAAGTAGAGGTGACATGGATGAGAAACAGCAAGTGCTGAAATCAGTTAATGACAATAATTTGATCAAATGCAGATGGGTACATATTGTATAAAAAAATAAGGTGCAAAATATATTAATGCTGGGAGACAGACTTTGAATATGAAGACATAGATGGTTTGAAGCCAAATTAGGGTTAAAAGATGTGTCATGCTTACAGCACAATCCAGATGTAGGGACTGTATTATTATCAGATAACATTGATTTCAAGATGGAGTATTAGAAGAGATCCTGCTAAAAGATACTGATGAAAAATGTCTAATTCAAAAGAAAGACTTCACCATTAAAAATGGACATGCACCTAATAACTTATCTTCAAAATGGATGAAGTTGCTATTGATAGATCTTAAAGAGAAAAAAAAGACAAATCTGTAAATGGAGTTGAAGATTTTAACACCCTGCATTGGTATTTGGAAGAAACCTGGACAAAAAGACCAGTGTGGATGTAGAAGACTTGTGAACAATGTTGGAATTCACCTTGACCTTACCTAATTGCATTTACAGATCACTACAGGCAACACTTGCAGAATATAGTCTTCTCAGGTATACATGGAATCTTCATCAAAAATGGACTGTATATGAAGTCACAAAATACAGAAGACTAGAATCTTGCAGAATATAATCTCTGACAGCAAGATAATTAAATCAGAAATCAATTAACCATAATGTATGTTGAAAAGTCCCAATATTTGAATATTGAGCGTCATACCTGTACATAACTCATGAACCCAAGAGAAAAACTGCAATGGAAATGAGAAAATGTTTTAAACTGAATGATAATGAAAATGCATCATATCGTAATTTGTGAGATGGAAGTACAGTGTTTTTTTGTAGGAAATCTATCAAATAATTATATTAGGAAAGAAGAAAATCTACTTTTAGATTTTGTTCTCTCCTAAAACTTGGGGGCATAAAGATATGTCAAGTTCTCCATCTGTTTTTAGGTTAATATATTTCACTGGTCCTGACTGGCAGAGAAATTTTCTTAGGAAAAAGAGCCCAGACATTTCATAGAGATTGCTTCCTCTTCTATTATTCTAATTCTATCAGTACTTCCATGAGTCTGTTAGGATCACGCTTCTCAGCCTTCATAGTGGATGTCCCTGCCCTACCCGTATCCCACTGTGATTCAGTCTCCCCTAAGCTCTGGAGCCAGAGGGCCAGAGGGCTTAGCAGCCTTATTGCGCTAACCAGTGGAGCTTAGAATTCAGCATTTTCATTAATGGACACATTTCATGTTGGACTAGGATATTTCCTTGAATCATCAGATAATCTCCAAGCCACCCTGTTTCCCATTACTCTTCCAGCTCTCTAGCCCTGGGATTCTCCCTGTCCCACTTTTTCCCCTTGTTAGGATGAGGGCTGTAAATCCAGTCCACCGGCTGTAGCTAGCATTTTACCCTGGCTCAGGATATCCCTCTCCCTTCCTTAAAGGCAAGGGGGTTAGGGCAAAAAGATGATGACATTACCGTTGAAAATGGTGTAGAAAGATAATGCAAAGACAGGGTTCTGTATCATGTCCCAGGGTATACAAACGTGTTCTGTTCTTTTCTCTTATCCCTTGCGATATATAAATATATATCAATATATAAATATTGATAGTACACTTAAAAAGTGTTCACACGTTCACACATGGAGACCACACAGGAGAATTTCTGCTACCTACTAGCCCTTTGGCAAGTAGGAAGATACTTCCTTTCTCACCAACCTAAACAACCTGGGGCCCTCAAGCTTTTCTTTATGTACCTTTTTCCTTGCCACATCCCCCCACCCCCGGAAGGACTCTCTTAAAGCCATTCCATCTGTTTGTTGCATAGGCCAGGGGTCCCATGGCAAGAGCCGTGGTCTATTAACTCGTAGCTGCCGTTATGTCTTGCAGGCTCTTAAGCTTAAGAGCTCCCCACTCATACTTTGTTGCAGAACTTTCCCTTTTCTGAAGATCGAGGCTGAACAGGGTCCCTTCTGGATTCTGCTGAGACATGAAAAGTGCTCAAGGGTCATGCCAGCTGTCATGATCGTACTTAAAATTTCATCCCATCGTGCTCACTTGACAAAATTTCTTCTCCCATCAGAAAACCCATTTCCATGGGGAAATAGAGAAATATATTTACTCTCTGATCGGCATGCTACCTATTTTAAGTGTCAACCACACAATCCCCAAACCACTTCAGTAAGATAAGCAGTGACAGCAAAGTCAGAGCTAAAGATTTTTCTTATTAAAAATTGCTGATTGCTTTTCCTTTCAGTGCAAAAATGGGCACCTTCTATACAAAGCCTGGCAATTCCAATGTAATTAAAACACATCCATTACCTCAGTAGAATCTGGTGACACACAAAACTAGTTTAAATGGGCAAGGAGACCCCAAAAAAGATTTTCAAACACCAGTGAGAAGTAATTTCCCATAATTATTTGATAGTGATCAGGGCAAAGAAAATTTCATGAAATAGTTTCTATTTCCATGATCAATAGGGGGGTCTTTGTTGATACATTTAAAATAGCTGGTAATAGGTAAAGAACAACCCTCGACAGATGATATCAACAGTCTTATTTTGAAGGTGTTGTGCCATATTTAAAAAAAAATTAGTCAGCTTCAAAAATCCACTTTGAAGGTGATACTAATTATTGCATGTCAGTTTATAGATCCTTCTTCACACCTAACTTTACATTATAAGCACTGTTGCAATTATGCGTTTACTGCCCATCACCAAAGGTGCCTACAGTCTTGGCTGGACCTTAATGCTGCCGTTGTAGCCTATGGCTTTTCTGACAATCTGAGAAAGGTGGCTTTTACTTTAAAAAATTTTTTTAAAAATATTTCCCTTCCTTGGCTATGATGTGAAAAAGGTTGCAGCATGAGCAGATTTATTATGGGGCAGAAGACAAAAAAGCTGATTGCTGACAACGGAAAACCCCCCAGCAACAACCAAACACACATTAATGTCCTGCCTTTTGGGTAAAATCAGAGGCATAAACCTGGTGATCAGAAGAGGCCCTAGATGGTTTAATGGATAAGTTGATAGAATTTAAATGTTAGGAATGTTCATCTAGAGGTATAGGTTTCTCAGTTCTCTGGGAAGATCAGAAAATCTTGAGTTAACAGATCTGGGTCATCTAGGGGTCTTATTCTGATGATTCTTCTGTTCAGAGTGGCTTCTCCCTAGTTGGCCACCTGGTCTGTTTCATTTTATATATATATATTTTTTTTTTTTCTTCTTCTTCTTCTTCTTCTTCTTCTTCTAGGCATTTTGGGAGGTTCTTTGAGATTCCTAGATAATGGCTTTGCTCTTTGTCACACAACAGTAACCAAACAGTATCCTTAGGAAGGGTTAGAGTTGCTGAGCCTTCTGGATCATAATAGATGAGTGAGTGCATTTATTGGTTTTAACAATTGTACTTAATGTTAACCTTAGCTACAATTTATTTGGGGAACTCCTAAGTCTCACAAATCATGAACCTCAATGATTTAAGTTCCCAGACATTCATTTCTTATTAGGAAGGGGTTATTTACCTTGAAATATCCATTCTCTATCAAATCTGACCAAAGGAGACAAGGTTGTACCCAGTTTGTCTGGGAAACTCTCACAGAGCTGGATGATAATCCCAGGAAATGATCTAGGAATCAAAAGGGTGCATGTATGCAACTGAATTTTAGTTCAGTAGCGAAGTCAACTGGCTTCAGATTCCCAGGAACACTTACCTCTTGTGTCAGTGATCTCTGGACATTTCCATAGTGTGGAAAACATCAGCCTCCCTCCATCTAATTTGGCAACTGGGACGGACTTTCTAAGATATTCAGAGAGGCAGAATTTGCAGTGAGTTGTGTCTCGTACAAAACAGTTATCTTCTTATGCCTCAAGGTTTCTAGTTAGACCCCATGTTACTCTAGCTGACAGTTCCACGTTGAGGATTTTTAGTACATTGCAAAGCACCCATGGGTTTTCTAGTCTGGAAAAACAAACAAACAAACATGAGTTTTACTCATGGATCTATCTTTTTTTTTTTAAGCTATGTAACCGTAGGCATGGTGCCTCACCCATAAAATAGATATATTTCATGAAGTTAGAAGACATATAAGGTGATGTATATGGCAATAACTTCCATACTGCCTGACACTCAGTAGTCCGTCAATAAATACTAATATCCCCTCCATTTAACAACAGCAACAACAACAAAAGGGCTCCTTTTCATCTTTGCTTTTTAGCATGTACTTGTCACACTTCCTCATGTTGAAAACCAACATCTCCCCTTCTACTACGATAAAGGTGCAGCTGTATGGAGTCTGATAAAGTATTTGTTGTTAGGTTTTAGTTACAAGAGACTCCAGTTCAAATTTCAGCAGGAAGAAGGATGCAGTGGCTCACATGCAAACTTGGTGTGTGGTTTGATCAAGGACATAAATGACATGACAAGTGTTCAGTTTCTCTCCCTCCATTCTTAAGACCGCTGCCTCATTATTGACCCATGTCTCAGGCAGGATTTACTCCTGCTGTCACTCCTACCAGAAACTATATGTATTCTCCTTTATATTCAATAAGAAATAGAAACTTAGCTCAGACCTATGTCCCAGAATTGAGTATCGTTGACCTGATTAGCTTGAATTACATCAGATGTCCACTTTGGCTGGAAAATTAAATTTGTTTATTAGTAGAGTTAACTTAGAGTCCTCTTGCATAACCATACATGGGGGATTTTTTTTTTTCATCCAAATATCAGAGCTGGGAGATTTAAGCTTCTAATAGGAAAATGAAAGTGGGGAGTGTGTGGGAAGAAAGCTAACCAAAAATGGCCCCCAACCCAGAATTTGGTCACCACCAAACCCAACATAAAAGCTTTCCTTTATGATGCTGCATCTTTTCCAGGTATATGCTGCCTTTCTAGAACATGGGTGAGGTCTCCTTAATCAGTGCTCCCAGAGACATTCTCTTAGTTCTTTTTAGTGAACTCTTCCTCATTCTTCAACAGAGAGGACTTTCATGAAGCCTCAGCAGGAGGATTCAGAAATATGGCATAAACAGTGAAGTTAGAGGTGCCTGGGTGGCTCAGTGGGTTAAGCCTCTGCCTTTGGCTCAGGTCATGGTCCCAGGGTCCTGGGATCCAGCCCTGCATTGGGCTCCCTGTTGAGCAGGGAGCCTGCTTCCCGCTCTCCGCCTGCCTCTCTGCCTACTTGTGATCTCTCTCTGTCAAATAAGTAAATAAAGTTTTTTAAAAAAACAAACAGTGAAATTAGAATCTTGGTTCCCTGGATCTGCTTCTTACCAGGTATAGGAGTGATCGTCATTTTATGCTAGAGGAAACAATGCCATCTTTCCCCGTGGAGGATAAAACATACTGAACAGTGTGCTTGGCACATAGAAAGTGTCCGATAAATTAAATAATGGCTCTTCTTACAGAAATGGGACCATTTGGGGAGATTTTTCTGTAAAGCATTTCTCAGTTTCTCCTAGGCAAAGCCTTTGTCTCACATCTGTTACTTTGTCCCTCAGACAAGCACACAAAAATAAGTGAAAGCATCATGAGAAGCAACACACACCTTCCCCCTTATAAAACTAAGTCCCTGGCAGTACCCATTTTTTTAAAAGATTTTATTTATTTATCAGAGAGAGAGAGAGGGGGAGAGAGCAAGCACAGGCAGGCAGAGGCAGAGGGAGAAGCAGGCACCCTGCTGAGCAAGGAGCCCGATGTGGGACTCGATCCCAGACGCTGGGATCATGACCTGAGCCGAAGGCAGCTGCTTAACCAACTGAGCCACCCAGGTGTCCCGGCAGTACCCATTTTTACTTCTGCCACCCCATTAACATATTAACTAGTGTAAAAAATTGTCTGCCAGCTATTATTTATCATAGATTACACCATAAAATGCTCAGTCCAAGCTCCGGTGGTGTTGGATATTAACAAAATGGCACCATTGAGATGGTCTGGGTGCTTTCCGTGTGACAGAGGGATCAGTGAAAATGTAGGAACCTGTATAGGAAATGGATATTGTCAGCCCTTTAGGAGTTCCTCAGGGAGGAAATCATTAAATTGGAATTATTCACCTATGGTAAATTCAGGTTAGCTCTGAGACATATCTGGTTAGAAGCTCTGGAAAAAATAATACTCTCTTTTTTTTTCTCTGTAGATTTATTGAGGTATAATTGACAAAAATTAAAGAATTTAAGGTGTTCCCTGCAATACCTTGGTGTGTCTTTATATCATGAAGTGATTATCACAGTCAAACTCATTAACTATTGCCTCATAGAGTTACCCTATTTTTTGTGTAGTGAGACTTGAGATCTACTCTCTCAGTAAATTCCAAGTATACAATACATTATTCTTACCTATAGTTACTGTGCTGTACAGTAAGTATCCAGAACTTATCCATCTCCACAAGTGCAAGTTTGTGCTCTTTGACCAGAGTCATCTCTCTGTTTTCGCCACCCTATGGCCCTCGGCAACCACCTTTCTGCGCTCTGGTTTTATGAGTTTGACTTTTTTAGATTGCACACACACATGAGGCGACACACGTTCTAAAGGAAGCAACCTGTTTGTAGTCATGGGCAAACTTAGAGATGTTCTGGTATCTCCATCTGGAGAGAAGTAGAGAAAAGGCAGGTGTGTGCCAACTAGAAATATTAAAGCAAAGAGTGACAACCAGAGAACTAGAACATGTAGGAAAAATGGGAAGAAGCACAGTACTGGGAACAGAAGATAACAAGTTTTACCTGTTAGAATTATGACCAGCTCTGCCTCTTGTGAGATTCACTGGTCTTTCATTTATTTTTCTTTCCACTCTTTTTCTTTCATCAACATAACCTCAAATCAATGTGATTATTTTTCTTCTTATACTTCACTTCAGATCAGATTTTCCCTCGTGGCATCATTTCCTGCTGCTGGAAAATGAAAACACACACACAGACACACACACTCACACACACTCTTTTACATTCTTATATGATTTGCCAATAACATTGCTTCCAATTTCTCCAGTACTGCTATCTTAGCATCTGTAAGCATTTGGCATTGTCATTCTCATAAAAAGCACAGTCTGCACCCTTCCAAATTATGCATAGGTTATCGAGATATTACAGTGCTACATCTGCTTTGACTCTAATAAATTCCAAACTATGAGTGTTAAGTCCAAAATGTCTCTCTTCTGTAGCCCATGCCATGTATAGAGAAAACACTCATTGTTTTTGGTTCTCTTGGCTACTTCCCAGATCCCTTCATAAGCAAGTGGTTTGAATAAAAAGAAAAGTTGTAAGAGACACTCTTTAGTCACGGGGTAGTTCTGAGACCATAGACCAAGTTAGCAAGGTGTGTAAATGGGAAATTGATAGAAGGAATGATGACAGCTTGAGGTGAAATTGTTAAAAATGTATCCATGTTATGGATTCGCTTTTTCATGAACCTGTGAGCACCTTGTAGCTACAGGTACTTAATAAAATACTTCCCTCCCTGCAAATGTTTCTAATAAATAACACATAGGGTTTCTCCCTGGTCCACCCCAAGAAGGAAAAACTACCTTTTTCTTGCAAGTATCTGAAGGCAATTTCAAATTAGGAGATGGTTCCTATACAGCCAAGCAATGCAAATTTTTAGGAGTTTTTATTTATAATATCAGATTGTGTCTTATAGATGATATCTCTTCATCTCCACTTGTAACTTTATTTTTCGCACCTAACTTTTAAGAGAAGTGATCTTAGGGAGAACTAATCCTTAGATGAAGGACTGAAGCCATAGTAAAGCTTCAGGAAGGCTCTAGGAATTTTCTGGCTAGTTTTGCTATATTCATTTAAAAGACAGATCTGGACACCACATTGCTTTGCCGAATTTTGGTATCATGAGTAAAGTAATTGAGATTGAAGGACATGAAAAATAGTACTTTTGTATTGTTGGCCTTTTAATTGCCACAGCTGGACATATGTTATCTTTAATATCTACAGGAAACTCCTGTGAGGTGTATTTTAGCAAATGAAGAAACTGAAGCTGAAACAAGACGAAGAGTAAAAGCTTAAGTTTACTCAAGACTAGGTGGATTTTTTGTTCTTTGGGCATTGAATTTGATAAATTCTTTATAGATTTTAGATAAGACATTTGCAAGTATCTTCTCTAATTCCTTAGGCATTGGCTTTTGGTTTTGTTGACTGTTTCCCTTTTCTGTGTAAAAGCTTTTTATCTTGATGAAGTCCCAGTAGTTCCTTTTTGCTTTTGTTTCTCTCACCTTTGGAGGTTGCTGCCTAAGTTCTCCTCTAGGATTTTGGTGGATTCCTTTCTCACATTGAGGTCCTTCATCCAATTTGAGTTTATTTTCATGTGTGGTATAAGAAAGTGGTCCAGTTTCATTCTTCTGCATGTGGCTGTCCAGTTTTCCCAACACCATTTGTTGAAGAGACTGTCTTTTTTCCATTGGACATTCTTTCCTGCTTTGTCAAAGATTAGTTGACCATAAAGTTGGGGGTCCATTTCTGGGTTCTCAATTCTGTTCCATTGATCTATGTGTCTGTTTTTGTGCCAGTACCATGCTGTCTTGTTGATGACAGCTTTGTAATAGAGCTTGAAGTCTGGCATTGTGATGTCACCAGGTTTTTTGTTCGTTTGTTTTGTTTTGTTTTCCCACCATTCCTTTGGCTATTTGGGGTCTTTCCTGGTTCCATACAAATTTTAATATTGTTTGTTCTAGCTGTTTGAAAAATCAATGGTATTTAATAGGGATTGCTTTGAATGTGTAGATTGCTTACAATGTGGGTGGAACCAGAGGTTAAGTGAAATCAGTCAGAGAAAGAAAAATACCATACGATTTCATTCATATGTAAAATTTAAGAGGTAAAAGAGATGTACATAGGGGAAGTAAAGGAAAAATAAAATAAGATGAAAATTGAGAGGACGGCAAGCTATTAGAGACTCGTAAGTATAGGAAACAAACTGAGGATTGTTGGAGGGGAGGTTGGTTGGGGGATAGGTGGTATCCCTACTTGGTGGAAGGCATTAAGGAGGGCAGTTGATGTGATGAGCACTGGGTGTTAATGCAACTGAGGAATCACTAAATTCTACCTCTGAAACTTAAAAAAAAAAACAAAAAAGACTTAAAAGAAAAATGGAATGAGCATTTGAAGCTCATAAAAAATTTTAAAAATATTAGATAAATAAATAAGAGTTTGGAGCTAGTTCCCCTCTGATTCCACAAACCATTGTCCTCTTACAAGGCTACAATAATCAGCCCTTAGATGGTAGCCTAACAAAGATTTTGGCACTATGTTCAAGTAAAGATTCTTGTCTCCCAAAGAGCAGTTCAAAAACATTAAAAAGAAGCATTTATTAAATGCCTATTTTAGGCCAGTTGAAGGAACTGATGAAAAAAGGTACCTTTTTTTAAGCAAAAAGGTGAACTTCTATTACATTTAAGAAACATAAAAGCCTCTAATGCAGAAGGCAAAAATAAATGTAAGGATAATTACAGTGCAACATGTTGAATAATTGGATATACGGAGGACACCTGTTACTTTATCTAATACTCTAGTAATTGGCACTAAAAGCATCTTGAGACTAAAGATGCTCTCCTGATCAAATATTGCATTTCCTATACAGCCTACTATTTAGATGAGTATCCCTTGTGTTGCTGAAGGAAAAATCACAATCAGATGGTTGAAACCACTGTTACATAAGTGATATTATTAACTGCACTGCCAAGATATAAAAATACTTAATTTTTAAATGTTTCCTCTGGATATTAAAAGTAACCTAAAGCAAGAATCTCTGTGGGAAAGACATTTACATGGTATACAATCTTTGCAGAGCATCAAGGATCAAACATCCAAAGCTATGGGGGCCACTCCATTTATTTTACCGTTAGCAAAGGACTGGAGATCTTGGGAGGAAATGGGAAATGGCTTGTAAGAATCTTCAAGTAAGGTAGTCAGAAGCTAAGTGAAAGGTAGTTCAGGCAGAAGTCAATAAAGAAAGATACTTTTATTCCAACGAACATGAAATTAATGGAATATTAGAAGTTAGCAGTTATGGTGGTAAATAATAAAGATAAGCATTCAACACCCAACAGAAATTTGAAAACACTTTTGATTGATAGACAAAAATATTCCTTGAAAGAAGTTACTCATCCTGAGCTAGGTTGCTTAGAACAATCCATCCTTGGAGCACAAGAGGTTGTGGTGGTCAGGTATCATTGAAAAGGATCCTTCTGGATCCCTCTATGTGTTACTTGGCGAGAAGTAGGTGCCTGAGTGTATAACACAAAGAAGATGCTATTCCTGAAAGGAATAGTAGCAGTCTTTTAGCCAAGTGCTACTCAAACCATCTATTAAGGTCCCATTTTTAAAAAAGAATTCTAATCCGTCAGAAACCATTTTGATAATAAATGGCAAAATGAAATAAAATCTGTGCAAAATATAAACCTAATTTAAAAAAAAATATTCAGTAGACATAAAAAGTACATTGTCCAGTTGTTACAGATCTCCTAAATTCTTACTCAGTTTCTGTATTTACATTGTCATGGACCAGTAACATTTTGTCAACTTTGCCACAGTATTCTTTGAGTAGTATTGGTTTAGTCTACTGACAATGTATCGGCCAAGATAACATTAGCTGTGGTAACATATACATCCCTAAATAAGTAAGTTTCTGTTTTGCAAACAACACTCAGAAGGTGTAACCTTCAATGCAACAATGATAGGGATAAGATTCTTCCATCTGGTGACTTTGCCACGCCTAGTGTGCCAAACATGGCATCTTAATCCAGGTGTTAAAAGGGAAAGAAAGCCTGCACAGTCACCTGCCTTTTAAAAAGACTTGGCCCAAGAGAAATGTAGATTACTTCTACTCATATTGGTGAGAATTAGGCACATAAATCACACATAGACAGAAGGGAATCTGGGCAATGTAATGATTGAGTGGGCAGCTACCTCCCCCGAGTAACTGTAGATTGTGAATGAGGAAGAGTAAGCTGTGTTTGTTGGCCGGTTCCCTCTGCTTTGCCTCATCAAAATCTGAACTCATCAAAATCTGAAGAATGTATGGTTTCAGTCCATATCTCATTAGAAGAGTCATGACAACAAAAAATAGTTTTAATAATGACAAGTAAGAGTCAGTATGTATTGTGAACACCCTGTATACCAAACACAGAGCTAATGACTTTTAGTTATTTTATTTTAAATAGATAAATTGGAGTATCAGTACTAGTAATGATTTGTCAAAAGTTTTAGGGTCTGATTACCTCTAGGAAAACTAAGGAAAGGAAGTTCTGGAATTTTATGACTGATGGTTGGATTTTAGGGGGAAAAGAAAACCTAATGGAGGGGTGTGTGTGTGTGTGTGTGTGTGTGTGTGTATGTGTTTACTTCCCACTTTAAATATATCAACAGGGACACAGGATTTTAAACCTATGCTAGAGGTTTAAAGTGAGTTTTTTTTTTAAACTTCTATAGTATTTAAGATTGGTAAGAGAAGGAGTTAAAACAGTGCGTTTATCTTCCCACTGTGGCTGGGAAATTTTTAAGACAATGAGAAGTCTCCTTTCATATGTTTTGGCAAAATTTTTCTATGATTATTTATCACCATCCCAGGATGGATGGGGCACAAGGAAAATTTCCATAGTTAACAAGTCAAAAAGTCATTTGGTCTGACTTGGAAAACAATATCACATGGTTTCCAAGGAGAATTTTAAAACATCTTCCTAAACATTGAAATTTTCCTTTTCCTTCCGAAAAAATTATTTTGACTTGGAGTATTCTGGGTTTGACATCACAAAAAGAAAATAAATATGTCTGAGATGAAGTGGGAACTAGAAAAGAGGAAAATAAAATGAGTGTGCTTACTTTGCCCTGTATTATCTTACCTTCAAAATGGAAAGTCCAGAGCTGTATTTTTGGCTGCATTGATGTGCCAACAAAATCATTTGAAGAGACATTTTGCTTTTGTGTTGTTGGTTACATTGTAACATAAGGAAAACCTATATAATCTACAACATCATAACTTTTTTTGAGACTATCAGAGAATGAAGGTCATAAGGTAACCAGAAGAACTGAATTTCAAAAAGGGTGAGACCTTCTTTGGAGAGAAAAGATACATGAACCTTAGACAGATAGAGGAAGTCAGGTCTCCATGAAAATAGGAAAGGAGGGGGGGCGCCTGGGTGGCTCAGTGGGTTAAGCCTCTGCCTTTGGCTCAGGTCATGATCCCAAGGTCCTGGGATCGAGCCCTGCATCGGGCTCTCTGCTCAGCAGGGAGCCTGCAGGGAGCCTGCTTCTCCCCCTCTCTCTGCCTGCCTTTCTGTCTACTTCTGCCTACTTGTGATTTCTCTCTGTCAAATAAATAAATAAATAAATCTTTAAAAAAAAAAAAAAGAAAAAAGAAAAAGGAAAGGAGGAAACAACTAAACTATAATGGGTTCTTATAGACTTAATGATGACAAATCCCTGAAAGCCTCAGATTCAAGCTGGTAGGTGGAACAGGGACCAGCTCTTTTCTGCAGGCTTATATATGGGTTCATAAGAAAGACTGGGGGTAGAGCAGAAGATGTGAGTAAGGTGTGAATAAGAGCCTTCTTGGTGTCAGACAGGCAAAGAATCCTCTTCTCTTCCCAGATCCATCCCGTTTTAAGCTGCTGGGGGAGGAGTGGAGAAAACATTTTTATAACAAGGGCTCAGGTGTGAAGCACCCCCCTGAAAGCTGAGGGTGCAGTAAAAACTCCTAGTCAGTCATCCATGAGGGCATTGCATGAACCACACTAAATGAATTAACAACATGTCACTGCTGAAATTCGATGCACTAAAAGTAGATCTAGCAACCAAAACACAAACTCAGTTTAGCTACTAACCATTTAACTTACTGACCTAATCCCCATAGATTCTCAAACAGGCTGATGGAAGAGGCATACTCATTTCTAGGTTTCAGTGCTATTGACTTAAGTCTCTGCTGTCCTTCCGCATGCAACGGATAGAGTTTAAATTTAAAAAAAAAAATTGAGACCCCCCTATTAAATGATAAAGAAGTTAGAAGCAGACCCGAAGAAAACCCCTTGCTTGGAATTATTCAAAAAGTTAGTAAATAATCTGAAATAATGGGGAAGCTAGAAAACATACAAGAACAAATGAACAATTCCAGTACAAAAATGAAAGCTCTAAAGATCAAATAGAAATGTAAGTTAGAGAGAGATAAATGGATAATTCAATAACCTTTATGGGCAGACTGAGAACAGAAGGAGAAAGAAGTACCGACTTTGATGGCCAGTCAATAAAAATGGCCCAATGGAAAGGAAGGAAAATGACCAGAGTGGAGATACAACATAGAATGGTGTAATGAATACTTTTTGGCAATATCAGTCTAACACAAGAAAAAATGGAATCCCAAGGGGAGAAGAAAAGGAGAATCAGGTAGAATAAATGCTTAAAGAGATAATGGTGGAGAATTTTTAACTATATCTTATAAATATAAACAATGAACTCCACAAGAATTAGCATTCTCACACTTAGATAGACGCAAGAGAAATGAAAAATTATGCTTCCCTGAGGATGCCTGCCTGGCACAGTTGGTACAGCACATCACTCTCCATGTCAGGGTCTTGAGTTCAACCCCATGGTGGGCATGGAGTCTCCAAGAAAAAAGAAAGAAAGAAAGAAAGAAAGAAAGAAGGAAGGATAGAAGGCAAGAAAGGAAGAAAGAAAAGAAAGAAAGAAAGAAAGAAAAGTACGCTTACCCACAGACAAACAGTTGAATGTTTATGGCAGTTTTATTCACAACATCCACAAATTAGAAAAAAAACAAAATATCAACTGGGTAGTAAATGGATACAAAAATTGGGTTATATCCATATAGTGGACTAATCCTCGACAATCAAAAGGACCAAACTCCTGATACATTCAACCAAATGTTTGAATCTCAAAAGCACAATGCTGAGTGAAAGAAAACAAGATACTAAAGCAACTTGATTCCATTCATTCAACGTTCTGGAAGAAATCGGATCACTGGTTGCCAGGGGCTGAATGGGAGGAGGGAAACTTGTCTACAAAGGATGGTTATAAAGGAACTTATAAGGGAATTTATAACTGTGAAAAGGAAACTTTTTGGAGTGGTGGAAATATTCTAAATTTTCCTTTGAGAAGCAGGAATAGGACTTATAATTTTCAGGTCTCATTGAGATGTATACTAAGGAAATAACATATTTTTTTTTTATAAATAAGTGATACTTCTTTAAACCTAATTTATATAATCTGGGAGAGATTAAGAGAAGTATGGAAGTCCTAGATGGAAATATTTTGATAGAATAAGGTCTCCTGAGCACCTTTTCCCCTAAAATTATGGGGAAGTCTTTTTGTTGTGTCTTAATAAATGGAACTTCCTGGATTTATTAGTTCACTGTTAGATTTGAAAATAGCCAAAGTGGGATTTTAGCTATAACTCCAGAGAATAGTTTTTGAAGAGCTGTCAATGATCTAGAAATAATAAAGTGACAGACTTGTAAGAAGAACTCACACATTGTGATAACACTTCTTATCTGTAATACTCTGTCTGTAAAATGGTTCTAAGACCTTTAACAATTTTTAAATGGTCCCCTTAGGATCTTTGGAAAGACATCATCTTTTAAGTTACATTGAATTGCCTCAAATTGATTATGAAGAAAATAGGAATTACAGTTGAGAGGAAGATTGTTGTTTTACTTCTTAAAACATTATAAATGTTACTAAAAGGTGATTTGTATCTTTTGACCCATAATTTTACTTTATCAATCTAAAATAAGGAAGAAGGGGCGCCTGGGTGGCTCAGTGGGTTAAGCCGCTGCCTTTGGCTCAGGTCATGATCTCGCGGTCCTGGGATCGAGTCCTGCATCGGGCTCTCTGCTCAGCAGGGAGCCTGCTTCCTCCTCCTTCTCTCTCTACCTGCCTCTCTGCCTACTTGTAATCTCTCTCTGTCAAATAAATAAATAAAATCTTTAAAAAAAATAAAATAAAATAAGGAAGAAATAGAGAAAATCTTTTATTTTTTAATTTTTAATTTTTATTCTTTTTAGATTTTATTTATTTATTTGACAGACAGAGATCACAAGTAGGCAAAGAGGCAGGCAGAGAGAGAGGGGGAAGCAGTCTCCCCACTTGAGCAGGGAGCTCGATGTCGGGCTCGATCCCAGGACCCTGGGATCATGACCTGAGCAGAAGGCAGAGGCTTTAACCCACTGAGCCACCCAGGCGCCCCAGAGAAAATCTTTTAAAAGGAATGAGAGGGTTTATAAATATTAATTCCTATACTAAAAAGTTTGAAATATCTTAATTTTTATTTTCCTTAAACATAGAAATTATTATGAAAACTGTAATTAGCATCAATACATTGTGTTGCTCTCTTTAAAAAATTTTTATTTATTTGAGAGAGAGCAAACAAGAGAGAGCATAAGCAGGGTGAAGGGCAGGGGGAGGGCAGAGGGAGAAGCAGACTCCCTACTGAGCAGGGAGCTCTGTGCTGGACTCATCTAGTCCCAGGTCTTCTGGATCATGACTTGAGTCAAAGGCAGACGCTTAACTGACTAAACCACCCAGGCACCCTGTGCTGCGCTCTTTAAAAATTATTAAAAAGGTTGTATATTAACAAGGAAAGCTGAAGACTATAATGTTAATACATATGCAGCAGAACACAAAGTTAGCTGTGGAATGTGATTTTAATTATGTCAAAAACAAAAGCAAATACATTTGTTCCAGGACTGAAAGAATAATGACTATACTATTTTTTTAATTTCACTTATTTCTTTCACTTGCATAGTACTAATCAAGGCTGACATGAAAAACATTTTTGAAAATTTTGTACTTTCACCTATTTGTCTCCCAAGTAGAGACCAGAGGTGCTAAGGTCATATATTAAGTCACAGCTCTGAGCTAATGGCTTTATTCTTGTTTAAGCAGCAAAGTTGTTCTCAGTGGGAAAAGATAACTGATAGAGGGGATGGTTCCAAGAGGGAGAGTCCTACGATGGCTTTAAACTTTTCTAACAATTTTTTTTAAAGATTTTATTTATTTATTTGACAGAGAGAGATCACAAGTAGACGGAGAGACAGGCAGAGAGAGAGAGGGAAGCAGGCTCCCTGCTGAGCAGAGAGCTCAATCATAATCTTTTCTTATCATTGTGGTTTTCCCTCTGTTGGAGCCTGTAGTACCATGCATAGTAAGCAATCAGAATCTGCAGTGCTGTTGTTATATGGGTTATCTACTGCTGCATAACAAATTATCCCCAAACTTACCAGCTTAAAACAACAAATAGTTTCTATCTCACAGTTTTTGTGGTTCAAGAATCTCGATGTGACTTAGCCGGGAGCCTTTAGCTCAAGCTGTCATGAAGTTGCATTCAGGCTCTTGGCAGGGTTTGTGACCACCACAGAAGATTTGGCTGAGCAAGGGGAATCGGTTTGTAAGCCTGGTTGCAACGAGGCCCTGAGTCCCATCGTAGGCTCATAGAGGATCCTCAAGGCATGAAACCTTATGAAGAAGAGTGGGGAAGAGGGGGAAGAATGAACAGGGAAGGAAAAAGAGAGTGAGAAAAAAATGAAATCATCCAAGATGGAAGTCACGGTCTTTTTATAACTTAATTTGAGAAGTGGTATCATACCTCTTCTACCAAGTTCTGTTACTTAGAAGTAAGTCAATAAATCTAGCCCACATTCAAGTAGAAGACATCACATAGAGGCACCAATACTGGAAATACAGAATAAGACCATGGGGCACTGTTGTCGGGGGCTGATTTTAGAGATCGCCTCCACAGCTTTCTTCAGTTTTTCCATTCTCTTCTAAGGTTCACCTTGGCCCCATAGGGGCTCTTGCCCCTTTTCCATTGGCTTATTCTGGAGCTGGCTGACACATACATGCTAATTTGGTCATTTCTAATCTTGATTAGTGACATTAACACATTGGTGCTTCCAGCCCTATTTCTTCTCAAGTGTGTTAAGCAGCACTCTTTTTTAATCACAATTTTTATTCCGAGTGATTAATAATAAATGTCATTTATTTGAGGATCTCTAAGAAAATCTTATTTTCAAGCTGTTTACACTGGATAATTGATTGAAAATGAAAGTCAACAGATACTGAGCTGATTTTTATTGCGTTGCAAGAAATCAGTCATTATTTATAGAATAGATTGACAGAATATATCTTAATGACTGAGTGCCCCAAAATGTAATTCATATCCATGAATATAATCTACTATGTAGGCAATAGATGCTGTAGGTAATCTTAATATTCCTAGATATTTCTTATTGCTGAAGGAGAAATTGGACAACTTAGTCGAGAACCCAAACTTGAGCCCTCTAGGATTAAAAAATAACCCAAAACCCAAATGTTTGACTTAATTAAGAGTAAGAATGACCTAAACTTATTCAAATAAGACTCTCTTGGGTTAGCTATGCAGTCCACCAAAATAAAACCTGGCCAGTCTGCTTCAATGGAGAGTTGTGGTTACCTTTATAATTGACTCATGGATAATCCATGAGTTGTACCTTCTCCTCCCCTAAGTATCCAACCCTTAAGTTGAAAAAGGATGCTCTTTTGTAGAATCTGTTCACTCATTCTCCTCACCATAATTTGTAGCTCCTGAGAAAATGGCCATTTCCTTAGATAAACTCTCTTTTCCCTACCACATGGAGTCAGGACACCTGAATCATGTTGAGACATTCATGGGGCCCATTCTGTAGAAGAGAGTCCCTGGCTTAGGATGGGGTATATGGGAGCCAGTCAGAGCTTTTCTCTATAACATTTTTTTTTTTTAAAGATTTTATTTATTTATTTATTTTTAAGATTTATTTATTTATTTATTTGAGAGACAGAGATCACAAGTAAGCAGAGGGGCAGAGAGAGAGAGAGGAGGAAGCAGGCTCCCTGCTGAGCAGAGATCCCAATGCAGGACTTGATCCCGGGACCCCGAGATCATGACCCAAGCCGAAGGCAGTGGCTTAACCCACTGAGCCACCCAGGCACCCCAGATTTTATTTATTTTTAATTTGACAGACAGAGATCACAAGTAGGCAGAGAGGCAGGCAGAGAGAGAGAGAGAGAGAGAGAGGAGGAAGCAGGGTCCCTGCTGAGCAGAGTGCCAGACATGGGGCTTGATCCCAGGACCCTGGGATTATGACCTGAGCCGAAGACAGAGGCTTTAATCCACAGAGCCACCCACACACCCCTATAACATCTTGAACACACTAAAAAGAAGAGCCCTCTCCCGCCATGGGGCAAAGGTGAGGGAAGAACTTTGGAGCTGCCTGTGGTTGTCCTTGTTCCTTAGTCAAGGAATTGGTGGTGTTAATGAGGCAGACCCATAGGAGCCAAGGAGCACCCCGGTGATCTTCATGTCCCCGGTGTCAGTCATCTCTGAGATTTGGTCCACCTGCTCTTCTTCATACTGATTACAATAAGCGGTCAATAACCGCTTTCTCGTTTTTGGTCTCAACATGGTTGAATTGAGTTAACGTTACCACATATCATCCCATCTTTGTTCATGCAGAAATACTAGTATTCACATATGATCAGGAGGTAACAATATGAATGACGTAAAGACTTCAATTAAAATGGACGCCTGGGTGGCTCAGTTGGTTAAGCGGCTGCCTTCGGCTCAGGTCATGATCCCAGCGTCCTGGGATCGAGTCCCACATCAGGCTCCTTGTTCTGTAGGGAGCCTGCTTCTCCCTCTGTGTCTGCCTGTGCTCACTCACTCTCTCTCTCTCTCTCTCTCTGACAAATAAATAAAATCTTAAAAAAAATTTTTTTAAATGTTATTAAAAAAATAAAATAAAATGGACAATAAATCAGCAAGAAAACTAAATAGTGATCGTATAGAATTACAGGAAATTATAGTATAACTAGCAGAGTTTGGGGTGAGCCTGCAGAATAATGGTACGCATTTAAAAAAGAAAAACAGAAATGGTTATAGTTTTTTGAGAGCTAATTCTGTGTCAGGTGCTGAACCATGGCTTGAATGTATATGGATAAGCCTTCTAAATTATTACCTTCGTGAGTATTTTCAGAAATCCTGTGAACTGAGGATTGTAATTTTCATTTCCCTAATGAGGACTCTGAGACGGGGAACGGGGGTGGGTGGCGATGGTGACCGCACTGAACACCAGGGCATGTAGTAAACGCAGAGTCAGAATTGGAACTAAGATCTGTGAGACTCCAGATCTATGTGAAGCCATGAGTCCAAAGCAAAGCAGATTAACTTTATTCTGCAGGCAGTGGAAGATGAGTAAATTGTGTTTGTGTGTGTTTTTAAAGCAGAGCCTACCTTTGTGAGATGGTTGTCGAAGATGAGTTTTTACAGCCGTGTGCAGAAATGGATCAGAGAAGGGCGAGGCGTGGATGTTAGAGAGACCTTCAGGGACCTCAAGAAACAGTTCATGTGTGCAATGCTCCCGGGCACTATTTACAATAAGTAAGATTACAGAGCCAAGAGTGTCAGGAAGCTTCCCACCATCTGTGAAATGGAGGGCCAGGTTTTGTATGCATGGCTTACTGTTCCCCAGGAAAAGTGTACGATAGATCCTCACCTCCAATGATGAAGGCAAATATGTGAGATTTCTTCCCTGATCAAGCCTCACATCAGCGAAACCATCCTTTGCTGATAGAACAGGAAGTAAAAGATACAAGTGTCCCTCACGCAGATTCAGCGATGCTCGGCTACCCATTTTGGAATCACTTATAATTTCCGAATTGATTTATAGTTATTGCTTGTCCCTATCCACCCAGTCCTCTAGAAAACCACTTAGGCTCACAGCTTACATCTCATTATTTCTAGTTTCTTTCTCCTTGCTTGTATTTTGAGATCACTCAAAAGTTAAGGGACTGATTAATACACTTTATCATCGTCCTAGTGAAGACTACACACCTTTACCATCTGTTTGATTTTTCTAGACATTCTTGGGAAAGAGTGTAATACAAAGACAGAGTGAAGTGAAATCCCCAAATAGCCTGAATTTCAAATTTCAGAGTCTGATTTGACTCTTCAGCCACATGCTTTATAACACGCCTGAAGAAACCATGTGATTTCGGCATACCCTTGTTAAATATCTAGTGTGCGTCAGGGCATCACGTTGTGTATTAGGAGACAAAGCATCCCCTCCCTACTGGGCTTTTAGCTTGGTAAAAGATTAAGTCTGTGATCTCAATTTACTTGAGGTTAATCTCTGGATGGAGACAAAGGATACATTTATGCAGTAAATCATGAATACAGCATTTTTTTTCAGACCCTGGGAATTAAAGCCCACTTGGAGATTCAGGTACCACTAAATACCACGAAGATGTCAGTGACAGAAGCCATAGATTCTCTAATTATCCTTGAAGGATGGTCAGAACACACATTGGCCCTTTGAGATACTTCTTCCACAATGATAATTTGGATTCACACTGGACCACCCATATATTAGCCCTCCGTCAAATGGCCTTCCTGGTTCTGTGGCTCTTTACAAAGCTCATCCAATTAACTGGATGTTAATTTTTCTGCGCTCCTGCTCCAAGGAGGACCACACCAGTGCAAAAATACAACCTCGCTTGAATTTAAAGGAAGTAGCATTACGCTAGAAATGGAAGGAGGAAGAACTCAGTGTGAGGCTATGACATCAAACCGATTATCTTCAAACAAGTCGGTATTAGCTTAACATCTGGATTACATATATTAATATCTATGTTCACCGTAGCGAGGTTATGGTTGTTTTAGTCCAGCCTTGTGTATGCATGCAGAAATGTTGCTCTTGACATCAGAGACATTTCCAGAATTTCTTGAAGGAGAAATTAGGGCTGGCCATGCGGTTTCAGATGGTCTAAAAAAGGGTGTTTGCTTAACACTTTAAGTTCAAAAAACATTTTGTGGCTTCTAAACAAGAAGTGTGGGCGCTCTGGACCTTGGGAGGGTAATTTGAACCCTCATGGGGCCAGTGCCTCTCCTCACCACTCCTTTTTCAACCAGTTACTCCTGCTTCTTAGGGACACTTTGGCTATTTTAGAATGTCTAACAAAGTCCAAGTTCAGCCAAGTTAAGCACAACTGGTTTGTGGCTTTAAATTTCAGACAATTTTCGATTATTTTTATCTACCCGACGTCAAACAAGCATTCTAACTGAAATTTTCACAGAAATAACAGAACTGGTCAATTGTGACACTAGATAATAATGGCCCAAAGCTACATTGGCTACATTTAGAACAAGGAACCATATTAAAGCCAAATATACAATTTAATCATTTGTAAAAAAAAATCAAAGGAAGTCATAGAAACTATCTCAGCACTTATCTAGAAATTAGTGGGGGTTGTAAATTTCCAAGATGACTTTTTTTTTATGTGTAAATGAATTTTAGCAAATAATCTGGTCTCTCTACAATGAATTCTATCCAGTTTGAAAATGTTTCTCTCAGAATTATAAAGAGATAACATGTCTTTAGGCAGTGAAAAGAGCTTTTACTGAGTGCATACTGCAAATTTCTAATGATAGCTCCTATTTACTGTTTATAATGTGCCCAGCACTATTGACTAGGGTTTCACGCATTTTCTCATTACTCAACATTTTGATGAGAAAATTGAAATACTAATAGACTGAGCAATTGAGCGAGGTGATGCATGAGAACTGAAGCCCTAACTTAAATGGGTGAGTCTGATTCCAGGACATTGGCTTCTAACGCCAATCCTAGGAATCGTGGAGGAAAAAGAACAGTGACAGTGTAACTCATTTAGACTTGTTGGTATAGTTGCATTTAGTAAAGAAACTCAGAATCACATATATATATATATATATATATATATTTTTTTTTTTTTTTTTTCGCTATGTTTTCAGCTTTGGCCATTGGGACCTCTTCCAGCAGGCATCTATGCTGGGGCGCCTGGGTGGCTCAGTGGGTTAAGCCGCTGCCTTCGGCTCAGGTCATGATCTCAGGGTCCTGGGATCGAGTCCCGCATCGGGCTCTCTGCTCAGCGGGGAGCCTGCTTCCTCCTCTCTCTCTCTCTGCCTGCTTCTCTGCCTACTTGTGATCTCTCTCTGTCAAATAAATAAATAAAATCTGATCTCCATCTTTAACGGACTCCCATTTTGCAATTTTTCTTTTGAGTACTTCCTTCCTTTCTGGTGCTATAAGGTACCCCAGATTCATCTTGTATATTTCTACCCCAGAGCTAGAATCATCCTTTTCTCCTAGAGCCCTCTCTCTCTTATTGGAGAATGGCATCAGAAACCAAGATCTGGGTAATAGCTGTGAGGCTGGTCATGATAAGCGGTCATGACAGGGGTCAGCAGACAAAGTGAGAAGTATTTTGTATATGCGCTAACTCACATAAACATCTCTATAAATATTTCTGTTTATATCCATCTCTATCTATATTAAGCTGGACATACAAGGTCATATCAATGACTTCAACTCTGGTTCATTGCTATATAGAGCACTGTAGCCTTCTTCCCTTGCTTGTCTATAACATCTCACTCCAACAGTGAGAAACGTGTCTCCTAACATCAGCCATCCGTTTACTTATTTAAGTATACTTGTATAGTGTTTTGTTATCATAGTATCCGTTCTATCCTAGAATTCTCTGGCCTCCTAGATGATTTTTTTTAACAGCATAGATTAGGATTCACACTTTATGTGATAAAGTGTTATGGATTTTCACAAATTCACAGTGCCAAGTATCCACTATTGGAGTATCGTGCAGAATAGTTTCACATTTTAAATTAATGATAGAGAATAAACAAACATCCAGTACAGATGAATCTCAAATGAATTATGTAACTACTACGTAAAGCGTAACCCATCATTTCCTTAAGTGTGGGGATGCACCTAGTGATTTCCTTCCCAAAAGTATGGTATACAGAGGGTGAAGTGTGACCAAATAGTGGAGACATCTGCAAACACTAATTCAGCCAGATGGTCAAGGTTGGCATCCACAGTGGTAAATCATGTTGGTGTCATGTACCATTGCTGTGACAGGAATGGACCTTTATCTCTGTGGCCTTCCTCCCCCAAACTCATAACTCCAGTCTAATTATGAGAAAGACATCAGATGTAGCCCAATGGAGGGATAGCCTGCAAAATATCTCATTAGGACTCCTCAAAATTGTCAAGATCATCAAAAATAAAGCAAGTCTGAGAACTTGTTTCAGTCTGGAGGAGCTTAAGGAGACAAGGATGACCAAATGCAGTGGGTATCGTGGTTGGGACCCTAGAACAGGAAAGGGCCATTAGGTAAAAAGTAAGAAAATCTGAATAAAGTATGAACTTTAGTTAATAATGGTGTATCAATTTTGACTCATAAGTTTTGACCAAATTATTGTTTGCTCATTCTAGAAGAAACTGAGAGGGAATATATGAGAACTCTCTTTACTAACTTCACAACTTTTCTGTAAATTTAAAACTATTGTAATATAGAAAAGTTGATTTTTAAAAAGTGACATTAAATATAAAGAATAACATTTAAGGGGACATTAGTCTAGCAGAGGTGGCTTTCTTGGTTAAGCTTCCAGCTTCAGCTCAGGTCATGATCTGAGGGTCTTGAGACTGAGCCTCCCAGGGGGCTCCCTGCTCTGAGTGGAGCCTGCTTGAGATCCTTTCCTTCTTCCTCTGCCTTTACCCTCAGATAATGTGCATGCTCCCCCCCCCTCTTAAATAAATAAATCTTAAAAATAAAAATATCCAACTTTCTTCCTTAATTCACTTGGGGGAAAAAAAAAGGAATAACTCATAGGATTCCAAACTAGAATTTGAATGAAAGACATAAGCAATGGTGAGGCAAGAAGTTGTTCTAAACTGGAGGTGAGTTTTGGGAAATAGTTGGGATAGAATTTTTAAAATAAGTTCAAATTCTCAACATACATAAGAAAGACATGAAATTTAATGACCATCTTTTTTTTTTCAGGAATATACAAATATTTGAAGAATGTAACTGGCAAATAAGATTTAGACAAATCTAAGCTTTACAGGTTTCTGGAAAAAGACGATAGTGCTTTTTCAGAGAAGATGTAAATGGATCTGCTGAATTCTGTTGGCACATTATAGTAACTTCCTTGAGAAGGCCAAGCATTTTGAGATTAGCTAATGTAATTTTACTTTTCCTATCCCAGACATTTCCCTGAATAGGAGACTTATTTAAAGGTGCTTGCTTTTGCATATCTTTGAAAACAAAGCATTTTATAACAACCCAAAGATTTTTTTTTCTTCCAGCAGTCATTATGTTTCATATTCTTTTCTTCATCAATAGGCAAATCCATGGGGTATTTTATTTTCCTTCCTTGTTAGGCAAAGTTTGTCTGAAGTATTTCTTCTGTCTAACAATGAGAAATGTTGGTGCCTCTTAAAGTTGAATTTGCATCCTGCTGAAAAGCAGTTGGTTTTGTACATTTCAAATGAGCACCCATCTCCCCATTAATTATGATTTTACTCTCAATTTCCTCAGAGTAAGGAAGGAGGGGCAAAAGAGAAGATGTATTGGGTTGACAGCCTTTTCGAAGGTTTCTCTTTTCATGACTGTTTTAAAGTCACAACTTTTGACAGTCATGACTCTAAAGACAGAGCACAAAGCGACAGCGGTAGCTTTCACTAAGGAAAAAACGAGGGCTTGCTAATTTTTGAGCAGGTCTTACAATATATGAAAAGATTAAATTCCAGGAGGTAATCACATCCTACTTCTGGTTGATGATAAGACAGGCAGAGCTCATTCTGGATGGAGACAGAGAATCTCAACAACCGTTAGAGCCAAATCCCTAAAATGGCCGCCAAAGTTCTATCTCCTAGTGACTAATTCTTACACAGATTTCTGCTTAAATATAGCATCATGAATGCACAGCTGCAGAGGATGTGCAAAACAGCCAAAATTGTACACATTGCAATCTGTGAGGGATTTTTTTTCTTTCCTTTTTTGTCTGGGGTGTTGTTTCAAGCACCATGTGGATGCTGTCTTTGGCAACCTGCCATTTCTCCAGCGCATTCATAAAACAATGGGAATGGCAGTACCTGGGTGCCGCTCACAGAGAGGCGTATAATGTGAAACAGCTGCTCTTCCATTGAAACCATTATCGAGTGTCGGTCTGAGATACGAGTGGGCATAAGTTTGAGAATTGTTGATAAATAATGACAAAGTGGGTTTGCAGAGAAGCGATCTGAGGTTCCTCTCACATTTTCGCATAGGAGCGGACTCTGAGGGGGCTCTAGAAGAACCTTCAAGGTCTGTTGGGAATGCTCTCTTTATTGACTTTGGCACAAAATGTAACAGCTATGTCCTTGTTGAGCAGAATATTCTACAGTGATTTTGGAGAGACCATGGTCCTTAAGGATTAGAGTTTATAGGATGTACATAATTGGGAACAGAGAAATCAGGGATTTCCAAATGTTCATGGACCTCTGAGGTAAAGGCTGGCTTTACTGAAGATAGAAATTATTAATCACGTCCTTTGGTGACAGTTTGCTCGTGTGTTTTTGTGTACACGCATGTGTATGTGTGTGTGAGGGAAATACCATCCCGTGGCATATTTAGCAAATATTTTAGTAAATATTCATTACACCCCATCTCTCTTTCTATATATATGTTAGGCAGTGAACTAGAAAAGAAGCTAAAAGAGAGTGAAGCATGGACATGCCTGCCCATATGGAGTTTATTTTTAATGAGGGAGACTGACTTTCACATAGTGATGTGATAAATATAAGAGAGGTATGAACATAGTTGATTCTTCCTTTTAAACTCCCAAAGTACCCACATGGCTCAGGAGATAGAAGAATTAAAAAAAAAAAAAAAGCCTCACAGGAAATAACATTTGAGCTGTTTCTTAAAGAATCAGCAGGTCACCAAGTTGAGCATATGGAGAAGTGTGGGCAAAGATTTGAGGAGACTGTTTCAGGGGCCAATCATATTATCTGCAAAGGAAGGACAAAACTACAAAACACGTTATTGGAAAACAGTAGATTTGGAACAGAAAGTAAGCATAAAGTAGGAAGATGCTGATCCTGGAGAAGTGGGATGTGTTTGTGCTTAGAAGTTTGGACTTGACTGGAGGCCAGCCTTGTCCTGTGGACTCCTATGAAAGAGTTCCCCAAAATTGATCTGTTGAAAAAAAAAAAGTTTTCAGTGGAAAAATGCATTAGCAAAACTGACATATAACTCCATCTTAGATATTTATGATTCGTATTAGGAAATAAAAGGCTTGGAGAAGACTTTAACTAGGCAATTGGGAGCCAATCAAATGACGTAAAACAAAGAAATGTGTTAATAAGGGTTATTTTTAGGAGCAAATTCTTCCAGCCTTGTGGAAAATGAATCACATTAATGAAGACTGGGAGAAGAGAGCATTATCAGCGAGTCCATGAGACAGCCATGAGTCTCTGGGAGGAAGAAGTGACAGCGGGGATGGAAAGGGTCAGATGTGTTTCTCATGAAAAAATAGGATCTGCTCATTGAGAATAAAGGAGGGTGTGAATGTAGCAGCATTTTTGCTTTGGGACTACAGTAAGTTTGTGGGAGGAGTATATTGCCATAGTGATGGTGGTAAAATTAGCTATCATAAATTGAGTATCTACTCTGTGTTTTACACTGAGCAAGACATTTTAAAATGTCTTCTCTTTGCCACAACCCAGCTAAGTAGACATGTTTGAGGGAAATGATCTTCATACAAGAAAAACTAACCTCTCATCACTTACAAAGCAACTAATAGAGCTGAGATAGGGTGGTTTGGCCAACTCCAGAGGATCTGTGCTGGCAGCATTGAAAGCAAGTGCACACACTGGAGAAGAATTTGTGACTGAAGGGAAGTCTCAGTGCAGATTCTGTTGGTGGCAAAGTTTGTTCACTGAGGCCATCACCCTGCTTAGGGAAGAGAGTCATTTGACCCTTGCATAGTCATTTGAAGACTAGAAAGTTGGGAGCATTGGGAGTCGGGGGGTTGGGGAGATGGATGTTAGGAAATACAGTGTGAGGCCAAGTGTGTGCACTGCTACCCAGAATTTGCAAAAGCCCTTCAACCAGGACACTTAGGTCTTCACAACTTTTCCAAAAAATAAAAATAAAAATAATTTTAAAAAAATAAGATGAAGAATGGAGTTCTCTTAAAATCCAAAGCTGATGGCATAAAGCCCTTGTATATTTGTGCACCTAACTTTTTGGTCAATACTTTGGATTTTCACGAAGACCTTAATTTTACTCATTTTCACACCTGATTATCAAGTAGGTTGTAATCTAGTAAGTCAGAATTCAGTCTAGTAAGTCAGAATCACAGTCTGTGATGAGCATAGGGTGCAGCTTGAGCCAGCATGGAGAGAGAAACAAGGACTAAACACAGAGAGAGTCTTAGGAGAAGCTTAGGAGAAAGGACAGTCCTTTCTGGAAGAGAAAACAAAACAAAACAAAACCTTCAAAGAGTGCAGGCAAGAAAAACAGACACACACACACACACACACACACACGCACACACACGTCAAGGGTATTTTTTCGTTCATCTCTTCATT
Organism: Neogale vison; assembly: GCF_020171115.1. NCBI lineage: Eukaryota > Metazoa > Chordata > Mammalia > Carnivora > Mustelidae > Neogale > Neogale vison. The sequence goes on from NC_058091.1 coordinate 172,578,990, forward strand.
CCACAAAATGAATTAGGTGCCTTCTGGATGTCAGGCTCTGTCCTTAAGTCTGGGTAAACTAAGACACATAAGACATACACATGTACATGGAAATGCTGATCTGATATTCCCTACCTAGCCTCTGCTGTAAAGACTTACAAGATACCCTTTCTTTCTCAACAAGGAATCCTTTCTCTTTTGTTCCCCTCTCTTTTTTTAATTTAAATTCAATTAGCCAACTTAGAGTACATCAGTAGTTTCAGATGTAGTGTTCAATAATTTATCAGTTTCATATAACACCCAGCGCTGATCACATCATGTGCCCTCCTTAATGCCCATCCCCCAACCACCTCCCCCCCAGCAGTCCTGTTTGTTTCCTAGAGTTACGAGTCTCTCATGATTTGTCTTTCTCGGATGAGTTTCCATTCTGTTTTCCCTCCCTTCTCCTACAGTCTTCTGTCCTTTTTTCTTATATTCCACATGAGTGAAACCATATGATAATTATCTTCTTCGGATTAACTTATTTCATTCAGCAGTACATCTTCCTGTTCTAGCCACGTAAATGTAAATGCAGGATTTCATCCTTTTGATGTCTGAGTAATAGTCCAGTGTGTGTGTGTGTGTGTGTGTGTGTGTATGTGTGTGTATGCCACATCTTTGAACATCACACTTGACAGGTTGCCCAAAAGAGAGCTGGGGTTCTGATGTACTGTATTTGAGTGTGGCCACAACTGTAGAACATGATGAGGGTCAGAATGCCCAGTGGCTTAAGAGATGCTGAAGCCTAGAGCCCTTCCTGATGGGTATTTGTTGATGTACAGTGATCGCTGGGGGGATTTTCGGTAAAAGCACAGAACTTTTGGAAACATCAATGGGTTGAGTCTTGTTAACATAGAACCACTCTCCGTCACTCTACCCCTTAAAGCAGTATTTCTTAGAATCCACTTCTTTGTGGGGGGAACCAGCAAAATGTGTGGAAGAAGGAAGTGAACAGAGTCATTAATCTTGAAGAGGTTATAGCCAAGTGAATGTAGACAGATCAGAGAGTCAGAATTTGGAAACATTGCTTAATGATAAATTTTTAAATACGTAACACTGTGAAGTGCATTGAAGTCAGTAGTCTAAAATATAATTAACTCTAATACATCATTTATTATAAAACAGCTACACAAACTGTAAATCTGTATTCTGGAAACTGATGTCAAGGCATCACTTTCATGCAAGGATTAACACAGAGATGAGATATTCAGCTAATTTGTAACAACATTACAAAAATGTCTCTTTCTTGGGAGGAACACAGACGTAGATGGCTCTTTTTCAGGTTCCAATGGAGGACTAGATAGGAAGAGGAGCTCCAGTCAGAGGATACTCTTACTTTTTACCTTGTTGTAGATTAAGGCAATAATCTCAGTTTTGATGGAAATTAAAGGTGTCCCTCCAAGGAAAAGAGGAGGGAGACTTTCAGTGCTCACAATATAACGAGAGAGCTTCTTCGAGTTAAAGCAACTACTTACGCCGTCTCAGCTGATCACATCAAGGCTAGGAAGGTATAAGGCAGGTACTTTTGTAGAGAGAAAAACCCACAGAAGAAAGATGAAAGTAATAAGAGTGGAAGCCCCAAAGACAAACTCACTTCATTATTACAATATTGCAGAGAAGGCCAGACCTGAATGTGATCACAGTAGCATGGCCAAAATGAGGGAAGACTAACCACTTTCCTTCCACCATCTATGCAGACACCATTAACTGACTTAAACTCAGCTCCAAAAAGGACAAAGTAATTTTGTTCATGCTGAGGAATCCCGAAGGATTTTAAAATCATGAATTTAAAATCACGGAAACCACAGGCATGTTAACGTGGGTATCTGAAAGAAAATCCTAAAGCAAAGTTTATCACCCAAGAAGACTCTTTTTCTTGGGGCTATAGCATCATATGCTTGGAATTGATTAGATTCATGATGATATTCGTGGTAATTTTACTTTAAAATGTCAAAGTAGGATCAAGAAGCTAACTGCCTTATTTGACAGATTGATTCATGATAACATTTTCTAGCATAATAGTCATAATAACGAAACATTAGTAAGTCACTCAATGCAAGTTGTGTGTATATGTGAAACACATGCCAAAGCAAAAACAAAACAAAACAAAAACAAAAACTTTTTTTTAATAGTACATAAACACTAAAAACAAAACAAAATACAAAACTTTAATGCCTGGGCCATTCCCTCTGCATGAAAAACTCTCTTGTAGGGTGTTGTCGACTAAATACATTTTACCCACACACAGAAAAGGGCATGTAAGTGAATCAGGATTTTGAGTCATTCTACAACACAAGTTTTTCTCTCTGCCCTCCCATTTCTTTTCCCATCTTTAAATCCGTTTACATCAATTGAAGCTCAAGACAGTTTTCAAATCATGTCCTGATTCTCTAAATGACCCCATCTGAATTGACATCAGAGATGATGACAGGTAGCAACGGATGTGAACATTGTCCAGCCCAGTTTCTGCCAGAAGTTTTGGGTTTCCTTCATTTACACCAAAAGGAAAGTTCTCTTTGCAGCAACGCAAACATAATGCAGGCTCTAACACACTGAGACATCCTTCCCCTCCCTCTCCCTGCTATGGAAGTCCTTGGCTCTTTCCTTCAGGCATGAGTGCTGGAGGATTTTAGGAGCTAATTGTAACTGATACTTGGAAGTCTAATCACAGTGACAAAGAGAGAGTGTTTTCTAAAGTGCCTATATTGCAAACATGAGATACGGTTTCAGGAATGTTGGAGAGTGGATACTTGGGCTTTATATTTGATTCTAATGAGGTCCTTTGAGTTCTGATACTTATTTTGCAAGATTAATGCTGACTGTAGTCAATACAGTTAAACTTGAGCACTTTGCTAAATTTCACGCTTACATCTGGAAGAGAAAAGAATAATAGGACGTTTAAAATATAGAGTAGGTAGTAATGCTTTTTTGACAGCTTATTGTGCTGATCACCAACCAAAATAGCTTGATAAAAGGAAAAAAAAAAAGGACCATTTCCCTTGAAGTTTCAAATTATTCTGTCTTCCTATAAGCCTGGAAGATATTGGCACAAGGAAAACTCCATTTCTGGTATCCACTCATCTGGATAGCTATTGTGCTTACGTGTTAAGTATAACATGTAATCCCGCATACCTGTTTTTTGTTTTGTTTGTTTTTATGGGTGTGTCTTGCTGTTGGAATGATTGCCACCGACCTCTAAGACTGCCATAAAAACAGGGTCCAATACAGAGCTAGACAATGATCAGAAACAGTAACAGCCAAGTGGCAAATCCACAAAACTCAAAAAGACCTCTGACCATATCTGTTTATCTATTTAGAAGTTTCCTGTCACCCATATGTACCATGTAGACAGGTGGCTTGAGGTTAGGGGGATCTCTAACTATGTCATCCCCAAGAAACCTTTGAGTACCTCTTGGGTTTGTGGAAAGTCTTCAAGACAGTAGGGACAGAAGTGCAGATCTGTGGAAAGATCCATCTTTATAGTCTGGCATCCGTTTTGAGTCCTATCCTGATCCAACTATATGTGTGATCTTGGTCAAGTTCCCATCCTTGACTGACTGTTTTCACGTCTATAAAATGAGAATACTAACTCCTGACTTTCACTGATAAGTTGTAAGTTTCAGTGAGGTGAAGAATGAAAAGACCGTGGCTTAATAAAAATTAGTTGATGAAAGTGTTAGAATTTTCCATGCAAGTAGTTTTGAAGTTTTAAGGAGAAAAGCCTACTCTCTCTCCCCATTATCTGTTCACCTCCCCATGCCTCTGGGGGGGAAAAAAGTTATAATACTAGAGGCAAAACAAATAGATCTCATGGGAATGGATAAATTTATGCTTGCTCTTGGATTCTGTGTCAGCATCTCTTATATAAAACCCTAGATGGTCCTCCCCTTCCAAAAAGGGAAATTCTCAATGATAAATAAATTAGTCTGGTCCTCCATTGAGAGCAGCAAAATTGCCTGCTTGAAAGATTTTCTTGGCTTCTAAGAAAGATATACATGCTGCTTTTTTGCCTTTTCCAAAACCCCCTCCCCTCCCTACACCACTCCCCGCTCCCACCCCCACCTCAAAAATATGTATCATCATCGAAGCCCAGTTGCTCTGAGTTGCTTTGCTCATTCTACCCCTGGGCCTTGGAGAACACTCTAAAACCACTGCAGTTGCAGAGGTATACCACAGACTTTTTTTTTTTTTCCAATTTATTTATTTTCAGAAAAACAGTATTCATTATTTTTTCACCACACCCAGTGCTCCATGCAAGCCGTGCCCTCTATAATACCCACCACCTGGTACCCCAACCTCCCACCCCCCCCGCCACTTCAAACCCCTCAGACTGTTTTTCAGAGTCCATAGTCTCTCATGGTTCACCTCCCCTTCCAATTTACCCAAATTCCCTACTCCTCTCTAACGCCCCTTGTCCTCCATGCTATTGGTTATGCTCCACAAATAAGTGAAACCATATGATAATTGACTCTCTCTGCTTGACTTATTTCACTCAGCATAATCTCTTCCAGTCCTGTCCATGTTGCTACAAAAGTTGGGTATTCATCCTTTCTGATGGAGGCATAATACTCCATAGTGTATATGGACCACATCTTCCTTATCCATTCATCCGTTGAAGGGCATCTTGGTTCTTTCCATAGTTTGGCGACTGTGGCCATTGCTGCTATAAACATTGGGGTACAGATGACCCTTCTTTTCACGACATCTGTATCTTTGGGGTAAATACCCAGGAGTGCAATTGCAGGGTCGTAGGGAAGCTCTATTTTTAATTTCTTGAGGAATCTCCACACTGTTCTCCAAAGAGGCTGCACCAACTTGCATTCCCACCAACAGTGTAAGAGGGTTCCCCTTTCCCCACATCCTCTCCAACACATTTTGTTTCCTGTTTTGTTAATTTTGGCCATTCTAACTGGTGTAAGGTGATATCTCAATGTGGTTTTAATTTGAATCTCCCTGAGGGCTAATGATGATGAGCATTTTTTCATGTGTCTGATAGCCATTTGTATTTCTTGATTGGAGAAGTGTCTGTTCATATCTTCTGCCCATTTTTTGATGTGTTTGTCTGTTTGGTGTGGGTTGAGTTTGAGGAGATCATTATAGATCCTGGATATCAACCTTTTGTCTGTACTGTCATTTGCAAATATCTTCTCCCATTCCGTGGGTTGTCTCTTTGTTTTTTTGACTGTTTCCTTTGCTGTGCAGAAGCTTTTGATTTTGATGAAGTCCCAGAAGTTTATTTTCGCTTTTGTTTCCTTTGCCTTTGGAGACGTATCTTGAAAGAAGTTGCTGTGGCTGATATCAAAGAGATTACTGCCTATGTTCTCTAAGATTCTGATAGATTCCTGTCTCACGTTGAGGTCTTTTATCCATTTTGAGTTGATCTTTGTGTACGGTGTAAGAGAATGGTTGAGTTTCATTCTTCTACATATAGCTGTCCAGTTTTCCCAGCATCATTTATTGAAGAGACTGTCTTTTTTCCACTGTATATTTTTTCCTGTTTTGTCGAAGATTAATTGACCATAGAGTTGAGGGTCCATATCAGGGCTCTCTACTCTGTTCCACTGGTCTATGTGTCTGTTTTTATGCCAGTACCATGCTGTCTTGGTGATCACAGCTTTGTAATAAAGCTTGAAATCAGGTAAGGTGATGCCGCCAGCTTTATTTTTGTTTTTCAACATTTCCTTAGCGATTCGGGGTCTCTTCTGATTCCATACAAATTTTAGGATTATTTGCTCCAGCTCTTTGAAGAATGTCGTTGGAATTTTGATTGGAATGGCATTAAAAGTATAGATTGCTCTAGGCAGTATAGACATTTTAACAATGTTTATTCTTCCGATCCAAGAGCATGGAATGGTCTTCCATCTTTTTGTGTCTTCTTCAATTTCTTTCATGAGTGTTCTATAGTTCCTCAAGTACAGATCCTTTACCTCTTTAGTTAGGTTTATTCCCAGGTATCTTATGGTTCTTGGTGCTATAGTAAATGGAATCGATTCTCTAATTTCCCTTTCTGTATTTTCATTGTTAGTGTATAAGAAAGCCACTGATTTCTGCACATTGACTTTGTATCCTGCCACGCTGCTGAATTGCTGTATGAGTTCTAGTAGTTTGGGGGTGGAGTCTTTTGGGTTTTCCATATAAAGAATCATGTCATCTGCGAAGAGAGAGAGTTTGACTTCTTCATTACCAATTTGGATACCTTTTATTTCTCTCTGTTGTCTGATTGCTGTTGCTAGGACTTCTAATACTATGTTGAACAAGAGTGGTGAAAGTGGGCATCCTTGTCTTGTTCCTGATCTCAATGGGAAGGCTGCAAGCTTTTTCCCATTGAGGATGATATTTGCTGTGGGTCTTTCTTAGATAGATTTGATGAGGTTCAGGAATGTTCCCTCTATCCCTATACTTTGAAGCGTTTTAATCAGGAACGGATGTTGGATTTTGTCAAATGCTTTTTCTGCATCAATTGAGAGGACCATGTGGTTCTTCTCTCTTCTCATATTAATTTGTTGTATCACATTGATTGATTTGCGAATGTTGAACCATCCTTGTAGCCCAGGGATGAATCCCACCTGATCATGGTGGATAATCTCTTTAATGTGCTGTTGGATCCTGTTGGCTAGGATCTTGTTGAGAATCTTAGCATCCATATTCATCAGTGATATTGGTCTGAAATTCTCCTTTTTGGTATGGTCCTTGCCTGGTTTGGGGATCAGGGTAATGCTGGCTTCATAGAAAGAGTCTGGAAGTTTTCATTCTGCTTCAATTTTTTGAAACAGCTTCAGGAGAATAGGTGTTATTTCTTCTTGGAAGGTTTGGTAGAATTCCCCAGGGAATCCGTCAGGTCCTGGGCTCTTGTTTTTTGGGAGGTTTTTGATCACTGCTTCAATCTCGTTATTAAATATCGGTCTATTCAGGTTGTCGATTTCTTCCTGGTTCAATTTTGGTAGTTTATATTTTTCCAGGAATGCATCCATTTCATCTAGGTTGCTAAGCTTATTGGCATATAACTGTTCGTAATAACTTCTGATGATTGTTTCTACTTCCTTGGTGTTAGTTGTGATCTCTCCCTTTTCATTAATAATTTATGAATTTGGGATTTCTCTCTTTTCTTTCGGATTAGTGTAGCCAGTGGCTTATCGATCTTATTGATTCTTTCAAAAAACCAGCTTCTAGTTTCATTGATATGTTCTACTGTATCTCTGGTTTCTCCCTCATTGATCTCAGCTCTAATCTTGATGACTTCCCTTCTTATGTGTGGAGTTGGTTTGATTTGTTGTTGATCCTCCAGTTCTTTAAGGTGTAGAGACAGCTGGTATGTTCTGGATTTTTCAATTTTTTTGAGCAAGGCTTGGATGGCTATATATTTTCCCCTTAGGACCGCCTTTGCTGTATCCCATAGGTTTTGGACCGAAGTGTCTTCATTCTCATTGGTTTCCATGAATTGTTGCAGTTCTTCTTTGATCTCCTGGTTGATCCAAGCATTCTTAAGCAAGGTGGTCTTTAGCTTCCAGGTGTTTGAGTTCCTTCGGAATTTTTCCTTGTGATTGAGCTCCAGTTTCAAAGCATTGTGATCTGAGAATATGCAGGGAATAAACTCAGTCTTTTGGTATCGGCTGAGTCCTGATTTGTGACCCAGTATGTGGTCTATTCTGGAGAAGGTTCCGTGTGCACTTGAGAAGAATGAGTATTCTGCTGTTTTAAGGTGGAATGTTCTGTACATATCTATGAGGTCCATCTGGTCCAATGTGTGATTCAATGCTCTTGTTTCTTTATTAATTTTCTGCTTTGATGATCTGTCTAATTCTGAAAGAGGCGTGTTAAGATCTCCTACGATTAGTGTATTCATATCAATATGACTCTTTATCTTGATTAACAGTTTTCTTAAGTAATTGGCTGCTCCCATATTGGGAGCATAGATATTTACAATTGTTAGATCATCTTGGTGGATAGTCCCTTTAAGGATTATGTAGTGTCCTTCTGTATCTCTGACTACAGTCTTTAGTTTGAAGTCTAATTTATCTGATATGAGACTCGCTACCCCAGCCTTCTTTTGAGTCCCATTGGCATGAAAGATGCTTCTCCACCCCTTCACTTTCAGTCTGCGTGTATCTTTAGGTTCAAAATGGGTCTCTTGTAGACAGCATATGGATGGGTCCTGTCGTTTTATCCAATCTGCAACCCTGTGCCGTTTTATGGGCGCATTTAGGCCATTCACATTGAGAGTGATTATTGATAGATACGTTTTTATTGACATCGAGTTACCTTTGAAGTCTTTCTTTCTGTAGACTGTCTCTATATTTCTGTTCAATGCTATTCTTGGGATTTTTCCTCTTTTATAGAACCCCCCTTAATATTTCCTGCAGTATCGGCTTGGTGGTTGCATAGTCTTTTAAGCCTTGCCGGTCTTGGAAACTCTTTATCTCTCCATCCATTTTGAATGTCAGTCTTGCTGGATAAAGTATTCTTGGCTGCATGTTCTTCTCATTTAGTGCCCTGAATATATCTTGCCAGCCTCTTCTGGCTTTCCAGGTCTCTGTGGACAGGTCTGACGTTATTCTGATGGGCTTCCCTCTGTAAGTAAGGAGCCTCTTTGCCCTGGCAGCTTTCAAGAGATTATACCTACAATTATAATTTCTCAATTTGACTATCAGGTGTCGTGATGTTTTTTTGGAGTGTAAAATCTTGGGTGGAGACCGTTCAGCCTCTAGTACATGAACGCTGGTTTCATTCGCGAGATTCGGAAAATTTTCATGAAGGACTTGTTCCACGATATCTTCTAGACTTCTTTCTTTCTCCTCCCCTTCAGGAATTCCAATAATTCTGACGTTGGAACGCTTCATGGCATCATTTATTTCCCTGATTCTGCTTTCGTGGGATCTAAGCTGTTTGTTCCAGGCTTCCTCCTGATCCTTTCTCTCTATCTGTTTGTCTTCCAGATCACTAATTCTATCTTCTGTCTCAGTTACCCTAGCTTTGAGAGAGTTTAGATTGGATTGGAACTCATTGAGAGCATTGTGGACCTCCTCCCTGGTAGCTTTAAGCTCCGCCCTAATATTGTGAACATCCTGTCTGGTCGCTTTCAGTTCGGCCCTAATCAATTCTGTTTGGTCATCCATGGCTTTCTCCAACCTAGCTATTGCCTGGATAATTGTTAGCCTGAATTCTCTTTCCGACATATTGTCTATGTTGATAGCCGTTAGCTCTGTTGCAGAAGGTCCATCCTCTGTATTTTTCTTCTGTTGGGCATTCCTCCTCCTAGTTATTTTGGTGGGAGAAGACTGAACAGATGTAGCTGGATGTATCAACTCTGGTGCAGTCCAGGTGCACCCTGGAACACTTCCTGATCTCCGTCTCAGAGAGAAGCCTCAGTCTGGGTGCAGAAGCTGAATAAATTCCCCCTTGGACGCTGGCAATGCAGTTTCCAAGTTGCAGACCCTGGGGGCGCAGGATCTTTTGCTCGTCCCCAAAGGCAAGGCAGTGGCGTCTGTCTGGGAGCTCCCGACCACCAGAGAGGTTCCAAGCAGCGATCGCACACTGAGATTTTGCTGCTGGCCCGGGCTGGGAGTGCCCGGCTTGCGCGCACCTCTTTTCAGAGGTGGCTGTGGGTCGGGCGCGCGTCTGGGGCACTGAGAACGGGGCGCTGGTCTGTAAGCCGCAGGCTGGGCTTTTGCACACCTTTGTCCGGGGAAGAGTTTCGTGCGCGGCTTAGACTTTGAAACAATGGCGCGGGTCACGGAGCGCCCCCGGGCCTTAGAAACCCAGGAGAGCTGGAGGGATGTGCGCGCGCATCTCAAGCTTTGTGGTAGGGCTAGCGCGCATTCTGCAGACCGGCGCGGCTCCCATCCCCTCACAGGAGCAGGAACCCATGGGCTCTGGGGCGCGCTGGCGGCTTAGGGACCAGGAGGTGGTTTCTCCGCCGCACTCTCTCTACCTCAGTGCCGGGGAGGCCGTCTGGGACCGGGGACTTAAGCCCCTGTCCCTAGCCGCCCCGATTCCCACAATTTCCCCCCCCCCCCGCAATCCTTTGCTCTTTTGGAGTGCTTTCAACCAGTCTCCAAGTCACTGCTGGTCCCCAGACGCAGGGCACTCTCGCTCGTATCGGGGTATTACTTTCGCACCGGTCGCTTCTGGTGGCTCCCTCCCCCTTTTGTTTATCTTCCGATATCAGTCGCCGTTCCCACACTGCTTTACCTGCTCACTGGCGTCTTCGGCCCCTGTAGAGATCCAGACGTGTATAATTCTGATCTCAGGCTGATTTCATGGGTGATCGGAGTTCTTTGGTAGGTAATCAGCTCACTTTGGGGTACCAGCTGAAGAGACGCCTCTTCCTAGTACCCCGCCATCTTGTCCCCCCCCTGATACCACAGACTTTTAAGAGGCCACGTGCCAAGAGCCAGCTCCAACTACACCAAGAAATCTAAACCATGCCACAGTAATATGCTCACCCTTCTGTTTCAACAACTGTGAGGTTCTCCTCACCGTGACAACAATAAGGCTTTTTGAAGCTCCCGACCTCAGACCAGGATTCTGTGGCAAATCTTGATCACCTAGTGTTGTTGCATCATTGGGTTTTTAATTGAAAATGAACCCAATGCTGTTTAAGTATGTTTTCCCAGAGTGTTTCACAGCACTTCCCAGGCTGCAAGATAAAAGGCGAGCTTCAGAAAATTCTTCTTTCTCTCCACTTCTTTTTTTAAGTTAAAGTGTTTTTTTTTGGGGGGGGGGGTTCTGGAATTAAAATAAAAAACATTTAAAAAGTCAAAAAAATATTTTGGGGCTTATTTCCACTTTTCTGTCTGCTCGTTACTTAAAACATTTTTTTTAAAGATTTTATTTATTTATTTGACACAGAGATATCACAAGCAGATGGAGAGGCAGGCAGAGAGAGAGAGAGAGAGAGAGAGAGAGAAAAGCAGGCTCCCTGCTGAGCAGAGAGCCCGATATGGGACTCGATCCCAGGACCCTGAGATCATGACCTGAGCCGAAGGCAGCGGCTTAACCCACTGAGCCACCCAGGTGCCCTACTTAAAACATTTTTGAATGCAAGCTTTGAAACCCTATGTACATCACTTCTCAGCTCAATAACTGCATGAAATCTGAAATGCCCTAACACTTTGGTTCTATGTATCCCCACAGTAAGTACATGATTACTTTTATTAAAAGAAATTTTACATGTTGACAATCAGTGTGAATCTGCTACTCTAATCCCATGAGCCTCTTCCAACTTGGAAAGAGCCATTTGGGGTTTGACAGGATTGACACACACGTCTGATAAGGCCTCCTGGAAGGAGTATTAATATTCTAAATGGCCCTAATTTCTTAGTGCAAGAGTTTCCATCTCTGGCATTTGGTTGGGAATGATTGTACATTATTGGACTTTATACCCTGAGTTGATTTTCTCAATCATGGAATGACTACCAAGGCCAATTTCAATAGGTTTTATTTTTTTCTATTAATATAAGGATAGAGGTTAAAAATGGTATGATCTATTTGTTTTCAGTGTCTTGAGCTGACCATGAAACTTTAATAATTTTGAGTCAAAAGTCTTTCAGTATATTATATAACCAAGTGAATAAATATCCTTGGGGCCTTGGGAGTTGACTTTGAACTGTCATGTTTCAAGTAAAACCCCTTTTCTATAGTCTTGAAGATTGAACAGTGACTCCTTTATATTCTACCAGAGGTGAATGTTCTCAAATTAGTAATTCTTTCCCAATTAGCTTTCAAACACTTAAATCACTAAAAAATTCTTAGTGCTACCTTAAGCATAAAATACATGTTTTGTAAAACTATTTCTTCTTGAGGAATTTACCAAACACTTAAAACCTAATCTTCCATCTTGTTTCAACAAATGAAATAAATTGTATGGAGAAACAGGGAAGGGCCAAATATTGGAATCTCCAGAAAGGAAAACATACATCATTTCACCTGATTTGGAGAGTAAGTGTAGTACTCTGCTACTGGCTTGAGAAAATAATACTTTACCAGAGTGGGGTGTGGAAGCACGTTTGTAATTGCTTTGCCTAGAGTCAAGAGGACATATGCATATGACCTTAATATGATTAACACACCTCATTTTAAAAAGCAGACATGCCTACTGCTCATAAATACATCAATTCTCAAAAAGAACAAAACAAAACAAAAAAAACAGAAGAGGGGTCTGGCACTTTATAATTCTTTTGGAAAACACATTTCCCAAGTAAACTATTGCTCTGGCCCCCCTCAGGTTGCCGAGGGGGGCCACTATGAGATGTGAAGACAGCTTCTTAGGCATTTTATCCAACACAGTTGTGAGTTTTAGGCAGTGGATGTAATTCAGTGGCAAACTGTATTGAGGGAATATTGTGATGCATACATACTTGATCATTTTGGGTAACTCAGTTGTACCAATCATCAAAGTGAGGGAGATGAAATAAGATAATGCAAGATTTATTTTTAGTTTTTTTTCAAAGCCAAAGCTTTAGTATAAATCTCATTAACTTTCTTTACTCACCCAGATATATACATACTACATATGTCTATGTATACTTTTACATACATATGTATATATACATACTGCATATGTACACTATGTATATTATATATGTATATACATGTATGAATTTCTTATAATGTTTATTTGGAAAACAATTATGTGCAAATCCTAAGCAAAAAAAAAAAAAAAGATTACAATTCGAAGTGAGCTGCTCAACAAGGATTTCTCTGTCACAGATTCTGTAAATCTATACTCAAAAATTTGGGGGGCGCCTGGGTGGCTCAGTGGGTTAAGCCGCTGCCTTCGGCTCAGGTCATGATCTCAGAGTCTTGGGATCGAGTCCCGCATCGGGCTCTCTGCTCAGTAGGGAGCCTGCTTCCCTCTCTCTCTCTCTGCCTGCCTCTCTGCCTACTTGTGATTTCTCTCTGTCAAATAAATAAAATCTTTAAAAAAAAATTTGGCAGGATATAGCATGTAAACAGTAAACTACCTATGTCTTAACTTTTTGCCAAGACCTGTTTAAAGGCAAGTAGCTTGAGCTTTTCTGGGTCTAGTTGTTGAAATTTCAAATGTGAAAAGTACCTCGCTTTGTTACCCTACAAAATATTTTTGAATATGAAAAGACTAATTAGTAGGGAGAAAAATAAAGCCAAAAATATTTAAAATGGCCTATAGAAGGGAAACATCCAAAGTGACTGAGTTCTTGCCAAAGAAGGTTCAGTAAATTAAAGAATTTTTATACTTTATATGGATCTTAAGCTAATTGTAATAATTTATTGGGTAAACACTCTTCATAATACCATATGTGAATTTATCTTATTATCATTTTTCATACTTCCAGTTCCCAAGACTCATTATCTCCTATATTCTCAGCACTATCCATCAGAACACAGAATGTTGGCTACAAAATAAAAGTCTGAAGATAGGTTTATTGAGAATTAAAGCTATGAGAAATGCCAGCATATTCTCTTTAAAATGATCATACATTTGGGAATTTCTATAACACTGATTTGAAAGGCTTCTTTCTCTTGTTTTCCAAAGAATATCAGCAATCACCAGACTTGATACTGGATCAGAAAATAAAACATGATTTCTGTGATTATGTTTTTAAGTAAAGATTAATAGAGATTGGTAGAAAAATAGGCACAAATAGAAATTGTTCATTCTGAAACAGGGTGTTTTATTCACTTGACTTGATATCTGTTATGTGGCAGGAGTTACCATTAGTGAAACTATGGTTCAATCCTGGAGCTCTGTTTGTCATACAGAAATGAAGTAGTTCAGGCAGAAACCAAATTCTGTATGATATGGATGTTAATGAAGAGAGGAACTGAGAAGCTGTGAGGTCCAAAACAACAACAAAAATTCAAAATAATTGTAGGGTCTATCAGAGCAAATATCTGACATCAGATCTCCGGGGCCGGCTTAGTACAAAAGTCCCGTCTGATTCTCAGTTATGCAAAACCACTCTAAACTCTTAGTTGACATGAGCTAATTTTAACAGAAATAAAACTAACATGAGATGTATTTTTGTATAGCAGAGATCACTCACTGCTGATCGAATAGTAGTCTCATTGTAGGATGGTCTGAGTTCTCTCACAGGATGTCCTGAATGTGTTCAGACAGCCCTTCCCATGGAGAAGGCTGGACCAGCCTGGTGAGGGAGGGCAGAATGCTCTCTTCTCCCTTAGCTTATGACTCTAGGGGAGGATCAGCATCCATGTCCATACAAGTTAGGAGGACTTGAGGTCATCAAAATAGTAATGGCTGATCAAAATTGGGAAAGAACTCCAACCAGAGGAGACCTGAGTATGTATATGGAAGAGAGATAGTTTATCTATTTCATTTTCACAGAACAAGAGGTATTTATATGTCCTAAAATTGCATTTCCCACTTACCAGCATACCTAACAGAGCTCCGAAACATTTTTGTTTCCTTTTTTTTTTTAAATTAAACTGACAAGTTCTACTTATTCCATAAAAACTAATTACTCCATAAAAAAAATCCAGAAAAAAGTGAAAGTCTTCTACAAGCTTTTTGAAAGATACTCTCTTTCAAAATGCCTAAGAATTATGGAAATATGTCTATGGGTGTGGATGTGTTTACACTCGTGCATAACAGAATAGTGAATGTAAAATTCACAACAGTGCTTACTTCTGGAGAGGCTGTGATGATAGAGGGAATTCCACACTAGTTGGTGAATGGTTGGTGTTTCATTTTAGATGAGTGTCCCCTCTATCTAGCCTCCCTACCGTCTCTCATCTGTATCTCTCCCAGGCAGGTCTCCTAAAGATAGGGGCATTGGAGAGTTGCCTCCTTTAGCATAGCAGGGGTCTCCAAAGTCTCTCCCAAGTTTGGCCAGCCTCAGTTTTCCCCTATCTCTGCCTGCTTTTTCCTGTTCTTAGTTTGTGTATCGCCTCTGGACCAGCTATGTATTATTTGCTGTTGTATTTCTTGAGTTGAGTTATGGATATATGGGTATTTATTACATTATGAGTTGAACATAAAGCAAATGAAAGAAAGGAAAGGGGACAAAACCACAGCTGGATGATGGAAGTGAGCATTCTCTTACGTTTCTGGTAGTTTTTCCTATGCTTTGTGACTTACCACACCATAGGCTTTAGTTCAGTTTTCCTCTTCTGTTTCTAACTGGGGCCCAGCCAGGAAATTTATCCTGCATGTTTTCCTGGAAGACATAATCCTCATTGACATTATCAATACTGGGAGCACTGCCCAGGGAGTGAGATTCAATATTAATTATTATTACTTATCGGGCATCGACTGCGTACTTTGGATTCTCTCAAACACAAGAGACAAGGTCTCAGGCCTGAGGGTGTGCATAAAGCTTCAATTAGTGAGACAAGAGAATTGAGCTGATACGTGGTTAGGAGAGTCTGAGGTTGTGTTCCCTCTGCTGGTTGCCTATTTCTCCTCACATAAGGCTAAAACACAACCAGGTTGCATTCAGTCCTCCTGGAGACCTTCCTTAAAGAACATATGAATTTACTGTTGTTGTTTTTTATTTTAATTATATGTTTGTCTAGTTTTAATGAATGTCTACATCCTTACTTATAGGCACTTTTTTAAAAGATTTTATTTTTTTATTTGACAGACAGAGATCACAATCAGCCAGAGAGGCAGGCAGAGAGAGAAGGAGAAGCAGGCTCCCCACTGAGCAGAGAGCCTGACCTGGGGCTCGATCCCAGGACCCTGGGATAATGGCCTGAGCCAAAGACAGAGTCTTTAACCCACTGAGCCACCCAGGTGCCCATATAGGCACCTTTTTAAGTGATGCTATTAGAGGAATGCTAGATGATCCACTCTCCTACCGTATTTCCAATAAAAATGCCAACATATGTCATTGACTGAGAAACTTTGTTTCTCAGAATATGGTAAACAATTTGGAGATATATATAAATATATATATATATATATACACACACACACACACACACACACACACACACACATATATATGTGTGTGTGTGTGTGTATATATATATATTTTTTTTTAATTTAATGTTCACTGATTGAAAAAACTGCTGGTCCAGGCTTCTCCATGGGAAGAGCTGATACTTTTGGTATCAGGGTGAGAGTTTTAAGAGTAAGAAAAAGTAATAAGCATTTTGAAATGGGAGGGATATAAAAAAAAAAAAGCAGAATCCTTTTTAGGAAGAAAATTCTCATTTTGTTACTGGGCATATTTAGATGTGAAAAGTGAATTTCCTCACTTGGCCAGCAATCTCATAATCATTTCTGAGGAGAGGCACTAACTGAAGTTCTGCCCATGGACATAAATGGAAATATGGAAGTTTGCATTCAGGAACTGGAGTACCTAATATATTGAGGTTCTTTACCTTTGGCAATATAGAGAGAGGTCAGGAAAAGAGGAAGAGAGTCCCACAACAGATTGGAGGGGGAGTCCCTTTGAAAGGCAAGTCCATCAAGATGTTCTCTAGGGCAGAGCAAAGCCAAATTTTTCAGGACACTAATACCTAATATACTATTTTAAGTATTCTAGGTGTCGTTGTAGTCCTCTCTGCTAACCTAGATTGGGAGCAAACTCACGTTGTCCCAATGTTGATGGCACTCGGGCAGAACGAACAGAAGCATGATAGGTGGGATTTCCAAAATGTTTGCTTGAAGGCGTCCCAGCCTCATCTACAGAATCCACTTTTATTCCAAAACACTATCCCTGTACTTAGGTTATCTCATTGACCTGAAGATGAGGAGATGATCAAGGTAAATTTGACCTGATCACTCTGGTGCATAAAAGCAAAGAGCTTTCTCTGCCTGGTAGAAGAAAAGGAAGTCAGAGAAACGTCAATCCTGAGAGGGACTCAGGGTGGCATGATTCCTTCCCAGATGAGTGGGGTCCCATGAGAAGAAATATGGATCCCTCTGGGGACTTGAGAGTGGCACTTGGTTGAGAGCCAGCAAGGAAACTGGGACCTTAGTCCTGTATCCACATTTTGAATTCTGCCATCAATATACATGAGCTTGAAAGTGAATTCTTTCACGGAGTTCCATGTGGCAGCCAAGTCTAGCCAACACCTTGATTTCAGTTTTGAGCATGAATTTATTCAAGCTCATTGGGATCTACAAAACTGTGAGCTAATGTTTGGGTGTTGAATCAAGCCACTAAGGTTGTGCTAATGTGCTTCCGAGAAATAGAAAGCTAATGAGTCCTACTAGTTATAGGCCAAAAGGACTGGACATAGAAGAGGAATCACAAGAAACAAGAGAGCATGAAGGGAATAGGATCCACAAAAGAGATGGGCAGAGATGGGAGTTACATGAGGAGGACTCAAGGTTTCCCACAGTGGAGTGGATACTCATCCCTTTGATTTACATTTTAAAAGATACAGAGATCACAAGTAGGCAGAGAGGCAGACAGAGAGAAAGGGGGAAGCAGGCTCCCTGCTCAGCAGAGAGCCTGATGCGGGGCTTGATCCCAGGACCCTGGGATCATGACCTGAGCCAAAGGCAGAAGCTTTAACCCACTGATGCTTTGTGATTTTTAAGACTTATTTATTTATTTTAGAGTGAGAGGGGGTTGGGGCACAGGGAGAGAGAGAGAGAGAGATTCCTTGCTGAACACACAGCCTAGTGTGACTCAATCCCAGGACCCTGAGATCATGACCTGAGCTAAGATCAAGAGTTAGTTACTTAACCAGCTGAGCCACCCAGGCCCTCCACTAATGCTTTTTAAACTCCTTTAGTGTTGGATGAAGTCTCATTTGGTGTTTCCTACCCAAGAACTTAGCACAGTAAAGTATAAGTACTCAGCAAGTATTTTTTTCAAGACAGTAAATGAGTAGTAATTAAGTTTTCCTGAAATGTATTTTCAGTAAGTTCAATTTATCATTTCCATGAAAGTGACAAGTATACAAATATAGCCCAAGTGAGACTGTCATGTGGAAGAATCATTTAGAATTGTCACTTATGTATAGAAGAAAGTTTTTGTATTTTACCCATCACAGATAAATAAATTTGGTATTTGTCAAACTCAGTATTGGGTAGTGTCAGTGTCACTAAGGCATGTGCTTTCCTCATATTTTTTGCAATTATCTTAATGGAGTCCTTATTTGGACCCTCACACATATAGCCATATGGAAATACGTTGTCATTTGAAATGACCTTGTATCATTACTTCAGTCTCTTAAAATCACTTCTGTATTCAGAGCACAAAACCCAGGCTTCATTAGTGGTAGAGTGATTTGTTCAAGGGCAGGGAGATACTGACTCTCACGGTCAACATATTTAACCCAAATTAGTTAGGAGATCATAAATTGGGGGGCATTGCTCTCTTTAAGTTGGATAAAACAGAGTTTCATCTCATGCACTCTTGGTCTCGGGTTTGTTTGTATGGTGTAAGCAGCTGGCTCTAAGAGATTAGGCAAAATGGACTAATATTCAATAAACTGGCTAACTAAAATGTAGCTGTTCAAACAGAATAAAAATTGACTAATGGATTACTTGTGAAATGACCACATAACTCCTGATAGGCGGCCCGAATATTCTTCGTTATCATTTGATCTAGAAGGAGAGAAACCATCCCTGTACTCCTTAAATTTGTAACTTCAGTTAACCTTCTAAATACTCCTGCTTTTGTGTTGTATTCCTGAGCTCTGGGGGGAAAAAAAATGAGTGATAAGCTCATCAAGAGAGTTAAAAGTGCAGTGGTTGCATATTAGTCTAATGGAATTGTCAGGTCTCATTAATAATAGGTACGTATCATTTGCAATCAATCAGCTATTCATTGATAGAAACAGCAATGCTGTCTTCATTTTTTTAAAAATGCCATTTAGTTAGACTGAGATTCTTTCTACATGTTTTGTAATTGTTTTATAAACCATTTTAAAATTACTGTCATTTTTACTTTTTTAGAAGAGTTCATTTCTGTCATATCAATGCGACTGCGGAAGAATCAGATGAAATTAAAAGATTTAGTTTGGATGATTTATTCACCACTAAGTGGTTTCTTCTTTTCTTGAACCTTGGTAAATCAGACAGTAATGTCATAGTTTGAAGGTAGAGGCATTTTATGTTACTCATTACATGTGTGTGTAAAGAATTAAAAATGAGCCAGCATGACTGATGGTGGCCTGCACATGGGCAGGGAAATATGTTAAATTGGGGGTTAAAGGCTCACTTTATAGCTCCCCTTGACTTCTGAAAATTTCTGCTAAGCCAGTGAGACTGTGAGGCTAATCTTTCTATTCTTAGAGACTTTCTAAGAATCTTGAGCCAAGAAATATCTTTTTCCTTCCATTTCCTCCTCCAGAACAGGAAAAACATAGAAGTTTCAAGAAAAAAGTGAAAACCAATCTCTTTCAAAATGCTGAAAAAAGTAAAATATAATGAGTTTCGATACTTGCATGCCTGTTTTTTAAACATAATTTTAGAAACATATAAGGGTTTCTGGTATCATTCACTAGGTTCCTTTTTACAGAAAGCAAAGTATATGGCCTCAGTGTTATTGCATAAACCATTAATTTCTAACACTTCAACAGGTTCCTTTATTTACAGCTAGTGGACTTGTTAGTAAACATCTAAATGATAAATTTTCTTTTCTTTCATGTAGAGTTTTTACTGAAGTATAATGTGCCAGTGGAAAAGCACACAGATCGTGCTTATACAGCTTATTCTGCATAATTCCATGCAAAATGAGCCTTCCCGTGTCACCAGAACCCAGATTCAGAGCTGAATCTTTACAGACAGCCTGAAATCCTTGCTTATCTCCCCCCAGAGACTATCCTCTAAAAGTAACTAAAATCCTGAATTCTAACACCTACACGATTTGTTTGTTTACTTGTTCTCAAAGTATAGTTGTATTCTTTTGGCTTAGTGATGTTTTTAAATTCATCCATGTTATTGCCTGAAGCAACAGTTGGTTCTGTTCTAATCATGTATCCTGCTCCATTGTATGAAGTGTTTGACTGGGTTCTCCTTAGAGGTTATGCTCAATAGTATTGTCATGACACAGTTAAATATGTCTTCCTATTGAGCAAACACCTGGGACTGAGATCACCAGGTCAAAAGGTAAGCATATACTCAGCTTGACGGGTTTTGCCAAATCATTTTCCTAGGTGATTTTTCGATTTTTATTCCCACCGATGGTGTACGAGAATTCCAACTGTTCTACCATCTTGCCGACACTTGGTATTGTCTGTCTTTTCCTTTCAGCCTTTCTTGCAGGTGAATAGAGGTATCATATTTTGATCTAATTCTCTTTTCTCTAATGATTATTTAAGTATCCTTTCTAATGTTTACTGGCAAGGCTGTTCAAACTATTCTAAGAGTTTGAGCAAACTCAAAACTCTTCTGAATGGGTTTGTTCACATTGGGTTCAAACTGTCTTTTTATGAGAATGAGACCATGTAGCAGATCTGAAGTCTACATGCCATCAGGAATAAAACTGTTAAACAGAAACCTTTCTCTTAAACCCCCCCCAATCTTGTCATGCCTGTCTCCAGACTCCTGTAGAAATAGATCGGCTTAGGGTAAAGAGGGATTGGACAGATATAAAAGATATCTAAGGAAGCTGAGGAAAAAAAAAAGTTATGGCATTTATAATTTTGTTATTGTGGAAGGTATGTTTAACCTCAAAAATTGCAATCAAAACAGCAGACCGAAAATGAACACTGTTAATAAAATAACATAGATCACCCAGAATGAAGACTGAGAAAGTGATGGGGCAGAATACCGTCCTTCCTTGGGTTCTGTGTCCACATTGATGGAAACAGACCCCTACAGAGTTCAGTTAACAAGTACTGTTCTAAAAACCAGAGCACATGTAAATGCTTAGGACCTCCAAAAGATAGCAAGGACCCTAAAACAGGAAAAGAGCAATTACTGGAGGGCAGTAATGGAGGACAATAGCAAGGGCCACACAGAAAAGAAATAGAAACTATTCTCTTGGCCTTGTTCTGACACCTTACCAGGTACTTAGCAGAGAATGTCTAGGAGACTTCATTAGAACAAAGCTTTATAGGACTTCATTTTATCTCTACATGAGTGGAATGATCAGGTATGGGGGGAGAAGCACTAGAAGTGACTGCGCTCTTTTGACAAGTTATCTTTGCCCTCTTCTTAAATACAGGCACACTCAAATACCCTAAGCAAAGGCATATCTAAGACAGACTAAATTAGGGAAGGACAAAGGAAAAGAGAAATAATTGGAACAGGTCATTTATAAAGTGAATGAGAGAGAACAAATTAGCCAGTATATAGCCAATGTCTTCTGCGCTCAGAGCTAGGGAGTGAAGGACCTGTTTGGGAGGAAGTTTACAAGCCTAGAGAGAAAAATGAACAACTCAGCATTAATTCCACTCTGCAATCCTTAGAGGCATCCTGTGCCCCACGAGGCCCCATGAGCACACCATGCAAACGGAGCCACAGTGTTGCTTACACTCCACTTTGTCTTTGTCAACCCAGAATTTTCTATGGAGCCAATATAAACAGAAAGGGCCATTGTAACGTGGTCTTTTTTCACAATACAACTATCTAACCAAATTCCCAGCTGTTGCTTCTAGTGAATGGATCTTACCCTTTTAGCATTTTGAGAGATACGGCTTCTTGGCCATGTCTGGCGACTGTGTTCTTTTTGCCACACCCGTTCTCCGTTTCATGTTTTAGAGAGACACATTTCTTTCCAGGGGAATCTGAGTGGGTGGGAGAGAGGACTATTTTTCCTGTTGGCATGCGGGTTGGGCATCTGTGCTATGTCGCGGTTGAGACCGCGTGCCGGTTATTGAATTATATATCAGCCTCACTTAATGTGATCCCCACATAAAACTGTCCACCCAAACATACACGTTTATATATACATTTTTTTTATTTTATAGTTAGGGAATAAGGGTCTTTCAGCTCTAAAATAACAACTGGCAGATTGTGGTTGCTGCCTGCCTACTGAATAGTTTATTGAGAGCCTAGTTAAATTAACATGAGCTTTGTCATAACACTTTATCTTTGGAACAGGATTCATGATTTGGCTGGTATTTTTCCCCTCTTACTCTACTGTTAAATATATTTTCATTCTATTAAACTCAGCCTAGGCTTAACTCAATTAGTAACTTGGACATACCATCTTACCTAACTTTTTTTTTTTTTTTTTTGGATTTAAGAATTCAGGCTTGAGAAATATACTTGCAGGTCTAATGAAAGGTTGTGTGGTGTTCATTTTGATAACTCTTTAAACACATTACATAAAAGGGAGAAACGGCCGTGTTCTACTCGTGAGGACGTTGGACCAGCAGGGCGGTCCACCTGTCTTTATGAAAGAGTGTTTCTTTCGTTCTTCCATCCTGCCTCTGTGGACCCCTCCGTCTTGCCTCTGGGACTCTGTAAATCCATTCACTTTATTCTACCTGTGCAGACAAAAATGTGTTGGGACAGACAGAGAAAGGAAATCACTTGTGATCTCAGAGTGGCAGATTAGCACTTCCAGGCCTATGAGCTGGGTCACATTGAGTTTCCACATTAAAGAATTATTCTGCTTATTTTGATCCTTATAAATCCATATAAAGTCACTCTTCTGTGACTAGTAGGATACCCTGGAGGCATCTTCCGGAAAGTTCTACCTTCTGGATGCTCGCAGATGGGCATGTTTTGTTCCATCTCTCCTGTTCTCAACTCCCTTCTCCGTAAAGAGTATAATTAAGCATTAGCTTCTGGGCTACCGTATACAGGTTGTCAGCAAAGACCTAAGATCAATGGGCAAATCAAGGCATAAGTCCAGGTTTCATGAATAAATTTCCCCGACCATGAAATTCAAATAGGTTCATCTGGATGCCTCACCGAAAGCTAGCATAGGAAGCCTCCCAGATACAATTGCAGGGAGCAGCTTTAGCAAGGAAATAACGGTCTGGCAGATACAGTTCTCCATGAGGGGTAAGTGACAGCATTGTGAGCTGGAATCAGGACTCATTACAGGAAATACTGAGCATTTGTCTCAGACTCTACCACACTGCGACCCCAGGCTTCCTGAGGGAAGGAATCCAAATGAATACATCTGGGACATAATAAGCCAAACCACAGAGATTTTGTGCTGAGAAACAGAAAGCAGCCATGCTGGAAGTGAGCCAAGGTTACAGTAAGGCATGAGCATATCCTATAATATGGATGTCCGAGATGAAATATGGACATGCCCATGTGATGGACGGCATATGGCCGAAACAGAAAACACATCTGCCCCGTGACACTGCGTTCCAGGCATCTACACATGGGAGAGATTTCTGTAAAGGCAGAAGGGCTCAAGAATGGAAAACAAAGCAATTGAGAAGTTGATTTTGATGGAAAGATTACATAGGTTAAATAGGTTGCTTGTTACAGACAGAGAGGCAGCTGAAGGGTTAAATAAGACCTTTGAGGAATGCGTTCTGTATAGCCCTAACCTCTAGCAGAGTTCCTGGCACATAGTTAGTGTTCAGTAGATACCTGTTAAATGAATGAATAGCTTTCAAGTATGAACTTGACTATTAAAAAAACACAAAAACAAAAAAGAAGTCCCTATTCTCTACAAAAGCATATAACCCCAAGATATTTTTAGTGCCCTTCTTTAGAGGATTGATAATTAATTTAGATAGAACAGACTCTGTTATTATCTCTAACAGAGACAAAACTTATATACTCTTCTGATGCACAAAGGGAAAGTGAGCTTCCTCATGATGCTGCTTCCAACATCTTTGTGGATGTGAGACATTCCAGGCCTGTGCTCAAGCCCCATAAATTGTGTTAACCTTCACAGACAGAAGCAGGAGCTTTTTATATGTTCGAGATCATAGATTCTTTAGAATGAATTGCAAACTATGAAAGCTTATACCTCACATGCCACCCAGAACCCTATTGTTCCTCATGCTTGGATGTCTAAATAAAAATTACACTTCACCGTATTTATGAAGACTTTTGGCTTTGCCTTGGCTTTGTCATGAATAACTTCAGCAACGGAATTACACTGTAAATCTTGGCTGATTTTTAAACAGCCAAAATGCATTCGCTGTAGAGCCGCAAACATTTAACGTGGCATGCATTTGATCGAAACTTTAATAAAATGCAAGAAAAGATATATGTTTCCCATATGGAAAGTTGGAAAAGAAAGGATAATGCTGTGGCTCTACAGTGCCATGTTTAAATGGTTGTCTCTGGTAAAATTAATCCAGAGTCCTAGCTCTGGACAGGAGATCAAAGGGAGAATTAGGGAAACTGGTGCCATCTCTGATAGATCCCCTGCAGGTGAGATGAACAGAGAATAATTTTTATCAGAAGCTCAGGAAGTAGGAGTCCTGAAGGACTCCGGAAGGGTCCATTCAGTAGTTTCCTCTTTCAGCCAAGTTGAATGCTCTCAGAAGATGCATGCATATTGTCCGCAGAGCTTTTGGACATGGTGATGGAGTCTGTTTGGTGACCAGCCTGCTCTCTCTGACCAGCACTCAGCAGACACAAAATAAGAAGTGTAAGAAGATGTAAACAGACACAAAAGAAGTGTAAGAAGATGTAGATGATTGGAAAAATAAGCTTACTCACCTAGGAATGGGCTGCCATGCCAGTAGGTTACATCTCTGTTTCTAAGTAACTTAAATTAAGGTCCTTTGCGGTTAGCCTATCCTTGACTCCAACTCCTAGATGGGTCATCCAATGCCGTCATTCCCACACTGAATTCCTCCCCAATGCAAGGTACTTTTTTTAGTGTTAAATCATCATTATGGGCAATTATTAATTTACTGAGATGATATGGACGCAATGTAACCAGGAAGAGCGACACGCCTTATATCATTTCAAATTCTCAAAATAAAAGGAGGATTTGAAATGGTCATGTGGGCCTTCTACTGGTTCCATAGCTCCCACTTCCTGTTCCACCCTGGGGAGGGTAGCTTCAAGCCATGCCCCTCCTGCATTACTCTTCTCTTTTTTTTTAGAAATTAGCACTGATGCCCCAGCCACAAACCCTGGGTTTCTCTCAAGCCTACCCTCCTTGCTTTCTCCATGACATTTGTCTATTTGTTCCTTTCCATTTTTGCTAGGTTCTAGGACACTGAATTACTCTATCCTACCCCACCCCTTTCTCTCTGACCTTCACTTGCTATCTACTATTCTTATCCCTTTAGCGTAAATCATTTAGTGTAAATCTAA
This sequence comes from Neogale vison, assembly GCF_020171115.1. Classification (NCBI taxonomy): domain Eukaryota; kingdom Metazoa; phylum Chordata; class Mammalia; order Carnivora; family Mustelidae; genus Neogale; species Neogale vison. The sequence goes on from NC_058091.1 coordinate 172,604,113, forward strand.
CCTAGTTCTGCCTTCAGACCACTTTTCTTCTGCTTCTGGTGTCTGTCCTCTTATTCTGTCTATTATATCAATTAACCATGCCTTTCATCCCTCATTTGCAAGAACCATCTCTTCATGAATGTTCAGTCATCATCTCAAATCTGACATGTCTACAATTAATCATCTCCTTTTCTCTCCTTGTATATATGTTATTTTGCTTTTTCTCCCCAGGATCTTTACTGAGAAACTGGGACAGATGTTATGGTCCCAGTCAAATAGTCTCCTACAAACCTAATGCTAAATTTTGTAAGATGGTATACTACTATGTTTACTGTATTTTACGTGTTCCCTTTATTTTCTACTACTGCTACAAATAATCTAATTAAGAACTGTCTTCTCTCTGTTGTGACGAATGCCAATAAGAGGATCTATTTCACTACAATTCCTTCTTTGAATTCTTAGTGTGCAACAGTGGGGAGAATGTGGCTGAAGAGCACAAATCTAGTCAAACTCTCTGTAATCCCATAAATTTTGTTTCCAAATAATTCATGAATAAGTGAAGTGTAGGAAGCACAAGGAAGATTAATTCCAAAGCAGAGGGCACTGGGTTCGATGAGAGGAAGACTGGAGGAAGTCTTAAAAAGTAATAACAAATATTTTCCATGAAGAAACTGAAGAACTCTCTACCTATGGTAAGGTATGACCAAAGGGATCATGCTATCTTTATGACATATAAAGAACCATAATATCTTTATCTAGATCATTACTCTCCTCTACACCTTCTTTTCTTGACTCCTCAGTATCATTCTTTAGATAAACATTCATAAAATGAACATACTGCTCGAAGATGTATTGTGGGATTTAATCAATTTCATGGTTGTTGACATACACCTGGCAGGTGAGAAGCTGGTGGGCTCATAAGGCTTAGGGTAGCCTCAGCAAAGCTGAGAAGCTTCTGTGCTGGGCTGAGTCATTGAGGGATGCGTTCCTAATGCATCTCCAAGTATCACCAGGTCTGTTTTGTGTCAATAACTAGTAACTATCTAGAAAGGGTTACTACTACTATTAGTACTGCTGTTATGGGTTGACAGCCCTTCTCAATCTGTATCAACCAGATTTATTTCTGAAGAAACACTTTGATGCCCCCAAACCTTAAAGCAAGAAAATTACTCCTTCTTTCAGGAAGGTCTCCTTCCAGCTAACAATAAAAATCACAAATATATTTTTTTTCAAATCCAAATAAAATACTATTTTCCATTAAACCTTCCTAAGCCACTAGGAAAGTTTAGAAAAGTTTTGGTCCTTTGTATTTTATAGCATTTTGCCTGAACCATTCTGATCGATTATATAATATCAGGTGTCATATTTCTGTATTTCTAATGTATTCTGTATTCACTGAATGGAACTTCTCTATTTTTTTTTTTTTGGAAGAACACAGACTATGGAATCAGAAGGCTTGGATTTGAGAAACACCTCTGGCATGTATGAGTTCTGTGATGGACTTTGAGTGAAGTCCATAACCTAATTTTATAGTCTGAAAAGAATAATAGTAACGATCTTTACTCAAACACATGGTCCTGATAGCTTTGGTGACCTCCCTGTAAGTACTTTGTAACTGAGAACATGCTCTGAAAATATTACTTCCATAGTCCATCCCACAGTGCATCTGACTGGTGTCTCTTATGTATGAGGTCCTCAGTAAATACTTGAAGAATCCAATTGAATTTCAACCCTCCAAGGTGAACTGGGAAATGCTTATTGAACCAAAATTTGGAAAATGTACTTTATATCCAAAGATGGGTTTTAGAGATAAATGATTCTCCAAATGAATACAAACTGACAGGAGCTTGTATTAGCAGTAGCTCAGTATCTGAGTATAAGCAACAGTGTATCTTCATCATTTTTATTTGGCGTTATCAAGAAAATAGAAGATATTCAGGCTTGATTGTATTGCCTTCGGTTTCAAAAGACAGAAAGAGCACATTTATAAAAGAGAGACGAATAGAAAGTGAATGAGAAAAAGACAAATTAATCACTGGGGAGAGAGACAAAGAATATGTATCTCCATCCCAATGAATACTGTGATTGCCCTTGCCTCTATCACATTAGTGGGGCAAGGGAACATCCCAAATAACAAGGAATCATCTTGCCGTAGAGAAATACTGATTTTGATAAGAAGCAGAAATGCTCCCTGAAATCTGATTGGAACTAGTCATACCTTAAGTTTGAGGAGAAGAAATGAGGTTGGTATGGATACTAGATGCTGCATATTTAATTTTTATGGAAACCATAGAATGTATGTACTGTTGTCCCCACTCAACAGTAGAGGAACAGCTGATGTCTGAGGTGGGATTTTCAAGAGGCCGTAAAGTCATGTTGCATTTGTGCATAGGGAGACATGAGTGGTGCAGAACGTAAGATCCCTGGTCCCTGCAGAAACAAGTGTGTCTCCAATTCATCTGTGACATTTATCTCTCAGACCTGAGAGGCAACACTCTGGTCCAGACATCAGTGTTCTCATGGAGAAGCCAACCATAGTCTCCTTGGAGACCCAGAGGGCTTCTCAGGAAGAAGACCTCAAGGAGAGAGAGCTTGAGTACTTGGGAAAGAATAGGGCAGGCCTAATAGCAGAAATAATATAGTGTCTAGCATTTTCTGAGGGCTTATTGTGTGCCAGGCAGAATCTTTCATCCTTTACAACTGTCTCCTCACAGAATGCCCACCACACCCCCATGAGGCAGGCATTCTTAGTATCCCAATATGAATGGCCCAAAAATGGAGACAGAGATTAAATACTTTGTCCACCGTTATACAAATGATATCTGTTGGTTCCAAAGATTTGCTCTTCCCAATTCACAACTGTGCCTTCCTGCTGCCTTAACCTTCTCAAGTAACTGAAACCGGTCAACTGTTGGGTGACAAGTAATACACCTGGAGGTGGTTGTAAAAAATCTGATGAGTTGGGGACCAGTCTGTGGTCCCAAAGATCCAAGCTTTCCCAAGCCTCGCTATGGGCGAATGGAATCATGGGCCACCTGGACATGTGGAAGATGCTAATGGGGCTCATGTTCTTAGAAAAATGTCCTTAACTTTCTGAGATGTGAGGATAGAGGGAAAAATGTTTCTGCTTCTGTTTCTGTTTCATTCTAATGCCTTCATCAATATCTCATCAAAGCTGCTATCATCCAAGATTGTGAATCTTTTGGCTCATCTCTACCTGATTTATTTTCTTCTGCCTTTTAATAATGGATGTAGACAGTAGGATGCTCTGAATAAGTAGCAGAGAGGAAGGAAGAGAAGGATAAGTAAGGAGGCTGGAGAAGCGCATGTCCAATGGCTGTTTCCTTTTAATGTTTTGAGACTCTGGCCTGTGGGAATTATAAACTGTGAAAGACGGGATTGTCTTTTGATGATCTTAACTTGCCAGAACATTGTTCTTTATCCATGAATTTTCTCTCAAAGTAGCCCTCCTACTTGTGAAGATTGCTTCTAGATCTTTCCTTCCTAATACAGAGCAAATGAATAATCATGATTTAGGGGCGCCTGGGTGGCTCAGTGGGTTAAAGTCTCTGCCTTCGACTCAGGTCATGATCCCGGTGTCCTGGGATCGAGCCCCGCATCGGGCTCTCTGTTCAGTGGGGAGCCTGCTTCTCCCTCTCTCTCTGCCTGCATCTCTGCCTATATGTGATCTCTGTCTGTCAGATAAATAAATAAAATTAAAAAAAATAATAATCATGATTTATAGCAGTGGTTCCTAAACTTAACCTTTTTGTGTGATCGGCCATGTCAACAGACACCGAATGATATCTCTGGAACCCCTTCTCAGAATGGTGTTTTTCAACACCTAAAATATTTTTAAAATATGTAAAAAAAATTAAAATAATATCATACACTAATAATAATAAAGTTATTTGGAATAAAATTATGTTGTTAACTACCTTAAAATAATATTCTAGTAGAAGTTGTTTATATTGAAATATAGTTATAAAATTCTAACGAAATTTATAATATAATATGTGTCTTCTAAGTAGCACACTAAAGTTCTGGCATCCAGTATAATAATTACTATAAGTTCTAGATAGTGGTGAAGGTGAACAATAGTTTGCCATTTTTGCAACAACCAAATATAATAATATCTGCCATTTCTATTGGTGGCAAAGTCACGATGGCTGCTAATATTACTGTGCATGTTGCATACATTAGTAATTGAAAAATCATATTGGCTTTTAGTTAGAGATTAGTGAAAATAAAGATGTGCTATTTCTTCATCCTTGATTTCCCTTCAGAGATATCTTGGGGATTCTGTGGACTCAAGGCTGAGAACATTAAATTAAGTGGTGTCCTTTAGATGCGACATCAGACTTTTTTTTTTTAAGATTATTATTGATCTATTTGAGATAGAGAGAGAGAGGAGGAACATAAGTAGGGGGAGCAGCAGAGGGAGAAGCAGGCTTCCAGCTGAGCAGGGAGCCTGATGCAGGGCTCGATCCCAGGACCCCAGAATCATGACCTGAGCCGAAGGTAGATGCTTAACCCACTGAGCTACCCAAGTGCCCCCAGATTTTTAAGCTTATGAGTGATAAACAGCTGAATCTTAAGAATCAGTTGTTAGGTGGGAGAGGTTTGGGCAAGCCATTGCTTTCTTTGCATTCCTAAAATCATGCCATGAACTAGGCTACCTGCTACATGCACATACATTCCAGAGAGTTCTTTTATTCTCACCATTTACCCTCAAAAGGGCAGCAAAGTATGTGACTGCTCAAATAGGGTCATGCATTTAACAGTTTTAATTCTCATTTAAATTCACATCTGGTTGTCTATCCAGGTATGAATCAAGAAAGGGAAGAAATCACAGGCCTGGTAATTTTGAAGTAGAGATATCTGTACAATGGGGTGACCTATAAGAAAGGCATCACAAAGCACATGTATCCTAAAGATCCAAAGTGACATCAGATCCCACAAGGTATCCTGACCCCACTATCAGATGAGGATGGCAAGGAAGAGGGCCAGTTGAGAGCCCGCCATTCTTGGCAAGGCAGCTACCATACTAGAACTTAGTATCTTCTATGAGATCTGGATGTGGCGTAATAGGGAAACCGTTCTTATAATCCATGCTCTGGAATGGCCTTATAACTCAGGTGATTTATTAATGAGATCTTTTGGGACTTGGATGAGATTCAACACAACCTTATGAATTCTGTCCTCTAAAAAGCCTTTAAAGGAGAAGGTCCTAATATCTTTATTTTTTAAATTTTTAAATTAACATATAATGTATAATTAGCCCCAGGGGTATAGGCCTGTGAATCGTCAGGCTTATACACTTCACAGCACTCACCATAGCACATACCCTCCCCAATGTCCATATCCCAACCACCTTCTCCCTAACCCCGTTCCCTGGCAACCCTCAGTTTGCTTTGTGAGATTAAGAGTCTCTTATAGTTTGTCTCCCTCCTGATCCCATTTTGTTTCATTTTTTCCTTCCCTACCCTCTAAGCCCCCCACTTTGCCTCTCAAATTCCTCATATCAGGGAGATCATATGATAATTGACTTTCTCTGATTGACTTATCTCGCTCAGCGTAATAACCTCTAGTTCCATTCATGTCATCACAAATGGCAAGATTTCCTTTCTTTTGATGGCTGCATAGTATTCCATTGTATATATACACCACATCTTCTTTATCCATTCATCCACTGACTTTATCCCTTCTTGTGGACATCGCTGGGGAAAGGAAAAATGTCTGCCTTATATAAGTACTCAAATGGCAAAAGAGCCAATAAGAATATTTGAAGTTTTTTTGTTTTGTTTTGTTTTGTTTTTTGGTTCTTTGGGAGGTTGATTCCTAAACAATGCCAAGAATGGGACCTATTTAGCTACTGTGTTAATGTTGTTGAAGGTGGAGTGCAAAGGCTTCAGACACAAAGACATGACAAGAGCCTCAGGATAGATGTGTATGTTTATGTATACTCAGGCTTATACAAAGCCTTTGCCCACTACCAAAGCCTCTAGGTGCATTTGCATAATTAAAAACAGACACATTATCAACGTGCTGGAAAAACAGCAATAACTAGATAAGACCCAGACTTAGGCTTGTCAGAACATTCTTGGTAAAATTCTTGTTCCTGGTGAACTCTGCGAATGACAATGACCTGAGCAAGTTATTGGACATATCCAATGCCCTGAGGGTCAGAGGACTCTTTTCTTTTGCATCAGCATAGATGTGGTATATAGTGTGGGAGCTTGGACTAGGTATAGCCTTTCCCATGTAGAACTTTTTTTCTCGTGATCTCTAAATTCAGCAGAACTCTAAAGGAAGTAAGTGGCTTCTTTGGGAGAATAAAACAGTATCTGCTAGTTGTATCCAGAAGCACTCAGGGAGTTTAGCTGTTCAATTCCGATTGCATTTGTGAGACACATCCAGGGCAGGAGGAATTTCAAGGGTTACCAGCTAACCCCCTGCATGCTCGCCCACCTGCCCGCCCTCTTTCTGTCTCTCTCTCTCTCTGCAGCCTCTTCAAGGAGGGCTCTAGGATCCCTTTGCTCCCTCTACTGTGAGGATCTAGGGAAGCTTCTTTCTACCTTAAATTCTCTGTGCTTTCATAAAATTTAGCCAGAGCACCCAGTTACATTCAAAGCATTAATGTCTTGGTGTGTTTTGTGGCTCCATTGATGTAATGCTGGCAGAACTTTTGAAAGAACTGCTGATAGACAGGCAAAAAGGATTTCCCTGTGGGCTTCCACTTACATAATCCCAAGGGACAGGCGCACGGCCTGCAGGGTGAATAGGGCTCAGGCATTACTCTAGCTGTCTGAGGCAGTAAGGACCCATTTGCTCTAGGAGTGGGAGCAGGGCAAATCTTCTGTCCACATGCATTGTGGACACAACCCAAAAAACATATGCTCTTGTAACAAAAATATATCTTGTCACTTCCCCTTTCTTTACTAGTTGAAAAACAGAGTCTGGGAGATCTGGCTGAGTCAGAGAACAGGAATCTTTGGTTGCAAAATAATTAGCCTATGGAAATTCCATCTTCCTAAATTAACACGCAAAATATCAAGATGTTCAACCTTAGTAGATTAGAACGCTTGATTTTTAGTTGAAAACGTTGATTGCCCCAGAAATAGGAGTTGGTGTTGAGGGAGACCTTTCCAAGTCTTGTGACTCGAAATCATTGGTTGGCTTTGGGCTCTGAGTTTTCTTTTGCCCTGTTGGCACCTCTCTGGGGAATGTCATACATGCTAAGAGACACTGGCATCCTGCATCAACATGGCAATTAGCACAGCTAGATAAACCCTTGAATGGGGATAAGGTGAAATGGAGATCAAAATATACACAAAAATGGAAAAGTTACTTCTCCACCACAGATTTCCTGTAGGGACTGTGACTGTCATTCACTGCAGTTCGCGTAGTTGTGTGTTCTGTACCATCTTGCAGAGAGTGAGACATTCGTGGACTGAAAGTGCCTGACAACCTTGAGGCTATCCACTGTCAAGTTCAACTTCAACTCACATTTTTCCATTCCATTCTATTTTCTCCTTTACACCACTTGTGTATATGCTTCTATCTTCCATTAGATTTTCTTTAAGCTCCTGGGAAACCTAGATCATATTTTCATTCATCCTTATATATTTCCGACATAGCTCTAACACAGCATTTTATAGTCATTAATCATTAAATAAATACTTGTGGGAGACAGAAACAGAGGACATTTTCCAAAGTGAGCTACATAACATGATGGCAGATAGTTATATTATCTTAATAATGTAATTATTTTGTTTATTATTGAAATTACATAATATACATCAGATTTGTAATCTCAATGATATCCTCATGACAAGTTATAAATGAGAATATCCACAGAAGGAATATTAGCAACATTCAACAAATACTGCTTTATGTGAATATGGCAAGAATTTCTACACTGGGGTGTCTGAGAGGCAACAGTGAGGAATGCAAGGGGTCCATGACTAATGAGTATTTTCTACCATCATTGGATTTGAGGGGGTAAAAATAAAATGCTGAAGGCAATTTCAGAGCAGGGAGTAGAACCCAGGACTCTCCAAAGATGCTGGAGTTTGAGCCTGTAAATACCCTACATCTTGACTTTCTCATCTGAAAAAGCAAGTGGTTGCACTAGATGGCATGGTCTCCCCTGTGCCCCTAAGACCATATGTAGGAACCTAATGAATCTGTTTAAAGATGGTCATGTGTGCTTTAAAGACCAGCTATATTGTTGTTCTCTGTGTGTGTGTGTGTGTGTGTGTGTGTGCACGTGCGTGCGTGTATTTTAAGTAAGTTCTCCTTGTTCACTCTCAGGTTATCCAACATGGCTCTGATCCAATTTTCTGCCAACCGCAATATGATCTGTCTTTTTATTATATAGGCCAGAATGTGAGGATAAGCTGATTCGGGTCTCCGGCAAGTGAGGTCTTGAAATGCTACAGCTCTCTTGATAATAATTCAAGCAAGTTTCAATGTCCTTGCAGAGTTTGTGGATGTAGGTTTTTTTTGTTTGTTTTTTTCTCACCTGTAGAAATTAAAGTTTTAGATAGTATTCTCCTCTTTGTAAATAACACATTTTCTGTAACCAGTTTGTGCTCCCATATGTTACTCTTGATGATACCTTTCTAGGAGGGACTTACAATCCTGCTTCATCAATAAACAGAGATTTCTGTTGCTTCCATGAGCTCAAAAGTAGTAAATTTTCTCTAAATAAGGCTCATGGTAAATGTAATTAAATTACAGATTCAAAGCACGTATTTATAAAGGTACTGTGTTATGGAAGATGCTAACTGATAGATTATTTCCCAATGGGTGTAGTCTCACCAGCCTATATTTCTACCCAATCCAAATGCTGATGGTCTCTGCTTTCCTATATATAACTTTTAGAAAGGGAGACTTTTTGAATGAAAATTCTGATATGTTTCTTAAGTCTTTTCTTCTTCTGACTTAAACTTCCTTAACCATCCACTTTGTGGAATCTATTTTTATGGATGATTATAAAAAGATTCCTCTTGTTACCAGGTCTGTTTAAACTATAAAATGAATAGACAATTTTAATTCATCCCTTGCATGAAACTACATGAATTTCAGCAATCTAATATGAAATGCAATTGTTCTAGTAATGCTTGAACCTGGCCTCAGAGGAATGGTATTTGAAGATCTCAGTGGGACATTAATTCAGTTGAAATTGTTATGTCTCTTAGGGCAGCCCCCAACTTCCTGATTTTTCTTTAGCGATATAGTATGACACCGAGGATGTATGTTCACAATCAAATTTACTCTCTTAAACAGATGATACAGCAAATCTGTAATTCACCTAGGTCAGCTGGCATGAGCTAAGCAAAATGCCTTATTAAATGAAATGTTCCGAATTACTCGGTGGAGTAATACAAATCTGTTTATCTGAACCTATAGCTGACCGTGTAAACCTTCCTCTGAGTTCATTGCTAACATTCCAAAAAAGAAGGTCACTTTCCTGAAGGGGGGCAAAGAGAAGAAAAGGGATAAGTAATTCAGTTCTTTCAGATCAGTGAGGTGGGCTTTTGTACAATGGGGCAAAATAAATCCACTCTTGTCTCCTAAAAGGAGAACTGAGAGTCTTTTTAACCAATCAGTGACAATCAACAAAGCATTAGCAGATTTTCTGCAAATACTTCCTTGAATATCTAAAATACCACATCTTGCCTTAAAACCTACAGAGCAGCAACTCAGGACTCTCAAATAGTGATTTTTTTTTTTTCAAGTTCATTGAAATGTCTTGATTATCCATTTCCCTTTGGCAGCCAAGTCATAGTCATAAGGAAAACATCCATGTATTTAGTTTCCACCATGACCCCAACCATTGCTTTAGGTGCCATCACAGAATATCCTTATTAAATCTTCTTAATAACCATATGATTAAATTGTTGTTGTCCCTTTATCCAAGGAAGGCGACTGAGACTCAAGGAAATTAAGTAATGTTTCCCAAGGTCACACAACTAATCGGTACAGAAAATGGAATTTTGATGTAGACTAACATGGCTCCAAGGTTCATGTTCTCTGCGTGTATCATGGTTCTCAAAACACTAGATTGAGCCCCACAAAATTGCTGTTTCTAATTAAAAAACCAACAGAAGATAGGTAACTACATGAGTCAACCTAACACATTTGGAGTAGCTGGACTTTTTAATGATGCGTAGAACCACTGAGTGGCAAGACAGGAGAGGGTCTGAGTTTAACAGAGAACAAAACCTCAATAACTCGCTTTGGAAAAATGTGTAGAGTATGTTTAATATAAAGACCACTGTACTTTTGACCCGAAGGTTCAGCAGTGCTTCCCAAACTCATATGTACCTACAATGAAGCTGAGGCTGACTACCTTGGTCTGAGATAGGGCCTGGGCTTCTGCATTTCTAATAAGATTTTAGGTGATGACAGTGTTGCTGGTCTGAGAATCATATTTTTTTGAATAACAAGCCATTAGACACCTGTTCTTAAAAATGAGCATCCTCGGGCGCCTGGGTGGCTCAGTGGGTTAAGCCGCTGCCTTAGGCTCAGGTCATGATCTTGGGGTCCTGGGATCGAGTCCCGCATCGGGCTCTCTGCTTGGCAGGGAGCCTGCTTCCCTCTCTCTATCTCTGCCTGCCTCTCTGTCTACTTGTGATTTCTCTCTGTCAAATAAATAAATAAAATCTTAAAAAAAAAAAATGAGCATCCTCCTCTTCGAGAATTGTCTGGCACCCACAGCAACTGTTACTAGCCTCGAAAATTAACTAAGAGTAGTCTGTGTGATGCTTGGATCTCCCAAGCAGAGATGTGGGGGCTCCGTGGGGGTGCGGGCCAGGACTTCGGGACTCTGCAGGAGTCACCACAGCACGTGATCTGGCTCTTTCCAGACTCCTATACATAGGAAATATTTAGAGAAATTATTCCTTTATCCTAGATAGGTACCACCACCTCTGTGATAAATGATGCTAGTTATAAGCAGTGAGGAAAAGGGAAGAGATTCCTGTTATAGTTAAACCAGGGAGACTGTTATGTTTTAAACCTTGCAGGTGGCAGTTCCTCTTAAACTCTTGCTCAGAGCTGAGCTGGGCTTTCTTGAGCGCAGTGGTCTTTTCCTCAGGTTCAATATACACAACTATAAGCATCCATGGATATTTTCACATTCAGTACGGAGATTTCCTTAGCTAAAACCCAAAAGCTGATTAAGTATACTTGTCTTGCAAATTATTACAGCTCAGGGTTTGCCATTTGTGTTTCTTCTCTGTAACACGGGTGGTTATTTTTCCAATCTCTCTTCGAGAAATTTCTGTGCTGTTTTTCCAGACGTCACTAAGAGTTTCCTACCCATTGTTCTGTGTCGCCTTCACTAACAATTGATTCACAGCTCTTCCAGCTCCTTCCTGCTTCCTGGTCCCAGGCCTAACACCGCTTGTTTGGTGTTTTTGTTCAGCAGCACTGTGCTTCTAGGTATCAATTTCTGTCTCAGTCTTTGCTGTATAACAATTTACCCTGATACCTAACGGCTTAAAGTATACATTTATTTTTATTTTCAAAATTCTAAGGATTTTTGAAACTCTGAGCCAGGAATTGGTAATCTGAATAACTCTCTCTATATATGTATATATGTACATACATATATATTATATTTATTTAAATGTATATTTCTATAATGTATTATATATATAAATTTCCTACCAATCACAGTATTGCAATCCCCAAATCAGATGATTCTCCTTTGAATAAAAAAATACAGGGCTCATCTTTTTTTTTTAGTTCTGTTGCCTTTTTTTTCTTTTTCACTTTATTTTACACTTACAGTAATATTCTTTATCCTGACTTCATTTGCCTAAGGACCCTTATTGACTTACCTGTGTAATTTAACAATCATGTTTTCATTTTTTCTGTAAATCCCACTCTCAATTATTTATTTATTCATAGCCATGTGATACTTTTTATTTCTTAAAATGTTCTACTAAGGTCGTTTGTCCTATAATTGACATAGTATTTACTTTCTTTTCTTTTTTTTTTAATATTTTATTGGGGCATCTGGGTGGCTCAGTGGGTTAAGCGTCTGCCTTTGACTCAGGTCATGATCCCGGGGTCTTGGGTTCAAGCCCCGCATTGGGCTCCCTGTTCAGTGGGGAGTCTACTTCTCCCTCTACCCTTAACCCTTTCTCATGAGCTCTCTCTCTCTCATTCTTTTCCTCAAATAAATAAATTAATTAAAAAAATTTTTAAGTAATCTCTAAACCACTGTGAGGCTCAAACTCACTATCCTAAGGTCAAGAGTCACACACTCCACCGAGTGTTTATTTTCTGAATGTTGTCAACCTTGAAGAGAAAACAGCCAGCTATTTCCCTAGCAAAATGAGTTTATTTGGGAACAGTGGAGGAATTGCCATATAGCACCTATGAGCTCCAGTGAACCATAGGGTAATCTAAAGAGACAAAGGGAAGGTCAGCTTGTATTAGGTTTGAGGAGGAAAGTGGGGAGGTTATTTTGAACAAAAGCTCATTGGGGAAAAACAAAAGTTCGAGGCTGGAGCAGTTTCTTTTTGGCGGCAATCAGCAGCTAGGGTGTTGCTGGGGCTGAGAGAGACCTTCCTTTTCTTAAAAGTAAGAGATGGGTTTCCTTTGTGAAAAGTGCCTTCCTTCATCACAATCTTACTTTTTCCCCTCTATTTTATTTTGTCTAATTTGATTTTATTTTATTAACATATAATGTATTATTTGTTTCAGGAGTATGGGTCTGTGATTCATCAGTCTTACACAATTCATAATGCTCACCACAACACACACCCTCCCCCATGTCCATCAGGATCATTCCCAGCTTCTTTCTGTTGGTGTTACAGTCCCTCACAAGAAGTACCTGCCTGAGAGCTCCCCCTTCAGGCCTCCCCCTTATTTTAAATGACTTGGCCTTTATTTATTTTCACAATGTAAATTTAAGTTAGGCAACATGTTAACAAAGGAAGAACTGAGTTACCACCTTTAGTTTCCAGAGTTTTGCTTGGGTGTTCTAACTAAAATTATCCCTTTAAATCATTCCAAGTAAAACAAATAATGATTTTACGTAATTGGGATTTTTTTTTCCCACCTAGGAAATGTAACCAATTACTTCAACATTGAAAATTTAATTCATCTTAGAAAGATTGGAGTGTACATGTAATCATAAAGTTTATCCATTTTCTGGTAGGGACTGGAATATTTGATTATAGAAATATTTTGATAACATAATTACAAAGCAGTAATTATAGTTTTTATTTGTCCCTGACAACTCAGAGCATAATTGTTCTCAGATAATAACATAATCAATCCAGAATTTACTTATCTAGTAACTGCAATATTTTAAACATAATGAAAAGCCCAGTCATAACAAGGGGACTAAAATAATGTGTCATTAAATAATAAATGAATGAATGAATGAATGAATGAGTGAATGAATGAATAAAAGAACCTACCTTAGCTCCAAAGCCCTGAGGCCCTCTGCAATGTGTTGTTGTTCTTGTTCTACCATTCATTTATCAAATAGGTTCAGAACACCAATTTATACCAGAGATGTTAAGGCTAGAATAGCAAGGAAATCATTGTCCTCCTTGTTCTTAGGGACCAGGAGATGACACAGGGAAGGAAAAAGACAATCACAACTTAGTATGGTTTTGATTAGAGGCATTGGAAGAAAAGTTCTCTGTAACTCAATGTGAAAACTGCAAGTCAGGAGCAAGGGAGTAAAATAAGGTTTCCCCAGAAAGCAGCCTCTAAACTGAAACCTGGGGGCACCTGGGTGGCTCAGTGGGTTAAAGCCTCTGCCTTAGGCACAGATCATGATCCCAAGGTCCTGGGATCCAGCCCCGCATCAGGTTCTCTGCTCATCCAGGAGCCTGCTTTCCCTTCTCTCTCTCTGCCTGCCTCTCTGCCTACTTGTGATCTCTCTGCCAAATAAATCAAATCTTAAAAAAAAAAAAAAAAAAAAAAAAAAAAAAAAACTTAAAAAAAAATACATTTAAACCGAAACCTGGAGGTTAATAAAAATTGATCACGTAAAAGGTGTGGTCAAGAGGGACAGGAAGGAAGGGAGGTCATGCAGGGAGAGGAACAGCATTTATGAAGACCTAACAATGACAGAGAGAGTCTCTCCAGGACAGTTCTGTCACGTTGGGGTCAGATTTCAAGCAGACTGCTTCATCTGTCTGGAACTTCTTATTACCCCACACCATTGCAGTTTTCAAATTACCTTTGCTCATATGACATATAACCCCCATGTCTGTCCTTATCACATTTTACTTCTTCAGAGAATGAAGACAAAATTAAGCTCATTTTTCCTATATGAATGGTCCCACAGAACAGCATATTTTGCCTTTGTCACCTTTGTCACATTTGAATCAGATAATTAAGCAATGACCTGTTTATTGCCTGTTTGTTCTCACTGAGAGTCTCAACACTCCACCAAAGCAAAGTATATGCCTATTTTCATAACCAAGGCTTGTCAAATGCATTTCACAGAGCTGACTTTTTTTTTTTTTGGTTTGATAAATGTATGAACAAATAAGAAAGTAGTCATTGTTGGCCACCACGTTATTGCTGTATTTTTTATCTGTAGCAGTACTGTGGTACAGGCATGGATGAGACTTCTAGAATTTATTGAATATTGGTATTTTGTATGGAGGTAATAATTAAAGGATAATGCTACAAGAATATTGTATAAATATTGAAAGAAATATTGGTCAAGTGATATACCACAGACTCTAAATTAAAAAGTAAAATAAATAAAAGTGATTGTTAGAGATAAAAAAAAGTGCAAGGTTAATGAGACTTACCATCTCCAAAAAGGTACTTAAAAAGAGCTGGAAAAAAACATAAAAACATATATGAAAAGAGACAGACAAAAAAACAGGTGTAGAAAAGGAGTAATGAGAGAATTATAGGCCTATTTTTCAAATATATATCTCCCTGTTAATATTTCCCAATAGACTGACTCTTGGTTTTATCTTTACAATGTAAAAGAATAAAGGTATAAATATCCATTTTCAACCAATGTTTACAAAGGAAAATTTTCATTTATGTTCTTTTAACTCAGTATAATATTCAAAAGCTCTCAATCTTTTTTTTTTAGTTATTTTCATAATTTATTTTCATTTTCCTCCTTGAATTACTTGGCTATACATAATGTATAAAAATGCTTACTCATTTTCAATTTTGAGCATTATCTTCTGGTTGCCCATTGTGGATGGGTGTTAAGACTCTCTCTTGTTCCTTCTTCAGTGCCACTCCACACCTGCTCCTTTTCATACTCACATACTCTCTAATATTGTAATTGAGGTTAGATCCATGTCCAGCATTTCTATCAATTTATATTATTATTACTACTACTAAGGGTATCTTTTTACCATAATCCATGGGGAATGTCCTTTGTCTCTCTTCTGTGTTGGGTCCCTTGTTTCTTGGGTCCCCAGAATGTCTCCATTCTTGGTTTACTCCCTAATTATATGAGATCAGACCTACAGTTAAGGTCCTGAGAAAGGATACATACGGGATCATGGGGAGTGTTCTTACATGATGGTTTGACTAGATAAAAAATAATTTGTGTTTAGAATTTTGAAGGCATCAGCCCCACCATTTTCTAGTTTCTGATGTTGCTGCTTACAGGGTCCAAGCCATTCTGATATTCTGATTCTCACCTCTTACCCTGGGGCCGTACATCCCCTCTTCACCTCACACCCACCTTCATGGAAGGACCTTATGTCCATCTCTAGTCCTCTGAGATTTTGCACACTTGATGTGATCTGGTTCCAGCATGTGTAGGTAATCAGCATGGTCTTTCAACTTGACAGTGAAAGATCTTTGGTTCTTGGAAACATTCTTGAATTATTTCTTAGTTGATGTCCCCCATTTCTTGATTTTTTTTCCACTTTTCATTTGTTTTGGAACTTCTTGTATTAAGATCCTAAACTTTGGGGCACCCAGGTGGCTCAGTGGGTTAAAGCCTCTGCCTTCAGCTCAGGTCATGATCCCAGGGTCCTGGGATCAAGCCCCGCATCGGGCTCTCTGCTTAGTGGGGAGCCTGCTTCCCCCTCTCTCTGCCTGCCTCTCTGCCTACTTGTGATCTCTGTCAAATAAATAGAATCTTAAAAAAAAAAAGATCATAAACTTTTGGACTTTTTATTTAATTATATTTTTCTCAAATATTTTCCATCTGTGATTGGGGTATGTGTGCACATGTGCATTCTTCTTGGGGTATTTCTTTAATTTTCCATCATTCTGTGAGTTTTAGAAGTATTCCTTTCTGCTGTCTTTAATTCTTTATTTTCAAGAGCTCCTTTTTGGTTCTGTGAGTACTCTACTTTAAATTTTTTTGAGTATTCTTTTATAATCACAACCTACTCTTGTTTTATGGATTCAGTATCTCCTTTTGGCCATCTAAAGGTATTACTGATAGTTTATTGGAAGGAGTATTCTCATGCACTTTATACTGCTTTTGTTTATATGTATGTGCACGAGCATGTGTTGGTTGTTATAAATTTTATATTAAAGTCTCCTCTCAGATACTATTTTTAATTTATTTTGATTTTTTTGTTAAGGACTTTATTAGATACTGAGTAATCTGTGATTTTCTGCTCGTATTAAAGATTAGAATGCTGAAAATAGGATTGGAACCTCCTAGACTTGCTGACTAGTTTTCACGATTAAGTGTGCTGCCTGAGCACATAATTTTGTAGCTTTCCTCTCTTGCCAGCTCGGTCCAATTCACTGGAGAGGGATGATTCAATCTCCTGCCAACGTTCTGGAAGCCAGTTGGCAGAAGAGGGTTCAGGAGCCTCAGGAATTGGTATGCAAATACCAGTCCCATATTTTAGTACAGTACTCCTACTCAAAACTATGGCTAATTTCTCCCTTGAAGTCTCTTCTGTTTACTTTCCTGAGAGAGCAACCCTCCAGAGTTCTGCTGAAGTAGAAGGTGGGTGGTTGCTTGGCTAGAGCTAGAGGAGGTCTCGCTGAGAATGGGGGCTAGGTCAGAGATGCGCACAGCTTATCAGGGGACCTTCCTGGCTTCAACTAAACATTCAGATTTAGAACACTAACATGGGCCATGCTAGTGCCCAGCTGCACAGAGAGATACATGCGGGAGCAACAGCTTGGCCGGAGGGCAACATCACGCATCCCAACAGCAAGCAGCCATGTAGCTGTTCACACAGTCATCCAGTATCCGTCCTGAGCCTAGAGCACAAAGCAAGGACTGGGAGGTGAGCCCACATTAGGAGGTGCAAGGGTCATCTTGGCCAAAAAAACTCACGATCTGTGGAAGGTGATAGCTTTTATAAGAATTCTGTAGACATAGCTTCCAGAGCGTGCACAAAAGGTATCCCACCATACTCAGGGAAAACTAAATCTAAATCCAATTCACAGGTAGTTTCTCAGGGGTCATTTTTGTCATAAGCAATAATTATATACCATTTTTATAAGTTACTGGACAAACAGAGATCTAAATGAATTTCAAGTTCTGCAGCCCCAAGGAATGGATATTAGTAAACCATTGGCACAATCCAATCATTTCTTTTACATTTTTGTTATTATTGATGAAACAGGAAGGAAAGAAATAGATGGAAGGAAATGTGGGGAAGTTGGCAGGTTAATGTAGTGTGACAATAAGGGCATTTCTATTTCTATATGCTCCAGGAATATGAGGTAAAAATACAGTAAGAGAGTAAGGGTGGGGAATGAGTTTCAGGTGATTAGGAAGGTGAGGAGATCAAGTGTGAATTAATTTTTGTAAAAGCATTTGATAAGGACATCAACTCCTCTCAGAAACTGTTGTATTCAGGATTGTTTTTAATTGAAAAAGATCTTATCTTTCTCAGCATAGGCTCAATGCAATAATACATGAAATTCAACATGGATAATGGTCCAAACACAATAAAAGTCTGTTGAATGCTCACATAAGAGTTTTAGGCAGGGACATAGGTTAGTGGGATGACCCTCCTCCATGCGGTCAATTTGGGACACCTAGGGCAGAACCTCTGCCATGTACCATACCTCGCTGGGTCTTCTTTCTTTTAGCCAGAATGGAAAAGTCCAAGGAGGTGTGGGTGGTTTGAGGTAGACCTTAGAGTTCCACCAACTGGGACAAAGGCAACTAGCCCCCTTGAGATTCAAGCAGGGCTAAGTAATATAATCCAGCCATGTGCCCACTTGTAATGAGGAAAATACGGATTTTTATTGAGAAGTAGTATGGACATTTAGATTTTAGAATGGTTTCTATTAAATACGGTCTGTTGAATATATAAAAGTATTTTAGCATCCAAGGGTATAGCCAATTTTTTTAAAGAGCTTATTTGAAACATCTAATTCCTTAAGAAGGGCAGGTCAGTGAAATGGTATTTTGAAATTGAGTACTAATAATCTCAATAGCATCGCATTAAATGAGAATCATCATGTCATTATGATAGTGATTGACATGTATACAACACAAATGCATATTGTTCTATATAAAACATATTCAACTTTGCAAAAATAACCATAGGTCAGTTACCTTCATAGTAAATGAAGTATTCACCCTTATTTTTTTCTATTTTATTTTATTTTTTTTTCAGTGTTCCATAATTCATTGTTTATGTACCACACCCAATATTCCATGCAGTACATGCCCTCCTTAATACCCACCACCAGGCTCCCCCAAACCCCCCATTCCCTCCCCTCCAAAACCCTCAGTTTGTTTCTAAGAGTCCATAGTCTCTCATGGTTTGTTTCCCCCTCCAGTTTCCCCCCAACTCCCTTCTCTGCGCCATCTCCCCATGTCCTCCGTGTTATTCCTTATGCTCCACAAGTAAGTAAAACTATATGATAATTGATGCTCCCTGCTTGACTTATTTTACTCAGCATAATCTCTTCCAGTCCTGTCCATGTTGATACAAAAGTTGGGTATTCATCCTTTCTGATGGAGGCATAATATTCCATTCTATATATGGACCATATCTTCTTTATCTGTTCATCTGTTGAAGGGCATCTTTGTTCTTTCCACCATTTGGCAACTGTGGCCATTTCTGCTATGAACATTGGGGTACAGGTGGCCCTTCTTTTCACTACATCAGTATCTTTGGGGTAAATACCCAGTACTGCAATTGCAGGGTCATAGGGGAACTCTATTTTTAATTTCTTAAGGAATCTCCGCACTGTTTTCCAAAGTGGCTGTACCAACTTGCATCCCCAGCAACAGTGTAAGAGGGTTCCCCTTTCTCCACATCCTCTCCAACACATGTTGTTTACTGTCTCGTTAATTTTGGCCATTCTAACTGGTATAAAGTGAGATATCTCAATGTGGTTTAGATTTGAATCTCCCTGATGGCTAATGATGATGAACATTTTTTCATGTGTCTGTTAGCCATTTATATGTCTTCTTTGGAGAAGTGTCTGTTCATGTCTTTTGCCCATTTTTTGATGTGATGATCTGTTTTTGTGTTTGTTGAGTTTGAGGAGTTCTTTATAGATCCTGGATATCAGCCCTTTTCTGTATTGTCATTTGTGAGTATCTTCTCCCATTCTGTGGGTTGCCTCTTTGTTGACTGACAAAGGATTTCCTTTGTTGTGCAGAAGCTTTTGATCTTGATGAAGTCCCAAAAGTTCATTTTCATTTTTGTTTCCTTTGCCTTTGGAGACATATCTTAAAAGAGGTTTCTGTGGCCTATGTCGAAGAGGTTACTGCCTGTGTTCTCCTCTAGAATTTTGATTGATTCTTCTTGCCTCATGCTGAGATCTTTTATCCACTTCAAGTTTATCTTTGTGTAGAGAATGGTTGAGTTTCATTTGATCCTTATTTTTAAACTTTTTTTTTAATCTCGATGGTTCATTTTCATAGTTGTGTACCTCTTTAAAGTAGGTAACAGAGTATTTTACTCAATTTTATATGGCACCAAATTTCCACAGTGGGAGTGACATTTTAAGGGATCAAAAGAAACCAAATATCAAAAGAAACCAAACCAGTTAGAAACATCCAATTTATTAAAACGCTTCTGTAACTTTGCCTGACACTGGCTGAGGTTCTATTCTTTGGTTATCTTGCTTTTCCTAATGGAACATGGGAGCTGCCAGGAAACAGAACAAACATCGTTTTTACTTCAAAACACACTTTACGACACTAAAATAAAATAATAATTAGAAAATAAATCTTTTTAACACCTACATTAAAATGAAATGCTAAAAAGTATACCCCCCTTAGTTCATAAATGTGAATTATTTTCATTTTGTCATTAATTCTACCAGTTTTATACACAGATCCCTTTTGCCTCATTTACAGTGGTTTAAAGCACACCTTTTATTTTTCTTTTTAATAAAGTGACTTCACAAAAAAGGAGAAGAAAAAAAAAAGGGCCAACTCAGTGTTTGATCGCCTGTTTCCATTCATTCACATCTTTCTGTAAAATTATCCTTCAGATCTAACAAGTTCCAGTAAAAGATGAAAGTTTTCATGGTGTGTGAGCCAAATGCACATTGCTTTCTTTTTTAAAGTTAAACAGGGATGAAAGGAAAATGCTGTCCCTGCACTTTGATTATTTTTGCATATGTGTAACTTAGAAGGTGACTGTAAAAATTGAAACTTTCCATGGATCTAGTTTGCAAAAAGGAAGCCTCTCATGGCCAATTTAGAAAAATAAACATCAAAATTCTGAAAGTTTGAAAAATTATTCCAAGGCCAGTTCTGGGTCATTCAAACATTTCAGCTCACCCTCATGAAATGCCACTCTTATCTATTGCTGAGGAAATTCACACATACAGCATAAATATCTTATACCCAGGTGGTGGTGGCATTTTTGATAGTTTCTGTGTGTGGTGTTTTGTTTTGTTTTGTTTTGTTTTGTTTTGTTTCTACTCTTGGATTGAAGAATAACAGTGAACCTAAGTGATTCTGAATTTCAAAACTCCTTTTTTGCACAATGTATCAGTGTGTCTCTAATCCCTGGACTTTAGGAATGAAGATACAATTACAAGGAGCATAGGTCTGAGTATGTTCAGACATACTTACTTCCTACACTCCAGTGGGGGATGAGAGGTAGAGAGGAAAAGAGATGGAGAGAGAGTAACAATGTACATTTGCTTAGCCCCTAAAAATCATCAAGAAACATATTTCTCACCAGAGGTTAAAACAGACAAAATGTCCATGTATCTAATTCTATTTGAGAGCAAAGCCAAACATTTGTGTTAATGTTGAGTTACATTTCAAGCCCTATAAATACAAGAGCTGGCAAGATGTTTCGTTGCCAAGTGATGCTTGTTAGAATTTAATAATAAAAATGATATTACGGAATTAAAAGTGACCCTAACATCTATCTTGTAAACCCTCCTTTTCGTGGATGAATGAAGTAAAACCAAATGCTATTATAAGTTGAAGATGATGAGAATCAGAGGTTTGAACTCAGTGTAATGACCAAGATTAACTGACACAAGGTGCTAACTGGCATGTCATCTTGCTGGGTTTCTAATATTATACCATAACAAGCATAGAAACTGAGGACCACTTTGCTGGAAACAATAAGCAGGATGCCAGGACATGTAGATTTTTGCTTTTCTTGGGCGAGGGTGTCATGCCTCATGTATTACAGAGATGCTGTATCTCCTAAACATTGTTCTCTTAAATTTTAGTGATATATTGATTTCCCTGATCAGTATAAAGACCTTTGGTGTTGGACCAAGGAACATGTCAGTGAATCACTTTTTTATGTTTCAAAGTAATCTAGGAACCTACCATCGGAAAGTCACATCTTTTTTTTTTTTTTTTTTCTTCTTCCAAAAGCTGCCGTATGAACGCCACTGATCTCATTATTCAATGTAAATTCAGGACAGGGAGGGCCCATGAACATGCCGCCATCCACCAATCCCCACTTCAGAAATCCTTCATCCCACAGACCACCAAGCCCTGTCCCCTCTTTCCCCTCTAGCCCCACGCTTTCTTCGTCTTTCACACCCTCATTATCATTCTTCCTTTTTTATTTTTTTTTAAGATTTCATTTTTTTTTACTTTAGAGGAGGAGCATGAGAGAGAGGGACAAACAGATTTCACTCAGAGCACACAGCCCAGTGCGGCGCTTGACTCCACAACCCCGAAATCAAGACCTGAGCAAAATCAAGACCTGACTGAGCCACCCAGCCAACCCCCCCCATTATCTTTCACTTGGTCTCTTTGTCTTGTCTCTTAAGTCTTGCCCTACCCCATTGCTAGAATGGTTTACATAAAGTGCATGTCTGATCACACTATCCTCTCTTCCACATAAAGGCTATGTTTTGTGGTTTTACCGTGACTAAAGAATGAAGTCCAGACTCTTTAACGGGGCACTAGACATAATATCTTTGATCTACCTACTCCCTACCCTTCATCTCCTCTAGTTCTCCTGTGATGCCAAACACCAGTCAATCAAAAATGCTTCCTCAAAGCCACACCATTTCCTCCCTGCTTTCACGCTTCCTTTCATTTTGTTTACCACACTCCCTGCCTCCCTTCTCATCTACTTTTAAAAATCTTTGCAATTAAACTTCTAAATTAACCTATTTAACACACCTCTGGCATACCTAACCATCACCTAGATAACAGCCTTGCCTGAAGAGGAAAGTACCTTCCTTCAACACTCCCTGCTATAATTTTATGATTAGTTTTAAAGTTGAATTTATCCCATACCCTTAAAAAGTAGCAGACTTTGAATGATGAATTAAATGCCTGGTTTGTGCATCAACGGAGATATTAACATAGTGAGATCCATGGTTCACACCCACTCATGGTTTTTTCTACATGGAATCATACTTGGATTTGGAGGAATGAGATTCCAATACCACTCCCATATAAATTATATCTCCAGAGTGCATTGTATACCTTGGGGACACAGTGACTTTCAGGTAACTCCGATCCTTTAGAGCAAATGCAGATCAAATATGTTAGACAATTGACTGATGGTTCCACTGATATTCAAGTGACTTGAGAGTTAATGTAAAGGTGAATGGCTTCAATACCAAGATGAAAAAATGTGTTGGACTTATATCTGAGTCATATATTCTCATTACTGTTGGAAAGAAGGATTTGTGTTTGGCAGATCTTTTCAGTTACACACTATAAAGGCAGAAAATGTTTTGTTCATCCTGGCAAGAACAATATTTTCCCTTTTAGATTTATTTTTAAAAATAAGTTGCTGATTGAAAAGTCACCCAGGTAAATCATCTTTTATAGAAGTAATGACATTCCCAGGCCAGCAGGCTTTAGTTCCAAATACTAAACCAGGCACCGTCTGGAATATTCATTTCCAAACACTGCCAATGGGATCAAGCCCTGGCATGCTCAACCTATATTTGAACGAGTAACATACTTTTAAAATAGAAACTGGCAAATCAAAACCTTTAGATTTCTGCCCTTGACTCAGATACACTGAGGTTGCTTGAGGTTGACTTTACTTTTTAATAGGAAGCATCAACACCTGGCTGCAAATTAATCATGGAAGAAGGTGATATTTAATTGGTGTTATTATTTATTTATTTATTTTTAAAGATTTTACTTATTTATTTGACAGAGATCACAAGTAGGCAGAGAAACAGGCAGAGAGAGAGAGGAGGAAGCAGGCTCCCTGCTAAGTAGAGAGCCCAGTGCGGGGCTCGATTCCAGGACCCTGGGATCATGACCTGAGCTGAAGGCAGAGGCTTTAACCCACTGAGCCACCGAGGTGCCCCTGGTGTTTTTTTTTTAAAGCCCACAAAGTTGTCCAGAAGTGAAGTCAGTGCTTTAAATGTATATTAAATGGCCTTTGAATGTGCATTTCAGTGCTCCCACTCAAAATGGTACTGTTAACCTCACCTAGATTTCATGCTGCACACACCTTTCTCTCAGAATCATGTGATTTTGTATAAAGGTCAGGAAATTGCATGAGGATAAGGAAATGATCATCTCTTCAATTTCTTCTGTAGCTCCCATTCCCTTTTAATTTATTCAGCGTTTATTGGGTGCCTGCTATTTTCCTAACAGCAATACTTAGGTATACAAATGCAAACATCAGTGTTCCTTACTCTTGAGAATTTCAGTGTAATGAGAAAAACAGATATTAAAACAAATAATCATGGTGTCCTGGGAAACATGGGACGGTATAGGCATGCAGAGAATGTTTTGGGACAAGGGAAGGAAAAGCCACATTGGTCTGGGAAGTTAGGGAGAGATTCCCAGAGATCACTTTGGGCTTAGCCTTGAAGGGTGAGTAGGATTTAAGCCAGAGCAAGAAGAACAAGAACACTTTAGGTAACGGCCCAGTCCAGAAAGCCTTGTAAGGCTGACTATGCTTACATTAGTGCTAGCCCCAATTAACTTTGGCTAGAAGAATACACCTTCCTCAGAAATCTTGGTGTAATTATAGGATTTCTGTAACTGTAATGAGAACACAATAGGAATGTAAATTCTGAGCAGTATAACACAGGAGAAGTGTGTGGTTTAAGGCATGTGGTTTGGAGCCAGACTGCCTGGGTATGGCTTCCAACCTGAGCACATAAATTCTGGGAGTTCTTTAACTGACATTGGCTTCAGCCTCCTGGCCTGCAAACGAAGGGAGATATATTAGTAACTGGCTTATAAACATTATTGTCCAGATTAAATAAAAGAATCCTTAAGAATTTCCAAGAAAAGTGACAGGTATGTGAAAAATTTCTATAAACATTAGCTGCAAATGGTTAATTTACTCACCTTTTTAGCAGTATTGTTGAGTTATAACTTACAGAGCATACATGGATACCACCCATTTGAAATGCATCAGTCAGTGATTTTTCAATAAATTTGCGGTGGGGCCAGCATCCCCTCAGTCTAATTTTAGAATTTCCTCTTCCCTTCAAAAAGGTACCTGCTGATATACATTCACTGATTCTGCCATCCTGTCTAGTCTAAGTAAAAACTAATCTCATTTCTGTTTCCATAGATTTACTTCTTCTGAATATTAAAGTAGTCAGAAAGGGACACCTGGGTGGCTCAGTCATTTAAGCATCTGACTTTGACTCAGGTCACTATCTAAGCATCCTGGGATTGAGCCCCACATCAGGCTCCTTGCTCAGTGGGATCTCCCTCTCCCTCTGCCTGCAGCTCTCCACTGCTTGTGCTCTCTCTCCCTCTCTATCTCTGTCTCTGACAAATAAATAAAATCTTTAAAAAATAAAAAAGTAACCATAAAAACTGTGGTCTTTGTGTCTAGCTTCTTTCTGTTGGCCTCATTTTTTTAAGCTTTGTCCATGTCGTAGTGGATACCAGTATTTTATTCCTTTTTAAAGCCAAGTAATACTCCATTGCATGAAATGCCATATAATTTTATTCATCGGTTAATAGATGTTCTGACTATTCTACTTATGGGATACTATTGATGTTGCTAAGAATATTTATGCACAAGTTTTTCCATGGATGTATATTTTCATTTGTCTTGGTTATGTACCTAGGAGTATTGTTGCTAGGTCATGTTACCCTTATCTCTAACATTTTGAAAAATTGCCACACTGTTTTCCAAAGCCATTGCACAATTCTACTTACCATGAAGAAAATGCATGAAGGTTTTAATGTATCCATATCCTTACCAATGATTGTATTATCTCTTTGTGAAAAATGCCATTGGAATTTTGAGAGAAATTACATTTAATGTACAACTAGCCTTGGGTATTATGGACATTTTAAGAATATTGACACTTTCTGACCCATGAACATGGACTGTTTTCTACTTATTTGTGTTCTCTTTGATTTCTCTCATCAATGTCTTACAGGTTTTGGTATATAGATCTTTCACATTCTTGGTTGAATCTTTGTTTTTGATGCTGTCATAAATGATAATGTTTATGCACCACATCCAGTACATAAAGAATGAATTTTGGAACACCAAAAAAAAAGAAAGAAAGAAAGAAACACAAGGAAAAAATGATGTTTTATTTATTTCTTTTTCAAATAGTTTATTGTTAGGTTAGAAACATAAGTGACTGGTATATTGATTTTATATCACAAAACTTTACTGAATTCATTGATTAGTTCTAATAGTTTTTTTTTTTTTTTTAGAGTCCTTAGGATTTTCTATATATAAGATCAAGGCATGAACAAACAGATACAATTTTACTAATTACTTTTAGATTTGAATGACTTTTATTTCTTGCCTGATTTCTTCAACTAAGACTTCTAGTACAATGTTGAACAGGAGTAATGAGATTGGGCACCTTTTTCCTGTTACCGGTCTTACAGGGAAAGCTTTCAACCTTTTACTGTTGAGTATCGTATGATTTATGCACTCCTTAGATGTGACCTTTATTGTGTTGAGTTACTCTTAGTTTACACCCATTCTGTAGAAAGTTTCTGTCATGAAAGGATGTTGAATTTTGTTCACTGTTTTGATTGTATGCATTCATAGGACCATATGGTTTTTATGTTTCATTCTATTTCGATATATCACAATAATAATTGATTTCCATATGTCGAACCATCCTTGCATCTGGTGATAAATCACACTTGATCATGGTGTTTGATTCTTTCATTGGGCTGATGAGTTTGATTTGGTAGCATTTTGTTCAGAATTTTTACATCTATATTCATCAGGGATATTAGTCTGTAGTTTTACCTTCGTGTAGTGTCTTTATTTGGCTTTGGTATCAGGGTAAAGCTGGTCTTGTAAAATAATCTTGGGAGTGTTTCTTCATTTTCAAATTTTGAGAAATATTTGAAAAGGTTATTTATTTTAAAAGTTTCTTTATTTGAAAATATTTGAAAAAGTTCTTTAAATATTTGGTAGAATTCACCTTTGAAGCCATCTGGTCCTAGGCTTTTCTTTGTTGGGAGGTTTTGACTACTAATTCATTCTCATTACTCATTGTGTGGCTGATCAGATTCTCTGTTTTTTCTTTCCTTGGTCTTGGTAGGTTTTATTTTCTTAAGAATTGATTTGTTTCTTCCAAATTGCCCAATTTGTTGGTGTATATTTCTTCCTAGTGGTCTGTTATGGTTCTTTATATTTCTATGGTATAAGTTGTAATGTCTCTATTCATTAATGATTTTATTTATTAGAGTTCTGATTTTGTTTTTGTTCTTATCTTAGTGGATATAAAAAAAGACAAGAAAAAGATAAACAAAGTGTATCTGAAGACAAAAACAAAAAAACTGGTTTCACTGGTGTTTCTATGTTTTTCTGATCTCAATTTATTTCTGCTCTGGTTGTTGTTATTTCCCTCTTTCTGGTACTGTTGGCTTTAGTTCTTGTTTTTTGTTTTGTTTTATTTTGTTTTTAATTATTTTTATTAACATATAATGCATTATTTGCCCCAGGGGTACAGGACTGTGAATCATCAGGCTTACACATTTCACAGCACAGACCATAGCATATACCCTACCCAATGTCCATAACCTAGCCACTCTATCCCCTAACCCCCACCCACCAGCAACCCTCAGTTTGTTTTGTGAGATTAAGAGTCTCATAGTTTATCTCCCTCCTGAACCCATCTTGTTTCATTTTTTCCTTCCCTTACCCCTCAAGCCCCGAACTCTGCCTCTCAAATTCCTCATGTCAGAGAGATCATACAATAATTGTCATCCTCTTATTGACTTATTTTTCTCAGCATAATACCCTCTAGTTCCATCCAAGTAGATGGCAAGATTTCATTTCTTTTGATGGCTGCATAGTATTCCATCATATATATATCCCGCATCTTCTTTATCCATTCATCTGTTGATGGACATCTAGGTTATTTACAAAGTTTGGCTACTGTGGACATTGCTGCTATGACCATTTGGGTGCACATGCCCCTTTGGATCACCACATTTGTATCTTTAGGATAAATACCCAGTAGTGTGAGTGCTGGGTTGTACGGTAGCTCTATTTTCAACTTGCTGAGGAACTTCCATGCTGTTTTCCAGAGTGGCTGCACCAGCCTGCATTCCCACCAACAGTGTAGGAGGGTTCCCCTTTCTCCACATCCTTACCAACATCAGTCATTTCCTGATTGGTTAATTTTAGCCATTCTGACCGGTGTGAGGTGATATCTCATTGTGGTTTTGATTTGTATTTCCCTGATGCCAAGTGATGTGGAGAACTTTTTCATGTGTCTGTTGGCCATCTGGATGTCTTCTTTGTAGAAAAGTCTCTTCATGTCCTCTGCCCATTTCTTGATTGGATTATTTGTTCTTTGGGTGTTGAGTTTCATGAGTTCTTTGTAGATTTTGGATACTAGCCCTTCATCTGATATGTCATTTGTGAATATCTTCTCCCACTCTGTCAGTTGTCTTTTGGTTTTGTTGACTTATTTCCTTTGATGTGCAAAAGACTTGATCTTGATGAAGTACCAATAGTTAATTTTTGCCCTTGCTTCTCTTGCCTTTGATGATGTTTCTAGGAAGAATTTGCTGTGGCTGAGGTCGGAGAGGTTGCTGCCTGTGTTCTCCTCAAGGATTTTGATGGACTCCTATCTCACATTCAGGTATTTCATCCATTTTGAGTCTGTTTTTGTGTGTGATTTAAGGAAATGGTCTGGTTTCATTCTCCTGCATGTGGCTGTCCAATTTTCCCAACATCATTTGTTGAAGAGACTGTCTTTTTTCCATTGGACATTCTTTTCTGTTTTGTCAAAGATGAGTTGCATAGAGTTGAAAGTCCATTTATGAGCTCTCTATTCCTATCCATTGATCTATGTGACTGTTTTGTTCCAGTACCATACTGTCTTGATGATGACAGCTTTGTAATAGAGCTTGAAGTTTAGAATTGTGATGCCACCCACTTTGGCTTTCTTTTTCAACATTTCTCTGGCTATTTGAGGTCTTTTCTGGTTCCATTTAAATTTTAGGGTTATTGGTTCCATTTGTTTTTTAAAAATTGATAGTATTTTTATAGGGATTGCATTAAATGTGTAGATTGCTTTAGATAATGTAGAAATTTTCACAGTATTTGTTCTTCCAATTCATGAGCATGGAACGTTTTTCCATTTCTTTGCGTCTTCCTCCATTTCTTCCATGAATACTTTATAGTTTTCTGAATATAGATTCTTTCCCTCTTTGGTTAGGTTTATTCCTAGGTATATTATGGTTTTGGGAGCAATTGTACATGGGATCGACTATTTAATTTCTCTTTCGTCTGTCTTGCCATTGGTTTATAAAAATGCAACTGATTTCTGTGGATTGATTTTATATCCTGGCAACTTACTGAATTCCTGTATGAGTTCTAGCAGTTTTGGAGTGGAGTCTTTTGGGTTTTCCACATATAGTATCATATCATCTGCAAATACTGAAAGTTTGACTTCTTCTTTGCTGATTTGGATGACTGTTATTTCTTTTTGTTGTCTGACTGCTGAGACTAGGACGTCTAGTACTATGCTGAATAACAGTGGTGATAGTGGACATTCCCTGCCATGTTCCTGACCCTAGGAAAAAAGCTCTCAGTTTTTCCCCATTGGCAATGATATTCCCTGTGGGTTTTTCATAGATGACTTTGATGATATTGAGGTATGTACCTTCTATCCCTAACTTTGAAGACTTTTGATCAGGAATAGATGCTGTATTTTGTCTAATTCTTTTTCAGCATCTATTGAAAGTATCATGTGGTTCTTGTTCTTTCTTTTATTAATGTATTATATCACATTGATTGATTTGCAGTTGTTGAATCAACCTTGCAACCCAGGAATAAATCCCACTTGGTCATGGTGAATGAGCCTTTTAATGGACTGTTTGATCCTATTGACTAGTATTTTGGTGAGAAATTTTGCATCCGTGTTAATCTAGGATATTAGTCTGTAATTCTCCTTTTTGATGGGGTCTTTGTCTGGTTTTGGGATCAAGGTGATGCTGGCCTCATAAAATGAGTTTGGAAGTTTTCCTTCCATTTCTATTTTTTGGAACAGTTTCAGGAGAATAGTTATTAATTCTTCTTTAAATGCTTGGTAGAACTCCCTGGGAAGCCATCTGGCCCTGGGCTCTTGTTTGTTGGGAGATTTTTGATGACTTCTTCAATCTTCTTACTGGTTATGGGTCTGTTCAGGTTTTCTTTTTCTTCCTGGTTCAGTTTTGGTAGTTTATATGTCTCTAGGAATGCATCCATTTCTTCCAGATTGTCAAATTTGCTGGTGTATCATTGCTCACAATATGTTCTTATAATTGCATTGTTTTGGTATTGGTTGTGATCTCTCCTCTTTCATTCATGATTTTATTAATTTGGGTCCTTTCTCTTTTCTTTTCAATAAGTCTGGCCAGGGGTTTATCAATCTTATTAATTCTTTCAAAGAACCAGCTCCTAGTTTCATTGATTTGTTCTTATGTTCATTTGGTTTCTATTTCATTGATTTCTGCTCTGATCTTTATGATTTCTCTTCTTCTGCTGAGTGTAGGCTTTCTTTGCTGTGCTTTCTCTAGCTCGTTTAGGGGTAGGGTTATGTTGTGTACTTGAGACCCTTCTTGTTACTTGAGAAAGCCTTGTATGGCTATATACTTTCCTCTCTGGACCACCTTTGCTGTGTCCCAAAGACTTTGAACAGCTGTGTTTTCACTTTCATTTGTTTTCATGATTTTTTCAATTCTTCTTTAATTTCCTGGTTGACCCATTCATTCTTTAGTATGATGCTCTTTAGCCTCCATGTATTTGAGTACTTTCCAAATTTCCTCATGTGGTTGAGTTCTAGCTTCAGAGCATTGTGGTCTGAAAATATGCAGGGAATGATCCCAGTCTTTTGGTACCAGTTGAGACCTGATTTGTGACCAAGGATGAGATCTATTCTGGAGAATGTTCCATGTGCACTAGAGAAGAATATGTATTCTCTTGCTTTGGGATAGAATGTTCTGTATATATCTGTGATGTCCATCTGGTCCAGTGTGTCATTTAAAGCCTTCATTTCCTTGTTGACCTTTTGCTTAGATGATCTCTTCATTTCACTGGGGTGTGTGTGTTAAAAGTCCTCTACTATTATTGTAGTATTGTCAATGTGTTTCTTTGATTTTGTTATTAATTGGTTTATATAATTGGCTGCTCCCATGTTAGGGATCTAAAATTGTTAGATCCTCTTGTTGGACAGACCCTTTGAGTATGATATAGTGTCCTTCCTCATCTCTTACTACAGTCTTTGTCTTAAAACCTAATATCTGATATAAGGATTGCCACCCCAGCTTTCTTTTGACCATTAGAATAGTAAATTGTTTTCCACCCCCTCACTTTAAGTTTGGAGGTGTCCTTGGGTCTAAAATGAGTTTCTGATAGACAGCACATTAATGGGTCTTGTTTTTTTATCCATTCTGATACCCTGTGTCTTTTGATTGGGGTGCTTAGTCCATTTATGTTCAGGGTAACTATTAAAAGATAGGACTTTAGTGCCACTGTATTGCCTATAAGGTGACTGTTACTGTATATTGTCTCTGTTCCTTTCTGGTCTACTACTTTCAGGCTCTCTCTTTGCTTAGAGGACCCCTTTCAATATTTCCTGTAGGGCTGGTTTGGTGTTAGCAAATTTTTAAATTTTGTCCTGGAAGCTCCCCCCCCCCATTTTATTTTATTTCTTTTCAGTGCTCCAGCTTTCATTGTTTATGCACCATACCAGTGCTCCATGCAGCTTTTTACATCTCCTTCTATTTTCAATGACAGCCTGGCTGGATATAGTATTCTTGGCTGCATATTTTTCTCATTTAGTGCTCTTAAAAAAAAATACACACACACACACACACACACATACATACATACAAGCATATCATGCCAGTCCTTTCTGGCCTGCCAAGTCTCTGTGCATAAATCTGCTGTCAATCTAATATTTTTACCATTGTATGTTACAGATCTCTTGTCCTGAGCTGCTTTCAGGATTTTCTCTTTGTCACTGAGACTTCTAAGTTTTACTATTACATGATGGGGTGTGGACCTATTTTTATTGATTTTGAGGGGCATTCTCTGTGCCTCCTGGATTTTGATGCTTGTTCTCTTTGTCCTATTAGTGAAAATTCTCTATTATCATTTGCTCTACTATACCTTCTGCTCCCCCCCCCTTTTTCTTCTTCTTTCTTCTGGGATCTCAATTATTACAATATTTTTTTCATCTTATGGTATTACTTATCTCTCGAATTCTCCCCTCATGGTCCAGTAGTTGTTTCTCTTTTTTTTGCTCAGCTTCTTTATTCTCTGTCATTTAGTCTTCTATATCATTATTTCTTCTATATCACTAATTCTCTCTTCTGCCTCATTTGTCCTAGCAGTAAGAGCCTCCATTTTTTATTGTACCTCATTAATACCTTTTTTTTACTCAACTTGGTTATACTTTAGTTTTTTTTTATTTCTCCAGAAAGGGATTTTATTTCTCCAGAAAGGGTTTCTCTATATCTTCCATGTCTTTTTTGAGCCCAGCTAACACCTTGATCATCCTCATTCTGAACTCTAGTTCTGACATACTACTAATGTCTGTATTGATTAGGTCCCTAGCCATTGGTACTGCCTCTTGTTCTTTTTTTTGTGGTGAGTTTTTCTGCCTTGTCATTTTATCCAGTAAAGAATATATGAACAAGAGAATAAAATACAAAAAGGGTTGCAAAAACCCTTTTGCTAACCAAATCAGAAGAGACCTGAAACCAGAAGGAGAAGAAAAGGGTATAAAAATAAAAAGATAAATAAATATATATATATATTTATAAAGATAAATATATATCTTTATAAATAATTACAAATATATAAACACATAAATATATATTTTATATATATTTATAATTTTTATATATGTATAAATAAATATATACATAACTGATACACATTTATACCGATATACATTTATACATATATATGAATAAATAAATAAATAAATAAATATGTACAAAAAACTGAGCCTCCCCCTTGATTATATATATATGTGTAAATATATAATCAAGGGGGTGGTAGGTTCTATTCACCACTCTAATATATCTATTATATTATATAAGATATATTAGAGTGGTGAATAGAACCAAGCCACCCGGGGCACCTGGGTGGCTCAGTGGGTTAAGGCCTCTGTCTTTGGCTCGGGTCAAGGTCCCAGGGTCCTGGGATTGAGCCCCACGTCGGGCTCTCTGCTCAGAAGGGAGCCTGCTTCCTCCTCTCTCTCTCTCTCTCTCTTTCTCTGCCTCTCTGCCTACTTGTGATCTCTGCCTGTCAAATAAATAAATTAAAAAAAAAAAAAAAAGAACCAAGCCACCCTCTTGATTTGGGGTGTATTCTGGTCTCTTAGAAGAAAATACTTCTCGAAATTTTAAAGAAAGAAAATCTTACATATATACAAAAATAAGGGTAAACAGGTTGAAGGAATGGAATATGACTTTAAAGATGAAAATTTAAAAAGATTCTAAAAAAGGGATTGATAAGTTGCTTGGAAAATTTTTTAAAAAGGAGAGAAGGTGCTGAGGCTGGAGCTAGATTTAGGGTATATTTTGATCTATTAGAAGAAATTATGTCCCAAAATTTTAAAGAAAAAAACCTGTATGTATACAAAAAATAAGATTAAATACAATGAAGGGATGAAAAATGACTATAACAATGAAAATTTAAAAAGATATTTTAAAAGAAGTTATTGATAAGATAAAATAGTTAAAAAGGAAAAATTTAAAAAGTAGAATAAAAAAATAAAATAAAAAAAAATTTAACTTGGCGGCACCTGGGTGGCTCAGTGGGTTAAAGCCTCTGCCTTCAGCTCAGGTCATGATCTCAGCGGGATCGAGCCCCGCATCGGGCTCTCTGCTCAGCGGGGAGTCTGCTTCCTCCTCTCTCTCTGCCTGCCTCTCTGCCTACTTGTGATCTCTGTCTGTCAAATGAATAAATAAAATCTTTAAAAAAAAAAAAAAAAGGAAGAAAGAAAAAAAATTAACTTGGGTGCCTGGGTGGCTCAGTTGGTTAAGCAACTGCCTTTGGTTCAGGTCATGATCCTGAAGTCCTGGGATCAAGTCCTGCATCAGGCTCCCTGCTGAGCTTCTCCTGCTTCTCCTGCTGACCTCTCTCATCTCATGCTCTCTCTCATTCTCTCTGTCTCTCTCTCAAATAAATAAAATCTTTAAAAAGAAATTAATTTTGCAAGACTAAAAGTTCCTGGGGAAAAAGCCATGAATTCTATGCGTTGCTTTCCCCTAGCTCTGGAATTCTGCAGTTCTCTTTGATTGAAGAGCTTGGTCTTGGCTGGATGTTCTTGCTGATCTTCTGTGGGAGAGGTGTGTTGCCATGATTCCCAAATATCTTTTCCTGGGTTGTAATTGCAGCACTCTTTCCAGGGACCAGGCTAAGTAAACTGCTTGGGATGGTTCTCAGAGCTTTTGTTCCCTGAACGCTTTCCGTAGAGCTCTGGAGGATGGGAATGAAAATGGCTGCCTCCCAATCTTCAGCTGGAGGAGCTGAGAGCTCAGGACCCCACTCCTCAGTGCACCCTCAGAGATAAGCAGTAACTCCCTCCCATCTCCCTGGTCTCCAGCCATGCTCTGAGCTCACCCAGCCTGTGACCAAGCATTTCTGTCTCTGGCTCAAAGCCCCGTTTGGAGTCCCCAAACCCTGCAGATTCCTGCTGCATGCTCTCGCACCACTCCTCCCTGCTTGAAGAGCAGTGTCTCAACTGTGCCTTGGATCACAGTTTATGGTAACCCCAAGCTTAGAACCCCCTCCTTGGCTCCGTGTCTGTAGCTGGCTTTTCTGCTCTGATACCTATGAGCTCTGCCACCCTCAGACACCACTGTTCTTTCTGTGACCGCAAGAGTCCTGAGGCCACATTGTCCCCGCAAGGGTTCCAGTCCCTCTTAGCCTCTGGAGCGATGTCCCTCAGTGGAGCAGACTTCTAAAAGTTTGATTTTGTGCTCTGCTGCTCTACCACTTGCCGGGAACTGGCCCCTCTACCCACTGTCTTCCCGTTGCTTCCAGTTCACTTCTCTGCATACCCTAGTTTCCAGAAAGTGGTTGATTTTCTGTTCCTAGAATTGCTGCTCTTCTTCTCTTCTGTCTCCTGTTGAGTTTGTAGGTGTTCAGAATGGTTTGAGAACTATCTAGCTGAACTCCTGGGAACTAATGCTGTTTCAGTCTGCTACTCCTCTGCCATCTTGCTTCACTTTAGTTCTTGTTCTTTAGTTTTGGTAAACTTTTATCTGTTTATTATTTGGTTTGTGTTGTGGAACTACCAGCTTTCTCTTAGTTGTTTTCCATGAAATCCACAGTGCTCTTAGACATGTAGTTCTCCATGTTCTGTTTCAAATAGATTCAGGCCCCATCAATTCTCATGGCCTGCCTTTACCCTGAGCAGAATCCCAGAACTATGGCACTGGAGTGTAGGGGTGGAGCTTGGTTTTCCTGAAGTGACATCCTCATTCTAGGAGTCATCAGGGAGTGGACATGACACCTCCTGGTCTTCTTTTTCGCCCTTCCAACATAGAATTTCTACCCTAGAAGTAATCTGAGGAACTACAGTTGGGGCCTCTTTATTCTTACCCTGACACATTTACAGTACAGCTTTTATTCTTTACATAGGTGTACAATGGGAGGCTACAGACCTTATCTTTTCAGCGTACTTAGCTGGAATAGAACTTCTGCAACATACAATGGGGGATGAGAAACTCTAACATGCTACCTTTCCATGGGTGAAATCCTATCCCCAGAGTGGATGTGACATAGAGAGCTCTTATCTTCTTAATCCTCACTTGACAATTGTAGGATGTTAAGGGTAGAGCTTCTGTGTTGCAGAATTGGTGAAGTCAGGGAATTTGGTGGTGGTAAGACCATGATCAAAACCACAGTCATGTTCTTGCTGAAGTTTAGTAGATTTTCCTTAATGAATGTTTCTGCATTTACTGTTTTCCCTTTGAACAAATTACAGAGACTTTAATTGTTGGTTTGATATTTTTTATTTAATAGAATGATTACAAATTAAATTGTTGGGGGTTTTTTTGAGTAGAGGGCTCACCAAGATTCTCATGTTTCTATTCAGGAGGTCTTACTCCTTATAATTGTTGTCCATGCATTATTTTTTCATCTCTTAAGACAAGCATTCATCACTTCTGTAGTTGTGTATTTTGCCATCTATTTTTAATAAGAAACTACATTTCTTGATGTTTGTTAAGCCCCTGTGTAATTAAAAAGTAGTGATATGGCCATATGTTTTGAATCTGTCTTATAGGCCCCTCTTAGATAGTCAGATTTCTAATTAGAGTATTAAAGGATGTAACAACCTTACACAGAGGAAAATAGACTCTATAAAGCCTCTTTATAAAGCAGCATTTACTGGAAAGGTGGCAGTGTTAAGCGAGAGTCTGTAGACAAGAATAGAACAAAGTGTGTGCTCTTGAAATTGGAGACCATAATGGAAATAGAGACATAATAAGGATTATGTGCAGAAAACTCCCATTCAACAGAGGTCAGTGGAGGTGTATCTCTGTGGTAACATGAAACATATACCCTCTACCCTCCAGCTGCTGCCATCCCAGCAAGGAGAAAACCCTTACCTGATCATAAATTTACTGCTGGAGACTCAGTTTTAAAGTAAAACTGACTGTTACCTTGAATACACAAGGTTAAATTTCCTCTCTGGCATAGACTGAATGTTCATGTCCCCCCAGAGTTCTTTGCTGAAACTTAATCCCCAGTGTGACGGTATTGGGCACTGGGGACTTTGACAGGTGACTGTCATGAAGGCAGAGATGTCATGAATGGAATTAGTGACATTATAAAACCAACTCCAGAGAGTTCCCATGCCCCTTCTGCCATGTGTGGACCCAGAGAGAAGTCCTTACTCTGTAGCTCAGGAGAGGGCCCTCCTCAGGACTCAATTATGCCCATGTCTTGATCTCAGACTTCCAGACTGCAGAACCACTAGAAATAAATTTCTGTTATTTATAAGCCACCAAGTCTATGGTATTCTGTTACAGCAGATACCCTCCAACCCTGCATGAGGAAACCAGATCAAAGTTCATTTCAGTTACAGACATAAAAGGAAATTTCCTATTTGATCACTTGAATTTTGTGATTGAAAATTCATTCCAGCTGCATTGTCTTGCACATTCCCTATGTTGATGCTGCTTGAAAAATAATAATATATTGGGCGCCTGGGTGGCTCAGTGGGTTAAGCCACTGCCTTCGGCTCAGGTCATGATCTCAGGGTCCTGGGATCGAGTCCCGCATCGGGCTCTCTGCCCAGCAGGGAGCCTGTTTCCCTCTCTCTCTGCCTGCCTCTCTGTCTACTTGTGATTTCTCTCTGTCAAAATGAATAAATAAAATCTTTAAAAAAAAAAGAAAAAATAATAATATAAAATACAAGGTGAAAAGAAACATAATGAATCAAAATTTGCCCTCGTGTTTTTAAAAACACTAATATATGGTGCTGAAATATTAAACATAATAGACAGGTACCTTCTTAGGCCAACTCCCATAGACACACACACACACACACACACACATGCTCAGTTCAAACATACTCATAAAAAGTTGGCTCTTAAATTTCTATTACTATTCCAGACTAATGTTGACAATGCATTAACATTAAATGACTGAAATTATATATAATAATTCCTAAGATTCCCCATTATATATCACTTATAATAATTGGGACAGATAAACCAGACTAGAATTTTTTTCTCTCTTTTTTTCTGTGAAGGAAGGATATGTTCTAAAAACCCATAGTATGTAAGTAGACCACTTGGGAAATGTCTAAACAACTTAAGAATATACAAAAACTTTTGAAGCAGCACCAGATAATTTATAAGCTTTTATTTGTAAAGGCATTGCTGCAAGTTAATGTAGAAGACATTTTTATCTTTTCATTTAAGCGAGCCCCTTAGGACAATTAAAATGCAACAGTGAGGTGAGTTCTACTTACTGTATTCTGAAAGAAAGTGCAGTTGAAGTATACTGTTTCATGCCTGACTGCTGAATTCAAGACACAATAGTTTCCTATAGAGATTTATGCGTTCTCCCTTATTCTCACCCCTTGATCTTGTCAATTAGCACCTATTCTTTTTGTATCCTTCTTCAGTTACATTATCTTTCATTCTCAAATTTTTTTTTCAGAGCTCAGTACTTTTTCTTCTCCTTTGTATATTTTCATCCCTTATACCTAAATCCCTCCTCCAAAACATTTCTTCAAATTGGAGCTTTCCAGGTGAACAGAACAAGAGTATCAATTCCTCTTTGGGAACTGTGTCTTTAGTTCTCTCCACAGACAGAAACTATCTTACCTGATATCTCTCTGCCACAAAATTCTGCATGTGAAATAAAGGACCCGGGCATGTTTATACTGTGATGCAGTGTTTTTTTTTGTTTGTTTTTTTTTTGTTTTTGTTTTTGTTTTTTAATAGCTCCGAATGCTGCATTCCATGATGTAATAGTGTCCATTAGATTTTAAAGGACCGAGGTCAATAAAAGTGGCATGAACCCACTTCCCAGCAGCAACATAGACTTCCTTATTCCTTCCAAATGATGTCCCAGTGGGATTCTCTTGGAGCTGGCAAGGGACTGCTATGTAGGAATCGGTTCTGCATTCTGACACACACGTGGATAATAAGACAGTGATGATCAAATCTGCCTGCTGGAGGATCATGGCAACCCTCTGTGGTTTATCCAGAGGCCATGGCCATCAGCAAAGGCTTTTTATTTTATGAGCTATCAATAGTGTGCTAGCCTCCAGAAGATAGAGTCACACTTATTTCTCTGATACAAACTTTACTGCAAGTAACAGCACTAAAGATTATTCATACAGATCCAATGTCACATTGCTAATAGGAGTTTTGAAACCCAGGATGAAAAAGAGTTTGGCTATTTAATTTGCATGTGTTTTCCATCACCTTGCAAACCTTTTAAGATTGCTTGTTGGGAATTCCTTTTTAGGAAGCACTTCATCGTTCTTATGTAACAAATGATACACTTTCTCAATTAATGTTTGCAAAATGTTTCTTGTATGTATATATGTGTGTGTGTATTCTTTATTATTGCGAAATTCTTTTAAACCAAGTACTCTAAAATAGGGATGACTTTTTGCATTGTGGCTGATGTGATCACTGGCGTAAGCTGTCAAGTCTCCTTAGCATATGTCCTAAATCTCTAAGGTGCTGTACAGACTGGGTCTCGGAAGTGCTGTCTGGTTATTTTCTGTTTGTGCAGAGCCTGTATTGAATTTTCATAAAGAAATAGGTGGTGTCGGCTTATTCTAATTTCATATAAAGCTCCAATACAATAAGTCATATATTATTCTACATGACCTCCCACAATTGGAATTTTATGTTAATATAATAATAGAGTAGAATGTTTAAGACCTCTTGAAAGCACATCGAAGCTTCAGTTAAGATGTTGTCTATAAAGGAACCCCTGGCATTGGGAAAACCACACAGTTAACAGCCTTTCTTCTGCTTGTGGAAGCTCGTGAGTCTTTCTACCCTCACCACTAAATATTTCAATTCATCTTGGAGGCAGTGGTTTCCTCAGAAGATACAAAAAAAAAAAAAATTGTGTTACGAGTAGTTGATATTAGGTATTTTACTTTTTACATGGAAAGCCAGCTGACCTTCCACTGACATAAGAAGGAAGTCTGTGGCTCTTGTGGGGAAGATGTCCACCTTGTAGAAGGGAGCTGTGATCTCTAAATCTATGGCCACCGATTTCTTTGATAGTCTTCTCTAGTTAAGAAGCAGGATATCCCCTCCTTTTGAATTTGAATGCCTTATGAAGGACTCCATTGCTCAAAAAGGTTTGGTAGAGGTAAAGCTATTTGATTTCCCAGTCAAAGTTACAAATGTAACACAGGTTCCAGTGTCCTTCTGGACCAATCAGGTTTTTTTGACCCCTGAACTCCAAACAACTTTTGAGTCTTCAAGACACGAAGAATGGCTACATGTAGGCAAACTTTACAATAGTCAAAGGTGGGCACACAGCAGATAATGAGAATTCATTGCTAGTCACAGGAATGAGCCATCTTCCAGTCCTAAGCCAATATCTGACCACAAGCACATAAAGAACCCAAGCGAAAACTGCCCAGTCAAATACTTCCCAAATTCCTGATCCATAAAATAGTGAGCACAAGGGGCACCTGGGTGGCTCAGTGGGTAAAGCCTCTGCCTTCGGCTCAGGTCATGATCTCATGGTCCTGGGATGGAGCCCCACATTGGGCTCTCTGCTCAGCAGGGAGCCTGCTTCCCCACTCCCCACCTCTCTCTGCCTGCCTTTCTGCCTACTTGCGATCTCTGTCTGTCAAATAAATAAATAAAATCTTTTAAAGAAAATAGTGAGCACAAGAAAATAGTTGATTTCTATCAGTTTTTAAGTAATTTGTTATGCAACAACAATACAATAGGAAGTAACCACTAGTTGTCTGAAAGCTCAAAAGAGATGTCTTAAAATGAATAATAGTTTGGAGTTATTATATTTGGGACTGGAAGAAATTTTTTATCATTTAAAAAATAAAGATCATTAATATATTATTTGAAGACATCAGATAAAGTAATGAGATTGTCTTAGATTTCATCCTGGAAGGAAAGGTGTGCCTACAGAGCTGATTAAAGATAGCAGTTGTAAAAAATAATTATGCTTCCTTACATCCTGCTGAGTCTAGCTTTTTTAATAAATCCAGTTCCAATCTGCACAGAGTACCACCACCTCCATCACTGCCATTACCATTACAAGAAATTAGTGTGTCCTGATTAAGTTGTTAAAGTCCTCTACTAAAACACATTTATTTTGGCAGGCATAAAGGACACATCTTCATACTTCTCCTTAACCTATTTTTAGTGATTAACTAATTACTGTTGGGTTAGTTGGAGATGACTGCATAAAAGAAATCCTTTGGGAAGAGATATTGTGGTCCAGGGAGCCAGATTCAGGGCCTCAAAATAATGTAGAGGAAGAGAACTGAAAGAATCAGAAAGAGAGAATAAACCCAAAAGGCAATGATTTGGTATTTTCCTAATTCCATCGATATACTGAAATTATATTATATTTGAATTATCTTCTGCTGCTTTTTACGTGAGACCCATCTTCTTCCCCGAGTGATAAAAACAATGAGTTTAAGCTTCCTCTGTAACTGATGCACAGTGGTAGAATCTTGCTAGCTATGATTTACCTCTCTATTCTAACAGAACTTGAGGAAGACTTTAAATAAACTGCTCTCTTAATTATCTTACAAAAAAGAATTCCCTTTTGTTCTGATGCCCTACAAATTTGACTCAGAGTAGTAGTTCAAATTCTAAGGTAATCTCCAATGATGCACATCCTTGTACAATCTCCCCCACTTGGAGTATGGGTCCGCCCTGTAAATATGTTGACATATCATTCCAGCACTGAGATTTATAAATGTGGATTCTCTCTTTCTGGCTTTGAAGCTTTGAAGATGGGGGCTGGAGCAGGAAGCAGAGGGCAGGGAATACAAGTACCATCTATGATCTATCTGACAGCCACCACCAGCCAAAAACCGGTGAGAAAATGGGACCTCAGACCACAACTCCTAAGAAACTGGTTCTGCCAACAACTCAGTGAGTTTGCAAGCAGATTCTTTCCCGCAGTCTCTAGAAAGGAGCACAAGTCTGCTGACTCCTCATTTTCACCTATAAGGCTCTGAGTAATAGACCAGCCACATCATGTCCAAACTTGTGACTTACAGAACTGGGAGCTAATAAGTAGATATTCTATGAAGCTGCTAAACTGAACATAATTTGTTCATAGTAATAGAAGACTAACATGGACAATAGACTGTAATTTTACTGTATCTAATGTGGTTCCAGAAACGTAAAGTTAATTGCGTATCAACATTTTTTAGCATTAGAAATCACTTTTGTATTAGTGTTAATGAGTCAAAATAAAGGCCAAATACACCCCGATAAAATAATTATTAGGTATCCTTGGGAATTAGCTTTAAATAAATTTATCCTACAACTACTTTTTTTAATTGTTTTCATCATGACAAGTGTCTTATTTCAGCCATTCCTCCCCCATCCCTGTTTGTTCTTACAATTAAGAGTCTGTTTCTTGGTTTCTGTCTCTTTTTCCCTTTGCTTGTTAGTTTTATTTTTTAAATTCCACATATGAGTAAGATCTTATGGTATTTGTCTTTCTCTGACTATTTCACTTAGCATAATACTCTTCTAGCTACCTCCATGTTGTTATAAATAGTAAGATTTTATTCTTTTTATGGCTGAGTAATATTCCAGTGTGTGTGTGTGTGTGTGTGTGTGTGTGTGTGTGTATACACAGACACATTCATCTTTATCTATTCCTTAGTTTATAGACCCTTGGGCTGTTTCCATAATTTGGCTATTATAAATAATTCTTCAGTAAACATGGGTGTGTGTGTAAAATTTTGAATTATTTTTTGTGTAATTTTAGGGGAGGAAATACCCAGTAGTGGGATTACTGGATCATAATGCATTTCAATTTTCACTTTTTTTTAAAGATTTTATTCATTTATTTGACAGAAGGAGAGAAATCACGAGTAGGCAGAGAGGCAGGCACAGAGAAAGGAAGGGAAGCAGGCTCACCACTGAGCAGAGAGCCCAATGTGGGACCCGATCCCAGGACCCTGAGATCAT
Source organism: Neogale vison (assembly GCF_020171115.1). NCBI lineage: Eukaryota > Metazoa > Chordata > Mammalia > Carnivora > Mustelidae > Neogale > Neogale vison. The sequence continues at coordinate 172,646,555 of NC_058091.1, forward strand.
GACCTGAGCTGAAGGCAGAGGCTTAACTCACTGAGCCACCCAGGTGCCCTCAATTCTGACTTTTTTAAGGAACTTCCATACTGCCATACTGATTTCCACTGTGGCTACACCAGTTTGCATTCTCACTAGTAGTACACCACTGTTCTTTTCTCCACATCCTCACCAGCACTTGTTGTTTCTTGTGTCTTGTTTTAGCCATTCTCACAGGTTTGAGATAATATTTCATTCTTAGTTTTGATTTTCATTTCCCTGATGTTGAGTGATGTTGAGATCTCTTCATGTGTGTGTTGGCCATCTGGACATCTTCTTTGAAGAAGTGTTTTTTCATGTCTTTTGCCCATTTTTTTAATTAGACTGTTTTTCAGGTGTTGAGTTGTATCAGATCTTAGAAATTTGGGGTATTAGTCCTCTGTCAGATATATCTTTTGCAAATATCGTGTCCCATTATATAGGCTGCCTTTTAGTTTTGTTGATGGTTTCCTTTGCTCCACAGAAGTTTTTTGTTTGTTAGTTCACTTGCTTGTTTTTGGTGAAGCCCCAGTAGTTTATTTTTGTTTATATTTCCCTTGCCTCAGGAGATGTATCTGGGAAAATGTTGCTGTTGCTGCCACTAATGCCAGAAAAATTACTGCCTGGGTTCTTTTCAAGGATATTTATGGTTTCAGATATATATTTTGAGTTTATTTTGTGTATGATAAAAGAAAGTGATCCAGGTTCTTTTTTCTTTTTCTTTTTCTTTGCTTTGCTTTTCTTTACATTTTTTCTTTCTTTCTTTCTTTCCTTCCTTCTTTCCTTCCTTCCTTCCTTCCTTCCTTCTTTTATTTTGGCATATAGCTGTCCAGTTGTCCCAATAATGAATGTTGAAGAGATTATTAAAGATTAATTGACCATGTAATTGTGGGTTTATGTCTGACTTTCCTAGTCTACTCCATTGATCTATGTGTCTATTTTTTATACCAATACCATACTGTTTTAATTACTACCACTTTGTAATAAAACTTGAAATATGTCCTTGTAATACTTCAGGTTTTTTTTATTTTTTAATTTTTTTATTAAACATATATTTTTATCCCCTGGGGTACAGGTCTGTGAATCACCAGGTTTACACACTTCACAGCACTCACCAAAGCACATACCCTCCACAATGTCCATAACCCCACCCCCCTTCTCCCAACCCCCCTCCCCCCAGCAACCCTCAGTTTGTTTTGTGAGATTAAGAGTCACTTATGGTTTGTCTCCCTCCCAATCCCATCTTGTTTCATTTATTCTTCTCCTACCCACTTAAGCCCCCATGTTGCATCACCATTTCCTCATATCAGGGAGATCATATGATAGTTTCTTTCTCCACTTGACTTATTTCGCTAAGCATGATATGTTCTAGTTCCTACCATGTTGTCACAAATGGCAAGATTTCATTTCTTTTGATGACTGCATAGTATTCCATTGTGTATATATACCACATCTTCTTTATCCATTCCACTGTTGATGGATATCTAGGTTCTTTCCATAGTTTGGCTATTGTGGGCATTGCTGCTATAAACATTTGGGTGCACATGCCCCTTCGGATCACTACGTTTGTATATTTAGGGTAAATACCAGTAGTGCAATTGCTGGGTCATAGGGTAGTTCTGTTTTCAACATTTTGAGGACCTCCATGCTGTTTTCCAGAGTGGTTGCACCAGCTTGCATTCCCACCAACAGTGTAGGAGGGTTTCCCTTTCTCCACATCCTCGCCAGCATCTGTCATTTCCTGACTTGTTGATTTTAGCCATTCTGACAGGTGTGAGGTGATATCTCATTGTGGTTTTGATTTGTATTTCCCTGATGCCGAGTGATATGGAGCACTTTTCATGTGTCTGTTGGCCATCTGGATGTCTTCTTTGCAGAAATGTCTGTTCATGTCCTCTGCCCATTTCTTGATTGGATTATTTGTTCTTTGGGGGTTGAGTTTGCTAAGTTCTTTATAGATTTTTGGACACTAGTCCTTTATCTGATATGTTGTTTGCAAATATCTTCTCCCATTCTGTCAGTTGTCTTTTGATTTTGTTAACTGTTTCCATTGCTGTACAAAAGCTTTTGATCTTGATGAAATCCCAATAGTTCATTTTTGCCCTTGCTTCCCTTGCCTTTGGCGATGTTCCTAGGAAGATGTTGCTGTGGCTGAGGTAGAAGAGGTTGCTGCCTGTGTTCTCCTCAAGAATTTGGATGGATTCCTTTCTCACATTGAGGTCCTTCATCCATTTTGAATCTATTTTTGTGTGTGGTGTAAGGAAATGGTCCAATTTCATTTTTCTGCATGTGGCTGTCCAATTTTCCCAACACCATTTATTGAAGAGGCTGTCTTTTTTCCATTGGACATTCTTTCCTGCTTTGTCGAAGATTAGTTGACCATAGAGTTGAGGGTCTATTTCTGGGCTCTCTATTCTGTTCCATTGATCTATGTGTCTGTTTTTGTGCCAGTACCATGCTGTCTTGATGATGACGGCTTTGTAATAGAGCATAAAGTCCGGAATTGTGATGCCACCAACTTTGGCTTTCTTTTTCAATATCCCTATGGCTATTTGAGATCTTTTCTGGTTCCATATAAATTTTAGAATTATTTGTTCCATTTCTTTGAAAAAGATGGACGGTACCTTGATAGGAATTGCATTAAATGTGTAGATTGCTTTAGGTAACATAGACATTTTCACAATATTTATTCTTCCAATCCAGGAGCATGGAACATTTTTCCATTTCTTTGTGTCTTCCTCAATTTCTTTCATGAGTACTTTATAGTTTTGTGAGTATAGATTCTTTGCCTCTTTGGTTAGGTTTATTCCTAGGTATCTTACGGTTTTGGGTGCAATTGTAAATGGGATTTACTCCTTAATTTCCCTTTATTCTCTCTTGTTGGTGTAGAGAAATGCAACTGATTTCTGTGCATTGATTTTATATCCTGACACTTTACTGAATTCCTGTACAAGTTCTAGCAGTTTTGGAGTGGAGTCTTTTGGGTTTTCCACATAGAGTATCATATCATCTGTGAAGAGTGATAATTTGACTTCTTCTTTGCCAATTTGGATGCCTTTAATTTCCTTTTGTTGTCTGATTGCTGAGGCTAGGACTTCTAGTACTATGTTGAATAGCAGTGGTGATAATGGACATCCCTGCCGTGTTCCTGACCTTAGCGGAAAACCTTTCAGTTTTTCTCCATTGAGAATGATATTTGCGGTGGGTTTTTCATAGGTGGCTTTGATGATATTGAGGTATGTGCCCTCTATCCCTACACTTTGAAGAGTTTTGATCAGGAAGGGATGCTGAACTTTGTCAAATGCTTTTTCAGCATCTATTGAGAGTATCATATGGTTCTTGTTCTTTCTTTTATTGATGTGTTGTATCACATGGATTGATTTGCAGATGTTGAACCAACCTTGCAGCCCTGGAATAAATTCCACTTGGTCGTGGTGAATAATCCTTTTAATGTACTGTTGAATCCTATTGGCTAGTATTTTGATGAGAATTTTCGCATCTGTGTTCATCAAGGATATTGGTCTATAGCTCTTTTTTTTGATGGGATCCTTGTCTTGTTTTGGGATCAAGGTGATGCTGGCCTCATAAAATGAGTTTGGAAGTTTTCCTTCCATTACTATTTTTTGGAACAGTTTCAGGAGTATAGGAATTAGTTCTTCTTTAAATGTTTCGTGGAAATCCCCCAGGAAGCCGTCTGGCCCTGGGCTTTTGTTTGTTTGGAGATTTTTAATGACTATTTCAATCTCCTTACTGGTTATGGGTCTGTTCAGGCTTTCTATTTCTTCCTGGTTCAGTTGTGGTAGTTTATATGTTTCTAGGAATGAATCCATTTCTTCCAAATTGTCAGATTTGTTGGCGTAGAGTTGCTCATAGTATGTTCTTATAATAGTTTGTATTTCTTTGGTGTTAGTTGTGATCTCTCCTCTTTCATTCATGATTTTATTTATTTGGGTCCTTTCTCTTTTTTCTTTTTGATAAGTCTGGCCAGGGGTTTATCAATTTTATTAATTCTTTCAAAGAACCAGCTCCTAGTTTCATTGATTTGTTCTATTGTTTTTTGGTTTCTATTTCATTGATTTCTGCTCTGATCTTTATGATTTCTCTTCTCCTGCTGGGCTTAGGGTTTCTTTGTTGTTCTTTCTCCAGCTCCTTTAGGTGTAGGGTTAGGTTGTGTACCTGAGAACTTTCTTGTTTCTTGAGAAAGGCTTGTACTGCTATATATTTTCCTCTCAGAACTGCCTTTGTTGTGTCCCACAGATTTTGAACCGTTGTATTTTCATTATCATTTGTTTCCATTATTCTTTTCAATTCTTCTTTAATTTCCCGGTTGACCCATTCATTCTTTAGAATGATGCTGTTTAGTCTCCATGTATTTGGGTTCTTTCCAAACTTCCTCTTGTGGTTGAGTTCTAGCTTCAGAGCAGTGTAGTCTGAAAATATGTAGGGAATGATCCCAATCTTTTGATACCTGTTGAGTCCTGATTTAGGACTGAGGATGTGATCTATTCTGGAGAATATTCCATGTGCACTAGAGAAGAATATGTATTATGTTGCTTTGGGATGAAATGTTCTGAATATATCTGTGATGTCCATCTGGTCCAGTGTGTCGTTTAAGGCCTTTATTTCCTTGTTGATCTTTTGCTTGGATGATCTGTCCATTTCAGTGAGGGGAGTGTTAAAGTCCCCTAGTATTATTGTATTATTGTTGACATGTTTCTTTGATTTTGTTATTAGTTGGTTTATATAGTTGGTTGCTCACACGTTGGGGGCATAGACATTTAAAATTGTTAGATCTTCTTGTTGGACAGACCCTTTGAGTATGATATAGTGTCCTTCCTCATCTCTTATTATAGTCTTTGGCTTAAAATCTAATTGATCTGATATAAGGATTGCCATCCCTGCTTTCTTCTGATGTCCATTAGCATGGTAAATTCTTTTCCACTCCCTCACTTTAAATCTGGAGTTGTCTTCAGGCTTAAAATGAGTTTCTTATAGGCAACATATAGATGGGTTTTGATTTTTTATCCATTCTGATTCCCTGTGTCTTTTTTTTCCAATTTATTTATTTTCAGAAAATCATTATTCATTATTTTTTCACCACACCCAATGCTCCATGCAAGCCGTGCCCTTTATAATACCCACCACCTGCTACCCCAATTGGGGCATTTAGCCCATTAACATTCAGGGTAACTATTGAGAGATATGAATTTAGTGCCATTGTATTGCCTGTAAGGTGACTGTTACTGTATATGGTCTCTGTTCCTTTCTGATCTACCACTTGTAGGCTCTCTCTTTGCTTAGAGGACTCCTTTCAATATTTCCTGTAGAGCTGGTTTGGTGTTTGCAAATTCTTTCTGTTTTTGTTTGTCCTGGAAGCATTTTTTTTTTTAAGATTTTATTTATTTATTTGACAGAGAGAAATCACAAGCAGATGGAGAGGCAGGCAGAGAGAGAGAGAGAGGGAAGCAGGCTCCCTGCTGAGCAGAGAGCCCGATGCGGGACTTGATCCCAGGACCCTAAGATCATGACCTGAGCCGAAGGCAGCAGCTTAACCCACTGAGCCACCCAGGCGTTCCCGTGTTCTGGAAGCTTTTAATCTCTCCTTCTATATTCAATGATAGCCTAGCTGGATATACTATTCTTGGCTGCATATTTTTCTCGTTTAGTGCTCTAAATATATCATGCCAGCTCTTTCTGGCCTGCCAGGTCTCTGTGGATAAGTCAGCTGCCAATCTAATATTCTTACCATTGTATGTTACAGACTTCTTTTCCCGGGCTGCTTTCAGGATTTTCTCTTTGTCACTGAGGCTTGTAAATTTTACTATTAAGTGACGGGGTGTGGACCTATTCTTATTGATTTTGAGGGGCGTTCTCTGAACCTCCTGAATTTCGATGCTCATTCCCTTTGCCATATTGGGGAAATTCTCCCCAATAATTCTCTCTAGTATACCTTCTGCTCCCCTCTCTCTTTCTTCTTCTTCTGGAATCCCAATTATTCTAATGTTGTTTCGTCTTATGGTGTCACTTATCTCTCGAATTCTGCCCTCGTGGTCCAGTAGCTGTTTGTCCCTCTTTGGCTCAACCTCTTTATTCTCTGTCATTTGGTCTTCTATATTGCTAATTCTTTCTTCTGCCTCATTTATCCTAGCAGTGAGAGCCTCCATTTTTGATTGCACCTCATTAATAGCTTTTTTGATTTCAACTGGGTTAGATTTTAGTTCTTTTATTTCTCCAGAAAGGGCTTTTATATCTTCAGAGAGGGTTTCTCTAATATCTTCCATGCCTTTTTCGAGCCCGACTCGAAAAAGTCATTCTGAACTCTAGATCTGACATATTACCAATGTCTGTATTGATTAGGTCCCTAGCCTTCGGTACTGCCTCTTGTTCTTTTTTTTTTTTTGTGGTGAATTTTTCCGCCTTGTCATTTTGTCCAGCTAAGAGTATATGAAGGAGCAAGTAAAATACTAAAAGGGTGGCAACAATCCCAGGAAAATATGCTATAACCAAATCAGAAGAGATCCCAAATCGTGAGGGGGAAGAAAGGGGATAAAAAGAGGTTCAAAAAGAAAGAAAGAAAAAGAAAAAAATAAGAAAAGAATTACAAGAAAAAAATGAATAAAGAAAAGTATAATAAAGAAAAAATATATATGTTAGCTATGTTAAAAAATGTTAAAAAAGAAAAGGGTAAAAGTTAAAAAAAATTTAGCAGAAGAAGAGAAAAAAAATGAAAAATAAAAAAATTAAATTAACTGCAAGACTAAAAAATCACAGGGAGAAAGCCATGAGTTCCGTGCTTTGCTTTCTCCTCCTCTGGAATTCCGCTGCTCTCCTTGGTATTGAAACTGCACTCCTTGGTAGGTGAACTTGGTCCTGGCTGGATTTCTTGTTGATCTTCTGGGGGAGGGGCCTGGTGTAGTGATTCTCAAGTGTCTTTGCCCCAGGCGGAATTGCACCGCCCTTACCAGGGGCCGGGCTGAGTAATCCGCTGGGGTTTGCTTTCAGGAGCTTTTGTTCCCTGAGCGCTTTCCGTAGAGTTCCGGAGGACGGGAATACAAATGGCGGCTTCCTGGTCTCCGGCCCGGAGGAGCCGAGAGCCTGGGGCACCACTCCTCAGTGCGCCCTCAGAGAACAGCGCCAGTAACTCCCGTCTGCCTGACCTCCGGCCGCGCTCCGAGCTCACCAAGCCTGCGACCGGTTCAAGGCAACACCGAGCTGCGAGCTTACTGTCGGCTCTGTCTCTGTAGCCGGCTTTCCCGTTCCAATACCCACAAGCTTTGTGACACTCAGACACCCCCGATCCTTCTGTGACCCTGCGGGACCTGAGGCCATGGCGACCCCGTGTGGGCTTCTCCCCGGTTTAGCCTCTGGAGCGATGTCCCTCAGCGGATCAGACTTTTTAACGTCCTGATTTTGTGCTCCGTTGCTCCGCCGCTTGCCGGGAGCCGGCCCCTCCCCCCGGGGTCTATCTTCCCGTCGCTTTGGATTCACTTCTCCGCCAGTCCTACCTTTCAGAAAGTGGTTGTTTTTCTGTTTCTAGAATTGCTGTTCTTCTTCTCTTCGATCTGCCGATGAATTTGCAGGTGTTTGCAATCTTTAGATAAGCTCTCTAGCTGATCTCCTGCTAGCTGAAATAGTCTCAGCCTGCTACTTCTCCGCCATCTTGACTCCTGAGCAATACTTCAGTTTTGGTTTTCTTTTTCATGATTGCTTTGGTTAACTGATGTCTTTTGTGGCTCCATACACATTTTAGGATTGTTTTTTCTAGTTCTGTGAAAAATGCTCTTGGTATTTTGATAGGGATTGAATTAAATATGTGAAAGCTTTAAATAGTGTAGGCATTTTAGTCATAATTTTTTCTTCCAGGCCATAAGCATGGAATATCTTTCAGTTTCTTTCTATCATCTTGAATTTCTTTCATCAGTGTTTTATAGTTTTCAGAGTACAGGACTTTCACCTCTTTGGTTAAGTTTATTCATAGATGTTTTATTGGTTTTGGTGTAATTATAAATGAGATCGTTTTCTTAATTCCTCTTTCTGCTACTTCATTATTATGGGATAGGAATGCAATGGATTTTTGTACACTAATTTCATATTCTGTGACTTTATTGAATTCATGTTTTAATTCTAGAAGTGTTTATTGTAAATCTTTAGTGTTTTCTATATGTAGGATCATGTCATCTGCAAAAAGTGAGAACTTTACTTCTTATTAGTTTGAAGGCCTTTTATTTCTCTATGTTATCTAATTGCTGTTGCTGAGACTTCAAGCACATGTTGAATAAAAGTAGTGAGAGTGGACAGCCTTGTCCTGTTTCTGACATTAGAGGAAAAGCTCTCAGTTTTTCTCCCTTGAGTGTGATGTTAAATGTGGGTTTTTAATAAAAGGTTTTTATTACGTTGAAGTGTATTTCTTCTAGACCTACTTTGTAGAGAGTTTTTAATCATGAAGGGATGTTGTGCTTTTTCAAATGCTGTTTGCGTATCTATTTAAATGATCATATAGTGTTTATCTTTTCTCTTATTGATATAATGTATCATGTTGTTTTGCAAATGCTGAACCACCCTTGCATCTTATGAATAAATCCCATTTGGATTCTGGTATATGAATTTTTTAATGTATTATTGGATTCAGTTTGCTAATACTTTGTTAAAGTTTTTGCTTCTACATTCATGAGAGATATTTGTCTGTAGTTCTCTTTTTTGGTGGTGCCTTTATCTGTTTGTTTGGTTTTTTTTTTTTTTTTTTGCATCAGGGTGATACTGGCCTCATACAATTAATTTAGAAGTTTTTTGTCCTCTTCTACTTTTTTTTAATAGTTTGCAAATAAAAGGTATTCACCCTTCTTTAAATGTTTGGTAGAATTTGCCTGTGAAGCTGTCTGGTCCTGAACTTTTGGGTTTTTTTTGAGGGGGGGGCGAGTTGTTGTTGTTTTATTATTTTTTTTGGTTCAGCTTCATTGCCATAATTGATATGTTCAAATTTTCTATTTCTTCCTGCTTTAGTCTTAGTAGGTTGTTTCTCAGAATTTATATATTTCTGAGTTTTCCAATTGTCTTGACATACAGATTTTCATAATATTCTATTACAGTTGTTTGTGTTTCTGTGGTGTTGGTTGTTTTTCTCCTCTTTCATTAGTGATTTTGTTTATTTGGATTCTCTTTCTTTTTTTAATTAGTCTGGCTAAAGATTTATCAATTTTGTTGAGCTTTTCAAAAAACCAGCTCCTGGTTTCATTGATTTGTTCTATTGTTATTTTAGTTTCTACAACATTTATTTCTGCTCAAATCTTTATTATTTCCTCCCTCTGGCTGGGTTTGGGTTTTGTTTGTTGTTCTTTATCTAGCTCTTTGAGGTACAAGGTTAGATTGTTTGAGAGGTCTCTTTTTTCTTGAGGTAGTTGTGTACTGCTATGTGTTTCTCTCTTAAAACACTTTTTGCTGAATCCCAAAGGTTTTGGGCTGTTGTGTTTTCATTTTTATTTGTTTCCATGTAATTTTTTACTTCTTGTTTGATTTTTTTGTTGAACCATTTGTTGTTTAGTAGCATGTTATTTAAACTCCATGTTAATAAACCTTCTCTCTCTGTTCTTTCCAGATTTTCTCTTGTGGTTGACTTTAGTTTAATAGTGTATGACTACTTCTCTACTTCAATACATATGCTGTGTCTCACTGTTTTCCTCTTTCACAAGACATGTTTAGGCATGTTAGCAATTAGTTCTCTGCAAAGAATTTAAATAATAACTCTGACCAAATTAATTACCAAAATATGCTCTTTACTCCTTCTTTGGAGATAAGTTTGATTTCAACTAACACTTCAGTGGGACATGAGTCTCAGCCCCTTCTCTCTTTTGTGATATTTTTTCTCCTAAATGTTATTTTCTCTTTTGGAAGGGTGTATATCATGCACTCATGTCTGTTTGTGTCTCCTGTGGTTACATATGGACATTCTGATCCTGGATTCACTTAGATGCTGTCTGTTCTACACACTTACATTGGCTGAATTTCCAGAGGGTCCAGGTCCATCAAAAGCCCCACTCAGTAAGTGACTAAATAAGGTTCCCAGAGAACTTCTTCACTCCTCTTGAAAATACTCTTCTCACTTCTCTCTCCCAATGATTTATAGCCAGTTTTCTAGAAAACACAGTACAAAGCAAATGGTTACATACCAACCCTATATCAGAGAATGCAATCCCAGAGAACTGTTTGTGAAGAAGAAAGAGAGGTATGGCAAGGAAGGACAGAGAACAAGTGCATGAAGATATTGGCTAAACTAGTCAAATATTCAGGATAAATTCATTGTTCAGACTCATGAAATATCTGTAGAGAGGCTATATAAGAAACGACTACATTTTATAGTGTCTGGAATATTCTGGACCTGGGGAAGGAAGGAAGAAACTTTTGCTAGATTTCTTTCACCTCATCTCCATGTGGTCAAAATCCATCCCACGTACCTTAATGCCTGTGCTTTTGTGGACTGTGACCAAACTCTACAGGCAACCACTGAGGAGCAAAGAGCCTGTATGAATCCATTTTTGCCAACTCTACCTCGTAGGGCTTTTCTACAGGTAGTGGTACTAATAAAAGTAGCAACCATCTGACAAATGACTGAACAAATGAAACAAGCCATTTTTATAACTCTTCTTCTAGAAAATGAAAGAAGAACCTGAGGCTTTGGGTATGGGTGTGGTAGAAATGATCTCAGGTTTCACAAAAAATGGAGTCAGGAACATCCCAAAGCTCATTACCGTACATGGAGATATGTATAAAAGACAATCAGGATTTGTGCTTTACCTTATAGTTTACACAGTGAACAAAGGAGACACAAAATATTGAGGTGGTATCTTACCACTAGATTTCTGCTTTTATACATTCTCCTACATCCTTTTATCCATGCCTCCATCCTTCCTTAACCACTCACTTTTCCATGGTGATCTGTGAAACTCATGGTCTGTTATGATCTAATTCTTAAAACTCTCAATCTCCTCTCTGAAGGAACCTTTCTGTGTGTCTCTCAGTTTATCCAGAAATTAACTTGAAATTATCACAGAGCTAAATGTAAAAGTTGCTACCATAACATTTCTAGAAGAAAACACAGGGGGGAAAATAATCTATTGGCTTTAGATTAGACAGTTACTGGATACCAAAAATATGAAAACTGGTTTTCATGAAATTATTAAGTTTTATACTTCAAAAGAGAAAGGAAAACTAGCCAAATACTAAAGAGAAAATATTTGCACATTATATGTGTGCTTAACGTCTTGTATCCAGCACTGATAACTCAAAGCTCAATGTTAAGAGAATAACTCCAGGGGCGCCTGGGTGGCCCAGTGGGTTGAGCCTCTGCCTTCAGCTCAGGTCATGATCCCAGGGTCCTAAGATCGAGTCCCACATCGGGCTCTCTGCTCAGCAGGGAGCCCACTTCCCCCTCTTTCTGCCTGCCTCTCTGCCTGCTTGTGATCTCTCTCTCTCTCAATCTGTCAAATAAATAAATAAAATCTTTAAAAAAGAGAGAGAGAGAGAATAACTCCATACAAATTGGCAAAAGTATTTTAACAGACATTCAACCAAAGTCATGTAAATGGCAAATAAGCACACAAGAAGATATTCAGCATCATTAATCACTTGGGAAATGAAAACCTACATTCACACAAATATCTTTACATTAATGTTTATAGCAGCTTTATTCAAAATTACTGAATTATTTAAACAACCTGAATGTACTTCAGCTGGTGAATTGGATAGACAAGTTCTGTGATATGTCCATACTGTGGAACAATGAAAAGAAGAAATTCTTTTTGTCAGCAATCACATGCATAATTCTCAAATGCATTATGTTAATGAAAGGAACCAATAACAAAAGGTTACTTATTCTATGACTGAATTTATACAATGTTCAGGAAAGGGGGAAAAAAACACCCTACTTATTAAGAAACAATTGATGTACATTACTGTATAAGTTGAAGACATACAGTGTGATGGTTTGCTTTACAGATATTGTGCAGTGATTGCCATGTTAGTCAATGTCTATTGGCTTACAGAGATAGAATAAAAAGAGGAGAAAAAAAATTCTCCTTGAGGTGCCTGAGTGGCTCAGTGGGTTAAAGCCTCTGCTTTCGGCTCAGGTCATGATCCCAGGGTCCTGAGATCGAGCCCCACATCAGGCTCTCTGCTCAGCGGGGAGCCTGCTTCCTCCTCTCTCTCTGCCTGCTTCTCTGCCTACTTGTGATCTCTGTCTGTCAAATAAATAAATAAAAAATCTTAAAAAAAATTCTCCTTGTGTTGAGAACTCTTAGGATCTACTCTCTTAACAATTTCCTATATATCATAACAGCTGTAGTCATCATGTTGTAAATTATATCCTTAGTACTCATATGTCTTCTAACTGGATGTTTATAGCTTTTGACCACCTTCCTCTAACTTCCCCAAAGTGAAGTGAAGATAATTGTAAAAGACAAAGTTTTCAGAGGAAAAAAAATAGACAAATATTTTCCAGATATTAAGGGCGAGAAGTTGTTCACTAAAATGGATAGGACAAGGGAACATTCTGAGGATGAAGGGAGTGTTCTGTATACCGAATGTGGTGTTGGTTTATACAACTCTACATTTTTCATAATTCATATAGTTCCTTCTTCATCTTAACTTTGTGTATTTGTGGCTTTTTTTAAAAGTTAGATCAGAAATTTACTGTACAGATTTTTTATTTACCTAGAGTTTCTACTTGTTCTACTTTATTATTAAGAGTATTTCTGCTTCTGTAGAATGGAATCTCTTTCTAAATGTGGAATTTTGTGAAATTTTCTTGAACTTATGCATGGGAATAGCCATGGGATTTATTTTCCTTCTTGATCTAGTTTAATTGTTCCTTGCTGTCAAAGTTTCTTTAAAAAGTCTCAGTTAATTTCTTTCTCTTAGTTGTGCTAGAGTTGAGGATTCAAGATTGATTCAAAAAAGGTAAATCATTAAAAGATAAAATGATTTAGCCATGCTCTTATTTGATGAATTAGGGGTGAATTGACTCAAGTTTATCAATCCTCCAACGGTGAAGTTACTGTTACATTGTCTTCCGGCATCTTTTGCTAAATTAATACCTTGACTAAAGAAGATTATCTGCCCTTTGTATAAAATCTGTTTATTCTTTGTTCTCTGTGACTTTCTCTCTCTCTCTCTCTCTCTCTCTGTAGTCTTTAGTGCTGACTGTTTGTGTTCTACAACTGAACCATGATATGTCTAGACATGGTTTTTTGGTTATTCATTGTGCTAGACATTCCAGTCTTGTCTTCCAGGTTACTTTTTTTTTTTTTCAGTTATAGAACTTTGTTTTTTCTGTCATTTCTTTAGTTTTCTTTCCTACCCTCTCATATACACCCTTTAATTTTCTTTGTTCTCTCTTTTTGCAGAAGCTATTTGAGAAGGTTAAATTGCTTGTATTCTCTGGTATTTCTTGTATTGGTTCATACGTCCTCACTTTTCTCTTAGATTTTTCATCTTTCAGATTTTGCTCTTTGATATAAAAGATTTGCTAGATTTTTTTTTCCAGGTCTCCTGTTTAACTGTTTCATTTTGACAAACACATGTGTGATTTCAGAAATGGTCCTATGATCCTCTGATTACTCTATGTACATAATGGCTTCCAACAATTTCAATACATTTTCAAGTTTTTTTCTATCAGAGTATTAATCAGAATTTTCCAAAATTATTTTTCTAATTATCCTAAATATATACTTTTTTCAAGCATCATTTTTAATTTATTTATTTGAATTATTATATTTGGGCACATTGTGTTTTTCTCTAATCTCAGGTCATCCTGGTTTTCTGTTCATAACTCTAAGGAAAAAGTTTGAGTAATCAAAATCTATTGTTGCTCAGCTTTTTGTTGTGAAAAGGAAGTGTTTACTATCAGACTGTATTTCTAATTGACCTTTGATTTGGAAATTATTTTCAAGATAACAGAACTTTGTAAAAATAAAAATGTTATACAGAATGCCCATATCCTTCATCTACATGTACCTGCCACTAGCTTTTTAGCTAATTTTGTTTGTTCTATCTTTGTATGTATAGATATGTAGGTTTAGCTACTTCAGCGTGAGTTTCATACATCATTGCCTTTTACCCTTAAATACTTTATTGTGCGTTTCTTAAAGATAGAAATAGTCTAATGTCTTTATAGCATTTTGTCCTTTCCAGTACAGGACCCCATCTGGAATCCGGTATTTCATTTAATTGTAATTGTCATGTTTCTTTATACTCCTTTAATCTACATCATTCTTATAGTCTGTCTTCCTCTTCTATGTCACCGATACAGTTTAAACAAAATAGCCTCTCCCTTTGGGAAAAAAAAGTTCTTACTTTCTGTTTGATCCTTCCTCATGATTAAATTAAGGGCCTGCATTCTCACCTGGGATAATGCACAGGTGAAGTTTTGTCCTTCTCAGGGCATCACATCTGGAACTACATATGATCATCTGTACCTGGTTAGTTAATGCTAATTTTGATCACCCGGTCTCAGTCTTATTAGATTTCTTCACTGTGTAATCATTGCTTTTCCCCCTTGCAATTAATCAGCAGTCCATGGGGAGATATGTAAAGATCTTGTAAATACTTAATCCTCATAAAAGTTTTCCTTGGACTTAGCATCTATTGATGATTCATATTTTATCTAATCTGTCCCAATGGTTACAAAATAATGATTTTCCTCTGCACTTATCAAGCAGCTTTTACATTCTCCTATAATGAGCAAGCACCCTCAGTACTACTCCGTTTGTTTATGCACTTAATATCTTGTTATTGTTGGTGAATTCTTATTTCACACTCACACACACACAAAAATGTAATTTTTTTTTTGCTGTATTTTATTATTTTGCTCCTCAACTGTTGTAAGTTTGACCAGTCACATCCCCTTTATTTTTTTTTTTATTTTTTAAAGATTTTATTTATTTATTTGAGAGAGAGAGACAGTGAGAGAGAGCATGAGTGAGGAGAAGGTCAGAGAGCGAAGCAGACTCCCCATGGAGCTGGGAGCCTGATGTGGGACTCGATCCCGGGACTCCAGGATCACGCCCTGAGCCGAAGGCAGTCATCCAACCAACTGAGCCACCCAGGCGTCCCAGTCACATCCCCTTTAGTCTGGCTCCTTCATCCCTGTGACATTCCCTGATCATTTTGGTGGGAGTGAGGGGAGGGACACTTGCTTTTGTTTTGACACAGCAAGATGTTCCAGGGTCGTCTTTCACCTCTTCTGTCCGCGCCCTAAAAAACAAACTCTTCTCTGACAAGGTCTCCATTCCTTTTTTTGTTTTGTTTTATTTTCATTTTAGGCTGTGGGAAATTTCTGTCTTTGACAGTTCTATGTTTTGGGAGATGAGAGGAGAGGTAGATACTGCTTTCATTGTCTTCCGATTGTTCCCTCAAAGCTCAGCCTCTGTTTTTATAACTCTGTTTAACAAATAATAATAAGGGGCGCCTGGGTGGCTCAGGCTGCTGCCTTTGGCTCCGGTCATGATCTCAGGGTCCTTGGATCGAGTCCCGCATTGGGCTCTCTGCTCAGCGGGGAGCCTGCTTCCCTCTCTCTCTCTCTCTGCCTGCCTCTCTGCCTACTCATGATCCCTCTCTCTGTCAAATAAATAAATAAAATCTTTAAAAACAAAAAACAAATAATAATAATAGGAGACGTCGGCTCTGTGGATTGATATTATTTCATGAGTCAAAAGACTTCTGCTCATTGGAGACTAAAGAATCTTTAAATTGACTTCCAAACTGAAAGAAAGCAAAAACAATAGACATACGTTTAGAAGGCAAAAAGGAATCTCTATGGAGTTTTGCTCTGATGAAAAAAATGATATTAGTTGATATTCACGGTAATGGTAGACTATGATAAGATATACTTTTCTTTCACATTCTTTTTCATTTTTGGACTTACTGAAAAATTCACTCATTTTATTCTTAGGGGAGGAAGACAACCATTGAGATAAACATTGCTGGCTCTTCCATTCCCAATATGTTTATGTGGGTATGTTTTGTATGGAAGACAAACTGCTATCAGGCATTCACAAGTATGTGTTGAAAGAATAGATAAAGACAAGCCATTGACATCTTTTGTAAGGAAAGAAATAATTTAAAGTCAAGATAGAAAAAGAAATTGAAAAAATTCTAATCAGTTTTATTTATATCTTTCAAAGCTAATTACATCAGGAAAAATAATAAAATTTTGCCATAACAACATATGCAAATTATATAATACATAGCCCCATGGTGCATTTAATTTCATTTTTAAAGCAAAGCAAAACAATGATAATTTGTCCTTCCTCTGGGTTTAGCCCAAAATGCAATTTTTTTTATGGTAACTTATTTAACAAGGATGGTCCCTGTCTATAATCTTCAAAGTATATTGGATGATGAACATTTTCAAATTACATGGTCTGCAGTTCCTGGTTCCACTACATTTACACCTGCTTTCAGACTCACTGAACTGCATTTGATGAGGCTGCATTTGGTCCAGAATCTTTCTTTGGGTACATAATTGAAACTGTTCTACCAAATCTGTTTCACTTAGACAGTCTATAGTCACATCATTCTGTCAGCCACCAAGAAATACCTACACTTCCACAGACGCTTAGCATGTGTGCTAAAATGCCATTTAATCTCTTTTCTGGGGTGTGGGTGACATTCCACCCAACTGTTCAGTGACAGTCTAGGATGACAGGTTCCATGATGAAAAACTGACTATTCCAATGGGTACAGTCTCTGGGGATCATGAGTAAGAATTCAGATATGAACATGTTGCATAAAAAGGAGTATTAAACACACTGGTCCCCAGTTTCAAAAACACATGTCTATAAAGCTTCAAGTGAAGACTTTCATCTGCCCCATCAGTTACAGATCTTAGTTGTTTGGCTCCCAATTCCTCCAACAGGGACTTTAGAAAGCATCAGAGGGCTTAGTTACATAAACAGGTACTAACTACACTTCTCTCAACTCCCTTTTTTTTTTTTTAACTCACTACTTAGAAAATGATTGATTCATTTCTTTAGTCAGGCATAGAGCAATAATGGCCAGATTCTACATTTGCCTTTATTCTGTATCAGAAGAAAATCTCCGTCTAGGCTTTCTTCAGTAGTACATGTTTACCCAAAAGGGAAAAATGAAAAAAATGGTGCCGATTCACTAGAGGAATTAATAACAGAGAAGACATGCTCAAGCAAAGGGCAGCGTTTGTTTTATTATGGTCGCTGTCAAGATGAATATGAAGAAAAGCAGATGATGTTGTCAGAGTAAGCCCAAAGTCTCTGAAGGAAAAATGGATGGAAATAGCAGGGTCTTGAGAATGTACCTCCTGGTAAATGCCGAAGAACTTATCAGCAGCTCTCTTTGATGGAAATGTGAATCAAACATGTAGACTAATTTTATTCAGTTTTTATTTAGATGCAGGACTCTGAAACGATGCATGATAATGGCATGGACTCTAAGAAAACTGAGAGAGAATGGTTTCTAAATAGGGCACAATAGCATTCTACACTCTTAGCCAGAAAATCTAAGCCAAAATCCTGTTGCCTTATCCTCTATGGGACCTTAAGCTAGTCCCATAAACTGTGTTGTACCTGCGCTTTCTCAAGTACAAAACATAGCTGTAGTGATGAGTCATCTCTATACCCCAAACATTCTCAAAATGGCCAAATGAGAATACATTTTGTCACCTAGAAAGTGTTCCACAAATTGAAGCTGTTTCTAAAACAGTGAGCTCTCCTCAAGGAAGATTTCTTTGTTTCCTAGGTTGGGTTAGTTGCTCTATCCTATATTATTTCATGGCATACCATGCTTCCCTCTAACTCAAAGACATAATTATAACATGGTGTGATGAATGCTTTCTAACGTGAAAACAATGAGCTAATATGGGGGTGCATCTGATTTATTTCTATATCCCTGATGCCTAAAAGAGTGCATTTCACTTAATGGATCTTCCATAAATTTGTCATCATATTGTTGTGTGACCAAGTGCGATCAATTCAGAATAGAATGTGAATACAGTTATATATACACAAAATCATAAGTGTTGAACAAAAAGGTAAACACAGAAACCCCAAAGTTATTCCATCACTCCCCCATCCCAATCAAAATTAGTTCCCTATGGTATAAAACTAAAAAAATACATAACACACAAAGACCATGGTTTGTCATTACAGGAGGCAGTAGAAGACTTGGTGATATAATTTAAAATCAGGGTTGGCGGAGTATTTGGACAAAAGTGGGTTCAGAAAAATTCAGACATCACTTTCTAGCAACCAAAAAAGAAAAGTCAGAAAGAAAAGAAGAAAGTATTAGCACACAGAAGAAAAAATACAAAAACTTGGACCTGATACAAGATCAGAGAAACCAATTCTTTATCACCCTTCCTTTATGTGTTCAATGGGTGAGCAGATGTTTTTGGGATATCCCAGTGATTGCATAGGTGATGTGTTGCTCTAGGAAATTGTGTCCTTTTGTGTTCTGAACACACCGAACACACAAGTTTTCACTCATACTAACAAACAATTTTTGTATAATACCTGGGTGTCTGAGAATTCAGCTGACACAATGTTCCAGGAGATAGAATCATATTTTACAGGTCGAGCATTCAGTCCTACAAGGCTGCTCAACCTCCGCCTCCTACCACTGCCCCCCGCACCAACCTTCAGATGTCAGTGGTAGGTCCAGATTGTTACCTATATTACAGACCAACTGGCTCTCACTAAGAGGTTCCTACACCCTCTTCCTCAGCTTTGATTTATTTGCTAGAGTGACTCACAGAACTCAGAGAAACACTTTTTTACTAGACTACCAGTTTATAATAAAAGGATACAACTCAGGCATAGCCAGAAGGAAGAGATACGTAGGACAAGGTATGAGGAAGGTGTATGGAGCGACACCTCCCCAAATGTCACTGTGTTCACCAACCTGGAAGCTCTCTGAACCTTTTCCTTTTGGGGTTTTTTGGAGCCTTTACACGGGCATAACTGATTAAACCATTTACCATTGGCGTTTGATTCAACCTCAAGTCCTGTTACCTCTCTGGAGGTCAGAGAGTGGGCCTGAAATTTCCTGTCCTCTAATCACATGATTGGCTCCTTTGGCAACCATCCCCATCCATGCCATTTGCAAAAGTCGCTTCATTAACATGACAAAGGCACCTGAATCATTACTGATATTTAGGAAATTCTGAAGGTGCTGATAGCTTCGAACCACAAACGGGAGACAGAGGCCAAATACATATATATTCACACAACAATATGATGGCAACTTTGTGGAAAGCCCATTAGGTGAAATGCACTATTTTAGGCATCAGAGCTACAGAAATAAATAGACACATTCATATTTATAGATAGATAGACACACACACATATATGTATGTATGTACATGTGTGTGTGTCTATCTATCTATATATCTTAAAATCACAATATCGCTACATGGTTCCTATTATAATGGCCCAAGAATACAAGAATAAAGAAAGAAGCCACTTAGATTGGGAACTTGATAACATTCAATGACTTACATATTCTGCTTTTTCTCACTAATTAAACTTGAATTCATATAAGTTGAGGTAACATATGTAGCAAGAGAAAGGCCTCATCAGAGTACTTGTCCAGAGTTGCTAGTAATATTCATATGTTAGCAAGGCATATAGTCTTAATAGAAAACTGACCACAGTTTGTCTAGTTTTGGGTGTTATTTATAATTCAAACCCAATTCTTTGTTAGCTTATTTTAAATAATGCATGGCCCAATGTTTACTCTTCCCCTAGGATACTATTCTTTGATGATTCCATTCTTTTCCCCCAACTTAGACTCATTTGACTTTTCTTAAATTACATTTTATTATTTCTACCAACTTTGAGCTCAAATACAAGATTTTCAGTTTTCAAGTATTCATAACACTCATTTGCTTATTATTTATTACTTAGCCAATTAAATACACATGCTCCTTTAATCTTTCCTCATGCATAAATTTCTCCATTATATGTATCATTATTTTTCTTTGAACTATTTCCAGATGTTCTCTGTTTCTGCCTCTAGGATCTCACTAACCCTCTGGGGTTGTTAAGTGCTTAGAAACCACTAGAAGACCACCAATTAGGGCTAATCACCTAACCAGAGTGATGAGACAAGAGATTTAAATTATTGAGTTTTTATTTTTCTTTAATAATGTTTTATAGTTGATAAAGGAAAACATTCCTTTCTACCTTATGGGATGGTTGATTCATCTACCAATCTTGTTTTTTGTTGTTGTTGTTGTTTCTTTTTCTTCCTTTTTTTTTTTTTTTTTTAAGAGAGGAAGGAGGAGAGAGAGAGAAAGGGAGACAGGGTGGCAGAGAGAGAAGGAGAGAGACAAACTTAATCAGGTTTCATGCCCAGTGTGGAGCCTGATGGGGGCCCAACCTCACAACCCTGAGATCATGGCCTGAGCCAAAATGAAGAATTGGACCTTTAAATGACTGAACCACCCTGGCGCCCCTATCCATCTCATTTTAAATAATGTCTAAGACTCTGGGGGAATGTCATGATTTAGGGAGTAGAATCTTGACTGGCACTCTGGAAACCTGAGACCTAGGGACTCTGCAAAATATGACCATAGGCATCATAGAATGTTTTTCATTTACCTGTACAAATAAGGAAATGATATTACCACTGTAAATGGCTGCCTTGCTTTCTTTGTAGAGCTGTTGTGAGCTCCAAGAGCTCCAAGTGAGATACAGGTGATAAACTTGCCTTGTAAACTATATAGTACATTAAAATTCTAAAGTAGGATTAGTCCTTCATGCTTCGCACATTGGTGTATGAAACTGGTAACACTGCTACTTTTTCATGCCATCATTTATAACTGAGTTTAACTCAGTGACCATGAATTCACATAAAACCATAAGACTCTGATGAGAAAGTATTTCATAGATGACATCTCAAGCTATTACTAGGAAGAGGGTTGAGAAGGTTACAAATAGCCACATTAAGAGGGGGAATGACTAAGCATTTGAAAAGAGAGGAAGAATGTGATTATTTTATTAGAAAGAAGGCAAGAGGTCAGAAATAAAAAAAGAAGAAACAGGAAGCTCACAAATGGGAAACGAAGAGCCATGGAGTCAGTTAGGTACGGAAAGGCTGTTCCAGATGGCCAGAGGAAGCGTGGGAGAGGATTCTTCTGGGACAAGGACTCAGACAATTGCAACAGACTGTGACTGAGGCTGATGGTTGTAAATCAGACACTGTTTTCTTTTGGGGGGAAAAATAACACCCATAGAGAAACATTACCCTTTACCTCTTGTCATACCCTAATTTTAACCTTTTCTTTTAGGGTACACTTATAAACATTGTTGTAAATTTTTTTTTAAGTCCTGTAGTTACATTAAAAAAAAAAGTATTTCTAGAAATTAATAACGTTCATAGGATTTCCCAGTACCAGAAGGGGAAAAAAACAAATGGCTCAAATCAATACCAGGTTAACAGTCTTGCCCACACACAGCATGGGAGTCTCCCAGATGACTTAGTGTTGTCCTATTCCAATGCTTCTTAAGAAAAGCTTCCATTAAGCTTAATAGCTGGATCAAAAAAGAAAAAATCCTATTAGGCTCAATATGTTGAAAATCTTGCAAGCAGGGAGTAAAACAAAATTGGGTTTCTCTGAGGTCATAGTAGCAACAGCATCTACTAAGGACATCGCTTAAAAAACTCAGACATTAACAATAGATTTCTACCAATTCGTTGTCCTCCAAGTCTCTGGAATCCCACCTTTCTTCTTTATCCCAGAGGCAGCAGTTGGATTAATGCTTCTGTTCTCTTTCTCTGGGGAGGGTTAGCTCTCTGAGCAGCCTCCTGTCTTACTTTCCTTACAGACCGTCTCCGCCATCTTGTTGTTCTTCTGGGTAGCTTTCTTTAAATAGCAGTTTGTAAATGTTGTTACCAAGATGATTTTACACTTAAAAATGATGGAGGGCCCCGAAGAGTTTTTGTTTATGGGGGCTATATCTTTTAATATATTTACTCTACAGATAGTCCTCATCTGCATGTTACCACATTCCCTGTAACTCAACAATGTCTGAGATTTTACCAGAATTACCACAAAGCTGTGTAAGAAGCAAGGGCACCATACCAGTAACCATGGGTTTCAGTCAGCACCGCAGAGTGTAAAGTAGAAAATAACTTGTATTAGAAATGTGAGTGGAGGGGGCGCCTGGGTGGCTCAGTGAGTTAAGCCGCTGCCTTCGGCTCAGGTCATGATCTCAGGGTCCTGGGATCGAGTCCCGCATCAGGCTCTCTGCTCAGCAGGGAGCCTGCTTCTCTCTCTCTCTCTCTCTCTCTCTCTCTCTCTGCCTGCCTCTCCATCTACTTGTGATCTCTCTCTATCAAATAAATAAATAAAATCTTAAAAAAAAAAAAAGAAATGTGAGTGGAAACATTTACGAAGAATCTAGTTACCAATTTATTTTCAAATAACAATAACAAATCAATCATAAGTAAATGTAAATAGAAACCGTGTTTTCCAAAACAAAAGGAAATGAGCAGGAACATATTGTTTTACATTTTTTGCAAATTTCATTAATGTAGGGCTTCACAGAAGCCTGCTAAGTCAACTGAATTATCTAGTTCTGCATTTCATCTGTTGAGACCTGTTTTGGTTAAAGTGTATGAGGAGAATATAGACTCAACAGACTTGTAGTTGGAAAAACGAGAAGTAGTTTATTAGTCTTTTCAGGTAATTGTAAATATTCTTTGATATTACATTAAAACACAATAAGAGGTAGCATCTTAAAGACTAGATGCAATGAAGAATGTCAAACTGTATCAGTTACCTTTGGATAATCTCTTACATTAAAATCCACTGGCTTATCTTCCATTTTAATGGATTTTACCTATGCACTATTTTTAGCATCATGCACTGGTCATTTGCAAAACATGAATTCATTGGATTATGTCAGCCTTCCAAATTCTGGTACATTTCACTGTAAAATATGATTAAAACACCATTGATTTATCAGATTTATCTCATTAGGCATGATTGGGATTATTAGGAAACCATTAAACCATCAAAGGCAAATACAAGTTTTCCAAAATTCCAGTTTTCCTTTGAAAACATTATCATTTGTAACAAACACTATTATTTTCCTTGTATATATGCTGCTGAAACAAGCACACCCTGTTGTCTTGTAGTGACCGCCTCGCTTCATTCCTTTTTTTGAAATCTATATGTCAACTACCAAAATCTGAACAACCATACATTATCTCTTAATTCTTCTTCCAAGTAAGGGTACACTTAGCCTGGAATTCCAACAAAAATGTTTTTCCTTGAGACAGTTATAGCTTGCATCAAAAATGCCTTATGCCTTACATATACTTTCCATGTTATCACACAGAATACTAAGAATGCATGTACTCAAGGGTCGTAATTGAATAAAATCTGTAATTTGTACCTCATCAAGGACATTCCTTTTTTTTTTTTTTAAAGATTTTATTTATTTGACAGAGAGAAATCACAAGTAGATGGAGAGGCAGGCAGAGAGAGAGAGAGAAGGAAGCAGGCTCCCTGCCGAGCAGAGAGCCCGATGCGGGACTCGATCCCAGGACCCTGAGATCATGACCCGAGACGAAGGCAGCGGCTTAACCCACTGAGCCACCCAGGCGCCCCTCATCAAGGACATTCCTAAGTGAAACCGGCTCACTCTTTCTAACTGCAAGTGTGTTGCAATGAAGAACATTAAGACTACTAGCGTTCTTCACTGCTCTGAACGTCAGGAAGGCAAAGGCACCAGGAGTTTTAGCCACTTTTGCTTTTCAGACATGACTCCAAATAGCAAACTACTGGTGGTGGGGAGAAAGAATGTCAGTATTATTTTGAAAAAATGTTTTAAACTTGCATGCCCCCAGAATGTGTCTCTCAAAGGTATAGGTGTTCCACAGACCACACTTAGAGAATTATTACATTAAAACAGATCTGATCTTATCAAGTCCCTGCTGAAAAGTCTTTAATCTTTTGTCCTAATGTCAGGCAAACAAATTCCAAATTTGACATGCAGAACTTTGATGATCTGGATTCCACCTGCTTCTAGACTTTCGGCTGCCATGACTTTTGAAAGCGTACCGCCTCCATTCTGAGCTATTCACTACACATCTCGGTCTCTGCCTTTCTTTCATCACTGATCTCTGTACAGGCGTTACTGTCTGGTATCATTCCATCCCTGCTTACCTCAAAAGATCTTCAATTCTTTAAGATTTAATTCAACTCTCAGCACCCATAAGAAGCCCTTTCTCTCATTCCTGGCCAGCTGGCCAGCACTAGAGACTTCTTCCCCTGGGTGTTTTGTTGTTGTTGTTGCTGTTGTTGTTGTTGGGTTTTTTTTTGTTTTTTTAAATAAGATGTTCATTTTTTAAAAAAATTATTTATTTATTTATTTATTTGAGAGAGAAAGAGAAAAAGAGAGAGAAGGAGCGAATTAGAGGGAGGAGATCAGAGGGAGAAGCAGGTTCCCTGCAGAGCAGGAAGTCCAATACGGGACTCTATCCCAGGACTCCAGGATCATGACCTGAGCTGAAGGCAGACACTTAAGGAACTGAGCCGCCCACGCGCCCTCCCCTGGGCTTCTATAGTACTTCATTTATTCATTCAACAAAGTATTGAAAGCATGTGTTGATGCCAGGTGGCGTTCTCAGAACAGAGATGAACAAGACAGAAAAGCACCACGATTTTATCTATTAGAACTGATCTAATAGAACTTAAGTATTGGTGGAGTCACAGACTTAATACAATGAGGTGTAAGGACATAGGGTCTCAGATGATGATAACTGCTTTGAAAAAAAAAAAATAGGAGGGATGGAGAATCACTGACTACATCACAGGTACCAGTTAAAGTGTTCAGGGACGATCTCTCTGTGGAGGTAAGGTTTGAGCAGAGGCCCAGGAAATTTAAAGGAATGAGTCGGGTCAAGAAAAGGGGAAAGATATTCTGGAAGAGGAATTGGTAGATGTAAGGGGCTAAAGATGCCCCAAGGGTGCTGGAAGAACAGACAGAACCCTAAACTGCACAGCTGCTCACAGTAAGGGACTCAGATGCTGAGTGGATCTACTCAAGTGAAGGCAGTAGTAGAGACATTGGTTTTCTCAAGGTTGCCTGGGAAAGCCCAGGAGAGAGCCACAGTGCCCACAAGGCATGCCTACCGTCATGTATACAGTGGAGCAGTTTGTGGTTTAGGGAACCCACCATGCCTGGGTTTCTGGCTTTACAGATGATGCTTTGGGTAGCTACGTATCCCATAATAATTTCTCTGTTGTCTTGAACTACCTAAGCCGGCTATGTTTTCAGTTGCTAAGAACCCTGAGAGAAGGGGCGCCTGGGTGGCTCCGTCGTTAAGCGTTTGCCTTTGGCTCAGGTCATGATCCCAGGGTCCTGGGATCCAGCCCTACAGTGGGCTCCCTGCTTGGTAGGAAGCCTGCTTCTCCCTCTCCCACTCCCTCTGCTTGTGTTCCCTCTCCCGCTGTGTCTCAATCTGTCAAATAAATAAATAAAATCTTTAAGGGAAAACAAAACAAAACAAAAAAAGAACCCTGAGAGAAGAGTCCTCATTATGTATTTTTGTGGTACTTAGGACAAGGTAATCTAGGGAGTAAATAGGGGGTGAGGGTAACAAGCAGACTCTCTTCACTGCAATTCATTACCTCCCCAGATAGATGAAGCCAGTCGAGAAACTCCTTCCCGTTGGTCCCTTCTCTTCCTCCACATTTGAGCAGTTATCCTACTTGTGTGGACACGTGTTCCCCAAATAACATGTTATTTGCCATGTCCTCTGTAGACCGATTATTCCACACACACAACCCTCCCCCTCTCTTGTACTCAGGTCCTGACAGCAGCTGGGATTCATCTTGGATGGTATGGGCTATTTAAAAACCAACAAACATGGGAGATGGAAGCACCAAGAAACTCAGGAAGGCAGATGGCTTTCCCTGGTCTCAGAGTGAAGCAGGGAAGCAAGGAAAAGATACACAGTGAAAGGAGTCCCAGGAGAGATGGAGTCTAGGTCCCAACTAGAAATTCAGAGCTGATGCAGAGAAGACTTAGCCTCCTGTAGGACAAAGCAGGGTGGAGAATGGGTCTGGAGAAGAAAAATGGAGAAAGAACAGTATCCTCTTGTCTTAGTCTGCTTGGGCTGCCATAACAAAATCCCACAGACTGAGGGGCTTACACAACAGCCATGTGTTTTCTCACAGTGTTGGGGGCTGGGAGTCTAAGATCAAGGTGTCAGTAGGGTTGTTTGCCTCTGAGATTTTTTCTTTTGGTCATAGATGGCCATCTTCTCACTGGGTCTTCACATGGTCTTTTCATTCTATGTCCGTATTTCTTCTTCATTAAGGACACTAGTCAGATGGGGCCAGATGGGGTCAGATGAAGCCCATCCTAATGGCTTCATTTTAACTTAATCACATCTCTAAAGCTGCAGATCCATTCTGATATACCAGGTTTAAGGACTTACACTTATTACTTTAGAAGGGACAGAATTCAGCCCACAAAAACCCTCACTGTTACTGATGTAAATTTCTTACCAGTTTTAAGAATATCTGTCATTCTTTCTTTTACCTCCTTTTCTTCTGCCCCTGAATTCCCCATTCAGTTCCTACCCAGATTATCTGGGTGGGACATAGTAACTGTTTTCTAAATAATGAGTAATTTATTGATAACTTACAGTGTGACAGACTTTGTTATAAATATTTTCAAGTTTTGGGGGCATGTGTGTGGCACAGTCATTTAAGCATCTGATTATTGGTTTCAGCTCAGGTTGTGATCTCAGGGTCATGAGATCGAGCCTCATGGCAGGCTCTGTGCTCAGGGCAGAGTCTGCTTGAAATTCCTCTTGCCCTGTCCTTCTGTCCCTCCCATAAAAAAAGTAAGTGATTTCAAGTTCATTTAGTCATGAATTGTAGTTGTGATATGGATGTTACTATTTGATAGCTATTTTCTACTATTATAGCTATTTTCTAGATGAGGCAACTGAAATAGAGCTGTTAACCAGTTTTCCCATAGAGGAAGAGTCAATAATTTGCGAAGCCAGTATTCAAGTCATGGACATCTGATTCTAGAATGTGGGGTATAGTCAGCATGCACTATGGCTGCCCTCCTTAATTATGTCTGAACAAGACCCAGAACCTATCTGCTTATACACATGAAGTTCCTTCCTTCTTTTCTGATAACTTGGGATTGAAATCTGTGCTCCAGAAAGCAAATACTAGAAGTTCTTAGTAATGTATTAGTTTTCTATTGCTGTATTATAACTGACTAAAAATTTAGCATGTTACAAGAATGCCCATCTATTATCTCAGTTTCTATGAGTCAGGGTTTATGACTTAGTACAGATGGATTGTCTACCCATGGTCTCAGTTAAGTGAAATCTAGATATTGGCAAGGCTGTGATCTCATCTAATATCAAGGTTTCTTCAAAGAGCATTCGTGTTGTTGGTGAAATTTAGTTCTTTGCATATGTGGGACTGAGGTCCTAATTTTCTGTTGGCTTTTTGTTAGGGGCCACTTTTAACCATTATCATCACCACCTCTCAGGCCCTGGATATGTGGTCCTCTTTGAAGTCAGCAAGGGAATCTTTCTTTCTAGTCTCAAGTGACACTCTTATATAATACACTCACAAGGGTCACAAGACATTATGATGAACATCTTATGAACAAGCCAGACATACTGGAAGGAATGGATAAAGTCAAAGAAACGTAAAACCTACCAAAGCTGAAACAGGAAGAAATAGAAAACCTGAATAGCCTGAATCAAAACTTCCAAAAAGAAAGGCTCAGGACCTGATGACATCATGGACATTCTGCCAAACATTTAAAGAATTATTTCCAGTTCTTCTCAAATATTACCAAAAAACTGAAAAGGAGGGAACACTCTGAAACACATGTAACAAGGCCAGCATTACCCAGATATCAAAGTCAGATAAGGATATTATAAGGAAAAAACACAGTACAACACATCACAACACAACAAACAAACACTATAGACTATTGCCCCTGATGAGTACAGCTACAAAAATGTTTCAAGAAAATACTAGCAAACTGAATTCACGATCACATTGGAAGGATCATGCATCATGGTCAAGTGGGATTTATCCAGGGATAAAGATGGTTTGATATACAGAAATCAAGAAATGTAATGCACCACATTAATAAATAAGGGATAGAAATCTTATGACCAGCATTCAACACAATTCAACATCCTTTCATGGCAGAAAGTCTCAACAAAGCGGGTATAGGCTGAATAAAACTAGTGATAATAAAAGGCATATGTAACTAGTCCACAGGTAACATTATCCTCAATGGCAAAAATTGAGGTCTCTCTACGATTAGAATTTAGGGTGTGCACTCTCACTCCTCCTATTTAACATAGTATTGGTAGTCCTTGCCAGAGAAATCAGTTTAGAAAAAGAAAACGCATTGGATTCATATTTTCTCTACATAATAAATTGCATTGAGTTCCTGTGTTTGGATTCAGTGTCTGCTCATGGGTCCAAAATTTCTTTTTAAATCTATATAATAAAAAAAAAAAAGGAAAAGCAAAGGCATCTGAATCTGCAAATATGAAGCAAGACTGTCTCTGATGATGACGTGATCTTGTGTATAGAAAATCATAAAGACTCCATCAGAAAACTGTGAGAACTAATCAGTGCATTCAGTAAAGTTTCAGGACACAAAACGGACATTTAAAAATCATTCGCGTTTCCATACACCAACAATAAACTATCTGAAAAATAAAGAAGAAATGCTCATTTACAATGTGTTAAAGCAATAAAATACTTGGGAACACATTTAACCATGGAAATGAAAGATCTACACAGTGTGACAGTGAAGGAGGAAGTCAAGAAGACACAAATGAATGGAAAGATACCCTTTGGTCATGGGTTGGAAGAGTTAATATTGTTAAAATGTCCACGCTATCTAAAACTGTTTCTAGATTCAGTTCAACTCCTATTAAAACTCCAGCTGAGTTTTTCACAGCAATAAAGAATGCTGACATTTGTATGGAGCCCTACAAGATGCTGAAAAACGCAAAACAAACCTGGAGGCAAAACAAATATGGAGGCATCACCCTTCCTATTTTTAACTCTACAACAAAGCTATGCAATCAAAACAGTATGGCACAGGCATAAAAACAGACACACAGACTAAGTGAACAGAATCAAGGGTCTAGAAATATGCCCATGTATATATTGTTAATGAAATACTCAACGGAGAAGTGATAATCTCTTCAATAAATAGTGTTGGTAAAATGAGATGCCAAGATGCAAAGGAATAAATTGAACCCCTATCTTACACTACCCACAAAAATAAACTCTTAGTAGATTAAGGATTAAATGTAAAGCTAGAAACAGTAAAAATGCTAGAAGAAAACAGAGGGGAAAAATCTCCATGACATTGGTTTTAGCAATGAATTGTTGTGTGTGACACCAAAAAGCACAAGCAACAAAAGCAGAAATCTGCAACTGTGGCTACATCAAATTAAAAATCTTCTGCACAGCAAAGAAACTATCAACAATAAGAAAAGGCAACCTCCGGAATAGGAGAAAATATTTGCCAGCCTGTATATCTAATAAGGGATTAGTATCTAATATATATAAGAAACTTCTATAATTTGAGAGCAAAAACCAAACAAACTAATTGAAAAACAGGCAGGAAACTTGAATAGACAATCTCCTAAAAAAGATATACATGTGACCAACGAGGGCACAAAAACATGTTCAGCATCACTACCGTCAGAAAACAGGTAAAACAGAACCATGAGATAGCATCCCACAGCTGTTAGAAGGCCTATTATCAAAACAGGGGAAAAAATTACTAATGCTGATAAGGATGTGGAGAAAAGGGAACCTTAGTACACTGTTGGTGGGGATGTAAATTGGTATAGTCAGTATGGAAAACAGATATTCCCCAAAATGTAAAAATAATAGAACTACCATTGGATGCAGCAGTCCCACTTCTGGGTATATATTCAGAAGAGATGAAATCATTATCTTGAAGAAATCTGCCCTTACATCACTCAATAGCCAAAACATGGAAACAACCTTATAGTACATCCATGGAAGAATGGATAAAGGAAGGGTGGTGTGTGTGTGTGTGTGTGTGTGTGTGTGTGTGTGTGTACATACACAGTAGAATATTATTCAACCATGAGAAAGAAGGAAATCCTGCTATTTGTAACAACATGAATGGACTTTTAAGGCAGTATGCTAAGTAAAATAGGTCAGAGAAAGAAAAGTATTGTACAATTTCACATACATGTGGAATCTAAAAATACCAAACTCATAGAAACAGAGAAGAGAAAATTGCTTGCCAGGGGCTGAGGGGTGGGAAAAATGGGGAGGTGATGGTTCAAGAGTATGAACTTTCCATTAAAAGATAAATAGATTCCAGAATCATGCTGGTAGGCAGCAGTACTATGTTGTCTTCCTAACAGTTTCTGTGAGAGTCCAGTTTAAATGTTCTTACCGTATCAATAAATATAGCAATACCATAATTCTGTGAGGTGAAGAATCGCTTAACAAAACTCGCTGCGGTAACTATTTTGCAGTATGTACTTGTATCATTCCACTCAAAGTCCGCTTATTTGAAAGTTACCCCCATCCCAAAGCACACTCACAGAAACAACCAGAAAAATGTTGGACCAAATATCTCGGCACCATGGCCTGGCGCTGCCAAGTTGATGCATAAAACTAAGCAACACAACCACTCATTAACTCTGATTTTGGATAGAATCACCCAGTCATTGCACTATTTTTTTTTTTAAACAGTGGCACACTTTTTAGTTTTTCAGATTTTTTGGTTTTTTTGTGTGTGTGTGTGTGAAGATCTGTGATTTATGGAATGCCAATGTGGAATGCCTCAGAGTGAATCATGTAATCACTGAGTATGTCTTCGGGCAATTACAAGGAAAGGTCAAGGTAAAGCTCCTGTTGAATACTAAAATCGTGTTGAATTTAAAGTGAAAGTTGTTTCAACCCTGGTGAGAGTCATCCTGACCCAACGGAAGTAGAATTCTTTGAGATGGATAACCCAAGTTCTACTTCCTTTATAAACCTGTCCGCTAAAAACATGCAGCGATTAAGGGCAGCATTCCATCCTGGGGAGGGGTAGAAAAAATACAATATGCACTCTGCTCTTGAAGGACCCACAAATTAGTAAGGGGGGGGGAAGTGATAATTAATATAGGATCACAATGCCCACACCAACAGGCCCAGACACATTCCTGGTTAAGTGTTGTTTTTTCATAATTCAGAGAATGAGATTCTCTATTAAAAACTAAAGCTAAACTAAACTAAACTAAAACAAAATTTAAAAAAATAAAAGAATCATACATCATAAAAAAGAGACACCAAAAAAAAAAAGAATCCTTAACCACCAAAGTCATCTCTTGTGGAACAAAGGACACTAAGTCTGGGACATGAAGATGGATAGGGTCTGAAAAATCCAAGGCTACTGAGGAGCCAAACAGTGGCAACAAATGCAAGATGAAGAACGTGACACAGCTTGGCTGGGAGTAAATAGGAGATGGCTTGAGGGAGAATAAATTTAATAATGATGAGACCTTCAAGTTTCACGAAATTTGCAAATGTCACTTACAGTTCATTTCACCTTCCATAAATTCAGTGAAATATAACTGCTGAAAAATTCATGAAAGTTCTCCAGACACTTAATTATCTTCAAAATACAAAAGCAAAGTTTTTAGCTGGAAATCACCACTTCTCTGACCTCTTTAATTTCTGGTCATTTGCATTAGCAACAATTTCAGTTATTTTTCTTCGCTGAGACATTTTATATAAAGTTCAAAACAATTTTTTGGGTCATAGGAACTCCTGTATACTTAATAACAAACATACCAAAAAAGAAAAAAAAAATCCCAAAACCAAAAACATTTCTCTTTGAACTCAAGATTTGCTCCTGAAAACCAGCATCACAGTATGTGCAATCCGAAGCACGTGAGTGGGTCTGTCGTTAAGTGTCTGTCTTTGGCTCAGGTGGTGATCCCAAGATCCTGGGATCGAGCCCCACATCCGGCTTTCTGGCAGTAGGGAAGCCTGCTTCTCCCTCTCCTACTCATCCTGCTTGTGTTCCTGCTTTCACTGTCTCTCTCTGTCAAATAAATAAATCTTAAAAAAACAAAAAATAAACAGCATATGCGATCAGAATACATGTTCCAAACATGGGAGGAACCACAAATATCAAACAAGCATGTCATTTATAGCATCATGTTTAATGGTAGGGCCTCTGGACCAAAAGTGTCTTTCTAGTATTTAGTATTTCATATGGAACATGATAAACATAATAATTTCAAGCTATTAATCCTCTTTTAGAAAAGTACAGGCTATCTGGAGCAGTATCAGCTAATTGACAGAATTGAAAATCTGAGAAATGTAACATTCAGGGAGAAGACTTCAAAAGTGTTTATCTTAAATAAAGGTGAGGGTAAAATATGTAGAAAATGCAATGTTTATGACAGTTTTTTTTCCCTCACCTTAGCATGCTGGAATTTTGCAAAGACTATCAGATTAAGCCAGGTGTAATGATCTTGTTTGAGCCAAGTTCTAGAAATTTCTTTCCTCCTACTTCATTTTTCTCAATCATCCTATTTTAAAAAATAGATGATTTGTTTCTAGAAAGCATATTCCTATTCCTTTCCATGAAATGAAATTCAAGCCTCAAATGCTGATAACACTCAGTTATAACCAGCATTCCTGTAAAGGAATATAAATTGTTTTCAGGATTTCTATGTTATTCACCATGTGGTAGTTAGAGCTAACCGAGGCTGTTGTATTTTCAAGGGCATTGCTTCTTTGCAGGGCACAATGCTGATTTTCTTATCTCAGCAATGCTGCCTTCAGTAATTTTTGTGATCTTGATTCTCCTGAATCCTTTTTTGTCAAGATTCAACACACTATTTCTTTTGTCCTGATTTTCCTCATGAGTTTAAAATAGCATTTTCACTTTGAGGGCTTCGTGTGTACCTAACAAAGAAACCTGAAAACTTTCGTCATGGCGTTGTGATTGATTTGAATTCTTTAAAGGGAGCTTTTTTTTTTTTTTTTTTAAATCCTTTTGCTGTTATAGGAATCATAAACCTTCCTTGTAACTAAAATAAAAACACCTCCCTATCCAGTTCTTCAGTAATTTTGGCATAGCATATGCACTCAAATCAGTAATTTAATGACATAATTTCTACCCAAAACATATATCATATTTTTACATAGTCATGACTTACTGAACTAAAGTGAAACTATCTTACTATTCCTTAACTTTACTAAATATTTTCAACTCTGCATATACTAGGATATATAACCCCCCAAATATTAGCCTGATAGATATGTTCCTTTTACTTTTGTGTGAGTACATATTTTCTAACTCTGTCTCCAAGTAAAGTTTTCTAAAAAGTCAAAAAAGATTGCGCTCCTATTCTGTTTCTATAAACTGTCTTAATACATCTTACTAGATGGAAAATAACATTACCAGCCTCCCTTGGGCTTCGAGATGCTGTCAATTGGACACACTGACCTCTTACAAAAAAAGAGATGGAAACATTCAGCACTATATCTTTAACAGGATGCCTTTGGTGAATTTAGTTAGACAAGGCTACAGCTGTCAATTGGAAATGCCTAGTCTTACTTTTCTCATTTTTCTTCTGCAAGGAAAAAAAAAAATTTCTCAAGACAATAGAGAAGTTTGCCCTAAATGAACAAATAAGGGAAGTGACAACATGCCTATATTTTCATTTTAAGTCATTTGTTTAACTATGTATCTTTATATCAGTTATTCTGAACTTATGTCACTGCGTAAGGTCATGTTGTAAAATGCTGAGATATATAAAATATCACTAATTTGTCTTGGGAAAGTGAACTATGTTTCCTTCAGTACTTAATACTGGACGTACTGTATTTTTTTATTATTTTAATTTTAATTTTTTTAAGACTGAATGCATTTTAAAGTCCCTGGGTGGAACTTTTGAATTCTAGAATAGGTTAATTTGAAAAGTTATAAATGTCTTACTATTAAAGCCTATTCTCAGTATAGAAAATTCCTGACAGGAATGCAAAGCCATTTCTTCACTTGGTATATTTCTTATAATTTTAAAAATATCCTTTCCAAATTGTTAAAATGATGAATTCCTAATATTTTAAACCATTATTTTTGGTGCTAACCACAGCTAATCATTAAACAACCTATGTAAGCCTGTTTATAAAGAATCTGTTTTTTAAATTCATATATATATAAAAATTAATTATATTTATATACTTATATTATATATAGAATTGTTATATATATTAAATTAGTTCATATATGAGAAACAATTTTTAAGTGCATATAAAATTTATATATTTATAATTTCTATATTATAGATAAAAATTTTCTGTATATGAAACAGTAAAACTATACAAATATATCTGCAGATATAATGAAGTGCTATTATTGTGCAATGCCAATTAGTGTTTTAAGAAAAAAATGATAATGTAAACATAAAAGTTAGAAGTAAAGTTTTGAGAAGAAAATATGAACATGGGCAATAATGAACAGGAAGTAATTTTAAGTAACCAGAGCTACATTTATAGCAGAAACCAGTGCACATCAGGAGGGTGGAAAAGCACGAGGAGGGGGTGGTGTCTAAGATTTGACAGATGAGGAGGAGGTTGTCCAGCATCACTATGTGGTGAGGATGGAGCTAGAGCAGGCAGGGGCTTCATAGGTAGTCAAGTGAAAGCAGAATGTGTTCCTGGAGCTAAGAGAAGTTGTGACTACAGCTAGGGGGAGCCGGTGAGCAAGACAGAGAAGTCAATAGCTGGTAGTTCCCAGAGGACCTTCTAAGCCATATAAAAGGCTTTGGACTCTCTTCTCATAGTAGGGACCCTGAAGTAAGCTTTTAAGTAGGGGAGCTTCATCCTCAGATATGATTTTTGGGATAATTCCCATGTTCTACTGGGATTGGATAGAGAACAGGGTGTATATAACATAGGAGGACTGTACTTTAGTTAGCAGACTTCGGTGTATGCTTTGAACGAGCTGATGATAAGCTGAGGTAGTAAAGAATCATTGAGACTTGAGTGTGGAGAGTGGATTCCAGAGCTATATTGGTATATTGGCATGAAGAGCATGAAAGGGAGAAAAGAGAATTGTGAACGGTGCTCAGAGCTCTGTCTTGGGCACCTGCTTGGTGGTACATTGTGCCATCCTCTGGAAGAGTAGACCTTAAAATTAAAGAGTAATTGAGGGGGACATGGAGGATGGTTATCAGAGAGTTGATGAATTCACATTCAAACATACTGATTTAGGATCTTCAGCTGGGCCATTTAAGTAACGCTGTCCTTAGATAGTTGAATAAACAGATGAAAGGTTTAGGGGAAGAATCTGGACTCAAGGACTTGAAATTCTTCATTAAATGTATAGTTGAATCTTGAACAACATGGATTTGGACAGCATGGGTTCACTTACATACCTGTTTGTTTTGGTAAATAGAGTACAGTGCTGTGACTGTAATTTCCTAGTAATTAACAGCATTTTCTTTCTATAGCTTACTTCTTTTAACAATATAGTTTGTAATACATATAAACTACAAAACACGTATTAATGGATGGTTTATGTTATAGTTAAGCCTTCTTGTCAACAGTAGTCAAATTTGAGGGAGTCAAAAGTTAGACATGAATTTTCACCCATGCAGGAGGTTAGTGCCCACAACTCTCACACTGTGCAAGGTCAATGGTAATAGAAGACAGGAATGATCCAAATCTCTCAGAGAGAATAATGGAGGAAGAAGAGTAAAGAATTACAAAGATGGAACTCTAAGAAAGCTAAGAGAAACCTAAGAGAACCCTAGGAGTAAGCTAAGAAAGAAAAACCTGAAAAAAGACTATGGGAAAGGTACAAGGGAAACTTACAGCACGAAAAAAATCACTATAGCAAGGAGATACTTTGTATCCTCTAAGGCTAA
Source organism: Neogale vison (assembly GCF_020171115.1). Taxonomy (NCBI): domain Eukaryota; kingdom Metazoa; phylum Chordata; class Mammalia; order Carnivora; family Mustelidae; genus Neogale; species Neogale vison. The sequence goes on from NC_058091.1 coordinate 172,682,534, forward strand.
TCTACACTTTTTTCTAATTAACTTTTTATTAACATATAACGTATTATTTGCCCCAGGGGTACAGGTCTATGAATCGTCAGGCTTACACACTTCACTGCACTCACCATAGGACATACTCTCCCCAATGTCCATAACCCAACCACCCTCTCCACACCCCCCTCCCTCCAGCAACCCTCAGTTTTGTGAGATTAAGAGTCTCTTATGGTTTGTCTCCCTCCCGATCCCATCTTGTTTCATTTTTTTCCTTCACTGCCCCCCAAGCCCCCAACTCTGCCTCTCAACCTCATCATATCAGGGAGATCATATGATAATTGTCTTTCTCTGGTTGACTGATTTTGCTCAGCATAATACCCTCTAGTTCCATCCACATCATTGCAAATGGCAAGTTTCACTTCTTTTGATGGCTACATAGTATTCCATTCTACATATATACCACTACTTCTTTATCCATTCATTTGTTGATGGACATCTAGGTTTTTTCCATAGTTAGGCTATTGTGGACATTGCTGCTATAAACATTTGGGGGCATGTGTCCCTTCAGATCACTACATTTGTATCTTTAGGGTAAATATCCAGTAGTGAGATTGCTGGATCATAGGGTAGCTGTATTTTCAACTTCTTGAGGAACCTCCATGCTGTTTTCCAGAGTGGCTTCACCAGCTTGCATTCCCACCAACAAGTGTGGGGGGTTCCCATTTCTCCGCATCCTCTCCAACATCTGTCATTTCCTGACTTGTTAATTTTAGCCATTCTGACTGGTGTGAGGTGATGTCTCATTGTGTTTTTGATTTGTATTTCCCTGATGCCGAGTGATGTGGAGCACTTTTTCATGTGTCTGTTGGCCATCTGGATGTCTTCTTTGTAGAAATGTCTGTTCATGTTCTCTATTTCTTGATTGGATTATTTGTTCTTTGGGTGTTGTTTGATAAGTTCTTCATAAATTTTGGATACTAGCCCTTTATCTGATATGACATTTGTGAATATCTTCTCCCATTCTGTCAGTTGTCTTTCTGTTTTTTGACTGTTTCCTTTGCTGTGCAAAAGCTTTTGATCTTGATGAAGCCCCAATAGTTCCTTTTTGTTATTGCTTCCCTTGCCTTTGGTGACATTTTTTTTTAAGATTTTATTTATTTATTTGACAGACAGAGATCACAAGTAGGTAAAGAGGCAGGCAGAGAGAGGGGGAGGAAGCAGGCTCCCTGTTGAGCAGAGAGCCCGATGTGGGGCTCGATCCCAGAACCCTGGGATCATGACCCGAGTCGAAGGCAGAGGCTTTAACCCACTGAGCCACCCAGGCGCCCCCTTTGGTGACATTCCTAGAAAGAAGTTACTGTGGCTGAGGCCGAAGAAGTTGCTGCCTGTGTTCTCCTCAAGGATTTTGATGGATTCCTCTCTCACACTGACGTCTTTCATACATTTTGAGTCTGTTTTTGTGTATGGTGTAAGGAAATGGTCCAGTTCCATTCTTCTGCATGTGGCTGTCCAATTTTCCCAACACCATTTTTGAAGAGACTATCCTTTTTCTATTGGACATTCTTTCCTGCACAGTCAAAAATTAGTTGACCATAGAGTTGAAGGTCCATTTCTGGGCTCTCTATTCTGTTCCATTGATCTATGTGTCTGCTTTTGTGCCAGTACCATACTGTCTTGATGATGCCAGCTTTGTAATAGAACTTGAAGTCTATAATTGTGATGCCACCAACTCTGGCTTTTGTTTTCAACATTCCGCTGTCTATTCGGGGTCTTTTCTGGTCCCATTTAAATTTTAAGATTATTGTTTCCATTTCTTTGAAAAAAATTGATGGTTATTTATATAGGGATTGTATTAAATGTATAGATTGCTTTATGTAGCATAGACATTTTTCACAATACATGTTCTTCCAATTCATGAGCATGAAACATTTTTCCATTTCTTTGTGTCTTCCTCAACTTCTCTCAGGAGTACTTTATAGTTTTCTGAGTACAGATACTTTACTTCTTTGGTTAGGTTTATTCCTAGGTATCTTAATGGTTTGGGGTATAACTGTAAATGGGATTGACTCCTTAATTTCTCTTTCTTCTGTCTTGCTGTTGGTGTATAGAAATGTTACTGATTTCTGTGCATTGATTTTATATCCTGGCAATTTACTGAATTTCTGTATGAGTTCTAGCAGTTTTGGAGTGGAGTCTTTTGGGTTTTCCACATAAAGTATCATATCATCTGCAAAGAGTGAAAATTTGACTTCTTCTTTGCTGATTCGGATGACTGTTATTTCTTTTTGTTGTCTGCTGAGACTAGGACTTCTAGTACTATGTTGAAAGCAGTGGTGATAGTGGACATCCCTGGCATATTCCTGACCCTCGGGGAAAAGCTCTCAGTTTTCCCCCATTGGCAATGATATGCCCTGTGGGTTTTTCATAGATGGATTTGATGATATTGAGGTATGTACCCTCTATCTCTACACACCAAAGAGTTTTGATCAGGAAAGGATGCTGTACTCTGCCAAATGCTTTTCCTGGCATCTATTGAGAGTATCACATGGTTCTTGATTTGTGGATGTTGAACCAACCTTGCAGCCCAGGAATGAATCCCACTTGGTTGTGGTGACTAGTCCTTAAATGTACTGTTGGATCCTATTGGCTAGTATTATGGTGAGAATTTTTGCATTTGTGTTCATCAAGGATATTGGTCTGTAATTCTTTTTTGGTGGTGTCTTTGATTTTGGGATCAAGGTAATGCTGGCCTCCTAAAATGAGTTTGGAAGTTTTCCTTCATTTCTATTTTTTGGAAGAGTTTCAGGGGAATAGGCATTAATTCTTTAAATATTTGGTAAAATTTCCCTGGGAAGCTGTCTGGCCCTGGGCTCTTGTTTGTTGGGAGATTTTTGGCGAATGCTTCAGTCTCCTTACTGATTATGGGTCTGTTCAGGTTTTCTATTTCTTCCTGGTTCAGTTTTGGTAGTTTATATGTCTCTAGGAATGCATCCATTTCTTCCAGATTGTCACATTTGCTGGCATATCGTTGCTCATAATATATTCTTATAATTTTTGTATTTCTTTGATGTTGGTTGTGATCTCTCCTTTTTCATTCTAGACTTTATTAATTTGGGTCCCTTCTCTTTTCTTTTTGATAAGTATGCCCAAGGGTTTATCAATCTTATTAATTCTTTCAAAGAACCAGCTCCCAGTTTCGTCAATCTGTTCTACAGTTCTTTAGGTTTCTATTCCATTGATTTCTGTTCTGATCTTTATGATTTCCCTTCTGCTGGATTGAGGCTTTCTTTGCTGTTCTTTCTCCAGCTCCTTTAACAGTAGGGTTAGATTGTGTACTTGAGACCTTTCTTATTTCTTAAGAAAGGCTTGTATGGCTATGTACTTTCCTCTCAGGACTGCCTTTGCTGTGTCCCAAAGATTTTGAACGCTATGTTTTCACTTTCATTTGTTTTAATGATTTTTTTTCAAACCTTTAATTTCCTGGTTGACCCATTCATTCTTTAGTAGGAACTCTTTAGCCTCCATGTATTTGAGTTCTTTCCAACTTTCCTCTTGTGATTGAGTTCTATCTTCAGAGTATCATGGTCTGAAAATATGCAGGGAATGATCTCAGTCTTCTGGTACTGGTTGAGACCTGATTTGTGACCAAGGATGTGATCTATTCTGGAGAAAGTTCCAGGTGCACTAGAGAAGAATGTATATTCTGTTGTTTTGGGATGGAATATTCTGAATATATCTGTGATGTCCATCTGGTCCAGTGTGTCATTTAAGGCCTTTCTTTCTTTGTTGATCTTTTGCTTGGATGATCTGTCCATTTCAGTGAGGGGGGCAGTGTTAAAGTCCCCTACTATTGTTGTATTATTGTCAATGTGTTTCTTTGATTTTGTAATTAATTCGTTTATATAGTTGGCTGCTCCCATATTAGGGGCATAGATATTTCAAATTGTTAGATCCTCTTATTGGACAGACTCTTGGAGTATGATATAGTGTCCTTCCTCATCTCTTATTATAGTCTTTGGCTTAAAATATAATTTATCTAATGATTGCCAACCCAGCTTTCTTTGATGTCCATTAGCATGGTAAATTTTTTTTCCACCCCCTTACTTTAAATCTGGAGGTGTCTTTGGGTCTAAAATGAGGTTTTTATAGAAAGCATATTGATGGGTTTTTGTCTTTTATCCATTCTGATATCCTGTGTCTTTTGATCAGGGAATTTAGCCTATTTACATTCAGGGTAACTATTGAAAGATAGGAATTTAGTGCCATGGTATTGCCTGTAAAGTCACTGTTACTGTATATTGTCTCTGTTCCTTTCTGGTCTAGTACTTGTAGTCTCTCTATTTGCTTAGAGGACCCCTTTCAATATTTCCTGTAGGGCTGGTTTAGTGTTTACAAATTCTTTTAATTTTTGTTTTTCCTGGAAGCTTTTTATCTCTCCTTCTATTTTCAGTGACACCCTGTCTGGATATAGTATTCTTGGCTGCATATTTTTCTCATTTAGTGCTTTGAATATATCATGCCAGTCCTTTCTAGCCTGCCAGATCTGTGGATAAGTCTGCTGCCAGTCTAAAATTTCTGCCATTGTGTGTTACAGATTTCTTGTCCTGAGCCACTTTCAGGATATTCTCTCTGTCACTGAGACTTGTAAGTTTTATGATTAGATGATGTGGTGTGGACCTATTTATATTAATTTTGCAGGCTTTCTGTGACTCCTGGATTTTAATGCTTGTTCCCTTTGCCATATTAGGGAAACTCTCTACTACTATTTGCCCTATATACCTTCTGCCCTTCTCTTTTTTTCTTCTGGAAACCCATTATTCTACTATAGCTTTGTCTTATGGTATAACTCATTTCTCAAATTCTCCCCTGGTGGTCCAGTAGCTGTTTGTCTCTCTTTTGCTCAGCTTCTTTATTCTCTGTTTTGGTCTTCTATATCACTAATTCTCTCTTCTGCCTCATTTATTCTAGCAGTAAGAGCCTCCATTTTTTATTGCACCTCACTAATAGCTTTTTAAATTTCAACTTGGTGACATTTCTCCTGAAACGGAATTTATTTCTCCTTTATTTTATTTCTCCAGAAAGGGTTTCTCTAATATCTTCCATGCCTTTTTCAAGCCCAGCTAGCACCTTGAGAATTGTCGTTCTGAACTCTAGTTTTGACATATTACCAATGTTCATATTGATTAGGTCCCTAGCTGTTGGTACTGATTCTTGGTTTTGTTGGGTTTTTTTGTTTGTTTGTTTGTTTGTTTGTTTTTGTGGTGAGATCTTCAGCCTTATCATTTTATCCAGATAAGAATATATGAAAGAGAGAATAAAATACTGAAAGGGTGGCAAGGACCCCAGAAAAATGCATGCTAACCAAATCAGAAGATAATCCAAAACTGGGGGAGAAGGGGGAAATAAGAATATATATATATATATATATATATATATATATATATACATGTATATATATTCCCCCTTACTAGATTTCCCCCTTACTTCTCCCCCAGTTTTGGATATATACATACTTATACATACATACATTAGACAGGTGAATGGAACAGAGCCACCCACTTGATTTTGGGTGTATTTTGGTCCCTTAGAAGAAACTACCTCTCAAAAGTTTAAGGAAAGAAAAACATATACATACAAAAATAAGCGTAAACAAGAAGAAGGGATGGAATATGACTGTAAATATGAACATTTTTTAAAAAATTCTAAAAAACTGGTAAGATAAGTTGGTTGGAAAAAGGGGAAAAAAAAGAGAGAAGGGAATGTGTTCAGGCTGGAGACTAGAACAAAGCCATGTGCTTGATTAGGGTATATTTTGATCATTAGAAGAAATTGTATCCCAAAATTTTTTAGAAAAATAAAACTTTATGTGCACAAAAAATAAGGTTAAATACAATGAAGGGATAAAACATGACTATAACAATGAAGGTTTAAAAAGATTTTTTTTAGAAAGGTATAGTTAAGATAAAGTAGTTAAAAAAGTTACAAGAGGAAAGAGAAAAAGTTTAAAAAGTAGGCTAAGAAAAAAAAAATAAAATAAAATAAATTATCTTTGTGAGACTAAAAGATTATGGAGAAAAAGCCATGAATTCTATGCATTGCTTTTCCCTAGCTCTGAATTTCCACAGTTCTCATTAATGGGTGAGCTTGGTTTTGACTGGATGTTCTTGCCGATCTTCTGGGGAGCGGCCTGTTGCCATGAATCTCAAACGTCTTTGCCCGGGGCGGAATTGTGCTGTCCTTGCCAGGGCCCCGGCTAAGTAATCTACTCTGGTTTGCTATCAGAGTTTTCATTCCCTGAACGCTTTCCATACTGCTTTGAAGGACAGGAATGAAAATGGCGTGTCCAATGTCCAGCCTGGAGGAGCCAAGAGCTGGGGGCCCCACACCTCAGTGCACCCTCGGAGAAAAGCAGTCGCTCCCTCCCTTCTCCCTGGTTTCTGGCTGCACTCCAAACTCACTGGCCTGTGACCATGTGTTTCTGTCTCTGGTGCACAGCCCCGATTGGAGTCTCCAAACCCAGCAGATTCCTACCATGCACTCCTTCCACTCCTCCCAGGAGGAAGGTGAGTCTCTAGGTGCCACCTGGTGGGTCCCTGCTCAAAGAGCAGTGGCCTGACTGTGACTTGGATCAAGGTTTAAGGTAACCCCAAGCTGAGAGCCCCCTCCTCAGCTCCATCTCTGCAGCCAGCTTCCTTGCTCCAATACTGGCAGCTCTGCCACACTCAGACAGCCCTGGTCTTTTTGTGACCCCGCAGGTCCTAAGACCACACTGTCCCTGCAAGGGCTCCACCCCCTGCTTAGCCTCTGGAGTGATGTCCCTCAGTGGAGCAGACTTCTAAAAGTTCTGCTTTCGTGCTCCACTGCTCCACTGCTTCCTGGGAGCCGGCCCCTCCCACCATGGTCTACCTTCCCGTCACTTCCTATTCACTTCTCCACACGTCTTACCTTCCAGAACGTGGTCAATTTTCTGTTCCTAGAATTGCTGCTCTTCTTCCTTCGATCTCCTGTTGAGTTTGTACGTGTTTGGAATGGTTTGATACCTATCTAACTCCTGGGATCTGATATCATTTCTGTCTGCTACTCCAATACCATCTTGCCTCTTACCCTACATTTTTTTTTAAAGTTAGAACAGTGCTTTTTTTTTTTTAACATGTCCTCCTTAACTTTATTTCTATTTAATTAATTAATTAAATTTATTCAATGTTCTGAGATGCATTGTTTATGCACTACACCCAGTGCTCTATGCAGTACATGCCCTCCCTAATACCCACCACCAGGCTCACCCAACCCCCATTCCCTCCCTTCCAAAACATCAGTTTGTTTCTAAGTTCACAGTCTATCATGATTCATGTCCCACTCCAATTACTTTAATTCACTTTTCCTTACCCTCTCCTAATGTCCTCCATGTTATTCCCCATGCTCCACAAGTAAGTGAAACTATATGATAATTGATTTTCTCTGCTTGACTTATTTCACTGAGCATAATCTCCAGTCCCATCCAAGTTGATACAAAAGTTGGGTATTCATCCTTTCTGATGGAGACATAATACTCTATAATATATATGGACCATATCTTCTTTATCCATTCATTCATTGAAGGGCATCTTGGCTCTTTCCACAGTTTGGCTATTGTGGACCTTGCTGCTATGAACATTGGGGTACATATGATCCTGCTTTTCACTAGATATCTGTATATCTTTCACTAGATATCTGTATCTATGTTTTAAGAGTGTTACTGGAATATGTCAGAAAAGGAATGCAAACACACAGAGCAGTATTTGGAGGCAGCAATATTGGGAAAATGAAGTGAAGGAATCACATTTATGTATTTATTCATTCATTGATACATTCAGGAGCATCGTGTTAAGCATTCATTCTGAAATCCTATAAAAGATGTAGCAAATAGAGGGGGAGACAAGATGGCGGGGAAGTAGGAGGAGGAGCCCTTTCAACCTGTACCCTAAAGAGAGCTGATTACCTTCTAAAGAACTCCAATTACCCATGAAATCAACCTGAGGTCAGAATTATACACGACTGAATCTCTACAGGGGCAGAAGACGCCAGTGGGCAGGTAAAGCAGAGTGGGAACATTGGACTGATATCGGAAGATAAACAAAAGGGGGAGGGAGCCACCAGTGGTGACTGATTGGAAAGTAATACCCCAATACGAGAGTGCCCTGCGTCTGGGGACTAGCATTAACTTGGAGACTGGTTGAAAGCACTCAAAGAAAGCAAAGGATCACTGGGGCAGGGGTGGGGGGACAGGAATTGTGAGAATCTGGGAGGCTAGGTACAAGGGCTTAAGTCCCGGGACCCAGGACAGCCTCCCCTGGTGCTGAGCCAGAGAGAGTGCGGGGCGGAGAAACCAGGCCTTGGTCCCTGAGCCACCAGCCTGCCCGAGAATGCGTGGGGCCCGGCTCCTGTGAGGGGCTGGGAGCCTCACCAGACAGCAGAACGCCGAGCCCTGCTACAGAGCCTGAGATGTGCGCGCCCCTCCTCCTCCCCTGAGAGAGGTGTGCAAAGGCCCAGCCCGGCGCTCTGACACCGCGCCATTCTATCAGAGCCTGAGACATGTGCCCCAAACCCTCCCCTGAGAGAGTTGCGCGAAGGCCCAGGCTGGTGCTCTTAGGCCCGCACCATTCCACCAGAGCCTGAGACGTGTGAGCGACCCTCACCCTCCCCTGAGAGAGGTGTGCACAGGCCCCAGCCTGGTGCTCTCAGACCCGGAAAGACCAGGCACTCCCAGCCTGGGCCAGTGGGAAAATCTCAGTGTGCAGTTGCTGCATGGAACCTCTCTGGCAGTCTGGAGCTGCCCAGACAGCCGCCGTCACCACAGTTTTGGGTACAAGCAGAAGATCCTGCGTCCCCAGGGACCGCGACTAGGAACCTGCTCTGCCAGCAACCAAGGGGGAATTTATATGGGTTCTGCAACACCCACAGGGGACCAGACTAAAGCTTCTCTCTGAGAGGGGGGTCAGGGTGCAGTTTGCTTTCCTCTAAACTTACAAAAATGATCAAAAGCGGGAAAGGTGAGAGAAAAAAAAAAAGTGAACAAACATAAAAACCTCCAGAGAACAAAAGCCTGAAAAAAATGGTTTCCTCAGAGCCCACCCCCTTGTGGGGGTGGGAGGACTTAACTCAGGGAACATCATTGACTGAAAACCCATGTGGCAGGACCCTCCCCCAGAAAACCAACCAGGAAAGAAAAAGAAAAAAAAGACGACAAGAGAACAACCACCACCACTTCATAGGACAACTTTTATTTTTAATCCATTCCCACTATTCTGGCTCATTATATATATATAACTTTTTAACCTATTTACCATCACAGTGAGATGTCCAGTACATCAAATTCCATAATAACCTTCTAACCTGAAATTTTTGATACTTACACCTATGTTTTTCTTCTGCATTTCTATTTTTTAAATTTCTTTTTTTAAAATTTTAGTTTAGTTTAGTCTAGTTTATTCCTTTTTTATTTTTATTTTCTAATATTCATATAGAGTTAAGCTTCAAGATAATCCCCTTTCCCCAATCAATGCTACCCCAATAGGTAAACCAATTTTTAATCCCCCTTTATCTTAGGAAAGTTGAGTTCTTTAACAAAGATATCAAGATACATCCAGGAAGAATCACAACAACCTTCCTGGCCCACACTGAGAATTTATAACCACTCTCCCATCTTTTTCTTCCAGCAGTGTTTCTGTGTTTGTCCTGATAGTATATAGTATATAAATCTTACACTTGGGGTTCTTTTTGATGAGGTTCTTCCTTTATTTGCTTATATATATTAATTTTTCCTCTTGTCATATACTTTTATCAGTCTTTTGTTTGTCTGTTTTTGTTTGTATACTTCATAAATCTTACCTTGGGGCCCATTTGGGCTGAGCCTTCTTTTAACTTCCCCTTCTTTCCTCTCCCTCTCTCTCTCTCTCTCTTTCTTTTTCTTTTCTTTTTTCTCTCGTTTGGGTGGGGAATCCTGATTGCTCAGAGGCATTCCAGGGTGCACCTTGACTGCACCATGGTTGATACATCCAGCTATATCCATTCAGCCATCTCTCACCAAAATGACCAGGAGGAGGAATGCCCAACAGAAAAAAAAAATGCAGAGGATGGACCTTCTTTAACAGAGCTAACGACTATCAACATAGACAATATGTCAGAAAGAGAATTCAGGCTAACAATTATCCAGGAAATAGCTAGGTTGGAGAAAGCCATGGATGACCAAACGGAATTGATTAGGGCCGAACTGAGAGCGACCAGGAAGATGTTCACAATTTTAGGGCTGAGCTGAAAGCTACCATGAGGTAGCTTCTTGAGGTACCAAGAAGAGGTTCACAAAGCTATCAATGAGTTCCAATCTAATCTAAATTCTCTCAAAGCTAGGGTAAATGAGACAGAAGATAGAATTAGTGATCTGGAGGACAAACAAATAGAGAGAAAGGATCAGGAGGAGGCCTGGAACAAACAGCTTAGAAGCCACGAAAACAGAATCAGGGAAATATATGATGCCATGAAACGTTCCAACATCAGAATTATTGGAATCCCTGAAGGGGAGGATAAAGAAAGAAGTCTAGAAGACATAGTGGAACAAGTTCTTCATGAAAATTTTCCCAATCTCGCGAATGGAACCAGAGTTCATATACGAGAGGGCGAAAGGTCTCCACCCAAGATTATAGATTCCAGAAAAACATCAAGGCACCTGATAGTCGAATTGAGGAATCATAGTTGTAGATATAATCTCTTGAAAGCCGCTAGTACAAAGAGGCTCCTTACTTAAAGAGGAAAGCCCATCAGAATAATGTCAGACCTTTTCCACAGAGACCTGGCAAGCCAGAAAGGGCTGGCAAGATATATTCAGGGCACTGAATGAGAAGAACATGCAGCCAAGAATACTTTATCCAGCAAGACTGACATTCAAAATGGATGGAGAGATAAAGAGTTTCCAAGACCGGCAAGGCTTAAAAGACTATGCAACCACCAAGCCAACACTGAAGGAAATATTAAGAGGGGTTCTATAAAAGAGGAAAAATCCTAAGAATAGCATTGAACAGAAATGTAGAGATAATCTACAGAAAGAAAGACTTCAAAGGCAACATGATGTCAATTAAAATGTATCTATCAATAATCACTCTCAATGTGAATGGCCTAAATGTGCCCATAAAATGACACAGGGTGGCAGATTGGATAAAACGACAGGACCCATCCATATGTTGTCCACAAGAGACCCATTTTGAACCTAAAGATACACCCAGACTGAAAGTGAGGGGATGGAGAAGCATCTTTCATGCCAATGGGCCTCAAAAGAAGGCCGGGGTAGTGATTATCATATCAGACAATTTAGATCTTAAACTAAAGACTTTAGTCAGAGATACAGAAGGACACTACATAATCCTTAAAAGGACTATCCACCAAGATGTTCTAACAATTGTAAATATCTATGCTCCCAATATGGGAGCAGCCAATTACATAAGAAAATGATTAATCAAGATAAAGAGTCATATTGATATGAATACATTAATAGTAGGAGATCTTAACATGACTCTCTCAGAGACAGATATCGAAGGAGAAAATCAATAAAGAAACAAGAGCATTGAATGACACATTGAACCAGATGGACCTCATAAATATATACAGAATATTCCACCCTAAAACAACAGAATACTCATTCTTCTCAAGTGCACATGGAACCTTCTCAAGAATAGACCACATACTGGGTCAAAAAACAGGACTCAACCAATACCAAAAGACTGAGATTATTACCTGCACATTCTTAGATCACAATGCTTTGAAACTGGAGCGCAATCACAAGGAAAAGTTCGGAAGGAACTCAAACACCTGGAAGCCAAAGACCACCTTGCTTAAGAATGTTTGGATGAACCAGGAGATCAAAGAAGAACTGAAACAATTCATGGAAACCAATGATAATGAAGACACTTCGGTCCAAATCCTATGGGATACAGCAAAGGCGGTCCAAAGGGGGAAATACATAGCCATCCAAGCCTCCATCAAAAAAATTGAAAAATCCAGAACACACCAGCTGTCTCTACACCTTAAAGAACTGGAGAATCAACAACAAATCAAACCAACTCCCCACATAAGAAGGGAAATAATCAAGATTAGAGCAGAGATCAATGAGGTAGAAACCAGAGATACAGTAGAATGTATCAATGAAATGAGAAGCTGGTTTTATGAAAGAATCAATAAGATCAATAAACCATTGGCCACACTAATCCAAAAGAAAAGAGAGAAAGCCCAAATTCATAAAATTATGAATGAAAAGGGAGCGATCACAACCAACACCAAGGAAGTAGAAACAATCATAAGTTATTATCAAAAGTTATATGCCAATAAGCTAAGCAACCTAGATGAAATGGATGCATTCCTGGAAACCTATAAACTCCCTAAATTGAACCAGGAAGAAATTGACAACCTGAATAGACCGATATCTAGTAACAAGATTGAAGCGGTGATCAAAAACCTCCCAAAAAACAAGAGCCCTGGACCTGATGGATTCCCTGGGGAATTCTACCAAACTTTCAAAGAAGAAATAACACCTATTCTCCTGAAGCTGTTTCAAAAAATTGAAACAGAAGGAAAACTTCCAGACTCTTTCTATGAAGCCAGCCTTACCCTGATCCCCAAACCAAGCAAAGACCCTACCAGAAAGGAGAATTTCAGACCAATATCACTGATGAATATGGATGCTAAGATTCTCAACACGGTCCTAGAAAACAGGATCCAACAGCACATTAAAAAGATTATCCACCATGACCAGGGGGGATTCATTCCTGGGCTACAAGGATGGTTCAACATTCGCAAATCAATCAATATGATAGAACAAATTAATATGAGAAGAGAGAAGAACCACATGGTCCTCTCAATTGATGCAGAAAAAGCATTTGACAAAATCCAGCATCCATTCCTGATTAAAACGCTTCAGACTATAGGGATAGAGGGAACATTCCTGAACTTCATCAAATCTATCTATGAAAGACCCACAGCAAATATCATCCTCAATGGGAAAAAGCTTGCAGCCTTCCCATTGAGATCAGGAACACAAGGATGCTCACTCTCACCATTCTTATTCAACATAGTATTAGAAGTCCTAGCAACAGCAATCAGACAACAAAGAGAAATAAAAGGTATCCAAATTGGCGATGAAGAAGTCAAACTCTCTCTTTTCGCAGATGACATGATTCTTTATATGGAAAACCCAAAAGACTCCACCCCCAAACTACTAGAACTCATACAACAATTCAGCAACATGGCAGGATACAAAGTCAATGTACAGAAATCAGTGGCTTTCTTATACACTAACAATGAAAATACAGAAAGGGAAATTAGAGAATCGATTCCATTTACTATAGCACCAAGAACCATAAGATACCTGGGAATAAACCTAACCAAAGAGGTAAAAGGATCTGTATTCAAGGAACTACTGAACACTCATGAAAGAAATTGAAGAAGATGCAAAAATATGGAAGACCATTCCATGCTCTTGGATTGGAAGAATAAACATTGTTAAAATGTCTATACTGCCTAGAGCAATCTATACTTTTAATGCCATTCTGATCAAAATTCCACCAGTATCTTTCAAAGAGCGGAGCAAATAATCCAAAAATTTATACGGAATCAGAAGAGACCCTGAATCGCTAAGGAAATATTGAAAAACAAAAATAAAATGGGGGGCATCACATTACCTGATTTCAAGCTTTACTACAAAGCTGTGATCACCAAGACAGCATGGTACTGGCATAAAAACAGACACATAGACCAGTGGAACAGAGTAGAGAGCCCAGATATGGACCCTCAACTCTATGGGCAAATAATCCTCGACAAAACAGGAAAAAATATACAGTGGAAAAAAAACAGTCTCTCCAATAAATGGTGCTGGGAAAACTGGACAGTTATATGTAGAAAAATGAAACTTGACCATTCTCTTACACCGTACACAAAGTTAAACTCAAAATGGATAAAAGACCTCAACGTGAGACAGGAATCCATCAGAATCCTAGAGGAGAACATAGGCAGTAATCTCTTTGATATCAGCCACAGCAACTTCTTTCAAGATATGTCTCCAAAAGCAAAGGAAACAAAAGCGAAAATGAACTTTTGGGACTTCGTCCAAATCAAAAGCTTCGGCACAGCAAAGGAAATAGTCAACAAAACAAAGAAGCAACCCACGGGATGGGAGAAGATATTTGCAAATGACAGTACAGACAAAAGGTTGATATCCAGGATCTATAAAGAACTCCTCAAACTCAACACACACAAAACAGATAATCATATAAAAAAATGGGCACAAGATATGAACAGACACTTCTCCAATGAAGACATACAAATGGCTATCAGACACATGAAAAAATGTTCATCATCACTAGCCATCAGGGAGATTCAAATTAAAACCACATTGAGATACCACCTCACGCCAGTTAGAACAGCCAAAATTAGCAAGTCAGGAAACAACATGTGTTGGAGGGGATGTGGAGAATCCCCTCTGTTATACTGTTGGTGGGAATGCAGGTTGGTACAGCCACTTTGGAGAACAGTGTGGAGATTCCTCAAGAAATTAAAAATAGAGCTTCCCTATGACCCTGCAATTGCACTACTGGGAATTTATCCTGAAGATATAGATGTGCTGAAAAGAAGGGCCATCTGTACCCCAATGTTTATAGCAGCAATGGCCACACTCGCCAAACTGTGGAAAGAACCAAGATGCCCTTCAACGGATGAATGGATAAGGAAGATGTGGTCCATATACACTATGGAGTATTATGCCTCCATCAGAAAGGATGAATACCCAACTTTTGTAGCAACATGGACAGGACTGGAAGAGATTATGCTGAGTGAAATAAGTCAAGCAGAGAGAGTCAATTATCATATGGTTTCACTTATTTGTGGAGCATAATAAATATCACAGAAGATAAGGGGAGGTGGAGAGGAGAAGGGAGTTGAGGGAAATTGGAAGGGGAGGTGAATCATGAGAGACTATGGACTCTGAAAAACAATCTGAGGGTTTTGAAGGGGCAGGGGGTGGGAGGTTGGGGGAACCAGGTGGTTGGTATTGGAGAGGGCACGGATTGTATGGAGCATGGGGTGTGGTGCCAAAATGATGAATTCTGTTACACTGAAAATAAATTTAAAAAATTAAATATTAAAAAAAAGACATAGCTAATATAAACATTAATTACCCACTGCACTGAGTCTAGCTTTCAAGATCTTATACACTTTGATATGAGATGAGACATGTGGCTTAATAAATGAGCCACCTGGGTGGCTCAGTGGGTTAAGCACCTGTCTTCAGCTCAGGTGGTGATCCTAGGGTCCTGGGATCAAGTCCCGAACTGGATTTCTTGCTAGGCAGGGAGCCTGCTTCTCCCTCTGCCTCTGCCTGCTGCTCCCCCTGCTTATGTGCTCTCTCGCTGACAAATAAATAAATAAAATCTTTAAAAAAGAAAGAAAAGATAGAAAAGGACATGTTCCTAAGAAAGGTGCAGAGAACATCCTAAGTGAGGCCAGAGAAGGAAAGCAGTGTCAGATACAGTAGCTTCTCAGTGTGTACATAGTGAAAGTTGGTGCCATCTAGGTGGAGCCTCACAAAAGGCTTTCTCTAGCAGTTGGTATTTGCCACTTAGATTTTAATATAAGAGCAAGGATTTGAATAAGTCAGTGGCAGGTAGGAGGACAACAGCTGGAGCTGCTTAATCTGGGGCAAAGACCTGAGAAATGGCTTTATTTTAAAAATCTGTTGAGCATCTATGCTAACCTCAACTTACAAACTAAAGAAACAGCTCATTTCTTTGTGGCCCTGGCAATTTCAATGATCAGGAGCTAAGCATGGTATGATCATGTCCATTCAACAATTTATAGTGCCCCAAACCTTTTAAATATATATCCTATTTAATCCTCAAAGGCAACTTTAATGATCAGGACAGTTATTTCTATGGATGTGACCTGAGATCTGAGTGATAAAATGTAACAGAATGTAACTCTTTGCATTGCCCTCCATCTTATGTTTTAGAATGTTCTAGGCATTTTCATGACATCCTCAATAAACAATTTTTGAGCAATTAAAGATTTATAAGGGTATTAAGAAAAATGTAATTCTTGCTCATACCGGATAAGCATAAAAATGTCTCAAAGAGTTGTGTGTTTGGTTTTCTGTCTTGAATAGGTTGAGGGCTTCAGACGGAAATCCTGAAATGCTCCAAATTGAAGGGCTTCCACTGAGGCTATCCTTCTTAAATAGCGGGCTTAACTCAACACAGTGAGGAAATATAAGTTGATTAGCAGTTTGGGTGATCATTTGGAAGCATAATGTCAGAGTCTACATTCTTGGTATTATCTTTGGTCATTCGCTGACTCCCTGATTAAAGCAGTTTTCCTTCTCTAGGGTATCATAAGAATATAGGCTAGTGAGGGGTTCGATGAGAAAATGACAATACTCTGAAGACCCCTTTGGGAGACGGTATCATCCAATGAGTAGAGGTGCTTTTACATGCTGTCAAGTGCCTGTGCATGTTTATACTGTGTACATTTATCCAACTCTGTGATGTATCAGGTGGTTCTAGCTACTTATCCTGCTCTAGCTAAGTAGATGTCCCTGTTATCATCCATATCATAAAATTCATGATTCAAGATCCAAAAAGCTACTTTTTATAATTAACATATAATGTATTATTTGTTTCAGGGGTGCAGGTCTGTGATTCATCAGTCTTACACAATTCACTCTATGGTGTGAGTGCTCACCATAGCACATACCCTCCCCAGTGTCCATCACCCAGCCATTCCATCCCTCCCACTCTCCTCCCCCCCAGCAATCCTCAGTTTGTTTCCTGAGATTAAGTCTCTTATGGTTTGTCTCCCTCTCTGGTTTCATCTTGTATCATTTTTCCCTCCCTTCCCCTATGATCCTCTGTCTTGTTTCTCAAATTCCACATATCATTGAGATCATATGATACTTGTCTTTATCTGATTGACTTACGTTGCTTAGGATAATACCCTCTAGTTCCATCCACGTCATTGCAAATGGCAAGATTGGAGGGGGGGAGGCTGATGGCTGATATATATATAGAAATAGATATAGATATAGATATATCTCACAATTTTTTTAATCTATTCATCTGTTGATGGATATCTAGGCTTCCAAAGAGCTACTTTTTATTTGAAATAATTCTTCATAGGGTATTAAATCTATAAATAATAGCACTTGATTCTTTAAGAATGCCTGTTAACTTAGTGGTCTGAACTTGAAAATAGACACACATTTCTTTTTGAGTAAGGTATTTTTTTGTCCTCTCTCTTTTTTTTTTTTTTTAGAGATTTTATTTATTTGACAGAGAGATCAGAAGTAGGCAGAGAAGCAGGCAGAGAGAGAGAGGGGGAAGCAGGCTCCCCACTGAGCAGAGAGCCCGATGCGGGGCTCGATCCCAGGACCCCGAGTTCATGACCTGAGCCGAAGGCAGAGGCTTAACCCACTGAGCCACCTGGGTGCCCCTTGTCCTCTCTTATTGAAATAGTATAACAGATAGCAGTTAATTTACTTAAACTTTTACTGAACTTTCTCAAAGAGACCCCAAGATTTTTTGTGTGTGAACCGATGGTATGTTCCTGACGTATGACAGTACTTCTATTTTATCTCTTGCTCCCTATTAATATATTAAGGTTATATTACAATTTTTAAATGCCTGCCCTTGATATGTATTGCATCAATATAATATCCCTAATGTAAAGGATGCAATATCCCACTTTGGCTCTCTGACAAGGAATACAGCAAAGAAATGTGTGAGGTGCCTCTTAGGCCCTCAGCTAGCTTCCTTGATCACAGAATGTGCTCCACAGCACCTGAAGACAGAGGCACTGGTTTCTGCCAAACTTCCATTTACCATTCTTGAACAGGAGCCAACTCGAGCTTTCTGCCTTAAGTTGAATGCCTTTGTCTGACACGCATAAAGTAGAATTGCTTCCAAAGCTTCCACAGAAAAGCATCCCTACATAGGAAGTCAGAAGGACGTATCATTTTCATGTTCGGAGTAGCAGTGGGAATAAAGAAGAGTTAGCTGTGATTCCAACATACAGATCAGAGTTACCCTTGGCCAAAAACACTCTTCTCTTCAAGCTTATTTTTCATATCCCTGTACTAAATCATTATTGATGTTTTTGAAAATCTTAGAGCTTGCTAGGAGTTCTATGGGCTCTGAGAAGAAACTATAGAATGTTCCCCCCCCCTTTCTGTCAGTGGGATACACACAAGAACAAACAATCATGGATTTCCAAACATGAAACTACATGTGTTTTCTGAACGGCAGGCCGTAGTGAAGACTGTTTTTAATATGTGCCTGTGCTAGTGAGTATCATCTGAGGGCTTATAAGGTGGTGTGTGTATATATTCTTACATATGAAAGTCATCAGCAAGAAAATAGAAGTTATCCATATGAAACAAGTACATAGGAAAATTGTCTACTTTGATTTTTCTGAATGTCACTTAATATCCGATCAAAAATAAAAATCTGTAGGAAGTAAATGGGGGAGGTGTAGAGTGTGTAGTTTTCCAAGAGATAGATCTTTTTATTCCACCAAAGCAAGACCACCCACCAAAGCCCACTAACTTCCTAGGTTTAGAAAGTGCATTCTATATTCTCATAGCAGTAAGATTATAGATCACGTTTAACTATGGGCTTTTTTAGGGTACAGTCAAAAAGCTTTTGATAATAAAATCTCTGGTCTTAGAAAAGAAGTTTATCATGCTGGAAGCCTCTGGGTTTGGTCCCATCAGCTAACAAAAGGAACTATGTCATATGAGCCTGTCACGATCCTATTTTGAAATTCAGTTAATTTGACAAGAAAAAAATACATGTTTTCTGTCATCCACTTTTATTTCTTTCCACAGTACATCATGGCATGAAATTTTGCCACAAAGAGCACAAACGGAGTGCAATGGAAACATTCTACCGAGTCCAAATGAGTTAGATCTAGGGTAGAGTATGTAATTTGATCGGACACATTAGTAAAAAACAAGGACTACTTTCCTAAATTGGAACTTTAGAATGTGAAATTTCCAGGGTGACATAGTAAAAGTCGGTTGTGTGTCTGTATATGTTGTCCTGCAGGAAAAGAGATCAAGTTCATTTTAATGACATTAGCCAAAAGCTCACATGAACACACAAGACACTTTTTAAGGTGCCTTTACATATTTAAGTAAAGACCAAGAATGGGGATCTTTAAGATATTAGGGTCCATGCAAACCATGAATTTTACAGAATTGTAGAAAAATCTGTGGAATAAAAAGTAATTTGAGACTACTTATATACCACCCCCAATTCCTGCTTAGACATACATGTTTCATTGGCAACATATTTATCCTTCATGATTTATTTAATATCTTACTTTATATTCTCTGTTAGAGTTGAAATATGTTTCATTTACTACTATACCCAGTACCCAGTATGGTACCTGGCCTATGATAGGCTCTAAATAAATAACCCCCCCATCCTAGCCCCCACAGTGATAAACTTGACCTTTCCTCCCAACTCTGCTCTTCCTGTCGTGACTAAACTGCCTGTTGAAGGTGTCAGAATTACACTCCCCAGGCACTCAGGAGCCAAACTTTCAGCCAGATTTCCACAGTTTCTGTTCTTCTGTTTCTTTTCATTGTGATACCAAATTCAAACAAATTCTCTCAGATTTTCCCCTTTAATCTTTTTCTACCTTTCACTTCCTATCAAGGACTTTGATGGTCTTTCTCCAGTCTGAAGCCTGTGGTGATGAACGCATAGAAAGTGATGTAGATTCCATTTTAGGCTGTGTTCCTGCTGTGTGGTGATGCATGTTTTCTTTCCTTCTTCTTGCCTTTTTTTTTTCCCCTTTCTTTCAGGGATGGGGTTTGCTCTCCTTAGCTGTAGGCATCCCATTGAATTTCCTCTTATCAAACCAGAATTTCATATGTGTAAGATGTCAGCAGTATTTCCTGAAAGTTCTAGGGCATATAAAGAGGGAAAATTAATAATATTATGAGTATATAAAACAGGGAAAATTTATATATAAAAGTATATATAATATGCTCTGAATATATAAAAAGGGAAAATTAATACTATCACCCAAGCAATGATATTACAAATGAGAATATATCTAGGTCAACAAGATCCTCAAAACAGCTATGAATGGATGTCACTAAAAGATCCAAGTCCATGAAGCTTCCCTAAGTAGGAAGTTGGGCTAATAAGCCTTTATTCACCTTTCAGAGTCCGAGGCTGATTACATTTATTTTTCCTGAATATACGACATGATAATACTAATTTTGTAAATGTCCAAGTTTATTGGTATCAGAGACAATGTAAAGGGATTTCGAGTTTCTGGTAATGGCCACCAAAGTTATTCATAACAACCTTCCCTCAGCAAGAATAATTTTAATTACCCTAAGAAATATTTCTTAACTTTTTTTTTTTTTTTTAAGCAAGGGTAATGTGAAAAGATAATAGGGAATCACTAGGATAAAACTATAAGGAAATTGGGAACCACAGGTGCAAGCAATGATTCAAACTATTTTTTTTCATCTGGATGGTATTTGCTGATGCCAGGCAATTTGGACTTCTGTTTTGAAAGCCTTGTAAGGCAAGAGGAACAAAAATCAAACTCTGTGCCTGTCAACAGTAAAGTCTTCCAATGGAAGCTTAACACAGTAGGCTGGGACCCCAAAAGTCTCAACCCTCAAGATGCGATGCTAAAAATAGTTAACGTGTCATCTTGACACTTAAAATTGGATTTAGGTGTTGTTGAACATATGGATGGGGGTAATGATGAACAGGAAGTGGTTTTAAAAAACTTGAGCTAGGACAACTGACAGAATGGGAGAAGATATTTGCAAACGACATATCAGATAAAGGGCTAGTGTCCAAAATCTATAAAGAACTTAGCAAACTCAACACCCAAAGAACAAATAATCCAATCAAGAAATGGGCAGAGGACATGAACAGACATTTCTGCAAAGAAGACATCCAGATGGCCAACAGAACATGAAAAGTGCTCCATATCACTCAGCATCAGGGAAATACAAATCAAAACCACAATGACATATCACCTCACACCAGTCAGAATGGCTAAAATTAACAAGTCAGGAAATGACAGATGCTGGTGAGGATGTGGAGAAAGGGGAACCCTCCTACACTGCTGGTGGGAATGCAAGCTGGTGCAACCACTCTGGAAAACAGCATGGAGGTTCCTCAAAATGTTGAAAATATATGACCCAGCAATAGCACTACTGGCTATTTACCCTAAAGATACAAACGTAGTGATCCGAAAGGGCACGTGCACCCGAATGTTTATAGCAGCAATGTCCACAATAGCCAAACTATGGAAAGAACCTAGATGTCCATCAACATATGAATGGATAAAGAAGACGTGGTATATATACATAATGGAATACTATGCAGCCATCAAAAGATATGAAATCTTGCCATTTGCAACAACGTGGATGGAACTAGAGCATATCATGCTTAGCGAAATAAGTCAAGTGGAGAAAGACAACTACCATATGATCTCCCTGATATGAGGAAATGGTGATGCAATATGGGGGCTTAAGAGGGTAGGAGAAGAATAAATGAAAGATGGGATTGGGAGGGAGACAAACCATAAGTGACTCTTAATCTCACAAAACAAACTGAGGGTTGCTGGGAGGAGGGGGGTTGGGAGTAGAGGGTATCCTCCATTTTCCCACTGCCCAAAGTAGCTCTCTTTTGGCCTCTTCTGACCTCTAAGCCTATCTGAAGTTCATTTTGTCCCCTTACATTAAAGAACCATGAAATGATTTGAGTTCTTTCACTAAGTTAGAATGCTCTAAAGGGAACTTCCCATGCCTGGCGCTTCTGACTATAGGATTATGCAAGTGATGCCATGGTTGACAACATTTTAAAGAAAAGTCAACAAAATAACCATCATAATGGAAGGCTGAACATACTTCTTGGAGTCATTGATAGAATAATAGATTAAAATCGGTAGGATAGAGAACACTGAAGCAACAGTACTAATAAGCTTGGGTTAATACAAAGAAGCCATAGAAAAATGTCATATTTCTCCACTGACTATCCATCTAGTTTTTCTTTTCCCTTTCTTTTATTTTGACCTTATTGTGTTCTTATATTTTAAGTCCATCTCTTGTAAATAGCCCAAAGCTATTTTTTTAAAAAAGTATGTTCTTACAATCACTGCCTTTTATTTGACAACTTTATGGATACTGTACACAATGGCATTTTTAGTCTTTTAAAAAATCATATTCTCAGAAGTCTGGGTGGTTTAGTCAGGTAAGCATCTACCTTCAGCTAAGGTCGTGATCTTGGAGTCCTGGGATCAAGATCCATGTCAGGCTCCCCTCTCAGCGGGGAGTCAGCTTCTCCCTCAGCCAGCCTCTCCCCCCTGCTGGTGCTCCCTCTCTCTTTCTCTCTGTCAAATAAATTTTAAAAAGCTTTAAAAAAAAATCCTATCCCTTTCTTCTTTTTTTCCTGTTTTATTTTGCTTCTTTTATTTCATTTCCTGCTTTTCTGTTGGGATAGATGGCTAAGTTCTCTCTTTTGCCTTTTTTCTTTTATTTTCTCTCTTCTTGTAAAAAGTTATTATTCTATTTTTATTCCTTTATTTCAAACTCTTGATAGTTTCCCACATTTATTAATGAATTGTGGAATATATCCATATCCTAACCTCTGCTAACACAATAAAATTGTA
Organism: Neogale vison; assembly: GCF_020171115.1. Lineage (NCBI taxonomy): Eukaryota > Metazoa > Chordata > Mammalia > Carnivora > Mustelidae > Neogale > Neogale vison. Next base: position 172,705,223 of record NC_058091.1, read on the forward strand.
ACTCTCTAATTATATTACCTCTCTGACTTACATACGAAAATATTCTTTGCCTCTGTCCTATTTATTCATCTCTCTCCCCCACCCCTTTGTCTTTCCACACTTAGTTAAATGCTCTGTAGGGTTTCTTCCCTCTGTTTCCAAGCTGAAACTTTTCACAAACGTCTAGTGAGTCTTGGCTGCTAGTTCTTATTTAAGAGAGGCATGAAAAGCTCTGGTTTGTAAGCAGGCTTTGACACTAATGGGCCTCCCTTCAGTATGAAAATGAAGCTCTTCTGGCCACCTGTAGTTCAGTATTTGTGGGTCTCTTCTCTGAGATCTTTGAGCCATCCAAAAGAACACAATATGCGATGAACACAGTCAATCAATACTACTAAAATAGAGGAAAAAGATTGAATTCAGTTCTTCTACTATAAAGATGGGAGAGCACTGAGGTAACCTACCAGGAAAGTACTAGAGTGTGCTGGGAGGAGGCTGGTCAGTGGGATTAGGTCACCTGTTTTAGCCCGTTGACCACCCATAGAAGTTAGACTCCCATCCTTCCACAGAGACTGGGAGATGGAGGCAGTGTCTTTCTTGATGATTGCATTTCAAAGACATAACTTCTGTGCTCTGGAAAAAGACATTCCTGGGTGGTTGAAGATGTAGATGTCAAAGGGCGAAGAAAGAACTTAGCATTGCCAAGTTTTCCAAAGTAGGTGCTCTAAGGAAAGGAAGGTCATGGGCCTTTAGTCGGGAAGAAACCTGTCGGAACTTCAGGGGATGTGAGGGAAACATTAAGGTTACCTTGGTCAGAGCTTTAAAGAAATGTATGAAACCAAGTGAATTGTTTGCTTTCTGAGAATGAATGGGGAGGAAGCGTGGGGACCTCAGAGTTGACATGCAGACTTGTCATTGTTACCACCCAGCATCAGCCCCGCTCTGCAAAACACCCTCCTCTGTGTGATGCTGGGTCTTCTGCAGTCAGATAACCTCCGGTCCCCTGCAGGCACGGGGTGGGTAGTGTCTGCTTGTATGGTATGGGGACACAGACTTCTTTCATTTCACCATTTTTGTTCCATCCTAAGCCTCATCCTTGCCTTCAGCATTCCCAGGAACTCTCTGGGGCTCTAACTGGCAGACTTTTCCTCCTCATTCTGCCTTTCTAGAAGTATTTAGACCTGAGCCTTTTCTTCTGAACTACTGCTCTGCTGTCTGGCCTCTCTCTTCCCACCACTGGTCAGATTCTCTAATCTGTTGTCTCATTTATCGTTCTCTTGGTCCTACCTGTCTATAACCTTTTGGGTGACAATGTTTCCTTTTCTTCATTACATTGCAATTATTCCTGTGAGCATAAGGGTGCATACGTGTCATCACATTGGTATGATAAACTATAAATGTAAGCCCTTGACTTCCAACTTTAACTCACATTCAACCACTCCTAGCCTGCAACATGGCAAGAGATGACCACAAGTGAACAGAGTCAGATTGTACCTGATACCCTTGCTTGCTATGCAGATAAGTACTGAGTGGGTAAGCAGACAAGGTGCATGAAGGCAGAATGTACCCAAAGGTGGTTCTCGCTGGTAATGGGGACCACACAAGAGGTCCGAGGACTTGTCGTCACTTTGCCATTGAAAAAACACTCTTGCAAGTGGTGTTTCTTCAGGATGCTATATTAAGTATAAAAAACATAAAACTGGGCCTATAAAATGATATTATGAGAGAGAACCAGGAATTTGAATTATTAATATTTTCAATAAAAATTTGAAAATGTCTCAGAGGGCAAATAAAAATCCTGAGATTATATATATATTTTTTAAAAAGCTCTGAAGAAAAGCTACTGAGACTGAAGAGTTAAGTTTCCCAGAAGAGCCCGCAACGATTGAGACAGGAGCAGAATATTTATAAGAAATGTCCATGAGTTGACAAAGGGAACTATTTCTACAAATCACATGTGTTCCAGGCAAAATTACTGTAAGGAACATGCTGGCATAACTTTGGAATTTCAAACATAAATTTAAAAAATCCTAAGGGCTTCTATGTAAAAAGAGAGAAAAATGTAAGAATGTTGTTAGCTAAAAATAATTGCAAATTAGGCTGACTTCAGAAATCAGACTTAAAATCTAGATTCTAGTAATGTATTTTGTTTGGTTTGGTTTTATTGTTGTTGTTTTGTGGGTTTTGTTTATTTTTTAAGACTCAGAGATGAGAACACAGGATACAAAAATGATATACTCTGATCCCCAATGGGTAAGATAAAAAATTTGGAAAAATAAGGACATTGGGAGAAACTATGCCAAAATATTAGTAGTGGTTGCTTCTGATTGGTGGCAATTTTATTAATCAGTACGTTCTGATATTTTACAATTTTCTGCTACTTTTTAGATGTTCTAAAATGGTCATGTATTACAATAATAACTAGGAAACATACAGTTAAAAATTAAAGAAAAATTTAAAAAAACCATTTTTTCCCCACTAACATTCTTCTGGACTAAGATCTGTCAAACTGGGATCACAGAATCCTGAAGCCATTTCTTGAGCTCGCTCTTTAGTAATCTCTGGCTATACCTTAAAGGCTTAAGTAAGGCTGTGACATTTCAATCAAGTGTTAGATGAATCTGAACATCTTCCCATGAGCTTCCTACAGCCTTAAAGTTTTTTTAAAAAGTTTTTTTGGAACACTTTGGAGTCATAAAAGCAAACTTTCCATAAAAAAAACACACACGCTATTTTTTCTTGAGAACTAAAACTTAAAATTTCTGCAGAGGCAATGGTTTGTCAAAACAGAATTCCCTCAAAGGTATAAATCATGGTGGCTTGCCCTGGGTCCAGTTTGAGCTGTTTCCGCTTGGGTTAGACTGGAGATAAAGAACCATCTCCCTGGCACTGGTGGGTTTATGTTTTTTGAAGGCTAGTGGAAAAACCACACAGTCTATTTTATATTGGCTGCAGTGACATTATAGATATAATAAAATTGTAGTCTTCTACGGTAGAAGTTGCAAAATTACAACTAAGACACCCGATACAACTTACATACATGCTTTACATGAATTGGATATTTTTAAAATGGATTGGTGGCCCAAATCATTAAATTATAAAATGGTCCTCCCAGAATTCTGGGTTTGGAGGCTTCTCTTAAAAAACTGGAAAGCCTGGAAATATTGGGCAGCAATTTGCTGGAGGTTAGAGAGGTTCTTTAAGAGAGGTTAGAGACCTTCTTTAAGAGAGGTCTCTGTTCTCCTGGCTTCCAAAAACCTACCTGACTCATCCAGGTTAACTGCCTGGCTCCAGTAGGCATTTGGATTGGTGAGTTCCGTTTAAAAAGAAGGATGTTAATCCTAATTGACAGCTATATTGATTAAGTGAAAAATGGATACCCGTGGAGGTTACCTGTGGTGTTTCTGTGAAAAGCTATTGCTGGTTTTTGACTCAGACATCCTGGATTGTGTGTCAGCTAGAATGACTTTAGACGGAGCTCACATGGTAAATGAATTTCTCCTCCGAGTAAAAAGGCCTGAGCTGAAGTGACTCCAAGGTTGGTCAGTTTAGGAACTCGACATTGTCCACAAGGATGTAGAAACTGTCTCTCACACTGCTTGGGCATCCTCAGAGAATTGGTCTTACTCTCATGCTGGCTCCCCTCAAGGATGCAAAATGGCTGACACAGCAGCTATCAACATGCAAAGATAGTACACTGCAGAAGAAAAGCGCACCTCCCTTCTTTGGGTCTCTTTTAAAAGTTAAAAACACAACAAAACAAGCAAAAAAAAAAAAACTTTCCAGAATCCCCTTCTAGCATATCTTCCCTGTTACAACATTGGCCAGAACCTTGCCTTAATGTCTAATGCTAAACTAAACATGGGCAAGGTGAGTACAGAACCTGGGATAGGTTTAGAAGAGTCAAATCCTAACAGAGACATAGTTTTGCCTTCCCTCACCGCTGGGCAGGTCACACTGGGGATAAATGGCCCCAGAGTAAAACACTGACCTATCACAGGAAAGGAACTGTGGGAAGGGGGAACTGATTTTAGATATATAAATAACATAACCTGCTACCAATTAAAAAGGGTTCTCTAGCTTTGTAATGGCCTCGGGCATACTGAACTTCTCTAACTTCAAGTTCTTTGTCATGCCCTTTCCATGTGCTTATCATAAATATTAAATGAGACAACATATGAGAAAGAGTAGGTATTTCATATTTGGTAGTTTTTTTTGTTGTTTTTTTTAGAAAATGCCAGATATATTTCTGAAAATGAAAAATAGTAAGAAATAAATTAGAAGGGTTGTAGAAATTCAAAACAAAACTTATTGAAATCTTTGGAAAACTTGCAAAATCCTGTTTTGCGTGAAGGTTTACCTTAACCTTAAGACATATTTTAACTTCCACTTAATCAATGGATGAGAAGTGCCATTCAAGATTTTGAAGTAGACAGTTGTGTTAGTGAGGTTTAGATCTTTGTGAGCTCGTGTATTTTATGTAAGAGAAAAGTGGACATGGTACCCTTAGCGACACAGCTGAAGTTTGGCCGAATTCGGTATATACCACCTCTCCCCACCCTGTCAGTTGGATAAATGAGAATATGGGGTTGTTTGATGTTCCACCAGAAAGGATACTCCGTAGCAAGGTACAATATAAAGCAGGTGTTACAACGTGCTCTACTGGGCAGGATGACAAGTGATGGCTTCCCCAGAGTCATAGCCAAAGACAGATTTAGTGGATCTTGCTTTATGATGGAGAATGCACACACCAGGGCTTCAGATGAAACTCTGCCTGCTGAAGTGAGAGTATTTGCATTTATACTCCCAAGAGAGCTTTCATCAAGTGGCAGGAGAGAGTGAAATTCTGAAGTCGGCATGTAACACAGTCACCACCTGATGATCTCTATCAAGAGGACTACAAAATCAAATTAAGACCTCGGGAAACCACAAATGTAAGAATCTTGCAAATCCCTCTGGTTTCGAAGACATTACTATTTCCAAGGGGGAGAAGAAAAAAAGTACAGAAAGCTTGCAAGGTGATCCAAGTAACAGCCGGGCATTCCAGCAGGTTCTGAACGTTCTTTGCATTTACATGTTTGCAGAATTAATGCTCCTTGGAGATCATCTATCAAAGGGTATGGCTTGCTGACATTTTCGGTCGCTTGTGGCCTCAGTGATGACAGTGTACTCAGGTTAGGCCTTGAAAACAGAATGAAACTACCCGCAATGGCTTCAGCTTCTACTTAGGAAAGCATGTTTCCACAGATTTTGAAGAAAAAAAAGAAAAGGAAGAGATTGCCTTGGTAAGAAGACTGTGATTCTAAGTCTAGTTTCTTCTCCAGATATAAATGCCTCAGATCCGTAAGCAAAGTCTTCTAATTTCTACACCCCCTAATTTCTACACCTTCTTTAACTGTATGATAAGGATAGTAGTATCTATACTTCCTATATTATTCCTGTTCCAATTAAATTCTCAATAGGTTTTCCATGGGAATATTCCAACATTATTATGGAACAAATACTGCCAAGAATGATCAAGACAGGTACACTGATCCTAATAAAATAGTCATGTTGTTTTTTTTAAGATTTTTTAAAGAAATGTATTCATTTGAGAGAGAGACAGAGCACACAGGCAGGGGGAAAGGCATAAGGACAAGCAGGCTCCCCATTGAGCCATCCACAGGAGCCTGACATGGGGCTTAATCCGAGACCTGGAGGTCATGAACTGAGCCAAAGGCCGACACCCAGCCATCTGAACCACCCAGGTGCCCCAGTAGTCACATTCTTATTCCTTGGGGGAGAGGGACTGAAACATCTGACAAAGTCTCAGAGATCGTCATGACCCTTGGCCCTTAAATATTTCTCTCACATAGCCATTGAGCAAATTAAAAAAAAAAATTAACATTGATATATCATTATTATGTAATACAGTGCACATTCATATCTCACTGATCATACAATGCTATTTCTCTCCTTTAATATGGGACAGGCTCTCCCCAACCCCCCCCCTTTTTTTTTTTTGGTCTTGTCTTTCATGGCCTGTCCTTAGTATTTAAAGGAGCACAGGCTCAGTGGTTTGTAGCATATCCCTCAGTTTGGGTTTTTCTCATTGTTTTTCCATTATTTAATTCAGCTTATGTATTTTTGTCAGAAATAGTACGTATGTGATATAGCATCTTTCTCAAAGCAAATATCCAGAAGCACTGGATGTCAGTTTGTTCTCTTCTTTGTTCTATCAACTTGATTAATTAGTTCAGGTAGTTTCTGCCAGATTTCTTTGCTTTAAAAGAAATAGCTTTGTAATTGGTCAGTAACCTGTTGGCCAGCAAATTTAAAACTACGTAAATATTTTATTGGTCAACAAACTTGAACTTGTGGTTTTTGTTAGGGTCCGTGATCAAAGGAACGAGACTGATACAAAGCGAAGGTCAAGCAAAACTTTATTTCGCACCAAGCATCAGGAATCAAACTACCGGTCAGAGCTACCTCTTACGAAAAGGCGGTGACGATGAACCCAACAAGGTCACTTCCAAGAAGGCCACTCTGGACGAGGCCGCTCTAGATGACGTTGCTGCTCCACAGATGAGGCCGCTCCATGATTGGAGCCGTTCCCAAGAAGAGGCCACTCCCAAGACAAGGCCACTGCTCAATGAAGTTTCTCCCCGGACAAGGCCGCTCCCAAGAAGAGGCTGTTCTGGACAAGACCATTTCCTGGATGAGGCCACTCCCAATGACGAAGAAGCAACAATGACAAGGAGGACAACCCAGATGACACAGACTCTGCTCCCCACGATGCTACTCTGACCAGGCTTCCACCCGGAGGAAGCCACCACTGCGGACAAGGCCACTTGTGGTTCAGGGTGGCGAGGCATTTTGCAGGGAGGCTGCTGGTGTCTAGGGGCCGTTGGCATCTCAGGGCTGCTTACACCTCCAGACTGCTGGCATCTAGGGGCTGCAGGTGTCAGGACCGACTGCTGGCCTCTAGGGTCTGTAGGCATCAGGACCGCAGGCGTCGAGGGACCGCTGACAACTGGACCCCAGATGTCTCAGGACCGCAGGCGTCGAGGGACCGCTGACAACCGGACTGCAGATGTGTCAGGACCGCAGGCGTCGAGGGACCGCTGACAACTGGACCGCAGGCGTCGAGGGACCGCTGACAACTGGACCGCAGATGTCTCAGGACCGCAGGCGTCGAGGGAACGCTGACAACTGGACCGCAGATGTCTCAGGACCGCAGGCGTCGAGGGACCGCTGGCAACTGTACCGCAGATGTCTCAGGACCGCAGGCGTCGAGGGACCGCTGACAACTGGACCGCAGACGACTGGACTGCTGGGCCGCCGGAGGCTGGAGGCTACAGGCGATGGCTCGGGCCGCCGCCGGAGGCTGGAAGCTGCAGGCGGCGGCGCTCGGGGCCGCCGCCGGAGGCTGGAAGCTGCAGGCGGCGGCGCTCGGGGCCGCCGCCGGAGGCTGCACGCTGCAGGCGGCGGCTCGGCGCCCCGCCGAGGCTGGAGGCTGCCGGCGGCGGCTCGGGGCCGCCGGAGGCTGGAGGCTGGACCGCCAAACGCGGTTATAGCTCTTACAAGAGCTGTTACAGCTCTTCTATACACCGTTGACTCCCCTGCTCTTCTGCGACTTCCACCGCTCTCCGCTCCACTTCACCGCTCTCCGCCGACTTCACCGCTCTCCGCCGACTTCACCGCTCTCCGCCGACTCCATCCCTCCTGTAGCAGCCGCTGCTCTCCTGCAGCAGCCCCCGGCCCTCCTGCAGGAGCCCCCGGCTCTCCTGCAGCAGCCCCGGCTCTCCTGCAGGAGCCCCCGGCTCTCCTGCAGCAGCCCCGGCTCTCCTGCAGGAGCCCCCCCTTGGCAGCCTGGCAGAGCAACCTTTATGGGGGTGGTTGAGCCCCGCCCCTACACAGGTGGCCAATTGAATTTCAACCTTCCCAGTGGATATACATACGGCCTACTGATTGGATGACTCCACTCAGTCTGCCCCACCCTTACAGTTTTAGCATCCAGCAGTGTGACATTTATCCCTATCAAAAAAAAATGTTTTTTTTTCAAATCAGTGGTTTTTCTCTCATTTGAGAAAGTTAATGCACACATCAGGACTCTCAGTGGCCTGGCCATGTCACAGGTCTAACCATAAGTAAGTCAGCATGGATTTATAGGAAACACCTTGACAAGGAATTATAACAGGAACCAATCAAAATCCTCCCACTCACCTTGTAGCTGGCTTACCTTACTGTAGAAAACAGGACCTGCTAGCCTTCTAAGGAAACCCCTGACCTACTAGCCAAACATGCTCTGTTTCCCAGTCACGTGTCATAATTCTTTGTGAAACTTACACTTGCCCCAGATCCCCCAGCAGGAGTGCTTACGGGGCTCTGTGCTCTTCCAGTCCATGGATCGTCTCCCTTTGAATGAAGGACATTAAAGTCCTTACTAAATTGTATTATTTTTGTCATTTGACCCATCCCTTTCAACTTTAACATATATTCATTATTTGTTTATTGGTATAAGCACTGTTTCTTTTCCCAGTATTGCAGTCATTACAGTCATTTTTCATTTTTGATGCTTAAATTGTTCTAGATTTGGCCAGTGGAAGCCCCATCAAACCGGTTCCTGTTTGTTTCCCGCCTTTTTTTGGGTACTCTTTGGAGTAAGGAGACTCAGGCTCATCTCGGGCTTTCCCTGAAGCACTCTGGGGTTTCCTAAGAGCCCTAGTTCAATTTTATAAAGAACTATATTTGGAAACCAGGAGCTCAGAGTGGATGTTGTTTTGGGGTGTCATTTCTTCTAGGCTCAGAAACACCTTTCATACCTAAGAGAAAAAACTAATGTCAATTTTTATTTAAGAATTTTAAAGAAAATTAAAATGAAAAACTTGTCACGGAGGAGGATAAAATGGGAAGTATGTCCCACTGCTACAGGAAGTTTAAACCGTTGTGGAAAATAATCTGTCAATATGTAATGAGGTTGAAGATATTCATACCTGTTAAGGCAGCAATTTCTTCTTCAGGCATCCACCCTGGGGATGATGTTCCATCGGTACAAAAAGAGGCATGTTGAGGAATGTTCACTTGGCAGTGTGGATTAACGTAAAATTATGGGCTGTGATAAAGAAACTCTGGTGTATTTATCCAATGGAGCCCTTTTTAGCAGTTGGAATTCATGGATTAGAAATATATGTTTTAATATACAATTCAAACTGAAAATGTAAAAATGAAAAAAAGCCATTCTAAAGATATTATAATTTGTCTAAAACACACAGCAATGTTACTTATGGTTAATGTGTATACCCACATGCATTTCCTTTATAAAAACATGAATTAGAATGATAAGGGCCAACTTCAGGTTAATGGTTGCTTTTGGCCAAAGGAGAGTGGAGGCCATTAGATAAAGCTTCAGCTCTCACTCTTAACCTTCATTGCTTTACTACTAAAAGCAGAAATAGGTACTTTTGTAGATTTTAAAATATTTTATAATTTATAAAAACTTAAGTGATTACATATTATCCTATGGGATTTTTTTCTAACAGTATGGATATTTAGCAGAATTTTTTTTTCATTTTATTTTATTTCTTTTCAGTGTTTCAGAATTCATTGTTTATGCTCCGCACCCAGTGCTCCATGCAATACATGCCCTCCTTAATACCCACCAACATGCTCACCCAACCCCACACCCTCTTCCCCTCCAAAACCTCCAGTTTGTTTCACAGAGTCCACATTCTTTCATGGTTTGTTTACCCCTCTGATTTCCCCCAACTCACTTCTCCTCTCCTTCTCCCAATGTCCTCTGTGTTATTCCTTATGCTCCACAAGTAAGTGAAACCATGTGACAATTGACCCTCTTTGCTTGACTTATTTCCCTCAGCATAATCTCCTCCAGCCCCGTCCATGTTGATACAAAAGTCGGGTAGTCATCCTTTCTGATGGGAGGCATAATACTCCATTATATGTATGGACCACACCTTCTTTATCCATTCGTCTGTTGAAGGGCATCTTTGTTCTTTCCACAGTTTGGCGAGTGTGGCCATTGCTGCTATGAACATTGGGGTACAGATGGCCCTTCTTTTTCCTAAATCTGTATCTTTGGGGTAAATACCCACTAGTGCAATTGCAGGGTCATAGGGTAGCTCTATTTTTAATTTCTTAAGGAATGGCCACACTGTTTTCCAAAGTGGCTGCACCAACTTGCATCCCCATGAACAGTGTAAGAGGGTTCCCCTTTCTCCACATCCTCTCTAACACATGTTGTTTACTGTCTTGTTAACTTTGGCCGTTCTAACTGGTGTAAGGTGATATCTCAATGTGGTTTTGATTTTAATCTCCCTGATGGTTAATGATGATGAACATTTTTTCATGGGTCTGTTAGCCATTTGTATGTCTTCTGGACAAGTGTCTGTTCATGTCTTCTGCCCATTTTTTGATGTGATGATCTGTTTTGTGTGTGTTGAGTTTGAGGAGTTCTTTATAGATCCTGGATATCAGCCCTTTGTCTGCATTGTCATTTGTGAGTATCTTCTCCCATTCCGTGGGTTGCCTCTTTGTTTTGTTGACTGTTTCCTTTGCTATGCAGAAGCTTTTGATCCTGATTAAGTCCCAAAAGTTCAGTTTTAATCTCCCTTTATGTCTGGAAAGTTGAATCCTTTAACAAAGATATCAAGATACACCCAGGAAGAATCAAAATAACCTTCCTTTTTTTTTTTTTTAAGATTTTATTTATTTGACAGAGAGAGAGCACAAGCAGAGGGAGCAGCAGGCAGAGGGAGAGGGAGAAGCAGGCTCCCTGTTGTGCTGGGAGCCCGATGTGGGACTCAATCCCAAGACCCTGAGATCATGACCTGAGCCAAAGGCAGATGCTTAATGCACTGAGCCACCCAGAAGCCCCTTACCAGAACTCTTGAGAAGCAGATAGGTAAAGCAATGATGAGAGAACCCAGAAATCCAGAAACTAAGGAACTTTAGATCTTTTTTAGCTTAAGTGTTTTCTTTTTTGGAGAATGTATATTTTCCCCCCTCCCCACCCCCTCATCCCAACCCACGCCTTTTTCAGCAAGGCATGTAAATGTGGCATCCTCACAGTACCTTCCCGTGAGGGAGAATGGCATCTGCAACACACTGTTCAGTCATTTTGAGCTGCTGTGGAAGTAAATGTTAACATTGCCTCAAAATGCATATATACATTTTACATCCTAGACTACGAAATGTTTAGAAAACTTAACATTCTGGAGAAGGAAGGTCATTTCAACTGAATCTAGTGTTCGAAGATATTAGAGGAGGCAGAATTAGGAACCAGTTGTCTGAGGGGAAATTAGCCTTACAGAAAGGCAATCAAACCTGGCAGATCTAAAGTAGAGGCTAAGGAAGTACTTACCAGTAGGAACCGCACAGAAAGGAGAGGAAGGTATTCAGTGAGCAATAGGCCAGTTACTTTCATAGGCCATAATTATGAGATAATAAGACAATTTTCTCTCCCACACACACAAAAAATATAATGAGAGAGGAAAAGGGAGATTTGTCCTAAACTAGTGTGTGGGTGGACGGGCACAGGAAGAAGCCAGCACAATTCACAATGATGCAGGGCTTTAAGGTATATGGAATAATTTGAATTGTATTAATTAAATGATTCCTAAGCTCTAGATTCTAACTCCACTCTCAATTACTTAATAACCATTAGTGAGACACCTGACTTCCTTGAACCTCAGCTTTCTCATCTGTAAATAAGAAAGATGTACTCCGTTATCTACTTCCTTTCCCACTTTAGCATCCACGAATCTGTGAAATTCAAATCATTTAATCAATAGATACCATACTTATCAAGTATCTGCCGTGTACAAAGTATTCTAAGTTCTTTAAATGTATCCTCTCATATCAGGAGGTTTTACCAGCATTTTCTGTAGAAGGTCCAAAAGTTTGTTAAGATGTAATAACTTGCTCAAGATCCCTGAGCTTGTTGGTGAGGGAGCCAGGATAGACTGGGACTATGAAAAGTTCTTACTTGAAATATTTTTCCATGTAAGGACTCACTTGGGTAAGCAAGTGATATATAATGCATAGAAATCATTGTATGATCTCGCTCCTCATGTGATGCACCTTAGTGTGAATTGTGTTAATAAGGATTTCATTTATCTGAGATACCAGCATTCCTCTTATTGTGTAGACAAGAAAGAAGGAAGAGCATGAAGGGTATGGTGGGGAAGTACACAGACCTGTAGAATGGGAGATTTCAGATAACCTAGAGCAGCACCTGAAAGTCACTGGAGAGCTTATAGGACAGAGAAGAAGAACTGAAGATATGAAAAGAGCTCAAAAAAGAATTCCAACTGCAAAAACGGACTCCATCTGATAAATACACCCGAGTGTCTTAATCACAGCCTGTATTTTGGCTCTAATCAGTAATACCCAGTGAACATTCCAGAATATGCCTCTTTTTGCAAGGACGTGATGGCACTCCCGGGGTGAAAGCCTAAAGAAGCAACAGAAGGTATAAAAAAAGTCTGACATGTGAGATTTCAGAATTAACCTTTGTAATCAACCAACCAAAGCCAGAGCCTGCTCTACCTGCCTTTGTGGTATTTCGTAAATACTGTCAAACCGAGAAATGGCCTTCTTTTCCCTTTTCTCTTGCTTATTTTACTTTCTAGTTTGTCAGAAAAAAATATTCAGGTTCAATGATAGAAAGGATGGATAATATCAATATTTTTCCCTAAATTAAGATTTCTGAGAAATATTTCCCCTACACACACACACACACACATTTTTATCTAAAAGTGGAAAAAAAAGAGAAGTTTTTTCTTTAATTTAGGCAAAAAGAACCTTAGTTCCAACTATCTTACTATTTTAGGTCAAAGACGATTTGTATCTGAATGAAGGGGACATATTTTTCTTTATTCAAGAAGACTGATTTAGACGCTTACTCTAAAAGACTCTGCTGGCCATGTTTAAATTATTAGAGGCCTTGGTGAGTCAGTTGTTTTCTGTTTCTGGATCATTTACATTTGTCTGTTTATTTGTTTGATGGTGTTCATATTCGAGCTACTGGGTTCAAGTACCAGCATCACAGTTCTAAATTATATTTCAATCCATGCCTCATATAAACGACCTGGTGGAAGGATGCAATAAAAGTGTACTTTGTAATCCTGAGTCTACTCATGCCATTATAGAAAGTACAATGTCAGCACTTTCATTTCCATTATACACCCTATTTGTTCAGAAATTATATACAGAGCCATAAAAATTTGCTTGGCTGCGATGTATTAGCTCAGCCCACGGATAAACAATTAGATAAAAACCATAAAATGGCTAAGACAATTGATTAAGAGTAAAGTTTGGGCCAACTGTGTATGTGACCTGGGTTCAATGTCATTTAGAAACTCTTTCTGCCATAACCAGAAAAGAGCTGTGAGACAAGGATTCTCAGGCTAGAGAAAAAAATACCAAGGCATAGACATAGATGCCTGAGGCTGGTTGTTTACTAGGTAGGTTTGCATATTTCTTTGCCTCATTTGCAAAGTAAAAGAAATTAAGGTAAGAATAAAATTTCTACTTTGATGATATTTCAGTGTATCAGGAGAGCTTTTGTGTGACCCAAAGATGAGGAAAATTATCTTGAAAGCTCCTCAGCAGAGAAAAAGTTCCATCTTATAGATCAAGGAGTGGAAGAATTCTAGAGGACAGATATCAATCAGTACTATTTTATTTCTTATTATGTCTTTTTCCTTTGGAAAATATTAAGTAAGAATCTAGGTACTGCTCATGTGGATTTCTCAACCATCTGGTAGTGTTCTAGACAGCTTGGCTACAACAACAAAATATCACAGACTGGGTGGCTTACACAGTACACATTTATTTCTCATAGGTCTGAGGGTTACAAGTCTGAGATCAGGTGTCAAGCTAGTGTGGGCCCTTTTTCTGGATTGCAGATGACCTCCTTCTCTCTAGGGGAAACAGAGAAAGGGGGAAGGGTCTGGTCTCACTTTTTACTCTTGTAAGGATACCAATCCCATCCTTGGGGAAGACCAAGGACCTCTTCCTTACCTCATCTAACCTAGTCACCTCACAAAGGCCTCTCTTTTAAACAGCATCACACTGGGTATTAGGATTTTTTTAAAAATTAAATTAATTTATTTATTTTCAGAAAAACAGTAGTATTCATTATTTTTTCACCACACCCAGTGCTCCATGCAATCTGTGCCCTCTATAATACTCACCACCTGGTTCCCCCAACCTCCCACCCCCTGCCCCTTCAAAACCCTCAGTTGTTTTTCAGAGTCCATAGTCTCTCATGATTCACCTCCCCTTCCAATTTACCCCAACTCCCTTCTCCTCTCTAAGACCCCTTGTCCTCCATGATATTTGTTTGCTCCACAAATAAGTGAAACCATATGATAATTGACTCTCTCTGCTTGACTTATTGCACTCAGCATAATCTCTTCCAGTCCTGTCCATGTTGCTACAAAAGTTGGGTATTCATCCTTTCTGATGGAGGCATAATACTCCATAGTGTATATGGACCACATCTTCCTTATCCATTCATCCGTTGAAGGGCATCTTGGTTCTTTCCATAGTTTGGCGACTGTGGCCATTGCTGCTATAAACATTGGGGTACAGATGGCCCTTCTTTTCACGACATCTGTATCTTTGGGGTAAATACCCAGGAGTGCAATTGTAGGGTCATAGGGAAGTTCTATTTTTAATTTCTTGAGGAATCTCCACACTGTTCTCCAAAGAGGCTGCACCAACTTGCATTCCCACCAACAGTGTATAAGAGGGTTTCCCTTTCTCCACATCCTCTCCAACACATGTTGGATTTTAACATAAGAACTTGGAGGTCATAGTACAAACACTCAATCTGTAACATACAGTTAGGTTTTCTCTTTGGGCTGATTTGTTTTGAAAGATCAGACAGAGATTCCAAAAGTTTCAGTGGTTACTTACCTTGGACAAGACCTGATTGCACATGCAGGATGACTGACCGGGTTAAAAGCAACTGAACTATTTTCTTTCTCATTTGGGTCACTGAAGGGTGATCTTCCACTACTCTCTAAAATAATGTTTTGAAGTACTATATGTTAAAAAAAAAAAAAAGCCCTCATACTATATAAACACTTTGGAACACTTCATGCTCTGTTATATTCTTAAAGCCCTACTGTTAAGATTTAAATTTCTATTCTGCCACTTAACAGGTATGTGAATATGGACAAGCCACTTAACCTCTCCATCCTCTAGCTTCCTTATCTCTCATACAAAGGTAGTAATAGTATCCAGCTCAGATGTTGTTGTAAGTATTATATTAATTGATAAATGATAAGTACCTCCTTCTCTCTAGGGCAAACAGAGGAAGGGGGAAGGGTCTGGTCTCACTTCTTACTCTTGTAAGGATACCAACACCTAGTAACAACTAGCTAACTGCTAGATGGGGAATGCAACAGCTTGTTTTGCCAAACTATGTTCTCCTAGCAAGGGTTCTCTGAATCCATATATTCCTAGATTAAAAAAAAAAAAAAAAAGCTTCACAATCCCATTGGCCAGAAAAGAAATCCTCATCCTGTGGTTCTAAACTGTACAATCATCTGTGACATAAAAGAAAAGCAAAATGAAAAGAGAAAAAGACAATCCATTTTTCCCTCTTCCTTTGAGTTTCAACTAATAGGCTTCATTTGAGAATACAAAAATAGGATATCCATTATTTTAAAATTGTGTAAGTTCATTGTCAAGTGTTAAATAATCAGATGAGACACTAAAATACTTGCCTGAACTGTTACTAATAGTTGCTGCTTTTTATCTTTTAAAAAGTTGAACAAATGTAACTATTAATGTCACAGCCAGGACTTTTTCTAGAACATTTCATAAAATTTGTTCTCAAAGGTAAGGTTATAGTTAACCAAAATCTACTTATTCTTTACCATCACAAAAAATATTTTTTAAAAAATTAAATATGGAATTGTTTCAGTCAAGTCTAGACTGACTTGTAGACTGATTTTGAAAAGTATGTAATTTGCTCAAAAGAAAATTAATATTTCCTTTAGCTTTTCTGAAATAGGCAGCATTCCATTTTTCTCATAGACAATTATGAATTTCATTAGAAGGGCTGATTAATCCAAAAGCAAATTGGTTTGGCTTAAATAAAACTGTAAAGCTGCTTAAATTAAATCAAATTAAAGGATTAGATTTAATGTATTTAAAGACAAAAGCATTAAACATATTTTGTTTGGCTGAGAAATATAGGTGTCTAATACAGACTTCTATTTCTGAAGCTACACCTTTAAACTGTAGAAAGGAGCAAGGTCTTCTCTTCCAAATTATTCCCATTTGTAGTATTAAGTAAATAATCACATATGGTGTTGTTATGAAGGAATCCATGAAACTTAAGTCTATTCACCAAATGGTACTTCTATTACAACATGGGGACATAACCTACAAGGTAGGTTGAACCTTAGAAGGAGTTTGCTGCTATACAAATGTTTTCTGGTGTTCAAGGTGTGTGCTTGTCCCTATCACTGGGTAAATCCCAACAATGGCTCTACTTCCAACGGGCTACAGACGGATGGCAATTCAATCAACTCATATGGACAGAAGGTGAAAAGTGCCAGTTCTCCAGCTAAGTTCTCGGTGCAGTGAAGACACTCCAGACAGAAAACCACCATTGCACATGTCTGGGGATTAAACAGAAATGAAATGTAGAGGACACCACTGACCACCTAAACCAGAGGATCTACTCCAGAGCTAAGATGATGATGAACTGCCATTCTCCATGACCATCCCCTTAGGCCTTCATCAAAAATGCCTGCAAGATGAGGGCCTCCTGTGGCTCTCTCTCAGCACCTGCGCTACCTCACCGCCCTTTCGAGCCTTCTGCAAGTTACAAGAACACTGCGTCTTGGGCATGTTGTATTTTCCTGCAAGCCCATAAGTAAGTCCTATTTCCAGTGTGAGAGCTAGAAGACGACTAAGTGAGCACTACTTTGGGAGCAAGTTTTCCTCTCTAAAACTTCCATGAAAAGATCTAAATCAGGAAGAAACATGAAAAATAAAAGGAAAGTTGGATCCACGTTGGAGACGATGAGAAATTTCAACTAATCCTAGAGAACATGAGACGAAAGGAAGGGGGGAATGCCTCTTGTTTGCCCACGAATAGGCTGCTTAAGAGTAACTAAAGCCAACAATGGTCCAATCCTGTCCACATCTTTGACAGATAGTATAGACTCAGAGGGGAGGCCAGCTGCGGGAAAATCAGGAGACCCATTTCAAACCAAGTGATGACTGTGGAAAGGGGTCTGTTTCCTAAAACCATATTGAGCAGAAAGTCTCATGCTCTGCAAAAGGGACCCCATAGGGACTGGCTTCTGACCAGAGAAGCCCTGGCAGGCCCTTTACAAGACTCCTGATGGTCTTGGGAAACACAAAACAGAAAGTTTTCATCGCAGAGCCACAAATTTTAATTCCTGTTCTCCTTTTCTCACTCTTCCCAGGCTGACATATCACTGGATTTGCATAGTAAATGCTTTCAATCCAGATGAAAGCCTGAGGAAATAATAGATTTACTGTAATTTAAGATAGATATCCTCACCAATCCCAAAGGAAGTTTATTTCTATTTCAACATATTCATCTTTATCAATGAGATTAATACTTGCACAGTAAATAGAAAAAGAAATACCGTATCTTGAAAAGAATAATACAATATGTTCCAAAGAAACCAGAGCAAATATATCCTCTGAAATAGAATAGTGCAAAGGAGAAAATGACATTTTCAAATGTTTAATTTGTATTTTTAATAAGATTTTGAGATATCACATCTAGGAAACCGCAGTAGCCCTATGTAGGAAAGAGGTGCGGAAAAGCATTGCTTCAGCAAGTGTTCCTCGATTGGCTGCCCTGTTGCAGGCACAGAGCTAGGCTCTGAGGACCCAATTATGAGTGAAAAAGACACCTTTCCTGCTCTTAACAAAATTATATTTAGATGATAGCTATTCACCTAATACCACTTAATTAAAATTAATTAGAAGTGTGCACAGTGCTATGGAGATGAACTGTACCGTAAATAACACGGAAAGCAGGGGAGTGCTGATCAAATCTGTGCAATCAAGGAAGGCTTCTCTGAGCAAGTGATATCTAAGCCAAGAATGAAAACAAGAGTTGGAATTAGCCAAGACTTGGGGAAAATATGAAATGTGTAGAGGAAAAAATCAAGTGGGAGTCAGTAAAAATTAAAAAAAGAAAAAAAGACAACAAGAAAACAAGGGTCCAGGAGAAAGTAAAGATGGAAGGCTACAAGATTAGGCTTGAAAGGGAAGCAAGGGCCAGCTCATCTCTGGTCCAGGAAGCCATACTGAGGAGTTTGAATTTTATCCTAAGACTAATGGAGGCCACTAAAGAATTATAAGCAAGAAAATGATGTGATAAAATGTGCTTTTAGAGTATTCTTTCGGCAACTCTAGAGAGTAGACTGACGGAGGGTGGGAGAAGATGGGATGGTGAGGCCAGGAAGGCAATTGAGTAGTCAGAACAGGAGGTAACAGTTACTTGTAGGATAGAGGTAGTCTAATATATGGGAGTCATTGGAATCCTGAAATCATTGCTGGAAATGAGAAGCATTATTGCTGATGAAAAACTGCAGTGGAGGAAATTATTTATGAATGGGGGAAAAAACTTAAGCTGGAGGTCATACCATTCTCTTAGAATCCAGAGGAAAAATCCCAAAATGATAAATATGGTGACAGAAATATTAAGCATGGTCTAAGAAATCATATATTAGGGGATCTAAGAGGTGAGAATGGCTAAATGAAATGGGGTGGGGAGAAGGAGCAGAGAAATGATATAAGACGGTACAGATTCAAGAAATGACCTATCAAGTGACAAAATATATGGAGAAAACTTAAATCCATTTTGATAACTGAAAGAAGCTAGTTTGGAAAAAGATGCCTACTGGAGGACTCCACCTATGTGATATTCTGGAAAAGTCAAAACTACAGAGATGTTAAACCATCAGTGTTTGTTAGAGATTCAGAGACAGGGGTGTAGGGATGAATAGTTGGAGCATACAGCACTATTAAGGCAGAAAGACTGTTTTATGGTTCTGTAATGGTGGAAAAATATTCTAGATTTGTTAAAACTCATAGAACTGAACAATACAAAGGATGAAACTTAATAGATTTTAGTTAATCTTGTATCAGTATAAGTTCAATAATTATAAAACATGTACCCACCACACTAGTGAAAGATGTTAGTTAATAGGTAAAACTGTGTTTGAGGAAGTTAGGGGGTGGGTGGAGAATGGAGTATTTGGGAATTCTGTGTACTCTGTATAGTTTTTTTCTGAAAATCTACTATTGCTCTTTAAAAATAAAATCTAATAAATAATACAAGACAACTGCCCAAAGTCAAAGAAAAGCCAGAATTTACAGAAAAATGTTTACCACGTATCTGGTAAAGTTGTTTGGCCCCAGGTATGTGACATCAAAAGAAGGAAAGCCAGACTGAAAATGAGGTGTTCCATAGAAATAAATTCAGCTAAAGGGGAAACAGAAGAAGGGCATAGAAGGAGAGTAGGAAAAAAGAGGAGGAAGGATGATTGTGAATCATCTTAATTACCCTTTAAAATACAACAAACATAAGGGGAAAAAAAATATCAAGAATATCTTAAATGAGACAGTGCAGCCCGTTCCAGCCACCAGTCAGAGGGAAATGGACATGGAAAAACAGCATTTCCTTGGGTCTGGTCTGTATGGTACAGTCAGGTGGCTCTGGTCACAGGTGATTCACATGGAGCTGAAAATGAAATAGGCTATCCTACCTGTTGAGCAAAAGCATGGGCAGACTAGACAAAAGTGAAATGAGGAGAGACGGTTTTTGGAAGACATAAATACATATTTTAGAAGTGAGGATTCCTACAAATGGCTCATTGCTTCCGGCAGAGGGACCAGCTGCATGGTACAATCAGGCTGGTTAGAATTGTATGCTTATCAGCCATGAAATAATTATTTGGGGGCTAAAGTAAAACTAACATAAACTTACTTTTTTTTTTTTTTTTTTGCCTTCTATCAGAATAGTCCATTTTGCTGGATCAAAAAAAAATGTGTATGTATATTTTTTGACTCTTCCTCCTCTATTTTATTCTGGTTTAATCAGCTATCCCTTAGAGGCACATTCCTAGCAATAAGCCTTGTATATCTTTCTTTATCTAAGACCAACTGTTTCTCAGACTTTTGAGTACTTTGCACAGTGTTTTCTCATGCTGCCCCTAGTGTTCCTCTATAGTAAGAGAGACTGAAATATTGAGAATTGCACAATTTCCCTGAAATACATTGGCTGGATCAGTAAAACGAGGCGTGTTTGAATGTCAAAACGTGAAAGAACCAAAAAGTACAATGGAAGACAGCACTGGTGATGCAGCTAAGGCCAACGTTTCCCTACAAAATACTAAAAATCATTTATGTGTGACAATCTCGGGAAGCTACTACCAGGAGAGCCGAGACAAGTAGATTCTACTCTGTGATTCTCCATGTGAAAAATCTCTCAAGGCATAAATGCTAACAGTGATGGGGAAAAAAAAAATCATATTGTAGGGGCACCTGGGTGGCTCAGTGGGTTAAAGCTTCTGCCTTCGGCTTAGGTCATGACCCCAGGGTCCTGGGATTGAGCCCCACATCGGGCTCTCTGCTCAGCAGGGAGCCTGCTTCCCTTCCTCTCTCTCTGCCTGCCTCTCTGCCTACTTGTGATCTATCAAATGAATAAATAAAATCTTTAAAAAATTCATACTGCAGAGGAAGGGAAGGGACAATCTCCTTAAAAAGAGGCATAATAATCAAATCCATTTACCAGGATTGCAATATTATTTCGGAGGTTGAGTAAGAACTTAAACTTGTATAGAGCTAGTTTTTCTTAGATGAGTTGCCCTTTTATTTTGGTTGTGAGCAAGGAAGGAAACCTTTCTAAGTATCACAGTCATTTTTATTCCTAATGGGGATTCTGCCTCAGTCAGTGTTTTCATAAAGGCAATTTTTAGGCAGAAAGAGAATCTGACCAAATTGAATGATGAATATACTTTACAACACAGCTAAAAGAAGACAGAGATCAATAAATCCCTAAAAGCTAGTCCCTGCTTATGTATTTAGGGCCAGGTTCAGCGGAAATCACATGGATTTTTACATAAATCCCAATGATTATTTCTGAGAGAGAGGAAAATGAAAAGGATACAAGGGCATTGACAGTATTGCACAAAACTTCTCTTTGATGAAACAGCAGCTCCAGGTAGAAGATTCATGAAGTTTGGGGGACAGTGATTCTGGAGTTTAACTTAGCTGTGTAAGAAAGGAAAAGAGAAAAAGATCAGAGAACCTCTGGCTTCAGTGTTGAACCAACCATGCCTTGAATCTCTGACATTGACCAAACTTGGACAGTTGGCTGAATCTTAGCTCAGACATACTCATGAGTACTAATACTACCCTGATTGAATTCTTCCAGAAATTTTATCAACTGATTAAAGTATAGATGCCAGTTTTTAATTCCTTGAGTGACACAGAGAAAGAGAGAGAGAGAGCACAATTTAAAATACTAGATGAGGGGCGCCTGGATGGCTCAGTGGGTTAAAGCCTCTGCCTCCGGCTCGGGGCATGATCCCAGGGTCCTGGGATCGAGCCCCACATCAGGCGTTCTGCTCAAGAGGGAGCCTGCTTCCCCCTCTCTCTTTGCCTGCCTCTCTGCCTGCTTGTGATCTCTCCTTCTGTCAAATAAAGAAATAAAATATTTAAAAAAAAATTAAAAAATACTAGATTATTCGTAAAGTGACTTTTGTAAACCCAACAACTTAACGTAATAAATAAGGCATATACTTCGGGCGCCTGGGTGGCTCAGTGGGTTAAAGCCTCTGCCTTCTGCTCAGGTCATGATCTCAGGGTCCTGGGATCAAGCCCCGCATCGGGTTCTCTGCTTGGCAGGGAGCCTGCTTCTTCCCTCTCTCTCTGCCTGCCTCTCTGCCTACTTGTGATCTCTCTCTCAATCAAATAAATAAATAAAATATTAAAAATAATAAGACATACACTTCAACTCAACTGCTAGCTCTTGCCTCAGTTAGCTGTGGACAGAGGAGTAAATCCTGTAACACAAGCCACTGCAACCTATGATTAAAACACTGTTCAGTGTTGCTAGTGGTCCTTGAGGTTGGAGTAGAGCTGCCTATGCTGATTAATGATTAATATTGAGTGTGACTGATTCATTCAGTCAACTCTATTTTGAGGAGATTCCATCGGAGGATTCAGTCTTCCATCTCAGATTATCCTTCTTCTGCTGGCCATCTGGGCTTCCATATTGGCATCAGAGAAGAGGAATAATCATGTTTCTGTTTGAAGATTGCAGGATCAGGTCACCATAGCATTGCTTATTATGAAGGTCATTTGGAGGACTATAAATCATGAGTAACCCGACTAAGGCTCTTGAGAAGTTTCCTTGCTTTCTTGTACATGTTTATAACAAGGTACATTATGGATAACAGCTAATGTGAATATATGTGGTTGATGTTTCTTGAAACTACCTAATAAACTTGTGGAGAATTTCTTAAACTCATCCACTCGATAATTAAATAAAATTAAACACTAGATGCATTTGAATAAAATTAACGTTGAAAATTTTACTGCAAGACATCAGAATGTTAAAGAAGATACATTGTGAGTGTTGTGACTTTGTTAAATGAGTATTTCTTAAGCTGAGACCTGGGATGTCAGATGGTTCAACAAAAGCAAAAGAGAAATGACAATAGGAAAGTTGATTATACGGAGATAGTGGAAGAAATGTATTGCATGCTTCAAGGGGTTACGTGGGGAGGGCAAGGCAGAGTACAGAAACACAGGACTTACAGTAAGACCTTTATTACTGGAGTATTTGGTATTTAAGACTGGATTGGTCAGTTCAAACCCCCAAAAATAAATAATTAAAAAATAAAATTTTGGTAAGTTTCACAGAGGTCTTGTCTCAGGGGCACACAAGAGGAAAGCCCCGGGGTGGACTGTTGCTCAAAAGGGCTGCTGGGAAGTCATACCAGCAACTTTCATTTACTTGTGCTGTCACCTGTTGGGAGGTTCAAAGCTCTTGCAGGCTACTTAGCCACAGAAAATGGATGCTGAGGCAGCCAGATCATGGGTTTTTTTATCTGAATAGTGGGTTTCTGTTAGGTGGACACAGTGTGTAGTGTATTATGACTTAATGTGACTGTAGAGTCCTGCCATGTAGCAATAGTGCCATACTTAGAATAGTACCATTCTTTAAAGATTTTTATTTTATTATTTATTTGACAAACAGAGATTACAAGTAGGCAGAGAGGCAGGCAGAGAGAGAGGAGGAAGCAGGCTCCCCACTGAGCAGAGAGTCCGACGCGGGGCTCGAACCCAGGACCCTGAGATCATGACCTGAGCCGAAGGCAGAGACCCAACCCACTGAGCCACCCAGGCACCCCTAGAATAGTACCATTCTTATTTCCCTTGATTTCACATTTTAGGAAGTGCTGCACTTGAACAACCCCACTGCTACACTGTGTAAAAAGAGCATGAAACCAGATAAACCACAGGAATTCTTGTTTTCTCATTTGTGATCAAAGAAAATAACTAAAAGAGTGTCAGAAAAATCTTCATGTAAATTTGGATTTTCCTCCTTTGGGTAAGTGTATCTTATTTGAAGAAAATGTCCTCATTTAGAGTGGTTAATTGATAACATCAATCATCACATAGCTTACTTGTAGTCAGTCAATGCATATACTGATCTAAACAAATGTGAGGCATGAAGCCAATATGTCTGTGCTATAGAATCTAGTTTTTGTTTTGTTTTCAGGTAAAGATGGCAGCCAGTGCCAGCCAGGCAACTGACTAGCTAAATATTCTTTGTTTTATCATGCTCTAATGAATAGTTAGGAATAGCCTTAGTAAACATATAAAAATATTGATATATTTATGTTTGTGTGAGCATATATATATATGGTATATATATATATATTGGTATATGTGTGTATATGTGTATCTTTATTATTATATGCTTATTGTTTATACTGCAATTATATATAAATTATTTCTAAGAATTTCAATTTAGTTTATTTTTAATTTTCATATTTTAAAAGTTTTTTTGAAGTATAGTCTATATATAATAATACTTTCAGATGTAAAACATAGTGATTTGACTATTGTATACATTATGAAATTTTATTATGCTGAGTCTAATTGCCATCTGTCACTATATAGAGTTATTACAATCTTACTGACCATATTCCGTATGTTGTATTTTATATCTCTATGACTTACTTTATAACTTGAAGTCTGTATCTCTTAATTCCCTTAATTTATTTTGCTTGTGCCCTATACTTAGAATAGTTTCAAATCTGGGATTGTCATACCTCTAGGCTTCTTCTTTCTCCGAAGTACTGTGGTTATTCAAGATCTTGTGGTCTTGTACAAATTTTAGGATTATTTCCCCTACTACTGTTTAAAATACTATTGGTATTTTTTTTAAGTTTTTTTAAATTTATTTGTCAGAGAGAGCGAGTGCACACACAAGTGGGGGGGGTGGCAGGCAGAGGGAAAAGCAGGCTCCCCACTGAGCAAGGAGCACAATGCAAGACTCCATCCAAGGTCGCTGGGATCATGACCCAAACCAAGGGCAGATGCCCAACTGACTGAGCCACCCAGGCATCCCAATTGGTATTTTGATAGGGATTGAATTAAATCTTTAGACTCTTTTCAGTAGTATGGACATTTTAGTAATATTCTTCCAATCCATGAACATGTTATATCTGTTATTTGTGTCATCTTTATTTCATCAATGCAATTTTAGGTATAAGGTTAGATTGCTTACATGAAATTTCAGTTGTTTCTTGAAGTTGTCCTATGTCATGAGACACTTCCCTCTTAGAACTGCTTTTGCTGCTTCTCAAAGATTTTGAACCATTGTGTTTCTATTTTCATTGGTTTTCTAACTATTCCTCCTTGACTTGTTGACCTAGTTGCTGTTTAGTAAGTAGCATGTTGTTTAGTTTCCACGTGTCAGTGGGGTCTTTTTTTCCCTCTATTTTTTTACTGGTAATTGATTTTCAGTTTCGTACTATTGTGGTCATAAAAGATGAATATGATTTCATCTTCTTGAATTTATCAACACTTATTTTGTGGCCTAACATGTGATGCATCCTGGAGACTATTCCATGTGCACTTGAAGAGAATGTGCATTTTTGCTGTTTTGGAGTGGAATGTTCTATATATATATAGATAGATAGATATCTATATATCTCTGTTAAATTCATCTGGTTTAATGTGTCATTGAAAGCCATCATTTCCTTATTGATTTTCTGCCTGAATGATCTATCCATTGATGTAAGTGGGGTGTTAAAGTCCCCTATTATTATTGTATAACTGTCAACTTGTCCCTTTATGTCTATTAATGTTTGCTTTTTATATTTAGGCGCTCTTCTGTTGGGTACATAGGTATTTGTAATTGTTAAATCTCCATGTTGAATTGATTCCTTTATCATTATGTAACATCCTTAATCTCATTATATTTATTTCTGATTTTTAGTATGTTAGTCACCATACAGTACATCATTAGTTTTTGATGTAATGTTCCAAGATTCATTGTTTGTATGTAACACCCAGTGCTCCATACAGTACGTGCCCTCCTTGATACCCACCACCAGGTTCACCCATTCCCCCAGCCCCCTCCCCTCTAAAACCTGTTTCTCGGAGTCCATAATCTCTCATGGTTCATCGTCCCCTCTGATTACCCCCTTCATTTTTCCCTTCCTTCTCCTAATGTCCTCCATGCTATTCCTTATGTTCCACAAGTTTGTTTGTTTGTTTGTTTTTAAAAATTTATTTGACAGACAGATTGCAAGTAGGCAGAGAGTCAAGCAGAGAGAGAAGGGGAAGCAGACTCCCCACTGAGCAGAGAGCCCGATGTGGGGCTCCATCCCAGGACCCTGGGATCATGGCCTGAGCCAAAAGCAGAGGCTTTAACCCACTGAGCCACCCAGGTGCCCTGTGAAGTTTGTTTTTAAAGTGTTTTATCTGATATAAATATTATTACCCAAGCTTTTGGTGTTTTTTGTTTGTTTTACTTTGATTTGAATGGAATATCTTTTTCCGTCCTTTCACTTAGAGTTTGCCTGATTCTTTAGGTTTGAAGGTTATCTCTGGTAGGCAGCATACCAACTTTTTTTTTTTTCTTTCCCAGTCTCTTTGTGGAAATTCTGAGTTTATCCACTCTTCTCTCAAGTTGAATGGGCATCTTTATGACCTTTACTTAGAACCCTTCATCCAGTAGATTGCTTATCTCTATTCTGTTTAACTCTTTTTCCATTGCTTTTTTCTTGTTCTTTCATTTGGAACATTTTACTGTTTCATTTTGTCTGCCTCTCTTTGTCCGAGGTAAGTCAGTTATGTCTCCTGGTCCTTAAAGTAATGGCCTTATGGAAAAGGAATTCTCTGCTGCCCTCTGGTAAAATAATCCCTTGTCACCAGAACCAGATGCCCCAGGGCTGTTCCCTGTATGGCCCGTATTTGCCTTTCTGCTCTGCCTGGGCTCTGACTGCTGTGGCTGCACTGGTGGGCAGGGCATGTTCTCACCTGCTGAGGCAGACACACTGGTGTTCAGGCCTAATTTCGCTCTCCCTGAGGCTGGAGTTGCCCTGGAGGGGTGTTATTTCACACCCAGTGGCCAGGCCATAGTCGCTCTGTGGAGATGCTGGTCCAACTGAGGCTGCCTGTTGAGTGTGGCAGGACTCCAGCCCCATGGAGGGGCGCTTTCCCGGGTGGTGGTGTTGGGTGGGACAGCTCTACCGGGGACTGCACCTCAGGGCAATGTGTGTTAACAAGGGAGATGGAGTGTCAGAACTGGCTCCTTAAAATGTCCAGCTAGGTAAATTGAAAGAAAGCAAAAAAAAGAAATGGCACCTACCAGCCCTTCTGCCCTTGGAGAAAGCTCCTACAGATCCTTCTTCCTACAGCACATGTCCTGAAATTAAGCAGTAACTCTCCATGTATAACCCAGGCTCTTTTCATGCTGCTGCCTCTCTTCTGGGCCTCAGACTGATTGATCCACCATGTTGTCCCTTTATGTGCAGAGATGTGCTGATTTTTGAAGCCAGACATTACGTGATCTCTTGTTCCTAAGAAAGGTCCTAAAGTCCAGGGGTGTCCAGTGTGGGGTTTGAGCCCCTCACTCCTCTGAGCTTATTAATATCCCTCCCATTTGTGAGTAGCCACACTGAGGGTTTGGTTCACAACCGTGTCTCTGTTGCTTTTACCCTTCTCTGTGTGGCCTTCTCTCTGTATCTTTAGCTGTGGAAGATCTGTTCTGCCAGTCTCTAGGCTTTTTTCGGAGTGAGATCCGTTACGTGGAGTCTTGGATTGTCTGTGGGAGGACATGAGCTCTGGGTCCTCCTCCTCCACTGCCATCCTCCCTGAGAGTCTGTTCAATAGTTCACTTTCTCAAACAGGTAAACACATACCTTATAATTTCATTCACTTTAGTTATTTGTTTAGGTACTTTGTCCTTTGTCCTTGCCTTTTTTTTTTTTTTTAAGATTTTTTATTTATTTCGAGAGAGAGAGAGAGAGTGACAGAGAGAAAGAGTAAGTGCATGAGCAGAGGGAGAGAGCAGACTCCCCACTGATCAGGGAGCCCAACGTGGGGCTTCATAGAATGACCCCAAGACCATGACCTGATCTGAAACCCCGGTGGATGCTTAACCAGCGGAGCCACTCAGGTGCCCCATCCTTGCTTTTTTGACATGAAGAAAAGATATTTATATTATTCTAAGTTAATAAGGTATACTTTACATCCAGGATAGCCTCAGGCTCTGAAAGAAGCAGCAAAGACTAGTGCTGGGGGATGGGGGGGAAGCAAAGTTAAGTTGTCCATTATGGACATATACTTTCCAGCCATAACAGAATACTTAAAAATAGAATTCTTATCAGTCTTCTAGTGTACAGGTTTTGATCCCCCCAAAACTGATCATTTGGCTCAGGATAAATGATCCATATGTGTAAATGACAACTTTCAGAATATCCTACTAGTAAAATTAGGTAGAATCCTTTAAAAGTGCGTGAAAAAAAGAACTCTGCCATTAAATGAAACAAATGCTATTTCTTTAGAGGACTGTAGCTCTCTGGTTTTCTAACTTTACCCACATTATAGTCAAGTAAAAATATTTTTGCACAGATACAGGATTAGGTAACGAACTATCCTGTGGGTTAAAAGAACTCCCCAGGTCAAGAGTTTCATATTAAAAACTGAACACATTCTTGTAAAATTTAATGGACTTTCACACTGGTTGGTTAAATACATAATAAATAAAACTTTACCACCAGCCAACACATATTTCTTATAAAAGCAAATGTAAAAAAAATTGAAAGATCAAATCTCTTTTCTGTGTATTTTCTGACCAAAGATATGTCTATTGCTAGAACTCAGCCAGTGATTTAAAAAAAAATAGCAGGTATTCTTTTTGACGTTTTTATGAAGTAATATTTCTAAAGGATTAATTAAAAACTGCTTAATTACATGTCATAATTAAAGTATATGGTCCAGGGGTGCCTGGGTGGCTCAGTGGGTTAAGCCGCTGCCTTCGGCTCAGGTCATAATCTCAGGGTCCTGGGATCGAGTCCCGCATTGGGCTCTCTGCTCAGCAGGGAGCCTGCTTCCTCCTCTCTCTCTCTGCCTGCCTCTCCGTCTACTTGTGATTTCTCTCTGTTAAATAAATAAATAAAATCTTAAAAAAAAAAGTATATGGTCCAAATTTGGTATTTGTTTTGAAAAATTAAAATTTAAAAAAAATGATAGTTGTAGCCCAGACATAATGCACAAGATCATTAAAGAGATGGTCTTATTTGGTTTAGTACTTATTAGTATTTATTCAGCATTATGGAGACTGTTCATTAATGAGAAACATCTCAAAGGGGTAACAATTGAGGTTTTTTTTTTTTTTTTAAGATTTTATTTATTTGACAGATAGCGATCACAACCAGGCAGAGAGGCAGGCAGGGGTGGGGAGTGTGGAAAGCAGGTTCCCTGCTGAGCAGCAAGCCCGATTTTGGACTCAATCCCAGGACCCTGGGATCATGGCCTGAGCCAAAGGCAGAGGCTTTAACCCACTGAGCCACCCAGGAGCCTGAGAACAACTGAGTTTTATAAAAGGAGAGGGTCATGAGGAAGTGTAAAAATGGGTGTTGAAATACACATGGGCAACGTGGTACTTTGCACTTAGCATTTTCTCAGAATACAAATGACATATATATAGGGGATGTTCAGAGAAAGAAAAATGATGGAGATTTTCTTAATTACTGATTTTTTTTCCTGGTAGTATAGGGTCAGGTAAAGCTCCACATTGTCACTGTCACTTCTGAAACCTTGAAAGACCTTGCTAGAGTCATCACACATTACACATACAGATCTCAAAATTCTTTAATATTTATCATCTCCAGTTTACAACTGCATAGGTAAATGTACTTGGGAGCAGTTTGAATTAGTGTACCAACTGGTTCCACTCAAAAATCGACTTGGGTGTCAGAGAGTCAAAGGTTATTGTCTCAACTTCTGCAATATCCACAGAAGTTCTACTTAATTGCAATGGAGTAGCTGTTTCCTAAAATTTATTTATTTGTGTCAGAGTATGGATACAATACAATTTTCATTCTTGACTTTTCATGATATGAAAAAAAATGGTCATGAAGCATTTAAGAGGCTTTGGAATGACACACTGACGCAACTGGGCTTCTAGGCACAGAAGAATAGATGAAGGATAAAGGAGGAGGCCGGACATGGGCTTCATGTTGAGAGCATGGGCTCCTGGAAAATGATGTGCATCAGGTAGGGAGCCGGAAAAATGATGGGAAACATTTTGATTTTTAATGTGATCTTTATAACAATGACTTGAGTTTTCGGAAGAGGTAACTATACAACAGCAATGAGCATGACTGATGATGCCATTGCTACAAGGCCAGTCTGTCACAGCCTGTGTATCGTTGTAGCTAGTAAGCTCTATGAATTAAGTAATTCAGAATGATCTCTAGAAAGCCTCATATAAGAAATCTCTCTGGGACATTATCAGTGTTTGCCTTCACCTAAGGAACCAATGGGTTTTCCCTTATCTGGATGTGATGATTACTTATGTAATCACAGAACCCTGTTTGTTTTGGTTTCTGGGAAGCTCAAAGGCAAACTTAAACACTCTTGAATTGTGTTCTCTCAGAACAATATGTTGACGTCCTAATCCCAGTACCTTAGACTGTGACCTTATTTGAAAATAACAGAGTGATTCACAAGCTGTGTGAGGAAAATGAAGGTCCACGGATAGATGTTTAAGGTGATAAATGGAGGTGATCAATTTTACTGCTCCATTCAATTGTTACTTACTTGATCAGTGCAAAGAATTTACTTGACAATTCAGCATACTGCAAAGAGCTGGATTCTGTAATGAACCAACGAGATAATCTTGAGACCTGGGCTGCTATTGGTGTCCCATCTACATAATAGCCAGTATTGATGCAACTCAACTTCCCTCAACAGCTTTGGTTGACTCAGTGAGTACTTACCACTCCTAAGTCCAAATGTCCCAGTTTTAAAATTTTAGGTCATTCAGGGGTGCGTGGGTGGCTCAGTCAGTTAAGCACTTGCCTCTTGATTCTAGCTCAGGTCATGATTTCAGGACTCAGGGTCATGGGACCCAGTCTCGCCTTGGGCTCTGTGCTCAGTACAGCCTGCTTATCCCTCTCCTTCAGTTCCTCTCCTCTCTCTCTCTCTCATCTCTCTGTCTCTCAAATACATGAATAAAAGCTTTCAAAAAAATTTTAGGTCCACTCAGTATCTGTGTCTGCCAGAGATGCTAACAATTATATATAAAGGCCACTGCCTCTGATTTTCCCAAGTGCTACTTAAGTGAGTTAAGCAGGCTTCTTCATACTAGCTGGGAATTTGACCTGCCTTCCAACAGCATTTGGGGGGGGGGGTATGTTGGTTTCTTAGTGTTGCCATAAGAAAGTCCCACAAACGGGGTGACTATAGAAAACAGATTATTCTCTCATAGTTCTAGAAGCTTAAGGTTTGAGGCAAAGGCCTTTCTTTCTTTGAAGGCTGTAAGATATAATCTGTTCTACCTTTCTCTTAGTTTCTGGTGTTGCTGGCAATCCTTGGCAATCCTTGGCATTCCTTGACTTGTTGATGCATTACTCCAGTCTCTGTTTCCGAGGACACATGGCATTCTCCCTCTGCATCTCTTCACATGTGTTCTAAGATTCCCA
This sequence comes from Neogale vison, assembly GCF_020171115.1. Classification (NCBI taxonomy): domain Eukaryota; kingdom Metazoa; phylum Chordata; class Mammalia; order Carnivora; family Mustelidae; genus Neogale; species Neogale vison. The sequence continues at coordinate 172,736,449 of NC_058091.1, forward strand.
TCTCTCTGTGTCTCTTATCTTCTTGTATCTTCTTGTAAGGACACCAGCCATATGTGTTAAAAGCCTACTCAACTCCAATACCACCCTACAAGTACATCAGTGGGCCTTTATTTTCCCAATATAGCCTGGGAATCACAGTGTAATTTTTAGACTTGATCTTCATTCACTTCCTTCACTGTACAGTGTTCAAGCTCACACACACACACACACACACACACACACACACACGCCTTGCCAAATGTCTTTAAAAAATATATATATATATATATGGAGTGATTCAAGTTAATTGGAAAAAGAACTTAATTTCCAAATGCTAATGAATTGCAGGAGAAGACTTTTCCCTTCTTCTCTTCTTGGGTCTTTGGCCTATAATTAAATGAAGCCCCAAAGATGTGAGGCTCAGAGAAGTGACCAGAGCAGGCAGCTTTGATACTTTTTAGATAAAGAAAGAGTAAAAGAGCAAATTTGTTAAGAATTGACAAAAGAAAGGGGTTTGAACTTGGTGTAGTAAATTAGTAAAGAAGTAACAAGATGTATTTATACAGCGTTCTTGGTCATGAATTTCCTCTCTCCTGAAGGTTGCCTTCTTCCTTCCCCATATAAAGAAGGTGCCATCCTGTGGGAAACTCATTTCCTGCTTTCAGGGAGACAAAGGAGGTCAGAACATCCTTGTACCTGCTCTTTCTTAAATAACTTTAATTCTCAATAATCAATATTAGAGTGGCACATTTCTGCTCCCCTCAGATTCTATTTAGTAAATTCTCACTTTACAGCACAGGAGTACCCCATAAATGCATGAGGAAAAAAAAAAATCACAGCTGGACCTTGATCTTCAGTTAGAAGGCAAGGATAGCAAACAATAATGAGCTTATTTCTAGCCAAATGAGCCTTTTATTACTTATCCTTAACTTCTGAATATTTCATCAGTGCTTCACTGAGAAAGAAATGACACTGTATTATTTTTATAAGTAAGGTATCAGTGAATACGTGGTATGGTTATTGAATCAGAAAATTTGTTCTAAGGAGGGTATAAATAAAGGGTATGGTGAGGAAGCTGTAGCGCCTTTATTGCACTGGGCCTTGATTCCAAAGAACCAGACTTTTGATAAATGTGCAGTCTGGTTGTTTTAATAAGATGGAAGTTTGCAGTGGAGCTTAGATCACATCTCTTCAGAGTGGCTCATTAAATCCTACTATTATTGCTTATCCATTACTCAACAGTGTCCAGCTTTCCCAGGAGGAATTGGGGGAAAAGTGCTCTAAGGTTCTTTATATAAAGATATTACTACATTTTATGCTGTGTCCATAACTTTTCCAACTTTTTCAGTAATGGAAGTTTCAGACACTTTTTTTTCTGTTTAAGACAGAAGTAACATTAACCCAAATTATTAAATTTTCCAACATTCACTAAGTTTACATCAGTTATCTTTAAGATCAATGGAAAAGGCCTCTCTGGGGTTGGTTTGTTAATAAGGAAAAGCTTTGTATTTCTCTGTATTTACATTTAGTCCATCAGGAGTTGAGGTCATTGTTGTATCTTATCCCATGTGGAGTTTACCAGGTGCCTGCTGCATTAGGGTCACCAAACTAAATAACAATGACGTTCTTTGTACATTCTTTCGTAGCTGCCAGTTTCCCAAACACACCTTCCTTTGGAAGATGCCATTGATCTTCAGAGCTCTGTTCAAGTATTTCTCTTTGAATTAAAGAAAAATTTAATTTCTAGCCATCCAAGTAGTGAGATCATAATAAGCTACTCCTATATTAAAAGGCTGGAAATAAAAGTGACCCCCATCCCCAGACAACCCCCTCAAGAAAAAGAGATAGAACTGGCCATTTTCAACTCCCTTTCTAGAAATTCATCTCCTAAAAGTCTTTATAAGATGGAATACACCTAATTCTGATTCACCTAAGCCTTAACCATATTCTTTCACTACCAAAGTACATAAATATAGAACAAGTAATAATTATAGCATACTTAAGAGTTTTTTATGGCTGTTTGATGTTACATGGCAGACTCCTTGAAGACAGGGATAATTTCCACTGTTGACTTGTAGCTTTCCACAATGTTGACTATTAAATCATGACAAAGCACTGATACATAATATTAGTGTTGTTTTTCATATGTTTAAGATATATTTTTTTCTTTACCTTTCTAATGAAATATCAAGGAATGGTGTTAGACACTCAAGTCAAGCATACAGTAACTACCAAATCAAGTTTATAGGTCTACTCCCTAATATTTCATTTTGGAAAGTCACAAAGACTAGTCAAGGCATTACTTGCTATGTTCCCCACTTAAAATAATGCTCATCTGGCGTAAATGAACACTTCCTACTGAAATGTGTATTTTTTTAATTTTTACCTGTTTTTTCCAGGCCATCTCTACTTACAACTTTTCTGAGAGATAAGCTTCACTTACTAACTAGATAACTATAATAATTCCTCTAAAATGTAGAAAAACTTAAAAATCTGCCTTCTTTTTTCAATAGTCTAGATTACATGAGATACTATACCTTTGTACAGTCATCATTTGTAGCTTCAATTAATTGTCAGTTTTCATGAAAATTTACTTCTGCATTCTTCCCATAAACCAATAATTAATTCTGGATATTAGAGTGATAAGGATAGATACTAAAAACAAATACACATCTGATTTCAGTTTTAATTTAAAGAGCATTTTTTAAATTAATGACCAGAATTCATCTGAATTCATATCCAAAATTATTTTGCAAAAAAACACAATTACATTTTGCATAAGAAAGTGGAGTGAATCACTTTCTCCCCATTTAAAAAGTTTGACTGTGTCAATAAAAGCTTCTAACATTCTCAAGGAAAGAGAAATGACACTATATAATCTATATCACAGTAGTATTTTTTTTAAGTACCAATTCTGTAACTGGAACAATATATACCATCAGGAGTATTTTTTTATTTTTTTATTAACATATAATGTATTATTTGCCCCAGGGTTACAGGTCTGTGAATCGTCATGCTTACACACTCTACAGCACTCACCATCGCACATACCCTTTCCCAATGTCCATAACCCAGCCACCCTCTCCCTACACCCCTTCCCCCCCCCAAGCAACCCTCAGTTTGTTTTGTGAGATTAAGAGCCTCTTAATGGTTTGTCTCCCTCCCAATCCCATCTTGTTTCATTTTTTCCTTTCCTACCCCTCAAGCTCCCCACGTTGCCTTTCAACTTCCTCATAATAGGGAGATCATATGATAATTGTCTTCCTCTGATTGACTTATTTTGCTGAGCATAATACCCTCTAGTTCCATCCACGTCGTCATAAATGGCAAGATTTCACTTCTTTTTGATGACTGCATAATATTCCCTTCCATACCATTCCATTCCATACCACAACTTCTTTATCCATTCATCTGTTGATGGACACCTAGGTTATTTCCATAGTTTGGCTATTGTGGACACCGCTGCTATAAACATTCAGGTGCATGTGCCCCTTCAGATCACTACATTTGTATCTTTAGGGTAAATACCCAGTAGTGTGATTGCTGGGTCATAGGGAAGCTCTATTTTCAACTTTTTGAGGAACTTCCAGAGTGTTCCACTCTGGAAGTGGAACTTCCAGAGCTGTTTTCCAGAGTGGCTGCACCAGCTTGCATTCCCACCAACAATGTAGGAGGGTTCCCCTTTCTCTGTATCCTCGCCAGCATCTGTCATTTCCTGACTTGTTAATTTTATCATTCTGACTATACCAGGAGTATTTTTAACTAAAATTTAGAAAGGTATATATAATGAATAAGAACTCTGTTTATATATTGACACAAATGACAATTGAATTTTTTCTTCTTATGAATCTAACTATAAATGGATATGTTGAATGAAACATTTAGGGAAAGTTTATTTTTATTTGAAATACCAGTGTAAAATACTGTATTAGTTTTAGTTGTACAATATAGTACATTGACATTGCATACATTATAAAATACTCACCACAGTAAATGTAGTTACCATCTGTCATCATGAAAAGTTAGTACAATATTTTTGTTATGTTCCCTATGTTGTACTTTTTATCCCCCTGACTTATTTATTTCATGACTGGAAGTTTGTACCTTTTAATCCCCTTCGCCTATTGCACCTGTGCCCCATACACTCCCCTCTGGCAACTACCAATTTGTTTTCTATAACCATGAGTCTCTTTCTGTTTTCTCTCAGTTTGTTTTGTTTTTTTTTTTAGATCCCACATTTAAGTGAAATCATATGGCATTTGTCTTTCTTTGACTTCTTTTACTTTGCATGAAACCTTCTTGGTTCATCCATGCTATCCTGAACAGCAAGATTTTCTTCTTTTTGTGGTTAATAGTCCATCCCACACATCACATATTCTTTACCCATTCATCTATCTGTGCATACTTAGGTTGTTTCCATATCTTTGCTACTGTAAACAATCCTGCAATAATCATAGGGGTATATATATCTTTTTAAATTAGTATTGTGATTCAAGTAAATATTCAGACATAGAATTAGATCATATGGTATTTCTACTTTTAACCTTTTGAGGAATCTCTATACTGTTTTCCACAGTGGCTGCACCAGTTTACATTCTCAATAAATAACTGTGCACAAAGGTTCACTTCCCCACATTCTCTCCAGCACTTACTTCTTGTCACTTTGATACTAGTCATTCTGATTAGTATGAGGTGACATCTCGTTGTGGTTCTGATTTGTATTTCCCGAATGATTACTGATGTTGAGTATCTTTTTGTGTGCCTTTTGGCCTCCAGTATGTCTTTGGAAAGACATACCTGTTAGATATAGATATAGATAGAGATAGAGATAGAGATAGAGATAGAGATAGAGATAGATATAAATATGTAGAATGTCTATTCATGTCCTCTGCCTTCTTTAATCAGATTGGGGTTTTTTTGTTGTTGAGCTGTAGCAGTGTACTTTATGTTTCGCAAATTAATATCTTAGCAGATATGTCATTCACAAATCTCTTCTCCCATTAAGTTGGTTGACTTTTCATTTTGTTGATGTGATGGCTTTCTTCACGATATAAAAGATTTTTAGTTTGATATAGTCCCAACTATTTATTTTTGCTTTTGTTTCCCCTGTCTCGGGAGACCTAGGCAGGAAAAAAAAAATGCTAAGGCCCATGTCTAAAAGTTCATTGCTCATGCTTTCTTTTAAGGGTCTTATGGTTTCAGGTCTCACATTTGGGTCTTCAATCCATTTTGAGTTTATTTTTCGGTATGGTCTAGAAAATGGTTTAGTTCCCTCCTTTTGCGCATTAGCTTTCCAGTGTTGCCAGCACCATTTTATTGAATGGTCTTTTCTCCATTATGTATTCTTGCCTCCTTTGACGTAGATTCATTTACCATAAAAATAGTAAGTGGACTCTCTATTCTCCAACGATCTATGTATCTGCTTTAGTGCCAGTGCCATACTGGTTCCAAGTAGGTGTCTAGTGTATCTTGAAATTCAGGGTTGTGATGCCTCCAGCTTTGTTATTTACCAACTTTGCTTTGGCTACTCAGGGTCTTTTGAGCTTCCATACACATCTTAGGATGCTTATTTTAGTTTTGTGGAAAGTACTCTTGGTATTTTGATGGGCATTGTATTAAATCTGCAGATTACAGTGGGTACTATGGATATTTTAACAATATTAGTGCTTGTAATCCATGCACATGAAATATCTTTACATTTGTTTCTGTTGTCTTCAGTATCTTTCATCGATGCCTTATAGTTCTGAGAGTACAGATATTTCACCTCCTTGGTTAAATTTATTCCTAGGTATTTTGTTCTTTTTGCCGCAACTATAAATGGCATTGTTTTCTTAATTTCTTTTTCTGCTATTTCATTACTAGTACAAGAAAACACAACAGATTTCTAAATATTTATTGTGTTCTCCAACTTTACTGAACCTATTTATTACATCTAGGTTCCTCCCCCCCAATCTTTTGGGTTTTCCATATACAGTATCATTTCATCTGCAAATAGTGACAGGTGGGTATTCCTTACCAGTTTGGACGACTGTTATTTTTTATTTTTATTTATTTATTTTTTTTGTCTGACTGGCCTGGGTAGGACTTCCAAACCACACTGGAAAAAAGGGGGGGTTAAAAGTGGACCTCTTGGGGCACTTGGGTGGCTCAGTGGGTAAGGGTCTCTGCCTTCAGCTCAGGTCATGGTCTCAGGGTCCTGGGATCGAGCCCCACATCTGGCTCTCTGCTCGGCGGGGAGCCTGCTTCCCCCTTCTCTCTCTGCCTGCCTCTCTGCCTGCTTGTGATCTCTGTCAAATAAACAAATTAAAAATCTTAAAAAAAAAAAAAAGTGGACCTCTTCGCATTGTCTCTGATCTTAAAAGATTTTAGCTTTTTACCATTTAGTATGAAGTTAGCTGTGGTTTTGTCGTATATGACCTTTGTTATGTTGAGGTAGATTTCTTCTATTTCTACTTTGTTGAGAATTTTTATCAAGAATGGGTATTTTTACCAGGCGCCTGGGTGGCTCAGTGGGTTAAGGCGCTGCCTTCGGCTCGGGTTGTGATCTCAGGGTCCTGGGATCGAGTCCCGCATCGGGCTCTCCACTCAGCGGGGAGCCTGTTCCCTCTCTCTCTCTGCCTGCCTCTCTGTCTACTTGTGATCTCTGTCAAATAAATAAATAAAATCTTTAAAAAAAAAAGAATAGGTGTTTTATTTTGTCATGCATTTTCTTTAAGTATTGGAATGGTCATATGATTTTTATATTTCATTTTGATAATGCAGTGTACCATCCTGATTAAATTGCATAATTGAATCATCCTTGCATTCCTTAAAAAAAAATCCCACTTAGTCATGGTGTATGATCCTTTTAATTCATTTTTTAATTCTGCATGTTAATACTCCATTGAAGATTTTAGCATCTAAGTTAATCAGGTATATAGGAGTGTGTGTGTGTGTGTGTGTGTGTGTGTGTGTGTGTATTTCCTAGCATCATTATCTAGGTTTAGTATCAAGATAATGCTGGTTCTACCAAATTAATTTGGAAGCATGAATTCCCCCTTTGTTTTTCAGAATAGCTTGAGAAGGATAAGTATTAACTCTTCTTTAGATGTTTAGTAGAATTCACCTGTGAAGCCATCTGGTCTTTTTCTGTTGGCAGCTTTTTCTTACTCATGATATATTTATTAGTAATTGGTTTGTTCAGATTTCTAATTCTTCATCACTCAGTTTTGGGAGATTATAGATTTCTTGGAATTTATCCATTTCTTCTAGGTTGTCCAATGTAGACCAATGATATTTTCATAGCAGTGTCTTAAAATCCTCTTTCTGTGGTGTTGACTTTAACTTTTCTCTCATTTGTATTGGAGTCTTCTTTCTTTCCTTGATGAATCTAGCTAAAGGTTTATCAAACTCTTAGTTTTATTTATGTTTTCTATTGTCTTTTTATGCCATATGTCATTTATTGCTGCTCTAATCTTTTTTTTCCAATTTATTTATTTTCAGAAAAACAGTATTCATTATTTTTTCACCTCACCCAGTGCTCCATGCAAGCCGTGCCCTCTATAATACCCACCACCTGGTACCCCAACCTCCCACCCCCCCGGCCCCTTCAAACCCCTCAGACTGTTTTTCAGAGTCCATAGTCTCTCATGGTTCACCTCCCCTTCCAATTTACCCAAAAGCACATACCCTCCCCAATGTCCATAACCTTCCCCCCTTCTCCCAACGCCCCTCCCCCAGCAACCCACAGTTTGTTTTGTGAGATCAAGAGTCACTTATGGTTTGTCTCCCTCCCTATCCCGTCTTGTTTCATGGATTTTTCTCCTACCCACTTAAGCCCCCATGTTGCATGACCACTTCCTCATATCTGCTCTAATCTTTATTATATACTTCTTTCTACTAAATTTGGGCTTTTTTGTTTTGTTTTGTCTTTTTTCTAGGTCTTTAGTTATAAGGTTGAATTAGCTTAGCTGAAATTTTTCTTGTTTCTTGAAATGGACCTCTATCACTAGATACTAGATACTTCCCTCTTAGAACTGCTTTTGCTATAAACTGAGATTTTGAACTATTGTGCTGCCATTTACATTGGGCTCAAGGTGTTTTTTGACTTCCTCTTTGATTTCTTCATCAACCCATTGGTTGTTCAGTAGCATGTTATTAGCCTTAGATTACAGTTTTTGTTTTTTGTTTGTTTTTTCCCCCCATGTTTCTTATTGTAATTGATTTCTAGTTTCATAACCATTGTGGTTGGAAAATACACGTTATTTCAGTGCCCTTAAATTTTTTGATACTTGTTTTGTGATACAATATGTATCCTGGAAAATAATCCACATGTACTTAAGAAGATTATGAATTCTGCTCCTTGGAGATTCTGTATGTATCTGTTATATCCATCACATCTAGTGCATCATTCAAAGCCACTTTTTCCTTGATTTTCTGTCTAGATGAACCACCCACTGATATTAGTCGGGTGTTAAAGTCCCCTACAAATTACTGTGTTACTGTCAGTTTCTCCCTTTATGTCTGTTAATATTTGCCTTATGTATTTAGGTGCTCCTATGTTGGGTGCATAGATATTTATAGTTGCTATAACTTACTGCTGGATTAACTATATCATTATGCAATACCCTTCTTTGTCTTTTGTTTCAGTCTTTGTTTTAAAGTTTACTTTGTCTGATATAAGTACTACTATCGGAACTTTTTTTTTTCACAAGTATTCACGTGAATTATCTTTTTGCAGTATTTCACTTTCAGTCTATATGTGTCTTTAGGTCTGAGTCTCTCTTTGGTAAGCAGCAAATACATTGGAAGTATTAGTCTGTTCAAGTTTAAGGTAATTATTGATAGACATGTACTGATTGCTATTTTCTGGTTACTGTTGTAATTCTGTGTTCCTTTCTACCTCTTTTGATCTCTTGTGATTTGATGACTTTCTTTAGTGCTATTCTCAGGTTTCTATTTATTTTTTTGTGGATCTTTTGTAGGGTTCTGGTTTGTGAATACCATGAGGTACTATAACATCCTCTGTGTATAGCTGTCTGCACTAAGTTGATGGTTGCTTAAGTTTGATCACATTCTAAAAGCAATGTATTTTACCCCCTCACCCCTCTATCTAGTGTAAGTCATATATATGTATTTTTTTATTTTGTGTATTCTTTGACAAATTTTTGTAAATATATTGATTTTACTGCTCTTTTATCATTCATACTAGCTTTATAAGTAATTGATTTACCACCTATACTGTATGTTGTTTAATCAGTGAAGTTTTTTACTCTTATAATTTTATTCCTTCTCATTATGGCCTTTTGTTCTCCACTTTAAGAAGTATTTTTGGGGTGCCTGGGTGGCTCAGTGGGTTAAGCCTCTGCCTTCGGCTCAGGTCATGATCTCAGGGTCCTGGGATCGAGCCCTGCATGGGGCTCTCTGCTCAGCAGGGAGCCTGCTCCCCCCCCCCCCGCCTGGCTCTCTGTCTACTTGTGATCTCTCTCTCTCTCTGTGTCAAATAAATAAAATAAAATATTTAAAAAAAACAAGTATTTTTACCAGGATACCAGGGTGACTCAGTTTATTAAGCATCAGACTCTTGATTTCAACTCAGATCATGATCTCAGGTTTGTGAGATCAAGCTCCGCATCAAGCTCCATGCCAGGTGGGAAGTCTGCTTGATATTCTCTCTCTCTCTCTCTGCTCCTCCCCACACTCATGCACATGCTCACTCCCTCTCTGAAATAAAAAAAAAAAAAAGATTTTCTTCCTCCCTCTGCCCTTACCCCCTCTGTTCATGCACTCTCTCACTCTCTTAAAAAAAAAGAAAAGTCCTTATATCATTTCTTGTAAGACTTGTTTAGTGGTGATGAATTCCTTTAATTTTTATTTTTTCTGGGAAACATTTCATTCCCCTTCAATTCTTAAGGATAACCTTGAAGGTTATTCCTGGATGTAAGTTTTTTGTTTTTGTGGGTTTTTTTCCCCCCTTTTTATCACTTTGATTTTATCATGCCTTTCTGGCCTGTAAATTTTCTGTTGAAAAAAATCAGCTGTTAGCCTTTTGGGATTTCCCTTATGTGCAACAGTTTGCTTTTCTTTTGCTGCTTTTAAGATTAACTTTTGCCATTTTCATTATTGTAAGTCTTGCTGTGATCCTCCTTGGGCTCATCTTGTTTGGGGCTTGGTGTATGTCCTGAACCTGGGTATCTCCTTCCTTCCTCATGTGTTCTGCCCCCTCTTGTCTCTCTTCTCCTCTTGGGATCCCTATAATATAAATCTGTATTCTTAGTGTTATCCCAGAAGCCCCTTAACCTATTCTCATTTTTTTTAAAGACTTTATTTATTTATTTGACAGAGATCACAAGTAGGAAGAGAGGCAGGCAGAGAGAGAGGAGGAAGCAGGCTCCCTGCTGAGCAGAGAGACCAATGTGGGGCTCGATCCCAGGACCCTGGGATCATGACCCGAGCCAAAGGCAGAGGCTTTATTTTTTTTTTTAAGATTTTATTTATTTATTTGACAGACAGAGATCACAAATAGGCAGACAGGTAGGCAGAGAGAGAGGAGGAAGCAGGCTCACTGCTGAGCAGAGAGCCCGATGTGGGGCCTTGATCCCAAGACCCTGAGATCATGACCTGAGCCGAAGGCAGAGGCTTTAACCCACTGAACCACCCAGGCACCCCCATTCTCATTTTTTAATCTTTTTTTCCCCTTTTTGTTACTCAGCTTGGGTGCTTTCCACTCATTTTTTTCAGATTGGGTTCTGGTATTCTGCATCCTGTAATCTGGTGTTGATTTCCTCTAGTATATTTTTCATTCAGATCTTATACTCCTCAACTATGACTCATTCTTTTTTTACATCTCCTGTTTTTCCTGAAATTCTCAGTGTGTTCATCCACTTTTATCTAAGCTTATTGAGCATACATATGACTACTGCTTTGCACTTTTTATCAGGTGCTTTTCTCCGTATTGCTCAGCTCTTTTTCTGAGATTTTGTCTTATTTATTTTTTTCATTTATAGCACATTTCTCTGGCTCTACGTCTTGCCTTTCTGTGTTTGTTTCTATGTATTAGGTAGGTCAGTTATGTCACTTGGTCTTAAAAGTAGTAACCTATGTAGAAGGCATCCTTTGGTGCCATCTAGAACAATATCCCCTTGTCACCAGAACCAGGTACCCTAGGCATGTCCCTTTCATGGACTGCCAGTGCCTTGTTACTGTGGCTGGCCTGTGTCTGCTGTGGGTACAGTAGTTGGCAAGGCTGGCCCCCAGCCCAGATGGTTGCAGGGAACACTTGTGACTGCTTTGGGTGCACTAGTGGGTAGGACTGGTCCCCCCACCCTCCTCAGGGCAGGAATCACTCTGGACGGATACCAGTCCCAGGTGATGCTTCCAGCTGGGTGTGGCGAGGTGGTAATCACTCTATGGGGATGATGGTCCTTACTGAGGCTGCCTGCGAGGTGTGGCAAGGTGGGAGCCACTTTGGAGGGCACTTGCTAAGGTGAGCATGTTGGCTGGGGTGGATCCAATGGAGAATGCCCGGGCAGAGCAGGCAGTGCTAGCAGGATATATAGACAGCTTCCTAACTGGCTCCTGCAAGCATCCAGTCAGCCTGGCAGAAGAAGGGCATACAGAAGAAACGGTACCCACCAGCACCTCCATGTCCAGAGGAAGCACCAGCAGATTCCTGTCTCTCTAGTATCCCTTGTAAAATTAGTCAATAAATTTCTTCCTTGCATACCTCAGGTTCTTTTCAAACTGCTGCTTCTATGCTGTGTCTTAGACTGAATGATATAGGAGACTGGTCCTTTAAGAGTGGGAGACTCATTTTTCTTTAACCTTCTGGTTCTCCTGGAGTTCAGCCGCACTGATTTTTAAAGTTCCTAGGGGTAAGCTCCTGCTTTTCAAAGCCGGACATTGTGAGGGATCATGTTCTAGTGCAGGCTGCGTTGCTCGATGCGGGGCCTGATCGCCTCGATCCTCCATGCTTGTGATCTCTGTCCTACTTGAGGGGCACAGTGCCGGGGTTTTGTCCTTGACTGCTTTTCTCCTGCTGCTACCATTCTCGAGGTGGCCTCTTTTCTATGTCTTTAGCTGTGGAAGTCCTGCTCTGCTAGTCTTCAGGTCATTTTCCTAGCAAATTGCATTTCATGTAGTCGTCGCTCTAGTGTGTCTGTGGGAGGAGGAGAGCTCAGGGTCCTTCCACTCTGCCATCCTCCCTGAGTCCTGAAAGGCACATTTCAGATGCTGAAAACATAGTTCTGGCATATACAGAGCTAACCAAAATGCAAAAGCTACATCTAAAAAGTCCTAGAAAGACTTTTATAGTCTAACAATTAAAGACATAAGTGAAGCTAACATATAAACTTTTTTTTTAATAATCTGTTGCTTATCAAAGCCACTATTCAGTCAGTTATTCAATTCCTAGAATTAGACATACTGGTATCTCCTTTGTTTCACTGAATTATATAGAACTCTTGCTCAAAGCAGAAGGGAGGTTTGAGAACTGGCTCTTTCTTGATGGAGTTGGGAAAAGAATGAATCTTTATTCCTCTATACAGTTTTCCAAGAACACCACACTGGATGTCAACCTTGTGCTAGGCCCTGTGCATATATTGTGGCTCTAAGTTAAATAAAGCAAGAAACTGCCCTAGACAGGGTGACCAAAGACAGAAATTTAGATCTTTTAAAAAGCACGTGTTTAAACTTTTTCTAACATAGAAACCTTTGCCAGGAAAATAACTGTGGCTTCGTAGAGACCCACTGTACTTTTTTCCTTAGTTATCAGATTTGTTCTGGTGGCAATTAATGGTTTTCAGATTACTGGGAACAGAGAACAATTTTTTTTTCAGTGTGTTTTACTTTTAGGCTATTGATACTTAAACACAATTGTCAATATACTGGATTAGAGAAAGAGGGAGGGAGGTGGTCCGAAGGAGGAAGGTAGCATTACTGATGTACCTGTTATGTTCCATGAATTATATTTACTTTGTGTATTCATCTTAACAATTCCTCTGAGATAGCAGTTACTATCCCATTTACTGATAAGATATCTGTAACATTTAGAGATTGTGTAATCTGACCAAAATCATTCAGCTAATATATAGACAAAGATTTGAACCTATGTGTGCCTCTTCCCCAGTCCACCCTTAGGTCTCTACACTGTGTCCTCTTCGACAATTAATGGAAAAATGTACATAACCCATTACAAGCTTGCTGGTTTTGTTACTAGTAGGATACTAAGCAGTTTGACTCTTTTCTACTGAAATGACAAATTGATTACTTATGGTTTCTTTGAAATGCGATGTTTACACAACATGGCTTCAAAGAAATAAAAGAAGACCACCCAAATGAGAACAAACAGAGGTTATTTATTCAGAGTCTGTTAGAGGAAGGGAGTCAGCCACTAGCACTTGCATTTGGCAGAAACTCCAAGGCAGGCAGTGTTGGAAGAAGACTTTTATAGTAAAAAAGATGGAAGTCTCCCGAGATGCTCCAATGGAAGGGTTGTTGTCATGGGGAATCTGGTAGCAAGGTAACTAGAGTGGGGCATTTTTTGTGATTGGTTTGGGGAGTACCTTTGGCTTTTTCTTCTTGGTCCTGAGCTGGAATGAGGAGTAAAATACAGGGAAGCTTGATTCATTGACCAAGCTGTGACTGATCTACAGAGTCCTTTTTTTTTTTTTTTTTTTAAATTTTTGACCTTCTTAGGCCAACTGCTGCAGAAGCTGTACATCAGAAATCTGTTGTCATTTGTGGTCTTGCTATTGTCCATTTGTATATTTAGCCTCAATATTAATGATGCAATAGTATTATTTCAGAATTCAAGATACTTAATGCCATGATTGGACTGTATAAATCTGGTAATATACACAACAGAATTCATGTGTTCCCATATTTTCCCTCTATACTTGCATACTTACGGCAATCTGCTTAAACCCTCTTTGCAAATTTCCAGATTCTAGTCCTCTGATGTCAATACTCAATAGTCACATTGACTATTTTGCTGAGAAAAAGGTGCACTGAGGAAAGGACATCCATAGGTTCCCACTACTTCCTTTACTCATGTTCCTGTAAATGCAACTGTGTGTTCCATCTCCCTTTCTGCTACTCAAAATGAATTGTCTATACTCAACACCAATCCTGCTACTCACACACTGGATTTCATGCCCTTCATTCACTCATAGATATCCATCCAGAAATTATCTCCTTCCTCTCATGAAGCATTTTTCCATGCCTTCTGTATTATTTCCAGGAGCATACTTTACATGTTTTAAATTATATCATCTTAAAACAGTCTTCTTTAGACCTCACATAACCCTTCAATAGCCCCCTTTCTAAGTTCCTCATAGCAAAATGCCACAAAAAATTTTTCTGTTCTATCTCTCTAACCATTCATATTTTCATGAATCCATGTCTCTTTGGTTATTACTGCTGAGTACTCATTTTCTGAAATTACATGGTTAAAAGAGGCCACTTGTTTTCTTGACGTATAGATAAATTGGGTGGTATAGACATTATCAAGATTTTTTTCAGAATATAAGCAAAAAAATACATACTACAGAAGGCACAGAAGGAGAAAGAAAATCTTCATAATCTAATTTTAATTCTATTTTTTATTCAAATATATACTTATGGACAAAAAAATTACATACTGAGTGGAAAATTCTCAACAGGATGTACATTTCTGATCTTCTAGTAGAGTTTGAAGTTCAGTTTTTAGATAGGCTTTCTCTAAAAAATAAATAAGGAACACTTTCATAGATGTTTTAGGTGGGAAGCAGTGAAACATGAGAAAACATCTGAAAGTATAGAGAAGGTAACACTTTATTATATTCCTTGGGGCTTGACATCTTATTATGATTCATTTTCCATTTAAATGGACTTTAAGAAGAGTAAACTCTTATAACAATCATTATTTACTCAAACATCATAAGAATTTGTTCTATGAAATCACTAATCATACTTGCCAAAGAGACTTACTACTTTTATCTTATATTTGAAATAACTCAAAACTTCGTTCAATTAAAAGTGGACTAGGGTAGCTGATAAATAGAACTCTGTACACAAAAATTAAGAGCGTCACCTCATGACTCAGGCTGTAATACTCTGATATTCCACCTGAATGGACAGGACAAGCAGTTGGGGAAAATGTGTTGAGACATTCATCAATACCTATTTTTTATTTAACAGAAGGGAGTGGGGAGAAATCAGAAGGGGAGATGAACCATGAGAGACCGTGGACTCTGAAAAACAACCTGAGGGTTTTGGAGGAGCGAGGGGTGGAGGCTGGGTGTGCCTGGTGGTGGGTACTGGGTGTGGTGCATAAACAATGAATTCTGGAACACTGACAAATTTAAAAAATAAAATTAAAAAAATACATTATTATTTATAGCTATTTGAGATTTATAGAAAAAATGGATTTGAAAATCCAGAGAATTTTTATTATATACAACTCTCTTGACCCCATATAGTTTATCATATTATTAAATCCATAGTTTACATTAGGGTTCATCTTTGGGTTGTGAAGTTCTGTAGATTTTAACAAATGTATAGTATGTCCATCATTATCATACCATACAGAATACTTTTGCTCTTAAGCATCCCGTTCTCTACCCACTCATTGTCCCTCCCTCCCTTCCACTGAATTCCTGAACTCTTAGCTGAATTTCTTCAGTATGCCATATTGTTGGAATCATATGGTATGCACCCTTTTCAGATTGGCTTCTTTGGTTTCGCAGTATGCTTTTAAGTTTCTCCAGGTCTTTTTGTGGCTTGATAGCTCACTTTTTTAATTTCTATATAATATTCCACTGTCTGAATATGCAATAGTTTACCATTTACCTATTGAAAGACACTTGATTGCTTCCAAGTTTTGGTATTTATTAAAAAAATTGTTTTGAACATTTATGTGCAGGTTTTTGCATAGATACTAGTTTTCAACCTCATTTGAGTGAACATCAGGAGTATGATTGATGGGTTATATGGTAAGAGATTTAGGTTAGACAGTAAGAAACACTGCCAAACTCTTTTCCAAAATGTCTGTACCATTTTGCATTTCTACCAGCAATGAATAAGAATTCTTGCTCTGCATCCTTGTCAGCATTTGGTATTGTTGGTATTTTGAATTTTAACTGCTCTACTATATGCATAATAGTATCTTACTGTTGTTTTAATTTGAAATTCTTCAGGATATAGGATGTTGTGCAACTTTTCATGTGTTTATTTTCTGTCTGTATATCCTTTTTGCTGAAGAACACATTTTAAAGACCTTTGTTTACTAAGCACGGCATCATATGTCAGGAACATTTGTTAATCTCTCACACAGGAAAATATATACTGAATTTGCTATATAGTTGCTCAGAAAAGTCAATTACATTCTAAGGAAAGTAGCAGTTAGCCAGTGGCAAAAGCTCTCTCATTCGTAGGGAAATTCACCATGGAGCCACTGTTTTCAAATTATTTGAGCAAGACACTATGTAAAATCCCATGTCCTTTTCCCTTCTAAAATGGCTTGTCACACTCAGAAAAATGTGCATATGCTACATATTTATAAGAAATGTCAAATATAGATCTCAACATACAGATAACTTATTACATAGAAATTTCACTTATTAAATATACCCAATAAAACTGTATGCATATGTGTGTCAAAAAGCATGTAAAATAATCTTTAGAACAGCATTAGTAATTTCCCCAAACTGGAGACACCCAAAATCTTTCACCTGAATACTGAATTAATAATTTGTGATATATGCATTTACATTGAATACAAAAAAAGCCAAGTGAATGAGCAAATAATTGCTTTAAAAAAACCAGCCTGAGGGCGCCTGGGTGGCTCAGTGGGTTAAGCCGCTGCCTTCGGCTCGGGTCATGATCTCAGGGTCCTGGGATCGAGTCCCGCATTGGGCTCTCTGCTCAGCGGGGAGCCTGCTTCCTCCTCTCTCTCTCTCTGCCTGCCTCTCTGCCTACTTGTGATCTCTCTCTGTCAAATAAATAAATAAAATCTTTAAAAAAAAAAAAAAAACCCAGCCTGAATAATTCTTAGTTTTGAGGTTAAAAAATAGAACCAGTCATAAAAGAACATAATTTGGTTTATGTGGATTTCAAAATCAAAAAGAAACAACCACAGTGCTAAATGTCATCCTTGGTTATAGCATACCTGTGTGGAATTGGGCAGGTGACTAGGATGAGGCTTGGGAGGTGCTGGTAATGTTCACTTTCTTTATTGGGAACACTTCAAAAAGTTAGTGTTATATTTTTTACTTTTTGCGGAACCTCCACACCATCTTCCAAAGTGGCTGGACCACCTTGAATTCCTACCAACAGTGTAGGAGGGTTCCCCTTTCTCCACAGCCTCTCCGACATTTGTTATTTTTTGCCTTCTCAATTTTTGCCATTCTAACTGGTGTAAGGGGGGTATCTCAATGTGGTTTTGATTTGAGTTTCCCTGATGGCTAATGATGATGAACATTTTTTTCATGTGTCTTCTAGCCATTTATGTCTTCCTTGTAGAAGATTCTGCTCATGTCTCTTGCCCATTTTTTGACTTGATTATTTGTTTTTTGGGTGCTGAGTTTGGGAAGTTCTTTATAGATCTTGGATATTAGCCCTTTATCTATAGTATCATTTGCAGATATCATCTCCCATTCTGTGGGATGCCTCTTTGTTTTGTTGACTGTTTCCTTTGCTGTGCAGAAGTTTTTATCTTGATGAAGTCCCAAAAGTTCATTTTCGCTTTTGTTTCACTTGCCTTTGGAGACATGTCGTGAAAGCTGCTGCTGCTGCAGCCAATGTAAAGAGGTTACTGCCTATGTTCTCCACTAGCATTTTGATGGATTCCTGTCTCACATTGAGGCCTTTCATCCATTTAGAGTTTATCACTGTGTATGATGTAAGAGAACGGTCGAGTTTCATTCTTCTGTAGATAGCTGTCCAATTTTCCCAGCACTATTTATTGAAAAGACTTTTTTTCCATTGAATATTTTTCCTGCTTAGTTGAAGATTGGTTGACCATAGAGTTGAAAGTCCATATCTGGGCTCTCTGTTCTGTTCTATTGATCTGTGTGTCTGTTTTTGTGCCAATTCCATGCTGTCTTGGTGATCACAGCTTTGTAATATAGCTTAAAGTCGGGCAATGTGATATCCTCAGCTTTGTTTTACTTTTTCAACATTCCCTGGGGAATTTAGGGTCTTTTCTGGATCCATAGAAATTTTAGGTTTGTTCCAGCACTTTGAAAAATGTCATTGGTATTTTGATTGGAATGGTGTTCAAAGTATAGATTGCTTTGGGTAGCACAGACATTTTAACAATGTTTATTCTTCCAGTCCACGAGCATGGGATGTTTTTCCATTTTTGGTGTCTTCAATGTCTTTCATAAGTGTTCTATAATTTATAGATTCTTCACTTCTTTTTTTTTAAGATTTTATTTATTTATTTGACAGAGAGAGATCACAAGTAGGCAGAGAAGCAGGCAGAGAGAGTGAGGAAAGCAGGCTCCCTGCTGAGCAGAGAGCCCGATGCGGGACTCGATCCCAGGATCCTGAGATCATGACCTGAGGCAAAGGCAGTGGCTTAACCCACTGAGCCACCCAGGCACCCTAGATTCTTCATTTCTTTTGTTAGGTTTATTTCAAGGTATTTTATGGGTTTTGTGCTATTATAAATGGAATTGATGGCCAATTTCTTTTTCTGCAGTTACATTGTTAGTGTATGGGAGAGCAGCTGATTTCTGTGCATTGATGTTGTATCCTGCCATATTACTGAACTGCTGTAAGAGTTCTAGTAATTTAGAGGGGGAGTCTTTTGGGTTTTCCACATAAAGTATGTCATCAGTGAAGAGGGAGAATTTGACTTCTTTGTTGCCATTTTGAACACCTTTTTGTTGTCTGATTGCTGTTGCTAGGACTTCTAGTGCTATGTTGAACAACAGAGGCTAAAGTGGGCATCCTTGCTGTGTTCCTGATCTTAAGGAAAGTGCTCTCAGCTTTTCCCTATCAAGAATGATATTTGCTACGAGTTTTTTCATGGTTGGTTTTTATGAAATTGAGAAATGTCCCCTCTATCTCTATGTTCTATGAGTTTTAATCAGGAAAGGATGTTATATTTTGTCAAATGCTTTTTCTGCATCAATTGAGAGGGCCATATGGTTCTTCTCTTTCCTTTTATTAATATGTATTATCACACTGATTGCTTTGCTAAAGTTGAACCACCCTTGGACCCCAGGGATAAATACTACCTGGTCATGATGGCTAATCCTTTTAATGTACTGTTGGACCCTATTATCTAGGATCTTGTTAATAACTTTGATATCCTATGACCCTGCAGTTGCACTACTGGATATTTACCCCAAAGATACAGATGTAGTGAAAAGAAGGGCCATCTGTACCCCAGTGTTCATAGCAGCAATTGCCACAGTTGCCAAACTGTGGAAAGAACAAAGATGCCCTTCAGTGGACAAACGGATAAAGAAATGTGGTCCATATATACAATGGAATATTACTCACCTATCAGAAAGGATGAATACCCAACTTTTGCATCAGCAGAGATGGAACTGAAGGAGATTATGCTAAGTGAAATATGTCAAGCAGAGAAAGCCAATTATCATATGGTTCCCCTTATTTGTGGAACATAAGGAATAGCATGGAGGATATTAGGAGAAGGAAGGGAAAAAATGAGGCAGGCAGAATCAGAAGGGGAGATGAGCCATAAGAGGCTATGGACTATGGGAAACAAACTGAGGTTTTCAGAGGGGAATAGGGTGGAGGGGGTGAGTTGGCCTGGTGATGGTTACTAAGGACAGCATGTATTGCATGGAGCACTGGGTGTTATATGCAAACAATGAATCATGGATACTACGTCAAAAACGAATAGTGTACTGTATGACAACTAATATAATAAAAAAGTTAGTGTTAAAATCTTTGAGTTGTACACTTGTAATTTATGCATTTTTCTAAGTATTATACTTCAATGAAATGTTTATTCTAAAACCCAAATAATATAGTAAAATATGTATGTTTAGACCTTAATCTACATATTAAGTAAAACTTTAAGTAATTTAAGTAACTTTTGTCAATAAAATACTGACAAAGGAGTAAAATTTACTTAACATACATATTAAGTAAAACTTTAAGTAATTTAAGTAACTTTTGTCAATAAAATACTGACAAAGGAGTAAAATCTCGAATCTAAAACCAAATAATATAGTAAAATATATAATCTACATATTAAGTAAAACTTTAAGTAATTTAAGTAACTTTTGTCAATAAAATACTGACAAAGGAGTAACATCTATATACTTAGATGTTAAAAAAGTTTGAAATGAAATACAGAAACCATATAAGCATAAACATGTGTATTTGCATTCTACACAGGTTTTGTATTTGTATCTCGTGTATGTGTGTATAATACATATATAGGTATATACACATATAAAATATATATTTTTTTCCATATTTTAAATGACTATTTCTACCTCTATTTAATCCTTTTTTATTTGTAATTGAAGAAGAGTTACATAGTATTTTATTCAGGTATGCAGTGTAGTGATTTCCCTTTTATGTACACTATGAAATGTTCACCCAAATAAGTATAGTTAAAATCTGTCACTGTACAAAGTTATTACAACATTATTGATATGCTACTTTCCATGACTGTGAGTTATTTATATTGTAAGTGGAAGTTTGTACCTCTTAACCCATCACATCTATTACCTGTCCCCCCAAGCCCTCCTTGCTGGCAATCACCAATTTGTTCTTTGTATCTGCTCTGTTTTGTATTGTTTGATGGTTGTTTGGTTGCTTTGTTTCTTTTGCTTTCTAGATTCCACACATAAGTGAAGTCATATGGTATTTTTCTACCTGACATTTCATTTAGCATGAAATTCCATTGAGTAAACATATCTTATTTTATTTAATATTTACCTGCAAATGGACATTTTGATTACTTCTATATTATGGATATTGTAATTACCAAAATCAACAGAGTACACATATACTTTTAAATTAATATTTTTGTTTTCTTTGGGTAAAAACCCACCAAGAGAATTACTGGGCTACATGGTATTTCTGTTTTTAATTTTTTTCTTTTTTTACCTACCTACCAAAGTGCACAATGGTTCCTTTTTTCACACATCCTCAACAACACCTGGTTTTTCTTATCTTCTTAACATAAGAAATGTAAGTAGGAAGTGTAAGATGACTATCTCTTTGTGCTTTTGATTCACATTTCCATAATGATCAGTGATGCTGACTACCTTTTCAGGTGTCTGTGGCCATCTCTATGTCCTCTTTGGAAGAATGTCTAGTAAGATCCTCTATCCATTTTTTTTTTTTTAAACTGGCTCTTTTATTTTTTATTTATTTATTTTTTTGATAAATTTTTTTTATTTTTTATAAATATATATTTTTATCCCCAGGGATACAGGTCTGTGAATCGCCAGGTTTACATCGCCAGGTTTACACACTTCACAGCACTCACCAAAGCACATACCCTCCCCAATGTCCATAACCCTACCCCCCTTCTCCCAACCCCCCTCCCCCCAGCAACCCTCAGTTTGTTTTGTGAGATTAAGAGTCATTTATGGTTTGTCTCCCTCCCAATCCCATCTTGTCTCATTTATTCTTCTCCTACCCACTTAAGCCCCCATGTTGCATCACCACTTCCTCATATCAGGGAGATCATATGACAGTTGTCTTTCTCCGCTTGACTTATTTCGCTGAGCATGATACGCTCTAGTTCCATCCATGTTGTCGCAAATGGCGACATAGTATTTGATGGCTGCATAGTATTCCATTGTGTATATATACCACTTCTTCTTGATCCATTCATCTGTTGATGGACATCTAGGTTCTTTCTATAGTTTGGCTATTGTGGACATTGCTGCTATAAACATTCGGGTGCACGTGCCCCTTTGGATCACTACATTTGTATCTTTAGGGTAAATACCCAGTAGTGCAATTGCTGGGTCATAGGGCAGTTCTATTTTCAACATTTTGAGGAACCTCCACGCTGTTTTCCAGAGTGGTTGCACCAGCTTGCATTCCCACCAACAGTGTAGGAGGGTTCCCCTTTCTCCGCATCCTCGCCAGCATCTGTCATATCCTGACCTGTTGATTTTAGCCATTCTGACTGGTCTGAGGTGATATGTCATTGTGGTTTTGATTTGTATTTCCCTGATGCCGAGTGATATGGAGCACTTTTTCATGTGTCTGTTGGCCATCTGATGTCTTCTTTGCAGAAATGTCTGTTCATGTCCTCTGCCCATTTCTTGATTGGATTATTTGTTCTTTGGGTGTTGAGTTTGCTAGTTCTTTATAGAATTTGGACACTAGTCCTTTAGCTGATATGTCGTTTGCAAATATCTTCTCCCATTATGTCAGTTGTCTTTTGATTTTGTTAACTGTTTCCTTTGCTGTGCAAAAGCTTTTGATCTTGATGAAATCCCAATAGTTCATTTTTGCCCTTGCTTCCCTTGCCTTTGGCGTTGTTCCTAGGAAGATGTTGCTGCGGCTGCGGTCGAAGAGATTGCTGCCTGTGTTCTCCTCAAGGATTTTGATGGATTCCTTGCTCAAATTGAGGTCCTTCATCCATTTTGAGTCTATTTTTGTGTGTGGTGTAAGGAAATCGTCCAATTTCATTTTTCTGCATGTGGCTGTCCAATTTTCCCAACACCATTTATTGAAGAGGCTGTCTTTTTTCCATTGGACATTCTTTCCTGCTTTGTCGAAGATTAGTTGACCATAGAGTTGAGTTGAGCCCATAAATATGGGCTCTCTATTCTGTTCCATTGATCTATGTGTCTGTTTTTGTGCCAATACCATGCTGTCTTGATGATGACAGCTTTGTAATAGAGCTTGAAGTCCGGAATTGTTATGCCACCAACTTTGGCTTTCTTTTTCAATATTCCTGTGGCTATTCGAGGTCTTTTCTGGTTCCATATAAATTTTAGAATTATTTGTTCCATTTCTTTGAAAAAGATGGATGGTACTTTGATAGGAATTGCATTAAATGTGTAGATTGCTTTAGGTAGCATAGACATTTTCACAATATTTATTCTTCCAATCCAGGAGCATGGAACATTTTTCCATTTCGTTGTGTCTTCCTCAATTTCTTTCATGAGTACTTTATAGTTTTCTGAGTATAGATTCTTAGCCTCCTTGGTTAGGTTTATTCCTAGGTATCTTATGGTCTGGGGTGCAATTGTAAATGGGATTGACTCCTTAATTTCTCTTTCTTCTGTCTTGTTGTTGGTGTAGAGAAATGCAACTGATTTCTGTGCATTGATTTTATATCCTGACACTTTACTGAATTCCTGTACAAGTTCTAGCAGTTTTGGAGTGGAGTCTTTTGGGTTTCCCATATATAGTATCATATCATCTGCGAAGAGTGATAGTTTGACTTCTTCTTTGCCGATTTGGATGCCTTTAATTTCCTTTTGTTGTCTGATTGCTGAGGCTAGGACTTCTAGTACTATGTTGAATAGCAGTGGTGATAATGGACATCCCTGCCGTGTTCCTGACCTTAGCGGAAAAGCTTTCAGTTTTTATTCATTGAGAATGATATTTGCGGTGGGTTTTTCATAGATGGCTTTGATGATATTGAGGTATGTGCCCTCTATCCCTACACTTTGAAGAGTTTTGATCAGGAAGGGATGCTTTACTTTGTCAAATGCTTTTTCAGCATCTATTGAGAGTATCATATGGTTCTTGTTCTTTCTTTTATTGATGTGTTGTATCACATTGACTGATTTGCAGATGTTGAACCAACCTTGCAGCCCTGGAATAAATCCCACTTGGTCGTGGTGAATAATCCTTTTAATGTACTGTTGAATCCTATTGGCTAGTATTTTGGTGAGAATTTTCGCATCTGTGTTCATCAAGGATATTGGTCTATAGCTCTCTTTTTTGATGGGATCCTTGTCTGGTTTTGGGATCAAGGTGATGCCGGCCTCATAAAATGATTTTGGAAGTTTTCCTTCCATTTCTATTTTTTGGAACAGTTTCAGGAGAATAGGAATTAGTTCTTCTTTAAATGTTTGGTAGAATTCCGCCGGGAAGCCGTCTGGCCCTGGGCTTTTGTTTGTTTGGAGATTTTTAAATGACTGTTTCAATCTCCTTACTGGTTATGGGTCTGTTCAGGCTTTCTATTTCTTCCTGGTTCAGTTGTGGTAGTTTATATGTTTCTAGTAATGCATCCATTTCTTCCAAATTGTCAAATTTGTTGGCGTAGGGTTGTTCATAGTATGTTCTTATAATAGTTTGTATTTCTTTGGTGTTAGTTGTAATCTCTCCTCTTTCATTCATGATTTTATTTATTTGGGTCCTTTCTCTTTTTGATAAGTCTGGCAGGGGTTTATCAATTTTATTAATTCTTTCGAAGAACCAGCTCCTAGTTTCGTTGATTTGTTCTATTGTTTTTTTGGTTTCTATTTCATTGATTTCTGCTCTGATCTTTATGATTTCGCTTCTCCTGCTGGGCATAGGGTTTCTTTCTTGTTCTTTTTCCAGCTCCTTTAGGTGTAGGGTTAGGTTGTGTACCTGAGACCTTTCTTGTTTCTTGAGAAAGGCTTGTACTGCTATATATTTTCCTCTCAGGACTGCCTTTGTTGCATCCCACAGATTTTGCACCGTTGTGTTTTCATTATCATTTGTTTCCATGATTTTTTTCAATTCTTCTTTAATGTCCCGGTTGACCCATTCATTCTTTAGAAGGATGCTGTTTAGTCTCCATGTATTTGGGTTCTTTCCAAACTTCCTCTTGTGGTTGAGTTCTAGCTTCAGAGCATTGTGGTCTGAAAATATGCAGGGAATGATCCCAATCTTTTGATACCGGTTGAGTCCTGTTTAGGACCGAGGATGTGATCTATTCTGGAGAATGTTCCATGTGCACTAGAGAAGAATGTATATTCTGTTGCTTTGGGATGAAATGTTCTGAATATATCTGTGATGTCCATCTGGTCCAGTGTGTCGTTTAAGGCCCTTATTTCCTTGCTGATCTTTTGCTTGGATGATCTGTCCATTTCAGTGAGGGGAGTGTTAAAGTCCCCTACTATTATTGTATTATAGTTGATGTGTTTCTTTGATTTTGTTATTAATTGGTTTATATAGTTGGCTGCTCCCACGTTGGGGGCATAGTTATTTAAGATTGTTAGATCTTCTTGTTGGACAGACCCTTTGAGTATGATATAGTGTCCTTCCTCATCTCTTATTATAGTCTTTGGCTTAAAATCTAATTGATCTGATATAAGGATTGCCACTCCTGCTTTCTTCTGATGTCCATTAGCATGGTAAATTCTTTTCCATCCCCTCACTTTAAATCTGGAGGTGTCTTCGGGCTTAAAATGAGTTTCTTGGAGGCAACATATAGATGGGTTTTGTTTTTTTTATCCATTCTGATACCCTGTGTCTTTTGATTGGGGCATTTAGCCCATTAACGTTCAGGGTAACTATTGAGAGATATGAATTTAGTGCCATTGTATTGCCTGTAAGGTGACTGTTACTGTATATTGTTTCTGTTCCTTTCTGATCTATCACTTGTAGGCTCTCTCTTTGCTTAGAGGACCCCTTTCAATATTTCCTGTAGAGCTGGTTTGGTGTTTGCAAATTGTTTCAGTTTTTGTTTGTCCTGGAAGCTTTTAATCTCTCCTTCTATTTTCAATGATAGCCTAGCTGGATATAGTATTCTTGGCTGCATGTTTTTCTCATTTAGTGTTCTGAAAATATCATGCCAGCTCTTTCTGGCCTGCCAGGTCTCTGTGGATAAGTCAGCTGCCAATCTAATATTTTTACCATTGTATGTTACAGACTTCTTTTCCCGGGCTGCTTTCAGGATTTTCTCTTTCTCACTAAGACTTGTAAATTTTACTATTAGGTGACGTGGTGTGGGCCTATTCTTATTGATTTTGAGGGCGTTCTCTGAACCTCCTGAAGTTTGATGCTCATTCCCTTTGCCATATTGGGGAAATTCTCCCCAATAATTCTCTCCAGTATACCTTCTGCTCCCCTCTCTCTTTCTTCTTCTTCTGGAATCCCAATTATTCTAATGTTGTTTCGTCTTATGGTATCACTTATCTCTCGAATTCTGCCATCGTGGTCCAGTAGCTGTTTGTCCCTCTTTTGCTCAGCTTCTTTATTCTCTGTCATTTGGTCTTCTAGATCGCTAATTCTTTCTTCTGCCTCATTTATCCTAGCAGTGAGAGCCTCCATTTTTTATTGCACCTCATTAAAAGCTTTTTTGATTTCAACTTGGTTAGATTTTAGTTCTTTTATTTCTCCAGAAAGGGCTTTTATATCTCCCGAGAGGGTTTCTCTAATATTTTCCATGCCTTTTTCAAGCCCGGCTAGAACCTTGAGAATTGTCATTCTGAATTCTAGATCTGACATATTGCCAATGTCTGTATTGATTAGGTCCCTAGCCTTCGGTACTGCCTCTTGTTCTTTTTTTTGTGGTGAATTTTTCCGCCTTGTCATTTTGTCCAGATAAGAGTATATGAAGGAGCAAGTAAAATACTAAAAGAGTGGCAACAACCCCAGGAAAATATACTTTAACCAAATCAGAAGAGATCCCAAATCATGAGGGGAGAGAAAGGGGATAAAAAGAGGTTCCAAAAAAAGAAAGGGGGAAAAAAAAGAAAAAAAGAAAAAGGAATTAAAAAAAAGTAAACGAAGAAAGAAAAGTATGAAAAAGAAAAAATATATATATTAGATAAACTAGTTTTAAAAAGTTGAAAATGAAAAGGGTAAAAGTTAAAAAAATTTTTAAAAAATTTTAAAAAATTAAAAAAAAAGTAGAGAAAACAATGAAAAAGAAAAAAATTACTTTAACTGCAAGACTAAAAAATCACAGGGAGAATGCCATGAGTTCCGTGCTTTGCTTTCTCCTCCTCTGGAATTCCACTGCTCTCCTTGGTATTGAAACCACACTCCTTGGTAGGTGAACTTGGTCTTGGCTGGATTTCTTGTTGATCTTCTGGGGGAGGGGCCTGGTGTAGTGATCTCAAGTGTCTTTGCCCCAGGTGGAATTGCACCGCCCTTACCAGGGGCCGGGCTGAGTAATCCGCTGGGGTTTGCTTTCAGGAGCTTTTGTTCCCTGAGCGCTTTCCGTAGAGTTCCGGAGGACGGGAATACAAATGGCAGCCTCCTGGTCTCTGGCCCGGAGGAGCCGAGAGCCCGGGGCCCCACTCCTCAGTGCGCCCTCAGAGAACAGCGCCCAGTAACTCCCATCTTCCTGACCTCCCGCTGCACTCTGAGCTCACCGAGCCTGCGACCGGTTCAAGGTAACCCCAAGCTGTGAGTTTACTGTCGGCTCTGTCTCTGCAGCCAGCTTTCTCGCTCCAATACCCGCAAGCTCTGCAACACTCAGACACCCCCAATCCTTCTGTGTGTGACCTTGCAGGACCTGAGGTCACGCCGACCCCGCGTGGGCTTCGCCCCAGTTTAGCCTCTGGAGCGATGTCCCTCAGCGGAACAGACTTTTAAAAGTCCTGATTTTGTGCTCCGTTGCTCCGCCGCTTGCCGGGAGCCGGCCCCTCCCCCAGGGGTCTATCTTCCCGTCGCTTTGGATTCACTTCTCCGCCAGTCCTACCTTTCAGAAAGTGGTTGTTTTTCGGTTTCTAGAATTGCTGTTCTTCTTCTCTTTGATCTGCCGATGGATTTGCAGGTGTTTGCAATCTTTAGATAAGCTCTCTAGCTGATCTCCTGCTAGCTGAAGTAGTCTCAGCCTGCTACTTCTCCGCCATCTTGACTCCTCTCTCCTCTATCCATTTTTTACTGGACTATTCGGGGATTTTTTTTTTTTTTCCTGTTGAGTTGTATGAGTCCTTTATATATCTCTCCCATTCAGTATACTTGTTTTTCATTTTGTTCATAGTATACTTCACCGTGCAAAAGTTTTCCAGTTTGATGTTGTCCCACTTGTTTATTTTTGCTTTTGTTTCTCTTGCCTACAGAGACAAATCCAGAAAAATATTGCTAAGAATTGTGTCCAGAAGTTTACTGTCTATGACATTTAGGTCTTCAATTTTGAATTTCTTTGTAGGAGTGAAGAAAATGGTCCAGTTTTCCCAGTACCATTTACTGAAGAGAATGTCTTTTCCTAGTTCTGTATTTTTGTCCCCTTTTTATTAGATAAATTGACTATAAAAATATGAGATTATTTTGGAGTATCCTATTAGCCGATGATTAATGTGTATTTTTGTGCCAGTACCATACTATTTTTATTATTAGAGTCTAGTAGTATAATTCCAAGACTGATACATCCAGCTTTGTTCTTCTTTCTCAGGATTACTTTGGCTATGTAGACTGCTTTGGGGAACAAGGACAGTTTAACGTTATTAATTCTTTTCATCACTGTTTTATAGTTTTCAGAGTACAGTTCTTTCACCTCTTTGGTTAAATTTATTCTTAGGTATTTTATTCTTTTTGATACAGTTGTAAATGGGATTTTTTTCTGTACATGATTTGTATTTTACAACTTTTCTGACTTCTTTGATTTCTTCTGATCATTTCTTTGCAGTCTTTATGGTTTTCTATAAACATTATCATTTCATCTGCAAATAAGGAGTTTCACTTGTTCCTTATTAATGTAAAAGATTTTATTTCTTTTTTATTGTCTCATTGCTGTGACTAGGACTTCCAGGACAAATAATGTAAAAAAGTGATGAAAGCAAACAGGAATATTTCGTTCTTAATCTTCAAGGGAATGCTTTTAGCATTTCATCATTGACTGTGATGTCAGCTGTGCGTTTGTCATACGTGGTCTTTGTTATGTTGAGATAAGTTTCCTCTATACCCACTTTGTGGAGAGTTTTTATCATGAATAGACAGTGAATTTTGTCAAATGTTTTCTCGTATCTATTGACATTTTCATATTGTTTTTATTATGGATTTTGTTAACGTGGTATATCACACTGATTTGCAAATAATGAAACATTCTTGCATCCTTGGAACAAATTACCTCTGATTGTGGTAAATGATCCTTTTAATGTATTGTAAAACTTGGTGTGCTAATATGGCGTTGAGGACTTTTTGCACCTTAATCATCAAGGCTATTAGTCCATAGTGTTTTGGTAGTATAGCTGTTTTGGTATTAGGTTAATGGTGGTCTTATAGAATGAATTTGGAAACACTACTTTTAGTCTGAGAAATTTAAGTGTTAACTATTCATTAAATATTTGGTAAATTCACCTGTGAAACCACCTGAGGCTGGACATTATTTGTTGGAACTACTTTGGTTAGCCATCCAATTTTATAACTAGCCACCAATTTGTTCAGATTTTTTATTTGTTCTTGATTCTTTTTTAGAACATTGTATTTTTCTTGAAATATATCCATTTCTTCTCAGTTGTCTAACTTGTTTGCATAGTTTTTCATAGTATTCTAATCCATTTATGTCTGTGCTGTCACTTTTATCTTTTATTTCTGATTTTTCCCCCTATCCAAGTTTTATTTAAATTCCAGTTAATATACAGTGGAATATTAGTTTCAGGTGTAAAATTTAGTGATTCAGCACTTATATACAATACCCCATACTCATCACAACTCCCCTCCATACTACCCACCACGTATTTCACCCATTTCCCCCCATTTGCCCAACTCCCCTCTGTTAACATCGGTTTGTTCTCTATAGCTAAAAGTCTGTTTCTCTCACTTTTTACCCCCCATGTATTTGTTCGGTTCCTTAAACTCCACATATCAGTGAAATCATATGGTATTGTCTTTCTCTTAGTGACTTATTTTGCTTATATTATATTCTGTAGCTCCATCAAGGTCATTGCAAAGGGAACCATTTCATTCTTTTTTTTTTTCCCAATTTATTTATTTTCAGAAAAACAGTATTCAATATTTTTCTACCACACCCAGTGCTCCATGCAAGCTGTGCCCTCTATAATACCCACCACCTGGTACCCCAACCTCCCACACCCCCCCCGCCACGTCAAACCCCTCAGACTGTTTTTCAGAGTCCATAGTCTCTCATGGTTCACCTCCCCTTCCAATTTACCCAAATTCCCTACTCCTCTCTAACGCCCCTTGTCCTCCATGCTATTGGTTATGCTCCACAAATGAGTGAAACCATATGATAATTGACTCTCTCTGCTTGACTGATTTCACTCAGCATAATCTCTTCCAGTCCCGTCCATGTTGCTACAAAAGTTGGATATTCGTCCTTTCTGATGGAGGCATAATACTCCATAGTGTATATGGACCACATCTTCCTTATCCATTCATCCGTTGAAGGGCATCTTGGTTCTTTCCATAGTTTGGCGACTGTGGCCATTGCTGCTATAAACATTGGGGTACAGATGGCCCTTCTTTTCACGACATCTGTATCTTTGGGGTAAATACCCAGGAGTGCAATTGCAGGGTCATAGGGAAGCTCTATTTTTAATTTCTTGAGGAATCTCCACACTGTTCTCCAAAGAGGCTGCACCAACTTGCATTCCCACCAACAGTGTAAGAGGGTTCCCCTTTCTCCACATCCTCTCCAACACATGTTGTTTCCTGTTTTGTTAATTTTGGCCATTCTAACTGGTGTAAGGTGATATCTCAATGTGGTTTTAATTTGAATCTCCCTGAGGGCTAATGATGATGAGCATTTTTTCATGTGTCTGATAGCCATTTGTATTTCTTGATTGGAGAAGTGTCTGTTCATATCTTCTGCCCATTTTTTGATGTGTTTGTCTGTTTCATGTGGGTTGAGTTTGAGGAGTTCATTATAGATCCTGTATATCAACCTTTTGTCTGTACTGTCATTTGCAAATATCTTCTCCCATTCCGTGGGTTGCCTCTTTGTTTTTTTGACTGTTTCCTTTGCTGTGCAGAAGCTTTTGATTTTGATGAAGTCCCAGAAGTCTATTTTCGCCTTTGTTTCCTTTGCCTTTGGAGACGTATCTTGAAAGAAGTTGCTGTGGCTGATATCAAAGAGATTACTGCCTATGTTCTCCTCTAAGATTCTGATAGATTCCTGTCTCACGTTGAGGTCTTTTATCCATTTTGAGTTGATCTTTGTGTACGGTGTAAGAGAATGGTCGAGTTTCATTCTTCTACATATAGCTGTCCAGTTTTTCCAGCACCATTTATTGAAGAGACTGTCTTTTTTCCACTGTATATTTTTTCCTGTTTTGTCGAAGATTAATTGACCATAGAGTTGAGGGTCCATATCAGGGCTCTCTACTCTGTTCCACTGGTCTATGTGTCTGTTTTTATGCCAGTACCATGCTGTCCTGGTGATCACAGCTTTGTAATAAAGCTTGAAATCAGGTAAGGTGATGCCGCCAGCTTTATTTTTGTTTTTCAACATTTCCTTAGCGATTCGGGGTCTCTTCTGATTCCATACAAATTTTAGGATTATTTGCTCCAGCTCTTTGAAGAATGCCGGTGGAATTTTGATCGGAATGGCATTAAAAGTATAGATTGCTCTAGGCAGTATAGACATTTTAACGATGTTTATTCTTCCAATCCAAGAGCATGGAATGGTCTTCCATCTTTTTGTGTCTTCTTCAATTTCTTTCATGAATGTTCTATAGTTCCTCAAGTATAGATCCTTTACCTCTTTAGTTAGGTTTATTCCCAGGTATCTTATGGTTCTTGGTGCTATAGTAAATGGAATCGATTCTCTAATTTCCCTTTCTGTATTTTCATTGTTAGTGTATAAGAAAGCCACTGATTTCTGCACATTGACTTTGTATCCTGCCACGTTGCTGAATTGCTGTATGAGTTGTAGTAGTTTGGGGGTGGAGTCTTTTGGGTTTTCCATATAAAGAATCATGTCATCTGCGAAGAGAGAGAGTTTGACTTCTTCATTACCAATTTGGATACCTTTTATTTCTCTCTGTTGTCTGATTGCTGTTGCTAGGACTTCTAATACTATGTTGAACAAGAGTGGTGAAAGTGGGCATCCTTGTCTTGTTCCTGATCTCAATGGGAAGGCTGCAAGCTTTTTCCCATTGAGGATGATATTTGCTGTGGGTCTTTCATAGATAGATTTGATGAGGTTCAGGAATGTTCCCTCTATCCCTATACTTTGAAGCGTTTTAATCAGGAACGGATGTTGGATTTTGTCAAATGCTTTTTCTGCATCAATTGAGAGGACCATGTGGTTCTTCTCTCTTCTCCTATTAATTTGTTGTATCACATTGATTGATTTACGAATGTTGAACCATCCTTGTAGCCCAGGGATGAATCCCACCTGATCATGGTGGATAATCTTTTTAATGTGTTGTTGGATCCTGTTGGCTAGGATCTTGTTGAGAATCTTAGCATCCATATTCATCAGTGATATTGGTCTGAAATTCTCCTTTTTGGTAGGGTCCTTGCCTGGTTTGGGGATCAGGGTAATGCTGGCTTCATAGAAAGAGTCTGGAAGTTTTCCTTCTGCTTCAATTTTTTGAAACAGCTTCAGGAGAATAGGTGTTATTTCTTCTTGGAAGGTTTGGTAGAATTCCCCAGGGAATCCGTCACGTCCTGGGCTCTTGTTTTTTGGGAGATTTTTGATCACTGCTTCAATCTCGTTATTAGATATCGGTCTATTCAGGTTGTCGATTTCTTCCTGGTTCAATTTTGGTAGTTTATATTTTTCCAGGAATGCATCCATTTCATCTAGGTTGCTAAGCTTATTGGCATATAACTGTTCGTAATAACTTCTGATGATTGTTTCTACTTCCTTGGCGTTAGTTGTGATCTCTCCCTTTTCATTCATAATTTTATGAATTTGGTATTTCTCTCTTTTCTTTCGGAGTAGTGTAGCCAGTGGCTTATCGATCTTATTGATTCTTTCAAAAAACCAGCTTCTAGTTTCATTGATACGTTCTACTGTATCTCTGGTTTCTCCCTCATTGATCTCAGCTCTAATCTTGATGATTTCCCTTCTTATGTGTGGAGTTGGTTTGATTTGTTGTTGATCCTCCAGTTCTTTAAGGTGTAGAGACAGCTCGTATGTTCTGGATTTTTCAATTTTTTTGAGCAAGGCTTGGATGGCTATATATTTTCCCCTTAGGACCGCCTTTGCTGTATCCCATAGATTTTGGACCGAAGTGTCTTCATTCTCATTGGTTTCCATGAATTGTTTCAGTTCTTCTTTGATCTCCTGGTTGATCCAAGCATTCTTAAGCAAGGTGGTCTTTAGCTTCCAGGTGTTTGAGTTCCTTCGGAACTTTTCCTTGTGATTGTGCTCCAGTTTCAAAGCATTGTAATCTGAGAATATGCAGGGAATAATCTCAGCCTTTTGGTATCGGCTGAGTACTGATTTGTGACCCAGTATGTGGTCTATTCTGGAGAAGGTTCCGTGTGCACTTGAGAAGAATGAGTATTCTGCTGTTTTAGGGTGGAATGTTCTGTATATATCTATGAGGTCCATCTGGTCCAATGTGTCATTCAATGCTCTTGTTTCTTTATTGATTTTCTGCTTCGATGATCTGTCTAGTTCTGAAAGAGGCGTGTTAAGATCTCCTACGATTAGTGTATTCATATCAATATGACTCTTTATCTTGATTAACAGTTTTCTTAAGTAATTGGCTGCTCCCATATTGGGAGCATAGATATTTACAATTGTTAGATCATCTTGGTGGATAGTCCCTTTAAGGATTATGTAGTGTCCTTCTGTATCTCTGACTACAGTCTTTAGTTTGAAGTCTAATTTATCTGATATGAGAATCGCTACCCCAGCCTTCTTTTGAGTCCCATTGGCATGAAAGATGCTTCTCCACCCCTTCACTTTCAGTCTGCGTGTATCTTTAGGTTCAAAATGGGTCTCTTGTAGACAGCATATGGATGGGTCCTGTCGTTTTATCCAATCTGCAACCCTGTGCCGTTTTATGGGCGCATTTAGGCCATTCACATTGAGAGTGATTATTGATAGATACGTTTTTATTGACATCGAGTTACCTTTGAAGTCTTTCTTTCTGTAGACTGTCTCTATATTTCTGTTCAGTGCTATTCTTGGGATTTTTCCTCTTTTATAGAACCCCCCTTAATATTTCCTGCAGTGTCGGCTTGGTGGTTGCATAGTCTTTTAAGCCTTGCCGGTCTTGGAAACTCTTTATCTCTCCATCCATTTTGAATGTCAGTCTTGCTGGATAAAGTATTCTTGGCTGCATGTTCTTCTCATTCAGTGCCCTGAATATATCTTGCCAGCCTCTTCTGGCTTGCCAGGTCTCTGTGGACAGGTCTGACGTTATTCTGATGGGCTTCCCTCTGTAAGTAAGGAGCCTCTTTGCCCTGGCGGCTTTCAAGAGATTATACCTACAATTATAATTTCTCAATTTGACTATCAGGTGTCGTGATGTTTTTTTGGAGTGTATAATCTTGGGTGGAGACCGTTCAGCCTCTAGTACATGAACGCTGGTTTCATTCGCGAGATTCGGAAAATTTTCATGAAGGACTTGTTCCACGATATCTTCTAGACTTCTTTCTTTCTCCTCCCCTTCAGGAATTCCAATAATTCTGACGTTGGAACGCTTCATGGCATCATTTATTTCCCTGATTCTGCTTTCGTGGGATCTAAGCTGTTTGTTCCAGGCTTCCTCCTGATCCTTTCTCTCTATCTGTTTGTCTTCCAGATCACTAATTCTATCTTCTGTCTCAGTTACCCTAGCTTTGAGAGAGTTTAGATTGGATTGGAACTCATTGAGAGCATTGTGGACCTCCTCCCTGGTAGCTTTGAGCTCCGCCCTAACATTGTGAACATCCTGTCTGGTCGCTTTCAGTTCGGCCCTAATAAATTCTGTTTGGTCATCCATGGCTTTCTCCAACCTAGCTATTGCCTGGATAATTGTTAGCCTGAATTCTCTTTCCGACATATTGTCTATGTTGATAGCCGTTAGCTCTGTTGCAGAAGGTCCATCCTCTGTATTTTTCTTCTGTTGGGCATTCCTCCTCCTAGTCATTTTGGTGGGAGAAGACTGAACAGATGTAGCTGGATGTATCAACTCTGGTGCAGTCAAGGTGCACCCTGGAACACTTCCTGATCTCCGTCTCAGAGAGAAGCCTCAGTCTGGGTGCAGAAGCTGAATAAATTCCCCCTTGGACGCTGGCAGTGCAGGTTCCAAGTTGCAGACCCTGGGGGCGCAGGATCTTTTGCTCGTCCCCAAAGCCAAGGCAGTGGCGGCTGTTTGGGAGCTCCTGACCGCCAGAGAGGTTCCAAGCAGCGATCGCACACTGAGATTTTGCCGCCGGCCCGGGCTGGGAGTGCCCGGCTTGCGCGCCCCTCTTTTCAGAGGCGGCTGTGGGTCGGGCGCGCGTCTGGGGCACTGAGAACGGAGCGATGGTCCGTAAGCCGCAGGCTGGGCTTTTGCACACCTCTGTCAGGGGAAGAGTTTCGCGCGCGCGCGGCTTAGACTTTGAAACAATGGCGTGGGTCAAGAAGCGCCCCCGGGCCTTAGAAACCCGGGAGAGCTGGAGGGACGTGCGCGCATCTCAAGCTTTGTGGTAGGGCTAGCGAGCGTTCTGCTGACCGGCGCAGCTCCCATCCCCTCACAGGAGCCGGAACCCCCGCGCTCTGGGGCGCGCTGGCGGCTTAGGGACCAGGAGCCGGTTTCTCCGCCTCCGCGCCGGGGAGGCCGTCTGGGACCGGGGACTTAAGCCCCTGTCCCTAGCCGCCCCGATTCCCACAATTTCCCACCGCGATCCTTTGCTCTTTTGGAGTGCTTTCAACCAGTCTCCAAGTTAATGCTGGTCCCCAGACGCAGGGCACTCTCGCTCGTATCGGGGTATTACTTTCGCACCGGTCGCCTCTGGTGGCTCCCTCCCCCTTTTGTTTATCTTCCGATATCAGTCCGCTGTTCCCATCCCGCTTTACTTGCTCACTGGCGTCTTCTGCCCCTGTAGAGATCCAGACGTGTATAATTCTGATCTCAGGCTGATTTCAGGGGTGATCGGAGTTCTTTGGTAGGTAATCAGCTCACTTTGGGGTACCAGCTGAAGAGACGCCTCTTCCTAGTACCCCGCCATCTTGTCCCCCCCCGAACCATTTCATTCTTTTTGATGACTGAAGAATACTCCATTATATCTTTATCCATTTATCAATCGACAGAAGTTTGAGCTGTTTCCATAGCATGGTTATTGTTGATATGCCACTATAACCATTGGGGTACATGCATCCCTTCAGTATCCTTTCAGTAAATACCTAGTAGGGCAATTGCTGGATTATAGGGCAGCTCTACTTTTAACTTTTTGAGGAACATCTATACTGTTAATCAGAGTGGCTACACCAGTTAGCGTTTCCACCAACAGCATATGAGGGTTCCCCTTTCTCCGCATCCTGGCCAATTCCTGTTGTTTCCTGTCTTGTCAATTTAAGCCATCCTGACTGGTGTGAAGTGATACCTCATTGTAGTTTTGATCTGTATTTCCCTGATGCTGAGTGATGTTGAGCATCTTTTAATGTTTCTGTTAACCATGAGAACATCTTCTTTGAAAAATTTATCTTCATGTCTTCTGCCCATTTTTTAAAAAAGATTTTTATTTATTTATTTGACAGAGAGAGAGAGAGA
This sequence comes from Neogale vison, assembly GCF_020171115.1. Taxonomy (NCBI): domain Eukaryota; kingdom Metazoa; phylum Chordata; class Mammalia; order Carnivora; family Mustelidae; genus Neogale; species Neogale vison. The sequence goes on from NC_058091.1 coordinate 172,772,877, forward strand.
GATCACAAGTAGGCAGAGAAGTAGGCAGAGAGAGAGGGGAAGCAGGCTCCCCACTGAGCAGAGAGTCCAATGAAGGGCTTGATCCCAGGACCCTGAGATCATGACCTGCCGAAGACAGAGGCTTTAACCCACTGAGCCACCCAGGCACAGCTTCTGCCCATTTTTTAACTGGATTATTTGTTATTTTGGGTGTTGAATTGGATAAGTTCTTTATAGATTTTAGATACAGATTCTATATCAGACATGTCATTTGCAAGTATCCTCTCCCATTCTATAGGCAGCCTTTTAGTCTTGCTTATTGTTTTCTCTGCTATGCAAAATCTTTTTCTTTTGATAAAGTCTCAACAGTTTATTTTTGCTTTTATTTCCCTTCCCTCAGGAGACATACCTAGAAAGAAGTTGCTCAGGCCAATGTCAAAGATGTTAATGCTTGGCTTCTCCTCCAGGATTTTGATGGTTTCCTGTCTTATATTTAGGTCTTTTCATTCCTTTTGTATTTATTTTTAGAAATGGCCTAAGAAGGTGGTCCAGTTTCATTCTTTTGGTTGTGGTTGTCCAGTTTTCCCAACAGCATTTGTTGAAGAGACTGTCTTTTTCCAACGGATATTCTTTCTTATTTGTCAAAGATTAATTGACCATATAGTTCGGGGTTCATGTCTGGGTTTTCTATTCTGGTCTATGGATCTATCTGTCTGTTTTTGTGCCAGTACCATACTGTCTTGATCACTACAGTTTTGTAAAAAACTTGAAGACTGGAATTATGAGGCCTCCAGATTTGCCTCCCCCTCAAGTTTGCTTTGACTATTCAGGGTCTTTTCTGGTTCCATAAAATTGTAGGTTTTTTTGTTCCAGCTCTGTGAAAAATGCCGCTGGTATTTTGATAGGGATTGAACTACATGTGTAGATTGCTTTGGGTAATATAAACATTTTAACAATATTTGTTATTCCAACCAATGAGCATGGACTGTTTTTCCATTTCTTTGTGTCCTCTTCAATTTCTTCCATAAGTGTTCTATAGTTTGGAGACAAGAGATCTTTATCTCTGTGGTTAGGTTTATTCGCAAGTATCTTATGATTTTTGTTGCAATTGTAAATGGGATCAATTCCTTGATTTCTCTTTTTGCTGTTTCATTATTGCTGTATAGGTATGCAACACATTTCTGTACATTGATTTTGTATTGTGTGACTTTACTGAATTCATGTATCAGTTCTAGCAATTTTGTGGTGAGTCTTAGGTTTTCTAGATAGAGTATCTTGTCATCTGCAAATGGTTAAACTTTAAAAGGCTATATTTTAAAGAACCAGCTATTTTAATTTCATTGAACTTTTCTACTTTTTATAGTCTTTATTTCATTTATTTATGCTAGGATCTTACTTCCCTTTTCCTACTATTTTTGGACAGTATTTGTTATTTCCCAATTCTTCTAGGTATACCGTTAGACAGTATGTGTGAATTTTTTTCTTTTTTCCTGGTTTAAGCCCATATTCCTATCACCCTCCCTCTTAGAACACTAAATGTGTCTTAGAATTTGAACTGATGTGTTTCCATTTTCATTCATCTCAGGATATTTTTATTTCCTCTTTGATTTCTTCATTGATCTACTGGGTTTTCTTAGTGTATGCTGTTTAGCCTCCCTGTGTTTTATTTTCTTCTACTTTTTTCTTACAATGGATTTCTAGTTTTGTACTATCATGGTTGGAAATTATCCAGATATGATTTCAAGCCTCTGAAATTCATTGATACTACTTTTGTGGCCTAGAATGTGTGTATCTTGAGAAAGGTTTAATGTGACTTGAAAATAATGTGTTTCTGCTATTTTGGGATTATATTGGGCCCAATGTTGGTTCAAAACCACTATTTCCTTATTGATTTTCTCTCTGAATGGTCTATGCATTGTTGTAAGTGAGGTGTTAAAGTCCTCTGGTAGTATTGTATTACTATAAGTCTCTTTATGACTGTTAACATGTGATTTATATATTCTGGAACTATTATGTTGGGTTCACAGTTATTTACAATTATATCCTCTGGTTGCATTGATCATTATGTAATGCCCTTCTTTGTTTTGTGTTAGTCTTTATTTAAAATCTGTCTAGTCTGTGCATTGCCTGGGTGGCTTAGTTGCTTAATGGTCCAACTCTTGATTTTGGTTCAGGTCATTATCTCCGAGTCCTGGGATTGAGCCTTGCCTCAAGCTACATGCTAAATGGGGAGTTTACTTGAGGATTCTTTTCCTGTCCTTTGCTCCTCCCCCATGTATGTTCTTGCTTTCTAAAATAAATTTTTTTAAACAGTAAAATTTATCTAATCTGATATAAATATTGCTATCCCAGCATTTTTTTTTTTGCTTCCGTTTGCATGAAATACTTTTTCCATCTAATCTGCGTGTATTTAGGTCTGCAGCAAATCTCTTGTAGGCAACACAGAGATAGGCCTTTTTCTTTCAACCATTCAGTCATCTTTTGTCTTTTGACTGGAGCACTTGGTCTACTTACATTTAAAGTAGTTATTGATTGATAGGTATTACTTACTGCCATTTTAAAAATTGTCTGATTGTTTTTGTAGTTCTATTCCTTTCTTCCTCTTGCTCTATTTCCCTTAAATATAGTCTTTGGCATTATGTTTAGATTATTTTTTTGAACATCTATTACAGATTTTTGTTTTGTTTTTACCTTGTGGTTCATATGTAACATCTTGTGTGTATAGTAATCTATATTAAGTCAATGGTAGCTTAAGTATGAACACATTTTAAAAGCACAGCCTTTTTCTTCATACTTGTTTAATGATGTGATGTCATATTTTACATCTTTTAAATTGTGTATCCCTTGACTAACTTTTATAGATGTAATTGACTTTACTACTATCATCTTTTTTAACTTAAGTAGCTTTAAAAATGATTGATCTACTACCTTGACTGTATGTTTTTATAAGTGAAATTTTTTTCCTTTCAGTTTTTTTCTTCTAATTATGGCCTTTTCTTTTCTACTTAAAGAAGCCCCTTGAACATTTCTCACAAGACCAGTTTAGTAGTGATGAACTCTTTTAACTTTTCTTTGCCTAGGAGAGTCCTCATTTCTCCTTTAATCCTGAATGATAACTTTGCTGCATAAGCTATTCTAGATTGCTAAGGGGGGAGGGACTACCCTACAGTTTGCAGGCCAGAAAGGAGAGAGATGATATATTCAAACTTTCTTCTAAAGAAACCAGCTGATAGCCTTATGTATTTTCCCTCTATATGATCCTCTCCTTTTCTCTTTCTACTTTTAACATTCTCTCCTTAAATTTTGCTATTATTGTTTTGCTATATTGTTTGCTATAGTACAGAATTCCTTAAGCTCTTCTTGTTTCATTCTCTCTGATTTTTGGGGCCTGAATATCTGTTTCTTTGCCCAGATTAGGGAGGGTTTTATTTTTTAGCTATTATTTATTCAAATAAGTTTTATGTTCCTTTTTATCTCTTTTCTTCTGGAACCCCTATTTTGCAAATATCAGTATGCTTGATGTTGTTTGCAGAGGTCTCTTAACCTATCCTCATTTTAAAAATTATTTTTTCTTTCCCCTGTGTAGCCTGGTTACTCTCCACTAGTCTGTCAGATTGCTGTTCAGCATCCTTTACTCTGGTGATTCCCTCTGAGTTCATCAAGTCTTTTCTCCAGTCTGGTGAGTACGTTTTTGAATTTTTTTTTTGATAAATTGGTTATATATTTCTTTTAGTTCTTTTCCTAGAGTTTTGTCTTCTTCCTGCAGCTGTTTCTATGTATTAAGTAGGTCAGCTATGTCTCCTAGTCTTGAAAGTATGGCCTAAGTAGAAGGCATCATGTAGCACCCAACAGGTCAGTCCCTCATGGTTTTTAAAATCAGGTGCTCCAGGGACATCTCTGGCTGAGATGCATGCAGCCTTCTTTTGGGGCTGGGCTGTGACGGCTGCAGGGGCACTGGTAAGCAGGTCTTGCCCCCAGCATAAGTGCCTTAGAGGTTTGGCTACAGTCACTCTGAGAGCACTGGTGGGTGAGGATGTCCTCAGCCTGGCTGTTTGCAATGACCAGTCACAACTATTTCAGGTGTGCTGCTGGCACTGTCTTACCCCACCTTTTCAAAGTGGTAAGTACTCTGCAAAGGTACACTCTTCTGGGTAAGGCTGCCTGTGCAATGTGTCAGGGAAGCAATCTTAAGTCCCAGCTGAGTATCCCCTCCAACCCAGACAGGGGTGGGAGCTGCTTTGGAGGGGCACCTGATGGAGCAGGTATGGTAGGTGGGGTGGGTTCCCAAGGGATAGCTAGGTCAGGGCAAACCTATTAGCAAGATAAATGGAGTGTGACAATTGGCTCCAGTTAAGTGTCCAACAAGCTAGGCTGGAGGGCAGGAAAAATGGTAACCACAAACACTTCTTTTCTAACAAAAAATGTCCTAAAATTAGTCAATAGATCTCCCTAATGTATATACTAGGCGATTTTTCAAACCTCTGCTTTGGTGCTGGGTCACAGGACCAAAGTGATATAGCATTCTAGTTCTTTACGGGTGAAGAATCATTTTATTATAACCTTTTAGCTCTCCTGGAGTATAAGACTTACCAGTTTTCAAAACCATACATTTTAGGGGTTATCTTCCTTGTGAAGGTCCCTGCAGCTAGGTGTGCTCAATATGGGGTTTGACCTGTTTGCTTTTCAGGGATATCCCTCCCACTGTGGGACTGGTACACTAGGCTCATTGGCTGGCTCCCAACTATGTGTCTCCCCTTCCAATCATTTTGAAAGTGAGTTCATTATATGTAGTTCTAGCTTTCTTGTGTTCTAGGAGGAGGAGAACTCGGGATCCTATTATGCTGCCATCTTCCATATTCCCTTTATTATCCTTTTTTTTTTCAATTTATTTATTTTCAGAAAAACATTATTCATTATTTTTTCACCACACCCAGTGCTCCATGCAAGCCGTGCCCTCTATAATACCCACCACCTGGTACCCCAACCTCCCACCCCACCCCCGCCACTTCAAACCCCTCAGATTGTTTTTCAGAGTCCATGGTCTCTCATGGTTCACCTCCCCTTCCAATTTACCCAAATTCCCTTCTCCTCTCTAATGCCCCTTGTTCTCCATGCTATTTGTTATGCTCCACAAATAAGTGACTTATTTATTATCCTTTTGAATCATAAGATTTGGTTCAGTTTGAAAATAAGGCATAATGGCTATTAAGATTGTATAATGGGGACTATATTATTGATGGGAGATTCCTTCAGGACATAATTGTGTTTTTTATCTTTCTCTTGTCCATGATCTACAAAGTTAATAATTTCCCATGTTAGAACTAATTAATAGTGTTAATAAATAAGATAGAGTCCAAGCAAAGAACATAAATGGATCATACAATTCTGTGGTGCAGTGTCTTCAGTTTGGGGACCATGATAGATATAGTGTCATAGTCTGGTATTACTAAAAATGTCTTCTTTTGCAAATAAATTAAGAAGTAATTATTCCAATTTTACAAGATTATGTTTAGCTCACCAATATTTTATCAAGTTCATTTATGAATACTCCTCCTCTTCATCCAGCTATTTTCATATCCTTCTCTTTCTTTGCATCACTAAGCAAAAAATAAAAATAAAAAAATAAAAAAGCTGTATTTACAAGTTCCTCAAACCTGGTTAGCAGTCTGGGAAGAAAATATTTAATTTCCTAGAAAGGAAAAAGCAAAGGCAGGGAGAAACTTGGATAGTAAGGTGACATCTCAGACCAGCTGGTGATAGTGTGATCCAATGTCCACTGTTTCATTAAGAATTAAATGGGATGAGGAGAGTGGGAAAAGATGGCAGGAGGATTCAGAGCTCACCTCCTTCCACAGAAACACCAAAGTAATGAGTACATGTAATTCAGTTCACTCTGAAAATGAACTGAAGACCAGAAGAACATCTTCCACAGCTAAAGACATAAAGCTGAAGGGCTGGATGGGCAGACACACATCTGAGAACTAAACTCCTGGAGCAGGAATGCATAAATGGGTGCGGAGGAGTAAGAGGGATCAAGCCCCACATCTGGGATGCTGGGGACCTGCACAAAGATGAGCTCCGATAATATCCGGCTTTCAAAATCAGCTGGGCTTAGGTCCAGAAGAGTCAGTAGGGTAGGGTATAGAAAATCGAGTATCTGCTCTTAAAGAGCAAGGGCTTTAGTACTCAATCCAAGACCCAGCTCAGAAGCATGGGTTTGAAAAGCACTAGGGTTACACAAGACAGAGATCTATTGACAACTTTTAGAATGTGTGCTGAAGAGACCCGTACCTATAGGACTTGCCCTGAGGATGGAAAAGCTGGCAGGTACCATTTTTATTACCTTTTATCAGTCTATCTACCTGGATACTTGCTAGAGCCTGTTCTGACACTCTCTATTTACCTAGCTAGCACTCTTTGCCCTACCCAGGCAGGGGCCCCTGCAAAAACAACTCCCTACTTTCCACACATCCTGGCTACCTCAGTTGGGACTGTTATTGTCTTGGGGTGAGGAGCACAATGTGTCACCCAGGGACTAGCACCAGTGCCCCTAGGGAACAAATCCTGCTTGCTCCAGGGATGGTCCCACCCACCAGATGGCCCTAGTATTTAAAATCATGCCTCCCAGGCAGCTATACCAGGGGCAAGCCAGCCTACCCATGTACACAGAGGAGTCTGCCAAGTCATTGATGATAGCCAGGTGAGGGAGGAGGCTGCCTACCAGGATGCATGCAGGCACTGGGGACCTCTAGAACATTTGGTTCTGGGGACTAGAGGGCATTGATAACAAGGCATCAGAGGACACACCTTCCACATCGGGCCACACATAGAGACAAAATAAGGGGAAAAGGAGTATGTTGAAAATGAAAGAACAAAACTCTAGAGAAAGAGCTAAATGAAAAGAGAAGAAATTTACCTGAAAAAAGTTCAAAGTAAAGGTCACAAAGATTTTCATCAGACTGAGAGAAGACTGAATGAACTGAGAAGTTTACCAATCAGTCAGATCTGAAGAATACAATTGCTGAAATATAAAACCTATTAGAGGGAATCAACATCAGATAAGAAAATGCAGAAGGATACATCAGCAATCTGAAAGACAGGGTAGTAGAAAGCAACCAAGCTGACCAACAATAAGACCAAATTTAAGAAATGAAATGGGCTAAGGGCCAAATTCAAGCATACTAAGATTCACATTATAAGGGTTCCAGTAGGAGCAGAGAAAGGGGCAGAAAACATAAGTCAAGGAAGAATAGATGAAAAGTTCCATATCCAGGGAAAAAACAGACATCTGGGTCCAAGAACTAGAAAGAACCCCAAACAAGATGAACCTAAGTGGCACACAAAGATAAAGACAAAATCTTAAAAGCATCAGGAGAAAAGGAAACAGGCTCATTTGGTTTCCATCAAATATAACTATCAGTTGATTTTTCAGCAGAAATTTACAGGCCACAGAATAGTATGATATATTCAAAGTGCTAAAAGGAAAAAACCTTACAACCAAGAATACTCTAAATGGCAAGGTTATCATTCACAATTGAAGGAGAAATAGTTTCCCAGACAAAAGTTAAATGAATTCATTACTCTTAAACTATACAAGAACTGTTAAAGGGACCTTCTTTAAGTGGCAAAGAAAATGTCTTAATTACAAGTAAATTTCACTGGTAAAAGTAAACAGAGAGTGATTGCATCAGTCACTCATAAAGCTAGTATGAAGGGTAAAAGACAGGAGTAGTGAAATTTTATGTACAAAATTAGTCAAACAACACACAAAGGAAAAAGATATAAAATAGGACATAGTGTACATAAAAACTGGAATGATAAACTCAAAATGTAGTGTTTTAGAATATATTTGAACTTCAGCAACCATCAAATACAGACTGATACATACATAGGATTTTATGTGAAACTCATGGTAACCACAAACCAAACACCTATAATGGATATATAACATATCACAAGGGAAAAGAGCAAGAAAAGAAAAAGGGACAAAGAATACCCACACAAATAACCAAACACCAGTGTAAACAATGGTGTTAAGTACATACCTATCAATATTTGCTTTATAAGTACTTGGACTACATGCTCAAAAAGAGAACGCATTAAAAAAAAAAACCACAAAGTGCCTACAAGAGACTTGATGAAGACCTAAAGACACATATAGACTGGAAGTGAAGGTATGGAAAAACATATCTCATGCCAACGGTGTGAAGGGGGGGGAATCTGGGTAGCAATACTTGTTCCAGACAAAATAGACTTTAAAACAAAGACTGTCAAGAGAGCAAAAAGGTCTTAATGAGAGACAAAGAGGACATAATGATAAAACAATCAACCCAATAAGAAGATACAACAATGGTAAATATCTATGCATCCAGCACCGAAGCACCTAAGTACATAAGGCCAATATTAACAGAATTAAAAGGAAGAAATTTTTAGGGAAGAGAAATTACAAAACCAATCACATTCACGGGTCCACTGAAAAGAAGGAAATACCTAGGAATAAATTAAATCAAGGAGGTAAAAATCTTGTACTCTGAAAATTATAAGACTTTAATGAAAAAAACTAAAGGCTGAAGGAAACACAAATAAGTGTAAAAACAAACCATGCTCATGTATTTGAAGAATTAATAAAGTTACAATATCCATACTACCAAAAGCAACTGCAGATTTAATGCTGTCCCTATCAAAACACTAATAGTATAATTCTACATTGTGTAAGGAACTACAAAAGACCTCAAGTAACCAGAGCAATCTTGAGATTGAGAACAAACCTGGAGATACCATGATCCAAGATTTCAAATTCTAAAAGGCTATCGTAATTCAAACAGTATGATACTGACACAAAAATAAACATACGGAGTGATGGAACAGAATAGAGAGCCCAGAAATAAACCCATGTTTGTATGGTGAATTAATCAATGATAAAGAAGGTGAGAATATACAATCAGAAAGAAATAGTCCCTTCAATAAATGGTGCTGGGAAAACTGAATAGCTACAGGCTAAATAACTAAAGGATCACTTTTTGGGACCGTACACAGAAGTTGACATAAATATAAGTCCCTGAACTGTAAAACTCCTAGAAGAAAGTATAAAGAGCAAAGTCTTAGGCATTGGTTTTTGCAGTGTTTTTCTGGCACATCTCTGCAGGCAAGAGAAATGTAATAAAAATAAACAAATGGGGGCACCTGGGTGGCTCAGTGGGTTAAACCGCTGCCTTCAGCTCGGGTCATGATCTCAGGGTCCTGGGATTGAGTCCCGCGTCGGGCTCTCTGCTCAGCGGGGAGCCTGCTTCCTCCTCTCTCTCTGCCTGCCTCTCTGCCTGCTTGGGATCTCTCTCTGTCAAATAAATAAATAAAATCTTAAAAAAAAAATAAGCAAATGGGACTATATCACACTAAAGAGCTTTTGCACAGGGAAGGAAACCATCAACCAAACAAAAAGGCAATCTACTCAATGGGATGAGATAATTGCAAATGATGTATCCAATAAGGGGTTAATATCCAAAATATATAAGGAACTTCTACAACTGACCCCCCCCCCCAAAATCCACATCATCTGGCAAAAAAAAAAAAAAATGTGCAGAGGACTTGAATAGACATTTTTTCCAAAGAAAACATACATATGGCCACTAGACACCTAAAAAGATCCTCAAAATTACTAATCATCAAGGTAATGCAATTCAAAACCACAATGAGATGTCACTTCACATCAGCCAGGATAACTAAAAGAAGCTAAGAAATAACAAGTGTTGGCAATGACGGGGAGAAAAATGGCCTCCGTGCACCAATGGTGAGAATGTAAATTGGTATAGCCACTATCAAAAACATACTCTATGACCCAGTAAATCTTGTGGGTACTTGCACAAAGAAAACAAAAACACCAATATATGTACCTCTATGTTTTTTGTAACATTATTTATAACAGCCAAAATAATGAAAAAACCTATGTACTGACAGGTGACTATACAAAGAAAATAAGGTATATAAACACGATGGAATAATACTGAGCCCTAAGAAAGCAACATAGTTGGACCAAGACAGCATTTTGCTAACAGAAAGAAGTCGAATGGGAAAACACAAATATTTTCATAATTTATTTGTGGAATATAAATATAAATGCACATATTTTTGTTGTTCATTGATATGTGCATATATACATATGTATGCATATACACACATATACATACACATACCTGTATTATACATATGTACGCATATACATACACTTATTATACATATGTATGCATATACATACACATACACACATATATACACACACACATAACAATGAACAACAAAAATGAATAAGCTCATAAATACAGAGAACAAACTTGCCTGAGGGAAATGTGTGGGGAAATAGAAGAAATAGATGAAGGAAATTAAAAGTAAAATTTTTAGTTACAAAACAAGTCATGGGGATAAGAAGTACAGCACAGGAGATGTAGTCAATAATATTGTAGTAACTTGATTGACTTAGTGTTGTGAGCATTTTGTAATGTATATAATTGTAGAATCATTATGTTGTGCATTGAAACTAGTATTTAGGGCGCCTGGGTGGCTCAGTGGGTTAAGCCGCTGCCTTCGGCTCAGGTCATGATCTCAGGGTCCTGGGATCGAGTCCCGCATCGGGCTCTCTGCTCAGCAGGGAGCCTGCTTTCCTCTCTCTCTGCCTGCCTCTCTGTCTACTTGTGATTTCTCTCTGTCAAATAAATAAATAAAATCTTTAAAAAAAAAAAAAGAAACTAGTATTTATCAACTATACATCAGTGAAAAATAAAATTTAGAAAATGAATTAAATTGGGTGAAATTGGAGGGCACTGGTCAATAATAATGGCCAAAAAAAGGTGCTATAACTTTTGTTTTGTTAATCTAGCAGTAATTGATCATTTAGCTTCCCCAGATCAAATGATTATTTGAAAACTCCTAAAAATGGGGGCTTTGTGTTACTCTTCTAAGTAACTGGTTCATTCTGTTTACAAGTCTGATCATATTATAATTTCTACAGCAAAGAAAGAGCACTGATGCCCCAACTAAAATTACTTATTATAAATGGAATAAGATATGGTCTTTAATACAAGTACTAGAAGCAAACATTTTATGATTCTTAAAAATATTATAATATTTTTAATTTTAAAAAATACTAGGTAAGATTTATACTATGGTCATATACATGGTCCAGTACATCCATAAGAAAAACTAAACCTCAAAGGCATGTGTGATGCAGTCATATATATACTTGTCCAGCAGCTATTTGTAAAACACAGGGTATAGGAAATTTTTTTTTTAATTCTTCTTGCATATTATTTAAATTGCAGGCCTGACTTTCTAAACAGACTAACTGCTGCTTAGATGTGCAGGTCTTCTTTACACAGTAAGTCCACTGTTTGCAAGGCTTTTAGAAATGCATGATTTGCCACTAAACTAGCTCTAATAAAATGTTCCCTGCAGCTCTGTTTATCAGCAGGACATTCTACATCTTCCCAAAACACACAACCAAGCATTCATGCATATGCACACAGAAACATCTGCATACTTCCCATTCAGGGTTTACATTTTTTAGAAGACACACCAAGTTGGAGTTACAGGATGGTTGGAACCAACTATTAATTAGATTTTAATTAGGAATACCATCATCCTTATTAAGCAATGATATTCTTGATGTTTATTTTCTGTCCCACTGTTTCACAGAGATGATCGTGATGCTGTTAATCTCTAAATCTTACTTACCATGTGCTGAAGCTCTTTTAAGTATTTTCACAGGCAGTGTATCATTTACTCCTCTCAGAAGCTCTATGCAGTTGCTATTTTACAGAAGAGGAAACTGCAGTATTCTAATGTTAAATACCATACAAATGTAAACAGGTTCTGTTTAATTCCATTACAACCTGAATTTTGTTTTGTTCTCCTTTACTTTGTTTTATCTCAGTACTAAAAAGACTCTGACATATTTTTATATTCTATTCAACCCCTCTGATTCCATTTTTATTTATTATTTTTTACTTAAGTTACATAGTTTTTAAATACTGAGGAACCTACGAAGACTAGCCTCAGAAAGTTGCTTTGGGAAGAGCACTGGGGTGGGGGCTGAACAAAGCCATGAATGAGGATTCAAACATCCTTCAAACCACATCAGATAAAGTGCTTAAAATGTTTCCGAACACAATACGTCCAAACCAAATGTAATGAAAATAGACAAATTCTAGGTGAATCTACAACATGCTTTACATAAATACAAATATGTTAAACAGCTGAATATATCAGGCTGAACCAAACACCAGAAAGCACATTGGAAGAAACAGTCTTGTTTAAGGAAGTGAGTGGATTGGATATTACTGTGGGAAAAAAAAAAAAAAGTTCACTTAAAAACATTTTTTAATGTTGACTGAGTAGCTGGGATTTCTAAGGATTTTGAGGAGAATAAAGCCAGTACATTTTCTCCCACTGTAAACATTATAGTATTAATGACCTTGTATCAAAATTAAAAAGTCAACCTCAGATGGAAAATAAATCACATATTTAAATTAGTAAGTGAAAGTAGGAAGACAGTGTCTACATGTTGCTGGGACATGATGCTCAGACCATCAACAAGCCTGAGGTCCTCAGGCTGAGTGTAGTTAAATGATGAAGCAATAAACTGTTAAACCCGGCTATCCCCATACATTTTAGGTTCCAAAATGCCAAATGCCATGTACTTGCTTCTTCATCAAGAACACAGGTAAAGGTAAAATCCTTGCAAATGCTTTCAAGAAACAGATTCAAAGGTGTATTAGTTATGAAACTTCATGACACAAAAGGTACTAAAAGGCCTTATACAAAAAATCTGAATGGGCTTTAGAGGTCCAAGATGGCAGTGGAGGAAGAACCTGAGCTCACCTTCTCTCCCAGCCACACAGAACCTATACCTACATATAGAGGAATGCCTCCTGAGGAAGAACTGGGGGTTGATGTGAACAGCTTCAGCATGAGAGAAGGTAGAGGGAAGATAAAAAGAAGGCCAGGGAGATAGAGAAACAGAATTCTGCTCCTGATGTTGCAAGGTGCAGTAGGGAGGGAGATCAATGAGGGACCCATGTGCAGTTGTCTTGCCCTGGGGCACAGAAAAAAATTGATTTGAGGGACAACCACACTTTAAAGGGAATCCACTTATTCACTGTACATTCCCACATGTGGGGGAACTGCTGGATCTGTCCCCATGGTCAGAGCCACTTTGTCTGAAATCACAGACAAAGCAGAATCTAGGTGCTCTATCTAGTGAGCCCTGGGCCCCTAGTCATCTCTAGCTCCAGCTGTCCCAGAGTCCTCATGTGGTCCACACCCCCAATTTGTGCCCAATCTAACTCCAGTTACCTTTCCAGGTCCTTAGGAGATCTGGAAACACAGCTCCTTAGGAAACAGTGGCCACTGCCCAATCCAGTGCCAACTGTCTTACCACAGCATCCACTGAATGGAGTAACCCAGCCTGCATCCACTCCAGCTCCAACTATCTTGCCAGCATGGTCCAGGCATGGAGTGACCTGACCCATACCTGCTTCAGTAATCCTGCCAAGAGGCCCCTTACTTGGTGCATCCCATCGGGCATGTGCTTCAGCTACCCCTCTAGGGTGACCCCAATGTGGAGGGTCCCAGGACTTCCAGCCCATGCTGGCTTGAGCCATAGCTGTCCAGGTAGGGAATGCTATGTGAGGAGCATCACACCCATTGCCCACTTCAGCTCCAGACTTCCTGCCAGCATGGCGCTGGTGGAACTTACCATGGAGATGCCTCACTAGAGTCCCCTACAGCACTAGCAACCTGCCAGGGTGGCTGCAACGCAGAGCTACCCAGAACCCAGACGCTGCACCTGTTCTAACTAGGCACCCAAAGCAACCAGGTACATGCAGTCTATATGGTGAACATTCCTATACAAAGCTGCCCCTTCAAGACAGGGGAGTAGTAATTTCACAGAAAAACATAACTCAAAGGAGTTCATCACCACCAAACCAGCCTTGCAACAAACATTAAAGAGACTTTGTGGAAAATAAAATGTTATAAGTAGAAGAAAATTATGAAAAGAAAGAATTTCACTGATAAAAGCAAACATGCTATAAATGTAGTATAAAGGTTAAAGACAATAATAGTAAAACCAAGTATATCTAAAAAAAAATCATTAAGGGATACACAAAATAAAATGATATAAAATATGGCATTAAATACATAAATATGGAGGGGATATTAAAAGTATAGTACCTTTAGAATTTGTTCATACTTAAGTGACCATTAACTTAATACACACACATACACACACACACTGTTATACACATAGCATTTTATATATGAACCTCATGGTAACCACAAATCAAAAATCTATGACACATTCACAAAAGGTAAAGATAAAGGGTCCTAACCATGATACTAAAGAAAGTTATCATATCACAAGGGAAGTGAGAAGAGAAGAAAAGAACAGAGAACTACAAGAACAACCAGAAAAAAAAAAATTAAGAAAATGGTAATAGGTATATATGTGTCAATGATCACTTTAATGTAAATGACACAGAGTAGCTAAATAGATAAAAACAAAAAAACAGAACAACAATCAAGAACCAACTATAGCCTTCCACAAGAGACTAACTTCAGAACTAAAGACATATACAGTCTGAGAGTGAAGGTATGGAAAAATTTATCCCATCTAAAAGGAAGAAGAAGAAAAAGGCTGAGTTAACAATGGACTTTAAAACTAGAACTGTTAACAAGAGACAAAAAGTACTAGGTAATGATAGAATAATGAATCCAACAAGATGATATAACAATTGTAAATATCTGTGCACTCAACACAGAAGGATCTAAATATATAAAGTAAATATTAACAGTTAATAAAAGAAGAAATTGACAGTAATACAAAATAGTAGGGACTTTAAACACCCCATTTATATAATGGATAAATCATCTAGATATCTACAAATAAATCAACATATACATCACATTAACAAATAAAAAAATCATCTGATTATCTCAAAGGATGCAAAATAGGCATTTGACAAAATTAACATCCATTCATAATTTAAAAATCTCAACAAAGTGGGATTAGAGGGAACATAGTTCAACATAACAAAAGCCGCATGTGAAAAACCCACATCTAACATTGTATTCAAAGGTGAAAATTTAGAAGCTTTTTAAGTTCAGGAACAAGGAAGAATGTCAGATCTTACTACTTTTATTCAACATAGTGCTAGAAATCCTAGACGCAGCAATCAGACAAGAAACAAAAAGTGTTTTAACTCATAAAGAAGTTATACTGTGACTCTTCATAGATGACATAGTACATACAGAAAACCCTAAAGGCTCCATCAAAAAAATAAAAAAAATCAAGAAAAGGAACGAACAAATTCAGTAAGGTTGCAGGAAACAAACCAATATACAGCATGTTACATTTTTATAACATAACTGAAAACAAAGTAGCAAAAAGAATAATTAAGAAGCCAGTCCTATTTAAAATTGCATCATAAAGAACAAAAGACCTAGGAATAAATTTAACCAAAGAGATGAAAGACCTGTACCCTGAAAATGATAAGATCTGGAAGAAACAAGTCAAAGATTACACAAATAAATGGAAAAATGTACTATACTCATGGATGGGAAGAATTAATATTGTTAAAATACCAAACAAGCTACAGATTTAATGCAGTCCCTAACACAATACCAATAGTATTTTTTCACAGACTTAGAACAAAAAGTCCTAAAATTTATAGAGAAAGACAAAAGAATCTGAAGAATCAAAGCAATCTTGAGGTAAAAGAATCTATTCCCAAATTTCAAACTGTATTATAAAGCATAGTAATCAAAACAGTATGGCACTATACAAAGTAGGTATATAAATCAATGGAACAGAATAGAGAACCCAGAAATAAACCCATGCTTATAGGGTAACAATCTACAAAACAGGAGCCAGGAATATACTATACAAAAAGATAGTATTTAATAAATAGTGATGTGAGAACTGGATAGCTCCATACAGAAGAATGAAACTGGACCACTTTCTACACCATAGACAAAAATAAACTCAAGTGGATTAAAGACCTAATTCTAAGACCTAAAACTCCTAGAAGAAAACGCAAGCAGTCACCTTCTGGTCACCGGCCTTAGCAATATATTTCTAAATCTTCTTCAGGCAAAAGAAACATAAAGCAAAAAGAATCCTACTGAATGGAAGAAAATAATTGAAAATGATATCTCTAATAGGATGTCAATGTCCAAAATATATATGTATATATATATATATATATATACACATATATACATATATATATATAAAACCTCCGACATTTCCAAAGGAAATAAAAAGAGATTTTAAAATGGGAAGAGGACTCAGATTATTTTCCACAGAACATTTAGAGATGGCCAAGAGACAAATGAAAAGATGCTCAATATCACTCATCATTAGAAAAATGCAAAAAGCATTTTTTTACAATGTGATATGACCTCACAGCTGTCAGTGTGCCTAGTATCAAAAGACAATAAATGGTAAGTGTTGGCGAGGATGTGGAGAAAAGGGAACAACCCTCATGCACTGTTGGTGGAAATGTAAAACTGGAACAGCCACTGTGGAAATCATCATGGAGGTTCCTCCAAAAATTAAAAATAGAAATACCACATGACCCTGTAATTCCGCTTTTGGGTGTTTACCAAAAGAAACTGAGCTTGCTAATTCAAAAATATGTACACACCTCTATGTTTCTTGCAGCATTATTTACAATAGCCACAAATGAAAGCAACCCAAGTGTCCACTGATACGTGAATGGATAAAGACATTGTAGTATGGAAAGGAATGCAGTATTACTAATGGAATATTACTTAGTCATAGGAATAAATAAAATCTTGCCATTTCCAGCATCACAGATAGACCTAGAGAGTATTATGCTAAGTGGAATAAATCAGACAGAAAAGGTCAAGTACTATTATCATCTCACTTATATGTCCAATTTAAAAAGCAAAACACACAACAAAGATAGAAACAGACTCTTAACTATAGAGAACAAAGTAGTGGGTGCCAGAAGGGAAGAAGGAGAGGATTAGGGAAATAGATAAAGGATATGAAAAGGTACAAACTTGCAGTTATAAAATAAATAATTCCTGGGCGTTTGAAGTACAGCATAGGAAATAGTCAATAATATTGTAATCATTTTGTATGGTGACATATGGTAACTAGAATCATTTCATAATAGGTACACATGTTGAATTACTACATTATACACCTGAAACTAATACTGGTTATCAACTATATTTTGATTAAAAATTTAAAAATACAAATAGGAAAGGAGAAGAACTTCTGCCTATATTAAAGAGAAAGCATAACCCTAAAACTTGTCTTTTCAGACAGAAAAAGTGCTATGTCTACTCAGAGAGCTTGATACCTTAGAAGAGCTTGAAGTCTGCAGGAGCAAAGATTTAATGAGTTTTCATTCTCAATATATTTCTGGGTACAGTGTTTACTGTAGAATTGACTCAATAAATTTATTTCAAGTATAATATTATAATGTTATGTCCACTATGCAATTTCCCTTTTTAAAATATTTAACCAGACCCTTAAAAATCCTTTACATTGACTTTCTGACTTACACACAATACAATGGTTAGAAGAACACCTTCAATGGCATCAAGAAACAATGTGAAAAATCCAAAATGTAAGACATTTTATTAGACAACTAGTTGGGTCTCTTCAAAACTCTATAATAGTCCTAAGAAGGTTTTTAAAAAAAAAAACAAAAATTATAAAAATAATAGGATATGATCAAGAGATTTTACATGAAATCGAATATGGCATAAATGTTAGATGGTATCAGGGAATTATTGGTCTGTATGATAAAGGTAGTAAGTGGTACTTAACATAAAGTCATTATTTCTTATGATCCCATGCTGAAGTACATAAGGCGAATGCTATGATTTTTTAACTCACTATAAAATTACTTTAGCAAACAGTAGATGAAGAAAATATGCCAAAGTTAACAACTGTTAAATCCAGTTTTGGATATATTGTTATTCATTATATAATTATTTTTGAATGTTTGAAAATGTTATTATAAAAAATAAAGTTATAAGAGAAAAAAGAATTATGGTGGAGTAGGAAATATTTTTTTCCCAATCTACATCAATTTATGAGTTGAAATGGTTTACTAGAAGTCTCAAAATTCCTAATCTAGGGAACAGTAAACACTTCCTAAAAATCCTATCACCTTGTTACATAAATTTCAGTTTTGATATGATACATTCTCTGATAGCATTTTTATGTATTTTGTGCATTCATTACCTTCCTCTTCAAGAAAGTCTTCTAAGAAAGAAGAAAGAGAAGAAAGAAAAAAGGAAGGGGAGAAACGGGGAGGGGACAGTAAATAACAGAAGGAAGGAGATAATGAAAGAAAGAAGGCAGGCAGACAGGGAAGCAGGCTGGAAGCTGGATTATACTTGCTTGGATGCAATTAAACTTTCCCATCAGGTAAAGTTTCCTTCAAGGTCCTTGCTTGAGTGCTTACATAGAAATTGACTCCAAAAGATGTAAGTCTCCTATGAAGGGCATGTATTTTCTGAGCATAATCTATGATTTCAGAGATGTCCCAGTGGTATCTTAGTACTAAGAAATTAATCACAGCATTTATTGTGATAGATTTCATGGAATTGTTTTTCATTTTTTGTTTTTGTGTGTGTGTGTGTTTGTTTTTGTTTGTATTCTTGTGGCTGTCAGTGTTGTTGTTCAAACAGTTCAAAAGCTGTTCGTCAATGGTTATTGCCTTTTAAAACTTTGTCCAAAAAGCTGGGAAAATGATGGATTAAATCAAAGAGGCAAATTTAAGTGTAAAACTTTCTGAACCTTAAATATACTATAAGAGGTAGAGGTTTCCAAATTTATTTTGAAGATTTTATTTATTTATTTGATAGACAAAGATCACAAGTAGGCAGAGAGGCAGGCAGAGAGAGAGGAGGAAGCAGGCTCCCCACTGAGCAGAGAGCCCTGATGCGGGCTCGATCCCAGAACTCTGGGATCATGACCTGAGCCAAAGGCAGAGATTTTAACCCACTGAGCCACCCAGGCACCACTCCAAATTTATTTTGGAATAAAACTTTAAAAAATACTATCTTGAGAAAGTTGTATTCTATGTAACATTCTGAGAAAAGCTGCTTCCAATTTTTATTCCAGCTCAGGGAGCATAAAATGAAAACCATCATAATGAGAGTCCCTCTGTAAACCAGAGCCCAAGACAACCTTCATTATATAGATAAATATACTGTAGGAACTTATCTCAGGGTGCATGAATGAAAAACTAATTATTATGAAACTAGTAAGGCAGAAGTAATCAATCCAAGGATGCAGTGACTTGCTCACTGCCATAGGCAACTTGGAATTTATGCTTCTTGGCATTCTTTAATGAACCACAGAGAAAAAAATTCTTAACTGACCAACTAGGAGACTGTAGTTCCCAATTAATAAAGGACTGTCTGATCAGTTGTTAACTCCACCATACTTACGAGTTCATGCCTGAGTTAGAATGGATGCCTAGTTTTGTGTGAATGCTCTACACCATACAGTTTTGGCAAGACGTTGGTCCCAAAGATATGGGGCAGAGGTCAGGACATACCACAGTTCAGTGGGTGACAGAAATGGATACTGAGATCACTGATGGAACAACAGAGAAGAGACCATAAATAGAAGAGAAGGAGTGAGACATCTTTCTCACTGTACCAAAGAATGGAACGTGAAGGAAAGGGGGGGACATGTATTAGAAGAAATACATCAAGTAAATCACTACTATGAAGATGAAGTGTGCTTGAGGACAGGTGAATATATAGGACCAGGGGACTGAATCCATGAAATCTGGAAAGAAAAGAAAGTAAGCTCTGAGTTGTGGCGTTCTCACCACTTCTTGACCTTGGGGTATCAGTGTTGTGCCTCAGCCTTGTTAAAAAGGACCAGCATTCTAAGTATCCTACTCCTGTGGCAGTCTTCACTGACAGTTACATGAACTGGTATCCAAGGAGTTTAGAGCAGCAGTATTTTTTTTTAATATTTTATTTATTTACCTGACAGTCAGAGATCACAAGCAGGCAGAGAGGCAGAGAGAGAGAGAGAGAGAGGGGAGCTCCCTGCAGAGCGTAGAGCCTGATGTGGGGCTCGATCCCAGGACCCTGAGATCATGACCTGAGCCGAAGGCAGAGGCTTTAACCCACTGAGGCACCCAGGCACTCCTAGAGCAGCAGTTCTACTAGATTCACTGACATAGTGTATTTTTTTTATGCGCTGTCTTCAAATGACTCTCATCTCACTCCTAGCTGATTTGTGTTATCATTCTGTATTATTAATATTGGCATCTAAGATTCTAGATATACTAGCCACTCATCTGGTTTCATACTGTCAGCCTACAGGTTTCTGCTCATATTATTATCTTGTTCTCCCGTCATGGTTTGTGTTCTATTATTAAGCCTTTGCTCTTTGCAGACCCAGGTCCAGGGTCCTGGCTGCTCATTATATGAACGTGAAACTTTTGCAACTGGAAATGAGACACTTTAAATGTGCTTAACCCATTCTGATTCACCCATAGTGACACTCTATAGTACAATTTTGAGAGATTAAAAACCAGGTTGCATTATCCATTCTGGAAGTCCTAGCCTGAATTCTCAAGAGAAATGTTTCAAAGTGTTTCAAGTGTTTCAAAAATGCTATTTACATTCCTAGCATTTTTTTTTAAACTGATAGGAGACAAACAGAGCCATCTTAACTGCCTTTTTTCCATCCCTTACCTTTATTGGTTAGAAAAAATTTCCTTTGGGACGCCTGGGTGACTCAGTGGGTTAAGCCTCTGCCTTTGGCTCAGGTCATGATCTCAGGGTCCTGGGATCTGCAGCAGGCTCTCTGATCAGCAGGGAGCCTGCTTCCCCACTCTCTCTCTCTGCCTGCCTCTCTGGCTACTTGTGATCTCTGTCTGTCAAATAAATAAACAAAATCTCTAAAAAGAAAAAAAAAAAGAAAGAAAGAAAGAAAAAAAATTTCCTTCTACCCTTCTAGGTTCTTTGAGTGGTCTAAAAATCAAACAAACCCAAGACAGATTCACAGGGAAAAAAGAAATTTTAATGACACGCACAGGGACCCTATGAAAATATGACTCAGTAAGAAGCTAAGCAACTGAGGCTTATATGCCATCTCGAGCTAAGGAATGGGACAGGACCCAGCCTTTAAATGGGAAGAGGGTAATTCACATACCATCACAAGAGCAGATGTTTGGTTATTGGTATTTCTCCTTCCAAAGATACAGGTCATTCAGGTTAAAAAGGTTTTTAACTAGTTCTCTTTCTGGGTGAGGCCCACTATCTCAATTATTTTAGGTATTTTGAGGGTCAAAGTTCTTTCTTGAGTCTTGATTTCCTCTAGTTCAAAACAGTCCATGTGGCAAAGGAGCATATTTTGGGGTGATATTCTGAATGCCATCACCTTCAAAACTGTATTTCAAGCTTACAAAAGCATTTTTTAAATTTTCAAACAAAATGAAAAACACCCACAAAAGACAGAAAAGAATGTATAGATATAAACTCCCAATTAGTTGCTAAAGAAAGCATGTTACCCCTATATGCATTTTATTCAGAAAGTAAAAAATTTGAATTTATAAACTGAGTTCACTCAAGCTTAAACTGCATTTGAGCTTCAAAAAGCTCACAGCATTTGGTTTTGCTTATAAATAGTGCTTGACACTTTCCAAATTCAATTAGCTTGGATTCTTGCAAAGTCACATTATAAGCAAAACTTGAGTCTATAAGCCTATTTTAAAATAGCCTAAGTATATTTTAGTGTATGAGATTATATTTTCGCTTTGTTTTTTAAATTGTTACTTCATTTCAGGGAATAGATGAGTTCTTTTTTTTTTATCATGAGTATGGCTTTATTGGGTATTTGGGGGACTGGAGGTTTTGGTTTGATGCTTTTCAGTTTTTGGACTCTTTAATGACTTCATTTCAGTAGTGAAATCAGAGAAACAATGAATTCAGTTTTTCTTGCCTTGTGTAAGCTAGAAATGCCTTGTTAAGTAGGTTTTACTTACTGTATGGCTAAAAGTTCTTGAAGAGAATTTTTTTGCTTACTTTTTCTCTTAAAGACTCAAAAGTATTTAAAATATAGTAAGCAAACCTGATATATATTAAAAGCCAGGATAAAAAATACCACTGTCTGTGAAAAGTTATTTTTGAAATGTCTTTTTCCTAAATCACACTTTGTCTCTGTCTAAGAGTCTGACTACAAGAAAAATAAATAAAATAGAGTGCAAAAAGAGGGACAATCTCCTATTTATCTTTTTTTATTATAGTAATAATATACGTTTTACAGATAAACATTTAGAAAAGAGAGATCGGCAAAAACAAAACCATCTTCTTTAATCTCCTCACTCAAAGGTAACTTTTATTAACAATTTTATGCATATCCTTACTGAATCCTCTCTATGCATATGAGATTAAAAATATAAGAATCACTTGAACAGTGCCCAGCAGTGGTAGTACTCATCCTTATTATGGTTATATTTAGTACACTCCATTGTGGGCTAGATCAACAATTCATATATTCATTTAACACATATTTGAATATCTATTATGTTATTCTTTGAGATGAGGAAAAAGCAATAGAAAAAGCAGGTAACAATCCTTATCCTTCTGGAGTTCACATTCCAGTGCAAGTAGACATCCAGTGTGTGTGTGTGTGTGTGTGTGTGTGCATGCATGTGTGTATGATAAATAAACAGATAAAGTAGATATAATAAACAGATAAACAGATAGTAGTCCAGTAAGTGCCATGAAGTGATAAGTGCTATGAAGAATCTAAAGCAATGTAGGAGAACAGAGAAGCAACAGTAGATGGTGGGGAGATGTTATAATTTAAAATAAGTCAGTAGGGGAAGCACTGCTATTAAGGGAATATTTTAAAAGGCTTTAAAAAGGTTAAACACACACACACACACACACACACACACACACACACACACATACACGGCCTGGCAGAGCAATGACAATTTGAGCAACAATATAAAGTAGTACTGGATTATAACCCAGAGTATGCAATAAATCTCCATGAGTTCATACTGATATCAATAAATATTGAGTGAAGAGAGTAAGCAAGTCTCCTAAACAGAAGAGTTCCAAATGATTTATGTAAATACTGTACCCTCAAGGAGGTAGAGAATAACTCCACAAACTATAATAAAAATTAATAGCTATGTGTGTTTTTGCTGAAAATATTTTTAATGAAAAATAAATTCATTGGTAATACAGAGAAAAATAAAAAGATAAGGGAGATAATCACACATAAATTTTGGAGAAGAACATTCCAGGAATCAGGTGAATGCCAAGCATGTCTAAGAAGAGCGGGAAAGCCAGTGTGGCAGAAGCAGAATAAGGAAGAAAGGAAAGAGTAGGAGATGAAGTTGAGTATAATAATGTAGGGATTTATGGTTACTAAAGGACTTGCACTATTTCAACTGAATATAACCATTTGCCACTGCAGAGTTACTGAACAGAGGATCAGCACATCCTGATTGGTGAAGTCCAATGTTCCCCTTGTATGCTGTGTTGAGAATGGATTACGTATGTAGGGGATGGTGAGATGGCTTGAGGGAATAAATGAGGAAATTAGCAAAGAAGTTATTACAATAATCCAGGTGAGAGAAAATGAAGGCTTGAGCCAGGGTGGTGGCAATACAGGTGACAGAAGTGCCTTAGGGCACATGTAAGAGAAAATGCAATTAAGAATGGCTGCAAGGCTTTGGGAGGAAAAAGTTACCATTTATGTTAAGTTTAAGAGGTCCATTACACATCCAAATGTTGACAATGGGTAGGCAGTGGAAGAGAGGAGTCTGGAGTGCAGTGGAACCATCAGAGGAGAAAATGTATAGTCGACAATACTTAATTGAAAATCAAATGGGTGAATATCGTAGAGAAAAAAAAAAAAAGGAGAACAAATGAGAATTAATGGAGAAGCACTAGCAAACTCCACAATTTACAGGCTGTGCTGATGAGGGAAAATAACCTGGTAAAGAGCCTGAAAACATTAGCTCATGAAGAAAGAGGGAAACTAACATGTGTGGTGAACTAGAAGCCAAGAGAATCAAGTATTTCATGCATGAAGTACTAAAAAACTGTTTTCAGTGCTACAAAAGATCCCTCTCCTTCCCTTCCCCTCCGTTCCCTTCCAGGTTAGACAACTGTTAGCAACCTTGTGATCATTGGTAGGGTGACCACATGTGCAAGTTACCCGAGACAGTCCTGCTGTGCGCCCAGTTCCTCAGTGTCATAATCATTCGCGCTCCCTTTTCCTTTCAAAGATGCCCAGGCTTGGAAACACGTTTCATTTTCAACCAAGCTATTGATCTCCTTATAAGAACTGCTTCATGAAGTGATGCGACAGAAAACCTAATTAAAATGAAATCAAATGATAAGGGAAGGTAGAATTAGAGAAATGAAATGGGCACCTTTTGGAAAGGATTTTGCTGTCAAGTAGAGCAGAGAAACCGAATGGTAGCTGGAGATGATTACGGGATCAATAGAAGGCTTTTTTAGGTGAGTGAAATGATAGTTTTTACCAAGCAAATTGGAATTATCTGGTGAGAGAGAAAAAAAAAAGATGCAAAAGAGAAAGGAGAGATGCTGAAGTGTGAAGTTTAAAGGGGCTGTATCTGCTGCCTGAGTGGGATGCGCGACCTCAGGTAGGAACACAAAATAATCATCCCATACTAACAAACAAGAAGAGAAGCAAAATATACAGAGCCAAGTAAGTGAAGTTTGAAAAGTGCCAGAGTTATGCATGAAGATCCACTAACTCATTTTAGGATGTGTACCAGAGGGCTGGGACCTGTACAAGCTTTTGCTGGAATGCAAATGCTGACAGTGCCATTTTCTCTTGCCCCCCGCCCCCTTCAACCTAGTCAGTCAGATGCTTGCAAGAGCCCGTTTTGGTTTTTTCCATCTAGCATGGAAAAATGGACCTGTGGACCTGCCCTCGCAGGTGTAACTCCAAAATGGCTCCCACCCCAGTCAGGACCTGTCTTCCCCCAGAAGACAGCTGACACTTTGTCAGCTCTGGCAGGCAGCTCCAGCTGAGATCTGCCTTCTTCAAGACAGGTTTCGCTCTGGGGAAAGGGAGGTACCTCACCCACCAGCTCACTGCAAGCTGAAGTTGAGCCTCTCAGCCAGCCATTTTAGGGACAAGTTGTGGTCACTAGTGTATGCATATCACTTGCAGTCCAGCCACAATAGGAAGGTACACACAAGTAACAGAGGGCATGCCTGGAGCACCTGGTTCCACTAATAGGAGGAGACTGTGCTATTGGTTACCACAAGATATTTTTATTCTTATTATTTTATGTTAGTCACCATAAAGTTTTTGATGTACTGTTCCAAGACTCATTGTTTACGTGAGTGAAATAAGTCAAGCAGAAAAAGTCAGTTACCATATTGTTTCACTTAGTTGTGGAACAGAAAATACTTTCTATGTAAGGCCACTCCTTTGAGAATAGAATGTGTAGTCAACTTACCTACCCCCAAAGAAACACAATGAGTCAGACAAAATGAAGAGACCAAAAACTATGTTCCAAATGAAAAAAATAAGACAATTTTCCAGAAAAAAAGAGATAAAACAGACAGGCAATCTACTTGATCAAGAGTTGAAGTTAATGGTCATGAAGGCACTCATCAGATTTGAAGGAAGAGTAGATTGACTCAGTGAGAACTTCAACAAGGAGAAAGAAAATATTAAAAAGAACCACTCAGATATCAAGAATATAATACCTAAAATGAGTGACACCTGAGTGGCTCAGTTGGTTATAAACATGTGCCTTCTTCTCAGGTCATGATCCCAGGATTCTGGGATCGAGTCCCACATGGGGCTCCTGCTCAGCAGGGAGTCTGCTTCTCCCCCTACCCTTCCTATCTGTTCATGCTCGCTCTCCCTCACTCAAATAAATAATTTTTTTTAAAAAAGAATACAGTACCTAAAATGAAAAACACCTCAGAGGGGAATCAATGACAGATTAGAGAATTCAGTAAAATGGATCAGTGATCTGGAATAAGTCTAGCAGAGAGCAACTAAGCTGAACTGCAGAAAGAAAAAAGAATTTTTTAAAAACAAGCGTATGCTTAACCTCTCTAGTGACATTAAGCATACTAACATTTTCAATAGAGGAATCCCAGGGGAGAGAAAGGGACAAAAACCTTATTTGAAAAAAAGAATAGCTGATATGTTCCCTAACCTGAAGAATGAAAAAAGATATGCAGGTCCAGGAAGGGCTCCAAGAAAACTGAGCTGAAAGGGGCGCCTGGGTGGCTCAGTGGGTTAAGCCACTGCCTTCGGCTCAGGTCATGATCTCAGGGTCCTGGGATCGAGTCCCGCATCGGGCTCTCTGCTCGGCAGGGAGCCTGCTTCCCTCTCTCTCTCTGCCTACCTCTCCATCTACTTGTGATTTCTCTCTGTCAAATAAATAAATAAAATCTTAAAAAAAAAAAAAAAAAGAAAACTGAGCTGAAGGAGGCCCACACCAAGCCATAAAATAATGAAAATGGCAAAACTAAACAAAGAGAGGATCTTAAAAGCAATATGAGAAAAGGAACAGTTGTGTAGTAGGTAAACATAAATCCATTTTTCTTCAAAAACTTTGCAGGCCCAGAAAGGAGGGCATGATATACTGAAAATGCTGAAAAGAGAAAAAGGTACAGCCAAGAACACCTTAGCCAGTCATGCTATCATTCAGAAAAAAAGGAGAGCTAAAAAGTTACTCAGAGAAACAAAAGTTAAAGGGGTTTGTCACCACTAAGCCAGGCTTACAGGAAATACTAGATACTTCTTTAAATGATAAAGGCTAGAATAACTAGAAGAAAGAAAATTACAAAAGGAAAAAAAAATACTAGCAAAAAGCAAACATACACTAAAGGTAGTAAGTAGATGTATCACTAATGAAGCTAGAAAGGAGTTTAAAAGACAATGGTAGTAAAATCAACTTTATCTGCAGAAACTAGTCAAGGGATACACAAAATAAAAAGAAAATATATCATTCATATATATGTATGTGTGTGTATACACACACACACACACAATGTGGAGGGAGGAGTAAAAATGAAGTATTTTAGAATGTGTTTGAACTTAAGCTACTATTGACTTATTATAGACAGCTATATACATAGGATGTTATATATGAGCTTCAAGGTAACCAAAAACCAAAAACCTATAATAGTGCACAAAAAGTAGAGAGAAAGGAATCCAAGTATAACACTAAAAGAAAGTCATCAAATCATAAGGGAAGAGAGCTAAAGGAAAAAGAAACGGAGAACTACAAACACAACTAGAAAACAATTGACAGAATGGCAATAGGTACATACCTATCAGAAATTACTTTAAATGTAAGTGGAATAAATGCTCCATTTAAAAGCATAAGGTGACTAAAAGGATTTAAAAAAATCTATATGCTGTCTACAAGAGACTCACTTGAGAACTAAAGAAACATACAGGCTGAAAGTGAAGAGATGGAAAAAGATAGTCCATGCAAATGAAGGGAAAAATAACCCCGGGGTAGTAACGCTTATATCAGAAACATTACACTTTAAAACAAAGACTGAAAAAGACAAGGAAGAGTATTACATAACGATAAACGGAACAACTCAACAAGAGAGTAGAACAACTGTAAATATCCATGCACCTAGCAGAGGAACACAGAAATAAAATGTAATAAGCAAATATTTACAATTATAAAGGAAAAGGCTGACATTAATCCAACAGCAGTAGGGGACTTTGACCCTCCTCTTACGCTAACGGTTATTTCATCCAGACAGAAAAGCAGTATGAAAAGTTAGGGTTACAATGACACATTAGACCAGTTAGACTTAACAGCTACATACAGGACATTCCATCTGAAAACAACTAAATACACTTCTTTTCAAGTGCACATGGAATATTTTCTAGGATGTATCTTGTATTAAGTCACAAACAAGTCTCAACAAATTTAAGAAGACTGAAATTGTACCAAGCATTTTTTCCAACCACAAGAGTATGAACTAAAAAAATCAATCACAAGAAAAAATAATGGGGGAAAAAACCTGCAGAAATATGTGGAGGCTGAACAATGTGCTTCTAAACACCCAATGAGTCAATCAAGAGATCAAGAAGGAAAAAAAACAAAACAAAACAAAAAAAACTAGAGAAAAGTAAGAATGGAAAGCAGTGGTTAAAAAAATCTTTGTGATGCAGCAAAAGTAATTCTAAGAGGGAAGTTTATACTGATTCAGTCCTACCTTAACAAACACGAAGAATCCCAAATAAACAATCTAATCTGACACTAAGTTCAAAGTTATTAGAAGGAACAGTAATGACGATCCGAGTGGAAATAAATAGAGAACAACAACAACAAAAAAAAAAAAAAAAGAAAGAAAGAAAGAAAGAAAAGCAATGGAAAGAACTAATAAAACTAAAAGCTGTGCTTTGAAGAGATAAACAAAGTTGATAAACCTCAGGCCAGACTCATCATAAACCCATGCATATATAAGCAATTACTCGTATATGACAGAGAAAACAAAAATATACAATGGAAAAAAGACAGTCTCTTCAATAAAAGGTGTTGGAAAAATTGCACCAATACATGCAAAGAGAGATCCAAAATTAAAAATGGGTAAAGATCCAAAAATAAAATGGGTAAAGACCTAAATGTAGGACATGAAATCATAAAACTTCTAGACAAAAGCCTAGTATACTAGTGGACATCAGCCTTAGCACTATTTTTCCAGATCTGTCTCCTCCAGTAAGGAAAACAAAAGCATCAACAGGCAGGGATTACATCAAACTAAAAAGCTTTTTAGTCTATGATGAAATTTATAACTTCAAAGTAGGAAAAAAAAATATCTGTGCTATTCCTCTCTACTACTGACTACTACTGAATCTTATTTTAATCCTAAAGAATGGTCATTATCTTGTTCTAAGACAGGAGCTTATACTATGAAATGTTGTACATTCATTGTAATTTTAACTTTACATTGTACGAAGCTGTCCTGCAAAGTTGAGCTTTGTAAGCTTTTCAAGTGTAATATATAAATTTATCTTTTGAACATAATAAATGCTTTCATATATCAAAAAATCATGAAACAAAATCATCAAAATGAAAAGGCAGCCAACTGGATGGAATATATTTGAAAATGATACATCTGATAAAAAGTTAATATATAATAAATATAAAAAATCCATCCAACTCAACAGGAAACAAAACAAATAATCTGATTAAAAATGGTCAAAGAACCTGAGTGAACATTTTTCTAAAGATGACCTACAGATGGCCAACAGATACATGCAAATTTGGTCAACATCACCAAATCACCAGGGAACACAAATTCAAATCACAAAGAGATAATACTTCATACCAATCACAATGTCTAGTATCAAAAAAGATAGGAAATAACAAAAGTTGCCACGGATGTGGAGAATAGGGTATCTTCATGCACTGTTGATAAAAATTTTAATTGGAGAAGCCACTATAAAACAGTAGGGAAGTACCTCAAAAATTAAAAATATTATATAATCTAATAATTTTATTTCCGGGTATTTACCCAAAGAAAATGAAATTAATAATTGGAAAAAAATGTAAGTACCTCTTATGTTTATTGCAGCATTATTTACAATAGCCAAGATATGGAGAAACCTAAGTATTCATTAACAGATGATTAAAGAAGAGGTAGCATACACACATAGTGGAATATTACTCAGCCATAAAAATAATGAGATTTGTCATTTGTGACAACATGGATAGACACAAGAGGGTATTATGCTAAATGAAATAAATCAGACAGAGAAAGACAAATACCACATGATTTAATTATATGTTTTATCTAAAAAAATGAACAAACTATCAAAATTCAACAAAAACCAAACAGAAACAGATTTGTAAATACAGAGAACAAAAACAGGTGACTGTCTTCTGGGATGAGAGGATAGGTGAAACAGGCAAAGGGAATTAGGAGGTACAAACTTCCAGTTTTAAAATAAGTCAAGTCACAGGGATGAAAGCACATAATAGGGAATAGAAACTATAACATTGTAGTAACTTTGGTTGGAAGAGTTGGTCACTATACTTACTGTGATGAGAGCATTTTACAAGGTATGACTCACTGAATCACTATGTTGTACACCTGGCAAATAATGGCAACTAGGCTTAAAAATTATTTAAAAATTGTATCACAGGTTTTATAATATCTAGATTATGACTGTAGGAAAGAATTAACATTGAAGAAAGACAGGAGATAAAATCCTCAATGTCTGATGGGGTATGGCTTCAGGTTAGTATATGACTCAGGGGTATCAGATTGTAGGATCTGGTGACATGACATTCAGGGCTGAAGATTTCTGGGAGAAGGGAAGAAAGATAACCTCAAAATGTTAATGAGGAAATAGGCAGTTTATCTCTTTTACTTTGGGTCCAATAGTAGGAGAGATATGGGAGGAACATAAACTTGAGAAAGTTTCAAGAAAACAGTTAATTGAGGAAAAGGCAGGTTTTTATTAGAGCAAGAAGACAGAAGAACAGTAAAATTATAGAGGAGTTCACTAATTATTGATTTTGGCTGTTAGCACAGTGTAAGAATTAAAGAAGTTATAGAATGGAAGAAGATGGTATTCAAAAACAAAAAAATAGTAGTATTAAGAGCTTTAAATATATTGAAAGGTATCATGAAATATCTGGAAGTCATGAGCTTCTGGGAATCATTAACATAGCGGTATCCTAATGTTACAGTTATTGTTAGGCCTTATAATCTCAAAGCGGAGAGTGATCTTGAGAGGTAAGAATTAAGGGTAATTCTTAAGGGTATGGGAGAGTAATGGGAGCAGCAATCTCCTTGATGGTGTCCTCAGGAAAATCTTTCTAGATATTTCTCTCAGGCAAAGGGAACAAACCCAAAAATAAACTATTGGGACTATACAAAAATTAAAAAAAAAAAAACAGCTCTTTCACAGTGAAGGAAACCATCAATAAACAAAAAGGCAACTTCCTGAACAAAAATATAAGAGTAACTCCTATAACTGAACACATATACACACTCAAAAATCCATAAATAATCCAGTTGGAAAATGAGCAGAGAACATGAATAGACAATTTTCCAAAGAAGACATACAGACTGGCAACAGATAAATGAAAGGATGCTCAGTATCATTAATCATCAGGGAAATATGTATTGATACCACAGTGAGCTATCACATTGTATCTGACAGAATGGTTAGTATCAAAATGAAAAGAAATAACCAGCCTTGGCAAGAATGTGGAGAAAAAGACAGAAACAGAAATTTGAAAAGATATATGTATCTCTTTTTTTACTGCAGCAATATTTACAATAGCCATGATATGGAAGCCACCTATGAGTCAATCAATGGATAAAATGACAAAGAAGATGTCACACACACACACACACACACACACACACACACACACACACACAATGAAATATTACTCAGCCATAAAAAAGAACAAGCTCTTGCAATTTAGAACAACATGGATGGATCTAGAGGGTATTATGCTAAGTGAACTCATGCAGAGAAAGATGACTACCTTATGATTTCACTTATATCTAGAATCTAAAATATAAAACAAACCAAACAGGCAAAACCAGATCTATAAATAAAGAGAACAAATTGGGGTTTACCAGATGAAAAGAGGGTGGAGGTATGAGCCAAATGGGCAAAGGGGAGTCGGAATTACAGGCTTATTGTTAGGTAATGTATGTCACGGGAGTGAAAGGTACAACATAGGGAATATAGTCAATGGTATTGTAACATATCATATGGTGACAGACGGGGACTACACTGGTGAGTATTGCCTAACATGAAGAATTGTGGAATGACTATGTTGGACACCTGAAACCAATGTAACATCGTGTCCACTACAATTGAATGAAAAAATTAAGTACTAGGTACTAGTACTAGGTAAAAGGATTATTGCTTTTGGTTATCTCTAAGTCATGAACTATCATTTAAGTCATCAAATACTTTATGACATAATTATAATGGATAAATTGTAGTCTATTGTATAGACACAAAATAATTCACAAAGTTAACTCAGTGAGCATTTATTAAATACCTAAAAGGTGTTAGTCACAACAACCACTAGGGATACAACCCAGGAATTCAGATACAGATTTGCTTTGATTAAACTGGAAATACAACAGAGAAATATATGGAAGAACAATGGGAATGAGCATTCCTAAGTTACTACGGATGCTCAGAAGAGGCAGGCATAGGATAGAAGGTAGTGAGAGCTAAATGAAATTGAATTTACTAGGCAGATATGAGAGAGTTGGATTGAATGAGAAAATATCTCTGGGGAAATAAAAGGAAATACATACATACACACATACATAAATAAATAAATAAACAGACATAAAGTTTGAAAGGACAGTGTTTAATGAGTAGACAGTGGCATAAAGCAGAAGCAATGAGCGGGTGCAGAATACACAGCTTTGTAAAACTTGGTAAGAGGTGTTTCATTTTTCTGTCTTTTCACTTTGTACTATTAGACATTTGGGTAGTTGTCACCTTTTCTCTATTATCGTAACATGTTTGTTGTTTGTGATAATAAATAAATAAATAGATAAATCTTTTCCTTTGGATACTCTAGAATTGTTTATTGGGACAAAAACAACATCAACATTTATTTTGGAGGGGGGGTTTGGGGGAGAGGGAGAGGGACAGGGAGAGAGAATCTTAAGTAGCCGGACAGAGAGAATCTCACTACCTTCTATCCTATGCCTGCCTCTTCTGAGCATCCGTAGTAACTTAGGAATGCTCTAGAACTGTTTATTGGGACAAAAACAACATCAACATTTATTTTGGAGGGGGGGTTTGGGGGAGAGGGAGAAGGACAGGGAGAGAGAATCTTAAGTAGCCGGACAGAGGGGTCAAACTCATGACCTGAGCTGAAATCAAGAGTTGGAGGCTTAACAGACAGAACCAACCAGGCACCCCACAACAACAATATTTTAATCTAATTTTAAAATGTTAACACATTATACTTTAAGTAGTAAGGCTTCTTCCCCCTCAATTTCCCCAAAACTGTACTGCCAGTTAATTCCTTATGACAGATGAAACCTGAGGTCTCATTGTCTTTCTTGACTTGTGATACCAAGCACTTCTGTTGGCTATATTGTCTGTATAAATTGTCAACATTATCTCCTATTCCCTTAACAGTCTAGTATATATTTTTGACTATTTTTATCAGAATTTTACCTTTAATTTATTTTGAGGGCTTTTTTTATTAGTAAAATTAGTTCTTTACTTTTTAGTAATATTGTCCTGGTTTATCTCTGTCTTGACTTTTATATGATATTTTTGCTATACAAAAAAAAATTCATTTTCTTTTTTTTTTTTTACATTTTGTTTAGATTTTATTTATTTAATTTGTTCATTTATTTGAGTGGAGAGGGAGAGAAGAATAAGCAGACTCTGCACTGAGCCCAGAACCTGATGGAGGGTTTAACTGACTGAGCCACCCAGGCAACCCTACATTTTAATTTTTATAGTCAAAAATTTTATAGTCTTTTAATTTATAATATTTCATGTTATGCTTAAAAAGGCTTTCCCCAGTCTAAGATCTGTGTTCTTTTCCCTAATGTATCTGTGATTTGTTTTTATTTTTATGTGGCTTTATTTTTTATTCATAATTTTTATACAACTGAAATATGCAATTTGAGGAAGAAAGAACCAAAGATGTCTCTGGGATTCAAACCTACAGATTAAGAAGCTAAATATGCCATTACCTAACAGAAAATATGCAGAAGGAGGTGCCAAGAAATAGACCATAGAAGCAGCAGCTTTGTTTTGGGAGCTGTAATGTTACTTGTCTTCCAGAACTCTCAATTTACAACTCTGTAAAAAAAGGTTAAATGATCCTAACTGCCTTAGTAAGATTATGACACTCAGCTATTAGTTACTTAAGTTCACAGCACAAGTAGCCTGTTGGATTATCCAAGCAAATTCTTGGTACAAGTCACTGTAAATTATGAAGAAAATAATTTCTCCCCTGCCTTCCATTAAAAGTGTGCTAGAGATATGCCCCTGAAAATGACTATGATACATCATAGCTGGCTGTAATCTAAATTATATTTAAGCTAAGTGGTTCTGAAAGGAGATAAAATGAAAATTCATAAAGCCTTTCACAAGAGGCATCAAGTTCGTAATTATAGTTATTACTTCATATTCAAATTTTCTATGTGGACTTTTGTAGCTCTATTCTATCTGCATATCTGTAAGTATAGTAGCCTTCATTCCCATATTGTAGCCTTCACTTTAATATCCTTCCATGTTTATTCAGAGTCAAGAAGTGAATACGTTTGGGCAACAATATAGACACGTTGTATCCAGTCATGATGGAAAGTCAGCACCTCATCAATATAATCGATAGAAATTGGAAACTATGGGGGAAAATCTGCTGTTCTTGATTAAATATTAGCATTAATATTTTAGTAATAGTAACTGTGAACTGTCCTTTCTCTCCTTGAATTCATTAAGCCACCAGAGAAGCTTTATAGACTCATTATCTTATTCATGTTGGACTTTTCATCTACGAATCTCAAAGAGTAAAAATGAGACTTAATAATTTTTGAGGTCATGGTACTTTTCACATCTACTGAATTATACAGAAGATCTACCTCATCGACTTGACTTTGACTGGCAATGTGATCTCTGAACTTCAACAATTTAAATTCCACAGAGGTCCTTTTTTGTTCAAAGTATGGTATGAATACAAAAAATGCACAAATCAAAGAGATACCTCAATATATTATTGTAAACTGAGCACACCTGTGAAAGCCCACCCAATTCAATAAATAGAATATACCAATACCTCAGAACATCACCTATTTTAACATAAAAAAAGGATGCTTTCTTCTTCCCTCCCTTCCTGCCTTTTCTTCCTTCCATTATTTTTTAACCTAAATTGAACTACAATCTTTACTGAATTTGACTAGATACTCATAAACTTCAGAGAAAAGCATCCTGAGATCTTTGGGTTGAGGAGTACTATTTATTTATATTTTCTATAAAATCCTAACCTGTGGCTTCAAGTATTGGGCAAATGAACTGATTTCTTTTGGGATTATAAACTTCTCTTTGGGAGAAGATTATAAACTTTTCTTTGGGATTATAGATGTATTCCTAATCATTAGGCAGGTTTTCCTACAGCTTGCAGTTATCCATAATTTACAATAAATCATTCTAATACTATATTTTATAGCAACACAAAAATAAGTAGTTTGCATTTCAACAGCAAATTTTTGTAATTTTGCATCCAGTGTGAATTCCAGAACCCTAACTCTTATATAAGGGTCAATTCTTGAGTTCTATGACAGATCCTGGGTGGACTTTACATCTGACTACTGGGCTGCCTCATTCATCTTCATGAATACTTTAATTAATAAATATTTAATATTACTTACGAAAACATTTTATGTTGCCCATTATTTTTTAAGTCCCCAATTAGTAAGTAGCTATTTTAGTTTAAGCTGTCAATAACATAAGCAGTTACCCAATTAAATGTGTTCGTGTGTTTGATTAATACCTGTGCTTGACTTATGCAATAACTTTCCTATTATTTTCTTAATTTTTCTAAGTGAAAAAAGTTACAGTTGTAGCTAAAAGCCCCACTCTTTTTTTAAAATTAATTAATTTTTTAAATTTATTTTTTATTTTCAGCATAACAGTATTCATTATTTTTTCACCACACCCAGTGCTCCATGCAATCCGTGCCCTCTATGATACCCACCACCTGGTATCCCAACCTCCCCCCTTGCCCCTTCAAAACCCTCAGATTGTTTTTCAGAGTCCATAGTCTCTCATGGTTCACCTCCCCTTCCAATTTTCCCCAACTCCCTTCTCCTCTCTAACTCCCCATGTCCTCCATGCTATTTGTTATGCTCCACAAATAAGTGAAACCATATGATAATTGACTCTCTCTGCTTGACTTATTTCACTCAGCATAATCTCTTCCAGTCCCGTCCATGTTGCTACAAAAGTTGGGTATTCATCCTTTCTGATGGAGGCATAATACTCCATAGTGTATATGGACCACATCTTCCTTATCCATTCGTCCATTGAAGGGCATCTTGGTTCTTTCCACAGTTTGGCGAGTGTGGCCATTGCTGCTATAAACACTGGGGTACAGATGACCCTTCTTTTCACAACATCTGTATCTTTGGGGTAAATACCCAGGAGTGCAAATGCAGGGTCATAGGGAAGTTCTATTTTTAATTTCTTGAGGATTCTCCACACTGTTCTCCAAAGAGGCTGCACCAACTTGCATTCCCACCAACAGTGTAAGAGGGTTCCCCTTTCTCCACATCCCCTCCAACACATGTTGTTTCCTGTCTTGTAAAAGCCCCACTCTTTACCATTTTCCCCTTACTACCAGTTGGTATCACTCCCTACAAGTTGTTCTTTAAAGTTTCCATCTATATTTTTATATATTTTGAATTAATGTTTATTCTCATAAATATTTATCATATAATACTATATTTTTTTACAACTTGATTTTTTATTTTACATTTTGGCAGTTATTTTGTGTAATAAAATCATTTTCATATCTCTATAACATTTCATCAAGTGAATAATCCACAATTATCCAGTCTCCTATTAGTAGAAAATTAAGTTGTTTGCACTTCTTTGCTAGTGTAACAGTGGTATAATGCACATTACTATTCCTGTTTCCTTATATACAGGGAAGTTTATTCAGGATAAAACTCAAAAGTACAGTCTTTAACTTACTAAGAATAATTATCTTCCACAAGTTACATTAATTTTACTTAAAATAATAATGTGCAAGAGTTCTCATTTCTCAAAACCTTGTCAATGTTTTGCATTGTAAAACACCGTGCTGTTTAGCTGATGACTGAGGAATAGTGTATTTCCATAGCATTGACCCAGAGGTTGTCATACAATTTGTTGTAGGTTCAAAAAAAGTAGGAGGGTAGCTGGGAAGGGGAACTTCTGTATGGCTTAAACTTCCAAAATTGTGATTTAGGTAAAAAAAAGAAGGAAAAAGTGGGATTATTAGGCCAATGTTCTAATAATGTAGAAAGTTCCTATTTCTGTACTTATGCACAGCACACTAAGTGCTCTGGAAATACTAAGGAGTATGAATAGATATTTATTTTTATAGTGTGACTATGAGGCAAATTTATTTGTAGTTTCACAAACTAGTGGGGGAAATGTACTATCTTTTGAGCCAGACTGATGTTCTCTTATTTCATAAAGAAATTACAAATATTAGAAAAACATCTCTCCATATTTTTGCCCCAAACTGAGTATTTTTATGAGATTTAAAAAAAAATATTTCATCCCCTTCCTTATATGACCAGAGATATCCAACTTCTTATTTAGTTCCTTCATAGATAATCGACATCCCAATGATTTCCTTCTTTTTCCTCAAGAACTTCATTTTGTCAGTCACATTTGCTTTTCTTCCCCTTGTATCTTTTCTCTTCTCCTTGTTTGTGAGTTTTTCCATTAGCATTTCATCTAGCCTCCATACTGTTCCTGAGAAAACAAACAAACCTCTTCTTGATTATCACCCCGTGTTTTCCACCATGGCATTGCTGAGGTACGTCAGAGTAGATAGAGTGCCTCTTTAACAGTCATTCACTACACAGCCTACTTAGAGGTCATGCCTGTCATCAAGCTCCAGAACAGAGCTTCTCACCAGGTCCTTTTTTTGTCACATTTTAGTGATGCATTTCAGTCCCTTGATAGTATTTGCATCTGTTGATGTATCACTCCTTGAAATAAACTCCTGGTTATTGGGTGTGTTTCTGTTAATATAGTATACAACTTATTCTAGAATGTTAATACAGAAAGTTATTTTTAATCACCTTATAATAAAACCATGTGGGACAAATATATGTAATCTTTTTATTTTTTTTACTTCCAGTTTTTTTATTTTATTTCTTTTCAGTTACACTATTACTATGATTATCTACACATATATTATGTACACTGTCTTTATACTCAGTATGTTGAAATTGCCATTTAGAAGACTCTGAAATTTTACTTTAAAAGGTAACATTACTGAGGGCAGAGGAAGCTGGTAGAGTAGGAAGATACTGAGCTCAACAATGAGCAAGGAGATTAAGCCCCACATTGAGCACTACTGGCCATGGGGACCCATACCAGGAGAACAAGACCTCACATTTTCTGGCTTTGGTAAGTCTTTGCTCCAGGAGATTTGAATATCACTGGGATTTAACTTTTAGACAGCTGGGGGCAATGAGAAACCAAGTTTACCTCTTACAGGGTGAACAGTACATCATTAGGTCTGAGACCCAGACCAGAAAAGGCAGTTTGAAACCTGTGTAGGGTATACATGAAATGTTATTGACTAGTTTTAGAACATGCGCCAGAGCAGCAGGGATCTAAAGGATCTTTCTCTGGGAATGGAAGTATTGGTGGTTACCATTTTGTCTTGTCCTCCTTCTGCCTAGCTGGCCAGATGCTGAGGGAACTTCATTCTGACACTCTCCATCTACCTTGCTATACAGTGTTTGTCCATCCCTGACATTCCCTTACAGACAGGTGCCACCCGGTCCCTTTGCACTGGCAGGTGCCCCTGAAAAGTTCTCCTGCCCTGCCACACAAAGAGGGCAACCACAGTTGGTACTGGTGAGTGCGGAAAGTGACTACCTTACTGCCACACCCAATAGGCCCTAGCAGGGGCCAGTGCCCTTGAAAGCAACTGCCACTCTGTGGAGGGGAGGAGTTAACCCCATGCATGAATATACCAACTGTTGCTCTCAGAGAACCTGTCAGTAAGCTGAGCCAGGAGCAAGCTGCCCTCCAGAATGCCTGCAGCAGTCAGAGTCTGGGGATGACAGATGGGTGCACAGAGCCCATACAAGGGACATCCCTGGAGCACCTGGTTCTGGTGACCAGGGAAATTTGTGCTAATGGCCACCTGCAAGAACCCTTTTATAAGGCTCTTACGTCTAAACAAAGAGACATAACTGACCTACCTAATACATAGTAACAAACTCAGTGAATTGGACTGAACAGTGAGATAAAGGAGTATGTTCTAAATGAAATAACAACAAAACCCCAGAAAAATGTGCTAAATGAGATGGAGATAAACAACTTATCTAATACAGAGTTCAAACTAATCATCATTAAGAAATTCACCAGTCTTGAGAGAAGAGTGGATGAAATCTATGAGACTATCCACAGGTAGAAAAAATAATTCCTCAGAGCAGAAGAGTCCAATAACTTAAATGATAAGTACAGCAGATACAATCAACAGCCGATTAGAGGATGCCAAATAATGAATCCGCAATTGAACACAGGGTAGTGGAAAGCAACCCAGGTAAAAAGCAAAAAGAAAAAAGATTTAAAAATGAAGATAGATTAAATGACCTCTTCAATAACATCAAGAATAATATCATTCACATTAAAGGGATCCCCAAAAATGACAGAGTGAATGGGGCAGGAAACTTATTGAAAAACAAAAAAGTAATAAATAAGATTCCCCTAACCTTGAAAGGGAAACAGATATCTGGGTCTAGAAGTAGAGAGCCCTCAAAAAGATGAACTCAAGGAAGTCCATACCCAGACACATAATAATTTGGTGAAAAGAAAATGTAATAACTAGAACTTAAAAAAAAAAATTTCAATGGTGAAGGGAAACATACCATAAAGATAGTAGATCATTTGCTTATAAAGCTAGTATAAAGGTTAAAAGACAAAAGCAGTAAAATCACATCTATAACAATGGTCAAGGGAGGGCACCTGGGTGGCTCAGTGGGTTAAGCCTCTGCCTTAGGCTCAGGTCATGATCTCAGGGTCCTGGGATCGAGTCCTGCATTGGGCTCTCTGCTCAGCAGGGAGCCTGCTTTCTTTCTCTCTCTGTGTGTCAAATAAATAAATAAAATCTTTTAAAAAAATGGTCAAGGGATACACAAAATAAAAAGATATAACATATGACATCATATACATGGAATGTGGAGGGCAGAATAAAAATTATTTTTGTAATGTGTTCAAACTTAAGCAATCATCAACTTAATGTAGGCTGTTATGTAATTAGGATGCTATATATGAAACTCATGGTAAACATACTAAAAAATAATAGTAGTATACAGAAACAGAGAAAAAAAGAATCCAAGAATAATACTAAAGAAAGTCATCAAGTTGTAAAGGAGAGATAAAGAAAGAAGTAAGAGATAAGAGGGACTGCAAACACAACAATGAAACAATTAATGAAATGACAATAAGGCCAAACCTATCAGTAATTATTTTAAATGTAAAAAGACTAAGTGTATGAAGCATTGTGCCTCCATCAGAAAGGATGAATACCCAACTTTTGTAGCAACATGGATGGGGCTGGAAGAAATTATGCTGAGAGAAATAAGTCAAGCAGAGAGAGTCAAGTATCATATGGTTTCACTTATTTGTAGAGCATAAGAAATAACATGGCAGACATAGGGAGATAGAGAGGAGATGGGTGTTGAGGGAAACTGGAAAGTGAGGTGAACCATGAGAGACTATGGACTCTGAAAAACAATCTGAGGGTTTTGAAGGGGCAGAGTGTGGGAGGTTGGGGGAGCCAGGTGGAGGGTTTTAAGGAGGGTACGTATTGCATGGAGCACTGGGTGTGGTGCAAAAACAATGAATTCTGTTATACTGAAAAGAAATAAAACAAAAACAAAAAACACCAGCCCATGGTAGTCTTGGTTCTAATCCTCTCAGGACTCATTTATTATAGGGATAGTCATTTGCTTTCACACTTCCTTTGTTTCACTATAAGACACATGTTTCTAAATACTAACTTAATTTCATAACTCTCTTTTCTAATAAATATGGAGCAAAATGTAAATTGAAAAAAATTATTTAAAAAAATAGAAAAAGAAATCCTAACAACAAAAACAACAACAACAACAACAACAACAACAAAACTAAGTGTTCCAATCAAAAGACATAAGCTAACTGAATGGAAATTTTTAAAAAAAGAACTATTTATATGCTACCTACAGGAGACACACCACAAACCTAAACACATATAAAGAATGAAATGGGGGGATGGAAAGAGATGTTCTATGCAAGTGGAAGCAAAAATAAGCTTCAGTAACAATACCAATATCAGACAAAAATAGACTTAAAAACAGAAAAGAGATAAAGAAGGGCATTTCATAATGCTAAAAGGATCAATTAAATAAGAGTATGTAACAATTATAAACATCTATGTACTCAAGACAGAAGCAGCTAACTACATAAAGCAAATGTTAAGAGACATAAAGGGAGAAATTCACAGTAATATAGTAATAGTAGGGTTACTTTTGTACTCCACTTGCATCACTAAATAGGTCATCCAGACAGATAATCAAGAAGGAGACATTGCCTTTGAATGACACATTAAATCAGATGGACTTAACACAAATACAATGAACATTCTATCCAAAAACAGAAGAACAAATATTTTTTTCAAGTGCTCATGGAACATTTTCCAGGATAGATCATGTAAGGACACAAAATGGGTTCAGTAAGTTTAAGAAGACTGAAATCATATCAAGCATGTTATCAGAACACAACAGTATAAAAGGAGCATTACAAGAAAGGCCAGAGAATCTGTATAAGTATTTTTCCAAAGAAGACATATATATGCTCAACAGGTATATGAAAAGATGTGCATCATCACTCATCATCAGGGAAATGAAAACCAAATAAAAAACACAATGAGCTATTACCTTTCATCATTCAGCATGACTAGTATCAAAAAGATAAGAAATAACAAGTGTTGGTGAGGATGTAGACAAGAGGGAATGCTTGTGCACTGTTGGTGGGAATGTAAACTGGCACAATCACTGTGAAAAACAATAATTTAAGTGATTCCTCAAAAAAAAATGAGAGATACCACATGATCCAGTAATTCCACTTTTGGGTATTTATCCACAGACAGCAAAAACACTAATTTGAAAAGATATATTTACTACTATGTTATTGTGGCATTATTTACAATAACCAGGATATGGAAACAGCGTGGATCCAGGGAAAGATGAATAGATAAATAAGATGTGGTATATATCATAATGGAATACTACTCAGCCATAAAAAATAATGAGAGCTTGCCATTTCCAACAACATGGATGAAACAAGAAGGTATTATGCTAAGTGAGATAGAAATAAATAGAAATAAAAAGACAAAAATGTATTATTTCACTTATATGTGGAATCTTAAAAAAAAAAAAAACGCACAAAATATCTGGACTCAAATAGACTCCTGTGGTTCCCAGGAGAGGGGGAATAAAATAATTAAAGGGAGTTAAGAGGTACAAGCTTCCAGTTATAAAATAAAGAAATCATGGAAATGAAGAAGTAACAACCAACAGTATTGAAATACAAGAGATTATAACAGACAACTATGGAAAATTACAGGCCAAGGAACTGGATAAACTAGAGGAAATCAGTCAATTCACAGGAATACATAATCTTTTAAAACAATAAAAATAAATAGAAAAGCTAAACAAATTACTAGTAATTAAACAGAATCATTAATTTCAAAAATTCCAAACAAAAGTCCTAGACCAGACGGCTTTAAAGGTAAATTCTACCAAACATTTAAACCAGAGTTAATGCCTAACCAACTTGAACTATTCCAAAACACAGAGGAGGATGAAATCTTCCAAATCATTATATAAGGCCAGTATTACCCTGGTACCAAAACGAGACAACAACATTACCAAAAAGAAAAAAAAAATTACAAATATATATCCATGATGAACACACATGCAAATATCCTCAACAAAATATTAGCAAACCAAGGTCAAAAATATATAAGAGGGTCTTTCAAGTGAGATGACTTCAAGGATGCAAGAATGGTTCCTTATTCAAAAATCAGTCAATCTGACACATTACAGTAACAAAAATGATGAAAAAATTTAATGATCATCTCAGTAAATGCCTAAGGGTTTAAAGCTCAGCATCCATTCATGGTAAATACTATCAACAAAGTAGGTATAGAAGGAACATCCCTCAACATAATGAGGGCCATATATGACAAACCCAAATCTAACAGCATACCCAGTGATAAAAAACTGAGTTTTTCCTCTAAGATTAGGACAAGACAGGGATGTCCACTCATGCCCCCTTTTATTTAACTGAGTATGAGAAGTCCTAGATAGCAGTAAGACAAGAAAAGGACAATACAAAGAGAAAAAATTGGTAAGAAACAAGTGAACTGTCACTTGTTGTCACTGCAGATAAAATACTATATATAAAAAGCACCAGATTTCATTGGAAAGCTATTATACTAATAAATGAATTCAGGAAAGTTTCAGGATACAAGATGAATATACAGAAATCTGTTATGTTACTATACACTTTTAAGAAACTTGCAAAAAGGGAAATTTAAAAATAATTTCCATTTGCAATTGCATCAAATAAAATACCTAAGAATAAATATAACCAAGGAGGTGAAAGACCTGTACTCTCAAAACTGTAAGAATTAGATGAAAGAAAGTGAAGATGACACAAATAAATGTAAAGATATACTATATTCATGAATTGGAGAATACCGTTCTAATGTCCATTACTAGCCAAAGCAACCTACAGATTTAATGCAATCCCTATCAGAACACCAATAGTAT
This sequence comes from Neogale vison, assembly GCF_020171115.1. Taxonomy (NCBI): domain Eukaryota; kingdom Metazoa; phylum Chordata; class Mammalia; order Carnivora; family Mustelidae; genus Neogale; species Neogale vison. The sequence continues at coordinate 172,816,482 of NC_058091.1, forward strand.
TTTTCACAGGACTAATTTTTTAAAAATCTTAAAATGTTTATGGAACTACAAAGTACTTGATATTGTAGGTCATATATATCAATTTTTTAAATTATAACTAAATAAAATATAATAAAATGTAACATTTGACTAATTACAAATAATATTGTAGCATACAAATAACCAAATTTTAAAATGTGTCTAATGTCCTTCTTGAATGCACAATCATTTCTAGGATAGTTAAGTGACTATCATACATACTTATTTCTAACCAATGTATACAAAAAATGGGGAAATAATGATAATATAATCTATTAAATATTTTTCAAAAATAATATTTTTACTTGTCAAATACCACCCTTTCCTATGTACATAATTAGAGTAGCTTTGCTCCAATCATCAAGTGTTTTAACTGGTATGTTTTAAACTTTAGTATTACCTGGTGGTGGGTATTAAAGAGGGCACGTATTGCATGGAGCACTGGGTATTGTACATAAACAGTGAATCTTGGAACACTGAATCAAAACCAAATGACGTACTTTATGGTGACTAACATAACAAAATAAAAAAAGAAAAACAATAAATAAAAGAACAAATTTTAGTATTATATTTCTCATAAGAATGTTTCCTTTTTCAAAATAGTATTTATTCTACTAGGTGAACTATGTCAACAAAGCAATATTCACACACACACACACACACACACACACACACACACACATATACATTTTTAACTTGCCAAAATTATTTCTAATTTAATGATGAAGGATTTATGGTGTTAAAATACTAAGTTTTCAACTTTGATATATATATATTTCATTTTCTTCTTTTTTGTCCTAGTAAGTTTTCAGTTTTTGGTCTATTTTGGTATCCTCTTTCTTTTTTTGATATATGTAATTTAGTTTTGCTATTGTGAATGAAGTATTTCTTCTCAGTAAATTTCCAATGGGTTGTTACAATTTTAACCCAGTTTGTGCAATGTCTGTATTTATATTGTCTCTACTATGCTAAACTATTAGATTAAGTTGTTGATTCTCAGATTATATTGAAATAATGTTTAAGATGATCTGTTTTTCCTCATCTTTTACAACTTTTATATCTCTTTAATGTTTCTGGCTTACTGCTTCCTATTCAACTTCTAAAATAATACTAAATAATGATATTGATAGAAGGTATACTTGACTTACTACTGATACCAATGCAAATATTGAGTGTGGGGCCATTGTATGTGATGGGGACTGTTTTGGGATAAAGAGCATTTGTTATGTTAAAGAAATACCCATTATTCCTAACTTATTAAAACTCTTAAAGAATGAGAAATAACTCAAGTGTTTCTTAAACATTTATTAGTAAAATCAATAATGTAACTAATAACTGATGTACATCAAAATATCCTTAAATAGGGGCACTGATGGCTCAGTTGGTTAAGTATCTAAATCATGATTTTGGTTCACTCATGATCTCAGGGTCATGAGATTGAGCCCCACATCAAGCTCCATGATCAGTGGGGAGTCTGCTCAAGATTCTGTCTCTCCCTCTCCTTCTGACTCTACGCCTCCCCCCCTTCAAATAAATACATAAATCTTCAAAAAAAAAATCCTTAAACCACCCCTGGATTAATAGGTTAAAACTGGAGTTCTGGGTTTCTAGATACTGAAAGATAATAGTGGCCTCCAAATCTTGCAATACAAGAGGAAAAAAAAAAAGTAATAAAGTTTCGCTTTCAGAGTAACCTGGAAGTAGAGAATTCCTAAGTATCAAAATAATAATTTCAAAGAGGAAAAACACGACTGCCAGAGCATGATCTCATATGTCCCTGCTCTACCTCATGCCAGCCACAAGCGTTTATAGTGGGAAAAGCGGATTCCCTGAGAGCAAATAAACTGATGAATCCCTAACCAGATTAACCAGGGAAGAAGAGCGACAACACATACTAACAGTAGCAGGACTCAGAGAGAGGTGACATCACTACAGTTTCTGGTCATCGTCCTCATTATGGACTAAGGGGAGGAAATGACACATTGGGGGACAGTAAGGGAGAAACCTATGGGGCTGAACCGAAATTGGAAATATGAATATGAATTTAGTCACAGCTAAATATCTTAGCTCTGGCCCTTGGAAGGTCCTAGAAGCAATGATAGCCCAATATCCATGAGCACACCTGGCATCTAGATCTTGGCTTCAATACTTAAATGGCAGTTGCTGAGTTTTACAACTACCGACAAACAGGTTGCATAGAAAAATGATAAAATAACTGAGACAAGACTGATTCACACAACACGTGATTTGAGTCCTTTAGTCCAGATATCAACTCAGTTTTTAGGGTTTCCCCCACCCAGTACTTAATAGTAGATTCCCAACCACAGCCATTGATCTACTGACTTGGAACTTCAAAAAAATCACAAAAATACCCAAAGTCGAAGGTCTTATTCAAATCCCAAGATTTGGGAGTCATAATTGAGTCAGAAGGCTGAATAGAAACCATTGTGTTTAACTTTGGAATGAGATCAGCACATTTTCTTTCTTTCTTTTTTTTTAATATTTTATTTATTTATTTGACAGAGAGAGAGAGAGAGAGAGATCACAAGTAGGCAGAGAGGCAGGCAGAGAGAGAGGAGGAAGCAGGCTCCCTGCTGAACAGAGAGCCCTATGCGGGGCTCGATCCCAGGACCCTGAGATCATGACCTGAGCCGAAGGCAGAGGCTCCAACCCACTGAGCCACCCAGGCACCCCCATTTTCTTTTATTTTTAAAATTAACATTCATCTTACTCATTTAATCTGTTCATAGTGATACATTTATGTGTACATCATTTTGCCCTTGAATTTATCACCAGTGTCTATTTAAATTGGTCTTTTCCTAGGAGGCAAGAGCCATGTTGTTAAATTGATCCATCTACGACTCAGCACAACAGATAATTTAATGAATTTTGCCTTAATGATAATGATGGTTTAGAAACACTACTAAATTGGAAGTTTACAGATTTGCCTCCTCTTACTTCTGATGGTCATTGCATTGATTGTGATGAACAGATGGTGTGTGGACAATCATAAGCTATTTCACACAGAGAGGATACTCTTTCTCAGCTTACCTCAGCCTCAAATATCACATAACCTTATGTTTTTTTCAGATGAAAAATACCGCCAGGCATTCCACTGCATGCTACCAGCTTTTAAAAATCTTAACAACAAAATACAATAGCGATCAGAAACAAAATGTTAAAAGCATAATTGTCATAAATTCATGGTGAGTCTGTGTCCAAGTTTTGTTTGAGTCATTAACAAAAAATCAACAAAATGCAAAAATGGTTCAAGAGGGGAAAAAAATCCCCACATATAAAATAGTAAGTTTTAGAAAAACCTTAGATTTTAAAAATGATTACTAAAATTTTAACTTAGGAAATTACCTTCTCTGTAAGACAGAAATCAATTACATCAACAGTGTACAAAAATAACTTTCCTATTATCTATTTTCCTCAACTTAATCTCTAACTTTGCAGAATCTGGGTCCTGAGTAGTAGTAAATAGTGAGACCATTAAGTCATATTCCCTTAGAAATTCAGATGACCTAGTTTGATAAATAGCACTTTAGTATGATACTGAAACAACATAAAGTCCTTTTGTGCCTTATTTCCAGGTTTTAGTTAAGTTTTGCTAACAAAATATTATTTATTTTTGGTATTAATTACAACGTATAAATTAATGAACTGTATACTACTCAGTGAACTGCTTTTTTATTTTCATAAAAGCAAACGATTTTCCAGCAGTTTAGTTTAAAATAAACTTTATTTCTAACCTTAATACCCATCAATCCCAGATATATGAAATATATGGTAAAAATATATAATATATATAGTATATATATTTAATATACTATATATAGTATATTATATAATATATTATATATATAATATATAGTATATATGTATATAATTTGAGCCATTAAAATGTCCTTTATATATATTTAATATATATAATACAATATATATATAATATAATAATGATATAATATACATATAATACATACATACATATATATACACACACACCAATATGAATGTTACTTGCCACTTTTTGGGTATACTATATAATCTTAGTCTAGTCAAAGAAGTCAAACACTATAACTGGAATGGAGAGGAGTATCTGATACTATTACTGTTCATTCAGCAGTGTGATATGTAATGCTCCAACCTGAGTATGAAGGTACCAACAGGTTGTTTCCAATTCATTATCCAGAGGATAAAATTAGAATTTATACCTGGTTCACACTTCAGAAAATACTTCTAGACCTGGTGCTTTTGCAGTTCAAATGCTCTGTAGCAGAATTAGTTAATTTTATACAATTATTTTTAATCTCAAGAAAATACATCTCTCACATTGCTTTTGATAGTTCTGAAATATTATCCTCACCCTGGTTTTTGCATATTGTTTGTATCTACGTTCTGTTTTCCTGACCACATTTGAATATTCATGTTTTAACTCAATGATGTAAACTCCTTTGTTTTGGTGGTAGCTTCATATATGGGTCACTGGCATGATTTGATTCAATTATTTTCTTGAGAGCTGAGACCCATGTTTATGTTCTTTGGAAAAAGAATACATGATTCTGAAAGTGTTCTAAGGAAGAATTTGTTACATGTTCAGGTTAGGAAACTGATCTTGCATGAATTCTTTCAAATGACTCTCATGATAAATCACTTCCTGCCTTCTAAAACTCATCAGCTACTGAGCAATTTCAAGTTTCGGACAATCGGGGCATTTGAAATGGTGTACTGCTTTTCCGCTTAGTCAGGTGATAAAAAAATGCATGAACATCCATGAGATAGATTTAATAAAGAAAGAAAGAAGATGTTTAAATCCTTAAATTATTTTTCACTAGCTCTCAGAAAACTAAGAAGCTCTTAGCTCATGTTAGACTAATATTATAGTAAAAAGAAGGAAAGATAGAAAAATGGAAGGAAGGAGGCAAGGAGGGAAAGAGAGAAGAAGGAAGTAAAAGGAAAGGAAAGGAAAAGAGAAAGAAATAGAAAGGAAGGAAGGAAGAGAGAGGGAGGGAGGGAGAAAGAAAGAAAGACGAACGGACCTTTATCTTAGTTATTCCTTGTTTTATTAGCAGGGCATCATTTGATTCCTTTTTGGTAACCTACGGATACTATTTCTAATCAAACATTCTCAAATGTGTAGTGCCTGGTATAGTCTCTAGACAGAAATCCAACAGTATTAATCAGCAGGATTTCTGGAATCCCATCTATTCTGTCTTCTGCAATTGGGCTATTGTTGACTGACGTTACACAAATCCTTACTACATTGCGCTGTATGCTGCCGAAGAACATCTACAAAACTGGAATTTAGACTACAAATGAAGCATGCATTATTCTTTAAGTCAGAAACAACACATCACTTTTGAATCCACCTTTCAACAAAGCCTAAAATTAATGATGGATGGGGAAATTTTTTTTTTTTAATTCAGCCACTTGGAAACATAAACACAGAAAATGCTAGAAGTGGGTGACCCTATATATAAGCCACTGTCTTACATGTGACTGAATTTTAATCAATTAAAATGAAGTAAAATTAAAAGTTCTATTCCTCAGTCACAGCAGCAACATCCGAAATACTCAGCCACATTCATCATTGCAAAATGTCTTATCAGTGCTGCACTAAAGCAGTCACTATCAACTTCTCTATTAATCTGACTCTGTTATATGTTGACTAATTTTTGTTCCAATTTTATCTATACCAAGTGAATGTTTGAGCAGAGCCATGATCTACATTTATAAGGTATAGATACTCATTTCTATCCATTGGAAACATTATAGTACTACTTTCTTGATACTTCTATTCTTGGCAGAACAGAAAGTGATATATATTAACATTTGCTATTAATTGGCTTCCTTGTTAATTTACACTGGAATTTTTAACACCTTTTCCTAAATGTTATATTGCCAGTTTATTTAATGCATAGAGGATGGAAGCTGTAATATCTTCTGATGACTTGTAGCTTCCATTAATCCCAAAACTCATTTGTATCTTATTTCTCTTAAAAAAAAAAGTCCTCAATGAATGTGATGTTCGCTCTTAACTGAGAACAATGTTTTATAGCAAAAATAATTAGAAAGAAATGTTTCATTTCCTTTTACTTCCTATTGTGATTTGGAAGTCAGTATCCTGTTTTTTAATTCTACATGTTTATAGAAAAAAAGTGTGCTTAATGCCCCCAGGCAACCATGCCAGCTAAGGTCTTCCTGTTTCTACACCTGTGCCAATACTTAAACTAAATTGTGTGATTCACTATTTCCCAAGCCTCTATTGGGTTTCTGACCTATTTGATTTTTTTTTCCAGCTTGTATCCTCACCAAAATTACCACCTCACCCCATTCAAACTTCAATATTATTCCAGATTTTAACATTCTTAATACACACTGAGTCATTTTTATGTATATAATTCATTTCTTTATTCTCCTTCTACTTCATAAGCTTCTTGAATGTAGGAATTTGTAAGTTACTGGACTATGTTATTATCATGGAACTAAGTATATATTAGGTGTCTAATATATACTAGGTTGATTTAATTGACTTTTTTATTTTTTGAGAGAGAGAGAGAGAAAGTGGGGAGGAGGATGGACAGAGGGAGATCTCAGAACCCCGAAATCATGACCTGAGCCGAAGGCAGAGGCTTAACCCACTGAGCCACTCAGGTAACCCCTCAATCTTGTTTTTCAATTTTAGTAGGTACTGCCATGTTTTTTGTTGTTGTTGTTGTTGTTGTTGTTTGTGTTTTTTTTTAAAGATTTTATTTATTTATTTATTTGACAGAGAGAAATCGCAAGTAGGCAGAGAGAGAGAGAGAGAGAAGCAGGCTCCCTGCTGAGCAGAGAGCCCGATGTGGGACTCGATCCCAGGACTCTGAGATCATGACCTGAGCCGAAGGCAGCAGCTTAACCCACTGAGCCACCCAGGCGCCCGGTACTGCCATGTTTTTAAGATGCACTATTAATCCAGAAATTATCTTTTAGAGGTGAATTGTCCTTATGCACATACCATTATTTATGTTAAGATTTTAGTTTCAAGATTATGATTTAAGATTATTTTAGATTTCAAGACAATTTCAGATTTCAAGATCATTATTTAGTTTCAAGATTTGTCAAGACTTTAGTTTGAAATAAATGGCTTTTGCTTATTATTTAGAACCGCAGAGCATCAAAGAATATGTCTTAAACAAGCAGATAATTATTTCTGCTGTATTTTGTTTCTGAACTCTTTTAAGATTTAAGTTAAAGAGAAAACACTGTATTCCTTTGTGAGGAATTTTTTTTTTTTAATTGCTTTTCACTGACTTCACAGATAAATAAACAGTGGCTGCCAATTTCACTTTCAGGTTAATCAATCCAAATTATCTAGGCCAAAGCTCTTTGAAAAATGCAAACTGCAGTCAATCCTTAGAAATATAATTGATTAAAAGTCTAAAAGGGTATATGTTGATTTAGAAGCCATATATTTAACCAGATCTGGATCGTGCCCTTTAAGGATACACAGAGTATTCCTTTAGAAAACTCATGACTGCATCTGGAGGGCATTTTCCTAGGGTCTTTTATGACAGAACACTGAGCTAGGTATGGGTGAGAGAATAAGACAATTCAAAATTGTGAAAAATACCTGACTTTTTAATTACATCTAGAAGAATATTTTGTAAACTATAAATCCTACTGGATTTGTGAGTTAAAAAACATCCATGAGTCTTGATGTAACTGAAGAATACTGAATGAAAGAGCATGATTTGCGTAACTTGCGGCAAGAAGAACATTCCCGGCAAAGGAATGCCCTATCTGTAATAGTTGCTGGGTATTGGAATTAAGCTTGGATTGAAATGAAAAGAAGAAGATACCAATGGAATCCACTGTGAACTATATTTTGAGTTTCTTTCAGAGTGCCTGACTTTTACGATTCCTTTCTTTCTGTTCATGGCCTTGATAATCCATAATGATGAGCTCTTCACACATGTGCATCCTCTTTCACTTTTTGAGAAAGAGGCTTGGGAAAATATGGGGATATTTAATTGTCAGCTGATAGACCTCTGCTGAATCAAAACTATGGGTGAAAATAATCTTTAGGGATAGGTTTCCTTACAACCACTTCACCAGATGTGTTACAAGAACATTCACAAATTTATCAGGAAGAGAAATGAGGTGTAGAGAAATAAAGTGGTTCAGCCATCAGCAAAGAGTGCTTCTGGGACAGAGCTGAAGAGAATCTTAAGGTTGGAAGAAACATTCAGAGGTCATCAATTGCTGCTCTCATGCGTCTGTTTACTATACTATTCAGTGACGTCCAGATGAGAAATTTCTATGTCTTTTCTCACTAACTTCTCAAAAGTTTACAAGTCCACATGAGTTCACTCTACCTCAAACTACTCTTGCCTAAGCGGCCCTCTTAAGTGGAGTGAACCTTAGTCCAACAGGTAAGTTTGCTAGTACATTCACTGACCTGCCCAGAATGGCATAGTACTGCTAATTTTATTGATTTCTGATGTAAAATGTTTAAATCTGTGTTCACTATGAAGTCAGGAAGTTAGAATAATATCTCTTTTTTAGACTTGAAGAGATGAACTGAGGTACAGCCACGTTAATGTACACAGGTTTTGAATTTGTTGTATGTTCCATACTTAGTTTCTGTTCAGTTTACTGTGCTCATATATCTAGCATGTTCCATACTGAAAAGCAGGTGAGTTGGTGAGGAAAATACATGACTTCCTTCAGGAGTCACTGATTCTTACCCAGTTACTCTACTGCAGATGTTAGTATTACCTCATATCCAATCCTGAAGCCTACATTTCAGGCCCCATTGTGGGAAAAAGTATGCTGCTGCTACTACAGATTTCAAGGAACTTTAAGAACCAAATTGCACAAAATAGAAAAATAATTATTGTTCATCATGATGCACTTCTATCCAATCAAATTTTAACTATAATGGCAGCATGATATTTTTACATGTTGATGAAGTGAATAATTCATAAAAAAAATCTGTGAAAGAAAACAATGCTGGGCTCACCTGCAAAAGGATCTTTTAAAATGAGTAAGAAAAACATAGTCTTTGGATTTCCTTACAGAGTTTTCTTCTAATAAACATGAACTTTATGTCACTAAAGATATTAAACTGGATGAGACTGACATAATTATATGCATATGCTTTGATAATCACTACTCTGCACAAAGGTCAACTAGATGCCATTTTCCTTCACCTTCAAAGTGACATCAGTCCAGTGACTTCCCCCTCTCTTGTGCTGACATTTTCCCTTACCACTGGATCATTGCACAAATAGCTTACAGCTCTCAGTTACTTTAGGATTTGCCTCAGTTGCAGAGAGCTGCCTGAACCCAAGCACATGCCTCTCCTGGTGGGTGAGCATACAGCCAATGACCGATTTTTGCAGGCTTAGAAAAACCCAGATATTTAATGCAAAATATTCTTGAGACTCCATTTGTTATTATTCACAGCTCTCCACTGAATGCCCCAGTTCTTTTTTTTTTTTTTGAGCTTGCATCACAGTTCAAACGCGTGACATCTCAAATTCATCCTCTACTCTATCCTGCTTTCTTCTTTTCCTTCCACAGGAGTTGATCCCTAATACAGCATGCAAAAATCCATCTCAGTGTACGCTTATGTAAAATGCTATGTGATGGCGACCTTCTTATCAAGATCACAATATGTTCTTCACACTGCTAAATCCAATGGCCAATTTTCAGTTCTCATCCTACTTGGACTAATAATTGGTCCTGAGCCTCTCTTCAGGCCCTATTTTTTTTTTTCCAGTGTCTTTTCCCAGAGCAACCAAAACAATCCCTTTAAAACACAAGATAATTAATCTCCTTCCTTTGTTCAAGAGTATCTGGTGTTTGCCAGGTCAATCAAACCAGAAGCCAGAGACCTAATGATTTCCTCCTATGTCCAATATGGCAACTCTTATACCCTTACCCTTTGACTTCATCTCCTAATACCTCCCCCTTGCTCACTTTGCCTCAGCCACATTTAGCCTTATCACTCACTATTCCTTAATCAAGCCAATCATGCCCTTGTCTAGTGGCATGTCCTAAATGTGAACTAGTCTTATTTCCTTTTATGCTCCAGCACATACTTCTTGTGTAGAGATCTTACCTACATTAATTACCCCATCCCTTCCTGACCTTCATATATTCCTGTTTCTTGTCATTTTTATTTTTCCCCATTCTATTTTTTGCTCTCTGACACACGTGTTGATGTTTTTTGTTCTTTTTCTCCCACTAAAGAGTAAGTTCTATTACAAAAGAAACCTCTTTGTTCACTACTATAATTACAGAACTCAAAATAAGTCAATAAATTCATCAGCTGAATAAATAATCATTGAATGAATGATTTAATTAATCCACTTCAAAGAGTACAATACTTTTTCTGGGGAATAACAACAGAGTTACCTCGGGTTTGAACCGTATAGTGGCCTAATATTTTGCAATATACCAGAGATCCACAGCATCATTGTACAGTTCTGAAACGAACAAATTTAGAACACCCACCTACAGTTCACTTAATATCCCTCCTGGGTAAATGCCTTTCCAAAACTACAGTAATTGATAGAAGTATCAAACATCACTTGGTTTGGGAATCTTTGCAAATTCTAAGGCTGTTCTGAGTGCTGTCATTATATATAGAAATGAAAGTGGAGTTTCAAACCCAGAATTCTATTTTAAGAAAAGGTTAGGAGGTTTAGTCACTACAATAATAATTTTGACACATATTCATTTGCCAGAAAGATGGATGGTGATGAGGTCTTCTCAAAATGCAAGATAGTTTTAAGGATATTCTTGTAACTAAACCAAAGACTTTTTTGTCACATTAGAGTAAATGCCACTAAATCAAGAATCTCAAGTAAAATTTAATCAGTCAGATTCTGTGACTAATGGAATGACTCAGCTAAGACCTCTGGATCTAAGGATCCAGATCTGCTTCTAATCTGCACTTCCTCAACTAAATTTAGGATGTGCACACCCTAACAACAGATGGACATTCTGACTACCTTGACCCTCATGTAGGGGGGTGGTTCAATTATAACTCTCTCTAAGGAGAAAAAGTAAAGAAAATAAAAAAGAAGAAACAAATTCATGATTTCCAGTTAAATGCTGATCATGCTGGCAGAAAAATGAACATCTGGTTACTTCTCCTTATTCTTCATCAGAAAAGCACTTAAGCTTGGGGTATGCACCTGCATTACAAACACGTGATTCCTTATCTATGCAGATTTAGAGGGGAGATGGAAAACTTTTTCATTAGTAATGAAAAAAGCACCAAGAACAATTTATTAGAAGAAAGATATATAAAAAGTGTTGCAGTTGGGACAGCTTTTCAAAGTTGAAAGAGAACCCAGATGTGTTGGTTTCTAGTAAACAGAAAATTAATACTGACATATGTAAAATGGGTACATTTTAAGTTAAAAGCCATTTGTAGAAACACAATGTAAGACCCCCAAATTTTAGAGTTAAGTACTAAGAGCACATTTGGAATTACATATTTAATTTTGTCTTTAACTTTAATAATGCACTTTAAATTTTGAAATTAAAGTCTCAACTGTCATCAGAACTATAGCCTCTTAAGAAGGCTCAATATCTTAACTATGTAAGTAAAGAGAAGCAGAATTACAACATGATTGCTCATAAAAGGATTTTTCACTGAAGCTTATGTGTAATTTTACTGAATTGAGAGCTATTAGTAATATTAATAGTAAAAATACTAGTATTGACTTTTTTTAAAAAAAGATCTATTTATTTTTAGAGAGGAGGAGAGGCAGCAAGAGAGAGATAAAAAAGTACCAAGCAGGCTCCCCACTGAGCCTCGAGCTGGATGAGGGTCTCGATCCCAGGACCCTGAGATCATAACCTGAGCCAAAATCAAGAATCAGATGCTAAACCAATTCAGCCATGCAGATGCCCCTACTATCTACTTCTGTTAACTGCTACATGCCAGCCAATACTTTAAGAGTTTTCCATATATTTTCCCCTTTTATCTTCATGACCCTCTCCTACTCTGAGTTAGGTACTATTACAATACCCATTTACAGATGAGAAAACTGAGACTGAGAATTCGAATACTCCAGGCAAGGACACAGAACTAAGTGATGGGGCTAGACGCCTGACCTCTAGGCCTATGTTTTTAATCACTTCACTGTTAATACAAACAATTAGCTTAGGGAACAGAAGTGGAAATACAGAGCTGCAGCAGTACATCTGTCTTCATGATGCCAGGAGAGCTAGTCATAAATTGCAAAACCCAGGCAATCTTAAGGTCATTTTCTCTCCCTGGTGGCAAATAAACAGCTTGACTAGTAGTTTTGACAGAGCACATTGGCTGATTTGGCATCGGCAGGCAAAGTCTTTGTCTAGCTACCATATACTACAGGGAGGTTCTTGGCCAGAGTCCTTGTCAGCATTGTGTCACAACACTGTTAATCATGTACTCCCACCAGAGGTTCAGGCCACAACAGAGTACATTAGATCGAGTCCTCACAGCTCAGCGGGTTTAAGAAAAATTTAGAGGATAGCACCATGCCGTCTACATCATCTTATTGCCATATCAATAGATTTACTCTTGGGCAATTACTTTAGGAGTTTGATTATGCAAAGAAATTTCTCAATACCCTACGAAAGGAAATAGGTTAGTGGTAATGATACTTTTCTACCTCAGAAAGTTTGCGTTGCATGTTTGTGCCAAATTAGGTAGGGTTAGAAAATGTCACATGGGGGGGACAAGATGGCGGGGTACTAGGAAGAGGCGTCTTTTCAGCTGGTACCCCAAAGTGAGCTGATTACCTACCAAAGAACTCTGATCACCCATGAAATCAACCTGAGATCAGAATTATACACGTCTGGATCTCTACAGGGGCAGAAGACGCCAGTGAGCAGGTAAAGCGGAATGGGAACAGCGGACTGATATCGGAAGATAAACAAAAGGGGGAGGGAGCCACCAGAGGCGACCGGTGCAAAAGTAATACCCCTATACGAGCGAGAGTGCCCTGCGTCTGGGGACCAGCATTAACTTGGAGACTGGTTGAAAGCACTCCAAAAGAGCAAAGGATCGCGGGGGCAAACTGTGGGAATCGGGGCGGCTAGGGACAGGGGCTTGAGTCCCCGGTCCCAGACGGCCTCCCCGGCGCGGAGGCAGAGAGAGTGCGGCGGAGAAACCGGCTTCTGGTCCCTAAGCCGCCAGTGTGCCCCAGAGCGCGGGGTTCCGGCTCCTGTGAGGGGATGGGAGCCGGTCTGCAGAACGCGCGCTAGCCCTACCACAAAGCTTGAGATGCGCGTGCACATCGCTCCAGCTCTCCTGGGTTTCTAAGGCCCTGGGGCGCTTCTTGACCCGGGCCATTGTTTCAAAGTCTAAGCCTCGCGCCCGCGAAACTCTTCCCCGGAAGAGGCGCGCAAAAGCCCAGCCTGCGGCTTACGGACCAGCGCCCCGTTCTCAGTGCCCCAGACGCGCACCCGACCCACAGCCGCCTCTGAAAAGAGGTGCGCGCAAGCCGGGCACTCCCAGCCCCGGCCAGCGGCAAAATCTCAGTGTGCGATCGCTGCTTGGAACCTCTCTGGCGGTCAGGAGCTCCCAGACAGCCGCCACTGCCTTGGCTTTGGGGACGAGCAAAAGATCCTGCGCCCCCAGGGTCTTTAACTTGGAACCTGCACTGCCAGCATCCAAGGGGGAATTTATTCAGCTTCTGCACCCAGACTGAGGCTTCTGAGACGGAGATCAGGAAGTGTTCCAGGGTGCACCTTGACTGCACCAGAGTTGATACATCCAGCTACATCTGTTCAGTCTTCTCCCACCAAAATGACTAGGAGGAGGAATGCCCAACAGAAGAAAAATACAGAGGATGGACCTTCCGCAACAGAGCTAACGGCTATCAACATAGACAATATGTCGGAAAGAGAATTCAGGCTAACAATTATCCAGGCAATACCTAGGTTGGAGAAAGCCATGGATGACCAAACAGAATTGATTAGAGCCGACTGAAAGCGACCAGACAGGATGTTCACAATGTTAGGGCGGAGCTTAAAGCTACCAGGGAGGAGGTCCACAATGCTCTCAATGAGTTCCAATCCAATCTAAACTCTCTCAAAGCTAGGGTAACTGAGACAGAAGATAGAATTAGTGATCTGGAAGACAAACAGATAAAGGATCAGGAGGAAGCCTGGAACAAACAGCTTAGATCCCACGAAAGCAGAATTAGGGAAATAAGTGATGCCATGAAGCGTTCCAACGTCAGAATTATTGGAATTCCTGAAGGGGAGGAGAAAGAAAGAAGTCTAGAAGATGTCGTGGAACAAGTCCTTCATGAAAACTTTCCGAATCTCGCGAATGAAACCAGCGTTCATGTACTAGAGGCTGAACGGTCTCCACCCAAGATTATACACTCCAAAAAAACATCACCACACCTGATAGTCAAATTGAGAAATTATAATTGTAGGTATAATCTCTTGAAAGCTGCCAGGGCAAAGAGGCTCCTTACTTACAGAGGGAAGCCCATCAGAATAACGTCAGACCTGTCCACAGAGACCTGGCAAGCCAGAAGAGGCTGGCAAGATATATTCAGGGCACTAAATGAGAAGAACATGCAGCCAAGAATACTTTATCCAGCAAGACTGACATTCAAAATGGATGGAGAGATAAAGAGTTTCCAAGACCGGCAAGACTTAAAAGACTATGCAACCACCAAGCCGATACTGCAGGAAATATTAAGGGGGGTTCTATAAAAGAGGAAAAATCCCAAGAATAGCATTGAACAGAAATATAGAGACAGTCTACAGAAAGAAAGACTTCAAAGGTAACTCGATGTCAATAAAAACGTATCTATCAATAATCACTCTCAATGTGAATGGCCTCAATGCACCCATAAAACGGCACAGGGTTGCAGATTGGATAAAATGACAGGACCCATCCATATGCTGTCTACAAGAGACCCATTTTGAACCTAAAGATACACGCAGACTGAAAGTGAAGGGGTGGAGAAGCATCTTTCATGCCAATGGGACTCAAAAGAAGGCTGGGGTAGCGATTCTCATATCAGATAAATTAGACTTCAAACTAAAGACTGTAGTCAGAGATACAGAAGGACACTACATAATCCTTAAAGGGACTATCCACCAAGATGATCTAACAATTGTAAATATCTATGCTCCCAATATGGGAGCAGCCAATTACTTAAGAAAACTGTTAATCAAGATAAAGAGTCATATTGATATGAATACACTAATCGTAGGTGATCTTAACACGCCTCTTTCAGAATTAGACAGATCATCGAAGCAGAAAATCAATAAAGAAACAAGAGCATTGAACGACACATTGGACCAGATGGACCTCATAGATATATACAGAACATTCCACCCTAAAACAGCAGAATACTCATTCTTCTCAAGTGCACACGGAACCTTCTCCAGAATAGACCACATACTGGGTCACAAATCAGGACTCAGCCGATACCAAAAGACTGAGATTATTCCCTGCATATTCTCAGATCACAATGCTTTGAAACTGGAGCTCAATCACAAGGAAAAGTTCCGAAGGAACTCAAACACCTGGAAGCTAAAGACCACCTTGCTTAAGAATGCTTGGATCAACCAGGAGATCAAAGAAGAACTGAAACAATTCATGGAAACCAATGAGAATGAAGACACTTCGGTCCAAAACCTATGGGATACAGCAAAGGCGGTCCTAAGGGGAAAATATATAGCCATCCAAGCCTTGCTCAAAAAAATTCAAAAATCCAGAACACACCAGCTGTCTCTACACCTTAAAGAACTGGAGGATCAACAACAAATCAAACCAACTCCACACATAAGAAGGGAAATCATCAAGATTAGAGCTGAGATCAATGAGGGAGAAACCAGAGATACAGTAGAACGTATCAATGAAACTAGAAGCTGGTTTTTTGAAAGAATCAATAAGATCGATAAGCCACTGGCTACACTAATCCAAAAGAAAAGAGAGAAATCCCAAATTCATAAAATTATGAATGAAAGGGGAGAGATCACAACTAACACCAAGGAAGTAGAAACAATCATCAGAAGTTACTACGAACAGTTATATGCCAATAAGCTTAGCAACCTTGATGAAATGGATGCATTCCTGGAAAAATATAAACTACCAAAATTGAACCAGGAAGAAATCGACAACCTGAATAGACCGATATCTAATAACGAGATTGAAGCAGTGATCAAAAATCTCCCAAAAAACAAGAGCCCAGGACCTGACGGATTCCCTGGGGAATTCTACCAAACCTTCCAAGAAGAAATAACACCTATTCTCCTGAAGCTGTTTCAAAAAATTGAAGCAGAAGGAAAACTTCCAGACTCTTTCTATGAAGCCAGCATTACCCTGATCCCCAAACCAGGCAAGGACCCTACCAAAAAGGAGAATTTCAGACCAATATCACTGATGAATATGGATGCTAAGATTCTCAACAAGATCCTAGCCAACAGGATCCAACAACACATTAAAAAGATTATCCACCATGATCAGGTGGGATTCATCCCTGGGCTACAAGGATGGTTCAACATTCGTAAATCAATCAATGTGATACAACAAATTAATAGGAGAAGAGAGAAGAACCACATGGTCCTCTCAATTGATGCAGAAAAAGCATTTGACAAAATCCAACATCCGTTCCTGATTAAAACGCTTCAAAGTATAGGGATAGAGGGAACATTCCTGAACCTCATCAAATCTATCTATGAAAGACCCACAGCAAATATCATCCTCAATGGGAAAAAGCTTGCAGCCTTCCTGTTGAGATCAGGAACAAGACAAGGATGCCCACTTTCACCACTCTTGTTCAACATAGTATTAGAAGTCCTAGCAACAGCAATCAGACAACAGAGAGAAATAAAAGGTATCCAAATTGGTAATGAAGAAGTCAAACTCTCTCTCTTCGCAGATGACATGATTCTTTTTATGGAAAACCCAAAAGACTCCACCCCCAAACTACTACAACTCATACAGCAATTCAGCAGCGTGGCAGGATACAAAGTCAATGTGCAGAAATCAGTGGCTTTCTTATACACTAACAAGGAAAATACAGAAAGGGAAATTAGAGAATCGATTCCATTTACTATAGCACCAAGAACCATAAGATACCTGGGAATAAACCTAACTAAAGAGGTAAAGGATCTATACTTGAGGAACTATAGAACACTCATGAAAGAAATTGAAGAAGACACAAAAAGATGGAAGACCATTCCATGCTCTTGGATCGGAAGAATAAACATCGTTAAAATGTCTATACTGCCTAGAGCAATCTATACTTTTAATGCCATTCCGATCAAAATTCCACCGGCATTCTTCAAAGAGCTGGAGCAAATAATCCAAAAATTTGTATGGAATCAGAAGAGACCCCGAATCGCTAAGGAAACGTTGAAAAACAAAAATAAAGCTGGCGGCATCACCTTACCTGATTTCAAGCTTTATTACAAAGCTGTGATCACCAAGACAGCATGGTACTGGCATAAAAACAGACACATAGACCAGTGGAACAGAGTAGAGAGCCCTGATATGGACCCTCAACTCTATGGTCAATTAATCTTCGACAAAACAGGAAAAAATATACAGTGGAAAAAAGACAGTCTCTTCAATAAATGGTGCTGGGAAAACTGGACAGCTATATGTAGAAGAATGAAACTCGACCATTCTCTTACACCGTACACAAAGATCAACTCAAAATGGATAAAAGACCTCAACGTGAGACAGGAATCTATCAGAATCTTAGAGGAGAACATAGGCAGTAATCTCTTCGATATCAGCCACAGCAACTTCTTTCAAGATACGTCTCCAAAGGCAAAGGAAACAAAAGCGAAAATAGACTTCTGGGACTTCATCAAAATCAAAAGCTTCTGCACAGCAAAGGAAACAGTCAAAAAAACAAAGAGGCAACCCACGGAATGGGAGAAGATATTTGCAAATGACAGTACAGACAAAAGGTTGATATCCAGGATCTATAATGAACTCCTCAAACTCAACCCACACGAAACAGACAAACACATCAAAAAATGGGCAGAAGATATGAACAGACACTTCTCCAATCAAGAAATACAAATGGCTATCAGACACATGAAAAAATGCTCATCATCATTAGCCCTCAGGGAGATTCAAATTAAAACCACATTGAGATATCACCTTACACCAGTTAGAATGGCCAAAATTAACAAAACAGGAAACAACATGTGTTGGAGAGGATGTGGAGAAAGGGGAACCCTCTTACACTGTTGGTGGGAATGCAAGTTGGTGCAGCCTCTTTGGAGAACAGTGTGGAGATTCCTCAAGAAATTAAAAATAGAGCTTCCCTACGACCCTGCAATTGCACTCCTGGGTATTTACCCCAAAGATACAGATGTCGTGAAAAGAAGGGCCATCTGTACCCCAATGTTTATAGCAGCAATGGCGACAGTCGCCAAACTATGGAAAGAACCAAGATGCCCTTCAACGGATGAATGGATAAGGAAGATGTGGTCCATATACACTATGGAGTATTATGCCTCCATCAGAAAGGACGAATATCCAACTTTTGTAGCAACATGGACGGGACTGGAAGAGATTATGCTGAGTGAAATCAGTCAAGCAGAGAGAGTCAATTATCATATGGTTTCACTCATTTGTGGAGCATAACCAATAGCATGGAGGACAAGGGGCGTTAGAGAGTAGTAGGGAATTTGGGTAAATTGGAAGGGGAGGTGAACCATGAGAGACTATGGACTCTGAAAAACAGTCTGAGGGGTTTGAAGTGGCGGGGGGGTGGGAGGTTGGGGTACCAGGTGGTGAGTATTATAGAGGGCACGGCTTGCATGGAGCACTGGGTGTGGTGAAAAAATAATGAATACTGTTTTTCTGAAAATAAATAAATTGGGAAAAAAAAAAAAAAGAAAATGTCACATGATGCGTAAGTGACAAATAGACCAGCTTCATAAAAACTACTGTGTCCCCACAGACCCTAAACTGACCTCTTTTTAAGCTCAACAGTCTCACATTTAGAAGGCTTATCTTTTCTTTTGCACTTAACTATGAGTTCTGTGTAAATACCACTCAAATAATTTCTAATCCTATAAACTCAGCTGGCCCAAGTAACTCAACCTCTTGAAAGGAAAACAGTATGTTAGTGCATTTCAAATACCCCTTAAGATATAGCTAAATGGAGAAATTTGATGTTGAATACTAACGGTGTTCGGAAATAACGTTCAATAGCAACAACTTGTGCCAGTCTGCCTGGAACTCAACATTAAGGGACCAGGTTACCGCCTAAACTGACCTGATCTAGCATCTGCCTTGATTGTAAATAGAGATCTGAGTCAAAGACCATTACATGGTGAGGAAACTAGGTCATGGGGATCATGATGAGAACATAAGAGGAGAAGCTAGGGAAATATCAGTCCAAAGAGAAAACTACAGAAATGGCTGGAATCGTAAGTATGCTAGAGAACAATCCTGTGTCTTATGCCTTAAGGAAGAATTAGTTGTGCATCGTGTAGTAAATTACTTACAGCTTTAAGACAACATGTATTTATTATCTCACAGTTTCTATGGGTCAGGAATCCAGGCATAGTGGAGCTGAGTGCCTCTGGCTCAGGGTTCTCATGATGAGGGGCATATTCAAGCTGTCAGCAGGAGCTACAGTCATCTGAAAGGATTAACTGGGTCTGAAGAATTTGACACCAAGCTCACTGTCCTAGGCCTCTCCTTGAGTCTACCTCATGATATCGCAGTTAGCTTCACGCAGGGTGAACTAGCTGTGGCCACAGGCAAAGGGAGAGAGAGCACACCCAAGACTTGTGCTATTGTACTTAAGCAGCTTATTCTCAGAAGAGACATTCCATACCCTTGTTACATTCTGTTCACCAAGGGTAATTCAGAAGATCCAGTTATTACTGAAGGGAAGGAAGATACACGAGGGAGAGAACACCAGGAAGCAAAATCACTTAGGAGCTAGTTTAGAAGCTGCCTACCAGAAAGAGTAACAGAAAAACCAAAATGCTACTGAGTTACGAAGATCCTAGCTTTATTTCCATTTTTTCTAAAAAGTGCTCTTCAATTAACAGGCATGAAGGGTGAAATTGACGGTAAAACAGTAACAGTAGAGGACATGAACACCCCACTTACATCAATGGGTAGATAATACAGACAGGACATCAATGAGGAAACAATGTCTTTGAATAACATATTAGACCAGATGGACAGATATAAACAAAATATTCCATCTATAAATACCAGAATATTTTTTTCAGGTGCATATGGAACAATCCTCAGGATACATTACACATTAGGCCACAAAACAATTTTCAAGGAATTTAGAAAGTTTGTAATCATATCAAGCAACTTTTCTAACCACACCAGGGTGAAACTAGAAATCAATTACAAGAAAAAACTGGAAACTATATAAAGGCTAAACACAAAAGGTTAAACAACATGCTACTGAACAGTCAATGAAGAAATCAAAAAGAAAATCCAATGACAGAAATGAAAGTGAAAGACAAATGAAAATGGATACACGATGTTTCAAAGACTTTGGGAAACAAAAAAGCAGTGCTAAGAGTTTGTAGCAATATAGCCCTACGTCTAGACACAAGAAAAACATCAACTCCAATCTTATATCTAAGGGAATTAAAACAGGAACAAAGCTAAATGTTAGGAGAAGGAAGAAAATAATACAGATCACAACGAAAGTGAATGCAATGGAGACTTAAACAATAGAAAAAGATCAATGGAATAAGCTCCTTCTTTGAAAAGATAAACAAAGTTGATAAACCTTTAGCACAGCTGATCAAAAACAGGACTCAAAATAATCAGAAATGAAAGAAGAGTTACAACTGATACCAGAGGAATACAAAGGATTTTAAGGGAATGCTATGAAAAATTATACACCAACAAATTAAACAGCCTATAAGAAAGAGGAAAATTCCCAGAACACACAATCTTCTAAGACTGCATCAGGAAGAAATAAAATATTTGGAAAGACTGATTACTACTAACAAAATTGAACCAGTAACCAAAACACTCCCAAGAAACAAGAGTCCAGAACCAGATGGCTTTGCAAGTGAATCCATCAAAAATTTAAAGAAGAACTAATACCTATAATTCTCAAAGTATTTCAAAAAACAAAAGAAAAAGAAGAAGGAATGCTAGCAAATTTATTCCATGAGGCGAGCATTATCTTGATACCAAATCAGACAGACACTACAAAAAAAAAAAAAAAAAAAAAAAAGACAATTATAGACCAGTAGTGCTGATGAACACAGATGTAAAAATTCTCAACAAAATCTTAGGAAACCAAATTAAAATAAGTTAATTCACCATAATCAAGTAGAGCTTTTTTCAAGAATGCAAGAAAAGGTCAACATCTATAATTCATGCAATGTGATATACCACATTAACAAAATGCAAAAAAACTCACGTGATCATCATGAGATGCAGGAAAAGCATTTGACAAAATTCAACATCCATTCCTTAAAAACAAAACAAAACAAAAAAGTGGGTTTAGGGGAACACACTTCAACACAATGAAAGTCTTACAAGACAAATCTACATCTAACATCATACTCAAAGATAAAAAGCTAAAAGGTTTTCCTATAGGATCAGCAACAACATAAAGTTGTCCATTCTCACCACTTTTATTCAACATAGTACTGGAAGTCATAGACACTACAATCGAGTAAGAAGAAATAAAAGGCATCCAAATTGGCAAAAAAAAAAAAATAATAACTGAAATTTTGACCATCTGCAGGTGACATGATAGTTACAGAAAAACCCAAAGACTAGTTAGAAACAAGTAGTAACTGTTTCAAGTAAAAGTTAGAAATAGTATGTGAATTCAGTAAAGTTGTAGCATAAAAAATCAATATAGAGGGAGACAAACCATAAGAGACTCTTAATCTCACCAAACAAACTGAGGGTTACACGGGGAGGAGGATGGGGAGAGGGTGATTGGGTTATGGACACTGGGGAAGGTATGTGCTATGGTGAGTGCTGTGAAGTGGGTAAACCTGGTGATTCACAGACCTGTACCCCTGGGGATAAAACACATTATATGTTAATAAAAAAGAAAAAATTTTTAAAAATCAATATAGAGAAATCTGTTGTTACTATACATTAATACTAAACTAGGAGAAAGAGAAATACAGAAACCAATTCCATATACAACTACATCAAAAAGAATAAAACACCTAAGGATAAATTTAACCAAGAAGCTAAAAGATCTGTACTATGAAAATTCTTAAGACTATGATGGAAAAAAAAAGATGATGATGCCATAAATAAATGGAAAGATATACCACACTCATGGATTGAAAGACTGAATATTGATAAAATGTCTACATACTATGCAAAGCAATTTACTGATTTCATGCAATCCCTATCAAAATATTAATAGTATTTTACACAGGACTAGAACAAATAATTCTAAAATTTGTATAGAATCAGACACACAAAAAATAGCCAATGTCATTTTGAAATAGAAGAATAAAGCTCAAGGGATCACAATTCCAAGTGCAATCTATACTTCAAAGATCTAGTAATCTAAACAGTATGGTACTAGTACAAAAAAAGACATATGCATCAGTGGAATAGAATAGTAAGCCCAGAAACAGACCCACATTTTTATGGTTAATTTATCACAAAGTTGGCAAGAATATACAATGAGGAAAAGACAGCCTCGTCAATACAAGGTATTGGGAAAACTGCACAGTACATGCAAAATAATAAAACTGGACCACTTTTTTATACCATACACAAAATAAACTCAAAAGGGATTAAAAATGTAAATTTCAGACCTGAAACCATAAAACTTCTTAAACAAAATATAGGCAGTATTCTCTTGGACACTAGCCTTAACAGTATTTTCCTGAATCTGTCTTCTCAGGATAAGGAAAACAAGACCAAAAATAAACAATTGGGACAACCCCAACTAAAAAACTTTGGCATTGTAAAGGAAACCATCAACAAAACAAAAAGGTAACCTACTAAACAGGTTAAGATATTAGCAAATAGTATGTCCAATAAAGGGTCAATGCCCAAAATAATAAAAAAGTCATATAACTCAACACTGAAACAATCTAATAAAAAAATGAGGGAACCTGAATAGACATTTTTCCAGAGAAGATGTACAGATGGCCAACAGACACATGAAAAGATGCTCAACATCACTCATCATTGGGGAAATGCAAATCAACACCATGAGATGGCACCTTATACCTGTCAGTGTGGTTAGTATCAGCAAGACAAGATGTAAGAAGTATTGGCACAGATGTGTAGAAAAGAGAACTCCCATGCACTACTGGTGGGAATGTAAATTGGTGCAGCCACTATGAAAAACAGAATGAACATTCCTCAAAAAATTAAACAAATATCATGTGATTCAGTAATTCCAATTCTGAATATTTATCCAAAGAAAATGAAAATATTAATTCACAAAGATATATGTGCCCCTACATTTACTGAAACATTATTTACAACTGCCAAGATATGCAGGAAACCTCAGTGTTCATCAATAGATAAAGAAAATGTGAAAAACATATGGATGATGGATTATTACTTAGCTGGGGAAAGCAATAATGCCGCCATTTGTGACTACATAGATACATCTAGATGGTATTATGACAAGCGAAATAAGTCAGATATTAAAAGACAAACACTGTATGAGTGTGCTTGTATGTGGAATGTAAAAAGAACATGAACGAACAAAAAATCAGAAGCAGACTCATAAATGGAACAGAGTGGTATTGCCAGAGAGGCAAGTAGGGTGGAGAGATGGGAGAAATAAGTGAAGGGGATTAAGAGACACAAACTTCCAGTTCTAAGTCATAAGGATGAGAAGTACAGCATAGGAAATATAGTTGATACTATTGCAATAACTTTGAATGGTGATAGATGGTAACTATACAATCACGGTAAGCATTTTGTAATATATACACTCAGCAAATTACTATGTTATATACCTGAAACTAATATAATATTGTTTGTCAACTATACTGCATTTTAAAAAAAGACGTGAATGGAGAATTCACAAAAGGAAAAAGAAAAGAAAAAGAAGTAACAGTAGCCTTCACATTCCATTATACATTAATGTCACTTGGGGAACTTATTAAGACCCTAAATTTCCATGGCTTCACCTCTAGACCCCTCAACTGAAGAAGACTAAGGTGGGCTAGATGCACTTCTAGATTTATCAACCCCCTCAAAAATTAGAACTCAAATGGCTTGCTGACCAAACCTCAAGGGGAACACTGATCTAAGTATGCATTTTCTTTATGACGTAAGCAATAAGATGACTGTAGTCTCTACTCCCAAGACACTAATTAAAATGTTTTAAATAAAACAGTAACATAAGGAAGTATTAAGAAGATTGAACACAATTCTCCTCCCCCTCCTGTGTTTTTTTTTTTAAACAAAATCAATTTCAAAACTCTTTCTGAAATATCACTCAAATGTATTTACCGTCTCAGTTTGGGTGGAGTCCTTGATCTACTGGTATCAGAGGTCAGTCCTAGTCAGCCTACTGAATCACCCCTAGTGAGAAGAGTACCCTGATGCTGGGGATGAAAATTCTCATGCTGTTCAGTACTACTGGGCAGATTATTTCAAACTATCCAAATTCTGTTTCTTATTCTTCGTCTCTCTCTCTTTTTTCTTTGGTGGGGGGGGGGTGCAAAATGGTGGTTTATTAAAGCATGGGGACAGGACCCACGGGCAGAATGAGCTGCTGCCTCAGGGTTGTGAGGGATGACTAATGATGTACTATGGGGTTGGGGGAGGTAAGGAAGGAGGGAGTTTCAGAAGAACTTTCGTTTTAGGAGCACCTGGGTGACTCAGTCCATTGAGTAGCTGCTTTCAGCTCAGGTCATGATCCTGGAGTCCTGGGATTGAGCCCCACCTCAGGCTCCCTGCTCAGCAGGAAGCCTGCCTCTGCCTCTCCCACTACCCTGCTTGTGTTTCCTCTCTCGCTGTATCTCTGTCAAATAAATAAGTAAAATCTTTTTAAAAAATGTTTTAAAAAAAGAACTTTCATTTTAAAAGCAGTCGTCACAATATCCACTTCTGTATGACTATGTTGTGAATTAAACTGGTTAGCCAACAGAAGGGGAAAAAGTAACACAAAGTACACACCTGTCTGGCAGCATTTGACACTATATATAATTCCTTATTTAGGAATTGGTAACTCTCGTCAATGATTACTTCAACAGGATAATTTGTGATTACCAGTAATTATATTGTTCCTTTGGTGAATCTTCTCTTTTCGGGTATCACGTGAGACCATCGCTGTTAGACTGTTAGGTGTTGTTTTGTTTCTTACTATTTTGTATATGTTGTTTAAATTTTTTCAAAACCTGGATTTATCTGATTACCAACATTATGAACTAAATGGTATCTGTTGAATCTTTTTTTTTTTTTTAAGATTTTATTTATTTATTTGACAGAGATCACAAGTAGACAGAGAGAGAGACAGAGAAGGAAGCAAGTTCCCTGCGGAGCAGAACGCCCTGATGTGGGGCTTGATGTTGAGACCCTGGGATCATGACCTGAGCTCAAGACAGAGACTTAACCCACTGAGCCACCAGGCACCCCTGCTAAATCTCTTTTTATGCACAAGTAATCACTCAGCATGTTATTACTACCTTTTGATGACATGTCTATTTTTTTTAACCTTTGCTAGTGTGGGGTTTGGAGTTTGGGATATGTGTTTGTGTTATTATTTTTCTGCTTGTGAAATGATGTTGCCATTACAACTCAGTGTTGGGCCACACATGCACTAATTATTTTGGCAATTCTATGTTTAAATGGCTTCAGAGATCACCACTGTCCTTTAAACATTCACAAGTCTTGATCTCTACCTGACTGCAAAATGTATGTATATCTATATATTTTTTAGTAACCTGTTGTCAATGTGTTTGTAAGGTCTCCCCCCCCACAAAATGTTACATTGCCAAAACAAGGAATAAAAAGTTTAAAGTGTAAAATTTTCCCTTGAAACTTCATAATTATTTCTCCATTACTATCTTATATTTGCTGTTGAAGAGTAAAACTAAATTCATTCTGACTTCTACTTGGCAGGTAAACCATATTTTTAGCACAGATACTTGCAAAAATTTATTCCTGATCTTTGTAATTAATTGTTTTTCCAGAATATGTCTAGACTTGTTGACCTCGCTTCATATTTACACTTGCATTGTGATAAGCCATTCAGTGTGCTCTTACTGGTTCTTTTTCTTTGTTGTAAAAAGGGGAGGGTGGTCACAAACTCCAGTAACCCCAGTGTCTAGACAAGTAGTGAAGTAGGTCCTGAGTCAAAATACAAGCCCCATGTAAAGGGAGTAGCTACTACTCATATTCAAAAAACAGGTTCCATGTGGAAATAGGGTCTAAGTGTGCCCAAAGAGCCAAATTTTTCAGGTGAATTTGTTAAATCACACTATTTAATATCAGCATAACATTTTTTTCTTAAAGTGACATCATACAGGCCAAATTAAATATCTGCCAGCCCCATTTGGTTAAAGATTATCATTTGACAACACTTAGCTAATCAATTAATTTTTCCATGATCCATCTGGTCAATAAATACTGACTAAATGACTATAATATACTAATCATTAGTTAGGAAGCTGGTATCAAGGAGTATCTCCATTAGTAAATATTACTGATATGAATTGTTCCCCCATTGTACTTTTTCTGAACTTTTGAAAAATCTTGGGATGGATGTCAGTACCTGCCTTTGCATTTTTATTTCCTTTCTTATTTTAGTTCTATTTTCAAGTTTCTCGTCCACATCCTGGATGCAATTTCTACAATGCCAGAACTTTCTTCACCACTATGATAAGAACTTTATTTATAGTACCATTTTAGCATCCTTGCAACTCCACTTTATGTTACCCAACTCTTTTTTCTTTTTTTTCCTTCTGCTTAGAAGTTCTATCATCATGCATTTTACTGCAAATCAGTTTCGAAGTCCTCGTTCTCAGAATATTCAGAATTATAGCCCCTATTTCTTTGTACTGTCATGTTTGTTTGCAGGTCCCTTTGGCTAGTTTCTGTTTTGTTTTGTTTTGTTTTGTTTTGTTTTTCCATTTAAGTTCTTTACTGTTACATGAATGAGAAAAACTCTTTTACTGATTCAGCGTATACCCA
The DNA here is from genome assembly GCF_020171115.1 of Neogale vison. Lineage (NCBI taxonomy): Eukaryota > Metazoa > Chordata > Mammalia > Carnivora > Mustelidae > Neogale > Neogale vison. The sequence continues at coordinate 172,843,627 of NC_058091.1, forward strand.
CCAGGAGATGGACCTTAGGTCTCTACTCAGAATTGAAACCTATACTTTGATTCTGTTGAGAATCTTCTCTTGGATTTTGGAAGTAGAACAGGCTTCTTGTAAGGTTCCCAGCCTAAAGTTTAATGTTCAGTACGGATTCTCTAATGTGGCTGTGCTCAGTGAGAGGAGAATGAGAGGATGAAGAGCAATGCAGGGGGCGCCTGGGTGGCTCAGTGGGTTAAGCCGCTGCCTTCGGCTCAGGTCATGATCTCAGGGTCCTGGGATCGAGTCCCGCGTCGGGCTCTCTGCTCAGCAGGGAGCCTGCTTCCCTCCCTCTCTCTCTACCTGCCTCTCTGCCTACTTGTGATCTCTCTCTGTCAAATAAATAAATAAAATCTTTAAAAAAAAAAAAAAAAAGAGCAATGCAGCACTCACACTGCTGCTAAAATTCCTCCGGGCTACAATCGGCCTGTAGCTCTACCGAGGTAGGCATCACCATCCCACAGTCCCCATGTGATCAAATGGGCTTTGGAAGCTTCCCTGCTCCTCCGCTTTCCAGCAAGCTCAACTTCCTGTCCAGATTATGTGTTCTGAATAGAATAGGAAAGGTGTGGTACAGAGAGGAGGACTGTCTTCTGAATGACACTAATAGGCTAGTACGTTATTAACTCTCAGTATATCATCTGACTCCATCAGATCAGTTGTTGAGGTTCTCTTTCAAACAGTTCTAATGATTTGTAAGGGTGAATTTTTAATAACGCTTATTCTTAAGGTTTCCCTGCTATTAAATAGGAATTTTACTCATTTTGAGAAATGTAATAGAACATCCTCATCCTCAATCTTGCCATTACTGTATGGATCTAGCAAGTCTTATCTATCTATGCTATATAATGGAAATTTAGAGCTTAATACTTCCCAGATTTTTGGAAATATTTTATTATTCACCATCTTAGAGATTATTTTATCATTAAATCTTCATTACTCATCAGTTACCATCAATGATGTATGAAATAACTAAAACAGGAAGATAGAAAGTATCATGGAGTAGCCTAGAAGAATGGTAAAATTTCCTTCCTTGGTTTCCTTTCTTCTTTTTTTTTAAATTTATTTGAGAGAGAGAGAGATTGCAAGTAGACAGAGAGGCAGGCAGAGAGAGCGGGAGAAGCAGAGATCCCCATGCGGGGGCTCAATCCCAGGACCCTGAGATCATGACCTGAGCGAAGGCAGCCACTAACCCACTGGGCCACCCAGGCGCCCCCTTCCTTGGTTTTCTTATTCTATCATCTAAAGTATTACACCATCTTTCTAAAGACTTAAAGAAGACCTAAGACATTCTCTGCATTGTGTTTACTTTTATCAAACACAATTGAGAATTCAGAATTTTTGAGTTACCCCCAAAATACCAAACCAAAGAAAACTGACAAAAGAAGCTGTCTTACAAGTCAGAGCAGCATTGAAGAGATAAAAATGAGAGTAAGATTATTTGTGTAACAGAAACCCATTACGAATTTTTTTAAAACTAAAGAACTTCTGAGGGAACAATGTATTTCTAAGACTGTAAAGGAAAAATATATGCCATAAAATAGACCCTAAATCATCCCATTTTGCTAAGAGTATATGCAATGGTATTCTTGCACCTTTTATCATGCTTGTACACCATAGTTCTCTCAATACAAAAAGTATTGCTGTGTTTAGATTAATAAGTCTAGGGGTTTTTGTTTTGTTTTGTTTTATTTTTTTACCGTGTGTTTATTCTTCTGTAAATTTTTCATAAAATGACTAAAAAGTATAAAAACCTATGAGGGGTTTATTGGCCCCAGGTGGCAAATGCAATAACCATATTCCTGCTTTCCTAAGGGCTTAGTGAATGTCACGTGTTAGCTGATGGCAGTATTTCATTATGGTACCCTCCTCATCATCAACATCAAACAATTTAAACCCATAAATGAGCCACAAAGGAATCTTTCTCAATTATGTGTTCACTATAAGAACAATAGGGTAATATGTTCATCTTCACTTGTGATAAAAAAAAAAAAAGGTAAAATTTCCTATTTATCTGCAAGTGCACACTGTTAGGCGAATGGCAGATAGGAAAATCTCCATCAGAGGCTGCTAACAAAATAGTCATTTTAAATGACAAGTCTGTATTTCTTTGTTTTAAAAAGAGGGGAAAAAAAGAAAATTGGAGAGAAAGAATCCTAGATATTAAAAAAAAAAAAGACAAAGGAAGGAAAACAAAGTCAGGAAGAAAAGATTAATTAAGGGAGAAATGAAAAAGAGGTTCAAAAGAAAAGAAAGGGCTTATGAATTGGAAGGACCTTTAGAAAGAGTGAGAGAACATCCAATTCAAACATGTTATCACTCATGCATTTATCAGTCACACATTTACTCAACACTGCATCTGAATGTGCCAAGAACTATGCTGGGAACACAAAGACAGAATCTGTCTTCCCAAGGTTCACAGTGCAGCAGATAAGATGAGAAAAAAATAACCTGTTTTCCCTGTTTCACAGTCAATTCTCAGTTTCCTATGCAACCACCTCTCAAATGACATATTCAGATGGACTAAAAGTAACGCAGCCAACATACATAGAGATGCCAGATGGGATGAGAAGAGAAGAGATAAAAGTACAATGGAAAGTCAGCAGTAGAAAAGTCAAATTCAACAATGTATCAGAAAATACTATTCTATCTCATGTTTTGTCAACAAAACAATCCTACTTAAAACTTATAGTACCATTTAGAAATAAGTGAAATTTTTTAAGGTACAGAGAAGGAAGGAATTAATCATGCTTGGTGGAGGTCTTCATGAAATTAGGCAATGGAGGCTTCAGACAAGAGGTGATGATAACAACTCTTGTTAAGTATAAGAATCCCAGGGCGCCTGGGTGGCTCAGTGGGTTAAGCCGCTGCCTTCAGCTCAGGTCATGATCTCAGGGTCCTGGGATCGAGTCCTGTATCAGGCTCTCTGCTCAGCAGGGAGCCTGCTTCTCTCTCTCTCTCTGCCTGCCTCTCCATCTACTTGTGATTTCTCTCTGTCAAATAAATAAATAAAATCTTTAAAAAAAAAAAAAAAAGAATCCCAGGTGTACCAGAAGGAAAAGGACATTCTAAAGACAGAAGAGAAATGCACAGCTTGGGAGAATACAAAGATGTTGTATTCAGGAAATATAAAAATCAACAGATTTGAATGAAACCTAAAGCATATCATGGGGCACTGTGTGGCACAGTTGATTAAGCATATGAATCTTGGTCCCAGCTCAGGTCACGATGTCAGGGTCCTGAGATGGAGCCCCAAATTTAGCTCCTGCTGGAAATTGTCTCTCCTTCCCTCTGCACTCCTGTGTTTTCTCTCTCTCTCTCTCAAATGCATTTTTTTTTTCAAATGCATTTTTTAAAACAGATAAAGCACATCAGGTGCAAAACTTTGGTGACAGGTGACACTGCCAAGAAAGTGGCCACATTAGGCACTATCTGCACAGGAATTTATGTATTGCTCAGAAGGCAACAGAGGGCTATTCAAGCAAAGCATGATATTAACTCTCTCCAAACCTCAGTTTTCTCTTTTATAAAATAAAGGTAAAAGACAATTTTTTTTATTATTTATTTATTTATTTATTTGACAGAGAGAAATCACAAGTAGATGGAGAGGCAGGCAGAGAGAAAGAGGGAAGCAGGCTCCCTGCTGAGCAGAGAGCCCGATGCGGGACTCGATCCCAGGACCCTGAGATCATGACCTGAGCCGAAGGCAGCGGCTTAACCCACTGAGCCACCCAGGCGCCCCGGTAAAAGACAATTTTAAAAAAACTGATATTATATACTAGATTCCCTATTTTTGCTGATGAAGGTAAGGTAGTTATACTTGACCTGGCCAGTTAAAGGGAACTTGGTTTCTTCCTGTTTCAGACAAACTATTTCAGATTGACTTTTTCATTCACTTCAAAGCTCAAAGTCAACACCTGGAATGCTTGCTCCCTTCTCAGAGCATCTTCTCTCCCTTTTCTCTTTCTGAAGATGCTTTGGGTACAGAGAGGAGTTCTCATTTGCTCTTAAAAGAACTAGGCAGTGGGCTTCCAGGTGCACATGTCATCCATATTTGTGGGGATTAATGAAGTCTTTTGTTCTTGAACTTTGGAACTCAGGATCCCTTTCATATTAAAAGCTGAGAAACCCCAAAAGTTTTGGGGGTTATGTGGAATGTACTGTTTATGTGGGTTATATTGCTTATATGTTCATATGGATCATCTCTTGATTATTTACCATAAGTGAAAACAGAAAAACAAGTTAACTGCACATTGATTTCAAAATAAAAATTCATTGCATTTTAACACAAATCATTTTCTCATGAAAAACAAGCACTGCCCCCCCAAATAATGAGTGGTAAGGGTGGAGCTGCCTCACTTTTTACAAAGCTCTTTAATGTCTAGACATCTGGATCCATAGAATATAGTTGGATTGTCATAAATACTTGTGTATTCAATCCAGTGATATGTCTTAGTTGAAATATTTAAAGAAAATCCAGCCTTGTACACTTATTTTACTGGAAAAGGAAGGAATATTCTAACAGTATTTCCACAAAATTATGGTTATTCTTTTTTAATATTACAACAAAAACCAACACAATGAGTAAGAGCATCTTAAAAATAAATATTACCCGAGTAATCAGGAAGCTTATTAATGAATTCATTTGCACTCCCTTTGTACTCAAGTTTACCTTTCAATTTGCACAGGTCTTCTATTCATGCATAATTTTGTAACATCTCTTGGAAAATATCGGCTGAAAATACTCCCTATGTTGACACATTTCATTATACAGCATCAAAAAATTGTTCATTAATATCACGACTGATCTTATGAGAAATATCAGTCAAGGCAGCAATTAAGTTTTTCACATGTATCAGTTTTCTGCTGTTGCCATAAATCACCACTTGCTTATGATCTCAGAGTATGTTTTCAGAACTCCAGATGGACCTAGATAGTTTTTCTACTCTGAGTCTTGCAAGGGTACAGTCAAGATATTAACCAGCCTAGTCTCTTATCTGGAGGCCAGAGGGAGAATCTGCTTCCAGGATCATTCGGGTTGCCACAAGAATTTGATTCCACGTGGCTGTAGGTCTCTGGTTCCTGGTTCCTCAAATAGTGTCAGTCAGGAAGGCTCTCAGCTCCCTAAGGAGCCCTGCATTTCTAGCCATGATGCTCTCTCCATCCCCATAAATGCAACATCATGTTACTCACTCATACTTTGAAGCTCTCTGACCTCCTCTTCTGTAACGTCTCTTTTGCTTTTAGATAGAGAAAGTACCCTGCTTAAAAGGCTTATGTGATTTGCCCCACCAGGAAAATCCAGAATAATCTCTCTCTTTTAAGGTGAGTAACCTTAATTTTATTTCCAAAGTTCATTTTGTCATGTAACTTCAAGTATCCAGGAGTTGAGGGCCTGGACCTTTTAAGGTGAAGGGTTATTATTTAGTCTACCTTGCCAAATTTCTAGTTTTTCCTTGAAAACTCTTATTTTGCTACCAAAAACAAAGACACTGTTTTTTTTTCTTGAAATGACAAGCAGTCTTTGTTAATATTCAAGCCAAGTTTAAATAATCATCCTGTCTCTATAGTTGTTCTTTTAAGTATAAACAGTGATCCTTTAAAAACAAAACAAAACAGTGATCCTGGGGGATTAAAAAAAAAAAAAAAGAGCTAGTTTAGCTCACAACTCAAAAAAGCACCCAAGTGGTTTTCCTTGACACAACCATCATAACTTATTACATAGTATTTTATGCATATTTTCCATTTTGTCACACAGAATAATAAAATAGATGTATACTCAAGGATTGAGATAAAAAAATCATCAATTTTTACTACTTTGTCAAGGATGTTCTTAAGTAACATTGCCATTTTTTAAATTGAAGTGTATGGCCAGCAAAGCATACAATGATTTCTGTGACTTGGTGTCACTGCTCTGACTCATGCTAATGCACCAGGAGTTTTGGCCAATATTGCTTGTGTACCATCTATGCAAATATCAAAAAATATCTTACAATTATAAAAAATAGATTTGACTTTGCAAATTGCCTAAAACAATCTCAGGGACTCCCGGGTATGCAAAACATACTTTGATAACCACTAATCCCCAAAACTCTTTTTTTTTTTTCAACAAACTATATGTTTGGCTTTGGTACAAAATTGGCCCTGAAATCTAAGTAACTTAATATATTAAAGGCTATTTATCACTTATAAAATATCCATTCCTGGCATGGGTGCTTCACCAGGAGAGAGCTCTTTTCCATATAGTGATAAAATGTTCTTGGACTCTCTTTGAATTATCTATTGTATTGTTGTTCTGTTTTTGAAGGCTCTTCGCACTAACTGGGCTCTGTTGGAGGCTTCTCACTTGAGGTTTCCCATATAGAGGCAGAAAGAAACTGGCCAAAGCTGCAGGTATCTTTAAGCGATCAACTGAGCTAGACAACCAGCTCAGCTCCCTCATATCATAGGACGAAGGCTCTTGGATGACTGGGGCTATTGAGTACTTATATTTAGCTTTCTTTTATGGCTGAGCATCTCATGACATTGATTTTGGAGATTCCCAGATGGCTGTCCCAAGAATAAGTGTTTCAAGAAACAGTAAGAAAAATTTGCCTGCCTCTTGAAGCCTGGATATGAAGACTGACTCATTACTTACACCATGTTAGGATGCCCAAAGCACTCACAGAATCTGACCTGATTCAATGGGGAGAAAGATATAATCAGGAAATTTGTGGTCACCTTTTCCCCTTTAGCGCTTGATTGAATCCTGAGAAATACTATGATCTACCACATTGTTTTGAGTATACGTACTTGGGGGTAGTCACCCTAGTTTGGTCCCTGGTTCACCCTATTGCTAAACTTGTCTATCAGAGCATCCAACTTAAATCTGCTTTTGAAGTTTATGGTCCCTGTTGGATTTCACTATTACGAACTATTACGAACCTTTGAAGCTCCCATGTTTAAAACTTCGGGTCTCTTCCTAATGACTGTTTTTTCAGCTTCTTTTATTCCTGCGTCCAGGATATTAGGATACCTCTAGATCTCCTACAGGCCTAATAGCAGCTAAATAAATTTTAATACATTTACACCATTTATGATAAGGTTCTTCCTTAATGGGTTATACTTTGGGGGGGCAATATACTGGGAAGAGCAAAACAACTCATACTCTCTAGGAACCTTCCCCTGCAAGCCTCACCAGGTATTTCTATTACCCCTACCCTTGTAATTTGACCTGAGAGTTTGGAGAAGTGCAAGGACACTCATGTCCAGCCACTTGAATTTCTATTTTTCTTTGGCTTTACCTCTCAGTGACAACAGGTCTTTCTACTTTCCTCTTGTCTTAAAATAATATCCCTTAAAGCCATTCCCCTCTGCAATCCAGTTTTACCGCAACTAGTTCTCCATAGGTGATAGGAAATACTTATAATTTAGAAGGGGGAAAAAATTCGTTCTCAATGAAGTCTAGGTTTCCAGGATAATTTTTCACTATTATAATTCAGGAATGCCCTATTTGTTCTACTTCACAAACTATATCATGCAAGCCAAATCTAGTCTGTGCACCAAACTGAATCAGTTATTGAATGGTCCAAAAGCTAAGAACAGATTTTATATTTTTTAAAGGTTTTTTTTTTAAATTTATTTGAGAGATGTCTCTCTCAAGCACACAAGGAACAGGGAGAGGGGCAGAGGGAGAAGGGAGAAGCAGACTCCCTACTGAGCAAGGAGCCCGATCTGGGGCTCAGTTCCAGGACACTTAACCTATTGAGCCACCCAGGAGTCCCAGATTTTAGATTTTAAAAGTACTGTTAAAACAAATACATACAGGAGGAGTCAAGATGGTGGAGAAGTAGCAGGCTGAGACTACTTCAGCTAGCGGGAGATCAGCTAGAGAGCTTATCTAAAGATTGCACACACCTACAAATCCAACAGCAGATCGAAAAGAAGAAGAACAGCAATTCTAGAAACAGAAAATCAACCACTTTCTGAAAGGTAGGACTGGCGGAGAAGTGAATCCAAAGCAATGGGAAGATAGACCGCAGAGGGAGGGGCTGGCTCCCGGCAAGCGGCGGAGCAACGGAGCACAAAATCAGGACTTTTATTTTTTTTTTTTAATTTTTATTTATTTATTTGACAGAGAGAGATCACAAGTAGGCAGAGAGGCAAGCAAAGAGAGGAGGAAGCAGGCTCCCTGCTGTGCGGAGAGCCCGATGTGGGCCTTAATCCAAGGACCCTGAGATCATGACCTGAGCCGAAGGCAGAGGCTTTAACCCACTGAGCCACCCAGGTGCCCAATCAGGACTTTTAAAAGTCTGTTCCACTGAGGGACATCGCTCCAGAGGCTAAACCAGGGTGAAGCCCACGCGAGGTCAGCATGGCCTCAGGTCCCGCAGGGTCACAGAAGGATCGGGGGTGTCTGAGTGTCGCAGAGCTTGCAGGTATTAGAACAGAGAAGCCGGCTACAGAGACAGAGCCGAGAAGTGAGCTCCCAGCTCGGGGTTACCTTGAACAGGTTGCAGGCTCGGTGAGCTCGGAGCATGGCCAGAGGCCACGGAAACAGGAGTAATTGGGCGCGGTTCTCTGAGGGCACACTGAGGAGTGGGGCCCCAGGCTCTCGGCTCCTCCAGGCAGGAGACCCGGAGGCCACCATTTTCATTCCGGTCCTCCAGAACTCTATGGAAAGCGCTCAGGGAACAAAAGCTCCTGAAAGCAAACCCGAGCAGATTACTCAACCTGGCCCATGGTAAGGTAGTGCAATTCCGCCTGGGGCAAAGACATTGAGAATCACTACAACAGGCCCCTCCCCCAGAAGATCAACAAGAAATCCAGTCAGGACCAAGTTCACCTACCAAGGAGTGCAGTTTCAATACCAAGGAGAGCAGCAGAATTCCAGAGGAGAATAAAGCAAAGCACGGAACTCATGGCTTTCTCCCCATGATTCTTTAGTCCTGCAGTTGATTTAATTTTTTTTTCTTTTTCAATTTTTTTTCTCTTCTTCTGCTAATTTTTTTAACTTTTACCCTTTTTAATGTCCTTTAACTAGTTTATCTAATATATATATATATATATATATATTTCTTTTTTATACTTTTTCTTTATTTGTTTTCTTTTTTTAATTGTTTCTTTTTTTGATTTTTTTTTTCTTTCTTTTGAACCTGTTTTTATCCCCTTTCTCCCACCTCACGATTTGGGATCTCTTCTGATTTGGTTAAAGCATATTTTCCTGGGGTTCTTGCACCCTTTCAGTATTTTACTTGTTCCTTCATATACTCTTATCTGGACAAATGACAAGGCGGAAAAAATTCACCACAAAAAAAAAGAACAAGAGGCAGTACCAAAGGCTAGGGACCTAATCAATACAGACATTGGTAATATGTCAGATCTAGAATTCAGAATGACGATTCTCAAGGTTCTAGCCGGGCTTGAAAAAGGCATGGAAGATATTAGAGAAACCCTCTCGGGAGATATAAAAGCCCTTTCTGGAGAAATAAAAGAACTAAAATCTAACCAAGTTGAAATCAAAAAAAGCTATTAATGAGGTGCAATCAAAAATGGAGGCTCTCACTGCTAGGATAAATGAGGCAGAAGAAAGAATTAGCAATATAGAAGACCAAATGACAGAGAATAAAGAAGCTGAGCAAAAGAGGGACAAACAGCTACTGGACCACGAGGGGAGAATTCGAAAGATAAGTGACACCATAAGACAAAACAACATTAGAGTAATTGGGATTCCAGAAGAAGAAGAGAGAGGGGAGCAGAAGGTATACTGAAAAGAATTATTGGAGAGAATTTCCCCAATATGATAAAGGGAACAAGCATCAAAATCCAGGAGGTGCAGAGAACCCCCCTCAAAATCAATAAGAATAGGTCCACACCCTGTCACCGAATGGTAAAATTTACAAGTCTTAGTGACAAAAAGAAAATCCTGAAAGCAGCCCGGGAAAAGAAGTCTGTAACATACAATGGTAAATATATTAGATTGGCAGCAGACTTAGCCACAGAGACGTGGCAGGCCAGAAAGAGCTGGCATGATATATTCAGAGCACTAAACAAGAAAAACATGCAGCCAAGAATACTATATCCAGCTAGGCTATCACTGAAAATAGAAGGAGAGATTAAAATCTTCCAGGACAAACGAAAACTGAAAGAACTTGCAAACACCAAACCAGCCCTACAGGAAATATTGAAAGGGGTCCTCTAAGCAAAGAGAGAGCCTACAAGTGGTAGATCAGAAAGGAACAGAGACAATATATAAGAACAGTCACCTTACAGGCAATACAATGGCATTATTCACATCTTTGAATAGTTACCCTGAATTTTAATGGGCTAAATGCCCCAATCAAAAGACACAAGGTATCAGAATGGATTAAAAAACAAAACCTATCTATATGTTGCCTACGAGAAACTCATGTTAAACCCAAAGACACCTCCAGATTTAAAGTGAGGGGGTGGAAAACAATTTACCATGCTAATGGACATCAGAAGAAAGCAGGAGTGGCAATCCTTATATCAGATCAATTAGATTTTAAGCCAAAGACTATAATAAGAGATGAGGAAGGACACTATATCATACTCAAAGGGTCTGTCCAACAAGAAGATCTAACAATTTTAAATGTCTATGCCCCCAACGTGGGAGCAGCCAACTATATAAACCGATTAATAACAAAATCAAAGAAACACATCAACAATAATACAATAATAGTAGGGGACTTTAACACTCCCCTCACTGAAATGGACAGATCATCCAAGCAAAAGATCAACAAGGAAATAAAGGCCTTAAATGACACACTGGACCAGATGGACATCACAGATATATTCAGAACATTTCATCCCATAGTAACAGAATACACATTCTTTTCTAGTGCACATGGAACATTCTCCAGAATAGATCACATCCTCGGTCCTAACTCAGGTCTCAACCGGTATCAAAAGATTGGGATCGGGGCACCTGGGTGGCTCAGTGGGTTAAGCCGCTGCCTTCGGCTCAGGTCATGATCTCAGGATCCTGGGATCGAGTCCCACATCGGGCTCTGTGCTCAGCAGGGAGCCTGCTTCCTCCTCTCTCTCTCTCTCTGCCTGCCTCTCTGCCTACTTGTGATCTCTCTCTGTCAAATAAATAAATAAAATCTTAAAAAAAAAAAAAGATTGGGATCATTCTCTGCATATTATCAGACCACAATGCTCTGAAGCTAGAACTCAATCACAAGAGGAAATGTGGAAAGAACCCAAATACATGGAGACTAAACAGCATCCTTCGAAAGAATGAATGGGTCAACCAGGAAATTAAAGAAGAATTGAAAAAATTCATGGAAACAAATGATAATGAAAACACAACAGTTCGAAATCTGTGGGACACAACAAAGGCATTCCTGAGAGGAAAATATATAGCGGTACAAGCCTTTCTCAAGAAACAAGAAAGGTCTCAGGTACACAACATAACCCTACACTTAAAGGAGCTAGAGAAAGAATAAGAAAGAAACCCTAAACCCAGCAGGAAAAGAGAAATCATAAAGATCAGAGCAGATATCAATGAAGTAGAAACCAAAAAAACAATAGCATAAATTAACGAAACTAGGAGCTGGTTCTTTGAGAGAATTAATAAGATTGATAAAGCCCTGGCCAGACTTATCAAAAAGAAAAGAGAAAGGACCCAAATAAATAAAATCATGAATGAAAGAGGAGAGATTACAACTAACACCAAAGAAATACAGACCATTATAGGAACATACAATGAGCAACTCTACGCCAACAAATTTGACAATCTGGGAGAAATGGATGCATTCCTAGAGACATATAAACTACCACAACTGAACCAGGAAGAAATAGAAAGCCTGACCAGGCCCATAACCAGTAAGGAGATTGAAACAGCCATCAAAAATCTCCAAACAAACAAAAGCCCAGGGCCAGACGGCTTCCCGGGGGAATTCTACCAAACATATAAAGAAGAGCTAATTCCTATTCTCCTGAAACTGTTCCAAAAAATAGAAATAGAAGGAAAACTTCCAAACTCATTTTATGAGGCCAACATCACCTCGATCCCAAAACCAGACAAGGATCCCAACAAAAAAGAGAACTACAGACCAATATCCTTGATGAACACAGATGTGAAAATTCTCACCAAAATACTAGCCAATAGGATTCAATAGTATATTAAAAGGATCATTCACCACAACCAAGTGGGATTTATTCCAGGGCTACAAGGTTGGTTTAACATCCACAAATCAATCAATGTGATACAACACATCAATAAAAGAAAGAACAAGAACCATATGATACTCTCAATAGATGCTGAAAAAGCATTTGACAAAGTACAGCATCCCTTCCTCATCAAAACTCTTCAAAGTGTAGGGATAGAGGGCGCATACCTCAATATTATCAAAGCCATCTATGAAAAACCCACCACAAATATCATTCTCAATGGAGAAAAACTGAAAGCTTTTCCGCTAAGGTCAGGAACATGGCAGGGATGTCCATTATCACCACTGCTATTCAACATAGTACTAGAAGTCCTAGCCTCAGCAATCAGACAACAAAAGGAAATTAAAGGCATCCAAATTGGCAAAGAAGAAGTCAAATAATCACTCTTCGTAGTTGATATGATACTCTATGTGGAAAACCCAAAAGACTCCACTCCAAAACTGCTAGAACTTGTACAGGAATTCAGTAAAGTGTCAGGATTATAAAATCAATGCACAGAAATCAGTTGCATTTCTCTACACCAACAACAAGACAGAAGAAAGAGAAATTAAGGAGTCAATCCCATTTACAATTGGACCCAAACCATAAGATACCTAGGAATAAACCTAACCAAAGAGGCTAAGAATCTATACTCAGAAAACTATAAAGTACTCATGAAAGAAATTGAGAAAGATATAAAGAAATGGAAAAATGTTCCATATGCTCCTGGATTGGAAGAATAAATATTGTGAAAATGTCTATGCTACCTAAAGCAATCTACACATTTAATGCAATTCCTATCAAAGTACCATCCATCTTTTTCAAAGAAATGGAACAAATAATCCTAAAATTTATATGGAACCAGAAAAGACCTCGAATAGCCAAAGGAATATTGAAAAAGAAAGCCAAAGTTGGTGGCATCACAATTCCGGACTTCAAGCTCTATTACAAAGCCATCATCATCAAGACAGCATGGTACTGGCACAAAAACAGACACATAGATCAATGGAACAGAATAGAGAGCCCAGAAATAGACCCTCAACTCTATGGTCAACTAATCTTCGACAAAGCAGGAACGAATGTCCAATGGAAAAAAGACAGCCTCTTCAATAAATGGTGTTGGGAAAATTGGACAGCCACATGCAGAAAAATGAAATTGGACCATTTCCTTACACCACACACGAAAATAGACTCAAAATGGATGAAGGACCTCAATTTGAGCAAGGAATCCATCAAAATCCTTGAGGAGAACATAGGCAGCAACCTCTCCGACCTCAGCCACAGCAGCATCTTCCTAGGAACATCGCCAAAGGCAAGGGAAGCAAGGACAAAAATGAACTATTGGGCTTTTATCTAGATCAAAAGCTTTTGCACAGCAAAGGAAACAGTTAACAAAACCAAAAGACAACTGACAGAATGGGAGAAGATATTTGCAAATGACGTATCAGATAAAGGGCTAGTGTCCAAAATCTATAAAGAACTTAGCAAACTCAACACCCAAAGAACAAATAATCCAATCAAGAAATGGCAGAGGACATGAACAAACATTTCTGCAAAGAAGACATCCAGATGGCCAACAGACACATGAAAAAGTGCTCCATACCACTCGGCATCAGGGAAATACAAATCAAAACCACAATGAGATATCACCTCACACCAGTCAGAATGGCTAAAATTAACAAGTCAGGAAATGACAGATGCTGGCGAGGATGCGGAGAAAGGGGAACCCTCCTACACTGTTGGTGGGAATGCAAGCTGGTGCAACCACTCTGGAAAACAGCATGGAGGTTCCTCAAAATGTTGAAAATAGAACTACCCTATGACCCAGCAATTGCGCTACTGGATATTTATCCTAAAGATACATCGTAGTGATCCGAAGGGGCACGTGGTGCACCCGAATGTTTATAGCAGCAATGTCCACAATAGCCAAACTATGGAAAGAACCTAGATGTCCATCAACAGATGAATGGATAAAGAAGAGGTGGTATATATACACAATGAAATACTATGTAGCCATCAAAAGAAATGAAATCTTGCCATTTGCGACGACGTGGATGGGACTAGAGGGTATCATGCTTAGTGAAATAAGTCAAGCGGAGAAAAACAACTATCATAAGATCTCCCTGATATGAGGAAGCGGTGATGCAACATGGGGGCTTAAGGGGGTAGGGGAAGAATAAATGAAACAAGATGGGATTGGGTGGGAGACAAACCATAAGTGACTCTTAATCTCATAAAACAAACTGAGGGTTGCTGGGGGTAAGGGGGTTGGGGGAAATGGAGGTTGGGGTTATGGACATTGGGGAGGGTATGTGCTATGGTTAGTGTTGTGAAGTGTGTAATCCTGGTGATTCACATACCTGTACCCCCAGGGATAAAAATATATGTTTATAAAAAATAAAAAATTAAAAAAATACACACAAATGATCAAAGAAACAAGCACACAAAGCACAACAAAGAAGAATATGAGACAGACATGGTGTTTGATTCACAGAGCTTATAATATTCATTATGGTACTTCACTGAAAAAGGTTTAACAACCCCTGTTCTGTACGGCATCTTCTCTCCTCCAGAACTGATAATTGCCTTTGCTGAAGTGCATGGAGAGACACAGTGAGGCTTAGTACCTCAATTTCACTAAATCAGTTTAACTTTTTCTTAAAAAAAATTCCCATTTTTTGCATAAGATCTATTTAGATATCTGATATTCATTGAGTGTTCAGTAAATTCTTATTCCTATCCAGCCCTCTTCTCCTCAATCAAGATGTTCAGACAAGAATGTATGTGATTTAACTAATTAGAGAGATGAAAACACTGATGTTTTAGAAGCTTATTGTATTTAACTGTTTAAATGGACCCATTTAAAAGGAGAAAATGAGAAATTTGTTTAGAGACAAGTTGAGCTTGATGTCCCTTCTAATGACTTCTAAGGGAATTATTTTAAAACTATGGATGCATTTGGGGAGGGTATGTGCTATGGTGAGTGCTGTGAAATGTGTAAGCCTGTTGATTCACAGACTTGTACCCCTGGGGCAAGTAATACATTATATGTTAATATAAAAAATTTTAAAAATTAAAAAAATATAGATGCAATTTGAAGAAAAGATTGGGTGCTAAACAGATCAAAGTGCTTCTCATTCAGGCAAATATATGACAAGAAGAACCATGAGAGTAGAGGAGTCAAATCACTAAAAAGGAAATCAGGAACAATAAGTGAGAATACTGGAGGCTAATATTACTGGTATAGACTAGTAATACAGGAGACAACAAACATATTTAAGAGTCAGAGAAAGGCCAGTGAGTGATGGAGCAATAGAATCAAGTACAGCTCTCTCAGGATGCCAAGGAAATAATGAAGAAAGTGATACCCGAAGAATTTAAGCAATTTCCCCAAGACTCCCCTGCTAGATTTTGCAGAATCAATATTCCAAATATCAAACCTAATGGCTTCCCACTACTAAATGCTTGACACACCTTCCTCCCAAACCAACTTGTATTAGTTTCCCATTTCTACTCTAACAAATTACATTTGAACCTTCAACAACACAGGTTTGAATTACGTAAGTTCAGTTATATGTGGATTTTCTTCCCAATAAGTTCATTGGAAACATTTTTGGAGATTTCTGACAATTTTAAACAATTGGCAGACAAACCATGTAGCCCAAAAATAAAAAAAAAAAAAATTAGGAGAAAGTTAAATATATGTAGATAGCAGTGTATTTTATCATTAACTACCATGCAGTATGCACAAATCAATTATAAAAAACTAAAATGTATCCCAAGTTAGACACACAAACATAAATGCAGTTGAGAGAAATGTAAACACAGGTTAAACCTGCAGTATTAAATGAGAACTGCATAAAATTAACTAGTACATACTGTGCTACTGTAACAATTTTGTAGCCTCTCCCATTGCTGTTGCAGTGAGTTCAAGTGTTGGGAATATCTCCTTTAAATATGTGTGATGCTAATCATCTCCCTCGGAGGAGTCTCTCCAAAAAATTGCTCATCACAGTAAAAAGGGATCTCTCGAAGTTCTATTAGTTTTTAAATTTAGGCAAAGTCAAAAAGTTGGTTGCAGATTTTCAGCAGTGTGGAGGTCAGAACCTCTAACCTCCAAGTTGTTCACGATCAACTGTAAATATATTTTCTTACAATCCTGGAGACCAGAAGTCTGGACTGGGTCTCACTGGACTAAATCCAGGGTGTCAGGAGGAGGGGTTCATTTCAAGGCTCTAAGGAAAAACCTGTTTCCCTGCCTTTTCTAGCATCTAGAGACTGTCTACAGTCTTTACCTCCTAGTGACATTCCATTCTCAAAGGCAGCAATGGTCGATTGAGTCTGTCTCCAAGGGTATCACTCTACTCTGGCTGGTACTTTAACTTTTGCTTCCCCCTTCCACATTTGAAGGAATTATGTAATTAGATTGGACCCACACAGAATATCCAAAATAATCTCCCTATTTGAAGGTCAGTCAATTAGCAACTGAAATTGCATTTGCAACCAAATCCCCCTTTGCCATGTAAGCTACCATATTCATGGTTCCTGGGATAGGGATATAGAAGTCTTTGGGAGCCCCTGTTACTACCACTCTATTGAAATTCAAATTGCTTCCCACTCTTTAAGAATTCCATCTCAAAAGTGAGAGTTACTTCTGTTTTCAGTCAGTTACTAAATTATGACAAGGCTTCTTTCATTCACTTAGGCATCATTTAAGTACACATAGAGTGACATCAGGGTTCAGGATAATATTTTTGAGGAATAAACTATAGTGCTTATCTTCAAGAAGCCTGCTGATTCAATTTGATATACTTCTTGTTTTTCTTCCTTTATCTTTATCATTATGCCTGAATTAAAGTAACATTTCACTCTTTCTCTTCTGTCTTTTATTCCCTCATCCTTCACATGTAGCAGCTGAATTTATGTGAATAGAATAGCCTGTGTCTCGGGTTTTTAAGTACCTGCTCCTTTATTTCAGCATTCACGTCTTCTCTTATAAAGGGTATATCCATATGTGCAGACTGTTCATAAGATGTCTGGTCTAAGAGAGACCTTTCAGCTTTCTAGCCATTATTCTCTTCAATGTAGATAAGAACTCAAATGTATCTTCTTTTACTGTTTCTACATCAAATACCTTTCCTGGCATCTCATTCCTGATCTACAAGCAACCCATATAGATGATAACACTGCTTCATTTTGCTACCTCCCTGTTCAAAAGTACTTCATTTATCAAGCATATCCAATACCAGTCTTGTAAGTCCAAGCCCACACTCTACTAACGGGACCGCTTTGCCTATGAATTATCTCTATGATTGTGATGGTGTCTCCTTCTGCTGCTGGAAATCCGTCATTTACGTTCTGATCATATCACCCCCATTCCAACATTGAAGCCACATGTTCCTGCAGTACTTCCTGAAGTACTTCTCCCCTTCTGTTCCTTTGTACAATCATTTTTATACCTTATACCTGGGGCTCTTCTACAAACCCTCCTTCAATATCTTTCACCTGATGATGCAGTTTTTCACCTTTTGACCTCACTTTTTGACCTCCCATAGAAGGGACTATCATTTTCATGCAGCCTACTACAAGACAACCCTAGTCAAAAAACACAGAAACCCTAAATTTTAAAGCAGCTTGTCAGTGGCCAGTGGTTAAAAGAACAGGGAAGGAGAGGAAGACACTGTGACATTACCCATAAACCACCAATAAACATCACAACCCAATTTTAGAAAACTGAACAAAAAATCAGAATCAATAAATACTGTATTTGGAATGCTATTCCCTATATTTATTCCTCTCATCATTAAGCACCTATAAACTCAGGCATACCAACAATGTATTTCACTTTTCCAAAGTAAGTCATGCCTTTTACCTGTATGCTAAACTTGAACTTTCACACATGTTGGGCATGTATTAATTGAGAATCATACATTCAACTTAGTTGGACAGAACTGAACATTTTATTGAGAGTTTTAGAAGTTTAGTACCTCATGACAGAACAATTTTTTAAAATAATGCAAAATTCATACTTCAGCCAAAGCACGGCCAAACCATGTTTATGTCCAAAAACATTTTTACTGATGAGTCAACTCCCAGCCAAAGTGAATTTATGTCCCAAAGTACTTTCCACTGATGAGACAGTTAAATATTGTAATGAAATTTTGCCACCTTAGTAAAACAAAACAAGACAGTAATAAATACAAAGAAAACAAATTGAATTTAAAAATCCAATGCCTACTTTAAAAAACTGACAAGCAAGAAAGCAAGCAAAAGTATCAACTCCAAGAACAAAAGTGTACAGAACAAGTGAACCATTCAATTTTCTTTATGGCTCTGTGGTCTGGTTTGACCCACTGATGTCATGCTTCATTTCTTGAAGAAGTCAGTCACCATCACATCTGCTTAATTCTCACCATCAAATGACTTCACAATACTTCCAATCCTAAGGTCTTAGCCTATTGATTATCTTCCTGAATTCTAATCTTAAAGGAATGTCATAAATGCATTCCTCCCAAAAGAGAAAGCATGCAAGGAGACAAGAGATTCTCTTGAAGATTAGACCTCATGGCTGTCCTCTTACTTCTCCTAAGTATCAACAGTGGTAGCATTTAAAAGTATTTGAGGACTTGATCTGGAATAATGCAATCTCTCTCAATAATAATAATAATTGTATGTCTCAACATGTAAGCAGAATAAAAAAATGCCACAGTGCTCCATATTGCACAGTATTGCTGAGTCACTGAGGAGGTGACAGGACACTGCTGTAAGCAACAACATGTTCATCACTCCAAAATTTAAAACAAAATAAAGCAAAGAACAAAAAACCAAAAGGGAGCTGTTGTACATGGAATCACTCTGCTGGTAAGAGGTTGCAAATGAAGCACAAACGTGAGAAGCACCAGCGAGGCTTTGAGATACAAAGGGTGATACTTCTACAATTCTTCACACCACACAAAAGTTACTGCACATAGAGATGGATTGTGTATCAGATAATTAGAACAGGAATTCATAAAGTATTGTGTAAATATCACTGTCTTTTAGGAATGTATTGTATCTCATAAATCACACTATTTGAGATGTACTAAAATAAAATGCAAAAACATGACAATTAAAATGTTGCCTTTCTAAACACTTTTTTAAAATTTTAATACATGGAAAATTCTTCTGTTGGTGAAGCACATGCTCCTTTGGAAATACTTTCACATTCCTTTTGTTTTCTTTTTCTATTTTTTATTTCATTTCCTTATTATGTTCAGTTAGCCAGCATATAATATATATATATATATATATATATATATATATATATTCCCCCCCATCTACTAGGGAACATCTCATTGGGAGATGCCCAATTCTCACAACTGGTGGCCAGATTGTCGTGTAGACATTTTCTTTAGAGCATCTTCCCACCACTCTCCTTTAATTCCTCTTCCAAAATTCAAAAGGTCTTAGAGAAAGAAAAAGGTTACAAAAAGACAGTTCTTAAGGCTAAGTATATAAAATTGGTTGCTTTATTTAAACACAATAATTAATACGTCTAAAGTCTAACAAAAATCAGAAATCAGCCTACCGCGAAAGTTCTTTGTGTGTAAAGCACTATGTCTATGGGAGTAGTTTTTAGCCTTTCTTCATCCAGCCTTGGATGTATCCATAACTAAAATGGAATATTAATAGAGAAGATGAGGTTTGACAGTGATCATTGGAAAAGGTAGGAGAGATAAAAGCTAGTATCTAGGAATCATCTCCAACAAACCTGCACTATGCTGGTGGACTCCAATAGCACTGGGCCAGATGCTTCTACTGTATGAGGGCCATGATCATTGGAAAGTGACTGCCATTTAATCTGAGGCCTCCCATGTTATGGGACCATGAAAGAAAAATGATAGCAAATTTTCCATTTTTGTATTTTTTGCTAAGATAAACTGTCTTGCTTTCTTGGTGTAGCCAAGTGCCCACAGTGCTAGGTGTACCTGACCCCATCTAGGTGAACTAGGGTGAAATCAATGACAAGTGATATGCAAGAGTATTTAAAAGGTGAGAAAGTATTGATATATTAATCCAAGAAATAAAAATGTAGCTAGAAGGCTTGCTTGGCTGTCTCTTAACTTTTAAGAGAAGTTAAAAGTGAGGAAAAAAGATTGCTTTAGCAGTTATACTTCAAAGAAAAGATAGTTTCAGACCTTAAAGCTTTGGTGAACTTTGTTCCATTCCTTTTGTTCTCTATTTGTTACTTTTGTTCTCTATTTGTTACTACTAGCGAACACCATTGAAAAAGAAACAAAAACACCCTCAAAATTATGTTCATTCTTAGCTTCTATATGGAAGAAAACTTTCTATCATTTGATTTTAGATAGCTATGATAAAAAAACAGCTGGTGTTTTCTACAGCGGGAGCAATTCCTATGGTGGTCAACAAGTGGGACCAAGAAACACCCCAGGAAGCCATCCCTAAACCCATAAGGAATTCCACAGGTGAGTTTTCCAGAAGACCCCTCTTTAGTAAATCCAGACATATCTCAATACAGCTCTAAGTAGAGAGTGTAATGAAGATCACAAGACAGGTAAGGGTCAAGTCTCACATGGGGCTGGCACCTGCCCACATCCTCCTGGGAATGGTCAACTCTTAAGGAGCTACCCAGTCAGTGAAAACCAAACTCTATCCAAACCACATTTTCAAATTCTATTGCAAGACCTCAGCCTGAAACTAACAAACCATAACTTCTGGGGAAAAGACTCAGTAATCTCTGTTTTAAAGGACCCCCAATGATCCTGGTAATCAACTAGTATTTTAAAGATAATTAACTCTTGATTACTTAGACTAGTGTGAATTTTTTGCAAGCATTGAGAAGGATTGACTAGATTCATACAATTTTATGTTTTTGAATGTTTAATAGAATTCAGTAGTGAAACCACAAAGGTCCTAGGCTTTTCTTTGATGGGAGATTTTTTGAATAGTGATTCAATCTCCATACCAGTTATAGATCCACTTAGTCATTCCCTATCTTCATGACTTTGTGTTGGTACACTGTATAATTCTAGCAATTTATCCATTTTTTTCTGGATTAGCCAAAACAGTTCCTTAGCCTATAATTTCTTATAAACCTTCTGATTTCTGCGTTATCAGTTGTAATGTTCTTTAATTTCTGATTTATTTAAGTCTTCTCTTCATGTCACCTAGTTTAGGCTAGGGTTTGTCCATCTTGTCTTTTCAAAAAAATAATTTAATTGATTTTTTCTGTTGTTTTTCTATTTTCTATTTCATTTACTTTTGCCCTTATTTTTATTTTCTCCCTTCCACTAACTTTGGGCTTGGTTTATTAATCCTTTTCTACCTTCTTCAAGTGTAAATTTAGTCTGTTTATTTGAGATTGGTCTTCTTTATTTTTTTAAAGATTTTATTTATTTATTTGACACACAGAAATAGAGAGAGACAGCTAGAGAGGGAACATAAGCAGGGGGAGTGGGAGAGGGAGTAACAGGCTTCCCGCTGAGTAGGGAGCCTGACTTGGGATCCTGACTTGAGCTGAAGGCAGACGCTTAATGACTGAGCCACCCAGGCACCCCTGAGATCTTTCTTCTTTAAAGTACTCATTTGTCACTTTTAATGTCCCTCTGTATCTGATTTTGCTGCATCCAGTAAGTTGTAGTATCTTTATTCATTTTCATTTGTCTTCAGGTATTTTGCAATTTCCTTTTTAATAATTTTTTTCCTTTGACCCAATAACTGTTCAAGAATATATTGTCTCATTTACACATTTTTGTGAATTTTCCAGATTTCCTTCTGCTCTTGATTTGTTATTTTATTCCATTGTGGTCAAAAAAGACAGATGTTATAACTTTAATCTTAAATTCATTGAGATTTGTTTTGTGAAGTAAAACACAAATTCTTTCCCAGAGGAAGAATCATGTATACTTCAGAAGAATGTGTATTCTGTGGCTTTAGGTTGAAATGTTCTTTATATGTCTTTAGTCCCATTTTTGTTAGCTCACTCTATGGTGAGCCATGAAGGGAAGTTATGGAATCTTCCAGGCCAACCTATTATCTGTGTTCTCCCCTAAGATGCTACATTGTAATGGACCCATCAAGTGCCAAGACCAGCAGAACTGACATCAGTCCTCTGCAGAGACCCCTTGGGAAAGCTGGGGAACCAGAGATACAAAGCAATGCCAACCCTCCTCTGGGAGAAACTAGGAGCCACAAAGTCTCCTTCTGATCCTGTGGCATTTACCTTGGTAAGTGACTGCTAAGAGAGTGCCCACAGCTCCTTACTAGCTTCAGTAAGTCTGGTTTTGTGTATTTCCAGAGTGTAACACTCCTTCATTTGCTTTCCAGATTTCTCAAAGGGATTTTGTCTGCTTAATTATTGTCTGTCGGTGTAAGGATGGCCTGGGGGCTAACTACTTTGTCATTCTGTTGATGTTACTGGATCTAATTAGCTGTTATGTATTTCAATGCCAACAACTTTGAATTGGGATTCATGTTTATAAACATAAACCTGAGGCCTGTTTTGTTTTGTTTTGTTTTCTCATCAAGGAGGAGGAGGTAGCTTCTACATAGCAAAGGAAACAATCAGCAAAACTAAAAGACACCCTAGTGAATATAAGATAT
Source organism: Neogale vison (assembly GCF_020171115.1). Lineage (NCBI taxonomy): Eukaryota > Metazoa > Chordata > Mammalia > Carnivora > Mustelidae > Neogale > Neogale vison. The sequence continues at coordinate 172,866,409 of NC_058091.1, forward strand.
TTGCAAATAACTTAGCTGATTAAGGGTTAGTATCCAAAATATATAAAGAACTTCTAAAACTCCATAAGCCATACGTGAATAATAAAGTTAAAAATGGGCAGACGACATGGATAGACATACAGATGGTCAACACACACATGAAAAGATGCTTAACCTCACTTATTATCAGGGAAACACAAATCAAAACTACAATGAGATATCACCACACAGCCATGACAATGGCTAAAATCAACAACACAAGAAAACAACAGGTTATAGTGAGACTGCAGGGAAAGGGGAAACCTCTTGTGCTATTGGTGGGAATGCAAGTTGGTTCAGCCACTCTAGAAAACAGTACAGAGGTTCAAATAAATAAATAAATAAACAAACAAACAAACAAATAAACAAACAAACAAATAAATAAATAAATAAAACAGTATGGATTTTCCTCATAAAGTTCAAAATCGGGTTCCTGGGCGGCTCAGTTGGTTAAGCGTCTGCCTTCAGCTCAGATCACGTTTTTGGAGTCTTGGAATCTAGGCCTGCTTCGGGCTTCCTGCTCAGCAGGGAGTCTGTTTCTACCCTTCCCACTGCTCATGCTCTCATTCTTTCTATCGAATAAATAAATAAAATATTTTTGTAAAACATATTAAAAATGGGATTACCCTCCATGATCCAACTATGACCCTACTATGAATTTACCCAAAGAATACAAAAATATTAATGGAAAGGATACATGCACCCAATGTTTATAGCAGTATTATCTACAACAGCCAAATTATGGAAACAGCCTAAGTGTCTAACTAAAGAATGAATCAGGAGTAGTGGTTCATATATACAAACGAATATTACTCAACCATAAAAATAATGAAATCTTGCCATTTACAACAACATGGATGGAGCTAAAGAATATTATGCTAAGAGTAGTAGGTTAGTCAAAGAAAAACAAATACCGTATGACTTCATTCATATGTGGAATTTAAGAAGCAAAACAAACAAACAAAGAGAAAAAAAAAGAGAAATAGGGAGGCAAACCTAGAAACAGACTTTTACTATAGAAAATAAACTGATGGTCACCATAAGGAAGGTTGATGGGGAGAACAGATGAAACAGGTGATTGGGACTAAGGAGTGCACTTGTGTTGATGAGCACAGGGCGATGTATGGAAGTGCTGAATCACTATATTGTATACCTAAAACTAATTACCTTGTAGCCTAATTGGAATTTAAATAAAAACTTTTTAAAAAAGTGAGGTAAAAAGGAGCTAACTCAAGTTCAGGAAGAGGTGAAAATGGGGTAATACAAGGAATATTTCCTACTTTTGATACAGATTTTAATTTTGCTTTAGAAGTTGTAAAAGGAGAACTGATACTATAAGAAATCAAATCAAGGTGTTAAGGGCAAAGGAAGATTAAAACAAGAAAGTATTAATTGAGAAGATGACAGAGCAGAGGACAGAAAATAGAGGTATAATTAATAGATAACTATAGCTCCTGGAGAAAATAACCGAGTAGACACCAACAATAAAACAAACAAAAAAAATTAATAATCGCATGTAAACTATGGAACATCTTGAAATCAAAATGCCCATTTAATATCACAATTAACTGAAAGAAAGCCATATCTAGACATTTCATGATAAATATTTTTAGAAGTTTTCTTATGTATTTTGAAGAGAAGAGAGAGAGAAAGAAGGAGCACAAGTGTGTGAGTATGGGGAAGGGTAGAGGGAGGGAGAGAGAATCTCAAGCAGACTCCACACTGAATGTGGAGCTGGACACAGGGCTCAATCTCAGGACCCTGAGATCATGACCTGAGCTGAAACTAAGAGTCAGACATTCAACCAACTGAACCACCAATGTACCCCTCATGATTAATATTTTTAATAAAGGAAAAAGTTATTGCATGAATCTACATGAGGAAAATATTACCTATAAGTGTTCAATACTCCAATTATCCTTAAAGTTTTTCCTTTTCCATACCAGAAAATAATGGGGATATTTCATAGATGACTAAAAGGAAAAGTGTGTGCCCCAAATGTTTTACTCTAGAATGTTTCATCTAAGACAAATGCATGATTCTGGAATGTTTCAGGAAATACTACCAGTATGTTTGAATATTTTAAAGTTATAATCCAGGAAGGTAACAAGTGAATAATAACAATGCTCAAAAACTGAGAATTTACAAAATAAAGATTTAATCCTAAGTATTGTAAGAAGTTAAAATATTCAGCCTAAATATTTGTTGAAAGAGCATTAAAAATTGAAGGCAAACTAATGGTTCAATAGCAATAAACTGGATTTAAAAATCCTAGATTATGTCAACTCTGAAAGTGAGTAGATTAAAATAAAGCTTCCTGATTAAATATTTAATTAGAAGATGTCAAGAAAAGCATTTTATTAAGAAACATGTTAAGAAAAAAAAGAAACATATTAAGAAAGGTAGTTAAGATAAAACTGAAATACAATAAACTGAACATACTTGAAAGGATAGAAATTAGTATGTTTTGACATCTGAACATGACTTTGAAACTATCACTACAATCAAGATAATGAGCCATCATCCCCCAAAATTTCATCTTGGACCTCTGTAAATTGAACCTCAGCCCCTCTCCATGACCCTGTTTACTCTAACTATAGATTAGTTTACAGTAATAGTTTTTGTATAAATAGAATCATACCATATGTATTGTTTTTGAGATTCATTCATGCTATCATGTGCATTAATTGTTTTCCTTATTGTATGGCCATACCACAATTTATGTATCCATGTACCTGCTGATAAATTTTAAAAGAATGGACAGAGGGACATGAACAGACATTTCTCTAAAGATGACTAAGAGACACATGGAAAGTTACCTCACTAATCATCAGGGAAAAGCAAACCAAAACCACAATGAGGTATCACATCACAAAAGTCAAAATGGCTAAAATAAAAAGCTCAAGAAGGAAGCACTGGTGAAGATGTGGAGAAAGGAGTAGGGAATTTGGGTAAATTGGAAGGGGAGGTGAACCATGAGAGACTATGGACTCTGAAAAACAGTCTGAGGGGTTTGAAGTGGCGGGGGGGTGGGAGGTTGGGGTACCAGGTGGTGGGTATTATAGAGGGCACGGCTTGCATGGAGCACTGGGTGTGGTGAAAAAATAATGAATACTGTTTTTCTGAAAATAAATAAATTGGAAAAAAAAAAAAAGATGTGGGGAAAAAGGAACCCTCACACACTGTTGGTGAAAATGCAAGCTGGTGCAGCCACTCTGGAATATGGCACAGAGATTCCTCAGAAAATTAAAAATAAATTAAAAATAAAACTACACTGTGCTCCAGTCATCCCACCAGTGGGTATTTATACACACACACACACACACACACACACACACACACCAGAATAATATTCAGCTGGTAAAAAGAATGAAATCTTGCTATTTGCAACTATGTGGCTGGATCCAAAGAGCATAATGTTAAGTGAAATAAGTCGGTCAGAGAAACCCGAATACCGTTTCATTACTATGTGGACTTTAAGAAAGAAAACAAACAATCCAAGTGGAAAAAAAAAAAGAGAAAAATCAAGAAAAAGACTCTTAATTATAGAGAAGAAAATGAAGGTTACCAGAGGCAAGATGGTGGGGATGGGTGAAATTGGTGAAGAGGATTAAGAGTACACATATTTTGATGAGCCCTCAGTAATAATATGCAATTTTTGAATCATTATACTGCACACCAGAAACAGATACAATACTGTATATTAACTGCACTGGAATTGAAATGTTTTTTTCAAAAAGAAGGAAGAGGTAACATTTTCTTTATGTATGACTCAGTGTGTTGAAGTTTTAAAAAATTTGTGATTTAATCCTTCCCTATTTAATTTTGGTACAATGTGTCTTTTAGAATATATTCAATACATAAATAAAATTTGATTTGGTCATTTTACCATCTAGTCATATTTATTGTTGTATAAAAGCACTATAGAATCAGTGAAAAACAATGTGGAACAAAAGAATAGCTGTGAATTCTGAAATTCTAGTTTTATGATAGTGTTTATTTTTGGAAAACTTTCTTTCAGTTGGATTCATAGATATATTAGCTTTTCTAATGTTTTTCCACGCTGAACTAAAAAGAATTTTTCATGTAAACCCGTATCAACACCTTCAGGGAGAATAAAAATACTCCTGGAATGTACAATGAAATTTAATGCTACCCTAGAACATTTCCAAATAATGGTAAGATCATTACAAATGGACAGTCTCTATGACTCCATTTCTGAGAGATTATATAATGCCTAGACAATTAATAATCCTGATAGAGTACAACAAAATATCTGTATCTATGTGGATAATCATCCTTGCCTTAAGGAAGTACAGATGTTAAACAAATATAAACACTATAAATAAGTAATTACAAATTATTAATTGCTAGGAGGCTAACTCACAGCCAAATAAGAACACTGACGAATTTCAACTTCCACGGCTGTTGTACATTAACTGAGAATTCCATGTCAGCAAAATAAGTCCTTGTTGTGTATGGCTCTTAAAATATATACAAAGTCTATTTGATTTGATAAAATGTGTTAAACATGCCACACATGGAGAAGTCTCAGAGAATACAGCAGAGTAGGTGGTTCTAACCTCACATCCTTCATGGACAGATCAGGGCTGCAACTAGATATATATAATAATAATATTACACACACACACACACACACAAATACACACAATGGAATATTACTCAGCTATTAAAAAAAATGAGATCTTGCCATTTGTGACAACATGGATGGACCTAGGACATATCAGGAAATCATAAGTAAAATAAATCAGAAAAAGACAAGTACCGTATTATTTAACTTACAGGTGGAATCCAAAACAAAACACCAGGCTCATGAATTCAAGGAACTGATGTTTTCCAGAGGGGAGTTGGCTGGGGGGATGGGCAAAATAGATTGATGGGATTCAGACTTCCAGTTAGAGATGAAAAATATAGCATAGGAAATATAATCAATAATATTGTAGTAACACTGTATGGAGACAACTGATGACTACACTTATAACAGTGAGCTTTGAGTCATGCATAGAATTGTTAAATCAATATATTGTACACCTGAAACTAATATAACATTGCATGTCATTATTCTTTAATAATAAATTTAAAATAAATTAATTAATGGTTTAAAATGCCACATGTGATACTTGAAAAATCAGAATGACAATAAATCTGCTAAAAATCCCTCATCACAATCGCCCACATATATTTTCAGAACAAATACACTTCAGTTACAAAGAGCTATACAGTTTTTGTAATGGTATTACAAGGTAATGGTATTACAGTGCAATGGTATACAGGGGCACCTGGGTGCCTCAGTCAGTTAAGCATCTGCCTTCAGCTCAGGTCATGATCCCAGCACTCTGGGATCAAGTCTTGTGTCAGGTCCCTGCTTAGTGGGGAGTCTGCTTCTTCCTCTCCCTCTGCCTTTACCCCTGCTCATGCTCTCAGGCTCTCATGCTCTCTCTCTCATAAATAAATAAAATCTTTTAAAAAATGGGCATTCTAAAGGCATACTACTATGATAATGCATATGGATGGCTTACTTTTTGTTATTTTGTAGGGTAAAAATGACCTCAATGAGTCAATGGCATTCATTTACTCATTCATTCATTATGTATCAATATTCAATTTGTTTCAGGTGATATGTCAGACACTGAAAATACTAGAGATCAAAAGAGAAGTAGTCTCTGTTTTGGCAGGCATACTGATTAGTTATAAAGAGAGCTATTAAACTAATATAGAAAATTGTATTATATAGTTACAAATTATAGTAGGAAAATAACAGAGTACTGCAAGAGGAAATGATTTGGAAAGACTCATTAAACTGAGGTGCAAGTCACTTTAGTGTAGCTAATATGGAAGTCTAACCAATGCTCAACATATGAGAAATTCTACCCAGAGTTCTCTGAGGTCAAACACTTGATTAGCCATTACACTGTGATCAGAAGGATTCTGTGAGTTTCCAGTATTTCAGGTTTTCTACCAAGACCTTGGATGCAGAATATCATCTATATCAACAATTTTCAACTTGTTTTCTATCCAAGCATGATGGATGATGTTGATTACTAATATATTTGGATTTATTTCTATCAACTTCTTGTGCTTTCTTCTTACCCTGCTTGTTCTTTGATGCTCTTCTCTAATTTCCTGCACTCTGTTCTACTGGCTGACTTTCTTTATTACCTTTTTCCCCTCTAATGGTTTAGAAGTTCTGTATCATATCCTTTTTTGAACATGTGTACATGACTTAACAAACCTAAAGTCAATTTCTCTCTCTTATGCTGAAGAGTATAAGAAATTTAGATTTTTAACTTTTATCACTACCACCAAACATTTACAGGTACATATACACACAATCACACACAGTATCTGTATTCACAGTAGGTATCTGTCTTGCATTTCACCTATACCTTCTCTGTCATTCAACACTGTTGTTAAATGAAATGAAGAATAAAGGATATCAGAGTACCCTACATTCTACTCTAATTTGTAAAACAAACAAGCAAAAACAGTAAACCATTCAAAACGTGTTTTCCTTAACTTTATAACTGGTGATACCTCAAACAATCACAGCTCACTGTAGGTGTTTAATTTCTACGGGGTTAGGCTAATATTATCATAAACACTCTCCACCTCAATAATATAGATTGCATGAGTTCAAATTCTCTTCTCATTTTGTGACCAAAGGTTTTCTTTTATTACTAGTCTCAGATCAGAAACACCCTGCTATACAACAACCACATCACACAGTCAATGCCAAAATGTGGCTTGCTCTGCTAGCATTGTATTACGTTCAGTCCCTATCATTGTAGAGGGTGTTTCAGAGAAACTGCTCAAAGTTAACATAGGCAACTCCCACTGCATTCATGGCATCTGTGCTTTTATTAGGTATATTAGAAAATGCAAAAAATAAAACTGGGTTAAATACAGTACATGTGGAAATGTCTTCTGGCTTTACATAATTTTAACCAAATTTCTTAGAGGGTGATTTAGTAATATTCATGTCCTAATGAAACAATTCAGGGAGTCTAGGAAGATACCAACAGTTTATTTATATATTGTATTAGGCATAAGAAAACATTCAGACGTGTATGTTCCAGTGTTGGTTCTAGTGTTTATGACCTGTGTGGCCTTCAAGTAATGATTTCACCTTCTGAGTTTCAGTTTCTGTATCTATAATCACATCTATGTGCCCAGGAGTTATGAAAGATAAAGTAGGTCAAAGTGATGTGAAGTATGTAGGTACAAAAAGCTGGCACAAACCTACACAAGTCCAATGAGCAGTGAATGAAATATATTTCATTCTTTTTGCATGAAAAACATTACATAGGATCATAATCTAACCGGACTGAGCTGTAAGAGTATATTATTTAAACACTGTCACTAAGAAATATTCTTGGAGCAGTTAAAATAATGGCACAGTTCAGAATAACTTTCAGATGGACACTAACCAAACAAATCTTTCAATTACATTGAAAGACATTGAAAAAACTGGATTACTTAGACAATGGCTAAAGCACAGTATCTGGGGGAAAAAATGCCATAAAATCCACCACTTGCTGTTTCCAAGAATTCTACCTTTACAGCATCATATTTGCTATATGAAACTTTCATGGCTCCATGCATTCTCCCATATGCTTAGATGTTGCCCATAAAATAAACACTGACTTGGCTCATCTCAGTCCTAACAGAGGCATGGTGGAGCTCTAATTAACTAAAGAGTAAATCACGTAGATAAAAGACACAGATCCTATATGGCCATTTTGTTTCAAATTACTTAAGAGAGAAGTTTCAAACAGAATAAACATGTCAAACATAAAATATAGGTTTATGCTATTATATAAGAAAGCATAACATATCTAGAAACTATATAATGGATGAGATATAGGAAGTAAAAATGGATTTTCTTATTGAACTGAAGATGAAAATGATAGAGGAATACATTAATTAATCGATAAGGCTATAAGGGTGAAATGTCTATGAAATACACTTTGCCAACGTAACATAGCATGTTTAAGAACCCACTGAAGAAAACATCATCTTCTGAATGATCCTCTACTCTTTTTTCCTGAGAATGATTATGGAAACTAAGGGTCTTTCCCAGACTCATTTTAGGGAAATATTTTATATCAACTTCCTACAGAAAGAGTTAAGAAGAGGCAGAAGCCTACAAGATGAACTTCTTACTTTTACTTAAGTAGTATATACATTTCCCCTAAATGGGAATACCCACAGGGTTTAGTGGGACATGGTCCTTGGTATTGCTTTAAAATTTGTCATCATCATGGGGCACCTGGGTAGCTCAGTGGATTGGGCATGTGCCTTCAGCTCAGGTCATGATCATCAAAATGAAATTTTTCATCATCCTAACAGAAGGAAGGAAGCTCTTGAGAGAAGCTTTCTCAAACAGAGCTTCTATTTTCTCCCTTAAAACCGAGGAAGACAATGAAAAAGATAAAAATTTAACAGGAGGCTGGCCAACTTAACCATGTAACTGAGAATAAAGAAAACCCATCAGCTTACAGGAGATAGGATGTTCATTTGCCTTTCCACAGTATTTACATGCAGAACTGCAAAGCATCTACCAAGAAGCTCAGTAATGCATGGGTGTCCCTCCAGTTCTTTCAAATCACTGGAGGCAACTCCCTCAAATCAGCTGCTTCCCACGTGAAAATAAGGAGTCAAGCTATCAACACTAGAACCTGTTTTTTCCTCACCAACGTGTTTATATTTCCTTCTCTCCATTCCTGGAAAGTAATTTCATACCATAAAATTTAATCATAATTTCAATGATAATAAAGTAAAACAAAAATAGAGTCTAATTTATTTTAATGTATATGTTAAATTTTATTAAAATCCAATAGGATTTGTGTGTGTGTGTGTGTGTGTAGTATCATGAAACAGAGTAAACTATTTCAAAGGAAAATTAACAGGGATTATGTCATCTCATGTAATAAAATCCTTTTTTATTTTTATTTTTTAGGGTTTTTAAAAAATTTTTTATTAACATAAAATGATAAAATCCTTTTTTAAACTGAACTAAGGAAAACAATAACAGTACAATATGATTTAGAAGCAAGTATCATGTGACAAAACGATTAAATAAAATAGTATTTGAAAAAGATTTCTGTATGTGTACACATAAATGCATATCTAGGTACATGTACTCAGAATACTTCACAGAGATACTGCAAATAGGCAGAAAACCTACTGATTATGGAAGGAAAATGAAGGGAGATTCTCACTTCACGTAACACAGTGTTTACAAATCCACAGGAGTTATAAATTAACAAAAGAAGCAAATAAATACACAAAAACATAAAACACAGGGATAATATATAAATCAGTAACCCCACACACTTAACATTTCCATTAACAGTATAATGACTGAACTTAAAAGATTAAATTTATTGACAAACCTGAAAAATAATTTGTATAACATGGGACCATTTGCCACACATTTGTCTACCTGGCTAATGTTTTTAATATGTAAAGTGATTATAAAATGTACTAAGACAAGAATTATTAGGCAACATCAGAAATCATCCCAGTGCTGTATTCCTTCATTTGTAAAATGGGGGATTATAGGAGTATCACATCACTTAGAGAGGTGTTATGAGGATCAAGCAAATCAATAAATTTGAAACACTCTGAATGGTGCCTGGTGCTCAATAAATGTTAGGGGGAAAAAAATCTTGTCAATAGATTTACACAGAAAACCCATGAAAGTTGAAGTGCTGCTAAAATGAAAACTGCTAAGCCATACTACTCCAAAGAAAGAAAATAAAAAAAAAAATTAAATCCAAGTAATACAAAATTATTTTCCCACAGAACTCACATTTTGAAATAATAGGTGGCTCAGTCAGTTAAGTGTTTGCCTTTGGCTCAGGTCGTGATCCCAGGGTCCTAGAACTGAACCCCACATCAGGTTCCCTGCTAAGCAGGGAGCCTGCTTCTCTCTCTGCCTCTGCTGCTCCCCCTGCTTGTGCATTCTCTCAAATGAATAAATAAAATCTTAAAAAGAAAAACAAGGCTTAGTATAATAAGGTACTGTGCAACAGATATTCTCAGCCAGTTTTACTAGAAGTATGCATTAAACACAATCTTTCTGAAAAGCACTTTGACCATATTTATCAAAAATTTTAAAGAAATATGTATTTGTCTAAGGAAACTATCATAAGCAAATGCAGCCAAAATACAAACCCAAAGTATAATGTATCTGCATTTATTTACATCAAGGAATTATGTGGATGCCTAATAATAGGGAAATTATTATATCCAAAGAAATGATCATTTATATAACAGACAGTATGCTTTAGTTAATATATTAAGGGGCTACTTTAAGACATGAGGAAGCATAATTATTCTCATTTACATACATTTCTCCATTCATTCAACAGCTATTTATTAGGCAGAGAAAACTATAACTAAAGGAAGCCCTGCAGAAAGTTAACAGACCTTATTCTGAATATATAAGGAATATGTAAACTTTTAATTTTCTCATTTTTGTATTTTCTAGTTCCAATAGTTCTAAAATACTTCCTTTTTAGCTTTTCGAATTAGCAAAGTATTACTATATGTAGCTATGAAAAGCAAAAGTTAAAGCTTAGAGATATCTGAGTCAGACTATAGCTCTATGCATTGTTTATAAGATCAGCTACTCAATTTGTAAATCAATAAGTGTATGCTGAGTTGTTTTGAGATTTTCCTTGGGGTTTGCTATTGCACTGGAGTGTAACTAGAATTGTTTAAAAACATTGATTTAAGACCCTGAGTTTCAAGTGTAAACAAAAAATCGGTCTTAAGGATATATTTTAGCTTGCCACCTCACATTCTGAACTGGAGCCATACCAATCTGAGAAAAAATAAACATACGATTTGTCTTTTAAAGATCGGATGACACTCCAAAAATAGTTATCATTTGAAGTTTCTCATTCTAAATAAGAATCCCAACATTCCTACCTAATGTTAATGAAGACAAAAAGGGAATGGATTCAGATCATCACAGGGTCCCCGTATGTCCTCATAAGTCAATAGACAGGTAAACTCCAAGAACAGACTGGGTTTAGTTTGGAAAGAGCACGAAGGCAGAGAAAAATTTAATGTGACACATGCCACTATCATTCACCAAAAAATAGTCAGGAGCTGTCTCACAGAAATAACAGAAGGTTGTAGGTTCAAAAGGGGTATTTAATCAAAATAAATGGCACTGTAAAGTTAGCAAGCAGGACTCTTAAGAGATGTTTTGTCAAAGTTCAAATGATTTGGGGCTCATTTTAAATGTGCTGCAGCTTGAGGTTGGCCCAGTATGTCACAGAAAAGAAGTCCATGAAAAAAGGTGATTGAGCCCTTTGCCATTTATCACAACCTTAAGTGAAAGTGGGTGTTTTCGCATCATGGTTTAGAAAAGGAATATGAATGGCACCTATGTGATGTTTAGCCACTAAAAGGTGGGCAGGGGAAGAAGAGCTCTGAAAAGTAGAAAACACGAATGAAAGACCCTACATCCAAATAGAGCAAGGTGTCATTGAAGATAGTTTGCAAAGGGGAATTTCATGTTCAGATTTGTATTTTAGGAAGATTATTTCCACTGGGATACAGAAAATGGGTTGGTCAATACAGAAGGCAGAGTTAAAGAGGAGGAGTCATCAGGTGATGGCTGCCTGTGCTAGGGTTGGAGGAGAACAACTAGAAAGAAGTGGACAGACAGGAGTGAGTTTCATGAACTCACAAAAGTAACCTTTGGTGGTTGATTAAACTTGGAAGATGTGACAAAGAGAAGAATCAAACTGGGATACTGGTTTTTCTTAGAGACTTGAGGGTATGCTCACTCACTGACATTGAAAATAGACAAGGGGAAGATGACAGTTCCAACACAGGAAAGGTAGAGATATCCAATAGGTCACTGGATATAAGGATTTCGAACCCAATGGAGAGGTTCAGCCCAAAGAGCAAATTCTACCATGAATATGAAGGGGATCATCTAAAAAGAAAAAAAGACCTCATGTGAAGAAGGAAAGGCTTAAGAAGGAACAATCACAGAAATGGGAGAAAGACTAGAAAATGGCCATGCCAGAGAAGTTAAAGAAATATTTAAGTATCCATTATCGATGAAAAAATTATCAAAGATTTAAGACCACCTTTAATTCACCACTATATATATATGGTCAAAGTTAACACACGTAACTCCCATTGCAATATACCGTTTCATATGTATGTGTATATATATATATATGTAACTCCCACGGCAATATACCGTTTCATATGTATATATATATATATACATATGTATATGTATTGCCGTGGGAGTTACATATATATATGTATATATATATATATACACACATACATATGAATACATACATATGAAATGGTATATTGCAGTGGGAGTTATGTGTGTTAACTTTGACCATATATATATAGTGGTGAATTAAAGGTGGTCTTAAATCTTTGATAATTGTGTGTGTGTGTATACATATAAATACACACACACACACACACACACACACATATATTTTTCCCCGCTCTAACAATGAGAGAGGGAGGTTTCCGTTACTTGGCATCACTACCTTTTACAAAGCTTTCCTTTTGTCTGAGCAATTCATTTAGGGGCAATGTATTAATCTGAGACAATCCTACATATGTTTGCTTTTCAAATGGGTGGAGGTAGAGGGGGAGACTATTTTAAAACACATCTAGCAAAGAATCTTTTAGGAGGCGATTTCTGAAGAACTCTACCAGATGCACAGTCTAATGAATATTTCCCCCAGGAAACCCTGATGGGTCTACAGCCCCTCTGTGTGTACATCTGGCTTCATTTGCAGCCTCCTGGTCCCAACTCCAGCACGACTGTTAACTTTAGCTATGCTGCCCATAGAACTGATGTGTATTGAGGCCAGCCAATTACATTACTTTGCTAATTGTATTAGAATATTTAACCAAGCAGAGCCTATTTATAGATTATACTCGGTAAATAAAAGTGTCTATTCAAAGTGGCAAATCTGTTTCCAGATAATCCTTAGAGGTGGCAGTTAGCATACGACCCTCTGCTATTATTTTTTAGGATTCACATCCTGCATTTTCTAAATCCTTTCGAAGTCTCGAAGCAGGAAACAATAAATTCCTTGCCAAGTATTTCTTTAGCAGAATCAGCAAATCCACCTCCTCCAAATGGCAGGAGGATGCAGATCCTGGTCATGTTTTTATTATCCTGCTCTAATGAACCGAGTCCAAATTTCTAAAATGTGTGTTCTCCCATTTAGGCTAGAGTCCCTGAGATTTGTAATCCTCAACTAGTGCCAGAGACTGTTTTCCTATCAGCAAAACAGAGGAAACCATATTCGCAAATTCTTCAAGATCTCCCAAACCAATCTGTTATAAAAATGAAAACTATTATTATGACAAGACTTAGCCCATAATTTATTTGTTGTGCCACAGTAATCTCCTTATTTATTCTGATTGAAGGCAATCACAAGTCTGTTCAACACTCAGAGTAAGTGGAAATAAGCCAAATCTAGTCTAAACACTGAGAACAGAAAACATGGGCACCAGGATGTTTTCAGGGCAAATGGCTGCGTTTGCAAGGTGACCCAGAACGCTGACCTTGAGTGTGCAAACAAATTTGATTCTTATCTTAGAATCCAGAACTTGCGACTTCATCCTACCCCAAAGGAAAGAGTTTAGCTTCATCTACTATAATGAGCAGAATTCAGTTAACATTGTCAAATAGCCTGGGTTATTAAAAAAAAAAAAAAACAAAAAAACCCAAAACAGGAAAATTTTTCCTACCTCTCTCCCACCCACTCCCACCCCACCCCCCAAACAAGAGACCCCCCCCCACACTCAGCTATGGATGAAGCTTTTAAATGGCTATAAATCTCATACACCAACACTCTTTTTTATTTTTTCCAATGGTAGCCTACCTAATTCAGTCCAAAATTCATAATCATATATTTGCTTTGACTTTTTCTTTGTTTAATCCTAAATTTATCAAATTCAACTGTTCAAACTTTGTGATCTCTTTCATGTTATTTTAGGATAACCTCCTTTGGACATTCAGAGACCAAAATAACTTTAATGTAAAGAGGCTACTGAAAAACTGACCTGTTAAAACATTTCAGCTAATTCTGTCTTGGCACGAATCAACTGTTCTTATTAGTTGAGTTTAGGCTACAAAGGAACAAACATAACCTTTTCTATGCACATCTTCACCAAGGGTAACCTCTCCTTTTATAATTTCTACAGATATTCAATATTTTTCTTTTTTTTCTTTATTATGTTATGTTAGTCACCATACTAACTATATGCTAGTCATCATTAGTTTTTGATGTAGTGTTCCATGATTCATTGTTTGTGTATAACACCCAGTGCTCCATGTAATCCCTGCCCTCCTTAATACCCTTCATTGGCCTAACCCATCTCCCCACATCTCTTCCTTCTACAATCCTGTTTGTTTCCCATACCCATAGTCTCTCATGGTTCATCTTCCCCTCTGATTTCCCCCTCTTCAGTTTTCCCTTCCTTCTAATGTCCTCCATGCTATTCCTTATGTTCCACAAATAAGTGAAACCATATGATAATTGACTTTCTCTGCTTGACTTATTTCACTTAGCATAGTCTCCTCCAGTTCCATCCATGTGGATGAAAATGGTGGGTATTCATTCTTTCTGATGGGTGAGTAATATTCTGCTGTATATATGGACCACATCTTCTTTATCCATTCGTCTGTTGAAGGATGTCTCAGCTCTTTCCACAGTTGGGCTATTGTGGACACATTGCTGCTATGAACATTGGGGTGCATGCAGCCCTTCTTTTTATTGCATCTGTATCTTTCATCCAGCAACTACACTACTGGATATTCAATATTTAAAACTCTTGGTCTGCAATAGGAAAAGTTCTACCTCTGCAAGAAAGACAACTCTCAGAAATTAATCTAGTGTTACGTATTTACTCAGGAAAGTAGTGAGAGACAGCAAGCGAACATTCCTCGACTGTGTTGCTTGTCAGGTATTAGAGCCATCTTGATCAAGAAAACACTTTGAAAGTTATCTTTCTGTTCCTTTATCTTTTTATGAGCCGATCTGTGTGGGAGTCACCTGTGGTCCTCTCTATAAATGCTAAAAAGGCATCTGATAGTATAAAATGTCAATTGATTCTACATTTCACACTGCCAATAAAAAATGTAATACATACAAATTTCATTCTTTTCTCCCTCCCTCCATTTATTGAAAATGTATTTTAAAATTATCAACTTCCATAATTAAAATTACCAAAATTTAAGATACTAGCTGTCAATAACAGTTCTTTCTCATTATTCTTGCTATTTTTTTTTTGAGATTTTTATTTATTTGTCAGAGAGAGGGAGAGAGAGCGAGCACAGGCAGACAGAGAGGCAGGGAGAGGCAGAGGGAGAAGCAGGCTCCCTGCTGAGCAAGGAGCCCGATGTGGGACTTGATCCCAGGACGCTGGGATCATGACCTGAGCCGAAGGCAGCTGCTTAACCAACTGAGCCACCCAGGCATCCCTCTTCTTGCTATTTTTGCAGAGCAATTACAGGGTTGAGTTACAAATCCTTACCCAATGCAGTGAATGTTAGGAAATGCAGTTGAGTTGTGTGCCCAAGAGAAAATAGCAATGGATTTAAACAACTAGGAAGTCTCCCCCACAAAGCCTATAGAATAAACACTAATATAGTATGATGTGAATGGATGTATCTTGAGAAGATCACAGTTCTTCTCTGAAACCTAAACTTCCTTTCAGACTAAGTTTTCATAAAAATAGCTTTGTACAGAATGACTTGACTTACTCTATCAGATCCCAACTTCAATATACTGTTTCTAATTAAAATCACTCTTATTGGGGCACCTGGGTGGCTCAGTTGGTTAAGCAACTGCCTTCGGCTCAGGTCATGATCCTGGAGTCCCAGGATCAAGTCCCACATTAGGTCCTCTGCTCATCAGGGAGCCGGCTTCTCCCTCTGCCCCTCACCCCTTTCATGCTCTCTCTCTCTCTCTCAAATAAATAAAATCTTTAAAAAAAAATCACTCTTATCTACCAACCAGTTGTACTACTTTAGTGACTATACCATTTAGCCTAAGACCATCATTTTGCCTAGTGCCAGTGCTTAGGAGAACCTTGTGACATCTCTGCATTTCAGATCAAGCTTCCTCTTCAGGCTCTGATAGGTACAGCTTGACTCTTTAAATTCTTACCTGAAAACATCTAACAGCTCCAGGGGCTTCCCTCCTATATTCCTCATATCCTACGGGTCATCATTCCTTGAATCTGCCCTTTCTTCTGACTTAATAAGGTGGTTGTCCTCCGCACAATCCCTGACGCCTGTCTCTCTCCATCCAAATGCCTGAACTTGTGCATAACTCTTCCCATGACCACTGTACTCCTTGGGGAATGGTCAGTCAATTTACTCCTCAATGTCGCTCATTATCGGGGGCAGTAAACATCACAAAGAATGGGACCTAAAGGATTCTGATAAGTGTATGCTGCTCTGGCTGGTTAAGGGAAGCTCTAAAGAAATATGAAACTGAGTTAAATGGAACCAGATCCAAAATAAAACAGATTTCTTAGGAATCCAGAGAATGAAGAAAGGGTTCTCAAATTCAAGATAAAAGAAACAGAAAGGCATTTGACAGGATAGTGAAAATAACAAACTCAGACTGTTAAACCCACACCAAGATTCTCCGTTGTCCAGACTCATGTTTTTATGGCTCTGTTAGGGATAAAGTGAAAAAAAAAAAGATAAATGTACTTCTTTTCAGTCTTTGCTCTATCATCTTCTTTGCTTATACAACCAAGTGAATTCATGAAATCCACTGGTTGAAATAAAACCTAGAGCACTTTCTTTTTTTCAAACATCTGTCCTTACTACATTATACCAAGACTTTTTCCTACAGGATAGTGAACTTTTTTTTTTTTTTTTTTAAGATTTTATTTATTTGACAGAGAGAGAGAGAGAGAGAGAACAACCAGGGAGAGTGGCAGAGGGAGAGGGAGAAGCAGACTCCTTGCAGAGCTTGGAACCCAGCATGGGGTTGGAGGTGGGGCTGGATCCTGGGACCATGAGATCATGACCTAAGCCGAAGGCAGAGGCTTAACCCACTGAGCCACTCAGGCACCCCAGATAGCGACCTTCTTCCATGGTCTCATTTTTGGGCCATTCATAATGTCAATCCATATTTACTATGACACAGTTCTATGCTCCTTGAGGTTATAATCTTGCTTTCAGTTTAACAAGAAAAAAACTTCTGCTCTCCTTCTTCTTTCTCCACCAACCCTCCCTCATCCTAAACAGTCTCACATCAAGACTGAATGGACAGCTCCTCAAGGGCCAAAGGAGAGAGAGAAAAATGAAAGGTTCTTTCACACATGCCTTTCAGCTGGTATTGAGGCTGGCAGTGATAGGAGAGGCAAAGCTTCCATGGGGGAGGACCCAGGACTTCTTTGAATACCCTCTCTGTTCTTGGTTGCCTTTCAGGATGGATTATCTCTTTCTGAAAGATAAACAGATGCCATCTCATGCTTAATGTGTGCTGTTTGTGGGTTTTTAAAAGAGCACCCACAAGATGCAACATGGGGGGTTAAGGGGGTAGGAGAAGAATAAATGAACCAAGATGGGATTGGGAGGGAGACAAACCATAAGTGACTCTTAATCTCACAAAACAGACTGAGGGTTGCTGGGGGGAGGGGGGTCGGGAGAGGGGGGTGGGGTTATGGACATTGGGGAGGGTAAGTGATATGGTGAGTGCTGTGAGGTGTGTAAACCTGGTGATTCACAGACCTGTACCCCTGGGGATAAAAATATATGTTTATAAAAAATTAAAAATTAAACAAAATGAAATTAAAAAAAAAAAAAAAAAGAGCACCCACACATACCCCCCCTGGTGTTAAATCAGGCTTGGGTTTGACCTCCTTCTTCCATATCCACATTTAGTCTCTGCCACTGGCAGTACAACTTGCTGGGATCCCACAGCAGCATTAGGATCGCGGGGCACACAGAGAAGAGATGGGACTGGTGAGGAGGACCCTTTAGAAGGTTCACTTAACCTAATGCAAACATCATCTGTTTGCTCCATAAATGTGCATAGGTAATGACAGATCAAAATTACATTTTGGGAAGCCTGAAGAAACATGTGTGTGTTAATAAATTTTTTTTAAATTTTTTTTCAATTTATTTATTTTCAGAAAAACATTATTCATTATTTTTTCACCATACCCAGTGCTCCATGCAAGCCGTGCCGTCTATAATACCCACCATCTGGTACCCCAACCTCCCACCCCCCCGCCACTTCAAACCCCTCAGATTGTTTTTCAGAGTCCATAGTCTCTCATGGTTCACCTCCCCTTCCAAATGTCTACTGATTTTTGTTTTAATGCTGCCAAATGTATGTTCTTCTTCCTGAAGATAGAGACTTAAATTTCCATTTCTTGGGTCTCTATATATTCTTTAGGAAGTAAGAAAAAACAAACAAAAAAAGATTGCAGGGACCGTCTATTTATGTGTAGAAAAATACACGGCCTGTTCTAAAATGCAGAGGCAGAGAAAAGAAAGAACTGAAGTTCATCAGCCCCCAAAAGGTATGGATTCTCTGGATTTGGGAAAGTGGAAATTTCTGGTGGAAGGTATGAAATTGATGAGATTCCAATAAGCCTGAGCTTCGGAACTGTCACTAGATCCAAAGAATAGTAGAAGAAAGGGACATAGGCACCAGGTAAGCTTTCTTCAGAGAGCCTCAAAAATCCTAAAGGATTGAACATGATTGCCCCCCAAAATTTCTGTAGCCATATTTATATGATAAATGTTTTATGGTGGTTGTTTATTAAAGAAAAAAAAAGATACCAGAATGCTAGTGGATTGGAAAAAAAATCAACAACAAAAGTTCAAGATAATCACTTTCTTCTGGTCAGCATAAACACTGCAGTAAGAACAACCAAAAAACAACAAATCTTGCAATTTTATTTTCATTGGTGTAGAGATAGAGCCATGGTTTTCTTTTTACTGTAAGTCAAAGAAAAAAAAGAATAGTTGAACTATATCATGTAGCATCCCTTTAATTATTCTAAAAAATACTGATAATTAAACCTAAACTGTATGTAGGAAGCCCTTGTGATGTAAAAAGATTCTAAGATCCATCATGAAAGTCTGCAAGTACATTTTTCATTACCTGGTCAGTTACAGTTTATTATTATATATCTTTAAACTCCAGTAATTAAACTAAGGCAGTATCACATTAGAAAACAGTAAAAATACAATCTAAATTGTTTTGAAGACAGCACTAGTTTTTATACTCAAATGAGACAATATCATAAAAACTTTTTGTGAAATGCTTTTTAAACATAAGGTCTTACTGCCTGAAAACTACCTGCCCCCCCCCTTTTTTTTGCTTGTGATGATCTTTAATGCAGTGGAGGAAACCCTCCTGTTGATTCTAACTGAAGAAGCGGATACCATTATTGAAACTTGATTTCCTATTATTATTGGAATGGTAAGTGCAAATATTGAGGGAATGTTCAATTTTGTTTGAGACAGCCCTTCCTCCCAACCCTCTGCCATCAGCTTAAAGAAAAATGCTCTTTGAATTAATTGCTTGAGACATGCTATCTATTTCTGAAATTAGCAGAAAGGGCCAGTTTCAGGATTCATTTAAATCATCTGTTTCACAACCATAGAAAAAACAGAACTTGGTATTATATTTTTCTTAAATATGGAAAGTCTACGGATAAAGACTGTCAGGCTTGGCTGTGTTAAGTCCCACTATCAAATCCATATAATTCTATATGCAAATGACATGCTTATACGGGATCTTCATCTCTGATCTAATATTTTCATTTTACAATGAGCTAGCTAGAGGTTCTCTGAATTCATTTTTCCTATCTCTTTATTCTCATTCAAATTATTATGTTAACCTTATTCTATTTATTAGAACACCTCTCAGCTAAGGATATTAAAGAGCTTGACAAGCATGAATTAAATCTCCCCTAAAAAACAGGTTGGCACAAAGCTGAGATAGAATGATAGGTGGGTCAAACAAAGAAAAAAAAATTCTGGAGGTTAAGTTCCCCTGCTCAAGGTCAATCAGGAAGGAGATAGTCTGTGTCTACTCTATATCCAAGATTTTAACCCTTTGCAAAAGAAGACCCAAGTGGTCAAGTAACACTATTTAGAAAAATTTCCTCGCAAGGCTAAACTCTGAAGCAAAAGAAATAGTCTTAAAACTAAAGAGGTTTTTTTTAAAATATTTTATTTATTTATTTGACAAACAGAGATCACAAGTAGGCAGAGAAGCAGGCAGAGAGAGAGGGGGAAGCAGGCTCCCTGCTGAGCAGAGAGCCTGATGTGGGGCTTGATCACAGGACCCTGGGATCATGACCTGAGCCGAAGGCACAGTCTTAACCCACTGATCCACCCAGGTGCCCCAAAACTAAAGAGTTTCTGACAAAGGCAATTTCACAAGCTCATAAAATAGAGTATCTCTTAAGTACAATTAATGAATGAGCCTCATAAATGTGTATTTTTGGATAGTTATTGGCACCTATCACACGGGGCTGAGAAATCCTGACAGTGGCCAGTATGATCTCTCCAGTCTTGGTACACAAGAAATTAGGGAAAAGCTCATGCTGCTTAAATTTGCCAATCCATGGGAATGTCATTTTTTCTTATTCTAGCGTGCCTGGTAGGTCTCTGACATTGAAAAAAAAAAAAAAAGGAACATATGAGAGTACAATATAGAGCACTTCTTGACAATTTCCTTCTACTGATAAACATATTTCTCAATTATAAAATAATTCTAAGTCACATCAATGCATCCAGGAAGATTCACATATTTGCATTAAGGACTTCCTGTTAAAAATGGAATGTACATTGCAGCATCATTTATAGATCCCTAAGTTATTTAGTTTCATTAAACTTAATATTTTTAAATAGACATGAGAAATATGATTCATAGTAGAAAAAGTTCATCATGCTCTAGATGCAGCTATGTTCCATAAGAAAATTTCAGCCACCAAAGTGCAAAGACAGAATGACTGACTTTTCTTCCACACAAAATACTGATAGTATTCTGTGATAGGCTATTCTTAATTGTTAGTTGGGATGTCAAACATAAGAGTATACTGACCTTTAGAAATAGGGATTTAATGAACAAGAAGACAGGGCAGGGTAGGTATCAAGCATCAGAATGAATTCAACTTAAAAACAAACTAGCTTTGATGTCAACCAAACCCAAAATCTATCCAGAGGCCTATTAAGATAAATATATAATATAAATATTTAAAATTAATTATCTTACATGTGTTTTTAAGTTTCAGTAGTAGGATGTCAATCAAGAGATAAACAGTAAATTATGGTTTACTGACATGTAGAATACACTGACATGTTTAAAAACATTAGGCATATCTAAGCTCATGGGCAATATGTATTTTATATTGTAATTGTAGAACATTATGCCACATTTCCACGAAGACAACACTTACACTAAATACAAGTGTATGCTTGTATCATAAACACAAATTTACAGAAAAATGTTCAAATGTTAACATTACTTGCCAGTATAGAGGGGAGTGGAACTGGTAAGCAAAGGGGGAGCTTCAGTTTTTACTTTCTGTATACTAAAGGGGTTTCAGACTGAACATCTTTGGCATATGGATTACTTTGAGCTAAAGTCAGTAAAGGTCCACAAGACTCAGGAAGAGCTTTTATGCCCCCCCCTTAACTTCCTAGAAGAATGCAGACAGAGGGCCAGGTCCAGGAAGACTACTATTACCAAAGTAGTCATTAAGAGTATAGCTATGGTGGGGTATAGTATACCCCATGGTGGAGTGGGGGGTTGGAGGGAAGCTCAGCTCAGCAGGGCCTGGAGATAAATTTCTTCTCTGTGTCCTACTCTCTCCATATGGCATGGCAAACATTTTTTCCCCCAAATAATTGTTCTTCCCATCCTCCTGTAAGTTGTATCCCACCCCCTTGAAGACTCAGACTTCTACCCCTTTCTCCTTTCCCAGCATGGCACAGAAGCCTCAGTGCCTGACTGCCTGGGGGAGGTCTCATAATCTTCTGGAGTTCCTGTACATACATAAGTAAATGTGTTGTCCTCCTGTTACTTTTATACCTCTTCAACAGCTAGGGAGCTTAGAAGGTGAAGGAAACTTCAAACCCCTCAGATTGTTTTTCAGAGTCCATAGGTTTGAAGTGGCGGCGGGGTGGGAGGTTGGGGTACCAGGTGGTGGGTATTATAGAGGGCACGGCTTGCATGGAGCACTGGGTGTGGTGAAAAAATAATGAATACTGTTTTTCTGAAAATAAATAAATTGAAAAAAAAAAAAAGAAGAAGGTGAAGGAAAACTTCTTCCTCCCTAACAATATATATTATTTTAAGGTTTAGAAATGGAGCATCCATTTAGGTGTTATCTGACCAATTTTTGTATGATTTGAAAGTCAGCATAGCGTGGTGGTTAGGACTAGAGGCTCTGGAGTCCTACTGCCCGTGCTCAAATCCAAACGTCTAACAGTATAGCCTTGGGTAATGTGCTCTATGTGCCTGTTTATCCACATAAAAAAGTCAATAATAATGGCTCACACCTCAGAGTTATAATGAAATTTAAGCAGTTTAGAGTAAGTTCCTTGTTTAGAGCCAACCTCAATAAATAAAAAGAGGTTACATATATTGGCTATTATTATCATTATATTAGATGATTTTGATAATTGTGATGATGGTGGCGATGATGATGATGATGAGTAAAGCATCAGAGAAGAGTCTCAAAGGTATAAAATCAGAAATAAAATTCAAGATGAGATTTAAGCCACGATGACATTTAATTTAAAAAATAGTAAAGTAATGATTTGCAACTCTGAGAAATAAAGTGAATTCTATGAAGTTAAATAACCTGGACCAAGATTGTCATTCAAATGTTAAAGAGACAAATAGGGCTTATGAAATACTAAAACAAATATAGCAGTTTCAGGGTTCAAGACACACCAAATATATACCTACAAGCCAAGGAATTCCTCCTGAAAAAGTAAGAACAGCTGACTGAAGAGCTTCTGCAGGGCAAAGGATAGAGGGACCACAGAGAGAAGATTAGGAGCCATGGAGCCACAGTAATGATTGGAACCTACACCCCATGCTATGACCTGCAATAAGGAGGGAACTGCATGTGGATTTACCTGCCTTTGGGCATAGCAGTAAACAGTAGTTTAAAGGACAACTGGAGTATAAGTGAAGGTAATCCATTTACTAACCCTATAGCTCCTGCCAAACAGCAGGGAAACTGCAGAAACTCCAGTATCAAAGGTGCTGGTGAGGACCACTATTCATGTCTGACCTTCGCCTTGATGGCATAGACAGGGGAAGATCCAGGAGGGCTCTAGCTGGCCTGCTGGGGGTAGGCTTAACAGATATACTGAGAATATTCTATCTAAGAACAACTAAATACACCTTCTTCTCAGGTGCACCTGGAACATTCTCCATGACACATCATATGTTAGCCTACAAAACAATTCTCAATAAATCGTAATTGTATCGAGCCTATTTTCCATGATATGAAACCAAAAACTAATTACAAGAAAACAGAAACTAGAGAAAATAGAAACACATGTAGAAACACTAAAACAACAAATGTGTTAAAGAAATGAAAGAAAAAAAATACCTTCCAACAAACGAAAGAGGAAACCGTATCAGATCAAATCTTTGGGATACAGCACATGCAGTTCTAAGAGGGAATTTTATAGCAATTTTAGAGACCTCACTCCAGAATCAAGATAAATCTCAAATAAACAGTCTAATCCCATACCTAGAAAACTAGGAAAAGAACAAACAAAGCACAAAGTTAGTAGTAGGAATGTAATAAAAATCAGAGCAGAATGAAAGAGATACTTAAAAAAAACAGAAAAGACCAATGAAAATAAGAGCTGATTCTCTGAAAAGATAAACAAAATTAAAAAACTTTTAGCCAGACTCATCAAGAAAAAGAAAGACCGTCTTCAAGAGAGGACCTAAAGAATCTACAAATAAACTGAGGGTTGCTGGAGGAGAGGGAGTGGGAGGGATGGGGTGGCTGCGTGATGGACACTGGGGAGGGTATGTATTGTGGTGAGCACTGTGAACTGTGGAAGACTGATGAATCACAGACCTGAACCCCTGAAACAAATAATAAATTTTTTATTCAATTAAAAAAAAAAAGATCTACAAATAAGAAGCAACAGGAAGAGAGAAAATAGGACAG
Organism: Neogale vison; assembly: GCF_020171115.1. Classification (NCBI taxonomy): domain Eukaryota; kingdom Metazoa; phylum Chordata; class Mammalia; order Carnivora; family Mustelidae; genus Neogale; species Neogale vison. The sequence continues at coordinate 172,890,658 of NC_058091.1, forward strand.
TGTTTTAGAAGCATAGACCCACTGACAGCTGAGGAAGTTTGGGGAAACATTTTCCAGGAACCAGAAGGTCAGAAACTGAAAGGTCTAAGACTTTAACCTATTTGCAAGCTAACAAGTTATGTCGCCCGAGTTTTCTGGATACCGAGAGGGGACCCAACAATTCTGGGTCAGAGAAAAAGGATGGGTTTAATGCATCACAGGAAAAGAAGTAACCAGATAATCAGCATTTGCACTAGTTCCTCAAGCCCTAATTCCCACAGCATGATAAAAGAATAACACCTTCACAAACACTGGGGTGGAAGTAGGGGGGACATTACCACCCCAAAATATGCCTCTTGGCATATTGTTTGTTTAAAAAAAATACAATTGACGCACCATGCTATATTAGTTTTAGGTGTGCAACAAAGTGATTCAACATTTCTATACGTTATGCTATGTTGAAGTTGGTTATTTTTAAGAAAAAGAAGACATAAGTGAAGCTCTGAAAACTTAATAGAAGTTACCCTTTTGTAAGGACTTTGACATTTACATGGAAAACTCCTTTTGTAAGTGTTTCCCTCTCCTTACCAGGAAGGATGCCTCTGAATCTCTAGTAACTCTTATTAGTGGAGAAGCCAATGACTTCAGTCTGCATAGCAACCTTACCCTGTTCACTGCAGTTTCCCTAGTAACTTCCCTTAATTGGCCTTCCCTCCAATCCCCAACATCTTTTGTCTTTAGTTGGGGATGGTATTTAAGGTGGTGGCTTGGACTATTTCAGGCAGTTACTTGGTTTTCCTGTGTATCTCCCGTGTATACAAGAAGTATACATGTTATTAAACTTCTACTTTTCTCCTGTTAATTTTTCTTTAATCACAGGAAGGGCCTCAGTCAAGAAACTGGAAGTGTAGAGTGATTATTATTTTTCTCCTCCATAGGGTACATCACAGGAGAGATCTCTGACCTTATGGAATGCATGCTTTTATAATGGACAGTAGCCTGTATAATCTTTGCTCCAGAGGAAGACATTATTTTTATTATACTAAAGAGTAAAAAAATTACCCTTTGCTCTGAAGTTAGAAACTCTGTCTTCAAAGACTGCACCCTACACAAACATATTTGAAAAGATAGTCTAGAACAAAGGCAGGCAATATATCCATTGAAAAGACATGCAGAGACATAGAATAGCCATGGAGACTTTTCTCCATACACAAATAGAACTATTCAGAGACCCATCTTTGAGGACTTGTATATCCAGATGAAAGAGGACAACATGGAAGGGGTGGCCAGTCGATCCTGGGCTATCAGGAGCTGAAGATGGAAACCATAACCAAAAGCAAAGGCATGATCTTGATCCCAGGAGTTTCAGCTGAAGCAAGGAAGAATTACAACCTAACTGATCTCTGAAGACACTATGAAAGAAACAGCACTTCAACTGAGAATGAGTTAGCCAATCACATATGGGATTAAAGGTAGTCAGTTGGAAGGAAATATGAAGAGTCGAAACTCGGAAATAAATCAAAGGTATGATTTGGCAACCAGAAAGAAGTCCAACACTGCTGAAAGAAGACAATTTATGTGAGTGCACATTTTAATGCTCATTCTCAAAGTACTACATTCTTGTTCTTCTCGCCCTGGTGATAGAATAGCTTGCAATGGCAGCAATGGGGAGAAAGAATTTCATATGTGAGGGAGGAGGATAGGCAAAGAACTAAATAGAATACGATCCACCCTCCACTAAGACATCTAATATCTCCATTGGCTAAAAGAAAAATCTTTAATATAAGCCTACTTGGATTTCCAAACACTGACACAAGACCAACAAAGTTAAGGAATTTGAAAGCAACATTTTCCTACCAACTTGGCAAATTATAGATTCTCTTTACTACTGTTTTAGGTACCAGAAGCAATTAATTGTGAATTTGCCTTTAGCTTCCTGTCCTTTTCTCCTAACTATACAAATGCAGCTTACTTCCATGAATGATAACAGATTCCAATCTAACATAGCATGTCTTGCTCTGACATTTACAAACACACAGCTGTGGGAACAGATAAATCTGGCGTAATGTTTATTTTCTAAGTGTGTGAACGGAAATGGAATGCTTCTGCTTAATAAAGCTCCTATAGCATTATAAATTTAAACAGTATGATGAAAACTGTCCCTGAAAGAGAAAAAAAAAAAAGAAGAACAAAGGATAGCATAATCTGAAATGTCCGTTATATTCCCTAACGTTATGTTGTATGGGTGTCTCACACACCATGATCTATAGCTGGTTAGAATCAGGTAACACTGTAGTGCATTTTCTTCAATTCACATATTTGGAAAATGAGAAAAGGACTCCAAATATATGCATAACATTCAAAACTTCTTTTAAAAATTCAGATGAAGAATGAAACGATTGAGCTCTTATCATGTAGCCCTAGAAAGACTTGATTATCGGGTTTGCTTTTGAAAATAGAGCTATAGATATATTCAGTGATAAACCACCTCTGAAATACTTTTAAACTCTCCTGAGGATTACCCTCAACAGCCCGCTACTTCTTCCATTATACTTTTCATTCTTTCTACACCCAATTTCCATCTTTTCCAATTACACTGTTTCTGCCGCACACGCAGCTATCTTGACTTAGAAAATGATAAATATAAAGTGAGGAATACATTCATTAGAGGGACAGAAGGCAGTATTGTACAATGGCGACAGGAAAAAAACAGGGTCTTTTTTGAAAATTTTGTTTTTGTAATTCAAATACAATGCCTCTCTAGGCTCACCTTAACAGCCCTTAAGAGCACATGCACCAACATGCCTGGCTGCTCGTGAGAGGACATTATATACAGATCACTTGTTCTCAGCAGAGAGTGGGGGTGGGGGGCAATTCCTTCCTCCAGAGGACATTTGGCAATGTCTGGAGACATTTTTGATTGTTACGACTGGAAGGGGAGGTTGCTACTGGCATCTAGTGGGTAAAGTCCTGGGATGTTGCTAAATGTCCTCCAGGGCAAAACACAGTGCCCAAACCAAGAATTATCCAGCCCCAAGCATCAATCGCGCTGTGGTGGAGAAGCCCTGCCTTAGATTAACATTTCATCCACCAGCATTCCAAACTTCCAAACTACTCGTTCTCCATGCTCTTCCTCTGAGGAGCTTTTTGATTCCTGTGATAGGCCTTTTTCTTCGAGAGCACCAGTTGCTGACGATTTAACTAATTCAGGTCAACTATCATAACTTGTTCTTATATTCACAAGCTGTATTTCTTTACTTTTTATGTCCAGTTTATTAGAGTGCGATGGGATCTCTACTTCCTAATCATGCAACCGGTCTTTGTGGTCTGTAGCAACTCACCTACTTCTTTCTAGAATATTCCCTGAAAAACAATAAAATCCCAGGGAAAATGACAGCATCCGTGGCTGCCCATTCTGAGCTTAAATACGCCCTTTGCTCCTGAGCCTGCTACTGAAAACCTCCACATTGCTAGTTAAACCATGTGTCAAAAATGGTAATATACCCATATAGAACCAAACACCCCCATCACAAAATATGCCTGAAGAACTGAAATCATCAGGAACCCAGCAAAGAGGCATTTGTATCCAGGGAATTCAACCAACATTTATTTCAGGAAGACAAACTACAATTAAGCACTTGGATTTTTCCCAAACTGTTTTTTGTTTTGTTTTGCTTTGCTTTTTTTAATTCCTGCGTCTGTCTGGATGCTTACCCTGGATTGTTAACGGCTGTGATTTGGGTGACAGAGTGAACACTTCACTGAGCTGCTGAAGTGAATTCCCTTTAGGATTTAAGGTTTGTTACCACAGCTGCTGGGAGAGCACGCAGCTAAGCCTCCTGCAATGCCCAATCCCTCCCTGGGACTTGAAGAGGGTCACCTTGGCAAAGGTCAGGCCCTTCCCCTGAGCATGCTGCATAGCAGGACTGTGCAAGGGTACAGGACCTGACCACAAATCCAGACGTCTCAGATGAACAATACATGCATTGGGCTCCTCCTGAAACTTGGGTTTTACTGCCTGGAAGCTGAATTTCTTGCTTTGCATAATCCAGCTTTGTGTCCCTACAGGGACATTCCCTCATAAACACTCTGCCAACTCATCTTTATTTCAGAGTCTCCGGGAAATGACCCAAAAACCTAGAATCTGTTAGATCACCTTCTTCTTATACTATAAGAAAAATATATTTTATACAACAGTAATACCTATTACACATAAAAATACGTAGTGTTCATGATAGTGAAGATGAGATTGGGTTGTAGACCTTCGTTACTAAATAAAAGGGGCTCAACCCAAATGAGTGCCTTCCTTCCCTTTTACATGCTAAGGATTTAATAGATTATATTTATTTGACTTCCTAACACAGAATCAGTGTACTGATGACTATTTACTGGTTGAGTCCAAATGTAGAAGAGCGTAATTTTGCTAACAGTTCTCTACTTTTTCTTTCTTTCTTTATTCTCTTTTTTTTTTTTTTTTCTTTTTGACAGACCCTAGTTGATGGGCCACCAAGTTAATTTATAGATCCCGCTGTGTTAGATAGGCCTCTGTTTATCAGGCTCTCAGGTGGAAAACTGAAATCACTGTGCATTCAATTAGTTATTGAATCTTGACACACCGGGTGCAGAGGTCAGTCCACAAAGTGGTAGCTTTTGAGCAAGAAAACACACTTAGGGAAGGGTTTAAAGAAACTTGGCACTGTTGAACCATGCCTTGATAGATTACCTGAAATGGCTCATGTTCAACATCAGAACTGGGCTGCATTGACAGTATGAGAGGGGATAAATCAATGCATCTGGCAGTGCTATAAACAAATCAATACCCCCCCCCAAAAAAAAGGGAAGAAAGATTGCGTTTTCCACAAAGTTCCAGAAGTACCCTCTGGACTTAGGTAAAATAGTGTCAATATTCTGAGAGCTCTGACGTTAGGGAGAGAATCAGTCAATTAAATAATGGAGGGCCTTCCCCCCACATTGCTCTTTCCTTATCATTTCTTAATTTTTGATGCTTATTAGAAATTAGAATAAATACCCAAAACACTTTATTCTTCAAGCTTTTACTATCACCCAAGTGTAAATCATAAGGGATGGGGAATGGACAGGGGGAGAAGAGCACTGTTCCACTTTGAATGCCCTTTCTTATGAGAAGTAATAGCTGCTATTTAATTCCAAACAGATAAAAGAGAATTAAACATAATGTGAAGTTCTACTGTCTTCAGTTTTTGCATAAATCCACCCAGCACTGAATTAGGCACTTGAGAGGTACCCCATTAATGCTCATTAAGAGAAAGAATCTACTAGGTCCATATCCATAACTCAAAGAATGAATTACACTTACCACCCAGCATAAATCCAACTTCCCTTGGCTGGCAGATCCACAAGCCAAGGAAGGTTTATTACAAAACATGAATGCCTCTAACTGTTTCAGCTGCCTTGTTTCACCTCTGCTGGAAGAAAAGGTGGGGGGTGGGGGTGGGGAAAGGAGAGCAAGGAAGCTGCTGCTGATTTCCTCAATCTTAAACCACCTTCTGGGAAAATAGGGGAAATTAGTTAAGTCACCTGCTGACATGCGCTTCCACGGTGTCCTTTACAAAGGGCTCTAACCATCACTCTGCATGCCTGCCTGCTCTTGGAACTCAATCAGCCCCTTGATGGGTTCTGGAGGCCTTGGCACAGGCGTCTGTCATTACCAAGATCCTTCTCCTCTGATTTCACTATCTTTGCACATATGCTGTCATTGGCCTCACATTCCTTCCTTCTCCTCTATCAAAGGAGAGTAATTTTGTTTGAGCCATTCCCCTCAAAAGCCATGAGTCCCCCTTAGGAACTCTTTGGACCACATCCACACAGACTGTTGTCTCACCAAACAACAAGGCATTACTATCCCCACATTCTTTCCAAGGACATAATTAAACCCTTTGCTTTAAAGACCACGGGGGAAGAAAGATGTATAAATTATCATCCCTGGCTTATTTCTAATAGGTAATCGTACTCACAGTGACACAAACACTTACCCATGTTTGCTAAATTTTTCCTTTCTAAGTTACAGTGTCCAGAACCACTTGTTTTATAACAGAGGAGCTGTACTCTGTGCAATTGTTTTCTTCCATTCTCCTTAGACCCAAATCACTGACTTTTTAATCTATAAATACATCCTCTTTCCTAAGCTTTAGGCTTTTAAAAATTTACTTCCAGGGTTAAGGAATTTGGCCAACATTCACTTTATGAAAAAGTCCTATCTTTCTCCCTTGCACCTTTCTGTTCTTTCAGATTTGTATGTTCAGCCCTCCTGTAACCTCATATGTGGGATATTAGACAAAGAAATTCACACAACCTTAATGCATTAGAGGTATGTCCTCAACACCTTCAACTAAAATACTTATCTCTACCACCACCTGGGCTATATTTTAATTCAGTGTATTATTAAAGTCCAAACCTAGGAAATTAACATAATTGCATGGAAAAAAAGACGTTTAGGAAAGAAAGTCTCACTTTTGATCTCTGCTGGCATTCCTTAGATAATACCTGTCCCTCACCCACTCCTCCAAACCATATATTGATTCACTTTTATTTTGGGTCAAACAAACCTGGTGACGTATACTGACATTTGAGTTCAGAACTAAAGCACGAGGTTTCCTGGTCTGCAACCTCAAATTATGTCCAGACTTTTTTAGATGCTATTCTTTATAAATGAAAAGTAAATTGCAGCAAGTGCAAATAGAGTTTCTCAGACCAAGTATTACTTGTCCAAGTGGGATTCTTCAAGTTTTTTGTGTGTACCTAATTTAAAATGCTTATTTTGAATGACTTTTGAGGTCAAACTTTCGAGATAGAATCCATGAAGGGAACTATCACATTTATTAGTGTAATTGAGTAAAATATTAATAACAAACTAATTTTTGTCTAGAAACAGAGATAATCCAAACTATGGATCAAGTTTGGCTTTCACAGTAGGATGACCCATTGCCCCAGTTTTCCCGGAATTGTTCTTGTTTTAAAGCTGAAAATCTCACATCCTGGGAACCCCTCAGTTCTGGGAAAACCTTGGGTCACCTTATTTTCAGAAAAGCTTACAAAACATCACCAACAATTTATAGCATATGTTTTTAATCATCTCTCTTGAGAGCAACAGAATAAAATCATCAATATGGACAAAAGAGACTAACCTTTTAAGACCTAATACAGTAAAATATGTTGTATACTTTTGATGAGGTTCAGGGCAGGCTGCCCCAGAATGTGCCATTTTGGCATCTGCTTTAACTGAGCTGAAGGCCGTTAAAGCCTTAACACCCAAGAAGGGCATTCTACCTCCCCCTTACCTGCTTAAAAGAAACTGTAATGGGGTCCTGTACCAGGAAGAGAGCTACTACCAGAAATAAATTTTTTACATCAGAAAGACTCATATGTATGTCATGGCAAACTTTTCTTTACCAAACATTTGCTTTTCCTTTCTTCCTGTTAGTTGTTGTCCTTCACTTTGAAGCTCCAAACACTTAGCCTCTTCTCCTTAGTTCAGGGTGGCATATAAACCTTAACTGCTTGACCTTGAATCTCACATCTTTGGAACTCCAATATGAATGAAGGTAAATTTATTTGGTTTCTTCTGTTAATATGTTTTATGTCAGTTTAATTATAAGACCAGCCAAAGAACCTAAAAGAGAAGAAAGAAAAAATTTCCTCCCCTCTGGTTTGGTTATTCAGAAATATTTATAGTATCTAATATGTCAGCTACTAGCTACCAGCTAGAAATTATTGATGCTGTAACAAGTGTTTATAAGTAGATACTGTTTTATACACACACACATACACATGCACAGAAGACAGGAAAAAAAAAGAACAAGGGAGCATGGCAGGAAACAGCAGAAAGAAAGAATTTTAAAATGCACAAGTTTAAGCATTTATGGTTCTAAACAGTCATGTGAACACAAACTGAACATGATATTTGGGACAGCACTGAGGCTGACAGTGATTTTAAAATAGAAACAAGTACTTTGTTTTAAAAATGAGACCTAATATGCAAGCCAAATGAAAAATTTTAATCCTAAATTAAATCTAAGAAATACAATGTTTTAAACATTTCTGAATATGATATAACTATGGCCTATTAGCTAAGGTCCATTCTGCAATTCTCTTTGAAGAAAGGATGTAAAATGTTTGTGGTGCCAGGTGAAAGCAGGAAAATACACAACCCCTAAATCTATCTCTTTACCATACTGATTACCTTAAGCTGTTTATCTTTAAGAAAGAACAGACAAAGGTGAAGCTCTGAAAACTCAGGAGCAGTTACTTCCACAAGAGACGTCAACATTTATAAGGGAAATCTTTTGAAAGGGAGTCTCCCTTTCCGTACCAGGAAGAGAAGGATGCTCCCAAGTCTTCAGAAACTGATCAATTGGGAAGACTCGGACTAAAATCTGCCTAAGAGACTTACTTTTGTTTACTGCAGTTTTTCTGGTAATCTTCCAAAACTGTCCTCCTTCCTTCTGCCCTTCCTCCCCAACATCTTTATTCTTTAGCTAGAGATGTTACTTAAGGCGGTGGCTCTGGCCATGTCTGAGGATTTTCCTGGGTATCTCACGAGTATACAGGAGTTACGCATCTTAAACTTCTCTTTTCCTCCTGTACACCTGCCCTTTTATTACTTGGGGGGAGGGGGGTTTTATCAAACAACATAAAACAACCTATGTCACCAGCTAGACTCCATGACCTGATCTTTATTATCCACTGCTTGTACTCACTTTTGTCCCATATTTTTCCTGAAACTCTTTGTCCAGCTTATTCTCTCTTAAGTCAGGCAAATGGAAAGCAAAACTGTCCCCTCAAAAGCTATAACAACAGCCCTACAAGACTTCCAGCTGAGCCAGACCACCCAGACCACTTTAAGCCAAAGTCCCTACTTCACACTTATACAGAAGGACCATGGAGTAACCTCTAAAATGACAGACAACTACCTTCATGTCATTGTGATACTAAAATTTCTGCCCAAGGAGCAGCACAAGCCTCAAATACATAACATACAGTGCATTTATAGGTATGTTTCCTTAAGGTGCATGTGTAACCTTATGCCCACTTCCACATGTGATGACAAGAATCTCCTTTTTAAATAGTCATCCTCCAGGGGCATCTGGGTCAGTGAGTTAAGCCTCTGCCTTTAGCTCAGGTCATGATCCCAGGGTCCTGGGATCAAGCCCTGCATCAGGCTCTCTGCTCAGCAGGAAGCCTGCTTCTCCTCCCACCCCACTCTGCCTGCCTCTCTGCCTACTTGTGATCTTTCTCTCTCTGTCAAATAGATAATAAATAAATAAATAAATAAATAGTCATCCTAACCCTGAATAAAAAGAACCTATCCACCCTAGCTTGGGGAGTCACGGCTTTGGAAGTTATTCCCTGTGATCTCATTTGCTACAAATAAATTTTACTTATATTTTAGTTAAGTTTTATCACTCAACTTGGTATAGTTTCTAACTGTAACTCATCAAAGAGTGAGTTTATCAAAGAGTGAGTTAGGTCAGTTATCCCTAGAAGGGCAGAGGAAAAATAATGTTTTCTCCCTCACTATAAGCACAGAGTAGGGCATTAAGGATGTGCCTCCAAAGATCTGTAATTGGAAGCAGTGGAATGTACAGTTTAAATAGGATCTGAAAGAAGGTTATGTCCAGGATTTAATAACCGTTTTGGAAGCACATCTGTGCAAAGTTACTCACGGGTTATTCCAATCTAACAAAGATATCAATTAGTGAAGAACTATTCTAGCTACTTAAAACTGCCCATCAAACTTTCTAGTGTTTCCCTAGTTTATTCTCTTGACTGGGTCTGGGTATGTCATACATTTTTCAATTTTCTCAAACTTCCTACCAATCCCTGCCTTCCATATGAAAACATAATTTCACTGTATTTTTCACAGGAAGGGCTAATGCATTCTGTAAATTCTCAACCACTCAGTTAACAAAGTTTCCTACATACACACTTATCCTTTTTCATTCTCTCTTGTTATAATAAACTCTACTTCTAAGACACACTGTGCAAAAAATCTGGGAAACCTATCACCTCCCAACCTCCAAGGAATGCACATTACTTATTTTGCCTTTCATACCATACCCCTTCCTGCCATTAGCACTTTACTCTTCTCCAATTTACCTCATTTATGAAAAACAAAAACAAAACATTAACAACATTAGCAAAACCCCTTAACCTTGTATATGTTCTCTAATGGCCCAAGCCTATCACTCTTTTTCCTTCTTCAAAGCAAATTCCTTAAGAAAAGGTGACCATATAAGCATGAAAAATTTAGATACTGTACTATGCTTTCTGTATCTGTTAAGTTGGAAATCAATAACAAAAAAGTAAAAGGAAATAGTCATTTGAAGATTTAGAAGCATACTTCTAAATAGGCATAGTCACACCTATAAAGAAATAAATCCTAATGAATATTTGAACATATTTAGAAACAAAAGAGTGTACATAAAACTTGTAAGATGCAGATAAAGCTTTACTTTGAAGAATATATAATTACAGGTATTAGGAATAAAATACAGGTTTATATTAGAATAGCAAGAAAAGAGTACATTTCAAGTAATTCAGAATGACAGAAAATGAAAAGGGACTAGAAGAGGAGAAGAATAAAGATAAGGGAAACATGGGCTAAAGTAGAAAGAAAGACTATATGAAAATAGATCAGCAGAACAGAAACCCGTTGTTTAGAAAAAGCTTTAAAAAGGGAAAAAAAAATAGTGGCAAGTCTGATCAAGAAAATAAAAAAAAAGGAGGTATCATTCAAAGGTGACCATGATTACATAATTTATGAAAGGACACAAAAGTTGCTAACATAAATATTTTCAACAATTTCATACCAATTAAATTTAAAAATCTGGTTTAATGTAACTGTTTAGAAGGATACAATTTTCCAATATTGAACCATTTCCCTGACTTAGTCTATAACCATTAAATACACTGAATCAGTAGGCAAAATCTATTCAGAGAAATGCATTAGGCACACACAATTTTCAACGTGAATATTATCAGATATTCAAAAAGCCGACTGTACTCAAACTTTCAGAAAATACAAGAAGAAAGAATGCATCATTTTTGGATTTTCTAATTTTTGAGCCTTTTTGAACTTCATATAAAACTTGAAACACCCAGAAATAAAATAATAGTGTTTAGTTTTCTAGTGAACCTAGATACAAAATCCCTAAGTAAAACATGAGTATATGGAATCTAGCATTATATTTAAAAGATACTTGTACCAAATTGGATACATATTAGTAATACAAAGACAGAAAGGCTATGAATGTAACTGATGGCATTAATAGTTTGTTTGTTTGTTTGTTTGTTTTTAATTTATTTGATAGAGAGAGGCAGGGAGAGATGGAACACAAGCAGGGGAGCTGGAGAGGAAGAAGCAGGGAACCTGATGCGGGGCTCAATCCCAAGAGGCCAGGACCATGACCTGAGCTGAAGGCACATATTTAATGACTGAGTCACCCAGGTGCCCCCACATTAATAGTTTTAAAAAGAAATCTACCAAATAGAAGTTACTCATTCATTTAAAATTCCCTAGTAAAATTAGGATTATGAGAAATATTCACTAACTAAAAGTTATTTGGAAAACAAAGGAAATGATTAATCATAATTAATGCCAAAAAAGTAACATAATTCTCTTTAAAACTAGAACAAGACAAGTAAAATCACCAATATGGTTTTTCTGCCTTAGTTCCTATATACTGTAACCTGCTAATCTGTCTTCCTCCTCCATTGTTCTTCTGAAATGTTCTCAACAAAATTAAACATGATTCTCTTGCTGTTTAGCCTAAAGGACTCCCACTGATCCACTGTGATAGGCAAAATAATCCCCCTCCCAAAATGTCCACATCCTAATCCTGGAACCTGAGACTCTGTTATAGCATTTTTCAAAGGAGATTTTGCAAATGTAATAAACATAGTAAGATGAACCCAATCTAATTAATTTGAATCCTTAAAGACACTTTCCCAGTTGCAGTCAGAAATAGAAGTACAAGATTTGACAAAGGAAGAAAGGTTACAGAGATATGATATGGCTAATTCTGGAGATGCAAAAAGGAGGGTCACGATCAAGGAATGTGGGCAGCCTCCACAGCTAGAAAGAGCAGGGACAGATTGTCCCCTAGAATCTTCAGGAAGGAACACACTCCTCTTGACTAGTTTATTGAGGCCCTTGTCAGACTTCTGATCTTTAAAACTATAAGGAAACTCATTTCTGCTGTTGTAAATCTCGAAATCACCATTTGGTACAGCAGCAAGAAAAAAACTAATATGTTCACCTTATTGTATTTTTTATAGCTTTTGACATCATTTACCACTTTTTCCTTGAATTACTATCTCTTCCTGGTTCTTCAATTTCATGTTCCTCTGGTTTCCCTCCTTTGTTTAGAGCAGATCCCCCTCAAGACACTTGGAGGGTGGTTCTTCTTTTATTAGTAGTATTATTCTTTTTTTACTGTGTTATGTTAGTCACCATTTCAAAAAATGTTGATGCAATTTTGGTAATTCCTCTCTATCCTAACAAGTTTTCCACCTAACTCTGCTTTGGTTACATCTTTTATACCAGTGATTTTCAATCAGGGACAATTTTGCCCTCCACGGGACAGATGACAATTTCATTGTCATTTTGGGGATGCCATAAATGGTGGATGTAAAGGGAATCCACAGCAAAAGGGCCAGGGATGTTGCAAAGTACCCTAAAAAGCACAAGACAAATCAACACAACAAAAATTATCTTGTACAGAATGTCAGTAGCATTAAGGTTGACAAACCCTGATCACATAGGCTGATGACTTCCAAATCCCTCCTTTCAACTTAGATCTTAGAGCTACACACAAATATATATAACTGCTCTATATCTAAAAAGGAAAGGATAATCTTTTCCTCAAATTTGCACTTCCTAAAGTTTTTCTTATTAAAATAAATAACCACAGCATTTTTCCAGTTTCCGAACCTGCTGTCTTAGATATTATTCATGTCTCCTTCAAATTTGATCATTGCCCAAATGTCATTACTTTGCCTTACCTAAAACTTCATGGAAACCTGGACTTCTCATCTCTCTCAGGGGTTTTTACCTCTGTCTAGATTATGCTGGAGCCATACTATACAATAGTAACATTTACATAATTAACTTTACTTCTCCTGCAAAAATAAATAGGGCAAAATTCTTTGAACAGAGTAGCAATTCCAACTATTTTAATTTCATAACGGGTTGCCCCAGAGACAGCAAGAGATGAAATAGTTCTGTTTGTTGGTTCTTCCTGAGGTCCACTTTCATGTGTAAGCTTCTTGTTGACCTAAGCCTGTAGACAGTTTTGAATCGTACAATATAACTCCTAAATGCAATCTAACCATCCATTTAATCAATCACATGGCAGACACTTTAACCACTGAAGGAAAAAGTACCTGTGTTGTGTATCTATTTAAAGACAGTATGTTGATCCCAAACTGGTACTTTCTTGATTGATTTTGAGGCATTTCTGACCACCAACAATACTTTTGAGCTTACCTATTGAATTTAGAAACAAATGACCACTCAGGTATGAGTGTACTGCACTGAAGCAGACAGCTTCTCCCCAATACTTCTATAGCAGCTGAGGTAAATTCTAAACAATAAAGCTAGTTATTATTATCTAGGGTAAAATTTTCAAAGCCTCCTCATTACTGATAGGGCAAAATCCAAATTCATTTTGGGGGAATAAAATACTTTTCAGGATCTAGTTTATCTCTTCAGCCTTTTTTCTCACCATTTCTCCACTTATAGGCAAAGGATATATAATAGCACTATCAACTTAATAATACTCTCAAAAATCTTCAATCTAACAAGGTTTAGGATAAATTGGCAGATTCCTAGCATCAAAGACTAGACTTTGTAAAGAAAGCTAGCTTCTGGAGTGTACTTAATACATTTAGAGAGAATTCTGTGGAAAATAAGATTGGGTAGAAAGCTCCCAACTGTTCTGGTATTGGACCCAACAAGAGCCAGCACCCTCTCTTCTTCCTACACATTAGCAGAGGCCAGTTAGTGGGCTAACTGCCTCTATTTACACAACCCACATGCTTTGTCCTTATCCCTGTAAGCAGGCAGCTAAAGAAAGGAGGGAATGAGAGTGAGTGTGAAAGCAGAGTCAAGTGTGGTTTCTCTAGCTCAGATTTACATGCTGATTCCTTCCCATCACACCAGGAAAGCGTTGGATGGAAAGGGTGTATGGAACTGAAGTTGGATCTCAAATGCTAGGACACTGTGCAACAGGGAAGCTTCCAAAGCATTTACACATGTACTCCAGGGAATTTTTGGAAGCAGCCATCTCAAAGTACTGGTGCACCTGCATGCCCAGTTCAAGGAAAAGGTTTTGTCTCTTTCCCTTAGTAAATCCTTCCTGTTCCAACATCAGAAAAGCAAGGAGAGAATTAAAAGAGCCCAGGTCCCTCCAGCCAAGGTCAGAGCAAAGGCAGGGGTGGGGGAGGATGCAGAGACAAGGTCAGATGTTGAAAGACCAAGATCAGTTGAAAGACAGGATCAGTAGGTTGAACCTCCTTGTGCTTCTAATTCAATGAAAGTGACTCAAAATGGTGTCACAGTGTAGGGATGGAGAAGGATGACTGTATATGCATAAATACATGTTATTTCCTAGAGACAGGAGAAAAAATAATTCTATTTCAAGTTTAACATCACCTCAAGCTCAGGTTGTTCAATAGATGGTTTAATTTACAATTCTGATACATAAAATATCAAGAAAAATCACCCTGGAGTACAGTAGAGGAGAAAATTATTTTTTTTCCAATTTATTTATTTTCAGAAAAACAGTATTCATTATTTTTTCACCACACCCAGTGCTCCATGCAAGCCATGCCCTCTATAATACCCACCACCTGGTACCCCAACCTCCCACCCCCCCGCCACTTCAAACCCCTCAGATTGTTTTTCAGAGTCCATAGTCTCTCATGGTTCACCTCCCCTTCCAATTTACCCAAAAGCACATACCCTCCCCAAGGTCCATAACCCTACCCCCCTTCTCCCAACCCCCCTCCCTCCAGCAACCCACAGTTTGTTTCGTGAGATTAAGAGTCACTTATGGTTTGTCTCCCTCCCTATCCCATCTTGTTTCATGGATTCTTCTCCTACCCACTTAAGCCCCCATGTTGCATCACCACTTCCTCATATCAGGGGAGAAAATTATTTTAAGAATATCTACTCATTAAAAAATATTTGAGGTGGCTAACTTTTACTTTAATCTCTACACTTTTATTCTGTTGTGAAAGGACATTATAGAGAGATAAACAAAAATCTTAATCCCATCACTCACAAAACTCCTGCTGACATCAAAATGTATATTACGTGTAAATGGTAAGAAAATATATACAAAAGGCTTTGATATGAAATTCAAATATCTTTCTTTTCTCTTCCTACAACCAGTCTCCTCTGTACATTTCCTCAAAGGTACCCATATTTTAAAAAATTTATCCTTCAGCATATACACTAGTGTATATAATATTTATTTATTTTTACCAAAGGACCCTGTATTTCCACTTCAAAACAAGTAGATTTACCTCATTCTATTTAACACCTGAAGTCTGTATTTTTTAAGCACTTCTCAACCAATGGATATTTAATATATTCTAGCTTTTTGCTTTTTGCTGTTAAAAATAATGCTGCAAGGTATATCCTGTGCATGTACGTTGGTTTCTTTTGTGAAATATAGGGGTTCCTGTTTCACCATAAATATGCCAACACTGAACACCATCAAATTCTTTAAATAGTTGCCAATGTGATGGGTTAAAATATTATCTATTGTTTACTTTGATTTATATGTATTTAACAATGAGATTGAGTTTTTCATGTACTTAATGTCTTAATTTTTTCTGTGAAATAGTCATGCATACACCTTACTCATTTTTTTCCTATAGAAGTCTTCCTCTTCTTCTATTAACTCACATAAAATCTTTGTAAATCGGGTACTTTTTGTTTGAAATCTGTATTGTACTAATTTTTCACAGGTATGCATTTTATTTCTATGTTATTTTCTATTTCTATTTCTATATTTTCTATTTCTATTTCTATATTCTATATTTCTATTTCTATTTCTAGGTTATTTTCATCATACAAAGGTTGAAAATATTTAATTAATAAAATTACTTAATCTTTCCCCCTTTATGGATTTTTGGTCCCCTGTATGATTCACAATATACCCTACCTTCTTCCAAGAAATAAATCCATTCTTATTTCCTTATCACAAGTTTAGAATTAAATTTTCACAACTACATTAAAGCTTCACTTGGGAATTTATTTTCATTTACTGAGAAAGACATGTAAAATTAGATGATTGGTCATTTCTCAGTTGCATGTTCCCCTACTCATTTGACATGAAGCTCCCTCATATATACAATATCTCTATCTCTTAAGTCAGGAACAAAACATCAATCCCCAATGTCACCACTGTTCTTAGCCTTTTTCTAGAAGAAGGAGCTAATGTAACTTGAAAACTGAAGAAATAAGAAATGCCAAAATTATAAAGGAGAAGGAGACATTATCACTTCCTCTCAGATAATTCCATTATAATACCAGAATCTTCCCTCACAAAATCAACTGAAAAACTACTGGAAAAGAGTAACTAGGTTGGTGATAAAATTAGCAGCTCTTTAACTGGCTCATTCTCTAAAGTATTAGAGTTATCACTATTGAATCATTTTTCCTTTCATGCCATGAACTTTAACTGGTCGAGATATACTGGTGTATTATATTTCTGTATAATTTAATTCAACTTGCTAATATAGGCATTCCTTGTTATCTGAATTAAACCAATTCTGAAAACAGCTTGGATATCAAATTTTTGAATAACAGCCTTTGTTCGTTATTTTAAATGTGAAAAATAATGCATTCCCAGCCTATTCCAAAATCCCAACCAATTTTCTCCAAATATCACTTAAGCCTCCTAGACACTTCCTTAATAACTCACTAAGAATTCCTTCATTGTATCATACATGCAAGACACTAATTACCTAATTATTTAATAATTACAGACATACAAGGATATAAACGTGGGGGTGATACATAAAAATCCCATTTAGAATGCAATGACAGAACATTAGACTATATAAGGTTTGTTTTGAGCTGACAGAGAACAACAATGACTTTGAGACCTATTATACATAATCATCAGAACTTAGTGGGAAAACACTAATCCAACACAGAGTAAGTTAGGCCTTGTAGAATGCAGTTTTCAGGGACAGAAACCAGTTCAGGAATTTTTTTTTTTAAAGTGACACATAGTAAAAAAATCTTAAATCATTATTGGCCCTGGAATATCAGTTAAGTTGTGTGACTGCTTTAGTCCAAATGGTCCAGTTAAATCATACGGCTATAAACTGACAAGTTCATCCTGGGCTGTTTAGCTACATTTTGACTTGCTTTTTCTAAGAAGATGATGTGTATTTCAACATTATACCATGTGCCATTGTTTTCTTTCTTTTTTATTTTACTTTATTTTTTTCATTATGTTAAAAATTAATTTTTTATTATGTGAGCCAACATAGAGTACATCCTAAGTTTGTGATGTAGTATTCCACAATTCATTTGTTATGACCTGTACTGCTTTGAACTATCTGTTGTTCACCAGACCATAGTTTCAAGACCCATACCTGCAGAAAAGGTATTTTTCAAAGTAGTTACTGCATTTCACATTTTGTTCAAGTCCAACTCAAACACAGTAGATCCCAGACAAACTTCCATCAGACTAGCTGTCTGTGACACACATTCCTGAGGCAATACACAGACAGACAAGGGCCAATTTCTTTCAACCCCTTTTAGATAATCTCATCCCTCTTTTTATTTACCTGTTGAGTTAGCATCACTATGAATGTTTCCCTTTTTTACTAGTTCACTGGCTAATCTTGATTGTTTTAAGAAGGTAGCTCTGAGGGCAATGAGGTAGACAACAACAAGTGTCTAGAAACATGATAATTTGACTTGATCTTTGTTATTGATGCTACACAGAGAAGAGAATATATAGAGACTATATGGGCCATACAAGGCCAGTCACTTTCCTTATTTAGTAAAACCATGTGTCATTCAATATAATAAAAAATTTGAATATCTACATCACTTTATTAATATACGTTTTTTAAAAAAGCATTTGCCCTGTAGGTTCACCATTTAGTATCTCTTGTAAATGATGAGTAAAGGCAGAAATTTTTTCTTCATTTGAAGGACTATTATACAAAATACTTATAGGAATAAAAAAGAGAACCACAAACTGAGTTTGTACACAATGGCCTCTAGACCAATTCTGCCCATTTCTATTATCAGAGTACGTCATAACTCCTCATTTCAGTTTTGTTTATAAAAACAAGCAGCTTGGAATAATCTCCAAGATTTCCCAATTTTGCAATCCCATGAGTTTTATATTCTCTGAAACAATTTTGCAGGGACACACCTAACTAACTCTGGACTCAGGGTTTTCAATGTTTAAATACTTCCACCAAATGGGTTATTCATTTAAAACATGTTCTCATTAAACTGTCTTTTCTTTCATAGAGTTTATTTAGCTAGATTAACACAAAGCATTACAACAACAAAAAGAATGTGTGTAACTAATTCAAACTCAGACACTGATCTTTTTAAAAAAATAAAGTTAAAATCATTTAGGACATTTTACAAATTTACTATTTATTTTTGTCTTTTCATAGCTTCCGAACTGTCTGATTTTCTGAAAACCACATCAGTCACTTGCGTAAACATAGGAAGGAAGACTTTCATTATGATTAGACAGTCATGCTTTCCCCAGGAGGTAATCTCAGAAGAAATCTATTCTTGTGGAATTATAAGTTCAAAGAGACCTGGGTAATTTTCTGATAAACATCCTCTATATTTCATGTTTTAATCATGATGCAGCTTTTATGTTTTGGTAATTATTCAATTTCTAATGACAGTATCATAGGTTTGTATAATTCAGACATAAATAAAAGGTTCTACAGATTAGCCTATTCATACCATATCAGGAAAATATTTTATTTGTTCTGCTGCTTTAAAATGTGTGCAGTTATCAAGCTTTTCCTGGAAAATACTTCTATCCTGTTCAATTTCTGAAGTTTCTAGCACAAAGGTGTAAAGCACTCCTTAGCCCCAAGATTCTATTTACCACGCCACACTATGTATGTGAAGTCTTTTAGAACCTGTCCGTCCCATCATGCTGGTCGTCTCATCTTTAAACACCTTAAATCTGAGTCAAAATCAGAAAGCCATGAGATTTTTAACTGCAGTGCCAATGTCTTCTCTATAAAAAAAAACAAATCCATCAGACTAGGGGATATTTTTAGGCAAGTTTTGTTGTTGTTGCTTTACTTTAACATTTGTTGTTCTTTTCAGAAATTCCTCCTCTATTCTCATAATTTCTGTCCATTATAGTCTTTCTTTGGCTAGATTTTTCTTCTTTAAAATCCTTTCCCATTCATATTTTCCATCCTAAAATTCCAATTTAATCTCAGTATAGAGCAAGAGGGACACGATCCACGTCTGGGGGCCCAGACTCCTTCCATCTATTTGTATGCAGAGGACAAGCCTCCTTTCAGAGCAAGGGGCAATTTAAATGGGACATCAACACCTTGCCCCCTTCCACTGGCATGCCTGTTCTTGCCATCACTATTGGTACTGAGGTCAGCAGACTTATTTTTAGTTCCGAGGCTGGAAGGAGCCCTTGCTGACTTCTACAATATGGGGTTGATATGCTACTGACATTCTGAAGAACATGGTTAAAGAAAGTAATAATGCCCATAGTAATTAGTTACTTAACCACTTAGCCTACATATATCCACATAACAAATACTGCTGTTTGTAAGTGGGAACATAAGACATAAACAGTACCACTTAAATGTAGTAAGATGAAAAAAAATCATGAATTTTGAGGTGTGGCAGGCCTGGTTTCAAATAAGGAGGCTGCCACTCTTTGGCTTTCTGAATTCAGGCAAGACTCCAAGTATCTCTAAGCCTTGGTTCTTTGTTTATAAATAAGTGTAACAACTGTATCTACTTTACCAGTCACTTGGGAAGGATAAATGAGATAATGTACATATAATGTTTAGAAGAGTATTTAGCCTAAATTCTCAGTCAGTGATAGCTATTATATGTATTATTATTAACAGGTATATTGTAGACTTCATGGCATCAGAGATTATGTACTCAAAATAGTGAACAGGACACAGAGCCTGATACAGACATAAACATGTGTTTAACTCAACTAAACTCTATTTAATCACTATTTCTTAAATTTTCATTATGGAAATTCCATCCCATATACCAAATAACAAACTTACCAATGAGCCTCTGGTGTTCAATTTATGAATAAATTATAGAATATGCTATTTTCACATGTCTTCTTAATACTTTGATAGAATATCTACATTAAGAGTAATGAGGATTATCAACGTATGCTTATGTCCCTTCAGTCACATAGAGATTTCATTATAGGATGAATCAGTGGTACAGAGAATATAAATTAGATGCTCCATTTTTTTTCCCAATTTATTTATTTTCAGAAAAACAGTATTCATTATTTTTTCACCACACCCAGTGCTCCATGCAAGCTGTGCCCTCTATAATACCCACCACCTGGTACCCCAACCTCCCACCATTTTTAAGAAAACACAAAAGCATTAAAAAGCAAGAACAGATAAAAAGAAATACTTCTCTGCATAAAGTCAAGTTAGCCCATGGATCTAGGTCCCAGAGGAAATCGCTGAAGCCAATAGTTTAGTATGATTCCAAAAAGTATTAAGTGTGATGAAGCAAAATTTTGGAAAGCGGCTTGCCAATTTATGCCTTCAGATTGTCAAAGGAAAATGAGATCTGCCCAGAGGAGTATGCACTCTGGCATGCAGAGAAACCAGAGGTGAAAATTTAAAGGTCCATCTCGAAAGCTAGGTTGATGTTGATTTTATAAACTGGGTTCCATTAGTTAAATATCCTAAATTTGTTACTGAAAAACAAACAAACAAACAAACAAACAAAAAACCTGAGACATTTAGAGACTCAACTAGAGAGCTGTCATCTGTTTGCCATCCAAGAACCAGAAATTTCAAATAACCAGGATGGACTCTACTCTATTTGGAAAGAAAAAATTTTAAAATGGCAAAGAAGCCAACCTCTATGAATCACGCAGGAAGGAATATTCAAGTCAGAGCAGAGTCAGTCTGGTCCTTGGCAGGACAGCAGGCCCCACAATGATGGTTCATACCCCTGACCACAGCAGAGATAATGGCCTTTGACATAATTATTCGGTGTCGGCCATTATAAGATGGACTTCACATAAACGATCTTATTAATCTTTACAAACATGGGAGGCAGCTATTAGAATATTTTGTTATTTTTAACCTGATGAAAAAGCTGAAGTCTTAAGACAAATGGTCCTACTTCATGCAGCTAGCATAGAAAAAGCCAGAATGAAACTGAGTGGTCTGACCTCAGACTATTCAGCTGAGGATTCTCAGACCCTGATTGTTTTGATGAGCAATCATCAAAGGATGATTATCTTCTGTTATAGTTTTATGGTTAATTGCTCCCTTTCACATTATTTTTGAGTATGAATTCCATTAGAGATTACAGATTAACCAATATACAAACTTCCTAAGTACATCTGAGTTTAATAGACAACGAGCAATAACATCTTACCATCCTGTATACCTGAATATAAGAGGGTTTTACAGTAAGGACTTCAATCACAGGAGCTTGCTGACCATTTCCTTTTAAGTATATAATTTCATGATCCCCAGCACTCCCTGAAGACTGAGAGACTTTGTGATATTTTTTTCGGCCCTGGTGATCACCTTTATTGTTTCAGAAGGAAAATAAATGATTCTTTGCCAAAACTATCTCCTTTCCTATGTCACTGTGAAGTTTTCATCTACCCAAAGGAAACAAATGAAAAATTCATTTAATTACCACAATAGTATCTGTCTTAGATGGGGCACTCGATATTTGCCAGGATGTCAGATCCTCATAATGTTAAACACATCTTTTTAATATTAATACTAAATATTATAAAATTTAATATAAAATATTAAATATTTTTTAAATTATGGAAATATATCAAGTTAAGTAATTTGTATCCATACATAAAGCCATGGGTGAGGTGGGGGTGTCTGGGTGGAAGATCGAACCAGGTCTACAGAACTTAAAACCCAAATATTTGCCATTATCCTAACCTGCATCTTAGGTACAATTTATAGTTGGTTTCTCACTTCTAAGCTGACAATGCATATATGATGGACAGATGAAAATAACCATGTTCATTTAAACACAAAAACTAAGAGGAACATGCCAAGAGTGAAATGTAAGGCTCACAGAGCCCAACTAATATTATAGCCATCATCATTAATGCTTAATTACTAAAAATAGATATTAAGTGATCGAATATTCAGCATGCCTTATACACTGCAACAAGACTGCAAGGTGATTTTACAGCATGTCGAGATTTTTCCATTACTCTAGCAACAACTGCAAGGCAGGAAACAAGTACCACCATCTTACAACGAAGTCCAAGAATAATCAGCAATTCATATATGATCACACCAAGTTAGTTCAAGAGCAGAGGCTGAACATAAACTTGGGTATTCTGACTTCAAATTCATTGACTGAAAGAACCCTGTTTTGTTATTCTTTTGTAAACTAAGTTAATCGAACTTGCAGTAGCATTAGTGAAGACTTTAAGGATGGGATTTACATCCCCGTAGGGGTTGGGTTCTAGCTTCAGCTCTGCTGCTTTCTAACTGAAAAAAAAATTATCTCTCTGGACTGTCTCCCATCCATAAATACAAAGACAATTACAACCATGAAATAGAATTGTTTTAAGGACTAACTGGAAGATAAACCTGAATGTTTTTGGCAATTATATATATTTCACTGATAATTTCACTAATTTGATCCCAAATTAGTATTTTTCCTTTTTTTTTATTGTTATGTTAGTCACCATACAGTACATTATTAGTTTTTGATGTAGTGCTCCAAGTTTAGAACAAACATTTTTTTTCTTTTTTTGTAGACAGTAAACAAATATTTCTATACTTAATGTTAATATTGGGTTCATGATACAAAAAAACAAAAACAAACCAACAACAAAAAAAACTGTTCCTTAAATTTTTTTTTTTAATCTTTTCACTATTCTATTTGTTTTCAATCTCCCCTCTGGCTTCCACCAATTTTGGTTAATTGAAATAATTTCCCTTGCAGTTCTTATCATTAGAAACACAATGTGTTGTGTCAAAGTCAATGTTTGTACATTCTTGAGATCTGGCTAAAAGTCAAGTTTCTGTCTGTGTTCTGAATACAGCATAACTCTTTCTCACACAGCACTCACACCATAGTTCCCGTGGCTACTTATTTAGTCTATGGTGCTGACAAGTGGGGAAAAGAGATTTTAATCATAGAGTTGAATGGCTATGACATCTAGGTTACATGGACGGTAGATTTATGTAGTAACTGGAGTTATTTCATCTCAGACTTCTGACACATCATCAAGCAGGAAGAGGCCTCCAGCCAAAGAGTATCCTGGTTTTCTCTCTTGTCTTTCCACTTATCTTTGTCCTAGATCCACCAACTCATCATTGCCATGTCCAGGAAGTACAATTCTGTTTTCATATATATATATAATACACACACACACACGTGTATTTTATATATGTATGTATGTATGTATGTGTATATATATATGTGTGTGTGTGTGCGTGTGTGTGTGTGTGTATATATATATATATATATATATATATATATATATACACATACATACATTTAAAAAAAATTTTTTTTTCTCCCTTTCTTCTCCCCCTGGGTCTGGGTCTCTTCCATTTTGGTTAGCATACATTTTTCTGGGGTCCTTGTCACCTTTTTAGTATTTTATTCTCTCATTCATATATTCTTATCTGGATAAAATGACAAGGCCAAAAATCTCACCACACAAAAAAAATGAACAACAGGCAGTACCAACGGCAAGGGACCTAATAAATACAGACATTGGTAATATGTCAGAACTAACGTTCAGAATGACAATTATCAAGGCGCTAGCTGGTCTCGAAAAAGGTATGGAAGATATCAGAGAAACCCTTCCCAGAAAAATAAAATCCCTTTCTGGAGAAATAAAATAACTAAAATCTAACCAAGTTGAAATTTTTAAAAAAGTTACTAATGAGGTGCAATTAAAAAATGGAGGCTCTTACTGCTAGGATAAATGAGGCAGAAGAGAGAATTAGTGATATAGAAGACCAAATGACAGAGAATAAAGAAGCTGAGCAAAAGAGAGACAAACTACTATTGGACCACAAGGGAAGAATTCGAGTTAAGTGACACCATAAGATGAAACAAAATTAGAATAATTGGGATTCAGAAGAAGAAGAAAAAGAGAGAGGGGCAGAACGTATATTAGAGTGAATTATAGTAGAAAATTTCCCTAATATAGCAAAAGGAACAAGTATCAAAATCCAGTTCTTCTCAAAATCAATAAAAATAGGTCCACACCCCGTCATCAAAGAGTAAAACATACAGGTCTTAGTGACAAAGAGAAAATCCTGAAAGCAGCTCGGGACAAGATGTCTGTAACATACAATGGTAGAAATATTAGACTGATAGCAGACTTATCTGCAGAGACCTGGCAGGCCAAAAAGAACTGGCATGATATATTCAGAGCACTAAATGAGAAAAATATGCAACCAATAATTCTATATCCAGCCAGGCTACCCCTGAAAATAGAAGGAAAGATAAAAAGCTTCCAGGAAAAACAAAAATTAAAAGAATTTGTAAACACCAAACCAGCCCTACAGCAAATATTGAAAGCGGTCCTCTAAGCAAAGAGAGAGCCTAAAAGTAGTAGATCAGAAAGGAACAGAGACAATATACAGTAACAGTAACCGTACAGGCAATACACTGGCACAAAATTCAAATCTTTTTTTTTTTTAAAGATTTTATTTATTTATTTATTTATTTGACAGAGAGAGAGAGAGAGAGAGAGCGAGCGAGCGCACAAGTAGGCAGAGAGACAGGCAGAGAGAGGGGGAAGAGGGCTCCCTGCTGAGCAGAGAGCCCGATGCAGGGCTCAATCCCAGGACCCTGGGATCATGACCTGAGCCAAAGGCAGAGGCTTTAACCCACTGAGCCACCCAGGTGCCCCAAAATTCAAATCTTTCAATAGTTACCCTGAATGGAAATGGGCTAAATGCCCCAATCAAAAGACTCAGAGTATCAGAATGGATAAAAAAACAAGACCCATTGATATGCTATCTGTAAGAAACTTACTTTAGACCCAAAGACACCACCAGATTTAAAGGGAGGAGGTGGAAAACCATTTACCATGCTAATGGACATCAAAAGAAAGCTAGGGTCACAATCCTTGTAGCAGATAAAATAGGTTTTAAGCCAAAGACTATAATAAGAGATGAGGAAGGACACTATATCATACTTAAAGGGTCTATCCAACAAGACCTAACAATTTTGAATATCTATGCTCCTAACATAGGAGTAGCCAATTATATAAACCAATTAATAACAAAATCAAAGAAACACATCTACAATAATAGTAGGGGACTTTACACCCCTCCTCATTGAAATGGACAGATCATCCAAGCAAAAGATCAACAAGGAAATAAAGCCTTAAATGACACACTGGACCAGATGGACATCACAGATATATTCAGAACATTCCATCCCAAAGCAACAGAATACACATTCTTCTCTAGTGCACATGGAACATTCTCCAGAAGAGATCACATCCTGGGACACATATCAGGTCTCAACTGGTACCAAAAGACTGGGATCATTCCCTGCATATTTTGAGACCACAATGCTCTGAAGGTAGAACTCAACCACATGAGGAAAGTTGGAAAGAACTTTAAAAAATGGAGTCTAAAGAGGATCCTACTAAAGAATGAATGGAACCAGGAAATTAAAGAAGAATTGAAAAAATTCATAGAAACAAATGAAAATGAAAACACAGCTGTTCAAAATCTGTGGGACATAGCAAAGGCAGTCTTGAGAGGAAAGTATATAGCCAAACAAGGCTTTCTCAAGAAACAAGAAAGGTCTCAAGTACATGACCTAACCCTACACCTAAAGGACCTGGAGAAAGACAGCAAAGAAAGCCTAAACCCAGCAGAAGAGAAATCATAAAGATCACAGCAGAAATCAACGCAATAGAAACCCAAAGAACAGTAGAACAGATCAACGAAACTAGGAGCTGGTTCCAAAGAATTCTTTCCAAAGAATTAATTCTTTCAAAAAAGAATAAGATTGATAAACCCCTAGCCAGCCTTATCAAAAAGAAAAGAGAAGGGACCCAAATTAATAAAGTCCAGAATGAAAAAGGAGAGATCACAACCAGTACCAAAGAAATACAAACAATTATAAGAACATATTACGAGCAATGATAAGCCAGCAAATTTGACAATCTGGAAGAAATGGATGCATTCCTAAAGATGAATAAACTACCAAAACTGAATCAAGAAGAAACAGAAAACCTGAACAGACCCATAACCAGTAAGGAGATTGAAGCAGTCATCAAAAATTTCCCAACAAACAAGAGCTCAGGGCCAGATGGCTTCCCAGGGAATTCTACCAAGCATTTAAAGAAGAATTAATACCTATTCTCCTGAAACTGTTCCAAAAAATAGAAGTGGAAGGAAAACTTCCAAAGAATTTTATGAGGCCAGCATTACCTTAATCCCAAAATCAGACAAAGACCCCATCAAAAAGGCAAATTATAGACCAATATCCTTGATGAACACAGATGCAAAATTTCTCACCAAAATACTAGCCAATAGGATCCAACAGTACATTAAAAAGATTATACACCACGACCAATGGGATTTATTCCTGGGCTGCAAGGTTGATTCCACATCTGCAAATCAATCAATGTGATACAATACACTAACAAAAGAAAAAATAAGAATCATATGATACTCTCAATAGATGCTGAAAAAGCATTTGACAAAGTACAATATCCTTTCCTGGTCAAAACTCTTCAATGTGTATGGATAGAGGGTACATATATCAATATCATCAAAGCCATCTTTGAAAATCCCACAGAAAATATCATTCTCAAAGAGGAAAAACTGAGAGCTTTTACTCTAAGGTCAGGAACACGGAAAGGATGTCCACTATCACCACTGCTATTCAACATAATACTAGAAGTCCTAGCCTTGGCAATCAGAAAACAAAAATAAATAAAAGTCATCGGAATCAGCAAAAAAGAAGTCAAACTCTCACTCTTTGCAGGTGATATAATACTTTATGTGGAAAACCCAAAAGACTCCACTCCAAAACTGCTATAACTCATACAGGAATTCAGTAAAGTATCAGGATATAAAATCAATGCATAGAAATCAGTTGCATTTCTATACACCAACAGCAAGACAGAAGAAAGAAAAATTAAGGAGTCGATCCCATTTACAATTGCACCCAAAACCATAAGATACCTACGAATAAACCTAACCAAAGAGGCAAAGAATCTGTACTCAGAAAACTATAAAGTACTCATGAAAGAAATTAAGGAAGATGGGGCGCCTAGGTGGCTCAGTCATTAGGCATCTGCTTTCGGCTCAGGTCATGATTCTAGTGTCCTGGGATCAAAACCCACACCTGGCTCCCTGCTCAGTGGGAAGCCTGCTTCTCCCTCAACCACTACCCCTGCTTGCGTTCCCTCTCTCACTGTGTCTCTCTCTGTCAAATAAATAAATAAAATGTTTTAAAAAAATTAAGGAAGACACAAAGAAATGGAAAAACATTCCATGGTCATGAACTGGAAGAACAAATATTGTGAAAATGTCTATGTTTTCTAAAGCAATCTACACATTTAATGCAATCCCTATCAAAATTGCATCAATTTTTTAAAAGAAACAGAATAAATAATCCTAAAATTTATATGGAATCAGAAAAGGCCCCAAATAGCCAGAGGAATGTTGAAAAAGAAAGCCAAAGTTGGTGGCATCACCAGTCCAAACCTCAAGCTCTATTACAAAACTGTCATCAAGACAGTGTCATACAGGCACAAAAACAGACACATAGATCAAAAGAACAGAATAGGGAACCCAAAAATAGACCCTCAACTCTATGGTCAACTAATCTTCAACAAAGCAGGAAAGAATGTTCACTGGAAAGACAGTCTCTTCAACAAATGGTGTTGGAAAAATTGGACAGTCACATGCAGAAGAATGAAACTGGACCATTTCCATATTCCACACATAAAAATAGACTCAAAATGGATGAATGACCTCAATGTGAGACAGGAATCCATCAAAATCCTTGAGGAGAACACAGGCAGCAACCTCTTCAACCTCAACTACAGCAACTTCTTCCTAGAAACAAGGGCAAGGGAAGTAATGACAAAAAGGAACTATTGGGACTTCATCAAGATCAAAAGCTTTTGTACAGCAAAGGAATAGTAAACAAAACCAAAGACAACTGACAGAATGGATGAAGATATTCACAAATGACATATCGATAAAGGGCTAGTATCCAAAATCTACAAAGAACTTATCGAACTCAACACCCAAAGAACAAATAATCCAATCAAGAAATGGGCAGAGGACATGAACAGATATTTCTGCAAAGACGATATCAGATGCCAACAGACACATGAAAAAGTGCTCCACATCACTTGGCATCAGGGAAGTACAAATCAAAACCACAATGAGATACCTCATAACAGTCAGAATTGCTAAAATTAACAAGTCAGGAATGGCGGATGTTGGAGGGGATGCAAGAAAGGGGACCCCTCCTACACTGTTGGGGGGAATGCAAGCTGGTGCAGCCACTCTGGAAAACAGCAAGGAGGTTTCCCAAAAAGTTGAAAATAGAGCTACCATATGACCCACCATTGTACTACTGGGTATTTACCCTAAAGATACAAATGTAGTGATCTGAAAGGGCACATGCACCTTAATGTTTATAGCAGCAATGTCCATGATAGCCAAACTATGGAAAGAACCTAGATGTCCATCAACAGATGAATGGATAAAGAAGTTGTGATACACACACACACACACACACACACACACACACACACACACATAATGGAATACTGTGCAGCCATAAAAAGAAATGAAATCTTGCCATTTGCAACGATGTGGATGGAACTAGAGGGCATTATGCTAAGCAAAATAAGTCAATCAGAGAAAGACCATTATCATATGAGCTCTCTGATATGAGGAATTTGAGAGGCAGAGTTGGGGGTTTTGGAGGGAGGTAAGGAAAAAATGAAACAAGATGGGATTGGGAG
The DNA here is from genome assembly GCF_020171115.1 of Neogale vison. Lineage (NCBI taxonomy): Eukaryota > Metazoa > Chordata > Mammalia > Carnivora > Mustelidae > Neogale > Neogale vison. The sequence goes on from NC_058091.1 coordinate 172,919,904, forward strand.
GGAGACAAGCCATAAAAGACTCTTAATCTCACAAAACAAACAGGGTTTCTGGGGGGATATGGACAGGGTGGTTGTGTTATGGACATTGAGGAGGGTATGTGATATAGTGAGTGGCTGTGAAGTGTGTAAGCCTGATAATTCACAGACCTATACCCCTGGGGCAAATAATACATATTATGTTAATAAAAATAATTTTTAAAAATCCTTTTTAATCTTCTTGGCAGGGTTAAGTCTCACTTCCTTCAAGGAGAATCCCCTGACAGGAATGTCTTCTTTCTCAGAATACCAATAACCTTTCATTTCTAATACAGAGCTCACTGTAGATCCTTTGGATTTAACTATATGTGACCAACCTTATACTTTCTCCTTGATTATGAGTTCCTGGTAAGAGGACTTTGCTTTATCTGTATCTGCAGCTCCCTCAATGACAACTATAGTACCTGACCCAGAATAATTATTTAGTAACTGTTAAATCATTATCCAGGCTATAAAAAAGAAAAATTCCTAGGATATGAATAGCTACAGTAATCCCTTCTGGAGAGCAACACAAATGCTTTTTCCAACAGTGACATGATATATCCCTTAGCCAGAGTAGCATCTGGCTGCAAAGGAGTTATGTTTTTCCTAAGCCACTTTTTCTATCTTCCCATGCATGCTTCATTCATGTTCAACAACATTCCTGCTAGCAAAGACCATCAATGCATGAGCTACAGGAGGTTGGAGTTGAATTCCAACCATCTTTTTCTCTTTTGTTTCTCTCTCCGTCTTGTGCAAAGAAAATTCAGTGGAAGACACATTGCTTGTTCTTTTGAGGGTAGCCATGCATTGCTATTGTAGCAAATAACAGCATGATAGCAAATTGCTAGGACGTCATGGGGGAAGGAAATCGGGGCTTTCTAGCGGACAAAGTATTATTTGTCTTTAAAAAAATGTTTTTTATACATCTGTAGAGACACTGGTATAGTTAAAAGATCAATTATAGGGCATGGCGGCACAAGACACCAGTATGCATACCAGCAGACTAACAAACGCTGTTTCTTCTGTCAGGTAACCAATCTGAATGCTTACACTGTAAAACATCCCTGAGATTATTTCTCAAGTCTCTGATGATGATTTCTGTATCTGATAACATATTATTGCTCACTTAGGAATAAATAAAAATTAAAACAGCTGCAAGAATTTCTACAACTTGTATTAAAAAGAAAGCCACAGGCACGAGGTGGAGTTACTTGCCTCCAGGACACAAACAAGACTTAACTGTAGTTTCAACCTTTCCAGGAGTGGACTTTCAAAACCAATCAATCTAAAATTTTCTGGTCAGCACCTGCGAGGTAATGTGTTGCATGGGCTCTCTCCATCCCTCAAAGAAGATGATATAATCCACCTAAAGAGACTCCCTGCCCTTCCCTCTAAGGAAAGGTGATCTTTCCGGAAACAATCCTTCCTTTTCTTTTGTTAGTAACTTCTTGCCCCACCTTCCTTCCTTCAGAATCTTCCATTTTGTACAACTTCTCTGAGCTCCCTTCTGCTTGCTAGATGGGATGTTGCCCAATTCATGAATTGCTTATTAAAGCCAATTAGATCTTCAAATGTACTTAAACTATTTAACATCTCTCAAGGACTATTAAAAGAATTTTTTTATATTCAGTCATGCAATCCTTACAATAGCTCTATGGGGGAAATACATTCATTTTTCAGATTAGAAAATGAAGCATGGTCTAATTTATCCAGGTTCCTATTTGGGCAAGTATTAGAATACACAGTTGGGCTCCAGTGTAAAAAGTGATCCACAGCTATGCAACTCAAAGTGTATTTCACAACCTGACAGCATCAGCATTTCCTGAAAGCTTGTCACAATTAAATAATCTCAACTCTGCCTCTCTAAAGCTACTCTCAGGTGATGATTTATAAATAAATGAAAATTTGAGAGGTATTCATCTAAAGCACATACCCTTTTACACTGCATCTCTAAGACTTCTAACTCAAAAACAGTCAAAGAACATGTACCAGAATTAATATCTGGTGTCTTATAGTTACCTTGAGATTATGTGTGTCTCCAAACTCAGAATAAGTCTTTTGTACTATGTTAACTAATGAAGACAAATGAGGATGAAAATAATTTTCTGACTCTACTCAGTGACCGAGTGGTATTTCTCAGTTTTGATTATAGTATTGTCTGTTACACAATTAAAAATTGAGATGCCAGAGTTCTCTTCATTTATTGATATAAACCATCAAAATCATTTCTGCATCAGTCAGCTCAAGAAAGACACATTCTGTTTTTCATAAGACAGAATGCATTTTAAAAGAGGAATAAGAAAAAAAGCAGGTGTTTCTTTTACTTAACTAAATTTATATTAAAATACATTTTCAAAGAAACATTGAAAATGAAATGCATATATCTAATCTGTTGCCATTAAATAACTAGTAAAATCTATATTTAGTATATGATCCCTCTTCTTTAAAAATAATGGTGCCCTTGCAAAAATCTGATGGTTTATTTCATTAAAGGGAATCGTATTCTGATGATGTGAATCATTTTTCCAAATAGATTCAAATAGATTATCTATTTTTTCAAATAGATTCAAATAATCATCATCATGATTTTTCTTCTTCTTCTTTTCTATTCTTTTTTTTTTCATTCAACAGATTTATTAAGCTCCAAAGTACCAAGTATAGTTGCTGAGGAAATAAGAAAAAATAGACAAAACCTCTGCCCTCAAGTGGCTTAGAGTTTAAACTAATATCATTTCTCCAGTAGCAAGTTAAGATAAGCTTACTAATGGTAAAGCAGAAATATCTCTCTATACAGGAAGATTCATATAATAGATTCTAGTAAATTTCTTTTGAGAACTTCAAAACAATATGCGTATTTGGTACATTTAAAGAGATGATCATAACAATCAATGAAGGCAGTGTCTAAAATAGCTGTTCTGCAAAATACTAAGTCAAGCTAAATTTCTTAAAAAACAACATTTAATTCTAAATATGTGTTGTAAAAGTTATTTTCTAATTAGTTAATTTGCACTAAAATTCTTAGTTTAAATTCATCTCTGCCAAATATTCCAGAATAACATTACCCACAGTTTTACTGTAACTATTTATATCTGTCTTTATATGATAATCACTAAACATAATGTTTATAGTTATATAATATGCTATTGTCTCTAAAACAGTTTACATTGTTCAATATATTCCAAAGGAAATATGTTAAATGAACACATATGAACAAGCATATTTTTACTGAAACTTGTGAATATCCTTGAATTATCTACTTTAACAAATTTGAAAAATGCAGAGTTTTATTTTGGAAGAGAGATAGTTATCCAAAACTAGGATATATAAACATGATCTATTCATATGTCCTGAGGTCACAAGCCTCAATATCTTTAAATATCCTCAATGAGTTTTGCTGATCTTGTATAGCTCAGCAGGGAAGCTACACACGTGGATACAAAGAAAAAAGTCTAAATACCTAAATAGAAAGTACTCAAAGGGTGAAAAAGAGAATCCTATTAAGCTTTAAATGGAAAATGAGTTTCAACTTTATTACTTTTTTTAAAGGACATTCTTGACTGAATGAGTGGGACCTTAACAGTCTGGCAAAAGTGAAAGAATGCTGCCATTATGTAGAGCCATAAACTTGTGTGGCTTCTCCTTTATTCCTCACCGAAGTATTCTACTTTAAATCTCCTTATCTGAAAAACACTGAAAAACTTAATTTCATCCCCTAAAGCATCTATGGGTTTTGAAGGACCATAGGCCAGTCCAAACCCAAACAATTTCACTTAAAATGTAGGTTAAGGATATGAATAGGCAACACCCACCCGCCAACACACACACCCTTGCACATCAACAATGGTGATACCCATATTTGTCTTTCAGTTTAGTAAAATACAGACAGTGTTGTAAGCATGTGTGGAAAGTGTGGAACTTTCATAACATTTTATTGGCACTATCTTTTTGGAAGATATTTTCGTGGAATCTAATAAAATGTTAAATGCACATGTTCTTTGAACCTCAATATCACTTCCAAAAATTCATCCAATAAAACACTGACAAACATGCAATATTTCTGTACAGATCACTGGTGTTTGTAAGTAATGTATGTTTTTTAAAAAAGAATGAGATAAATTTATGTGTATTGATAAAGGAAACCTTGGGTTCCATTTAACAGAAAAAGCAATCCATTGGTACTAAAAAGTTAGTATTCCACTTTATATACTTATATCTCTTGGTATAGATTCTTGATTATGCTTATAAAAATTCTTGAAACAAACACAAAAAATGCAAAATGCTTTCATGTGGAGAGTGGGACTGGGGGCTGTCAAACAGGAGGGGGCTTGGTTTCTTACTCTATGCTTCTGTATTTCATCATGTTTTTTGAGACAAGCATTCATTCAGAGTACAGAAAAACATGATAAACTAATGATAAATTACCAAAAGGTCATGTCTACCCATAAACGCTATCCCTGTCTCTTTTATTAAATCTTTCAATGACACTGCAGTGCCATCAAGATAAAAACCTTGGAAATCAGTCAGAAAAGAGAAATAATGCAGCAGAAACTGAAGGGAGCAATAGGCAGAAATAAACAGCTACTGAAAATAAAATAAAAATAGATAATAGAGGCAAATATATTTTCAATCACTCTCATACCTCAAAAACAAAATAAAAGGGAAGAACAGCAACAAGCCTCTGCATGGTCCAAAAGACATATGTCCCTTGCCACCTGGGCATTACCTTGATCACTGACACATCAAACATCATTGCAACCTATCATTTCTTTGTCTTCCTTGCCTGTACATTGTGGTTCTTTGAGGGCATAAACCACAATTTATGTATTTATTTGGGGGGTACATCCTCTAGATACCTGGCACATGGTAGAATACTTACCATGTTACTGTAAATAAATGAATGATTCATTTATACCCTGCATAGAGCAAATAGCAAAAAGGAAAGGCGTACTTCCTTCAGAGAATGTCTTGGAGAGAAAAAAAGAGCCACAGTTATTTCAAATCCTGATGTACTTAATGATTTAGGAAACCAAAAGTTATTAATCTGGGCCTAGGGTTCTGAGAGTTATTATGTTATAGATATATTTATTAAATAATCATATTATAATATGCACTTTTTCTGTCCATTAGGGTGTGAGGTCATTAAGGGCTAGATCTTAACTCTTTCTATGTCCCTAGTGCCAAATAATACAACTGCCAAGTAAGAGACGTTCATTTGTATTTGTTAAGTTGAAATGAATTGTACAGAAAATTAAGGGACTGTATAAATATTAAATGTTTATTCAAGCCAATAGTATATTAACTTTAGATAAATGTTATGACAGAATAATCATATGTATTATATGTATGTGTACTTTAAAGCATTATGGTACTTTAAAGCTTTAAACTTAAGGTACGGTACTGAAGGTACATTAATTACATATATAGACTATCATATTTTGTATAAGGAATATATTGCCAATTTATGTAGTATAGAGCATTATTTTAGTTTTGTAATGACTAGAAGTATGTGGTTGCTGGGTTGGGTCTTCAATAATGTAACATGATGGGGTGCCTGGGTGGCTCAGTGGGTTAAGCCTCTGCCTTGGGCTCAGGTCATGATCTCAGGGTCCTGAGATCGAGTCCCGTATCGGGCTTTCTGCTCAGTAGGGAGCCTGCTTCCTCCTCTCTCTCTCTGCCTGCCTCTCTGCCCACTTGTGATCTCGGTCTGTCAAATAAATATATAAAATCTTTTTTAAAAAGTAACATGATATCGGTGAGAACTCTAATTTATCAGATAACAAATTCTTAATATCATGAACTTCAATTTTAGTACTGCTCTGCAAAGGACCACTTTCTTTGGCCAATTTATTTCATAATTAGGTTTGAAGGAATAAAGCAAACTAAAAGGAGTATTAGTGAACTAGCAATATTAGTAACAAACATTTCTGTAGCTATGATTAGGGGTTAGCATTTCTTCCACACACACTTGACACTGATTATATCATTTCCATTTTTCAAATGCAGAGACCAAGTCACAAAGAAGATTAGTAACTAGCCAAAGTTCACAAATCTACTAAGTGGCAGCATCCACATTTGATGGCAGTCTGACAGTTCGGCTCTGGAGAGTATGTTTTTACCCACAGAACAAATTTTTCTCCTTAAATCTCATATAACAAAGAGTTCTTATGATGGCGGAAATATGTGGCCATTCTACAATGTTCTAAGTTTACTACATTAAATCTGCTATTTTATGTGTATGTCTCTCTCTCTCTCTGTGTGTGTGTGTGTGTGTGTGTGTGTGTGTCTAGTTAGGATTTCTGTACAGCTATTTAATGTATGTGAGACAGAGAGGGTGAGGGTTGGATGAAGGGACGAGAATGGCTAACTTGTAGCATGCCATTATGCCTCAGGAGAGAAAAGGAATCAGTTAGTTTTGTTCTAGGGCATCATCATGACAGATTTTTTTTTTTCTCCTACATATTAAAATCCAGACCGAATGCTAGGTTAGAGAGGCCAATAAATATGCCCACTACTTCCCTGCCTTTTGATCACTGACTTCACCTGAGAGCTTGTGACCGAGGCAGAATTTCAGATAACCACCCCACACCAACTGAACTAGAATTTTTATTTAAACAAGATCCCAGTGTTAGGAGATTTTTCTCTATGGGCATCTCATATGTCATTTCTTCTAGGAAGAAGCATTGAGAGCTCTTGTTTTCAAGGGTCCCTGTACAGCACACAGGCTTGAAAGGCAGAGATGGTATCTCCCTCCAGAGTAGAGGAGTAAATATGTTTGCTATTGAGGTTACTAAAGGTCATGTCTCCCTTGAGAACAATGGTAGAGCAGATTTGTTTGCATCTCTCCCAAAGATTAAAATTTCCTACGTCCCACATTATTCAGGGCTGATGCAAACCCAGAGCCTAGGCAGCAGCCTCCCCTGGGCTACTCTGCATTGCCCCACAGGACTTGAAGAGCAAGGAAAACCAGTGTGAATATAAACTTCATGCTGTCTGCTGGATACTGAGTAATAAATTCTTTTGTCTCTGGACCATGAGCCTTATGTCTTCTGGCAGCATAAATGAAACTGGGCAAGGTTAACCTCTTGGCTTGAAAGTAAGGTAAAACCACACCCTCTTCATGACTGTTGACACCTAGGTATTTGTATGCACCTTAAAGTCTGACAAACACTCAGCCTACCTCCTTTCAAAGTAGCAGATAAATAAGCACAGTGGGTGCACTTAAACGCAAGCCCATACAAGCATTGTTTAAAAGAAGGTTGTGCGTGTTTTAGTACACTGACTCAAGATTGATGTAGTGACACAGCTGGATAGCTCAGCTTTTCCAAGTCCATTTTACTGGGGGAGGGGATGATTTTTTTTGGGGGGGGAGGGGGAAGCTCTTACTTCAATTCTGCCAGCATAAGCATAAATTCAAAATTTAAAAAAACACATGACCCCTAATTTCCTGCATTCATGTACCTGGTATGTGGTCTGACATTGAAATTGTGCACTAAGAGATCGCATCCATGCATGGCATCCATTCCCATCCATAAGAATAAACACAAATCACCCTGGACACTTCCCTTGTTTAAAACCTCTCATAAAGAAAGACTTTGACATTGCATGAGAGATGCTACCTAAAGACAAACTTCTTATCTTCTCCTCAACTTCAGTTTTTACTAAGTAGTATTTAGAAAGAAGATTTTTTTCTTTTTTAGAAAAATTTCCTTTCTATATCCCTGATTCTGCACATCAGCAGATAGCTCCACCATTATTTCCTACCTCTCTTGAATACCCCCAAATAAATTTGTTGACATTCCTTCTTGAGTTTTATTCATTCCTCCTGAGAAGAGGGACTTGTCTGACCTGGACAATAGGAGGAGCCTCATTCCATTAGTGCACAGCTGTGGGTGGGGCCAAGTAAATTCTTGGAGGAGGACGCTCCCTTAGGTTTGTGCCCCTTCTCCTACTGCCCACCTCATGGATCAGAGACGGTAAGCCCCACTGCCCTCCAACTCCTGCTTGTAGCCAGGCATGTTCTGAGAAGGTAAGATCAATTCAAGGTGGAAATGGTTCAAAGAGCATTACCCAATCCATCTTTACCAGCAATACTTATGATACTCTTAGATCCTAGGTCCTAGTTGGGCTTCTTGTTCTATTCATAAGGTATCCTCCAAAATCATTCCAAATCTTCATCCTCATTATGACTTATTATTACTATATTATATGTTCCTGATAATCCAGGAAGTGGATCACTTACTAAAAAGTTAGAAGGGAAAGCAGAAAAAGTGCCTGAGAAACAGTAAAGACTTATTTATTTTGCCTGCTAAAAATGCTGAGGGATACCTCCTGTGAGAAGATGAAGCACATTTTCTAATTCTCTGATGTGACAAAGTTCCAAGATAAGTCAGGCTGTTCCTGTCCAAAATTCCTATAAGGGGAATTTATAGTCTGACTAGTTTATCCTGAGAACAGATTTCAGATAAACTCCCAGGCACAGAGAAAGAAGAAAGAAAATGATAGCTGGGAAAACAGATGTCACAGAGGCTCATAGAAGGGAATGGGCTGCCATACTTTTAGGGAGCGGTAGTTCACAAAGGGCCAGTTCACAAAGGGCTCAGGGATGAGTGCGGGGCACACAAGGAAAGCATCATACCCACAGGGTAATGTCTGCAACTCCACCCAGAAGGGAGAAATTAAGTCAGACACTAAACACTGCAGGAAAATCACACTGGGGTGGGGCGTTGAGGATATAGACAAAGAGGACCCAATTCAGACACCCAAAACTTGGACTCAGTTTTAAGGCTCACAAATTCCATCTGTGTGTAAATCACCATTTCTTCATCTTTAGAACACAAGGGGACAGACTTGATTATCTTTCAGTCCCCACGCCCCAGCTCTAACATTCTACAGTTCTATGAAAAAATGTGTACTTCTTAATCTTTGGTATTAGTACTTTTAGACCTTTGACAGCAAAGTGAAAGAGAACCTGTATATCTAAAGAATCTATGGAGGCAAAATAAGTGAGAGGTCAAAGTGCACCAATGTGGCTCCCAAAATTCTCTCTCTTATTAACCATGACCATCAACTCAGGTGATCTCTGTAAATTGAGCAGTGGTGAAAACAGGAGGAAGGTCCTAAAGATCTCCCAAGTCAAATAAATTACATGAATGAAATAGAACCCTGAGATATGATTTTGTAAAATAATGCCCACGTCTTCTTATAAAAAAAAATACTGTCTATAAAATGGTCATCTGGAACTCTGTTTAGAAGACGAAGAGGATGGAAGTAGCTTCTTCATTAACCAACACAACAGTACTCGTGAAAATTTGTATTTCTTGAAGCATTGTTTCTAAGGTGAATTTCTAAGTCTCAGAGTCTGTAAAAATTTTCACTAGATCACATTAGAAGAACAAGAAATCTTCCATCCTAATCCAAGTCTCTCCTAAAGTAGCTAAGGCAGGGAATCTATTTTCACTCTTTCTAGGGTGACAAGCTTCATCAATGAAAATATTAGGAGATGTCTACTCAGAACTTCTGCCAGGAATATTTTACAGACTGAGCAGTTTGCCCCTAAAAAAATAAAAACTAAAAACTAAACAAATAAAACTTGGGAGTTTCTCTGAAACAGCAAAGGAAACTTGATTTGGCATGCCCTTGTTTCCTGAATAGTCATAAGCTTATCTTTAGAACCAAAATCAATGCTGAAAGGTCTCAGGTTGCTTGGCTGAGACTTTTGCTCCTGACTACAAAAACGAGATGACACCTGCATATTATCTCCTCGCCGAAATGCAAATTCTTCTTTGGGATCTTTGTCTGGCATGTCCTATTTAATTTTGCAAGACATGCACACACACACACACACGCAAATACAAATAAGTAAAATCACAAAGTGTTACATAACCGCTTCCTTTCTGGGCATGGGGTTCCAAGTCTCTCTAGCTAAAACGAATTCAACTGTTACTTGCTGATGCATGAATTATAAAGCTACACATTGTAACTGCTCAGTAATGAAGTTACAGGGGTTAGAACCCTACCTTCACCCTGGATGAGCTCCTCCACTTGCCTGTGAAAATCCACGTTGATTCTTCTCTACTGATGATCAAGCAGGACTCAGAGGGCTATTTTTGCTCCCTTTTCAATGCATTCTTTGCTCAGAAGTCCCTTTCCTAAAATTTACATAAAAACAGACAGTTATTTTAACTTGATTAAATGGAGAATTTTTTATGGTTATTATTTCTGAGCCCAATGCAAACTTTCACAAACATGCTCATTTACCAGGGATAATTATGTGCGTTTTCTCCTTTAATGAAAGATAAATAATTTGGCAGCCTTGCTTCACATATTTTTCTATTTCAATACAATTCATTGTTTGCTGGCGTGTTCTTTATTCTGGTACTAGTTAGTGTGCAGAATGAAGGAGTTTTCTTTAGATCAATTGTGCTGGTTTTCTGTAAGGCACTGCTGTTCATACAAGGTTTATAAAAGACCATTAAAGGCTGATATTACATTAGGTTCTGCTCATAATGATGTAGCTCTTTGTTTACAACTTACATAATTTGCTGTAGTAGCAAAGCTTCATCAAACTGGGACAAAAGGAATAGAAAGTACATTTCTGAGAACCTATTAGAAGGGACAAGCTTTGACCAGCTCTAGCTTTCATTGTGTTTCTTTGAACTGATACAGGAGCCATGTTCCCAGGCCTTACTCTGGAAGAGCAATGATTTGTTGTTTGATTTGTTGTTTTATTAAATGACGTGTGTGTGTGTATGTGTGAGTGCGTGCGTGCAGTTAGTACTTTAAAGGTTAAACCCCTATAGGAAAAATACAGGAATATATGGTTTCAAGTTACTGGCTAGTACCTGTCATAAGCTCCCACTTAGGTCTGAATTGAGACAGGATTCTACATGCAAAAGAAACATTTGCATGTACTGTAGGCATACAGTTGAACTGAAGAGACAGAAATCTGCCTATTGTCCAATTTATTTCTCTCAACACCAGAGCTGTCCAAAGAACTTTCTATGAGGATAGAAACAATTCTGTGTCTGCTTTGTCCAGTATGGTAGCCACTTGTCTCATACAGCTATCAAGCACATCAAATATGTTACTGAAGAATTTAATTTTTAACAGTTAATTTTGATCTAAATTAAATTTAAATACCTATATGTGGCTAGTGGCTGTTATATTGGACAACAGACTTTTTATTAATAAGGAGGGTAGGAGCAAAATGCTCAGTTTGCTCAACACCAAATGACATCAACTACCTCGTGTCTAGTTGGATCTGACCTGAAGTCTTGTATGCGACAGTCTGCAGTCTCACATTATGTGCAGTGAAGGAGTTATGAAGCTGAATGGAAAGAGGAGGATGTCTCATTTTCCTCCTCCATCAGGAAATCAGGACCAAATTAGTTTGGCTGGCAGCCAATACCACTCCACTATGAAACCCAAGTTGTGTTTGGAACTCTTCACTATTACTACATCACCGCCTTCTACCACCTCCTCCTTTAAGTATGTGTATTTAAATCACACTCTGACTACAGTATGGTTACTAAGAGTAGGGTGGGAAGGAAGAACACTTCCCTTACAATCTGTTCTATATCAAAGGCAGGGTGATATTTTCTAAATGCAAACCATACTCACAATTTCATAATCTAATCTCTACTTGGATATCACAAAGGTGTGTCTGAATGCCTATATTTTTAAAGATTTTGTTTATTTATTTGACAGACATCATAAGTAGGCAGAGAGGCAGGCGGCGGGGGGTGGGGGAAGCAGGCTCTCCGCTGAGCAGAGAGCCTGATGCGGGGCTCAATCCCAGGACCCTGGGATCATGACCTAAGCCGAAGGCAGCGGCTTAACCCACTGAGCCACCCAGGCGCCCCTGAATGCCTTTTAACATGATAAAATACCCACATACAATACGACAGAATACTTAATTTCTCCTTAGACCCATTCTTCTTTTTTAAAGAAGATTTATTTAGTTTTATTTACTTTTAAAGATTTTACTTATTTGTCAAGAGAGAGAAGGAAAGAGAGAGAGAGCATGCACAAACAGGGAGAGGAGTACAGGGGATCTGCAGAGGCAGAGGGAGAAGCAGGCTCTCTGCTGAGCATGGAGACTGATGTGGGACTTGATCCCAGGGCCCTGGGATCATGATCTGAGCTGAAGGCAGAGGCTTAAGTGACTGAGCCAACCAGGTACTTCTAGATTTATTTATTTTAGAGAGAGAGAGAGCGCACATGTGCGAGTTAGGGGAGGGGCAGAGGCAGAGAATCTCAAGCAGACTCTCTGCGGAGCATAGAGCTGGATACACAGCCGATCTCACAACCCTGAGACCAGGACCTGAGCTCAAACCAAGAGTTGGATGCTTAACCAACTGAGTCACTCAGTTGCCCCTCCTCAGACCCATTCTTCTCTCCATCTTTTCCATCTCAGTATATAACCCCACCATTTATCCAGTTACACAGGCCTAAAAAAGATCAGTTTTCTACCCGTCTTCACCCTACCCACATCCTACAGCTAATCCATCAGCAAGCCTTATTGGTTCCCCCTTCAAAAGTATGTCTAGAATCTGATCCTCCTCCACAAACCACTATCCTTCTATCCTTGCTTCTCCCCTTTTATCCTCCTGATAGTCGTAATCTGTGACCCACGCTTCTTGGTGGGAAGACACTTTTAAATATGCCAGGTAAGGCCTCTAGTTCTAAGCCAAGACTACCTTTACCAACCCATATAGGCTCTCGTCCTATCATGGTATCTCTTCCATAGGCTTCTCACTATTCTTTAAACACCCTAAGCCCATATCTTCCTTGAAGCCTTTCACCTACTCTTCCCAAGATGGAATGCTCTTCCCCACATTGTCCCATAGCTAATCTGCTAACCTTGGTTTTCAAGATCAACATGGCTGGTCATTCTTTATCCCTTTACTCTACTTAATGTTCTTTATAACACATGTCATTACATGACATTGTATCACTATATCATTGTATCATTTCTTAACTATTTTTCTTGGCTTTTCCTATGAGAAAATGTTTCCATGAAATCAAAGATCTTGCATGTCTTACACAGATCTCATTCTAGCACACAGAACAGTAATAAACACTTAATAAATGCCCAAGTATTTGTTAAATAGATTAATGTGATTATGCCACTCACACAAACACACAGGCTCAGTGAAACACTGATGTAGGCAGAGATGCACATGCCATGGGTATAACAATACTACATGGACACACCTCAAAAGACACACATGCCTCATAAAGAAACACACTCAAACTCCTTAAAACATTCAGACACTTCTCCTTCCTCCACATTAAAATAGTTTTGGTGTACCCACCATTTGGAAGGTTCCTCTTTCCTCTTACCTAACTTTATTTCCACTCATCATTCATAGGTTAGAACAAGAAGACTTTCCACATGGGAACACTTGCTGGACTCCCTAAAAGATAGACTCTTCTTATTTAAGCTTGAGACATTCATGAATGGATAAATAGATGAAAGACTATCAGTGATGCTGCTTACGGTTATTGGGCCTCTGAGCACTGCTGAGTATTGAAAGTATATCTTCACTTGATGCTGCAGTATTTCAAAAGTAATTAGAACTCATGTGCAGTTAAACATGAGTCACATTCCCCCAAGTGCAAGGGATACAGTCAGAGAGATGGAATGGACCAGCAGGCTTTGCATGCTTTCCATCACCATAATGGTGACAGAGATAAAGATGGCATTGCAGAAGTTACCAGTGTTTCTATTTACCTACTGATATTTACTGTGTTCCCCCAGGAAAGCCAGTAACATCATTTACTTCAGATAAGGTAGGGTTGACAATGCGCTGAACATTAAAAGGAAAAGCACCTGGATAAAACGAAAACAACACTATGTCCTGGCAAGGAGAAGAGACGGATGGGCTATAAATAAATGTGAGTTCATTAAACATCAGCAAACAACTATGGCAAGGATTGGCATGGTGTGCACTATGTCATTTTCATGAGCATATTTTCTAAATATCATTTCCAAAAAGAGTACATAAGAGAAGGTTTTTAGGAAAACCATTTTAAGAGGCATATCCTGAAATGTGAGGATTCAGATTTCTTCAAGTACCAATTAGTTCAATAGCTACTTACTCACTTATTCGAAAAGGAGAGAAGCATGCTTCTGTAATTTTAGAATCTGTCAGATAGCTCAGCAACTAACTCACAAGTCAATGAATAAACTCCTTTAGGTAACACTGGTTCCCTATTGATGTGGGATTCTGAGATTTTAGAGAAGTTTGGGGAAGGAGGACCAAACTCCCAATATCCATTTTGTTCATGGGAACAAAATGCATTCGGACTCTGCTGCTCACTAATTGTATAGCTCCCCACATATTGAAAGGGAAAATCTGTGGGTCCTCAAGTAATGGGAAGCCAAAAGCCAGAGCATCTGACATACAACACAATAAGGCCAAGTGCTACATTAGACATGGACTCAGCTTGTGTCTCTCCTGTCATCCTTAATTAATTCTGAGTGAATCTGCCTTACACCCATAAAGGGTTTATTCTGACTTATCTATATTTTACTTATGATTTCTCCTGCCTGTTCTGCAGCCAGACAGCTACCTCTCCACTTGGCTGTGCCTCTCACACAAACATAGTTGTGCCCGCACTCATCAGCACAACAGCAATTGCTGGATCACCAAGAAGCTGACAGTGACCTTCCCTGAGCATCCTCTGATTCAGTGACTTCTGGATGGCTCAGGAGCTCTCAAAAAGAAGCAAACAATAACACTGTTGAAACTTTCTAGCATAAGAAAGCAACTTAACAGTGTCCTATGAGATACATGAAGATAACATAGCTTAGCTTTTTTTTACCCATCCCAAAGTTTATACTGAATTGTAAAACATAAATTCCAAACTTACTTTTGAAGGTTCTAAGTTGAATCTTTGTAGATGGATATCTCAAGAAAAGCAAGCTTATTTTTCAAAACAATTTTGGTTCTCTTTAACATAGATACGTTTTAACTTAATAAAATTTATTATTCAGGCACATTTCTATGTAGATGGATTTAACAGCATCTGTTCTCAACACTTTTATACTTCAGGGACAAAAAAAGAGAAGTGAATATACTACTATGTTACAAAACCATAAGTGCTCTGATAAGGCAAAAGCAGGGCTTAAGTTAAAGTCATGACACTCCATCTTCAATCAAGAAATTCTTCTTCAAGGGGGCACCTAGGTGGCTCAGTGGGTTAAAGCCTCTGCCTTGGCCTCGGGTCATGATCTCAGGGTTCTGGGATCGAGCCCTGCATTGGGCTCTCTGCTCAGTGGGGAGTCTGCTTCCTCCTCTCTCTCTCTGCCTGCCTCTCTGCCTACTGGTGATCTCTGTCAAATAAATAAATAAAATCTTAAAAAAAAAAAAAAGAAATTCTTCCTCAAAAAAGTGCTCTTTCAGGGGCACTGGGTCACTCAGTTGGTTAAGTGTCTGCCTTTGGCTCAGATCATGATCCGAGTGTCCTGGGATCGAGCCCCACATCAGGCTCCCTGCTCAGTGGGGAGTCTGCCTCTACCTCTGCCCCTCCCTCTGGCCCTGCGTGCTCTCTCTCTCTCATACTCTCTTTCAGATAAAGAAATAAATTCTTTAAAATTTAAAAAAAGGTGCTATTTCAACAGAAATGTGACCTAAGCCTTTGGGTCAGGCAAGCAAAGGGGAGGTTAACCAAAGGGAAAGCAGGCAGGAAAAGATCAAGATAGAATGGTATATCATCTTGCATCAGGAATATCAAAATGTAACAACATTCTGAAACCTTCGTAAACACCGGGATAAGAAAAAATGATCAAAGCAGACTCAAAATTGCCATTTCCACATGGAGAAAGAGGATAAACATACATGATTTTTCCATTGATTTAACTGTCCTATAGCTGAGGTTTGTGGTAAGATGAGGTCAAGTTTGATTTATGAGATTATATTTAAATTGCTTCCTGAGGTAATGACAAGAGACAGGTAGGAGAATGTTAATATAAGATATATTTAAGAGACAGAATTTAGACCTTGACTCTTCAACAAAACATAAAAACACAAAATCTTTAGCATCAAATAATTTGGCAAGTGAAATAGGGTTTACATCAAAGATAATTGAGGCCAATGAAGATAAATATGCCAATGTGTTATATTCTGTCTTCCTTACCATATGCAAATATCTATTTCTTAAATCAACATTTATTTCCTATAAGATACTTGGCTAGGCACAAAGATTTTTTAAATGAGCAAAATCAAGTCATTTTTTTTTCCAAAAAAAGGAGTAGATGAGACAAATAAGGATTTTAATGCCATGAAACACCTTTTATGATAAAGGATGACACAAGGAAATTATGAGAGCCAGGAATACAGAACAAGAGTTTTGCAGCTCCTTCTTAAGAAGAGCTCGCACTTAGACTTTCTTAAATAACCCTTGGGTGGGCAAGCTGGGGAGTGCCTTTTAGGCTGAGGGACGATCATGGGCAAGCACAAAAGAGATAACAATACAGACTTAGGGGCTAAGTATAGTTTGTGGGGATAGCAGGATGTGAGGCTCAGTAAATAAGGAGCAATAAGATCAGCAAGACAAATTTGTCATGTTGGAGTTTCCTATCTTATAATCAATATGGCGCCATTGAAGGAATGTGAAGATAGGAAGCACCATGATCAGAACTGCATTTTTGAGACTCACTCAATTGTAATGTAATATCTAAACTGGATTATCCAAAGGGCAAACAGAAGTGGGGATTCAGGTCTCCCTTTTATCTCTTTAGACTATTTAATTGTTTTCTGAGGTATTTGTGATTGGAATAGACAGTAGAGTATGAGTTGGAGAAGACAGGCGGTAAAATGAACAGAAATTGTTGGAAATAGGCAATGGGTTCACATAAACTCTCACCTAAAATTCAGGACTCACTCCTACTCTGACTAATATAAATACATTCATGAGGAAGATGGAATAATGTATTTGAAATAATAACTCTGTGTCAGCTTATATGGCTGTACAAAATTACCACTAATTTAAATGGCCAGTAATTAAATGATGTTATTTCTCCTTTAGGAACTGACAGGAAATGAAAGCAGGCAAGCCTACACATATCCACACACATGAATACACACACGTGCACACACACACACACAAACTACAGAAAAAGAAGTACATGTCAGGGTGGGAGGAACCTTAAATAAATCCTATAAACCATTCAGATTTTTTTAAAAAGATTTTATTTATTTGACAGAGAGAGATCACAAGTAGACGGAGAGGCAGGCAGAGAGAGAGGAGGAAGCAGGCTCCCTGCTGAGCAGGGAGCCCGATGCGGGACTCGATCCCAGGACCCTGAGATCATGACCTGAGCCGAAGGCAGCAGCTTAACCCACTGAGCCACCCAGGCGCCCCCCATTCAGATTTTTTTTTTAAGTAGGTTTTCCTCACCCAGCACAGACTCCAGTGTGGGGCTTTAAATCAAGACCCTGAGGTCAACACCTGAGATCAAGACCTGAGCTAAGATCAAGAGTTTGATACCTAACCGACTGAGCCACCCAGGCACCCCAACAATTCATATTCTTTTTCTTTTTTTAAAGATTTTATTTATTTATTTGACAGACAGAGATCACAAGTAGGCAGAGAGGCAGGCAGAGAGAAGGGGGAGCAGGCTCCCTGCTGAGCAGAGAGCCCGATGTGGGGCTCGATCCCAGGACCCTGGGATCATGACCTGAGCCGAAGGCAGAGGTTTTAACCCACTGAGCCACCCAGGCGCCCCATTCAGATTCTTATAGGACTGTATAAATCACTTTCCCATATACCATTTGGTATATTATGACTAAAACAGAAATCTCAGGCAAATCAGAGTAAAATCCTAAAAAATACAAAGGTCTACAGGTAAAGAAAGTTTTTAAAATAAGGGAAGGTTGATAGAGCAAAATCTGCTGAATAATTTTCCACAACATGGAGCAAAAGAAGCAGGCATTTTACCCTTTCCATCAGGCAAAGAAGAAAACAATCCAGCAAGCAACAGTGAACTAATATGCAGTTAAATAAACAACCAGAAAGAAACACTGCTGTTCAAATGCTTTTTATATAGCTCAACCAAGCTGAGTGGCTTAGAACTCGAGAAGGAAGTGCTAAATATGTAACAGCCTGGGGCCTCAGTGGACCCAAATAATAGTTATTTCTGAGTAGGTCAAGCAAGAGTCAATAAAAAAGAAAGCAGGAATAAATGGTGGGTTCATAGCAGGCTAATAATGCCCTTCTGGGATAAGCTTGGGTTTCAAATTGCCAGAATCAAATACTTACGTTGCAAATACTTTATTATAGACCACCATTTCTGGAAGTATCAGTTGAATAGCAAAGAAATTGATAAACTCTGAAAACCGGAATCATCTTTAATACAGACTCTCCAAGTCAGTGTTTTCCAACATGGGTAGAAAAAGCACTTGCAATTAAATTGCAGAGAAATTTATTAAATATAGATTCTTAGGTACTACCTCAGACTATACCAAATCACCATAATTTTTTAAGTGAGAACCGGGAATTAAACTTTTTATTAAACTTCCCAATGGTTCTGTCTTCAAATATATAAAAACTGTTTTGCTTGTGTTGTTTTTCATGTTTTTTGTTTTGGGGGGGTGTTATGGTTTTTGTCTTATTTTCAAGTGCCATAGTTCATTCATGAATGTCTGGATAGATGAATTCATCGATAGGTAGAGGGAGTTGGATGGGCAGGTAGATGGATGGATGGATAGGGAGGTGAATGGGTGGGTGGATGAATGGATGGAGGGAGGGAGGGTGAATAGGTGGACTGATGGGTTGATGGATGCATCAATGGATGGATAGCCAGCCAGCCAGCCAGCCAATTCTCGACGAAAAATTCCTTTTCTTTTGCCATAAGCAAGAGCTTAAGTGCTTAACGGACACCATACTAAAAACATAGACTGTTTAGAAAGCAGGGATTTTTTGAGATAGAACAAACATACATGCCACACTTAGGTAATATGAGAGGTAGCTTATAGTCCAGTGCCAAATTGTATGGTAAAACTCATGCTCCCAAGGCCAACCAAAAGATGGACTTGTTGGGGTGCCAGGGTGGCTCAGTGGGTTGAGGCTCTGCCTTCAGCTCAGGTCATGGTCTCAGGGTCCTGGGATCGAGCCCCGCATCGGGCTCTCTGCTCACTGGGGAGCCTGCTTCTCCCTCTCTCTCTGCCTCCCTCTCTGCCTATGTGTGATCTCACTCTCTGGCAAATAAATAAATAAATAAATAATCTTTAAAAAAAAAAAAATAGATGGACTTGCCCATGACTCCTTCTACTCTCTGGCTTGCCTACATCCCTTCAAGTAGTTAAGGATATGATATAGTAATCTATCAGTAACTCACTAGGATTTACTAGGTAAACCCTTTTACAAATTCCATAATAAAACATTTGTTGGAGACTTTGGGGGTAGTTTCATTTATACATTTCCTCAAAATGATGAAAATGTTTTGTTTTCTGGTGGGAGAAAATGCAAAATAACAATAAATGCATACACTTGGTAGAATATTATGTAAACAAGCTCTTCAGGGTCAAGTAGTTCCTTCTCTACTAAGACTATGAATCTCTTACAAATATCCTGGTGCTACAGTGGAACTGGGCGTCTGATGAAACCAGCAGGCGAGTGGGGTCAGCTTTGCAGGGTGATGACAGTTATCAATGAAACACTACAAGACTTGATAGGCTTGTGAAATACACCATGATGCAAATCCTGAAACCATCAACTCGCCTAATTACTGTGAAATCCATCTCAACAGACCATGTATAGCGTGAAACTGAATATGAAGGTGGTGAAATTAAAGCTACAAAACATGTTTGTAAAGACATATACATAATTTACCAACCTGCTCTAATTTATATCAGCAAATCCTTCCCTCCTGATGGGCACTGCCAAGAGTAAAATGACTGAAACCTCTATTGTCTGCTTTTTTCCCACCCCAAAAAATTACAATTTATATATTACTTTTATTTATTTAGATAAATATAAATATAAAATATATTTATTTTATATTTTGTATTATTTTTTATTTTTATATTATAGTGTATATAATATGTTATATATAATATATGTCAGATATAATAATGCATATAATAAAATTATAGGCTTGGGCAGGTGGGCATTTGACAATTTTAATATTATTAACAACAGTGTTTACTTAGTCAACACTCCTGGTAGAGTAATAATTTTTGACCCAGAGCCTTGTGAGGATGTTATTTACAAATGACAAATTACTAACTTTAAAAGTCTAAAAATTACTTTAAAAAAAAGAAAAAAAAAAGTATAAACGGTCAGACTCATCTCTTAAATGTTAGAGTTACTTCTGGAGCCCAAACTGGTACTTGCCAGTCATTTCATCCCTAGCAGGAAAGCACAAGGGTGGCCAGAAGAAGATCCAGCTTGCTGCTTTATTTGGAAATCACACAGCTTTGTGTCCGACTGACCTTGTCAAATTCCAGCTGTCTCCAACACAGAATCTAGGATAGATTCAGGTATTTTTCCCCTCTACAGCTGACCAGCAGCTGCAAAAGGAATGACGCTAAAGGGGACAGTGTGTTAAGTAAGCAGGTAGTCTTCAGGCTGGGGCCATGGAGGACCCAGAGAAGTCACCTCAGTATATTATTTCCTTTAAGATTCATTATAGTAAAAATATAGCAACAACAACAACAACAAATCTAAAAGTATCTGTGTCTTGCAAAATATGTGGGCTTGTATTATCCTTACCAACATGGACTAATTTGAATAAAACGGGAAATAATCCGTTTTTACTTATAAGACAAAAAAGAAAGAAAAAGGAGAAAGAAGAAAGATAGGCAGGAAGGCAGGAAGAAAAGAAGAAAGGAAGGAGGAAGGGAAGAAGGAGAATTTTCTGCAGGGAGTACTTTTCTGCAGGGAGTGATTAATCGTTTCTCCATGAATCAATTATAAGAAACACTGGCCCTGTGATTTCTGGACAGACTATTTATTTTTCATGTCCATCAGTGTGTTTCTTTAAGAAAAACAAAAATATCTATGATTATAGGTTAAGAGAGAAGATTTTTTTTAAAGAAGCATTTTTTTGTGTGTGTGTGTGAAGCTTCTTATCAAAGAGAAATTACATCCATGTAATTACCACAAAAATACTGACAAAGATGTTTCCTGTAAGCCCTGAAAAGTTACTTGAAGAATTATCTAAAAATTACTAAAAAGCAGTGGTGAAATAATTGGTTAGGTATTAAGTTATATACCATTCTTTCTTGGGGACCCAAAAAGTCCTTACCAATAACAAAAATCTACATCCAAACTCTGGGTTTGCTCACATTCATTATTGGCATAACACAGCCATGTTTAATCAAAAGGACCCAAACTTCAAGTCACTGCAAGGCATTTTCTAGGAAACTAAACACTTAAAACTTTTTTCTTTCTTCCTTCGTTTTGCCAGGAGACCTCAGTGCATTTGTGGATTGTCTTGTAGACTAGACACGTGCTGGGGAAAACAACCTTTGTGTATTTTTGCATGACTGAAGCATATCACATGTCAGACAAGCATATTACTGTCAGACTAAGTTTCTAGAAAAAAATTTTACTTCCATGTAGCTGCCTTTCACTCCTTCCATCCTTGGTACAACTTCCACCAAGTGCATGCTTTGTACCTTCAAATATTCAATTATCTTCCTCCAATAACATTCCAAAGTCTGTATTTTTTCATTCCAGGATATAGCACTGCCAACTTTTATGATTACCCTGATTCAGTAGTTGTCGTAATTCTGGCCATTCTTCTCCATATTTTTAAGTGGTCTGTAGTAGAGATCGGTAGCATTCTGATTTAGCTCTTAATAAGATTATCCTAATTTGAAGCAGATATTAGTCTCAAATCTGTGCCAAAATGATAGCTGAAATTGAGATGATTTTATACAAGTTTATGGAAGCCATTTCATCATTTAGTTTTATAACCAAGAATTTATGTAGCATTTTACAAAATTGCTTATTTAATATGTGAGTATGAAGCATGCTATTCCTCAAGAAATTTAACAGAACCAAATATAGGGCAGGCTTATCTATGCCTGTTAATTACACAGATTAGTCTATCCACTTACTGATCAAATAAACATTATCAAGCACTCTTTTAGGGACTACAGATAGAATCCCTGTCATAAATGTACTCCCTACTTTTGTGCAGTGCTTTACAAGTTTTTATAAAAGTAACATGCCTTTTGCTAATGAAATCCTGGTAAATATAAAATTAATATGACTGCCACTTTATTAGTATAAATTTATAAATATAAACTTAAATGTTATTTATAAAACTAATAAGAATACTGATGCTGCTATTTTTTAAATTTTTATATTACAGTGATAATATCAGCTCAGTCTCTCCAGTATTTATTTCTGTCATATATTTTAGTTACACCATATTAAAAAAAAACTATTTATTCAGGGATTATTTGCAAAGGGTAGCAGTTATTTAACTACTTATTATGACAAATTTGGGATACTCCTCATGTAAACAGAGATAAAAAGAGAAGCTTTATTTAAAGATATACACAAAATGAATTCATCTGGTAGACTGTGCTAAAAAAATTGTGGTATTCAACATGGTAAAAATATAGTATAACATTCAATCACATATATTATAACTTAAAAACTTCTTAGTTTGAAATGTTTTCAGACTTAGAGAAAAGTTGCAAAAATAGTACAGAATTCCCATAGGTCTTTTAGCCAGCTCATCCTAATGTTAACATATTTTTTACCCATAGAACCGTGTCAAAAATAGGAAATTAACATTGGTACAAGTCTATAAACTAGACTATAAACCTAATTTAAATTTCAACAGTTTTTTCACTGACGTCCTTTTTCCATTTATAGGATCCAACCCAGGATCCTAAATTGCATTTTTGTTGTCAATCATCCAATAGTTCACTTTCTCAGTCTTTCCCTTGTCCTTCCTGACACTGTTGAAAAGTACCAGAAAGTTATTTTGTAGGTTATCCTTTAATCTGTTTGATATTTTCTCATGATTAAAAGGAGGTTCTACAAGCAAAGACTGATCTTTATTTGCATCAATGATGATGATATCATTATAGTTATTATCTGCAGCTTGATCTAATTCATCAATTTGAAGAGATATATGCTAAGAATTCTCCAAAATATGCCTTTGTCCTCCATTCTCCCTTTGAGAATCCAGAGAGACTTGTACACAGTATTCCACACATTTTGTGCTCTTTTCTGTATTTTCACAATTTTTTTTTTTCTGTTAGGCATCAATCTATTTTCTACAGACCTGGACTCCAGGTTTTTAATCCTCTCTTCAGCTAGACCTAATAAGCTACTGTATCAGTCATTAATTTTTTAATTTCATTTACTAATTTTTGTAAACTCTACCCCAGTTTTTGTTGTTGTTGTTTTGTTTTGTTTTGACCTATGGAAGCCTCTATCTTGTAACTCCAGTATCTGGATTAGCTGTCTGTGCACTTCGACTGTTTGTTTTCTTTCTCGGCTTTTGGTTATTTAATCTTAAATCTTGGAAAAAGTTGGTAGTCTTTTTGATTGAATGTTGGCCATTTATTATGAACACATAATGAGGCTCTAGATGTTGTTATAGACTTCTAGTCAGGAGGTCTAATGCTTCCAGCTGGTAGAGGGAATAGAGACAGACTTCTTAGATATAGTTAAGGCTGTGTTTCAGAAACACTGAGAGCTCATCTCTCTCTGAGGTGCTCTTACTTCATTTGTGATAGCCATCAGGGATTTCAGCGGAAAGCCTGAGGTGTTCAACATGGCCTGTCTTCCTTAATGGAGCCTAAAACTATATTTTATCGTTTCCATTGCATTGTGACACTCCATAAATCTTTGGTTCCCATTTTAGCCTTTTTAGTAGCTGATTTCCTTTTACTTTGTTGTGTCTCAGTGCATGGATATACAACTCTTTTCTCCAGAATCTTGTTCCATCAAGTGTTGTCTTCCCTGGTGGCTTTAATACTGTTCTGTTTCTGTTCGCCCTAGCCCAGTGTCATGGCATAGGCTCTGAGCTACTTCTTCTTCGGGATTTCTTTGTAATACCAGTAACTGGCAAATGCCCTGAGCTAAAAAACCATCCTTAGAGTATACCTTTGTGTTTTTTTTCTTTCTCTAAAGACTGTGAGTCTTTCAGATATATTTTTTAAAATAAGGTGTTTTTTTTGTTTTTGTTTTTTTTTTTTTTTAATTTTGTTCAACTCTTTTTTGACAGACATGTTAGCCGGATATAAGCTACTATATCTTATCCTGAAGATGAAATCCTATTTTAGTCATTTTACTGTCTTAATTTCTCAAACATAAGTCTAATTCCAGTATACTGTACCTACCCACTGAAGAGAAGAATTTGCGTGGTCTTGGGCCCTTCCACTATTCTGGATGTAAGGGCTAAATTCCCTCCTCCCTCAAAAGGCCCTCTCTAAGTGCTCGCCAGCTCACTCCAAAAGTTCTTCTCATAAAATTCCTCCCCTCTTCTACATTTTGAGATTTCCAGATCCTTGAAGTTGGTTTTAGTGATCTAGCCTCCAATGAACTTGAATGGAGTATATTTTCATTCATCTCTAATCAAACCTGAGACCAGTTGAGTCCTTTGAAAACAATTCATTACATTTCATTTAAAATATATATTAAAGATGTATTCATTAACTTAATGGGAAGAATCCTTTCAGAAAGTATATGTATATCAAATCATCACATTATGCACTTTAAATATCCTACAATTTCATTTGTCAATTGTACCTCAGTTAAACTGGAAAAAAATTTTAGGAAAAAATTATTTTATTTTATTTTTAAGGATTTTACCTATGTATTTGAGAGAGAGAGTATGAGATGGGGGAGGGTCAGAGAGAGAAGCAGACTCCCAGCTGAGCAAGGAACCTGACACTGGGCTTGATCCCAGGACCCTGAGATGACTTGAGCCCAAGGCAGCTGCCCAACCAAATGAGCCACGCAGGCAACCCAGAAAAAATGATTTTAGATCATTCGGAAAGGTAATGAGTATGTGTCTACCTTAAAATATAAATCAACATGGATTTTTCCACTAAATATCTTTCTTCCTGGTATTAAGTACAAATGTCAAAGTGAAGAATTCTGCTTTCACTGAGTTATCCTCGATAATAACTGGTCATGAGTTACATTTCCACATGAAATCTGAAATTAAATTATTTTCATTACTTTTAAGTTTTAGTAAAACTCGCTTCACTTTACATGTTGGCTTTCAGGATTATACCAAGGTATGAATAATTCTTCTATGTTTATATTTTTTCTCTACCATTTTTATTTTACCATCTTAAGCTCAAATATAAGTGTTCATGGATCCACACTGGATTTTTCCCTACACTCATATTCTCTTCTTCATTGATGTATTTTCTATAATCAACACCAAAATTCTGAAAGCCTTTTAGGGTTAGGGAAGTTTTTTTCCCTAGAATCTCATAATATGAAGAAATACCTCCATCTTTTCTAAAATGTTTGAAATAGAACTTCTTTCAGATCATCTACTACCCAAAGATACAAAACAAGATACTAAAACTATCCATGTTACATTAATTTAAAAAATTGTCTGAATTGACAAATTATAGCTTACTCAATGAATTTTCCCTTTGCTCATTTTAGTTTTATAATACACAAAACATACATGATTTGGTATATTGCAATATTTTGCAAGATATTTAATCTCCTATGTAAGAGTCAAATGAAATTCACATTAATTCCAATATTCTCAGAAAAAAATATTGACTGATATTTGTAAGAAGAACATACACAAATCAGATTTTTAAAAATAATTTTCCAATATAATGTTCTATGTTGGGATATAGTATTTACCAGCATATTATTATAACTTCCCTTTAAAATCACACAGAAAAATAAATGAAAATATTTCCAAAATTTAATTTATCCTTGAGCAACTTTATTTGCAACCCCGAGAAAAGAGATATTAATAAAGACTATTTTGCAATAAATCTTCATTATCCTCCTATGTAAATATCACTACTGGGTTTAGTCAGTTCACTTAAGAAATTAATGATAATAAATAAGCTCTATAGCTCACACATAACTAACTGATTTATCCATTTTTGGATCCTTCTGAGAATGTGGCCATTACATGTCACGTTCTTATAACTACTTGTTATAAATACCAGCACTGTATGTATAATAACCTTATCATGCATTGCACAAACCAGAGAAGTTACTTGCAGGGAATGTAAACCATTAGACATATTTTAACTGTGATGGATGACTTATTTTTGGCAGACAAAGTCTGTAGCTTTTCATTCTGTCAAGAAACTGAAACCACTCAAGAACTCTAAGTCTGTTGCCTCTGTGTGGTTGATGACTCTAGGTCTGGAGGGGCAATGAAACAGAAGTCCTCAGAACGGAGTAAGAAACATTTAAAGGTCTCATCTAATGGGGGTTCTCAATGGGATTTCAAACAGTGTTCAATGTGGAAGGTCACACACAAAAACTTCATATTAAGTCCTTCTGTCTAGAAAACAGTCTTTGCATCATCTCTCACCCAAACAACAAACTTAATAAAAATAAGTTGGTGCTAAGTTCACAAATTCAATACACCCCTTGTACCTAATTGGATATCCAACTATTTGGTCATAGAAAATAAATATGATATGAGCTTATATCCACACAACTCGTATCATCTTTATTTAGTGAAGCATTTTAGTTATTTATTTTTAAATGTGAACTCTCCCTAAGGACTCCAAACTGGCAGCTTAAAATGGCATTCTGTTTCTTTCCTTAAAGTGCCTCCTGCTTAAGTGCAGTAATTTATCCAGAAGGAAAGACAAGAAAAAAGGCACAGATGGGAAAATTAAGCAACCATCATCTGAAGACACTGGTATGTTACAGGTGGGGCTACACCACAATTCTCTAATAGGACTAAATCGTAGATTGCAGTGCTCCCTAGAGAAAAACAGTGCTAATGAACTAAAACCATGATAATTCAAAATTCCATTTACATTATGGACCCTAGCACTCTTTTGCTACCACCAAATAGTAAAGCATTGAAGCTGAGGTAGATAAAATTATAGTAATGGACGAAGGTGAATACAATCGCAAAATGGACTCCCCATAAAGCAACTATGTTTAGCTCAGTGAAGAAAACACTGGTTTCTTCTTGTGTCTGGCCAACGCCACCTATTTCTTTGTTCATCAATGTGTTAAAAACATGCCTGTATCATAAATTTAGCAGTTATATCCCCTGGATTTAACAGAAAAAAAAAAAAAAAAACCTTAAGTGATTAACTGTCTCTTCATGTTTATCTGTAGATACAGAGCCTCAACAAGAGCTCATCTAACTCCAGGGATTTCCTATAGGTGAACAGGCATGACTGGGTATAGAATGAGCAGATCTTCCACAATAAATGATAATATTTAAAAATGTAGAGAGTGATCACACTGTGTAGTTTAAATTTTTGTACCTGCTCAAATGTCTTGCACTACATGGAATTTATGTTTGCCCTCTCCTGGTTATACATTTCCCCCACTATCCTAAAATGAAGCATTCCTATGGAAACTTTCATAAGTCAAAATGGCAGAGAATGGAAGAAGCAATTATCATTCATTTATATGGACATTTTTTTTTTAAAGATTTTATTTAATTTGACAGAAATCACAAGTAGATGGAGAGGCAGGCAGAGAGAGAGAGAGAGAGAGAGAGAGAAGCAGGCCCCCTACTGAGCAGAGAGCCCGATGCGGGACTCGATCCCAGGACCCTGAGATCACGACCCGAGCTGAAGGCAGCGGCCCAACCCACTGAGCCACCCAGGCACAATTTTTTGAGTGTTCTCAGATCCCAAAAATAACCACCTAGACTTCCCATCATAGTACCTTAGGACACATCCTCCTAACGGATGCAAAAAAGATAAATCAAGATAAAGCACAGATGCTACAGCATGGTTCAAAGCTATGGTGGCTTGATGCTGACTTGCTGACTGTAGCACCTGGGAAAGGTGCTTGGCGGTGCCACCCTCCTGCCACTGCCTATAGAGGGAGTGCTGCCTCTATAACCAGCGGCTGGCTGCAGAACCTGCTGAATGCTCTTTTTGCTTTCTACCTTTTTTTTTGCAAAAGCGAAAATCCTCCTTGATTTCTTTTGATTAGCAGAAACGGGCATTAATGCAAGCTTCTTTGCAAAAGACAAAATGCAAACTTGCCAATGGGGGTCTGGGGGATACCTATACAATGCTGTTCGTTATTTCCTTTCCATTCATTATCTGCCATGAACCACTGTCTGACATATTACATCAGGTAAGTTTGGTTTCTCTTCTACCTCCACACAAAACACTCCTTCTGTATTTATATTTATACTTGTCTTAATGTATGACCTTTACATGAAAATGAGAGCCAAGAAGGTCAACAATGATCTAATTAACTCTCAGGCTGAGTTTTGCCTTACTGGGTTTTTCCTTTGCTAGTAAATCTAGGAGAACCTATCAGGTAGTCTGGGTAAAGGCCTATGAAGACTGCAAAAGAGGGCTTGGACTCTCCTTTGGACCTCCTTTTCTTGTGCGGATAAAATGAAATTCTTCACGATCACCTGAACAACATTTCAGCTGCCTCTGTATTTCTGCCCACACAACTTCCTCTATTTTCCCGTGCATAGGATACAGAAAATAAAAGGCAATAAAGATGAAATTTATGTTATATACACGGGACCAAGAATGGTGGCTCAATACCCTACCATGGTGCACTTTAGCATGCAACATTGAAGCAGACTATTTCTAAAATAAAGTCAAACCAGAGTTAAATTTATTGATATTATTTGCCCAGACATTTTTCAAGGGTTTGCTAACAAGGGAGAGGCATCACTGTCCATAGTCTATCAGATGAGTCTTTTTGTTTTTTTTTTAAAGATTTTATTTTATTTATTTGAGAGAGAGAGAGACAGTGAGAGAGAGAATGAGCGAGGAGAAGGTCAGAGAGCGAAGCAGACTCCCCATGGAGCTGGGAGCCTGATGTGGGACTCGATCCCGGGACTCCAGGATCACGCCCTGAGCCGGAGGCAGTCGTTTAACCAACTGCGCCACCCAGGCGTCCCTGAGTCTTTTTTTTTTTTAAGATTTTATTTATTTATTTGACAGAGATCACAGAGAGGCAGGCAGAGAGAGAGGAGGAAGCAGGCTCTCTGCTAAGCAGAGAGCCCGATGCGGGGCTCGATCCCAGGACCCTGGGATCATGACCTGAGCTGAAGGCAGAGGCTTTAACCCACTGAGCCACCCAGGCACCCCTATCAGATGAATCTTTTGGCACTGATTTTAACTAGATAGAAGGTCCTGCCAGCAAGGTGTCTTTATATGGTGGCCACAGCGACTGAACGAGCTCACGCTCACAACATCATCTGGGAGATCTAGACACCTTGCTTTGAAAGTAGACGCCTGGGTGGCTCAGTGGGTTAGGCCGCTGCCTTCGGCTCGGGTCATGATCTCAGGGTCCTGGGATCGAGTCCCGCATCCGGCTCTCTGCTCAGCGGGGAGCCTGCTTCCCTCTCTCTCTCTCTCTCTGCCTGCCTCTCTGTCTACTGTGATCTCTCTCTGTCAAATAAATAAATAAAAAATCTTAAAAAAAAAAAAAAAAAAGGAAAGTAGACATAATATGGTGACTTTGGAGCCACTACCACCTGCTACCCATCTCTTTCCTCTAATTGCCCCTACTGCTCTAACCATGGTTCTCCTTATTCCTTTCTACTTTCTGAACCTACTGCTGAACCTATTGCTGGCTCTCAGCTGGATGTCTATTAATCTCTAATAACCAAAATGTTAACCAATAATGGCTTCTACTTACCCCTTCTGCAATTATTCGCCTATCAGAAGAGGGAAACAATTTGAACAATCAAACAGGATTAAGGTATAAGGTTAATGATTTAGAAATAGTTTCCCATAATCATCCTCAATGATACCTCAAAAGTGACTTCCAAATCCACTTGTTACACAAAGTAAACACAAACTGTGGACGCCTAGGAAGCTCAGTCCATTAAGCGTCTGCCTTCGGCTCAAGTCATGATCTCAGGGTCCTGGGATGGAGTCCTGCCATCAGCTCCTTGCTCAAAGGGTAGCCTGCTTCTTCCTCCCTCTCTGCCTGCTTCTCCCCTTCTGGTGTGCTTGCTCACTCTCTCTCTCTCTCTGACAAATAAAAAATATCTTTTAAAAAAAGAAAGGAAACACAAACCTGTAGAAAATCTCTACAGGTTAGAAGAATTATCTAGTGGTGCCTGAGACAGTGAGAAGCTTATCTAGAACCATGACCAAGCAACGCCACAGGGGAGCTCGAAGAAACCAGCCAACCTTCCTTTGCAGAGCAGAACCCACCATTATTCCAGATATTTACCAGCAGTTTACACAGAAGTCAAGAATCAGAGAACGTATTGGCATTAATTCTCTGTATCATATAGTCAGGTACCCCACATTTCTCATTGTGCAGAGAATGTTATTACCATAAATATAATGAACATAATAACATATTTGACCTAGTATTTTAAAACATACCTCAAAACCAAATTGCAGCTTATCAACTACAAAAAAGTTAAACACAACATTCGCCAATGGGATTCTGGAGATCAGGAATACTACCCAAAGTCTAGACGACTCAATGTTAGCCAAAATTAAAAAACATGACACAAACAGAAACAGGTAAATTTAAATCTTCAGCTGAAAGTAGACCAATGATGAAGCTGAATGAGGATGTCATAAGTAGGTCAGAGTTCATTGCCCCAGGCATTTCATCACTAAATAAGCTGAGCCCCGTAAGATACACTCTCACACAGTTAATGCACATTTTGGCTTCTTCTGATGCTGTTATCAACGATCTCTACCACACAGGGCAAACCAAATATCTTTTCTGAACCTCAGATTCCTTGGTAAGAAAAAGATGGCAGAATCTATGTGGCAAATTTACTGTGAAAAATACCAGCTCATTCAATGTAAAACATAATTGTGAACCTGATATCTCTTTCCTGAATGTGAAATGTAGATGCTTGTTTCACAAATATAATACAGTGTAACAAATACCCCACCATTCCTTGAAAACACAGGGTGCTTTTTTCCCTAATATTTTTTTATCTCTGTATCATAATTTGAAATCCTATTTAGACACTCACCATTAAATCATGAGAGTCAGTGCTGGGGAACAGAAAGTACATACAGTCTGGAACTGGAAAATTCAGCAAGTCTGAATTCTAGCTCTTCAATGGAATTCAACAAGATTCGTCAACACCATAAATCCCCATTTCTTTCCTTAGATAATGGGGATATTATTAGCTACTGCAGAGCCTTATTTAGAGAGATAAGGAATATAATTTACATTAGTGTATAATTCATCAACAGATATTAGTTCATTCCCGTTTTACCCTAAGCGCGAACGGCGTCAAGACAAGGGATCTGTGAAGTGAAACCAAGCATCAAGCAACCAGGGACCATGCTCAAGACTTCAGCATTTTAAAAGATGACAGGAAGGTGTGTGAGTCATGTACACATGTACATGCTGTGTGTGTGCGTGTGTGCACCAGGGTGTATGTGTGCAAATGCATGTATGTGCCTCCGTGTGCATTTCCTTTGGACCCTGCTAGAGTAGAAGCCATTTCAGAGGCAGGGATAGAGAAACTGTCTTGGGAGATGCATGGGTTCTGAGGGACCCCTGGGGAAAGTCAAGGAGGGATGCTGCTCACTCCCATAGTCCTGCATATCTCTATTACGAATCAAAAGGGGCCACCTTCTATGTTAATTAATAACTGTTGGGCCATTGCCCCCTGTGCACTATCTAAGCAGCAGGCATCCCCCATTCTGCTCCTCAGAGCTGCCATGCCAAGATGGCATGCTGAGATTTTGCAAGCTCTGAACCAAAAAGGTTATTTTTCAGCAGGATGTGGCTCAGGGAATCTAAGGAGAGTGCTAGGTAATAAAATCAAGGCTCTGCCAACAAAATTACCCCCTTATTCCCTGCTATTAAGATAGTTCTGCTTTACTCTGCAGGATATAAAGAGGATTTAGTTGAATAAATCCTATTATTTATTACAGCCACCATTTACAACAGAAATAGTTTCCACCCGCCTGCTTAGGAAAATGGGCAAATTACTAGATCATCACTTATGGTCACAGAAACATAAGTCTCCAAGCTGGTAGTGAACCCCAAGCAGCAGATAAAAAGATTCAAGATGATGGAGACAGGAGGTAATAGAACAAGGAATGCAGCTTCTGACCTTCTAGTATTTATGCTGAAAGTCACAGAAATAAGGGAAACTTTTAGAGACAGTTACATGAGCCACAAACATGGAAGTGTAGGCTTCCAGCTCCATTCCCAAAGAGACAAGGATTTGACTGCAATCTACTGACAGATGAAAAAGTCTGTTGAAAATAAGAGTACATGGGGCACCTGGATGGCTCAGTAGGTTAAGCGTCTGCCTTTGGCTCAGGTCATGATCCCAGGATCCTGGGATCCAGTCCTGCACTGGGTTCCGTGTTGGGCAGGGAGTCGGCTTCTCCCTCTGCCCTATTCCCCTGCTCATGCTCTCTCTTACTCTCTCAAATAAATAAAATCTTAAAAAATAAAAAAGCAAAGAAAAATAAATGTAGTCTTTTCAAATAAACACACTGAGATTTTTTTTTCTCATTCAATCAAGCTCAAAATGAAACACAATGCTTGGATACATTTAAGTTGCCTGACAGATGCATTTCTAACAATGTTGATAAAAATTATATATTTTGATGCATTAGAGCAAGAGAGACCTATATCCTGTGCCATTTTTGAAAGCTAATATATATCTATAATTTTCTTTTTCTGAATCTTGATTGTTTCAACCCATTATGTTAAGTTAAAAATAAAATAGTTACTTTTTAAAAACCACACGAACATTTTTGAGCATTTTTTTTTTTTTTTTGACAAGCCAGGGCATCTCTTCAGTTTCTAACTTTTATAGTTATGACTGAATAATTTCAGAAAAAATTTGTCTTTTCTAGTCTAGATTTTCTTTAATTAAAGGCTGTACTTGGATACTTCCAGAATATCAATTCAAGAGTCAAGAGTTCATAAGTGCCTGAGCAGCCAGGAAGGACACATATTTTGACAAGCTACTAGTGCGGTTGCCTGCAGACTTGGTATCTGGTTTCCGGTCTGACCAGCTCTGATTAGTGTCTGACTTTGAACAAGTGACTTTGCTACATGAAACCTGATACACACTTCTGCTTCCCACACTAGACTACTGGACAGGAAAGGGATGTTTGGAAAAAAATAAAGACAAAAAATATTCCAACTTTATTATTTTTCTGGCCAAAGAGGTATTAGAAATTTTACAAAATTAAATCTATGGAAATACATAATACAGGGAATGAAACTTCCCCCTTATTATCTCATCCTCTAGAGAATATTGCCTTTGAGAGTTTTAGTATTTCTTCGTTATATCAATATTTCAATATTTCTCTACTTGTTTCATAGATAGATATCATTTTTATTGTGACTGTTTTACTTTTTAAACACAAAATGGGCTCATGACACACTATTACTTAGCAACTCTTGTTTTGCTTTGTAAGACTACATTCATAATGGGATTACTTCATTATGAACAGTATTCCACAATGTTCTTGTGTCCTGCTCTCCCGAAAGATATCTGCCTTGAGTCTCATTTCTTATTACGAGTGATAATGTAATTAAAATTCATTTATACATTTCTTTGCGCACACATACCCATTTTCCTTTAGGATAAACTTCCAGAATTGGGAATGACAATGAAGGATCACAGGTATAGAAATTTCAGATTTTAATACAATCTAACCAAATGTCATGCAAAAATGTACCAATTTACATTCTCACCAACAGCGTTTGAGGGTGCTCATGTCTGAAAACTCTTTTTTCTCTTGTAGTCCCTGAACAACCTATCATAGTTCTTTGCCCATAATCGGCATGTGGTATTTGCTCACTGACTGAATAAAAGCACTAATGTTGAATGATCGAATAGTTTATTTACACAGTTATCAATGTATATAGGCACATGGATATGCACACGTATTTTTATAAATGTCATATTCTATACCTCAGATTCAACGAGCATTCCAAATAGATATATTTAGTGGATTTGAGATATGAAATTCTCCATGCTTCAATCAATTGTGATTGTTTAGTTAAATATAATTTCTGGCTTCTGAGCAGAGGGGACTGAGTCATGCAATGCTTTTTGGCATTTTCCAGAATATACACTTGTATTTTAAATCTTAAGACCAATGTTGCATCTCTATAATAACTTTTGTTAGGTGCACTCAACTACACCAAAAATAGATTTATTATGTCTCTGTGCTTTGAAATGTAAGCTTTCCTTTCAAACTAAAGAACAAGCTTCTCTGAACACAGAGTATTCCTTGGAAACAAGTTCTACTAAGAAGCCATTTAACCCTTAGAGAGTAAAGGGGTTATAAATGAAAAAGTCCTTATTTTGAGGTAGTAGTGACCTGGGCTTTGGGAACACTCGACTGGTTTGATACTGTGACCAACATAAGTGTCCCACGCTTTATACAAAACATGCTTTTCTTAAACAGTTACTCAGAAAAAAAATAAAGGCATGTATCAAATTACATTTTAGTTCCCCTGAAATCAGAGTACATAAGATAGGAAATCCACTTGAGACAATGTCAAAATAGTTTACGGAATAAAGGATTCTTAGTAAATGACAGTTTTGTTACTTTGATTTTTTTTTTTTTTGATAATTCCACTTTAAGAATTCATAACTGGCACGTACATATACAGTCAAATAATCAAGTAAGAACTTGAGAGCAATACTCTATGAAAGCAGTACTGAGATGTGAAACCAATGAGTTCATTTAAGCTACTGGGGCAAAGAAGAAAGTTTCTGAACCCAACAGCCAAGGTCACAGTGAAGCAGGAGATCAAGGCAAAGAAGTAACTTTAAATCCAAGTAACTATTCCAGAGGCGGAGGTCAAGAAGACTCAGAGAGTCAAGACAGATAAGTTGCAGAAATGAGGCAGATACATGGGAAAAGAACTAACATGTATCAGTTTCTCATGATATACCAGGCACTATGGCAACATCATTTCCTATAGCTTTTATTTCTCTTAATCCTCCCAAATGCCTCTGACAGTCACTTATGCTGTTATTTATAGAAAATGAACTGAGGCTCAGAGAACCTAAGTGGCTTTTCCAAGGGTTACTCAGCTGATAAAAGTCAAGGTTAAAGCAACAAAGATGTTCTTTGAACTACCCCATGCTAAAGACCTAAGTGTAAAGACCCAAGTCAGACCAGAGTATTTTAGAATAGAAAGTGAAACTGTCTCCAAAGAAAGCTTCTGAAACTCCCCCTGTGAGAGAAGATAATCATAACTGGTTTCCTAATAGGACATTAAGCCTAGTCACACAGTTTCTCTAAGAATCATTCCTGGTCCACATCCATAAAAACTGTCTGGATTTTATTAAAAATGTGAGTTTCTAGGCCCAACCATATCTACTAAATCAGTCTTGTGCGATTGTGGACCTACAAAGAAGTTTTAACCAACATCCCATGTGGATTTTAAACACAGAAATGCTTTAGAAACACTGATTTAAAGGCTCACAGCTAGTGGTAATGGTATATTAAACTTTGACACCTAGCATATGTATACAACCCTGTTACACAAAATTCCAAGGAAAGCCAACCAGTTTTGGCTTTCCCAATGACAATGAAGTGAAGAAAACAGAATGGATCCCATCCATAACTGATGAATTAGGTACCAGTAGCAGAAAAAAAAAATTGAAAATCAATTTCAGGAATTGCCAAATAACAAATAACAGAATTACTAAACACTAACAACAGAAGTATCTGTTAGATTAAAGCAGATGAAGAGGATTGAAAGGACAAATTACCCAATCGTGAAATCACTCGTGAGTTTTCAGACCTTTGAGGCAAGACAGAGAAAACTGAAAGACTGTTTTATAAAGCAATTCTTCACCTACTGTTTTAGACATATTACAATAAGGGCTCAGATAATTCAAGTTCTACCTTCAATTTAATTACCAATTAATCTCTCTGCTTGAACCTGGGAGACACAATTTATGAAGGCCAAGGAGGCAAAGGACCAAAAACACAGGAGACTCAACTGGAAATTTTACATGCAGTTTTTCTAAGGAAAAAAAGAGGTTTCTTCCCAGACCGGTTTTAGCACCTTGGATGAATCTCAGATCCAGCAGAAAAGAAATGTTAGTGGAAACAAAACCTCCTTTTCTTTCATCCCACGTCTTTCAAAAATACTGCTTTATTTTTTGTGCGTTTTTTGCATTTCAAACACCAGTAATGCTCACAAAAATTTCCTGACCCACTCACCTAGAATTATTACTCCTATATTTCAAGAATAATATTCAACTATAAAGAGATTTTTGACCCATGAGTGCTTGAATAAATTATATGGTTATCTATGTCTATCTATGCTACTAGTACACTTCTACTTATTTATAGGATTGATCTAATTTAATTCTCATAACAATTCTGTGATATATACCTTATAAGTATCTTACAAATAAGAAAACCAAAGCCCAGAAAGGATAGGAAAGTTACCCAAAGTCACAGAGAGTAAATAGTAGGTTCACGATTGGATCCGAGGAAACATTAACCATGAGACAACACTAATAGAAATAACAAGCAGAAATGTGAATATATCTGGTATCCAAATCAACACAAATGTCTCCAATGAGGATACTTTATTATAATAAATGCCAAGTTTTATAAAAATGCTTATAGCAGATGAATTCAGTAAGTTACTTCCAAAGCATAGATTCCATCTTAATTCTATGTGGCTCCATTTGAGCATCTATGCCTACAATGGGATCAAAGTGTATACTGAGAGAGCTGAATCTCTGGAAGATTATCAAGTGTATTTTCAAAAATAAAAGAATAGAAAATGGTTTCAGTATAAATGATATGCGACTAATTGTTATACATCTTTGAAAACTGACCATTCAGATATGGTTTTGGAATAAGATTCATTCAAATCCTAGCTCTGTCACTTACTAATTTTTGAAGTCAGTTAACATACAGTGTAGTACGGGTTTAGGGAACAGAATTTAGTGATTCATCACATATATGTAACACCCGGTGCTCGTTATACCACATGACATTCTTAATGCCCAGCACCCATTTAGCACATCCCTCACCAACTCTCAGTTTGTTCTCTGTTGAAGAGTCTCTTATGGTTTTTCTCCCTCCCCGTTTTTAGCTACTTAATTTTTCCTTCCCTTCCCTTTGATGAGCTCTTCATAAATTCTGGAAAGTAGTCCTTTATCTGGTAAGACATTTGCAAGTATCTTCTCCCATTATGTCAGTTGCCTTTTAGTTGACTGTTTCCTTTGCTGTGCGGGAGCTTTTTACCTTGATGGAGTCCCAAGAGTTCATTTTTGCTTTTGTTTCCCTTGATTCCAGAAACATGTCTAGCAAGTAGCTGCTGTGGCCCAGGTCTAAAGGTTGCTGCCTCAAGCATTTTTGACAGTTTCCTGGGTTACATTTAGGTCTTTCATCCATTTTGAATTTATTTTTGTTTATGGTATAAGGAAGTGGTCCAGTTTCATTCTTCTGCATGTGGCTGTCCAATTTTCTAAGCACCATCAGTTGAAGAGATGGTCTTTTTTCCATCCGATATTTTCCTGCTTTGTCCAAGATTAGTTGACCATAGAGTTGAGGGTCTATCTCTGGACTCTCTATTCTGTTCCACTGATCTAAGTGTTTGTTTTGTGCCAGTATTATAGTGTCTTGATGATTACAGCTTTGTAACAGAGCTTGAAGTCTTAGATTATGATGCCTTATGCTTTTTCTTTTTTAACAAAGCTTTCACTATTTGGGTCTTTTATGGTTCCACACAAATTTTAGGATCGTTTGTTCTAGGTCTATGAAAAATGCTCATGTCATTTTGACTGGGATTGCATTGAATGGAATGCTTTGGATAGTATAAGACACTTCAACAATATTTGTTCTTCCATCCATGAGCATGGAGAGTTTTTCCATTTCTCTGTGTCTTCAATTTCTTTCATAAGTCTTCTACAGTTTTCAGCATACAGATCTTTCACCTTTTTGGTTAGGCTTATTCCCAGGTATCCTATGGGTTTTGGTACAATTGTAAATGGGATCAAATCCTTGATTTCTCTTTCTGCTGCTCCATTATTGGCATATAGAAATGCAACAGATTTCGGTACGTTAATTTTGTATCCTGCAACTTTGCTGAACTCCTCTATCAGTTCTAGCAATTTTGGGGTGGAGTCCTTTGGCTTTTCTACAGAGAGTATATCATCTGTGAAGACTGAAAGTTTGACTTCTTCCTTGTCAATATGAATGTCTTTATTTCTTTTTCTTGTCTGATTGCTGTACTATGTTGAACAACAGAGGTCAGAGTGGACACCCTTGTCATGTTCCTAATCTTAGGGGGGAAGCTCTCAGTTTCTTCCCATTGAGGATGATATTAGCTGTGGGTCTTTCTTATATGGCCTTTACGATGTTGAGATACATTCCTTCTATCCCTACTTTCTTGAGAGTTTTTATCAGAAAGGATGTTTATTTTATCAAATGCTTTTACTGCATCTCCTGAGAGGATCATATAGTTCTCATCCTTTCTTTTTTTAATGTGGCGTATCACATCAACTGATTTGTGAATATTGAATCATCCCTGCAAGCTCAGTCACTTACTATTGATGTGCTCTTGGCCAGGTCACTTCTTCATGCTAAACTTCACTATCCTAATCCTACAAACGATGAAGGTAGACTAATTATTATCCCAAATCCTGTTCATGGGCAGGCTTTACCACAATCCTTTCAGAGTGTTGGCTAGAACTACAGATCTTTAGGACTTAACCTATATGTTAAATCAAAAATCCCTGATGGGGGAGGGGGACTTGCTGTTTTAAGTAAGCTTTCCAGGCAAATATGTGAGCATTAAAGTTTGAAAGCTACTGGACTAGATGACTTAAACATTTCTGAGACACAATTTTCCAATTGTATCCAAGATAAATTACAGCTTCTTTTCTTCCCCAACTTAAAGGAAAGAAAGGGCAAAGAGCTAATCATTTAATTCTATCAAAAATATAACTGACAATGATTTAAAAATATTATTTGGTAATTGGCATTAATAAAGATATTTTGGTGTTTGGTATTAATAGAGATATTTGCAAAGGTATTTGATCTTTTATTTTTAATAAGAATAGTTTCACCAAGCTTGAAGTACCACCTTTGGAAGAGGGTTTTTCTCATTTGGTTTCTTCAATGTTCAGGCATACAAGAGACTCTAAAAATGAACATTAGCAGATGTCCAGAAAGTTACAATCCCACATAAATACTAAATTCTGCTATTATAAGCTTGAGGGACTATTGCTTGGAAATCATTCGATGTAAGAAAGTTATTTATACTTAACTATAATTCATCCACCACAATTAAACAGTGAACTTAAAACACTAGAGCACCATAAAATTTCCAGGTGGCACCTTAATCAATTATAAGGAAAAATTCTAAGTTCCCCTCTTGCCTCATAAATGTAATTCCTTCACTATTTTTAACTTTTAACAATATAGAAGAAGTCAGTCAGAAGTTCCATTTATCATGCTTTAATAAATTCCCTAATTAAAATATCTCAATATAATTAACACTCAATTTGTAAATAGTGCTATATCAGTTTTTTTTTTTTAGTGCTATATCAGTTTTGTCTGAAAGAAAGAATTATAGTTGACCCTTGAACAACATAGTTATGAACTATATGGGTCCACTTACATGCAGTTTCTTTTTCAGTAAATATAGTATAGGACTATAAATGTATTTTTATCTTCCTTATGATTTTTAACATTTCCTTTTCTCTAGCTTACTTTATTCGAAAAATACAGTGTGTAATGCATATAACAGACAAAATAGGTGTTACTTGACTGTGTAGTGGTCAATGATGGGCTACTGCTAGTTAACTATTTCAGGAGTCAAGTTACATGTGGATTTTTGACTGTGGGTGGTGCAGGAGCCCTAACTTGTACACTGTCCAAGGTTGAATTGTAATTAACTGAAAATGTTTAAAGACCTACAACTCAGCCACAAACAAGCAGACAATTCAATTTTTAAAATGGGCAAAGGACTTGGAGAGATATTTATCCAAAAAGATATATAAATAATATATCAGCATAAAAAATGTTCAAAAACACTCATCATTAGACAACTGCAAATCAAAACCACAATGAGATACCACCTCATAATCATTAGAATACCTATTACTAAAAAATACATACTATACATGTTGGCAAGATATAGAGACACTGGAAATTGCGCACTCTTGGTAGAAATGCAACAGAAATGGTGCAGCTGTTATGGAAAACAGCATGGTGGTCCCTCCAAAATTAGAAGAGAATTACTCTATGGCCCATCAATTTCACTTCTGGGTATACTGTCAAAAGAAATGTGAGCAGGTTCTCAAAAAGAAACCTGCATACCCATGTTCAAATGCATGATTTGCAACAGCCAACTGTAGAAGCCACCCAAGTATCTGTCAGCAGATTGAACAGATAATCAAAACGTGGTTAAACATACCGTGGCATATTAGTTAGCTTTAAAAAGGAAGGAAATTCTGACACATACCACTATGTGAATAAAGCTTAAGGACGTCATGCCAAATGAAATAAGTTAGTCATAAACGGACAGATAATATATGATCTCACTTCTCTAAAGTACCTACAGTAACCAAATTCATAGAGACAAAAATTAAGATGATGGTTGCCAGGGACTGGGGGAGGGCCATGGAGGGTTATTCATCAGTATGGACTTTGCTTTGTGAAATAAATTCTGTGGAGGCATGTTGGTGACTGGAGGACAATAATGTGAATGTGTATAATACCATTTAACAGCACACTTAAAAATGGTCAAAATAGTAAATTTTATGTTATGTGGTTTTTTCAAAAGTTTAGAGAGTCTTCTTTGCTGCTGCAAGAGTCAGATGGCCTCACAAATCCAACATATCATTCTGGACCAGGCTCTTACACTGTCCAGCCACGATCATGTGTAGGCTGATTATCTCAAACTGATCATTTTCTCTTTTCCCCACTGCCTTCACAAAAAATATGTCTGGAAGCCTGTTCTCCCGAGAACAGATTTTTAATTTCTAAAGTGATATTTAACTGTGCTGGTAAACCACCACCTGCAAACTCATACATTTATGGTGTTACTACCCTTATTCTTTTACCCCTCTGATATTATGGGGCAGTGTTTACTGATAGGCAGGAATCATGAACACCCAAAATAAGTCTTTTTCAAATATCAGTTTTTCTTTCTTATTTTTTAAAGATTCTATTTATTTATTTGAGAAAGAGAGAGAGCGAGCACACAAACAGGGGGGAGGAGCAGAGGGAGAGGGAGAAGAAAGCTCCCCCACTGAGCAGGGAGGGAGCCCGATGCCAGGCTCCATCCCAGGACCCTGACATCATGACCTGAACGAAGACAGATGCCTAACCAACTGAGCCACCCAGGTACCCTTCAAATGTTAGCTTTTCTGAGAAGAGGGTCTATAATTTGAACTTAAAAAAAAATGCATGTGCATATATACATATATACAGAAACACACATACACACACAAATATACAATGTCTTCTGGGGCAAAGTTCAGAAGCATTTTCATAACTATGATAGGCTGATGGGAAAAATACTTACTGAAGGAGAATCTCATATGCTCAACCACATGTTCACAGACTGTTTATATGATGAGCATTAGAATACCTGGAAACAAGACTTAACTAACACTCAAAACTTTGAATTAATTCTATCTTCAGATTTTAATTTAAATGAAAAAATAAATAAATGATGATCAATAAGAAAATCCATAGCATTTCAAATCTGTTAGAGTTCTTCAACCTATGAGACCCATTAGAATACCCAGACTCAAGACAATGTGCTTATTCCTACAAGTGCTCAACACAAATGAGGAGGTAGAGATTCACCGTCTCCAAATTATTGCTTTGTAACATGTCTCTACTCTGCAGCTAATCCAGTATAAGGACAATTGTAAGTGGATTCACTGGTGAGACAAATTTGAAAATCAGACCTATGATTAACATTGATTAAAACAACTCTGGACCCTGAAAGTTAACTTTCAAGCAAACAAAATACCCTACTTTTTCTTTCTTTCTTTTTTTTTTTTTTTCCTCTTTAACTCCTACAAACTCTTTGATTTAAGAACTGTGTGTTACTGTCTTATATCCCCAATAGCTACACTGGACCCAGAACATAATTTCTTATGTAATGACTATTAACTGACTTACAAATAAGCCTCTTCACTGAAACTTGGTTTTCCTCTTCTTTTGGGTGAAAACATGGTGAGGGCCAGTGCAATTTAAGTTACATGAGCTGCACAAGTAGAATTCTAACATAAACTTTTTTTTTTTTTTTAAAGATTTACTTAATTTACCTGAAAGAGGGAGAGGAGCAGAAGGAGAGAGAGTCTCAAACAGACTCCATGCTGAGAGTGCAGCCCAATGCAGGGCTTGACCTCACTTGCTTTGGGGCACCTGGGTGGCTCAGTTGGTTAAGTGTCCGACTCTTGATTTCCACTGAGATTGTGATTTCAGGGTAGTGAGACTGAGCCACATATGGGGCACCATGCTGACACAGGGAGTCTGCTTGAGATTCTCTTTTTCCTTCTCCCTCTTCCCCTTCCCCA
The DNA here is from genome assembly GCF_020171115.1 of Neogale vison. Lineage (NCBI taxonomy): Eukaryota > Metazoa > Chordata > Mammalia > Carnivora > Mustelidae > Neogale > Neogale vison. The sequence goes on from NC_058091.1 coordinate 172,962,559, forward strand.
CTCATTCTCAAATAAATCTTAAAAAAAAAAAAAAAAAAGGAAAAAAACCATATTTTTTAATAAGGGACCAAAGAAACTGGAGTTTATGGGTCCAAATGCAAAAAATGTTGATTTCTATATAAAGGAATCTATACACAGAAAACAATTGTTCTTCCCAGCATAATAGCATAAATAAAAAGGTCTAGAAATGTAAGGAAAAATGATTAGACATGTGTTCCATGAGGATTTATAAGTTAGAATAGAAAACTGATGACAAGTTTGACAGCTATTTCTCTGATGATTTAAATAATAATATGAAAATCAATTTTAATCTGATTAGAATGACTTAGAAATGATTGTACACGAAAATAAATAAATTGGAAAAAAAAAGAAATGATTGTACACAAAATTCACAGGGAAGAAGGCAAGGCAACAAGCTTCTCTGAAGATCATCAAGTTTTATGAAATACTTTTACCATGCAAAAGAGCAATCTCATCTAAGTTATTAAAAATATTTGATGGGAGCAATGTTATGTGGTATATAAAAACACCAGGATAAAAAATGATGCTTTATTAATGAGTATAAAAATCCTAAAATTGTAATTATGAGTTATGTATAAAAACATTACATCTATATTTTATTGCAAAATAACTGAATTATAGTAAAGCAATAAACCCATTAAAATATAAAACTTGTTTTATTTTTGTTTTACTTCTTAATGCTATTAGAGACTCCTCTAGTCTACAGAGTCCATCTCATATTTAAGTATATGCAGCTTATTTATAAGTAACAGGGTATTAGACTTAAAAAAAAAAAAAAGCGAAACCTGTTTTTATACTTCATTCTTCTTATTTTTTTTAACTAAGCTTCACACCCAGTTTAAGGCTTAAAATCACAACCCTGATATCAAGACCTGAGCTGAAATCAAGGGTCAGATGTTTAACCAACTGGTCCACCCAGGTGCTTATGTTTTTATATATTTTTTTTTCCAATTTATTTATTTGAAAACAGTTTTTCACAGATTAAATAACTGCCAGTAAAAACTTGAAACACACAGGATTTTATAGACACATGGAGACTGTAAGAGGTTGCTCTATGTTCTCCTTCTGTTCTCCAGGTCATGCTGTCTTCTGTTTGAAGGACCTTTCTACAAAGATCAGTGGAGCAATTCTCCTAATGCTTGGTGAAGCTGTGAGTTGGAAGGCTATCACCTAGGAGTCAGATTTTCTTCTGAAGCAAACAGATAAATTTCTTGGAACTTTGGACATTGACCCCCAGGCTGCACATCTCAGGCTTCATTCACCATTAGGGGGCAACTTCCTGGGTTTGGCCTCTGGGTAGGCCTGGCAGGATGCTAGGAGCTGTGGGGGAGAGGGAGAAGGACATTTTCCCCTCCCCCTCTACTTGGGAAAGATACTTTCTTTTTCCTTATTATGCTTGACTTTTTTCACATAGCACTTAACAATTACCCATAATTATATTAGAGGTAACATGATACTAAATGGACTTTTCCTGTTGTTGGGACATTTTTACTAAAGCCACAGGGATGAGAGCAATGCTGGACAAGCAACCAGACACCCTAAAGGGAGGAACTAGAAACCTTTGTAGGACTGTGTCAGTGACAGTAAATCTTGGCCAGTCACCACCATACCATTCAAGCTACTTAAGAGAGAACTAGAAATCTGAGATGGAATTCTTTGAAGGGAAATAACAGAAGAGGGATTATGTTTTATCTGAACAAGATAAAACGCAGGGGGCACATTTCCACTCCAAGAGAAATAGTCACAGAGATAGGCCCTAAGAGGAGAAGGTTAGCATTTTCTTCTCAGGCTGAGAGCTGCAAATGAGCAAGCAAAGCAGTGAAGACTGGTGGGAGAGTTCTCAGAAAAACAAGATTATAGAGCTAGATGGGCATTCGGTGACCAGTACTTGCTTCTCACCTGGAGAAGGCACTGCACTGGCTGGAGTAGCATGTTTATCTATTCCCACGATCAGTGTCAAGGATTAAACGTCAATCATTTGAGGAAGATAAAGCCCACAATGTACAGACCATCCAATAAACCAGATCAAAATATATTTTAAAGTGAATGACTCTGACTCCTCACTAGAGTTAGCAGAAGAAAACAACTCTGTCTGAATTCTTTACCCCTATACCTTCAGCATCGCAAACCCAATCTTGTACAAAGTCAAATCTCACAGATATTTAACTAAATAAAAATTAAATGAACATTAAAGAAGGATCCAAATAAAGTTCCATACTAATAAGGATGTTACACATTGGGTTAATGTTTTTTTCTATTCCTATTCATCTCTAATGCTGTTTATTCTAATAAGTAAATGATTAAAAGATGAACATTTCAGTCAACCCAGATTGGTGTCTAAATCACCAAAGTTCAATTCCTCATCCCACAAGTATAGACAAATATACTAAATCAGCTGTCTTTTTCCTTTCTCTTCTCTTTTTTGACTGTTTAATGGAATAACTAGATATTTTGATGTTACAGCATCACAGTCAAGTGTGCAGTAATTAAAAAGATGATTTCCAATGGTATTTACATTTAACAGCATGCACCAACTTCACCATATGTTTTCTACCCTTGTCAACTAGTTTATGTGACATTTTATCTGCAGGCAACAGCTTTGTTCCTCATGGCTGGAGTCACATACTGTGAAAACACAAGGAAAGGAAGGTAGAGGGAAACTGCTCATAGAATTCACCTGTGCATAAGGCAGCATCTCACTTTGAGACTTAGGTGACTTCCTTCTAGGAAAACTTACAACACAACCAAAGAGACACACTCAGCACAGGACTCTTGGAAGTCTCTTTTCCTGTCCTCTGGATGGAGGATATCTAAATGGCCAGCTGACTGGGGAAAACTTCTGAGTATGTCATGTGAACACAAGACACATATGTACATGGTTCTGTTCCCCAGAAAGATCCCTCCTAAATTATCGAAACTAATTACCTTGAGTGAGACAGATTTGTGATGTGGAGAACAAGGTTTCACTCTTTGATAATTACCCATAATAATGACATATATATATATATATTTTTTTTTCCTTTCAAGTACTTTTTGAGTACTGGGAATATTTTAAGAATATTACAATAAAGTCAATACAGCAAGGTATCTTGGATTAGACTGATTATGATAATTTCTAGCTCTAGATTCTCAACAAGACTTTCTTAAATGAGTAGGGAATTTCTATGGAGAAAAAGATTTAAAATAAATGGGAAAAAAAGAATACAAACACTATCTAGTCTCATGTCTTGCTTTCTAGTGGTGAATACAGGGCCATGATTAATTAAAACATGAGGTTAACTTTTCACCACCTTAGTCAGAACCTGAGTGAGGAGGATGAGTACCTTCTTAAGGGTCTCTGTCCTGGTCTAGTCAGTGGAGGAATACTTCCTTCCGTAACTGGCCACAGAGAATGCAATGTAACAGCATCAATTGAGTTTGTATCTTGTTGCCATAGCCTAAGAAATGGCCACTAGACAATGTCATTGAAAAGGCTTTTGGATTGCAGCACTATCAATAAGAATGAACAAGAAAACACAGAGTTTATGTCACTTAGGATTTGGTCTCACCAAGGAGAGGTAACCCATCCAATCTGCGAAAAGATTAGATAAACTGAGAATACTCTTACACTTCAAATCTAACATTCAAACATATTTTTAATTTCAACTGGAGCATGAAAACACATTACATCAGGAATCTGGATTTCCAAGCCATAAATCTTAGTACCAGGCCAGAAAGTTCTATTATCACGTGGCAATTGCCTGAAGAGGCTTTCAGTCTAGGAAAGCTAACGTTGTACTACTCACAGTCTAAAGACCTTTCTTAATGTATTTTGTGTTGTTTTCCTGAGAAACATATCTTGATATGGGCATTGACATACTAAAGCTTGCTGAGGAGTGGTTTAGGGCATAAATTTATGGAAGTGAGGGAAGTGAGACTGGTCAGAGAGAGAAGTTGAACTTGATTCATTTTCCAAAACAGGTCTCACCCAATTATCCAGGGACCCCTGGAACTGGTATGGCCTTTCAGAATTGTCCCAAACCTAGGCAAGACAGCAAGCCTTTAGTATCTTCATCTACCAGGCATCAAATGAGGGTTTAACTTTGGATAAGGAAGCTATCTCTGGCTAAGGGAACAGCTTGAAGAGAAACTCAGCTGTGAGTCATCAGTAGCTAGTATCTCTCACTTACAGCTGGGGGAAACAAGTGTCCTGGTCCCCAAGGATGGATGGAATGGTCCTCCACAATAACTTCTACACAGGATGTCTGAACTACCTGAAAATATATCCAGTGCTGATATCTCTCTTTCCTTGGATGCTTTCACTTCTCAATTTAGACAGTACTGAACATATTTTTAAGTAACAGTTAAAATTCCATGAATGTTGTCTTTTGGAAATACTTGGTCCTAAAAGATGACGACCTCGTTTCTGAATGATGGACAAGCTGTTCCAAAAAAATACCAAGAGGAAATAGCATGTTGATAATGAGGAATACAGCATTTCTACACTGTCTCAGTGAATTAAGTGATATTAGAAATTTCAGGTTAATTGAATAATCTTGATAACAACAGCACTATTTAGCGGTAGTGAGTATCACAAGGTTCTGTGCTACACAGATCAGGGGACTTAGATAAACTTTAGTTGATCACAAAACCCTGCTCTCCTGGGAAGTCATCTGTTCTCAATAATAATGGATAGCATTGGGAATCACAATCCTGGAACTACTTCCAAATCCTCTGTGTCCACATGCAATATAAATTTATGAAATGAAGACATTTAAAATATGACTTATACCTTATAGGCAACAATATTAAATCATCCATTTCAGGGACTCCTGTAGTATCAGGTGATATGTAGGCATCTAAAGTAGGGTCCTAAACTAAAGTTTATCAGTAAGGTCAAACTTGAATACACATATAGTTACAAAGTTTCTTGTACATGTATGTGTGTGTATATATATATATATACACACTCAAACTTGAATACACTTACAGTTACAAAGTTCTTTTATGTATATATATATATACACATATACACACACAAACACAGTCACATACACACACACACACACACACACACACACATTTCATTAGATTCTAAGTATCTGTAATGTAAAAAATTCAAGGTCAAGAGTTACAAGGAAAAGTATCATGACCTCTGCCTCATGACTCTCCACCTCAGTCAAGATACTGTTACTGAGATTCTCTTAGTGGATACACACCTCTGAGAATAGAACATAACTACATAAAAAGAGGAAGAGAGCTCAGGAACTTGGGTCTGGCATTTCAAGATAAAAAAATCTCAGTTTTCTCACTCATTATGTGAACACAAACAACTCCTTAATCTTACTAAGTTTCAGACTCTTCGTGGGAAATAAGAATATGAATCTGTCTCATGGGACTGTGGGTAAATTTATCCAGACTTCAGTATGTCCTAAATCTAATATGGTGCCTGGCAACAAGCAGGTACACACTAAAGGCTGACTAGTGTTAAAATTTTTGCTATTCTGACTGTCCCCGCCCTACTTCCATCAACACTCACTTTCATGTCTAATAAGTTCTCAGAAGCAAGAGCAGAGCGTAGGCAGGGTAAGAATGGATGGGGGGGGTAAGTCTAGGTTTCAGGGAGAAAGAACATCAAGATACAAATCTACACACATTCTGAATGTTATTTGTCATCCAAAGATAATGTCACAATACCTTCTTGCTGATATAAATCACAGCATGAACGAAAACTAACACCATGGAATGATATAAAGTCTAATAAGTTTTATAACCAGCATCCACTGGTTGTCAAGGAATACCAATCGATGGTAATTGGAGAGAAGCTAAGAGGAAAATAATATATTAATGCCAGACCAATATTAAAACCAACCATCAGTCAGATAGTGGACAAAACTGAAAATACAGTGAATTGATGTAATATTGGTCTTTTCTTTGGTATAAGCCCTCAAAATGGAAAGCCCACCCTTAAACAGGGAACAGTTCTAAATTATTCCCACCCTACTGTGATATGTAGAAAGATAGAGTAAATGGACTCTTTCACTAAGTGAAACCTAACACTTCTAAGTATTCAATCACTTAAAATTCAACAACATTTATTTTCTAAGTGAAGGGCACAGAACAGTCCATTTGGAATAGTTAGATTCTAATTTTTCAGCATCTTACATTCAATGAACCCATGTCCGTTTCCTGCCCTGGAGGATCAGTATTGGAAAGGAGTGGAGAATGATGGCTTATCGTGAGGATAAATGAAGGTGGATACAATTCTTAATGTATCATGTCACTGGAGGGGCTGATCTTAATCGCGCAGAATTTATCTAGGGCTAAATTTGTTAGGACTTCTGACTGCCAGCAACAGAAACTAAATCTGACTATTTAAAACAGAAGAAAGAAGTTAAGCTATACAAAATTTAAAATCTACAAATACCTTGGGGTAACTCACAGACTTACAAAATGAAGGTTAGTAAACACAAAGGACGGCTTACAGCCATATTGGAAGCCACACTCTAGGGTCAGGGAGGTAAAGACACCACAGCAGCCATCCCTGGACACTGGACACAGACCCACACTGGCATTGTCCTTGCATGGGATGCTGCCTATTGCTCATGCTCCCACAGAACCCCCCTTGGAAGCTGGAATTGGTTTCCACATCTCAACAAACCAGAACGAATTCTCACCTACCATTGCCTTTTTGTTTAAGTAGCTCCAGGTTCAGCTTCCAATTGTTGGAACTTATTTTCTCTACTAAACTATTGAAGATCTGTTTTTTGCAGTGTATAGTGTGGGAATGGGCCCTGCTGTCCAAATAACTTGCATGGTAGGGAATTTATCAATAAAGAAAGTAACTGAATGGCTGAAAGTACAAGAAGTGGACATATTTCTCCTGTAAGACACAAGAAAAACCTCCACTTTGTAAAAGGCCTTCATTTGCAATCAACACTCTCCTCACTTAGAAGTTTGTTTCTTCTATCTCTTTAGTTTGTCTATCCCAAAGTCTCATACAGATTACTTTGGTAATAGTATGCTTATGAAAGTAGCTACAGTTTACAGACGGTGTTGATTTTATTGAATTTAAACTGCATTCTCAAAGATCACACACCAAAACACTAAAGAGGAACCAGATTTAGGCACAGATGCCAGGTTCTCTGAACTTACTACTGAAAACACTGTGTCCTCTTTGTGTTTTCGAAGGATAACTATTCATTATTCATTCAAATTGAATTGTTCTGTTGAACAACATGAAAATTATCTTACTTTAGCTACACACGGCAAACTAAACAGCCAAATGGGACTTCTATTGAATATTATAATGGGACAGTTTCCAAAAAAGCCCTTATCACTTGATAATGTTTACTGGTAACTCAATTCAAAAATTACCTAACAAAGTTCAATTGTGAGGCAAGGAACCTGAGCATGACTGAGAAGACTTGTGCCAAAACTGATTCATTACTTTTCATTGCCTAAGTATTTTTTTTTTGCCTGCCACTATAGATACATACATATATACATATATATATTATAAATATAATAATAACACAATAGGGTACATAACCTGCTATCCCTCACAACCTGGGGGCAGCAGCTCTTCCTGCCCATGGGTTCTGTCCCCGAGCTTTAATAAACCACCATTTTGCACCAAAGATGTCTCAAGAATTCTTTCTTGGTCATCGGCTCCAGACCTCAGCCCACTGAACCTCACCTAGATTCTAGAACTTCATCACTCACCATTTAATGTAATCAACCAAAAATAACACACGCTCCCAGGGAAGCAGACTGTCCTAGCCAGATCATTTAAATGCTCACAGCCAAATAGCTCTAAAAAGACTCATTTGGGTTTTAAAAAAATTACTTCCTAACAATGAAAGCACCCCCCACCCCACAATGGAGTTGTGAGCCCATTTGCAGAGGTATTACAGCAGAGCATGGATGACAGCAGGTATCACATCTTACAAAATGGACTCATTTTGTTAATGAATTAATAATGGATAGCAGTCATTGGTCTGCAAAATGCCTTCTAACCCTAAGGGTCTGGTCTTTTAAACCCCAGCTCCCAGAGATAGAACGGCAGTCATGACAAATAGCTGCGAGATGAAAACAGATAATAAAGACAAATATCTCCAAAAGGATGGAGCCTCAAGAATGAACTCCCCAAATCAATACCTCACTTCCTGCGTGACCTGGAGAGAAGATACTTGCCAGGGAGCTGCTGACCTCTCCCAGCCAGGTCAACCTGACTTTCACACACAACTATTTGGCAGCTCCTCCCTAATTTAGCTAGTGTCTGATTTCCTTTGTCAATCTTCTATTTAACTTGAACAAAAGACAAAAAGAGAGATGCCTGGGGGTGGGGATGGGGGACTGTCTAGGTGGTTCAGTCATTAAGCTTCTGCCTTTGACACAGGTCCGGATCCCAGGGTCCTGGAACTGCCTCGGGCTCCATGCTCCTTAGGGAGCCTGCTTCTCCGCTCCCACTCCCTCTGCTTATCTTCCTTCTCTCACTGTTTCTCTGTCAAATAAATAAATAAAATCTTAAAAACAAAACAAAATGAAAAACAAAAACCAGGATGCCTGGATGGCTCAGTGGGTTAAGGGCTGGCCTTCAGCTCAGGTCATGATCCCTGGGTCCTGGGATCTAGCCCTACACTGGGCTCCCCACTCAGTGGGAAGTCTCCTTCTCCCACTGCCTCTCCCCACCCGTCCCTGTCCTGTGCTCTCTTCCTCAAATAAATAAATGAAATCTTTAAAACAAAACAAAACAAAAACAAAAACAAAATGCATTGCATCAGCATCAATTTAACACTTGCTAAGCAAGTTTTGCAAAGAAGCACTATGTTCTGAATTATCCTTGTAATGCTGGTATTACTGAATGGGCCCAGTGGAAAGGTGCAAGGTTAAAGGGGTGGCTTGAGAGTGAAAAATGTTAGAAAACAGGAATAATGTCAATATCCAAACTCTCAGAATCTGTGTATTTCAAATATGTGAGGATGTCTTTAAGTAGAAGAGCAACATTCCCATTAGTTCACTCTTTCTGGCTCCACTAGCTTTGTTTGTGTACATGTAAGTGTGTGTGAACATGTATGTGTGTGTGTGTGTGTATGATTTATGATTTTTGTTTTTGTTCCATTTGGTTTAGTTTTACCATTGGATTTAGTAGGAAAGAAAGACTAATGGGTATTATGGGTCCAGAGTGAATGTTATCCCAACAGGCAGCCTATACTAAAATCTTTTTTTTTTTTTTTTCCCTCCTAGCAGCCATTTCTTTCCCAAATAGATGTCAGGAATGAGATGCCAACTAAAGCGCAGTGATCCATTCTGCCTTCAAACTCTTCCAGAATAGCTCTGATTGCTCCTCTAAAACCAAAGGCTTCCTGAGAGTAGTTCTTTTTTATGTCCTTGGATGCAACATTTCATTCCAAATTTCATCTCTGCATCTGAATTTTTAATCTCTTGTTGATGCTTCAAATATTTTTTCCTATTCATTAGGCAACATTTTCAAATAGCATTTCCCTGTAATTTGTACCTCATTTAACATTATTATTTGAAATTACTCTAGGATGTGTTTAGTTGCAAAGATTTCCCAAAAAATGGTGCTGCACTGCCCTGCTCAGTGAAGGACACAAGTGATCGTAACAAAGGGAATGGGAATTGTAAGCAACATGAGCTATGGAAACATAAATATGTAAGAATAAACATGTTCGTAACATGTTAAAATGCTTCCAGTATTAGACTCTCTCCATTGCTGATAGTAACAAAATCGTGAAAATCTTTTTCTCATAAGCAGATGAAAAAAGACAAATGGCTCTCTCTAGCTTCTCTGAAGGAGTACTTGCATTGTATTTAGGTATTAGAAACCCATGGCCAGGAACCCCTTACGGGCTGTTCATATAGGATACCTGGAATTGCCTCATCCTTTGCCATGTCTACCCACTTTGCTGGGGGCTAAGGAAGGAGTCTAGATGAATTAAGAGATCCTGAGTCATGTCAAGTTAGTTTATTCTAATTGGAGATTAGGCGTGTGTCCTGATATTAGGGAAATCTTACAGTTGGAAATAATTCTGAAATTTAGAATGTGTGAGAAAGAAGAACGTAGATATAATGCAATTGGATCCTTTTAGCTTGAGATTTTAGCACTTATAATAATTGGTGTTAGGCAGAGAAACAGATTAGGAATAGAAGAAGGTAGACTGGAGAAGAAGTATTTTCTTTGCAGTCACAAAAATGCCCAGTAAGCAGTGGCTCTCCCGAATCTCTAGAGCATAAGCCCTGTTTCAATGGGCATCACTTTGCCCATTCCTTGGGGGACCCGCATGAGGCATCTGTACAACGGTATACTTATGTACCTTTCCCTTCTGTAAAAGTTCCCCTCCTGGTTATTCCTGAACTTCTCACTTGCTGCCATTTCTCTCATTCACTTTTTTGTTGTTCCAATTTCAAATCATTGCCTCATCCATACCTTTTCATTCTTCTTTGCCTCAGGTCCATATGTATTTGGTGTAACAGTAAAGGAAAAAGTGCATGTAAGCCACTGGTCCCAGCACCAGGATAAAGGATAAGAAAATGCTCCTTGTCCTCTTCCTCCTCCCCCACTTCTTCTCTCTTCTTCTTCTCCTCCACCCTCCCAACCCCTCTTTCTCCTTGACCTTCTCTTCTTTTTCATCATCATCATCAACATCAATAGAAATCTTCTTATTCCTCCTCCCTTTCCACATATGCTTTATATTACGGAAAATATTAGTATCAGTATCATCCATTAAGTTACATAAAAATTAGGTTTACCTACCAATAAATTATTTGGGACAACTGAGTCTCATGGGGGAAGGGGGGAATAGTAAAAAGAGCACACATCAAGTACACCAAAACATTTTCCATGGATTTATCTAGAAAATAAAACAGATACTTTTTACAAAAAGCAGGGTCATATTGTGATAGCAAAGCATCTCCTTGCAGAAACAGCCTCCCTTTCAAAGCTTTTATGTTCTTTGATTTACTGCTCATATTTTCTCAATAAGAAGAGCAAGCACTGGCATCAGCAACTCTTGTGTACACACCCTTCAGCAGGAGCTAAGAGGCTAGTTTTTAAGAAAGCAAGAGAAAAGAAAGGAGCTCTAGACAAATGCACACAGGAATTAAAGGAGAAATCTCCTCCTGCGTCACCGAGTGCATATCAGACTTGAGATTTTAAACATGGTATTTCCAATCCACTATCCCTCAAGTTCGTTTTCAGCAAGGCTCTTATCACTAAAGCACTGGTCCTGGGCAACTCCAGACAAGGCTGCAAATCTCCTGAAGTTTATCTTGGGCACAAAGTGTCTTCCAGTTTAATTGCCTCCTTTCTTCTGTGGTCACTTTGTCCTCCAAGGTCAATCAATTTACTTCAATGGTCATCTCTGGCAGCATACATCCATTTCTCTTTAAAGTAGAACTTTGGGCCAATAAATCTTCTGAATATTTCAAATACAGATTCCTCCAGAAAGAGAGGTTTTGATAGGTTGTGATGATAGCTCTTGTATGCTGTGGCTATTCTAACATAAGGCCCGCATACAGGTAACTGGTCATCTCAGTGGACAATGCAATAGGTGTTCACCCTGGTTCACATAATGTCTTAAACCTATTTAGCTATGGCATGGTAGAGCACAGATCAGAAGGAGTCTAGGGATTACTATTGTTACAAAGACAAAGGAAGGCATTTTTAGAGCAGCTTCATTCATAATTGTCAAGACTTGAAAGCCATCCTATGGTCCTACCGAAGGACTGCAATAGATGAATGGATAAACAAAACAAAAAACTATGGTATATCCATATCTACAAATAAATAACAATTCAGGGTTAAAAGAAATAAGCTATCATCACCATGAAAAGTCATGAAGAAAATAGAAATAAATATTACTACGTGAGGGGCACCTGGGTGGCTCAGTCAGTTAAGTGTCTCCCTTCAGCTCACCTCGTGATCCTGGGTTAAGCCTCTACCTTTGGCTCAGGTCAAGATCTCAGGGTCCTGAGATAGAGTCCCGCATCGGGCTCCCTGCTGAGCAGGGAGCCTGCTTCCTCTCTCCCTCTGTCTGTCTCTCTGCCTACTTGTTATCTCTCTGTCAAATAAATAAATAAAATCTTCTAAGAAAAATTGTTCTGCATATTTTGAGGGTCCTGTCATTATACATTTGTCCAAACCCACAGAATATACAAACACCCAGAGTGAACTCTAATATAAACTACAGACTTTAGTCAATAATAATGTGTCAACATTGGCTCATCAATTGCAACAAATGTATTACACTTTGTCAAGATGTTAATCTTAAAAGGAAGTTGCGGGGCGGGGGAGTGAAAGGGTATGTGAGGACTCTATACTTTCTGACCAATTTCATAAAACTGCTCTAAAAGTGGTCTATTAATTTTAAAAATGAGGGAAGGAGACAGGGACAAATATACTGTGAGCAGGAGGGAAATATAAAAGACAAAATAAAGTCTGTGACAAATGTCACTAAAAAAATTCTCCTATGGGTCCAAGTTTCTTAATAGAAAGAACTGAATCATGTAATTATTTATTTATTTATTTATTTATTTATGACAGACAGAGAACAGAGGGAGGAGCAGAGTGGGAGGGAGAGAGAAGAGAAGGAATCTCAAGCTGATTCCCCAATGAGCGCAGAGTCAGATGCAGGGACTGATCTCACAACCCTGAGATCATGACCTGAGCAAAAACCAAGAGTCAACCATTTAACCTACTGAGCCACCCAGGTACCCCATTCATGTGAGATCTTTTTTTTATTATTTTTTATTTTTATTTTTTTAAAGATTTTATTTATTTGACAGAGAGAGAGAGAGCGAGAGCGCACAAGTAGGCAGAGTAGCAGTCAGAGGGAGAAGCAGGTTCTCTGCTGAGCAGGGAGCCAGATGCGGGACTCCACTCCACAACCTGGGATTCATGAATTGAGCCAAATGCAGATGCTTAACCAACTGAGCCCTAAATGTGAGTTTAAAAAAAACAAAAAACAAAAAACAATGCTGGCAAAGACAATCCCTTGCTTGCAGATAAAATTATGAAACTGTATCTTAAGGTTATTGGCAGGTTTGGACTGAGAATTCTACCAAGAACCACAATTGTTCAAACATTAAATACATATGTTTGTTTTTCAGAAACAGACTGATTTTTTCTCTTACTTGAAAATATAATGGAATTAATATTCAAAGATAATTTTCTAAGATAAAAATATCCAAACAGCATGTATTAATCAAATCCCAAAAAGATTAAAAAAAAAACTCTCATATGTCAGGGTTTAAATAGGGCACTGCTTATTAACAGAGGAATAAACAAAGTAAATCTTTAATTTAAAAAAAAGCCACCACTAGAGAGTAGCCAGACCCAGATTAAAATGCCGTCTCCCACCTCAAGTTCAAAGTTCCTTTTTCCACACTCCATCAACAGAAAATGAAGATGGACAGGTGATGCAAGCCTGTGGAAAGGAAGTAAGAGTCTTCCACAGAAAATAGCATTTTGAACAAGGTTTTTATAAAGCAAGAGAAGGTCAGGATAGATTAGAATGGAGAACAAAAGTCAATCTTGCTAAAGCACACACTTGGTATTTTCATTAAAAAATTAGGGTTGAAATAAAAGGAGGAGGCTGCATTTAAGAAGATCTTGAAATAGATACCAGTATTTTTCATCTATGAAGAGATCTGGGAGCTCATGACATTCAGGAATAACAATTTGTCTGCAAAGAAAAAAATACTCCAGAGCTTATGCAGGCAGTGCCTTTCAAAATGACGTTGAGTCAAGAGAAGTAATAACTTGTAGGAAATGAGAAGTACTCAAAAGACATATTAAGGAAAATCTTTTATAAGAGAACATAAAAGAGACTTCCTTAGCCAACAGATAGGAGAAATAATATTTAGAGAGAGAAAAAAAGAATCATATTATTTCCCACAATTTTATTACATAAAGAATGTAATATCGTGTAGCTCTAGTCTACCCAAATAAAAACTGCAGCTCCAGAGAATGTCTACCTAGGAGGGTCTTGGGATTGACAGTTATGTTGTTGAGGTGGGGGCTGAGTTGATATGAATATGCTTTAGACAGTTCAATATAAGAAGAGAAAACACATTGCCCATATTAAATTACTGTCTCTCCATTATTTTGCACCAGACACTAAAAACTGAAACTCAACTGGTTTATTTACTGGCAGAAAAATTAAGGATAAGACTAAAACAGAGTTCTGGCTTCCACATAGTATATACAAAAGGAGAAATGTACCGTTCCTACTCTATCAAGAAAAAACATGAAAATCTAAGTATCAACTCTTCTTGAGCCCATCAGACCTCAAGTCACAGAACAACCAAATAGACTAAAATTAAAAAAAAAAAAAAAAGGCATCGTCAAGAGAGGAGCGCTCAGCCCTGGCTTACCTGGGGCAGAGATCTGGAATAAGATCTCATTGCCTTGTAAGCAAGTAGGAAGAATTCTGCTACAATATGAATTCTTAAAGACCAAATGTGAATCAACAGGAAAGCACAGAACTGTTGACACTAAGGAAGTTCATAGACACCTGCAAGCTCTTATCCCCAGACCTCAAAGGTTGCACAACAAGCAAAACAAAACAAACAAAAAAAACAGGACAGAGCAGAAGGCTCCCTGGTGGTACAACCTGAGAGAAGAGCAAACACTGCTGTGGAAAGGCATGAAGACTAGTCTGGAACTTTCTTCCTTTAGAGGCAAAAGGGGAGAGGGGCAGCAAAAACTGTTCACTCAGAGGACACATATGAAGACTCCAGTATGACTGGGGTTGGGGAGATAAAAAAGAAGAAAATCTCTGTCTCTGGGTGAGAGACAGACAACTATCTGGATCCAGACCTGCTGGGAGGGGCAGGGTCACTGAGAAAGTTCCACTCCCAAGAGCAGGGGACACAGACTGCCCAAGAATGAGGAGGACATGAGAGAACAACATCCTGACCATTCTCCATTATTTTGCCACAGGCTTACAGGTATGCCATAAGGAATAGCAGAAGGCTGCCATCAGCCAAGGAGCAGAAACTTATGAGAGACCCAGTCTGAGGTGGAGGCTCACAGAGGAAGCTTAAAGCTATGGGTAACCAGAGCAAAAACAAAATCCCAATAGGACTAATGCTTAGCAAGGTTGTGAGATATACACTTAATATACAAAAATCACTTTTATGTCTATGCAGTAGCAACAAACAACTGGAAGCTGAAATTTTAAAAAGAATAATTTCTAGTAGCATCAAAAAACATTAAATACCTAGGTGTAAATTAAAATCTGTGTGAGAACTGTATGCTACAAGCTATGTTATGATCATGATTGGGAAGACTCAATATTAAGTCGCTTCTGTCTAATCTCAATTACATCTCAATGCAACATCAGTTAACATCTAAATGAGTTTTTTTTTTCCTCTTAAAATTAGAATACAGATTCTAAAATTTATTGGGAAAAGAAAATCATTTAGAATAGATAAAACTACTTTGAAAGAGAAGAGTGATCATGGACAATGCACACTCTGTAATCCCGACTTACTATGAAGTTACACTAATCAAAAAATTGTCATACTGGTGAAAACAGACACAGAGATCCAAGCGAAGACAACAGAGAGTCCCAAAGAGAACAAAGGTAAAATTACTGTGACCTTTGGTTAGACAAAAATTTCTCTAGGACACTAACCATGAACCAAATATGAAAAGAAAAAATGGTTGATTTGATATCATCAAAATTGAAAACTTCTCTGGCTATTCAGAAAACAAAAAATAAACCACAGATTAGGAAAAAATGTTTATAAAACTCATATCTGATAAAGGACTCTTTTTCCAGACAAACTCTCAGAACTCAATAAGAGAACAAACAACCCCTTGAAAGGAGTCAAAAGATTCAAACAGCTATGTCACTAAATAAGATACATGATTAGCCAATATGCATATGAAAAATACACTTAACAACATTAGTCATGAGGCAAATGTAAATTTAATCACAATGAGGTGCAGCTGTACACATACTAGAATGGTTGTAATAAAAAAAAGTACTGACATGCTTAGGAGGATGGGGAGCTCCTGAAACAATCCTACTTTGCTGGTGAGACTGAACAATATTATATCCACTTTGGACAATAAATCACCAGTTTCCTTTAAAGTTAAACAATATCTATAATATGACCCAGCAATTGCCTAGACAGCCACATGAAATGAAAACTTAAATTCATTCTTAGACACAAATGGTGTAGCAGTTTTATTCATAATTATCAATATCTGGAAAGAATGGATTCACCCCTCAATGGGTGAATGGATAAACAAACTACAGTCCATCTACACAATGAATTAAATGCAATAACTGAATGAATTTTTGATCCTCACAACAACGTGGGTAAATCTCAAATGCATTAGGTTAAGCGAGAGAGAAGATAGACTCTGAGGATATCTATTGCACAATTCTTTTAAATGAAATCCCAGAAAGCCACAAATCTAAAAACTGAATACAGATTGTGTATTGGGTAGTGCCCAAGGACCAGGGGTGGAGGAGAGCTGGTCTGCAAGGGGCAGGAGGGAATTTTCCACATAATGGAACTGTTCTATAGATTGAGCACAGTGATGATTTTGTAGCTGTAGTTATTTGTCAAAAGCTCCCAAATCTGTTCAAACTGTGGAGAGTAAAAGAATGAGCCAGGAAAAGGTGAGGTTCTGTGTGAAGGTGTGTCCATGGCGATGTGGTGGTTCTACTCCATCCCATTACAAGCTTCTTTTTTTTTTTTTTAAGATTTTATTTATTTATTTGACAGACAGAGATCACAAGTAGTCAGAGAGGCAGGTAGAGAGAGAGGGAGGAAGCAGGCTCCCTGTTGAGCAGAGAGCCTGATGCGGGGCTCGATCCCAAGACCCTGAGACCATGACCTGAGCTGAAGGCAGAGGCTTTAACCCACTGAGCCACCCAGGCACCCCCCCATTACAAGCTTCTTATCATCTGTTCGGTATCCTGAGGGTAAGCTCAGAGAGGGTCAACAGTAAGATTTCTAAGGGTTGGGGATCTTTCCAGGACAAGCATTCAAGATAGTTTAGGTTACTTTCTAGAACATGGCAGAAATAGTGAAGTATCAAATTAGCTCCCTGGCGAGGAAAGAGATGCAGAGTGAGGTTAAGTAAAGGTAAAACAGAAGTAGAGGAATAAATGCCAATGAAAATGAAGAAGAGTCTGGGAGCAGTGATTGTGCAAGCCATCTGGGGGATGGGGTGCTCAAGAGAATGGCGAGTCTGTGATTAAGATTTCAGAGGAAAGAATCTGGATTGTCTAGGGAGTCCAAAAGGAGGAGCCACCTTAGGGATGAGGCCAGGATTTCGGGAACCTTTCATTAAGGGAAGGAGTTCTGGGTGTCAAGGACTGTTATCAGTGCTGTTTTGTTTCTGAGTAGATTTTTTAGTGTTACAGAACTTGCTCTGAAGGTTCAAGCAAAATCTTCTGAAATTTAATGATTTATATTTTCATGAAAACATTATCAGACATATATATGTATTTTCACTCATTTCTCCCACCTCTCAGGCCCTACTTCCTGTTCTTTTTACCTTTGACCTTTTTAAAAAATTCCATATATGAGAGATCATACAGTATCTGTCTTTTCCATTTAACAGAATAAAAGTAACTTAGAATAAAACTAACAAAATGGGTTTTCTTACGTGATCATAAATTGAAGCCTACCCTATAAAGAGAGTTCCCCCCAAAACGAGAAAGGGCAGCTTAGTTGAAAAAGTGTGTGTTGTGCCAAGTTTACTATTTTGGGAAGTCAGGATGTACACATTGTGTCATTGTCTTACTGTATATCTAAACCTCATCCATTAGAATTACTGGTAAAGAGTTACGAAGGACGGTTTTGTTAGCTTCATTGTTAAGAAAAGATACCACCTCTGACTAATTCAACTCGTGATCAGCCATAACTCGTAACCCCTTACACAGAATCCTCCCATAGCCGTGACCCTCCAGTTGGCATTTGTATAGTCTTTGCCCAATTACCCACACCAATGGAGGACAGCAGTGGTGCAAATAATCTCAAGTAGCAGCTGACACAAACGCCTTTCATTTCTTGGTTTTGGATAACTGGATGTTTAATTTTGCAGAGGATATACCTTCATGTTTACAGCTGGCTTTGGCTATGGTCCAAATCAGTGTGTGTGTTCTCACAGGCACTGCCCGAGCAGCAGAAAGGCATCCAAGAACAGGCAGTGCAGAGAGGAACGGCTGGCTAAGTGAGTAAGAGCTGGTCCATAGCAAAAGTGCACAGAGATGAGTTAAAAACGAGAGCTGCTTTATGTGCTTTATTAAATTCTGGTTTTGCTTGTCTGCTGTCAATAGGCTCACTGCTCTGCATTTTCCTATATGACATCACATGCTCCAGCCCAAACTGGAGAAGGCTTTCTATCGATGTATTGATCCATTCATTCATTTATTCATTCATTTGTTTAATAAAAATCTACTGAGCACTGGCTGCCAATCATTATTTCAGGTACCAAACACAGACTAATAAAAAAAAAAATACACCTCAATCTTGCCCTGATACATTCCTTTTCTAAAACAGCTTCTTAACTCCTGAAATGGCCTCACCTTCCACTATGGTCTCTTGGGGGCATCTCTTCACTTTTTCAAACGTGATTAATTTCCACATGGTACCCATGGGGCTCCTGACATATGGCTCCTTCCCGAGGTCTAGGAGTCAAGCATGTGATCCAGACCAGGACACCCAGTGAAAATCCGAGGACTGCGGCTCCTCCCTCAATGACTCCGATTTCAGGAAAGGAGCCTGCTCACCTGTAGTCAAAGTTTATCTACAAAAGCAAAACTACAGGGGTCTAGTTGGAAACTCTGATGACGCTTTTCCTTTAAGACTTTTTAATCCCATGAACATATTATTTGCTTGTGGTGTTGAAATCACTTTGAGGGAGGTTTTCTGTCACTTACAAACAGAAATCGTAACTAGAAAATACTCCTTGCCTTGTAAACTATTATTGATGCCTCAAAGGCCATCTTCAGAATGTTCCAGATCCCTCCAACAGTCCCCTGCAACTTCCATGTGAAAGGTACTCCCGAGCCTGCAGACTGAAAATGGAATGCGATCTCCAAAAGCAGTGTCACCTTGACCTGAAGCAAGATGAGATCTGTCCGTATGCCACTGAACTTGCCTGACACTTCTCATGAAACTCTTATTAAGCATTGTATTCTACTCTGTTTTAAGATTATTTCTGTTTATATTCATCCTTCTTCTACACTGTAGTCCCCTAATTGAATTGTCTCTGCTGAATTTCGTTTGTTTTCTTTTCCAGCTTGCCTCAGTAATTTTAAATTTTAATGGCACTGTTTCTGCGACCTGACTCTCCGTCCAACATAATATCATTAGAGAACCAAAATAGCTCATTGGTCTGTGTCATAATCCAAGATCAATACTTAAATAGAGGCTATAGTAAAACTCTCAGTAAATCACACATCAGAGTTAGCTATTTAAATATTTCATTTTCACTTTTGGTATTCTGCAAGTAAATCAAACTAGAGATGATCAAGGCTATTTATATTCATATTCAAAGCAGGAAATCTGGGTTCAAGGGTCAGAACCATTACTTTCTAGCTATGTGGTTTTTTAGTAAGACACTTAACTTTTCTGAGCCTCCTGCTACCCATCAAAGAAATGGGATTATACCTGCACTACTTAGTTTATTTTATAAGCCATAAAACATCTTATAACTTTAATGCTTTTATCTTTTTATTTTGCATACTTATTGAACATCTAAGTCCTGGTCAACATGAAAACTATCAGGGACCCAAACATAAATGCTGTCAACAAATCCATTAAGGAAAAAATAGCAAGTAAAGCAAAATTAAAATTCAGAGAGAGGCAGTGTGGAAAATATCTTCATTTGGTATGACACAGACGCTAGTCATACATTTTAAAAAATTCTATTTCTTCCTCTTAAGGTACATACAGCTATACCACATTTCCAAGCCTCACTTGCAAATAAATGTGACCTTATGAATGAGTCAGACTTTATAGAAACATAAGTGGAAGTGACATGTACCATGTGCAAGTCAAATATTAAAAAGTGAATATACTCCCTCCTACAATTTTTTTTCTCCTTTTAACTGACAAATTCAAATAATCACAAAGCCAATAGGGAATGGCAGAACCAGGCATAAGTTAGAGAAAACATGAATACATGTCTCATTATATGAAAGGCGGTTACCCCTTAACCTAGAGTATCCAGCTCAAAGTGTTAGGTGAGGGAAAAAATAAAGATCTACTGTGTTTAATTCATTAAATAATTGTGTCGATTTATTATGTAAGCCTGTATCAACCTCAATCACTAACCCAGGACACCATGATCTACTGGTTTTCTTTCTCCTTGATGGGTAGTTCCTTCTTAGTCTCTTTTCTGCTTCCATCAAATCCTTAAATCCTTATATGTTACAATGTCCCTGAGTTGACTTTGAACATTTCCTATTTTCTACTGATAACCTCCTCCTCAGTGATTATAAGATTTTGGCTTTCACTCTGAGTAAGAAAGAAAGCCATCCAACTGCATGCATTCAAGGACCCATCTCTATGATGATGATTCTTAAACAAACATTCTATGATTCTCTAGCAAACACTCAAATACTGCCTCAGTTAACCCACAGCACACTTGACATCCCTCCTTGGATGACACATGGCCACCCCATACACAACATGCTCCACATGGAGCTCCTTATATCCCTTCCCCGACCATCCTTTGCTCTGCCTTTCCATCTCAATTGCTTACTCCAAATCCACTTACTCTACATATCAACTCTGCTACATCCTCAAAATATATGCAGAAATTAACTCTGACTCATCACTTCCATCACTACCATCTGGGACAGGTCACCATCATCTCACACTGGATTATTACAGAAGCCTGATAAATCATCTCCTAATTTCAGCCTTTGTGCTGTCACTATCTACTTTCAAAAGAATATCCTGAGCCATTCTCTACTGTCCCTTTAAAGTCCTTCAATGGCTTCCTTTCACACGTACGCTCTCTCTCTCTCTATATATATATATATATTTATATACATACATACACATATACATATATACATATATACATATACGTATATGTAAATACATAATCTCTATCACGTCATCTATCTCTAATCACATCATCTCTATACAAGGGAGCCTCTCATTATGTTTTTAACCTTATTTTCTACTATTCTCCCTTCATTCAATATTCTAACCTTTCTTATTTTCTTGCAATTCCTCAAGCACTCCAGGTATGCTTATACCTTAGGGCCTTTGCACATCATTTCCCTTGTGCCTGATTTGCTTTTCCCCAAGATATTCATATGACATACTCCCTTATCTTCTTCAAGTCTTTACTCAAAGTGTACTTCTTCAAGTGAAGTCTTCTCAGGCCATCCTATCTAAAATTATAACCCCTAAATGGCTGTTACTGCTATTCCTGGATTTTTTTTTCTTTTTCATTTCTCACTAGCTAACATTTTATCTCTTACACTTATTTACTTTATTGACCATCTATTCCAGTAGAACATAAGCTCCAGGAGGGAGATATTTGCTCACTTTGCTATCTTCTGTGCCATCAGAACACAGTGTTGTCTGGTATGTAAGAGTAATTAAATAACTATTCCTTGTGAATAAGCAATTAAATATTTTTTATTGGTTTTTCATCTTGAACTGAGCTTGAAGACTGACCAGAACCTAGCCTTGTAAAGAACAGAAAATGGAGCAACATAACACAAAATGTTTGGATGAAAAGGTAGCATGGTACATTTGGGAAAGATGACAATAGATGATCACAGTCTGATCGTAAAATACTGTTTGAACAGTGATGAGGGAAGAGGCTGAAGATTTAAGCAGAGTCTAGATAATGAGGACATTTTGCCTCTGTCCATGCTCAGGACGGGGATATTATTCTGGAGTCAGTGGGGGCCATCAGAGAACTTTTAGGTATAGGGTCAAATTGTGGTAGTCACATTTTAGGAAAATTACCATGACAAGATAATGGAGGATGCAGGGAAGGGAAGCAAGGTTAAGTCAGAGTGAATAAATAAGAAATCATAGCAGTAGGGGTGCCTGGGTGGCTCAGTGGGTTAGGCTGCTGCCTTCGGCTCAGGTCATGATCTCAGGGTCCTGGGATCAAGCCCCGCATTGGGCTCTCTACTCAGCAGGGAGCCTGTTTCCTCCTCTCTCTCTGCCTGCCTCTCTGCCTGCTTGTCATCTCTCTCTGTCAAATAAATAAATAAAATCTTTAAAAAAAAAAAAGAAATTGTAGCAGTTGCCATTGATAAAAATGCTAAGAACATAAAATAAGAGGACATGTTTAAGACAATTAATGAAGTCAAAATAATTCTTCTTGGTAGAAGAAGAGATTGAGATACAGTAATAAATTTAGGATAATGAATTAGGAAGACACTGACCTTATGACTTTGCTTAGATTTTCTCAGTTACCTACTCATCTTGTTCCCTTGGTTGGTGCTTTACCTGAGGAGTCAGCCTGAGTTCCTGATTGGCCGTGAAGAGCTTCAATGAAACAACCTGGAAATTAATTCCTTGTGGTATGAATAATAAGCAGTGGGAGATGTGACTCTATGGAGAGAATCAGGCAGATAAATTCTTCCTGCCTGTATTCTTTCTTCTGTAGATCATATCAAGGCGTGATTTTATCCTATAATATGCTCAGAGTTCTCCATGAGCAGAGAACATTTCTTCTGAAAGACCTGCCCCTTTACAGTCTATTGTAAAGCTGGGACTAACATAGTAACGTATCATATCACATGGCTTACATCTTTCTTGCATCCTATTCTTTATATCCACATCCTCAGATCCTGGGTTTGCATTTCTCAAATAAAGTGTAAATGCTTTAGTCTTAGGATCTGCTTAGGATCTGCTCTGTACAGCCCCCATGCTAAAGCATATAAATTCTAATGCTTTAAGTTGGAGATTGGGTGAATATGGCTTTAGGGAGTAGGTTAATAATCCCATGCTGACTATGTTAAGCAGTGCCAGAAAAACCACAAATAAATATTTTGTCACCTGTTCTGGAGTTCAAGGAAAAATGTCTGAATAAGCAGTACTGATCTGGAAATCACGAGCATAAAGTGTCTGGAACAGCCTCATATGTAGGGTTTGCTATGGTTTGAATGTAGGTGTCCCTCCAAAATTCATACATTGAAACCCTAATGCCCAACGTGATGGTGTAAAGGAATAGGACTTTTGAGAGATACTTAATCATGAGGCTCTTCCCTCACAAATGGGACTAATACCTTTATAAAAGAGACCCCAGAGGTGCCTGGGTGGCCAGTCGGCTAAACATCTGTCTTCATCTCAGGTCCCAATCTCAGCATCCTAGGATCAAGTCCTGCATGGGGCTCCCAGTTCAGTGGGGAGCCTGCTTCTCCCTCTCCCTCTGCCTACATGTATGCATGCTCTTTCTCTGCCAAGTCTGTCAAATAAATATATATTTATTTTAAGTATCTTAAAAAGAGCGCCCTAGCCCTCTCTGCATGGGAGGATACAATGAGAAGTCTGTGACCCAGAAGAGAAAACCTGACCTGCTGGTGCCCTGATCTTAGACTCCAGACCTCCAGAATGGTGAGAAGTAAATTTCTGTCATTTAGAAGGTAGCCAGCCTAGGGAACTTTGTTATAGCAGCCCAAACAGACTAAGACAGGGTAAGAAGAAAAAATGTTTGTGGACTATAAATCTTTAAGAACAAGGCAGAGATTGACAAGGAATTACCCAAAATATAGAAGAAAAATAAAAGAGTGGTTCAATGGCAGTTAAGGGTTGGGGAGAAGTCCAAGAGGGACAAAACGTAAAACGGCGTCAGATATGGTCTAGATGACAAATACTAAGAGGACTAGAAAGTGACAGATTTTGCAATGAGTCTGTTATGGCTGATATTGTTGGGAGCTCTATCTGTGGAATGGAGGTGTCAGAAAGCAACTTGAAGTAGGTTAAGCAGTGTCAGAGAGGTTCCAAAGTAGAAAAGATTATAAATTCCTCTTATAAAGGACATTACTTGGAAGGCAAGGAGGTCACTGGCATTTTCACCCTGAAGAGAAATCTCACTGTCAGCATGCCTTTCTGACATAAAACAGCAGTGGCATTTAAAAATTATGCAAAGCTTATTAGAGACATCATCCTTCTACAGCTATTGCTGGTATTAAAACCAGTGATTTTGTTAGCTAGAAGACATTGCAAATCTCATATAAGCATTACATGGGAGTTATTGGATGTGATGATACTGTTGCAGCAAAGTAATATGGAATTAATGATTCTTTTCCCACCAAAAAAATAATAATGATAATAATACTAATCCCAGAAGACATTTTCTGTATGCTATAATATAAAAAACTCTGTAGAACTCCTTCCATTGTCACAGAGCAAAAATCAGTCATCTCTGGCTGAGCTACAACAAATATTTATAGATAATGACAGAGAAGAGGGAATCTCATTAAATTCCAAAACCATACACATCTGTACCATCACAAATTTAGGCCCACCAGTAGCCGTAACCATAAATACACGGTATAAAGTCTCCCTATTTAAAGTCTGATCTATGAATAATTTATGTAGGGAGATTAAGGAGCTTCTACTGTTACTAAAAACACTATAAATCAAGAAGGTGATAATTCTGACTGACTATTAAGAGAAGTACAGTAACATAGGATAAAGAAAATTAGCTGATGACCTTAAAAAAAAAAAAAGATAAACAAAAAACGGGATTTGTATATAACAAGGACAGATTCTTCCCTTAGCCATATGTGGCTATGCTCTCACCAATAGACTAACTGGAGAGAAACACTGGATCATAAATAAACCACCTTACTTATAATTTATAAGTATAAGCCCCCATCAGACTTCATCATAAAAAAAATCCAACTTTATTGGATTTCCCTGTCAACTATCTCTTGGAGTCCTCATGAAAACTACCAAACATTCCATGAAAACAAGGGGCCTGCCCCTTGTCTGCTCAGCTCCCGCTCTCACTGTAGAAACCTACTGAAAGATTCTTTGTCAACTACATTTTGCCAATGCACACCAGCCATCCTGGGCTGCCACTATCCCTCAGTATCACTTTACCCAAATTTCGACAGAGGCCTCCCCCTCAATTTCAGTCTAGATTTAAAAAAAAAAAAAAAAACTACATTGTAAAATTTAACTAAACTCTCCTGAAGTTTCAAGATGAAAGAACAAAACGAAAACTGAAAAAAGAAAAAAAATATATGTAATTAAAATGAGGTTATGACCAAAACCCACAAGCCAAGACATTTCATTGATGTCTCACTTCAGAATCCCTAGTTTGCTACATTTTAAAGGATTTGCTTCCATCCAAACATGGGGATATGACTCAACATTCTCCTACCCCAGAATGCAAACTCTCAACCTCTGTGGACTCTCACAGAGAAAAGACATTTGTTCTTTAAATTCATATTATTTAGATACAACACAAATAGCTTTGTGTACCCTCATTTTTTTGAAATGGTCAATTCCTCTGCTTTAGTTAGCATAATGGAACTGTCCATGAAGCTGGTTTTCCTACGGTAAAGGAAATCTCCCCTATAACTCTAGCCTCATTTTTTTTTTTTTTTTTTTAATGAGGACAAGGAGGTTCGGTTTCATCTGGAGTAGACATTGTGCCATGCCTGAAGTTTGATTCTTAACTATATTAAACAACAAAACTCAATATATTGGACAGAAGTAAATGAGGGATAGTGATCTCTGAGAGATGGGAGAATAAATGAGAGATGGGAGATAGAATGATTCTAACAGGTTAGTACCTGGAGAAATTTCAAGGCGGCAATGCAAGCAGAGGGAACACAGGCAGAATCCCATGGTTTCTCTGATTTAGGAAACATAACTAAGAGTTCAGTGAATCCAAGGTGGTTAAACTTTGCAAGGCAGTGTACAAATACTAACCAAAACCCCTTAGTGCGACATGTAAGTTTCTGTATTTGATCCAATTACTTACCTCTAGTTTTATCCCTCTGGGAATCCTCCCTCTAAATGATCTTTTAGACAAGTCCAACTACTTGCAGTTTTCTGAGCCTATCTTTACCTTCCACTGTGAAAATTGTGCACACCACTCCCATCTGGATATCGTGGTGTTCCCCTACTGAATGCTTACTCAAAGACCAAATCTTGTCTCAAGCACTACAACCTCAAAGAAGCCATTTCTGACCCCCTACCTCCACCCCTGATGGCAATCCAAAATTTCCTTCTATGGGATTCCACCAGAGCTGTGACAGACTGAATAATGTATCCCACAAAGTATCCATGTCCAAATCCTCAGAACCTATAACCAGGTTACCTTACACAGTTAAAGGGAATATGGAATTGAGAATCTCAAAATGAAGGGATGAGCCTTGATGGTCCAGGTGATCCCAATATAATCCCAAGAGTCCTAAGAAGAGAGAGTCAGGAGAGTCAGTCAGAAAAGGCAGTGTGATCATGGAAACAGGCGGGGTGGAGATGGGGGGAACTGGAAGATACTGGGTTTGAAGGTACACTGTGGGGCCATGAGGGAAGGAATACAGGCAACTTCTAGAAGTTAGGAAAGGTAAGAAGATGCATTATCCCCCTAGACTGCCAGAAAGAATACAATATACCAACATTTTGATTATAGACTCCTGATCTTCAGACTTGTAAAAGAATAAATTTGTGTTGTGTAAGTCACTAACTTTGTATTTATTTGTTACAGCAGTGGCAGAAAACAGAAAAAAATAACCTGTGGTCATTTCTCTCAAAATGTCTAGACATACATTGTTTTTGTTCATATATACCTCCTTGTTAGCAGGATGTAGCCATCTCAGTAGCCATGATCAGAGCATATGAACCTCTAAGTCCTTATTACTTAGCACAGTATCTTACAGACTAGACACCTAGCAAATATTTGTTGAGTAAGTGAAGAAACAAATGAATGTTTATCAGTATTCCTGATATTTAACCCATTTCCTTCAATCCCTTATCTCCACTCCAGTCCCAGTGATTGAATGCCTTGATGAACCAATGGATTTTCATGTTACTATAACTTGGCAATTTGATTTAATCTTCATATACTTACCTCCAAAGTGTGTTTGGACTGTCATTCCAGGACAGCTCTAAAGGAAGAACTTTCAGAGACAGAATCATAAAAAGAAGCATTCTGAAACTTTAAAAAAAATTTGTGCAAAAGCTAAATAACACAAGTTTTGTTATAGGAGCCAGAGAGCTAGGAAGAAGCTGTACATCTATGCTGATTCCAGCCTGAGTACACAGCCAATTATTAAGAAATCTGAGGTTTGGGCTTGGAGCTGGACTAGGCAGCCTCTCAGCACTGTCTATCCTTAGATGGATACTTCTTTTACCCATGCCTGCCACCAAATTCTAGCCATCAGTCCCTGTGGTACGCCACAGTCCCTGCCCCAAACCGTGGGAACTATAAGTGACCTGTTAGTCATTGCTCCCATATCCAGGGCCTTAGCAGAAGGCTTTCTGGTCAACCTAATTTGGATCTATGGGTGCATTTTTCTAGGAAAATACTGTATTTTTACAGTCAGATTTAAGATACGATAAAAAGAGTCTATCCATAATGTCTGTTACAGGTTAAATATATCCTTATAGGCTGATCTATGAATTTCATCATTTAAAACATTTTGATGGGATGTGACTTTGGGTTCCAAACAGACTACTTAAATATCATACTTTGTACAGCTCAAATAGAGTCTTAATTTCTGAGTAAATAAACATCTCTCTCATGCCAAGCAAACAACTCTAGGAAAAGCATATGTTTTTAATTCATCAGAGCCTCAAAATTTAGGCAGAATAAAATATGTCTGATTTTTATTTACAACTTAATTTTTCCTAGTTGTTTTGAAGCTAGAAAAACATATGTATCTCCTGCCCTCCTTCCCTGGCAATGACATCAAAAAGCCACTATCATCCAAAGTGCATCCGGAAGGGGGAACAAAGTTTCATTTGCTGATAGCAAAAGGCAAATGACTTCAATGGTGTCCCTCTTCTAGCATCTCCTGTATGGCATGAGCCTTTTTTCTCCCCTAAAAAATGCCAGACAAATTCAGTGATGAGGGCTACTGCATGTTATTGAACATCCAAAGGGATTACATTTCAAATATTCAGCCATAAATTGATACTGCTGGGAGGAAAACTGGAAGCCGATATAGTGCTAGATTGAGTTTACGGCTCCATCTGTAACGTCATCTAAAAGAGTATGTGACAGTTTGCAAAACAAGCAGGCTCCAGGCAGCGTAAGCACTTGGCTCAGCCCCTTCAAACACGTATAACAAAACTGGGTGCTTGCACTGGCAGTGCCTCCAACCCCCTGACAATTTTGTCACACTTGGGGTTTTTCTCCCACGGTGACCCAGCTAGCACACTTGCAGCAGAGTGACCCAGTTTAGAAGTAAACTCAGCCAGCAGCAACTGGCTCCAGAAAACCGAAAAGGAAAGAGCATGACATTTGGAGTAAACATTATAGATTTGCTTAAACGAAATAAATCAGTGTGATACTTCGAGACTCTCAGTAGTTCTAATTCAATGAGAAAAAAGAAAACAGAAGAAGCCAGCAGTCTCTGTCTTGCAACGGGTTCTATCTAGGTAGCTAGCCGGCATAAGCCAAGCCACTCCCGTGTCTAACAAGCTATTAATCATCAAAAGGAAAGAGAGAGATTATACCATGTAAAGTTCTTTCCCACAACAACTACCATTTTATTTGTA
This sequence comes from Neogale vison, assembly GCF_020171115.1. Classification (NCBI taxonomy): domain Eukaryota; kingdom Metazoa; phylum Chordata; class Mammalia; order Carnivora; family Mustelidae; genus Neogale; species Neogale vison. The sequence continues at coordinate 172,991,281 of NC_058091.1, forward strand.
ACTCCCAAAACAAGTTTTTCTTTCTTTTCTTTTTTTTTAAAGGATTTTATTTATTTGACACAGAGAGAGAGATCACAAGAAGGCCGAGAGACAGGCAGAGAGAGAGAGGGAAGCAGGCTCCCTGCTGAGCAAAGAGCCCATGGGGCTGGATCCCAGGACCCTGAGATCATGACCTGAGTCGAAAGCAAATGATCAACCCACTGAGCCACCCATGCGCCCCGACAAGTTTTCTTCCCTCCATTTTACAGTCCTAATTTGTTTCCTAACTCTATGAAAGATATTCATGGTGAAAAACAAAGCTTATATTCTGGGTTTTGTTGTTGTTGTTTTTGTTTTTCAAAAATGCCACTTATACTATAGATCATGATCGGTCCTAGTTTCTAGATGTATTTTACAAGGAGTAAAACAAACAAAAATATTATTCAGATGGACTGAACTTGGGCTGAAATGTTCTAGACTTTCACAGTCACAGAGAATTCATTATAGAGTTTATATAGGCAGAATTTTGGCCAGTGATCATGAATTCAATCAGTAATTTCCAAACATTGTAGTACAGAAGTTTCTCTGGTGGGCCAAACCACTTCTTTCCCCCTAGGACAGAAACCTCCCCACAAACAATACCATTCTGCTCCTGGTAGCCAGTCCCTGGTTTTCTCATAAGCTATGCATCTACAATGCCTTGGGCTGGTACAGCAAGGCAGAGTGCAGAAACAGAGTTTGAATCACAGTATCTTCCTTATTGTAGCTTTGTCTGTTTCCTCTTCTGCCACTTTCCCTTCAGTAAATAACTGCCAGTGGGTAGGAATCCAGTGAAAATGCACTAGGACAAGACTGTTGGTGGTAGCAACAGTATTTATTCCACCCGATGTCCTAAAGCTACATATTCATTGGGGCAAAAAGGCATTTTCAAACATCTTCTCCTTTTCAGCTCCATCAGCCACGCTAGCTTATTTCCTCTCAATATATTAATTCATCTCCTTAAATTATAAATAATGCATGCTTATTTGGTATGTTTTAGGAAGTGCAATGAACTGAGAAAAACTTGATTTTCCTTCTCCCCCCCCTTTTTCTTCTCTCCCTTCCTTTCTACTTTTCACTAAACATACCCAGCAGGCATATTTCTTCTTACTTCCTACTTCTAAAATTTAAATTGTCTTATTTTGGGATGAGATCGAATTAGAAATAGCTAATAGATATTTTGAGAACTGGGAGGGGGACTAATTATATACAATGTCAAAGAAAATCATTCTCTAAAACAGGAAAGTGTCCTATCTTCTAGGGAGTTTTATTTATAAAACTGTTGTAGACATTTATCTGATAATGTCAGTTCATAAACTGTACCCTAACACCAAAACAAAGGCTGAATTAAATTAATTCTTTTGGAAAGCAACTCTGATTCTGCTTTGATTACCACCCTCCTCAAATCTTAAATAATGGACCTAAGGCAACACTGACTGAACTACAAGCTAGCCACATCCTCTGGATTTTCCACAAAGCAATGGGAAGTGTCAAGAGAATTCAATTCTAGTGCTGGGTCTGCCCCTAACCAGCGAGGGTGACTTTAAGAAACATCTTAAAGTACAAATCCGGGCCTGGGTCTCCCAAAATATTAAATAAGAGGATTTTAAAAGCTGGATTCTAAATCCAGATATAGCAATTCCAGCTCTCACAGATTATAATAATGCCTTCTCTTTGTTTCTTTGAGTAACCTGGCTTAATTTTTACCTCAACTTTATTAAAGTCTACTTTTATAGATTAAAAAAGAACCAATTTTAAGTATGCCTTTTATGCATTTGGACAGATATATATCCCCACATAAATAACATTCCAAGCAAAATAAGAGGTATTTCCAACTTCTCTGAAAGCACCTGTGGGTTCTTTTTCAGTCACCCCAGCCCCTTACACCTGCCTGCAGGCAATCTTGCATTGATTTGCTTTTTGCCTATTCTAGTTTAGCATACAGAGATAGCCACAGATCTGGTCCTCCTTCTATCTGACTTCTTATACTCAGCATAAGGGTTCTGAGATATCTCTACATATAATTCTTACAGGTACCAGAATTTTATGTCTTATGATTGGAGAATTGTATTCTTTTTCACTTACTTTTTGTTTATCCAATCACCTGTTGATGGACCTTGGGGTTATGCGAAATTTTAATCCATTTGAATCAAGCCACCATGAATATATATATATATATATATCTCCATCCCTTGTGTGGACATATGTTTTCATTTCTCTTTAATAAATAACTAGGAGTAGAATTTCTGATCCTAATGATAAGTATGCATTTAATAAATGGCCAGTGTTGCAAATGGAACATACCATTTTAACTTCTCCCTGCAATATGGAAGAGCTTTGGTGACTCCCTATCTTTACTAACACATGGTGTTGATGATCCTTTTAATTTGAGCCATTCTAGAGGGCATAGAGTAGCTAGCTGCAGTTTTAATTCACATTTCCCTAATCACTATTGATATCAAACATCTTTTCTTGGACTTACCATTAGTCAAGATAATGTTGTAACTTGTGAAGAGTATGCTCAAATCTGGCTCATTTTTCAAAAATTGGATTGGTTAATTCTTACTATTAGGTTTCAGAGGTTTTGGTCCATTATGCATTATGAGTATTTTTCCCAGTCTGTGCTTTGCCTTTTTGTTTTCTCATCTATGGCTTTCCAAGAGCACAAGTTTTAAGTTCATAATTTTTCTTTTACAGTTAGTGCTTTTGGTGTCCTAAGACTTTTTTGCCTTTTGCAGTGCTATTATGGTTTTTTGTTTTGTTTTGTTTTGCTTCCCTACAGGAGTTTTATAGTTTTGGATTTCATGTTTTGGTATACTGTCCATTTTGTGCTTGCTTTTAGCGTACTGTGAGGCAGAGGTCCAAGTTTGTTACTTCCCACGCATTTATTCCTCTGGTCCAGGACAAGTCACTGAAAACACCATTCCTTCCCCCATTAACTTATCTCAGCACTGTTTTTGAAAATCAATTGCCTGATATGTATAGGTCTATGTCTAGACTCCCTACTCCATTCCAGTGACTAATACATTTAATCCATAGTGTCAGTGCTCTGTCCTTGTCCTTCTTCAAAGCTGCTTTGGAGAATAAATACTTTTTATTTCATACATATTTTAGAACTGGGGTTTATCAATTTCTACCAAAACAAAGTGCAGTGCTATCATGTTTGACTTTGAGTCAAATCTATAAACTGCTTTGGGAAGAACTGGCATTTCGTTAACACTGAGTCTTCCAATTAAAAAACATGGCATAGTCTTTCTTTCATTTTTAGATCTCCTTAAATGTCTTTCAGCACTATTTTGTAGTTTTCTGAAGATAGATTTTGCATGTATTTTATTAAATACACCTCTAAATATATGATGTTTTTGATATGATTACAAGTGTTATTTCTTCTTAGTTACCTGTAGATAGTAAAAATGTGGCCTATTATCATAACTTATTTATTCTGAACATTTCATTTCAATGAAAACATACAAAACTTAGTCTCTTCTGACAGCCTTCTTTTACTTAGCCTTCTGTTTCCAAGGTTCAGCCATACTGTGGCTCGAATCAGCACTTCACTGCTTTTTACTGCAGTAAAAAAATACTGAGTAGTATTTCCTTGTATGGATATGGCATATTTTTTTTCCCATTCATCAGCTGTATATCTGGATTATTTCCACTTTCTATTCTGAACACACATACACAAGTTTTTGGGTAAATATATGTTTTATTTGTTTTGTCACATACCTAGGAACAGAACTGGTAGGTCACATAATAACTCTGCGTTCAACATTTGATTAACTGAGAGACTGCTTTTCAGTCACTGAACCATTTGACATTCCCACCTACAGTTTATGAGGACTCTGATTCATCCATATCCTGGCCAAAACATGTCACTGTTTTTTTTGTTGTTGTTGTTTTGTTTTTGTTTTTGTTTTTTTTGGTTTTGGTTTTAAATAGTCATCCTAGAGGTTGTGAGGTAGATCTCACTGTGGCTTCCATTTGCAATTCCCTCAGAGATAATTTGTGTTGAGAACGTATCTACATACATTCTGCCATTTATACTGCTTATTTGGAAAAAAAAATCTATAAAGATCTTTTGTTCATTTTTTTAACTAGTATTGAGTTATAGGAGTTGTTTATATATTCAGGATACTAGACACTTATCAGATACATGATTTACAAAAGTTTTCTCCCATTGTGTGGAGTGTAATTTTACTTTCTTAATGGTGGCCCTTGAATCATCAAAGCTTTTCACTTTGGTGATGCCCAAATTTTTAATTGCACAGGCTCTTGTTGTCATATCTAAGAAACTGCTACCTCATACAAAGTCCTAAGTATTTATGCCTACATTTTCTTCTAAGACTTTAACAGTTTTAACTCTTAATTTAGGTTTTTGATCCATTTGGATTAATTTGGATATATGGTGTGAGGTGGGGCCCAAATTCATTCTTTTACATTTGGGTATGCAATGTCTCAGCACCATCTGTTCAAAAGACTATTTTCTCTAATGAATTTTCTTGGTACTCCTGTTAAAAATCAATTGGCGATAAATGTGAAGATTTACTTGTGAACTCTTAATTCTATTCTGCTGGTGTATAAGACTACTCATGCTATAGATTTATTATTAGTATAGCATTATTATTACATAATGCTTGCTGCAAATGTATAATAAGTTATTACCCTCAAGTCTTACAAATTTGCTAAATTCACTTACTAGTTTTAGTGGTTTTGGGTAAACTTTTTTGGATTTTCTTCATGTATGACTACCTAATCTACAAATAAATAGTTTTACTTCATTGTTCCAAAATGGATACATTTTATTTATTTTCTTACCTGGCTATAATTTTAAGTAGAAACAACAAAAGTATATATCTTTGTTCTATTCTCAGACTTAGGAAGATGATCATTCTTTCACCATTAAGTATGATTTTAGCTGTTTTTTGTAGACTTCCTCTTACATTTTGTGGATGTTCTATATTTTAGTATCTGAGAGCTTTTTTCTAAGTTTTTATCTATTTTAGAGAGAGAGTGAGAGAGCGGGGGGGGGGAGCAGAGGGGGAGGGAGAAGGATAAGCAGATTCCATGCCCAACATGGAACCCAACAAGGGGCTCAATCTCACTGCACTGAGATCATGACCCCAGCTGAAACAAAAAGTCAGACGCTTAACTGACTGAGATAACCAGGTGCCCCAGCTGAGAACTTTTTATAACAAACTGGGGTTAACTGTTATCAAAATAAGTCTGTTTTAAACAAACATAATATTTTGCTTTCTATGAACCAGGAACTGGTCTAAGATGCTTTAAAACACAGCATCTGACTGAATCCTAATAATCCTATCTACACGAGTTACTATTGACTAATGAACTAAAGTTGATCACATGGATAGATAAAGAAATAGGCATACAGAGGTTGAAGAGCTTGCCCTAAATCACATGGCTAGTAACTAGGAAAGGCAGGGTTTAAACCAAAAGAATCTAGCTCTATAATCTGTGGTGGTAACCACTATGACATGCTGCTCATCTTCCAGATATTCCTTGAAAAATAGTGCAGCCTAAATAAACATAGCAATACAGACTGGTTCTTCTCCGGCAACAGGAATATACAACTGGAAAAAACTCAGATGGATTGACAGCCACTCCATGTATTGGACAAGACAGTACAAGGGTAGATCTAAGTGAAACCACTGATGAGGACACTCATGAGTTCCAAGAAAGTTGACAATCCATTTTTCTGCATGTTTACTCAGTATTATTCCAAATAATCACTTAGCAATATATGTCTCCCTTACTGCTCTAACACATGGGCTTTTCACCAAAATTTCAAAAAATATTTTCCCACAGAAACAATGTCATGAATAAATGACTATGTACCCAGAAAAACACAAAGAAACACCTCTGTAACTCATGGTGATGGTAGAGTACCTGAGAATGGCCTTTGGAATTACCTGCTTGGCATCACAGTCCATCTCTCCCTCTTGCAAATGGCATAAAACGTGGAGGGGTTATTTAACTTCTTGTTCTGTTGGTTTCCTCAACTATATAATTGTGATAATAGTATTACCTTCCTTATAGCATTACTGCAAATGTTTAATGGTAAAGTCCATATAAAGTACTTAACACTACACTGCCTGATATATTCATTTAACACCAGTTAAAAATTATCCTTTCGTTCATGTACCCTTAAAAGAATGTATTTATTGTGCTAATTCTGTGAAACCTACTTATCACATTTCTCAATTCTCAATTCACAATTCTCAATTCCAGACTCAGACATCAGGACCACATTTAACTTAAACAGTGGGGACTTCCCTGGCAGAAGTTTTGGGTCAAGGTAAAAGTTTGGTTTACCAGAACTTTGCTGATTTTATCATTCTGTACATTCAAGAGATAATACTTCATGAGTCTGCTTCTTTCTACTGCTCCATCTTTGGTATAGCTACACCCTAAATCAAGCGCAAACCGTTTGCTATTGAAATTCTTTTTTTTTAACTTTAAATTGTGTTCTCTGTAATATTTTTAAAATTTAAATTCAATTAGCCAAGGTATAGTACATCATTAGTTTTTGATATAATGTTCAATGATTCATTAGTTAAATATAACACCTAGTGCTCGCCATATCAAGTACACTCTTTAATTCCTATCATCCAGTTATCCTATCCCCCCCACTCACCTCCTTTTCTGCAACCCTCAGTTTGTTTCCTGGAGTCAAGAGTCTTATATGGCCTGTTTCCTTCAAAGATTTCTCCCCATTCAATTTTCCCTCCATTCTCCTATTGTCCTCTGCACTTTTCCTTATGTTTCCACACATGAGTGAAACCATATGATAATTGTGTTTCTCTGATTGACTTAACTTCACTTAGCATAATACCCTCCAGTTCCAACCATGTCAATGTAAATGGCAGATATTCATTCTTTTTGATGGCTGAGTAATCTTCCATTGCATATCTGAACCACATCTTCTTCATCCATTTTTCTGTTGAAGGATATCTCAGCTCCTTCCACAGTTTGGCTATTGTGAACATTGCTGCAATGACTATTAGGCTGCAGGTGCCCCTTCTTTTCACTACATCTGTATCTTGCAGTATATACCCAGTAGTGCAATTACTGGGTCATAAAGCTGCTCTATTTTTACCATCCTGAAGAACATATTGTTTTCCAGAATGGATGTACCAGCCTGCATTCTCACCAACAAAATAAAAGGGTTCCCCTTTCTCCACATCCTCACCAACATTTGTTATTCCCTGTCTTGCTAATGTTAGCCATTCAGACTGGGGTGAGGTGGTATCTCATTGTGTTTCCAATTTATATTTCCCTGATGGCAAGTGCTAGGGCATTTCCTCATGTATCTATTGACCATTTGGATGTCTTCTTTGGAGAATTGTCTGTTCACGTCTTCTGCCCATTTCTTGACAGGATTATTTGTTTTTATGGTGTTGAGTTTGAGAAGTTCTTTATAGATCTTAGATACTAGCCCTTTATCTGTAATGTCATTTGCAAATATCTTCTCTCATTTCCTATGTTGCCTTCTAGTTTTATTGACTGTTTCCTTCGCTGTGCAGAAGCTTTTTATCTTGATGAAGTTGCAATAGTTCATTTTTGCTTTTGTTTCCCTAGCCTTTAGAGATGTGTCTTCAAAAAGTTGCTGTGACCAAAGTAAAAGAGGTTGCTGCCTGTGTTCTCCTCCAGGGCATTGATGGATTCCTGTCTCACATTTAGACCTTTTATCCACTTTGAGTCTATCTTTGTGTATGGTGGGAGAGAAGGTCCAGTTTCATTCTTCTGCATGTGACTGTCCAATTTTCCCAGCACTATTTGTTGAAGAGACTGTCTGTTTCCCATTGTATATTCTTTTTTTTTTTAAAGATTTTATTTATTTATTTGACAGAGAGAAATCACAAGTAGATGGAGAGGCAGGCAGAGAGAGAGAGAGGGAAGCAGGCTCCCTGCTGAGCAGAGAGCCCGATGCAGGACTCGATCCCAGGACCCTGAGATTATGACCTGAGCCGAAGGCAGCGGCTCAACCCACCGAGCCACCCAGGCGCCCCCCCCCATTGTATATTCTTTCCTGCTTTGTCCAACGTTAGTTGACCACAAGGTTAAGAGTCCATTTCTGGGCTCTCTATTCTGTTCCATTCATCTGTGTGTCTGTTTTTGTGCCACTATCATGTTGTCTTGATGATCACAGCTTTGTCATATAGCTTGAAGTCAGGCAGTGTGATGCCCCCAGCTTTGGTCTTTTTCATCATTCCTCTGGTGATTCTGGGTCTTTTCTTATTCCATACAAATTTTAAGATTCTTTATTCCATCCTACACATTCAATGCAATCCCTATTCAAAACACAATCGACATTTTTCACAGAGCTGGAACAATCCTAAAATTTATATGGAATTTACTATTGAAATTTTTAATAACAGAAATGTTAAAATATTCACAAGATGTTCCCACTGAGTTATAACACACAGCAGGTTCTCTACTGGTCTCTACTATCACCTATACCTTCTCACAGTTGAGCTCTATCAGTTTGATATGACTTGTGAATGGTATTCCAGGTTTGTGCCATAAAACCAAGAGGAAAAGCATGTCTTCACTTCAAAATGAATCCGTAAAGAGCTGGCTAAGCTGTGGGGTATTTTTCTCTCTCACATTTTTTTTTCGTTTTATTTATATTTCAGTTTCCAGCAGCTACAAAACTGTATTCAAAATACCCAAAGTGTTAAATCTTCTACAAAGACCAGCTGTCTGCCCAACTGCAATTTTTTAAAATTCAGCTCCTTGGATTGGAGGGTAGCAGAGGAGGAAAAAAAAAAAAAAAAAACTGGGTGGAGGAGGTTGGATGACTACATATGAAGGTGAAAGTATTTGTTTCTATTATAAGAAAACTGCTAAACTGTTCAAAATACCACAATATATAAATCTAAAAATGCTTCCACATGTTTTTTGTCTAATAAGGGTGATGGACAAAATAAGAATTTCAATAACTTTGTATATTAGTCCAGCTATATTTTTCCAAATAAACCCTAAATTATATGCTAACAAATGTCTTTTCTGCCAAAATAATAATATAAAAGAAATGGCATGGGGGCGCCTAGGTGGCTCAGTCCTTAAGAGCCTGCCTTCGGCTCAGGTCATGATCCCAGGTCCTGGGATCCAGCCCTGCACTGGGCTCCCTGCTCAGCGGGAAGCCTGCTTCTCCCCCAGCTCTCCCCCTGCTTGTGCTCCCTCTCTCGCTGTCTTTCTCTCTGTCAAATAAATAAAATTTTTAAACAAAATTTTTTTAAAAATGGCATGAAGACAGGAATGGCATGAAGACAGGAATCAAATTTTATTACAGAAAAATCTGAAGCAACCCTAGGGGACTTGGGATATGATAGAGTCTCATGCCATATAACTGGGATAAATATTAAATCTCAGCCATCAGTTTCCAAATAGAAATCTCATTTCAGCCTTAATTATGTCTACTCTCTTGGTACCATGATTATAAAAATTCAAGGAGAAAAATACTTAAGAATAAGTTGTCATTCACAAAAATGTTTCGGTCCCTTTGGAATGTACCATGGTTCACAATGATTTCTGGCTAGCACAATGATCACTTTGCTGTGTAAAATACCTTAGACTTCTCCTCCTCTCATCTCCACCTCATTAAGAAAATTGTGAAGTCATTTTTTTTTCTTTCTCCCTGCTCCTATTAGGGTAACTAATAATGCTAATAGATTAAAGGATAATCTCTTATATAATATATATGATATGCTATCATATATATTATATATCTATCTTATATAATATATATCATAGATTCTTATTTAAGATTATAGGCACTGACTTTAGAAAATAGTGACATTTTAGGAAATGCATGTTAATGAGGGTGATTTTTGCTTAAAATAAAGGAAATATAATTTGGTTCAAAATGTGTGTGATATACATGTGTGTATATGTGTATGTATGTATGTGTGTATCTCTACATAGGCATGTGTAAAGAAGGGACAGAGAAAGAGAGAGAATTGAGTTTGTACCCAAACATTACCGGCACACAATTAAATGCTCAAATGCTCCATGATCATTTCCAAACAATAAACTCCAGTGTATGGGAAGCATAGCTGGTTCTCACAAACTCAGCAAGGAAAACTTTATTCGGACACCTATGGAGAGAACAGTATTACCCAGATGTGGCCCTTCATTATTCCTACCTGCTCAGATAAGCTGGCTCATTCTATTACTGAAAGACCCAATCTTCTGTCAATCACAGACACTCCTGCCATCCTCGGGCAGTGGAAGTATACGCTTACTCATGGTCTATATCACACGGATGCCTGACAACCTCTCTTACTTCTCATCGCTCCCATCTATCCTGCCAGCTTCCTTACCCAACAATTGCTGCTCTATGGTTACACACCCCTTGTCATCAAGTCAACAAGTCCTGTCAATGCTGCTCACTCAGGGAGGGGAACTAGCAAGTCTCATTTAACCCGGATACTCAGTTCTGAAGAGTAGAGCACCCAAAAGGCAAGTAATAGTATCTCTTGCATAAAAGACTCTCTGTTGCATCACTGCCTGAAATGTCTTCTCCCCCAGCAGAATCAGTGGTGGATAAACAAGGGTGAACGGGATGGAATCATCTCCTGCCAAATGGGTGAAGATGGGGAGGAACAGAAGTAGTAGAAGGTATTCAGAGGACAAGAACTTCCATTCTGCCATGCAAACTATGAGAACCTGATTTGGTCACCATGGATCACTGGAAAGAGCCACCAGAAGTTGTTCGGAGCAACTGTTTGTGGTCAGAAAGAGTTCTTCTCATCACTTGTCATCTCAATGAAGTATAAGGATACCTTCCAAGCTGTCTGCCATAGTTTTGTTCTTAGCTTGGCATTTGTAAATCTAGTACTCCCTGTGGTTTAAATGGCCAGAATCCCCACAGTAATCTCCAAAATAAATGAGAAACAGATAGTTCAATACCACCAATGACACACATTTTATAAGAATGAGAATGAATTTTAAAAGAAACTGTGTATAAATAGTATAGAGCACTATGTTTTTAAATCTATATGATATACACATAATCTGAGGACATTTCACTCTAAATAGCAGATTAATCTGGAATAATTCCCACCTTTTATCTCATACTATATATCAAACTCACTGTATGTCTACATATCAACATATCCTTATTGCAGGATATTTTCTTTTCTTGAGTAATTATATTATCTAGCATTTGTCCTATTGACTTTGTTATTTGGACCTACCTCTTCTACGACTAACCAGGTTTTTCAAGGAATGGCATGTGTCACGTACAACTCTTCAAGGCTTCTGGTCAACTCCCCAGTGAGAGTTGTCAAAAGCAGCTTCCATCAATAAATTTCTCTTGAGTTCACAAGTCAATGCTTGGTTCTCTCTCACTTGGAACATTTCATGAGAAGAACCCCTTTTCCTTTCTAATTTTCACATTTTTCCCAACTATCTTGTTTCGCCTGGGACCAAAACAACTAATTCCTAAACAGAGATAATACCATTTCTCCACTGCAAGACCTCTTAAATCATAGAAATTAATTTCAATCTCTTCTGTCTCAATGAAGCCTAAAAACTTTCTAACGAAAGCACTTGTCACTTACTAGGTTAACCATACATCTTGAACAGAACGTTTGTTTTTAAGCTCCAAGAATCTGTCTGATGTAAAGAAGTATTTGCTGGTTTTTTGAAAGAATGTGATTAATGACAGATTCTACCATAGGACTGCACTGAAGGTTTAAATGGAGAGAAAGGGATAACTTGGTAGAAAGAAAAATGCTTAGACTATGCAAATAAGCTAAAGAATAATAAAAAAGGATCAACAATCAGTGAGTCAGTGTTTAATTAAAAATAAAAATTCATGAGGTCCTGTGCAAACATTAAAGTACAAAAAGCTAATATTTGTTCATAAAACCATCTCAATGAAAGTCGAATGCAGAATATTAAATTATTAGACTACTTATGAGTTAGAGCAAATGAGAGCTCATTTATTCATTTAAAAGTGGAAATGGGGAAAAGTGCTCTGAAGGGGACAACTATGCAGTAAATAAATGCCTTACAGAAGACCCATGGGGCAGTGAGAGGAAAGAGTGACAGACTGTGTAAGATGATCTTCATTAGGATAACTGTCTCTTTGTAGATTTCACATCTGCAAAGACACTCCCCCAGTCCTCAGGCTAGCTGGTCTTACTCATGGCCTTTAATACATAAATCCCTTCCTGTTAATTTCACAAGCACTATCCAGACACAAACCCCATCTCCTGTACCTGAATTCTGATTGGGGCTTCCTAACTGATCTGTTCTTCATCTGTTTCCCCATCTGACACTTCCAGGGTAAAACCTCTCTGGTGATGGACCAACCACCTTCTTTCCAAAACTCCTCAAGAGTTTTTCTGAATCCTGTGAAGTTAAGTGGTGAAAATTCTGCTTGGTGCAAAAGGCCTTCAGTGAATTCAGGGCAGCCAAGCTTGTCTCCAGGTTCCTCCTCCTCCCTGCTATACTGTGGGGATCTACACATGGTCCCGCCCTCCTGTGTCATTCCCTCAGCATGGAACCAATGCCCTTTTAATCTCCTTTATCCCTATCTGAATTCTACTCATATATTACAGACTTCTCTAATCAAATGTCATCTCTTCCAGAGAACTTTTTTATTCCCTCTGTCTGCAATTGAAAATTATTTCGGTCTTTTAAACCACAAGCTACATTTTGGCATACCTCGAAATGACAAGCTGTAATTGACCAAGTACTGGGGATTTGCCAGGCCCTGGCACTTTCTGTACTGTATTTTATCTATGGCTTAGAGATGTCCAAAGGATCAAGCCCAGGGCTGTCACACAGCAGTAACACACTGAATCATGGCTGAATGGAAGAGTTACACACAAATGTTGGGTGGTAACTTAATGAGCCATGCTTTGCACCTGATAACCATAGCTACTGAACTCACAGAGTAATCACCAAAAAATACCTTCAGTACCTTCCATGTGTTCCTTGAGATATAATAAATTTATGCCTATCAAGTGCTTAACGATAGAGGCTGCTTTTAGGCAAACAGGCTTCAGCGATGGAATAGAGACAGGCTCATCGGAAGAAACACCCTGAAATATCCACAGGACCTAACTGACCGATGCACTACTTACAACCAGGCATAGTACCCCAAATAGGGAAAATTCCATATGTAACCATACTCTCCCACGCTCCTTTCAAAACAGCCCCTACCCACTGTGCCTCACTGCAGACAGCCTCTCCTCTGCTCTCCAGCCCTCTACCTCCTTGCAGTGTATTCAGTAAACTTTAATCCCCTTTGTTCCACAACCGGTGAATCTTTTGACTACCCATACCAACCAGCCTCCACCAATTGTTGCCCCATGTTTGGGGACTCTCATCTGATCAGGATGGACACCCCATTTAGATGCGACATTTACCATAATGCCTAGTACATAATAAGTACTCAAAAATGTAAGCTATTGTTATTATTAGTAGTAACTGTCTTAGATTTTGTAATAACGGGCGTAGGTGTTAAAGCTTATGTCTCTTTACCTATTTTGCACATGCTCTCACTCAGTGCATTTAAAATGCATATATATAGGGACCCCTGGGTGGTGTATTAAGTTAAGCATCCGACTCTTGGCTTCAGATCAAGTCAGGATCTCAGGGTCCTTGGATCGAGACCCACATTGGGGTCCACACTCTGCATAGAGTCTGCTTAAGGCTCTCTTCCTCTCCTCTCCCTCTGCCCCTCCTTCTCATGCTCTCTTCTTCTTTCTAAAACAAGGAAATCTTTTAGGAAAAAATGCACCTGTATAAAATGTTAAGAGAAAAATAACGAGTAAGTGAGTAGTATGGATTAATGTTAGAACTTTGATAAGACACAGAATTTAGAAGCCCAATTTTCTCATTTAAAAGGGGGTTCATTTTTCACCACCTTTCCTAAAGTGGGCTGTCATGTCTAGAAATCTTTAACTATCTGATGGCTTCAAATGAAAATCCATGAGTTTCCAGTGTTCTCTCCACTCCACTTCTCATGACTTTTGTGCTTCTAATTGTCCAGGTCTTATATTGGTAGCTTGCATTTTCTGATCTAGTACCATGGGATAGAGGTGAGGAATTCCTCCCAGACCAGATGCAGATGAGCTCTTTCTTAAGAGTTCTTTCTTAAGAGTGAAAAGTCTTTCTTACCCAAATTTGCCCAAACTAAGAATTTTTCCTCACATCTTTTCCTCACCTCTCTCTCCCTCTGGTGGATAAGCTGGTTGTACCCTAAAGCTTGAAGATCCAATGATTGGGAATTTCCAAAAAGAGAAATATTTTTCTCTTAAAGTGAACTTCTGTGAAGTATAGAAGCAGCATGTGGGTAAGACCAAGATGTCAGCATGCCAGGAATGGGATAGGATGGGATCAGATGGAAAGATGGAATATGATAAAACAGAATTAGAAGAAAACAGGTTGACAGACAATGGCAAAACAGCTCTATTCTTACTAGACCCTGACTAGAAGAAAGTAATAAAAACTAGAATAGTAGCAACTCAATGACCTACTGCTGAGAAGTACACTGTTGGGGGGACTGGGTGGCTCAGTTGGTTAAGCATTTTGATTTTGGCTCAGGTCATGATCTCAGGGTCATGAAAGTGAGCCCCATGTAGGGTTTGTGCTGGGCATGAAGCATGCTTAAGATTTTCTCTCTCCCTCTGCCCTTCCCTGTACCCTGCCCCTCTCTCTCTCCCTCTCAAAAGATAAATAAATAAATATATAAGAAAGGAGGACACTATCTTCTCTTTGAACAGGCTCTTCATAGACATTATATCCTTTAAGATATAATGTCACTCTATCCTTTAAGTCCTTCTAATACTCTGATCAGATCACTTTTGAAAAAGGGAAGAGATCATCCTACAAAAAATCTCGGTAGAGAGCGACGCCGTTTCAGAAGTATGAAATTATTCAACAATAAGCCAGACTCTTCAGGTCAGGGTGCCTCTAACATGAGGAATTTGCATCTAAAAATGTCTATATGAATCAGTGGTTGATGGAGAGAATGTAATATTTACTCAGCTAAACTTGCTTTGCTCTTAAACATTAACTTTCCAGTTCTAATTCATCTGATAGCTCTAAAAGTTAAGAGCTCTGAGCACTGTCTTTGTCGGGTGAGAGAGGGTAACTGGGTAGGGAACATTTCATTCAAGGAATACAGACAACTAAGTAAAAATAACCTATATACCAAAGAGCTACCCATAAATACAGTTAAATGAAATGGCATATACACATTTGGGAAAATATATATTTTTTAAACAATACCTGTGGAGCATACTGGAGAAATTAGAAAATGTGTATTATCATTTAAAGATGCTAAAGTTACATAATTTTAGGCATAACACCCTGGCCTCCCGGTGAACCACTTCCAAATGCTTTGCAATTCAGTGTACAGGAGTACAAAAGTGAACGTATCATTGGGATGATTAAGCCAACTTAAATGTTTCAGAGTGTGACAATACAAAGCTAAAAGAGATTCATAGTTCTGAGATCTAGTTTCCCTTGCCCAGTGAAAATAGTTTCCTGTCTTCCATAAGGTTGTTTCATACAATGCGATCAAGGTTAAATTTTCAATGACAGCTTTTTTTTTATTTTTAAGATTTATTTGTTTATTTTAGAGAGAGAGAACATGAATGAGAGGGACCAAGGGAGATGGAGAATCTCAAGAGGACTTTGTGCTGAGGACAGAGCCTGGTGAGGGGCTTGATCCCAGGACCCTGAGATCAGGACCTGAGCTGAAACCAAGAGCTGGATGCTTAACTCTCTATACCACCCAGCACCCCTCAATGGCAGTCTTTTAGAAATGTTTCTGTGAAGAGTTTAATCTTGTTTAGAGATGTTAATTGTGAAACAACTTCCCAAAGATACAAAAAAGCTAATTTTGTTCTTTTATGTTCTTTTTATTTGTTTTATTAGACCTACAGAAGTATCTATACATGTACATACATATCTATGGGTGAAAGTATAGATTACATACTGAGAAATAGTAGACCAGGATCAAATACAGTGCTGATAAGGTACAAGGTGAAGATGGGGATTGTTACTTGTCCTAGATTCTATGTAGAGAAAATTTATTCTACCAGAATGAAGCATGACTAAAAAACAAAGATGTCTAGAAAACCAAGAATGAGTTTGCATTGGTCAACCTGTCATGTGATCTTGGAAGTTCACATGGGCACTGGACATTAGTTATCGTCAGTAAAGCACCAAACTAGGAAGCAGAGGACAAATAAGCAAATTCTAGCAGTGTTTTTACGCACCTACTTGGGAAAGCTTGCACTGGTATGTGTGAGAGGTACCTGGATTTTTCCTGCACTCATGGAATATACAACTCAGTAAGTAAAAAAATGTGTGAAACTAATTTTAATACAAAGAAAGAGAGCATAGAGGGGAGATATAAAACTTCATTTTTAATATAAAACACTACTAAGTTTTAATCAGAACATGGGCAAAAAATTTTAATTAAATCAAGTTGAAAAGGATAGAATAAAAGATATACTTGTATAATGGTAGTTAAATAAAAAGTAGTTCCTTAATCTTCTCTATAGGGAAATGATAATCTGCATCACAATGACACCAACGCACATACTTTAGGATTTAGAAATTCCAAGTTTGTTGTATCTTCTAAAGCAATATCTGTTCATGGGTTTAAGGTAACATGAGCACAAACACTCACCGTGGCATTCTCTTTAATCAAAAGAAACAACCAGTTTTACGACGGACACAATTTATCTCACCAGGAGTAATATTCAATGTCAATTTTACTGACAACACCCTTATTTTATTTCAGGACATCTCCTGTTGCACAAATCCCAACGTTTGGGATCACCCCTGTTTTAGCTCTCTCTCTCAATGTTGAACAGAGTTACAAGAAACAAAAACAAACAAACAAAATAAGCTGGGGATCACTGACTCCAAAATAGCCTCTCTGAAAAGACTGTCAATTGTTCCAGCTGCCTCATCCCTCAGAGATGTATACGTTCTGCTCTCATTGAGTCTGGTTTGGAAGGCTTCCAATAAATTATTTGAATAAACTGTCTTTCCTTAAATGCTGCCCAAATATGAATGCAGTCTTAGATGACATATTTCTGATACAAGATTGATGTGGAAAAAAGAAATGCAAAGCCTTTCTGTATACCAGCAAGATATAATTTATATGGATGCCATTCTTACATAAATAAAATTGATTAAAAAAAAGAAACCTACCTAGAATGAAAGCTAACAAGTATATGAAAAAACCAAAAGAGTAAAATTATAAAACTTAACCTAAGGACATAAAATACAACTTAATTATCCAAAGTGACATAGTGTACTTGTATATGGAAAAATGAAATGTGTTTAAAATGCCCATTTTCTATAAAATAATGCATAATATGATGTAATCCCAATTAAAATTTTAATAAATTTTAATTAAATAGGTTAAGCTTATTTTAAAGGAATATAGGAAAAATGTGTGATACAAGAGATAAAAATATTTTTAAATGAACAATTACAAGATACTTGGAAGGCAATGTACTAATATATATAAAGTCTGAGAAGTTTTAAGAGTGATTTTGTTGTAAAAATGTGTAAATATATTAATGGAAAATAATGGAAGACCAATGAGCAGACTCGCATACTCACAAAATTAATTTCATGATGTTTATACCATTGAAAGGTAATGAAACAAGGAGTTTCAATAAGGAGTTTTGGAAAAATTGGGGGAAAGCAAAGTTACGTGACTATCAACCATACCCTCAAAGAAATTCCAGGTATAGTATATTACCAAAACCAAAATATAAATTTGAAAGTAGAATAAAAAATACTTTCAATGGACAGCATTTTTATTATCTTGATTTGAAAGCACTTTTCTATAGAAAACAAAAACAAACAAAAAAACAAACAAATCATGAAAACTGAAACGACACAAAACAAAACCCATTACCCATAGAGGAAAAGATTGATAGTTTTTTCTATGTAAAAACTTTTTAAAATTATTTCAAAATAAAATATACATCAGAAGCAAAATAAAGGAAGACAAATCTTGAAATATAGGTGAGAAACAGATTGAGGAAGGGATTGATTGCCGGGCTAAGCACAGTGAATTTTCATCTGTGAGCAACTGGGAACCATAAAAGGTTTTTGACAAGGAGAGTAGAATGATCAAAGATGCCTTTTAACAAAGGAATTTGTTCAGCCGTATAAAGGATGAATTAGAACTGCAGTGGCTGGCCAGGTAGGGAAAAGAGTGCTGTGCACACAGCTGTTCAGTTTGGAGTCAGAAAGATCAATTATAAAGTAGTAACAGTAACCTGGGCAAGAGACAGCCAAGGACCACTTTGATAACTATGGAAAGGTGAGAATCATATCTCAGAATCTGAAAACTGAGAGGAGGTGAGAGAACTAATATTAACGTGTGTATTTATCCAAGGTCTAATGGGCCCACAGGCACACGAAAATGTACAAAGCTCAATCTGATCTCTCTGATTCCAACCCCATGTTTTCTTCTATCCCTCTATATTCCAAGTTGCCTCAAAAATAACCTACCATTAGGTTAGGTGTGGAAGACAAGGGATGAGTGGAAGAATGGATGTATGGATGAGTGTATGGATGGATGGAAAGAAAAGGATAGAAGACTATATTCAAAGTGGATAAAGAATGAAATTAGGGACACTCTGTTAGGTCAGTTGGTGAAGCCTGCAGCCCCGGATCTCAGGGTTGTGGGTTTGAGCTGCATATTGGGTGTACAGATTACTTAAAAAAAAAAAAAAAAACTTTAAAAAATGAAATTAGCTTGCATGAGGGTATATGAAAATCAGTTATAACCATGAAGAAAAGAGTTTCAGTAGAATGAGTACAAGAAGTCATAAAAGGGTTTAAGAGTCAAGTAGGAGATGAAGAAACGGGCCTTCAGTATAGACTATTTTCACACAAGTTGGGGAGACAAGGAGGAAAAGCCCGAGTTAAACTCAGTCACAGGGATATGTTTCACTTATGTGTTTTAAATAGGATGTTACTAGGACATGTGAGTTCAATCACAAGACTTAAATTCAATTTCAGTTCCGCCACGTACTGTCTATGTAATTAACACTTGTCACATCATTTTCTCTGGGCCCTGGTTAGCTCACCTTTAATAAAAGGATCTCAACCTATTTATATTTGCTTTTCCATGGGGTTGTTGTGAGGATCAAATAGTAAGTTTATTTTAATAAAAATATTTTTGAAAAGTCTAAAAGAATGCTTATAATGCATTATTTTTATCTCCATTTTACACATAAAGAGAAAATATAATTAAACAACATGGTTTTAAAAATAATCTATAATACCCTTATACTCTCTTGTTTTGGTTAGTGGGTATTTGAATACATGTAGTAATGTATAAAAAAATGCATCACTGTGAGGGTAGAGCTCTACCATTGCTTGAAAATTCTAGACTTACTGAAAAAAAAATCACATTGTTAAGCTTTCTCATCTTGTATTATTTTGTTAATAAACAAAGAATAATTGCAATTTAGGTTAGAAATGAATATTGAATATCCCCCTCCTGTGTGAGGGAGAGCTAATCTTTCCCTGTCTAATAAGAATACTATATACTGTTAAGAAGATTAATTTGAAATGGTCATTTTTGAGAAACTGGAAAGTCTGTAATCTGATTTTCCATCTTGATCAATGCATTTAGCACATAATCTGAATCAGGATATTAAAAATCATTATGTTGTGTATGAAATTTTCAAGCATATGCCAACAAGTTTAAATACTTTTTCTGAAAAATATGCAGTTGATCTACATAACACAGGTGAGTCTGAATTTTTATGACAAAGTCTCATCTCATACCTCTATGATACATGCCTTCTCTGAAATGTCCTGGTCTCATAAACTCTGTCACCTCCTGATCTATAGAGAAGAATACTGGTATCAAGACAACAGATTACTGAAATCAGGATCTGCCACCTGGATTCAAGGAGAACAAGGTCTAAACACTTACATGTTGTTTACTCAGAAGCTTTATAAAACAAATGGGTCAATTTCAACCTGGCCTCATTTATGGAGAGTTTCTCTTTTGTAGTCAATGTTACAATGAAAATGCTACACTCCTAAAGTCTCTTCAGTCTGCCTTGTTGTTGTTAATAAAGTAGATGCTGAGAGTGGTAACAGAGAAAAACCAATCAACAGGGTTCTGGGCAGACAGTTCCACAGTCAAGAAGGATGTTGTATGGGGCGCCTGGGTGGCTCAGTGGGTTAAGCCGCTGCCTTCGGCTCAGGTCATGATCTCAGGGTCCTGGGATCGAGTCCCGCATCGGGCTCTCTGCTCGGCAGGGAGCCTGCTTCCCCCTCTCTCTCTCTGCCTGCCTCTCTGCCTACTTGTGATCTCTCTCTGTCAAATAAATAAATAAAATCTTTAAAAAAAAAAAAAAAAAAAGAAGGATGTTGTATGTAACTATGTAACTAGGTGGCAGCTGTGTTTCCTCCTCCTTACACTCTGATACAGTCTTCAAGAGAAGTAGCCCTTTAAGAGACCAGAGTTAAAAAGATAACGCTCAGACTAAAAGAAAGGGGGAGCTGTCAACATTTGTGGTGTCAAGAACCAATGATCATGCAAGAATAAATGCAATGTCGAAATGTGTTATCTTTTGGGGTGCCTGGGTGGCTCAGTGGGTTAAAGCCTCTGCCTTCGGCTCAGGTCATGAACTCAGGGTCCTGGGATTGCCCGGAATCACGCTCTCTGCTCAGTGGGGAGCCTGCTCCCTCCTCTCTCTGCCTGCCTCTCTGCCTACTTCTCTGTCAAATAAATAAATAAAATCTTTTAAAAAAAAAAAAAGTTATCTTTTCACTGGCTCTTGTGGGCCGTGCGACATGTTTTCTCACTGAGAGAACAATTACTGAGCACTTTTAAAAAATCTCTTGCCCAGATCCTAAAAAGTGAAGTGCACAAATGCACATGAATAGGACACCTGTCTTTTTAAAATAAGGTCAGTTGCTTATTTAACATTAACAAACTGATTGTTCCCAAACTCGTACATAGAGTAAATTTTGCTAGAGCTAAAGGGTCTGGTTCACAGATGTGGCCTTTAGAATCATTCATTTGGAAACTGTTTTTAGTTCTAACAAGAAAACAAGATAATCTCGCAAAGATACTTTTGACTTAAAAAAAAATTCAAGCGTGTATTCACAGTACCATCCTAAAGGAGAGAGGACTCTCAAAAAAGGCAGGTTTTTAAATCCTGTTGGGAGTTTTGACATAAACCAACTGTAGACTGTAAATTAAATACACAGCATCTGCCTATAGTTTTCTGCTTTTAGGGAACTGCTAGCGTGTTGATGAACAATTATTACATTGGCGACAACTAACAAGTGTTTCCTTGCTATTTTAAAACTCGTGTATCTAGTTTAAAGCTATTTCTTCCACCCTCCTGTCTCCTATTCCTCCCCTCTCCCTTCCACCCATTTATCCTTTGGAATGGGAAGATGGAACACACCAACTGAGAACATTTTATATTAAAAAGGGCAGATGACAATAAAATCGCTGATACCTGCTAATGTCCTGGTGTGATTAAATAAATAGAGAAATTGGTATTTTTGGTTTCTTGGGTTTTCTTTTTTTGTTTGTTTGTTTGGTTGGTTGGTGGAATAACAGCACTCCAAACAGACTGGAAAGACTGGTTGGTCAATTAAATACATATTTAGATTATCTTTTAAAGGTATGAATTTATTTAACCTTTATTTGTAAACAATCCTCATGACTGCAGTCAGCTAATGAAGATGAGTACACTGTCA
Source organism: Neogale vison (assembly GCF_020171115.1). Classification (NCBI taxonomy): domain Eukaryota; kingdom Metazoa; phylum Chordata; class Mammalia; order Carnivora; family Mustelidae; genus Neogale; species Neogale vison. The sequence continues at coordinate 173,013,058 of NC_058091.1, forward strand.
CACCAAGCTTCCAAAAACATAGGGCACTTATTATTTATTTCTGATAAGACATTCACTAAATCTCGAAACACTGCCTCTCGGTTTATGAATATCTCTATGTTCCTGTCAAAACAAAACCTAAATTACTGTGTGCATAAGGAGGGGAATAGCAACAAGAGTACACAGAGATGACTGGATTTTGAAGTCTGTGATTATTTTCTTACTATTGCCTTCAACCCCCCACCAGAATCAATATGCTGCCAAGTATATTGTAGTTTTATCATATGCCAATTAAGTCAGACTAGATTTCTCCTCCACAGAACCACACCTTTCTAGAAGATAGGAGAGTTGGATACTCATCTTATTGGATAGTCATCTATCCAAGCACTGGGGAAAGTCTTATAAAGCAGGGCCAATGTTAAAGGCTAACCGTCCAAGGACATCATAGACAAAGCTATACCAAATCATCACTGGTTCCAGGAAGTCCTTGCTGTTTTTCCTTCTTAACAGCATTACCATTAGTGCCTGAAGTGATGGGAGTAACAGAATCTATTTCATCACAAATGATACAATGAACTGTCTCAGCAAATGTGCAAAGGATCATTAGACATTCTCCAAAATGTGCTCTGATCTTACACAGTAATAGAGTTGTTGCCTTAGAGCCACTAGCCAGACAGGAACTGACTACATTTCCCATTGGACTTTGCTTAGGTATAGTCATGTGACTAGTTTCATCACAGGAATGGGTACAGAAGAACTTGGTACCACTTCTGCGCTGAAGCCTTTTCAAATGTGTTGAAGTGCCCCAACCCACCTTTCCCCCCTTGGCTCCCTGGAATGTTGATGGGAAGAGTGACCTCAGAAAGAAATCTGCTGAAGATGACAAAGCCAATTTCGGTCTGGGTTCCTGAATGAGGGTGGGAAACCATTCTACCTGTCATATCATAATGGACAACTACACAAGAAGAGAAAGAAACTAAGTCACTGAACATTTCAGGTCTTTTTGTTATAGCAACTAGCATTACACTTACTAAAACTTCAAGAAAGTGGATTGTTTAGAATCTGGAAATGCTGACAGGATCTAACACTGACAAGGATATGAAGGGACAGGGACCCACCTTCATTGCTAGTGGGAATGCAAAGTGATACAGGAACTTTGGAAGGCAGTTTGACAGTTTAATTTCTTTTTATTTATTTATTTATTTATTTATTTTTATTTATTTTTTAATTTTTTTAATATTTGATTTTTTTATTTTTTTTTTACTTTTTAAAATTTTTTATTTTTTATAAACATATATTTTTAACCCCATGGGTACAGGTCTGTGAATCGCCCGGTTTACACATGTCACAGCACTCACCAAAGCACATACCCTCCCCAATGTCCATAATCCCACCCACCTTCTCCCAACCCCCTCCCCCCAGCAACCCTCAGTTTGTTTTGTGAGATTAAGAGTCACTTATGGTTTGTCTCCCTCCCAATCCCATCTTGTTTCATTTACTCTTCCCCTACCCCCTTAAGCCCCCATGTTGCATCACCATTTCCTCATATCAAGGAGATCATATGATAGTTGTCTTTCTCTGCTTGACTTATTTCGTTAAGCATGATACGCTCTAGTTCCATCCACATTGTCACAAATGGCAAGATTTCATTTCTTTTGATGGCTGCATAGTATTCCATTGTGTATATATACCACTTCTTCTTGATCTACTCATCTGTTGATGGACATCTAGGTTCTTTCCATAGTTTGGCTATTGTAGACATTGCTGCTATAAACATCCGGGTGCACATGCCCCTTCGGATCACTACTTTTGTATCTTTAGGGTAAATACCCAGTAGTGCTATAGCTGGTTCATAGGGCAGCTCTATTTTCAACATTTTGAGGAACCTCCATGTTGTTTTCCAGAGAGGTTGCACCAGCTTGCATTTCCACCAACAGTGTAGGAGGGTTCCCCTTTCTCCACATCCTTGCCAGCATCTGTCATTGCCTGACTTGTTAATTTTAGCCATTCTGACTGGTGTGAGGTGATACCTCATTGTGGTTTTGATTTGTATTTCCCTGATACCGAGTGATATGGAGCACTTTTTCATGTGTCTGTTGGCCATCTGGAGGTCTTCTTTGCAGAAATGTCTGTTCATGGCCTCTGCCCATTTCTTGATTAAATTATTTGTTCTTTGGGTGTTGAGTTTGCTAAGCTCTTTATAGATTTTGGACACTAGCCCTTTATCTGATATGATGTTTGCAAATATCTTCTCCCATTCTGTCAGTTGTCTTTTGGTTTTGTTAACTGTTTCCTTTGCTGTGCAAAAGCTTTTGATCTTGATAAAATCCCAATAGTTCATTTTTGCCCTTCCTTCCCTTGCCTTTGGTGATGTTCCTAGGAAGATGTTGCTGTGGTTGAGGTCGAAGAGGTTGCTTGCTGCCTGTGTTCTCCTCAAGGATTTTGATGGAGTCCTTTCTCACATTGAGGTCCTTCATCCATTTTGAGTCTATTTTTGTGTGTGGTGTAAGGAAATGGTCCAATTTCATTTTTCTGCATGTGGCTGTCCAATTTTCCCAACACCATTTATTGAAGAGGCTGTCTTTTTTCCATTGGACATTCTTTCCTGCTTTGATGAAGATTAGTTGACCATAGAGTTGAGGGTCTATTTCTGGGCTCTCTATTCTGTTCCATTGATCTATGTGTCTGTTTTTGTGCCAGTACCATGCTGTCTTGATGACAGCTTTATAATAGAGCTTGAAGTCCGGAATTGTGATGCCACCAACTTTGGCTTTCTTTTTCAATATTCCTGTGGCTATTTGAGGTCTTTTCGGGTTCCATATAAATTTTAGGATTATTTGTTCCATTTCTTTGAAAAAGATGGATGGTACTTTGATAGGAATTGCATTAAATGTGTAGATTGCTTTAGGTAGCATAGACATTTTCACAATATTTATTCTTCCAATCCAGGAGCATGGAACATTTTTCCATTTCTTTGTGTCTTCCTCAATTTCTTTCATGAGTACTTTATAGTTTTCTGAGTATAGATTCTTAGCCTCTTTGGTTAGGTTTATTCCTAGGTATCTTATGGTTTGGGGTGCAATTGTAAATGGGATTGACTCCTTAATTTCTCTTTCTTCTGTCCTGTTGTTGGTGTAGAGAAATGCAACTGATTTCTGTGCATTGGTTTTATATCCTGACACTTTACTGAATTCCTGTACAAGTTCTAGCAGTTTTGGAGTGGAGTCTTTTGGGTTTTCCACATATAGTATCATATCATCTGTGAAGAGTGATAGTTTGACTTCTTCTTTGCCGATTTGGATGCCTTTAATTTCCTTTTGTTGTCTGATTGCTGAGGCTAGGACTTCTAGTACTATGTTGAATAGCAGTGGTGATAATGGACATCCCTGCTGTGCTCCTGACCTTAATGGAAAAGCTTTCAGTTTTTATCCATTGAGAATGATATTTGTGGTGGGTTTTTCATAGATGGCTTTGATAATATTAAGGTATGTGCCCTCTATCCCTACACTTTGAAGAGTTTTGATCAGGAAGGGATGCTGTATTTTGTCAAATGCTTTTTCAGCATCTATTGAGAGTATCAAATGATTCTTGTTCTTTCTTTTATTGATGTGTTGTATCACATGGATTGATTTGTGGATGTTGAACCAACCTTGCAGCTCTGGAATAAGTCCCACTTGGTCATGGTGAATAATCCTTTTAATGTACTGTTGAAGGCTATTGGCTAGTATTTTGGTGAGAATTTTCACATCTGTGTTCATCAAAGATATTGGTCTATAGCTCTCTTTTTTGATGGGATCCTTGTCTGGTTTTGGGATAAAGGAGATGCTGGCCTCATAAAATGAGTTTGGAAGTTTTCCTTCCAATTCTATTTCTTGGAAGAGTTTCAGGAGAATAGGAATTAGTTCTTCTTTAAATGTTTGGTAGAATTCCCCCAGGAAGCCGTCTGGTCCTGGGCTCTTGTTTGTTTGGAAAATTTTTTTTTTTAATTTTTTTTTCTTTTAGATTTTATTTATTTATTTGACAGACAGAGATCACAAGCAGGCAGAGAGGCAGGCAGAGAGAGGAGGAAGCAGGCTCCCCGCTGAGCAGAGAGCCCAATGTGGGGCTCGATCCCAAACCCTGGGATCATGACCTGAGTCGAAAGCAGAGGCCCTAACCTACTGAGCCACCCAGTCACCCCTGTTTGGAAATTTTTAATGACTATTTCAATCCCCTTACTAGTTGTGGGTCTGTTCAGGCTTTCTATTTCTTCGTGGTTCAGTTGTGGTAGTTTATACGTTTCTAGGAATGCATCCATTTCTTCCAGATTGTCAAATTTCTTGGCATAGAGATGCTCATAATATGTTCTTATAATTGTTTGTATTTCTTTGGTGTTAGTTGTGATCTCTCCTCTTTCATTCAGGATTTTATTTATTTGGGTCCTTTCTTCTTTTTGATAAGTATGGCCAGGGGTTTATCAATTTTATTAATTCTTTCAAAGAACCAGCTCCTAGTTTCGTTGATGTATTCTATTGTTTTTGTTTGTTTGTTTCTATTTCATTGATTTCTGCTCTGATCTTTATGATTTCTCTTCTCCTGCTGGCTTTAGGGTTTCTTTCTTGTTCTTTCTCCAGCTCCTTTAGGTGTAGGATTAGGTTGTGTAACTGAGACTTTTCTTGTTTCTTGAGAAAGGCTTATACCGCTATATATTTTCCTTTCAGGATTGCCTTTTTTGTGTCCCACAGATTTTGAACCGTTGTGTTTTCATTTTCATTTGTTTCCATGAATTTTTTCAATTCTTCTTTAATTTCCTGGTTGACCCATTCATTCTTTAGAAGAAAGTTGTTTAGTTTCCATGTATTTGGGTTCTTTCCAAACTTCCTCTTGTGGTTGAGTTCTAGCTTCAGAGCCTTGTGGTCTGAAAATATGCAGGGAATGATCCCAATCTTTTGATACCGGTTGAGTCCTGATTTAGGACATAGGATGTGATCTATTCTGGAGAATGTTCCATGTGCACTAGAGAAGAATGTATATTCTGTTGCTTTGGGATGAAATGGTCTGAATATATCTGTGATGTCCATCTGGTCCAGTGTGTCATTTAAGGCCTTTATTTCCTTGTTGATCTTTTGCTTGGATGATCTGTCCATTTCAGTGAGGGGAGTGTTAAACTTTCCTACTATTATTGTATTATTGTTGATGAGTTTCTTTGATTTTTTTTATTAATTGGTTTATATATTTGGCTGCTCCCATGTTGGGGGCATAGACATTTAAAATGGTTAGATCTTCTTGCTGGACAGACCCTTTGAGTATGATATAGTGTCCTTCCTCATTTCTTATTATAGTCTTTGGCTTAAAATCTAATTGATCTTATATAAGGATTGCTACTTCTGCTTTCTTCTGATGTCCATTAGCATGGTAAATTGTTTTCCACCTCCTCACTTTAAATCTGGAGGTGTCTTCGGGCTTAAAATGTGTTTCTTGTAGGCAATATATAGATGGGTTTTGTTTTTTTTTATCCATTCTGATACCCTGTGTCTTTTGATTCGGGCATTTAGCCCATTAACATTCAGGGTAACTATTGAGAGATATGAATTTAGTGCCATTGTATTGCCTGTAAGGTGACTGTTACTGTATATTGTCTCTGTTCCTTTCTGATCTACCACTTGTAGGCTCTCTCTTTGCTTAGAGGACCCCTTTCAATATTTCCTGTAGAGCTGGTTTGGTGTTTGCAAGTTCTTTCAGTTTTTGTTTGTCCTGGAAGCTTTTAATCTTTCCTTTTATTTTCAGTGATAGCCTAGCTGGATATAGTATTCTTGGATGCATGTTTTTCTCATTTAGTGCTCTGAATATATCATGCCAGCTCTTTCTGGCCTGTCAGGTCTCTCTGGATAAGTCTGCTGCCAATCTAATATTTTTACCATTGTATGTTACAGACTTCTTTTCCCGGGCTGCTTTCAGGATTTTCTCTTTGTCACTAAAGCTTATAAATTTTACTATTAGGTGATGGGGTGTGGGCCTATTCTTATTGATTTTGAGGGGTGTTCTCTGAACCTCCTGAATTTTGATGCTTGTTCCCTTTGCCATATTGGGGAAATTCTCCCCAATAATTCTCTCTAGTATACCTTCTGCTCCCCTCTCTCTTCTTCTTCTGGAATCCCAATTATTCTAATGTTGTTTCATCTTATGGTGTCACTTATCTCTCAAATTCTCCCCTCGTGGTCCAGTAGCTGTTTGTCCCTCTTTGGCTCAGCTTCTTTATTCTCTGTCATTTGGTCTTCTATATCGCTAATTCTTTCTTCTGCCTCATTTATCCTAGCAGTGAGAGCCTCCATTTTTGATTGCACCTCATTAATAGCTTTTTTTTATTTCAACTTGGTTAGATTTTAGTTCTTTTATATCTCCCAAAAGGGCTTTTATATCTCCTGAGAGGGTTTCTCTAATATCTTCCAAGACTTTTTCGAGCCCGGCTAGAACCTTGAGAATTGTCATTCTGAACTCTAGATCTGACATATTACCAATGTCTGTATGATTAGGTCCCTAGCCTTTGGTACTGCCTCTTGTTCTTTTTTTTGTGGTGAATTTTTCCACCTTGTCATTTTGTCCAGATAAGAGTATTTGAAGGAGCAAGTAAAGTACTAAAAGGGTGGCAACAACCCCAGGAAAATATGCTTTAACCAAATCAGAAGAGATCCCAAATCGTGAGGGGGGAGAAAGGGGATAAAAAGAGGTTCAGAAAGAAAAAAAAAAAAAAGGAAAGAAAGAAAAGAATTAAAAAAGAAAACAAATAAAGAAAAGTATAAAAAAGAAAAAATATATATATTAGATAAACTAGTTAAAAAACATTAAAAAAGAAAAGAGTAAACGTTAAAAAAAAAGTTTAGCAAAAGAAGAAAAAAAAATGAAAAAGAAAAAAAAATAAAATTAACTTCAAGACTAAAGAATCATAGGAAGAAAGCCATGAGTTCCATGCTTTGCTTTCTCCTCCTCTGGAATTCAGCTGCTCTCCTTGGTATTGAATCTGCACTCCTTGGTAGTTTGAACTTGGTCTTGGCTGGATTTCTTGTTGATCTTCTGGGGGAGGGGCCTGTTGTAGTGATTCTCAAGTGTCTGGTCTTTAAAATGGTCTTTAAAAAGTTCCGCCCCAGGCAGAATTGCACCGCCCTTACCAGGAGCCCGGCTGAGTGATCCGCTGAGGTTGGCTTTCAGGAGCTTTTGTTCCCTGAGCGCTTTCCGTAGAGTTCCGGACAGGAATACAAATGGTGGCCTCCTGCTCTCCAGCCCAGAGGAGCTGAGAGCCCAGGGCCCACTCCTCAGTGTGCCCTCAGAGAACAGCGCCCAGTAACTCCAGTCCTCCTGACCTCCGGCTGCGCTCCGAGCTCACCGAGCCTGCGACCGGTTCAAGGTAACCCCGAGCTGTGAGCTCACTGTCGGCTCTGTCTCTGTAGCCGGCTTCCCTGTTCTAATACCTTAACCTCTGCGACACTCAGACACCCCCGGTCCTTCTGTGACCCTGCAGGACCTGAGGCCACGCTGACCCCATGTTGGCTTCACCCCAGTTTAGCCTCTGGAGCGATGTCCTTCAGCGGAACAGACTTTTAAAAGTCCCAATTTTGTGCTCCGTTGCTCCGCCACTTGCCAGGATCCGGCCCCTCCCCCCGCCGTCTATCTTCCCGTCGCTTTGGATTCACTTCTCCGCCAGTCCTACCTTTCAGAAAGTGGTTGTTTTTCTGTTTCTAGAATTGCTGTTCTTCTTCTCTTCGATCTGCCGATGGATTTGCAGGTGTTTGCAATCTTTAGATAAGCTCTCTAGCTGATCTCCTGCTAGCTGAAGTAGTCTCAGCCTGCTACTTCTCCGCCATCTTGACTCCTCCCCAATTTGGCAGTTTCTTAAAAAACTAAACATTCTCTTACCCTACAATCCAGTAATTGTTCTCCTTTCTATTTGCCCAAATGAACTGAAGATTTATATCCAGTGAAAACCTGCACACTGATGTTTATAGCAGCTGTATTCATAAATGTCAAAATTTATACACTTTAGTTAACATTAACCATCAATGATCACCAATTACAGTAAATGTACATTATTAAAACGAGATATAAGTGAGAGGGAAAACAGTGGGAGTAGGAAAGGATTTGGGAGTATATGGGAACTGTTTTTACTTTGTACTCATTTTTCCCCTAAACATAAAAATGGTCTTTAAAAAGTTCATCTGTATTCCCATGTATACACTCATATACAACAGAGGACTTGCTCATGAGATGGGAAGTATAACTACGGAACTTACAGAAAAAAAAAATATGGAAATGGAACAAGGCAAACAGGAAAGGAGAGGCAGTGGAAGTATCACAGAGGGGGAGGGAATACAGGACACATTTAAGCTGATGCAGAAAAGAAGAGTTGTGGTAAGATGTTTATGGTTGTCATCTTGTTCTAGCTGTTATCACCTACTCTTCCGTCAGAGTGAGAAACTCCACTGTGATAGCATACCTCCAAGATCATCAGACTTCTCAATGGATCTTTTCAACTGCAATCACTTAAGACCTACACCTGAATCCTAAACAACATCAGAAACTATTTTACCAAAGCAATACTTAAATAATATTTTCCAAACTTGATTGTTTATGGTACAGGTACTTCCAATTTTTTTCTATAATTTAATAATCCTTACTTTAAAGATAAGGAATAGCAACTCAGAGAGTAAAATAACTTGCACAAAGTTAACCCCCAAGTTCAGAACTTGCATTGGAACCCCAGTAACTTGACCCCTGAATCCATAATCCCATCCAATACCCCAGTTTGCGTGACTCTGGCATCTGTGTGTTGCTAACAGTCATGACTGAGTTTCTGGCAAACTCCTGTTTAGCAATCCAATTTCTACTTTATTTAGCATCTCTCTGGAAACCCTGAATTTGACGTCAGCCTGTCATTTGTGAATCTTTCCTCTTGTTCGAGGCTAATCACCTTAGTCCTCTTCCCAAAAGATCATTTGCCTAGCCAGATCCATTGCGCCAAAGCCTTGTACTTCACTGATAGGACCAGTAACCAAGCAGAACCTCTGAGTTATCAATCTCTGTTTGAACCAAGCTTTGCCTTAATTTAGAGCTTACAAATAATTCTCTTTGGAAATAATTTCGCCAGATGGTCTGTGCTCTCTCTCCCATACCACTAGACCCTCATCAGACGTTCCAGCATTTCTTACAGCCATCTCCATGCTCATTATTGTGCCTGATCTTGGATATTCTGTAATCCATTATAAGGTATCACAGCCAAGGATTGGAAAGGAAAAGAAATTATCACTTATACAAACAATGGCTTTCTGGGGGCCAAATTACAGAGCAAAAGTTGTCTGAAACACACAAACGAGCTCTTAATGAGGCACCAAATAACAAAGAAATGCTTATGGAAGACGAGAGAGGAGTGTTTACTTTGGGGAATTCAACACCCTAATAATAAAGTAAACTTTTTAGCTCTGGACCCAGATTGTTAGATATATATATCATCCACTGTTCCCATGGTTCAGCCTTGCTCAAAGCCCTGGAGTTGGTCCTGGATGACTTATGTGGTCTTTTGTTTTGTTATGTTTCTGGTTTTTTTGTTTTTCATATTTGTATCTTTCTATTCAGTTAGTTTTTAATCTTTTTTATTTGTCTCTAAAGATCTTATTTATTTATTTGACAGAAGGAGAGAGAGAGAGAGAGCAAACATAAGCAGGAGGAGCAGCAGGCAAAAGGAGAGGGAGAAGCAAGCTCCTCACCAAGCAGGGAACCCAACATGGCGCTCAGTCCCAGGACCCCGGGATAATGACCTGAGCCAAAGGCAGATGCTTAACCACCTGAGCCACCCAGGCACCCCAGTTTTTAATCTATATAGATGAATTTTTATAGTCTTTTTATTAATTTCTCTGATTATTAAGAGATTTTTAAGAGTGCCTGGAGTAGACAAGTTTTTTTCCTGATATGCGTCAGCAAAAACACTGCTTGAGCAGGTATCAAGACTTATATAGAAAGTATTATTTTCAGCAAAAGAACTTAAAAGAAATACAACAAATAGGAATTCTCAAAATCATATAAAGTTAAAATTACACTGCTGGAGTTTCAGTGTATCAAAATAACCTCAGACAATAGAGAAAAAAAAAAGGCTATGTAAAATTTCCTACCACAAAAGGACCTCAATAAATGGTACCTACATTTAAGTCAGGAATCTAAGATCTAGAGTTTTATAACTTTTTTGTTTTTTAAGTGTAGTTGTGAGGTTGGGTTATTTTCAATGTCTCCCATCATAAAGACTTTTCATAACACTGGAGATTTGTAAGAATAAGTATGATTGCTCCCAAAATGCACTGATGGTATTCATTGATATTAATCCAGCCACTATGAATGTACACTGATTCACTTTGATGTGCAAACTATCCTATGAGTTCTTGACCAGGGGCATCCAAAGAGAATGTTACTTCAAAGACAATATGGGCACAAAATGGTGGCTAATGAACTAGTGCCTGCATGAACCAGAAATAGAGTAGAGTCCTGATTTAACGGAATAAGCACAGTAAGTAGCACCTGAAATTTAGCAAATCACCTCACTTGGCATAGAATTTCCTCCAGAACAAATGTTAAAAAGGGACATCAACTTTGGTGTCTACTTTGTATGTTCTGAGACTCAATTTCCAATGTGATGGCAGGGGGGTAAGGGTAGTTAGTGTTCTCCCATCTTAACGAACAATTCTTGGACAGCAGCAATCCTGACACCATCATCCTGGAGATAGCATCAGATTGCACAGGTAAGGGTTAAGGGTTCAGTCCTGCAAGACTATATGCACCCTGACCCCAACCCCCTTCAGTTGCTAGATTTGCAGTTTATTTTGAAGAAGAAAATTCATCTTGATCAGATGGTCAAGATGCATAAGGCAGGGTATGGGTAAAGGGATCCAAGCTTCCATACCTTTTCTAGGAGTCCCTGTCCCCGATCTCCATGTAGTCACCAACCCAAAAGCTCTGCAAACCCAATTCCTTTGGGGGTTTTATGGAGACTTTATTATATAGGCAAGATTCATTAAATTATTGCCTATTAATGACTGATTCAACCTATAGTCCTTCTCCTCTCTTTGGAGGTGGGAGAGGGGTGGGTAGGACTAAAACTAATCAAGTGGTTGGCTTCTTCTTTTTTTTAAGATTTTATTTATTTGACAGAGAGAGGTCACAAGTAGACAGAGAGGCAGGCAGAGAGAGAGGAGGAAGCAGGCTCCCTGCTGAGCAGAGAGCCCGATGCGGAACTCGATCCCAGGACCCTGAGATCATGACCTGAGCCAAAGGCAGCGGCTCAACCCACTGAGCCACTCAGGCGCCCCTCAAGTGGTTGGCTTCTATGGCAACCAAGCCCCCATTCTCAGGTGCTTTTCAAAAGTCACCTCATTGACATAACAAAAGGCACCTTTATCACTCTCAGTGCTTAGGAAATTCCAAGGGTTTGGGGATCTGTGAGCCTGGAAACACAAAGAAGACCAAATATGTTTGGAGACTTATTTCAGCCCTGTGAGTGGCCACATGCATATTTCTTCTACCTCATACTATTGCACTGTGGTTCTTCGCTGGATCAGGAAAAGGTAATTTGAGCTAACCTTAAAACACCGTTATGTTGCTGATGTCGTAATAGTAGTTTAACTTTGGGTATCTGCTTGCCACAACGGAGTAAATTCTTAGTTTAAGCCCCTATAGATTGGGCGCCTGGGTGGCTCAATGGGTTAAGCCTCTGCCTTGGGCTCAGTTCATGATCTCAGAGTCCTGGGATAGAGCCCCGCATCGGGCTCTCTGCTCAGCAGAGAACCTGTTTTCCTCTCTCTCTCTGCCTGCCTCTCTGCCTATTTGTGACCTCTGCCAAATAAGTAAATAAAATCTTTAAAAAATAAATAAATAAACCCCTATAGCTCAATTACTCCTGATTCCTCAGTCCTGCAAGTGTTCATCACATGATTTTTATCAATGAGCCAATTAACAATATTTACATAGACAAGAGTTATTAGGGATTTTCCCATTCAGAGGATAAACATGAATACATTCTAGATAAAGTGAGCTACAGAGAAATATCACAGCCGTGGGTCAGGCTCACCTTCCTATATGCCAAGTGACTTCAAATTCAACCCCTTCAGAATTTAAGAGACCCAGCGTTGATGCCCAAGAATGAGAGTTTAGGAAGCATGTGAGGCCCCTAAAAATGTCTGAAAGAGCCATCTGAAATATGTTTTCTCACTACATAAAAGAAACATTTCATCTTCTCTGAGGGAGGAGTACAAACCTCTTTCTGTTTTGAAAAGGGAAACTTATTACTGATTTCCATAAACTGACACACTCTCAGTTGATTTCAAGAGTAATGATTTTTTTTCCAGAGTTTTCAAAGGAAGAATAAATTTTGTACCTGTGTTTGTTCACACAAGCAAATATGCTGTGTAATACATAACCAATGACTATTAAGTATTTGCTGGTTTTCTGGCCTTGGTTATTAATAACTATGGTTTCCCCTCATAATAATTCCTTGAGGAATCATAATAAAGGCATAATTTCTAGTCTAGCACACAGATGTTCTAAGAAAGTACACTAAACATAATTTCCATATACACTGTATGAAATGTTTATCTGTGGCACTACAGAAATGGCCAAGACCCAGGTTACTGATTCTCTTGCTTCACTGCCCCTAATGCAAGTCATCCACCAAAGTAATGAGGTAGACAACAGAAAACTTAATATTAACATGATATGGCCCATTCAGAGATCTTTTTCTCACAAAGGAAAAAAAAATGTTTTTGTGGTTTTACTTAAACTAATACCACCTCCTCAGAGATACCATTCTTTGGGTTCACGTATGTTAAACTAGACTACTGTGATAGAAAAAACAATCTTACATTATCCAACATTAACCTTAGCCTCAAGCAAAACAATAAAGCCTCTACTTGGTAAAGCCAAGCCACTTTTACAAAATGAAGCAGTTAAATTCTTTGGAAACAATTGATTTTTTTTACACTCCATAATCAAAGGGTCTGAGTAAATTTAAAGGTTATCTGCAATATGCATTCTTAGAAGAAAACTGATTTGCTGATTAAAGGTGGTTCTGAAATTCTGGAAATGGATCTCACCATTTAAAATTATCAGTAAAAAGAAATTGCTGTGCATTTTCAATGATGATCACAGCAAAAAAAAATTGATCATGATAAAAAGTGATTTTGTAGCAACACAAATATATGAATTGTTAAAGAAAAATATGAGTATGGAATTAACTGAAATACTAGAAAACAAAATTTTTTTCCCCTGATCCTGTGTTTGTGCCCTTGACTCTTCTGTAGTTTGCCAAGTGCTGCATGTCTGTGTCACATTTAATTTCCCTCTTTTTCCTGTAAAGAACTTTCCTGTGTGTGGGCAGAAGGCATAGCTTCCACACTCTAAGAAAAATCCCATTTCTGACTCTAATATACCAATTTTATATCCTGTCTACTACAGCTTAAGATGAGGCAAGGCCTTTAATGAGTTGTTTCTTTTCCAAAAGGCAGTATCTGCTATGCTGACACTTCAGAAAACAGCTTCTGGTACATTAGTGGGTCCTTAACCCTGAACTCAAAAAATAAACTTCTGATCTGAAAGTGACCTACTTGCCCAGAGGACCTGTGGTCCTTGATAAGATGCTATGTGGTTGTCCAAGGCTATCTTGTGCCCCCTCTTAAATGTCACTCAGGAATTTCTATGCAAATTTCAGAATAAAATTGGTTGTTTTTTTTTAAATCCCACTATTAATTTAATAATGTAAACCTGCTACTATTCCTGCTGCTCTCTAATACCACTCAACACAGTGCCTTTTCCCAAGTTACTGTAGTTCATTAGCTGAATAAAAGCAGCTCTACTGGTATAATTTTTTTTAGATACATTCACCTTTCTCAAGGAGCAAATGAAAAGGGCAAGGCATGACAATTTCTCATTTTATAATGGGAAATTTATTCAAGACTTTTTCCCCCATTTATCACGGAAGACACATTACAATTAAATGCTTTCATTTGCACATAAGTAGCCTACAAACACTTTTTTAAAAAATTCCCCAGGTAGTTACAGTATGTTTCTCTCTAGTCATTTTATGTTGCCTTTTTACTCTCTACACCTATTAAGCATTCTGACTCAAAATCTGCCTTAAGAGCATCAGTAATGACAAAAGATTTGAGGCAGAATGATTTGCATTATAACCTGAACAGGTAAGCAAAATCAAAGGAGGAAAAGAAGCCAAATGATCAAAAAACAAACTATATTTTCAACTCCCTGATTATCAGTGAATAATTATTTTTTATGACAAGGTCATAATAGGAAACAAAAAATTATGGGAAAGAAGTCTATTTCTAAATGATCTATTAGGGGCGCCTGGGTGGCTCAGTGGGTTAAAGCCTCTGCCTTCAGCTCAGGTCATGATCCCAGAGTCCTGGGATCAAGCCAGGACAAGCTCTCTGCTCAGCAGGGAGCCTGCTTCCTCCTCTCTCTCTCTGCCTGCCTCTCTGCCTACTTGTGATCTCTGTCTGTCAAATAAATAAATAAAATCTTTAAAAATAAATAAATAAATAAATGATCTATTACGTCTTTAACTGAAAGAGACATATTCATTTTCCTTAGAACTGACAAATCATATCACCTAACTATTTAGGAAACCCATATACACACATTCCATTTTATTATATTCCTTGCCCTTTCATTTATGCAGATCTGGTTGGGTTTGCTTCTGGAATCAAAAGAAAATCATCATGATATTTTTCATAATGCTAGTAATCAGTATCTTTGTAGTTGCCTCTTTGAGGTCTAGAGCAAAAAATAATTTTTTCAATTTATTTCACTTTGTAGAAAAAATATTTCAATTTTACCACTCAGTTTCCCAAGGTGAATTAGGGTCCCAATCACTATGCAATATAAAGAAGTAGGCTGAAAACAGGAATGTGGGGTCTAATGCAAGTCTCTTTAACCTTGAATGAGGCTAATAACTTCCTTGGGTTCTCATATTTGGAAAAGCTTTATATAAATATGTGTATGGTCTTTACTATATATTTATCTATGAAGTTAGAATGTTGAACTAAATGACCCTTGATGTTTTTTCTATCATAAAAATCTATGGCCATTTATTGAAGTATCGATAGTACTATTTTCCATTATTTCAATTAATTTCAAACATAAGCAGACACAAGAACAATTACCTTAATACAAATCACTAAATAGACAATATATTCCATATCACAGGCAATATTCTGAATATTAATATTCAACCTGAGTACAGAATCTGATTTGAATTTCTTCTTGATTATAAGAAGATGAAGGTTATTTCCATAGGTCATTTGAAAGGTAATTTTCCCTAGATTTTCAATAAGGGCATGAATTTCACTTATGGTTTGAACTCAAGGTCAACTCTCTGAAAGTAATGAGTAGAAAAACATATTTAAAAAAATATATCTTTGAATTCTGAATTTTATAAAGTTAAGTTTTCTAGTTGGCTGTCCCTTATTTTTTAACTGAACCTATACCATCTAATCGGTGATTTGCAAACTTTTGAAAGCTATAACAGCCTTTTCCTTAAAAAATACTCAAGTTATGGTTAAAAAAATAGTAATGGAATGTATGTGATAGATGGCTAAACACCCTAGACAGATTTACAGTCAAATGTCCCCAGAATCTTGTACAAAGTTCATGAATACATAAGGAGTCAGTGTTAAGTGCTGGAGGACTTCCATAGAGAAAGATCGTTCATAGTACCTTGCCTATAATCTTCCTCCTTGTGGAGGATATCATGGTGATGCACTTCTTGGCCATTCATTTTAAGGTAAACAATGAAAACTTCAGGAGAATAATTGAGATATCTTGGTCTTGTATATTCTGAAATTTTGAGGGGAACAAGAAAAAAGTCTGACTATCATATATGAAAACTAAAGCAACTAAGAATTTGCATATGACTCTCAAACCAGAAAATCTAAACAAGAAGACAGGAGCTGACCATTGCCCCCAGTGACTGAGCCAGGAGCTTATGTTCTATATTGCAAACCATTTGCTCCCGCATTGGTCAGTTTGGAGTTAGTCTGAGGAAGGCATATAAGTTTCCCATTGGAGAGACTGAAGGCCAGAGGATGAGTAAAACAGCCAAACATGTCAGTAGCAACAACCTAGATGTTAACCACCAAACACCAAGAGCTGGGCAACTAACCCAAAAATCACACAGGGTACTGAGTCAAATATAGTGCCAACCTTCTCAAGAGTCCTATAAGGAACCCATGAAAAATCTATGAATATAACCCCAAAAAAGTTGGGTTTACTTTTCATCAAGGCAGCTAAGCACTTCAGCTTTAACTATCTTGGAACTCAAATTTAGTGGTTTCATCAGTATGTTAAATGTTACATTCTAAAAATTAAAAGCAGTGGTGTTTGCAATTTGATATGGTTTTAGGACTGACCTATTTATTACCTGAAAGAGAGAAGTCATCAGATCAGCTAGAGTTGCCATCTAGGGGAAAGGGAAGGGAATTATCCCATTGAATCAAACTTACAGACAATGGAAGATAAAAAATAAAATT
This sequence comes from Neogale vison, assembly GCF_020171115.1. Classification (NCBI taxonomy): domain Eukaryota; kingdom Metazoa; phylum Chordata; class Mammalia; order Carnivora; family Mustelidae; genus Neogale; species Neogale vison. The sequence continues at coordinate 173,029,587 of NC_058091.1, forward strand.
ATATTTTAACTATTTATGAGCCAACTGTCCAGGGCCCTACCAAATGGCACACCTCTTGATACACTTCAAAAAACAAACAAACAAACAAACAAAAAACCTCTGCCTTCGATCACAGATATTTGAAAGCCACTTTGTGTATCACAATTACAAGAAACAACATTCTAAATAACCAAAGTTAATCAAATTTACCCATATATGAATGTTTAAGAAAAAAATACCCCCAACAATGAATTTTTAAATCAAAGTATAAATTCAACAGTTACAGTTAAATTTGTGCATATAGACTTGAACAAAATTTCTAGATACTCCAAAATTTGGAACCAAAAAACTTTCCCATGACTTAAAAGTATGGTATAGAAGAAGAATACCCCCAAAACAGTCCAGTTAGCCCCAACAAAATCAGGTACAAGGAAAAACTTCTTAAAAGGCAAAAACCTTGACTCTGAGATGGATGGAAGGTAAAAACATGGATTTGTGGTGAGAAAATACACTACAGACAAACCAAAGAAAGGAGTAATGACTTCCAACCAGAAACAAAACAAAATCAAACCACGGAAAGCTCACAGATTATTTTAGATAGAGAATGGTCTGTGGACTTGCACTTATGAAACTGTCTTCGTTAGCCTCGAATGTGATATATTTCATTCTATTTAAATAAGACAAGGAACCATCTGAACTAACAGACAAGAATATTTTAAGCAACAAAGAAGAATCTACATAGAAGAGAACACCATGAACTCAAGTTCTGGTTTATCTTTGGTCTTCTCAAATATTTTTAAACACATTCAGGAAGTAATTGATGGAAATAAATGAGAAATTAAGATTTGTTATTTTGTGTTTAGCTGTATGTATATTTATCAAAAATTTCCCCCAGAAATCTTCAGCTACAGAGATCATCCTTAACTGTACTAAGAGTTAGTGAAATTAAGCCAGTAACACAATAAATAGACTCTGTACTGCACTTCACATTCATAAAGAGGTAAATAATATATTTTAATTGATTTTAAACAATAAAGATTGAGGTGTCTCAGTACAAAATAAAGTGTTATATATTAAACCAAATTGAGACTCATTACCTTTTCTTTTTAAATGCACTCTTGATGTGATTTCTATTTTTTTTCTCCAAAACACTTGTAAATGGAATAAAGAACAAAAGAGAAAAGGGAAAAAAATCAAGTCAAGAGAATAAAGCAAAAAGGAAATCTCCAACAAATGGCTTTGTGATCTGTTTGAAAACAAATTCACTGAAAATATGATTAGCTATTGAGAGCTTTGATTAAACAAGATATAATTAAGAAGAGATTAAGGTTCAAAAGCTTGTAATGACAGAACTGGAAGTCAAAGTTACACCAATTACTTGTGTGTGAACTTAGACTCTATACAACCTAGCTTGTAAGCTCAATGAAAATGAAGTCAAGACCAACATCTGGTAAAATGTTAACAACCACATAAATGTTAGCATCTCAGCTAGCAAAATTGATTTAGCCCCTTCACTAAATAAACTGCTGCACAGAAAACCCCCACATACAAACACACAAATGTGCATATGCATATACATACTCATGCAAAAGAGAAATGTCCTGGAATGATCACAGTACTCCTTTAGGAAAGGGACTTCACCGGTATTTAGGTAGTTTGCATTCAGCAGCAGCACTTCATTTCGTCATTAAATCTTACCCTATATTTATTTCAATTCCTTATTTATGGAAGAAAGCAATATTCAGGTAGTTCCAATTCATTTACACTTAACCTCATCAAAATGTTGCTTGAACTATTCTTCTAAATATGTGAGAAAGTGAGAATGTTCTCTAACTCCCTTTTTTTTTTTAATAGTTGAAAACTACATTTCAGAATCAGAAAGCAAACTTGACTCTCTGAAGATTTGCACTCAGGTCTAAATTGAGCTAAGGCCATTCAAAGGGAATATCTATTTTTCTAGGGCATTATCACTGTTAAAGAAAATATTCTCCATTAGGTTAACCAAGGAGAATGCATACTTCAAAAATGTTGGAACAGATATTGAGACTATGGATTTAATGGTTTACCAAAGAGGCTGCAATCTAGCTGGTAAATTACATGCATTTAAATTTTTTTTTTTTTTTAATTTATTTATCAGAGAGAGAGAGAGGGAGAGAGCACAGGCAGACAGAATGGCAGGCAGAGGCAGAGGGAGAAGCAGGCTCCCCGCTGAGCAAGGAGCCCGATGCGGGACTCGATCCCAGGACGCTGGGATCATGACCTGAGCCGAAGGCAGCTGCTCAACCAACTGAGCCATAAATCAGCAAAATATTTGGGTATCATGCACACTGATGAGTCAGATCTCCTGTGGAGATGCTGCAATCTGTTATGCAACACTGAGCTGGTATTTGCAGGGGAGTTTTCTTCCTCCTTTTTAAAAAATGTTAATTTTACAAACTCAAAGAGCCCTGAATCCCAACACTTAAATACATAAAAATAATGATTCTGTTTACAACTTTTAGCTATGAATTTCTAAATAAAATTCAAATGCATCTGTTTTCTAAAGGATATAAAGGTGTTTCCATTATTTTATGCTTATTAAGTTGCAATAGCAAGCATCAAATGCTACAGGGCAGTAGCACAGCTGACTGTGCTAAGCCATTAAGTAATTATTTCTAATATAGAATACCTTTAAGAAAATTTTTTCCTTCCACAGACTTATCTGTCTTTCAGAACGTGTTGACTCTGAGGTGGACAGACTGGTATGCCAAATTCATTACCAGACATCATTTTTTTGGCCTCCATGATGATTAAATACTTTGTTGGTTGCCTACATTTAAAAATAAGAAGATTCTCCAAAATATTTTTTTTAATCTTAAAAATTCAAAAATAAATAAAAATTGGGAGATTTAGATTTCTAAACTTTTTGGGAAGTTGGGAGGTCTGGTACTATGTGAATTTTCATTACTTTAGACAATAAGCAGCTGAAGCCGAGCTGTAGCTCACCTTGTACATGGTCATTTACTCTCCAATACAGTAAGTTTACCACCATTCTATACTATATCCTTCATTTATGAAGGTTAAGTATCAGTTACTATTTATTATGTCTTGGATGTTGACTTTTGTACCTTCAAATCTCCTCACTCTACTCATTTATATTACTTCCTATGAGAGGTATTTAAGACCCCTGTTCAATCTCTTCCCATGAGATCCAGGTAACCTTCTGTACAACAACTAAATATTTTCACCACTGAAAAAAAAAAGCTTTAACGCTGGCTGACTTGTATTATCATGTCTTATAATATACATATTTCTCTCTTTCCCAATAACTTGTAAGTACTAGAAGAAGAATTACACCTTTTAGGTACGTGTACCCCCAAAATTCTGAAGAATGTCCAGAATACTTGTGATTCTTAAGAAAAATTCTGATGAGGGATACCTGGGTAGCTCAGTCCGTTAAAAGTTCAACTCTTGGTTTTGGCTCAGATTGTGATCTCAGGGTTATGGGATCAAGCCCAAAGTCAGGGTCTGTGCTCAGTGCAGAGCTTGCTTCAGCCTCTTTCTCCCTCCCACTTACTCTTCTCTCTCTCTCTCTCCCTCTCCATCTCTCAAATAAATAAATAAATAAATGATCTTTGAAAAAAAAAACAACAGGAAATGTTCTGATGATACTATTAACTGGTGGTGAAATTAGCAACATAACTCTATTTCTCCATGAGTCATCTCTACCCATCTTCCCAGGGTCTTGAGGTGATAGGAATATCAACACTACCTAAAAGTAAGGGGACTTCAGAAATGGGACAAGTAGGGAAAAGGTATGCTCATTTGAGAATATAAAATATATTTAAACTCTGCAAAGCATTACAGTATTTAAAATATTGAGACTACTTCAAATGATGAAAATAAAATTAACTTTCTGTGGCTTTAGATGCTTATACAGAAAACCTGATTAGATTTCCACATTGTGCCAGATTTCTGCAACATAGTACTGACAGTTACTCATACTGGATTTGCCTCCCACTTTAAACAGTACCAGACAATATGTGTGAAGCAAATGTCTTAATACATTAAACAACAGGCAACACTAAACAACAGGCAACACAGGCTTGTGATACTTGAGGAAAAGCTACAATACAAAGTGTATCTTCACAAGCATTTTCATTCTATGCCAGGAAGCCGGGAGGTAGAGCCTAAACACCATCAACCAACAGGGCACTGATCTGAGGAAGCAGAAAGTGGAGGTCAGATGGCAAACCAAACAGAGGTGATGGGAATTAGAGATCAACAGAAGAGCTCAAGATCTTTCTGATCACTAATATAAACATGAATGTGGGAAATTCAAGAAAACCCAATTGAATTGAAATCCAGGAGAGACTTGAGAACTTGTAAAGACTTCCCATATGTTCCTCAGCTCATACTCAGACTAGGTAGCAGAAAGGAACAGCATTATGCACTTAAGGTGTCTGAGCCCAGATCAGCGGGTAAGCGCTAAACCACAGACGTAGGGGGTCATCTCTATGAAGACAGGGAGAAAAATGGAAGAGAGATACCAGAATCTATACACCACTATGGGGAGGTAGATTATGCCAAGTAAGTCAAGGCAAATTAGTGGAAAAAAAAAAAACTTTCAGAAAAATAAAAATAGAATCTAGAGTTGCTGCAACATACCATTTATAGCTCCTGGTTCTCAATCACAAAGTAATAAATGCAACCCATATCCATACTCAGAAAACAAAGCAGTCCTTAGATATTAGACCAATCTCTGCTTCCTCAGCTCTATGAAACCATGTTGGGTAAGAAGCTACTCTAAATATATTCAAAGAACATGCTTTCACAGAGTCAACAAATAAGGGGTATATTAGAAATTGAAACTATATAAAGAACCAAAGGAAAATTCAAGAGAGTAAAAACAAGGTAGCTGAAATGAAAGTTTCACCAGATGGGTTCAGTGATAGATTTGAGATGTGAAGAGCAAAAACACTGAACTCCAGTAAAAATCATTCTAATTGTTCAATCCCCCAAACAATGGTAGAACCCTGAGAGCAGCAAGAAAAAAAGTTCCACACATCACATACAGAGGAGCGCAATACAATTAATAGTCAACTTGTCATTAGAAACATTAAAGACAAAAAGGCAAAAGTAATAACATATTCAGTGTTTTGAAAGAAGAAAACTATCAGCTGATAGTTACATATCTAGCAAAACTATCTTTTAAAAAGTAAAGTGAATACATTCCTAAAAATGCCTATATATAAATGTTTCTGTGCATATATATTTTCTTCTCCTCTGCTTTTAATAATCTATTCTTAATATTCTGCTTTTAATAAACATATGACTGATTAAGCCCAGCTATAATATTGTATTGTCAGGTTCATCACATATAGGTGAGGGAGGAAACTGAGCTATGTTGTTGTGGAATAGATTATTTTACTGGAATTATATCAGTATTAATTTGAAGAAGGTAATAATAACAAATGCACATTAAAATCCCTGGAGTATCCACTAAAATGTTAGTTTTTTAAATATTAAAAAATTGCTAAATGTTAAAGGCATTAAAATGACTCTAATAATGTTTCTGAGTGCAAGTCATCTTACATGTCATTTTTAAAGATTTATTTATTTATATTTGAGAGAGAGAGATAGAGAGAAAATGTGAGGAGGGGAAGGGGCAGAGGGGGAGGGAGAAGTAGACTCCCCACTGAGCAGGGAGTGCAATGTGGGACTTGATCCCAGGACCCTGAGATCATGGCCTGAGTCATTAAGAGTTGGATACTTATCCAACTAAGCCATCAGATGCCCCTCATCTTTACATTTTTAAAAACTCTGTTAAATAACATTTCTTTCAAAACAAATTAAGTAGAAGATAGATAGGAGACAAATTGGGAAATAAAGTAACATGTCAGACCTAGGCTGAACCATATTAATGATTACATTAAGTGTAAATTGATTAAACATTCAAATTAAAAGTCATAGATTGTCAGACTATATTGAAAAAAGGAAGCAATATCCAACTATATGCTTTCTACAAGAGATGAACTTTAAACTCAAATACAAATCCAACTCAAATGCAATTCTAATACAAGGGGTTGACAATAAAAGGACAGAGAAAAACATAACAACAACAACAACAAAATGACCAATGGTGAGGTGAAGTGGCTATTACATAAAATAGACATAAAACAAGGACTATTACTAGTTACAAAGAAAGCCATTTTGTAATGAGATATGTCAGCGTATCAATAAACTAACATTCATAAATGTGTATACACCCACCAACAAAACCTCAAAACACAAGCAAAACTTAAAGAATTAAAAGAAGTACAAAGCAACAATTATAGTTAATATCAATTTCAAGATTTCTACTCAGTAATTGAAAAGAACAAGTAGACAGCAAGTCAGTATAGATATAGAATGAATAACGCTATCAACTAGTATGACCTCACAGAGAACACTCTACTCAACAATGGTAGGACAGTTTTTTTTTTTTTTCAAGAATAAATATAGGCATCATACACTAGAATATAACAAGAGCCATCATACACTAGAATATAACAAGGGCACCTAGGAGGCTCAGCTTGTTAAGCGTCTGCCTTCAGCTCAGGTCATGATCCTGGAGTCCCAGGATTGAGTCCCATGTTGGGCTCCCTGATCACCAGAGAGTCTGCTTCTCGCTCTGGTCCTCCCCCCTCTCATGCTTTCTCTCTCTCTCCAATGAATAAATAGAATCTTTAAAAAAAGAGCTTCAATATATTTAAGAGAACTGCAATCATGTATTTTTCTGACCATACTAGAATTAAATTAGAAATTAAAAACAAAAGTCTAAGAAACTCTAAAATATAGGAAATTAAGGAATATGTTTCCAAGTAATTCATGGTGCAAAGCAAAAATGAGATATAGCCATTATGGAAAACAATGTGAATCTTCCTCATAAAATTAAAAAAAGGACTACTGTAAAATCCACCAGTCTCACGATGGGGTATATATCCAAAGGAAATGAAATCACTATATTGAAGAGATATCTGCATTCTCATGTTCACTGCAGCAGCATCTGCAGTAGACAGACAAGACACATAAATAACCTAAATGTTGACAAATAAATGGATCAAGAGATTATAGTACATATCTACAACAGAAGATTTTGTTCTCAGCCAAGAAGAAAGAAGGAAATCCTGCCATTTGAGACAACATAGATAAACCTGGAGAACACTATGTTAAGTGAAAGGAGCCATACAGATAAACATTTGTATCATTTTAATGGGTCAAAAGATTGAAAACTATTAATATCACAATTTCATGTAAATTGACAGATTCAGTGAAACTTTAAATCCTAGTAGGATTTTTTTTTTTTGTAAAAATTGAAAAGCAGACTCTAAATTGTGTATGGAAAGCCAAAGTATCAAGGATAGCCAAAGTTATTTTGAAAAAGAAAAGTTAGGGGACTTACACTAGTGATGTCAAAACCATTATAAAGCTACAAAATTAAAACTGTATGGTATTGGCTTATAAATAGACATATAAATGAATGGAAGGGAACAGTGAGTTCCTAGGTAGACCCACACATACATGATCAATAATTTTTAAAAGAGGGGCCAAGGTTATTCAATGGAAAACAGTGTTTTCTATAAGAGGTGGTGGGACAGCTTGATATTCATGTGAAAAATAAAAATAAAAATAAAAAAAAAATAGGCTCAATTTTAACTTCCGTGTATAACCAAAATATCCTTAAAATGCATCACTTAGACTTAGCTGTAAAGTCTAAAACTATAATACTTGTAGAAGAAAACTTAGTAGAAAATTCTTTGACTCAGTTAGGTGAAGACTTCTCGAATGGTACATGGAAATATGAATTTTTAAAAGAATCATTAAAATGATCATTTCTACTTTTTAAAAATTTCAAAGTTAGAAATTTTTGTTCTTGCAAAGGCACAATTAACTAAACGAAGAAGTAGGCCACAGGCTTACTGTAAATATTTTCTAAAAATATATTCAATCGAGTAATTTCATCCATAAAGAGAATATATACAACTGAATATGAACAAGACCCACAGTGACAGTAAAAAATGGACAAATGATCTAAATAGATACTTTGCTAAAGAATATATTCAAATGGGGGAAAAAAAAGCACATGAAAACATACTCTGCGCATCTTTAGTGAATTGAAATCACAATGAGAAGGGCTCCTGGATCATTCAGTCTGTTAAGTGTCTGACTCTTGGTTTCCACTCATGTCGTAATCTCAAAGTTGTGAGATCAAGCCCTGTATCAGGCTTCAAACTCAGCATGGAGTCTGCTTCAGATTGTCTCCCAGCTCACGCACTCTCTCTAAAATAAGTAAATAAATAAAATCTAGAATGGTCAAAATTAAAAAGACACATAAGGCAAAGGATTAGAGGGGAAGAGAGGAAAAAATGAAATAAGACGAAACCAGAGAGGGAGACAAACCACAAGAGACTCTTGATCTCAGGAAACAAACTGAGGGTTACTGGAGTGGAAGACAGGTAGGCAGGATGGGGCGGCTGGGTGATGGACACTGGGGAGGTGTGTGTTGTGGTTAATGCTGATGAATCACAGACCTGTACCCCTAAAAGAACACATTATATGTTAATAAAAAATGTACATCAAGTATTGGCAAAGATGTTGAAAAACTGTTATACCTATACAATGATGTTTGCAATGTAAAGGATGGATTCCTTTGGAAAGTATTCCAGGATTTTTATTTAAAGTTAAACAAACATCTAACATACAATCCAACAATTCTATTCCCTGGTACCTACCCAGGAGAAATGAAAGCATATAAATCCACACAAAGTTTTTTAAGTGAGTATTCATGACAGAAATAGAGATAGTAGCTAAAAATTGGAAACAATACAAATGTCCACCAACCGATATATCAATGAACTATGGTATATCCAAACCACGGAATACTACTCACCAACAGAAAACAATGCAACAGTGATGTACATAACAGCATGTAAGAATCTCAAATCATCATGTGAAGCAAAAGAAATCAGATGTTAAAAACTATATATGGTATGATTGCATTTATATAAATTTCTGGAAATGGCAAAACTAGAGTGATAGAGGACAAATTGGAGGTTGTTTGAGATCAGTCGTGGGAGAAGAGGAGGAATGGGGCATGAGGAAGATTTAGGCTGATTTGGAATATTCCAAATCTGGATAGCTGCATTATTGTATGTATGTACTAAAATTACTGCACACACAAAATGGATGAATTTTAAAGATTTTATTTATTTATCTAACTGAAAGAGAGAGAGAGAGAATACAAGCAGGAGTAGCAGAAGCAGGGGGAGGAGCAACCTTCCCGCTTTGAGCAAGGAGCCCAATGTGGGACTCGATCCCAAGACCCTGGGATCATGACAGATCCAAAGACAGATGGTTAATTGACTGAGCCACCCAGGCACCCCAAATGGATGATTTTTATAGCATTTAAATTATGTTTCAGGGTGCCTGGTTGGCTCAGTTGGTTAAGTGTCTAACTCTTGATTTTGTCTCAGGTCATGATCTCACCATGGTGGGGTGAAGCCCCATGTCAGGCTCTGGGCTAAGCATGGAGTCCGCTTCTTACGATTCTCTCTCGCTCTGCCCCTCCCCCACCCATGCCTGTGTATGCACACACACTCTCTCTCTCAAAATAAATGAAATCTTTAAAAAAATAAACCATAATTCAATAAACTTTAAAAATTCATATGGAATATTAAACATTATGATTGTGTCAATACTTAAGAGAGTTTCAAAATACACGAAACATATACTGACAGATCTTAATGTAAGAGAACCACAAAACAAAACCCCAAAAAACCCACATTTATAATTGGAGATACTAACAACTCTTCTCCATACTGATAGACCTGGTAGATCAGTAAGGATATGTAAGATTTCATGGGAGTTCTGATTACATATTCTTTACATATGTCAAACTTGAATAGTGCACTCAGGATCCCTTCATTTCACTGTAAGATTTATCCTAACAATGGAAACCTGAACTGGTCAATAATACAATAGAAAGAGGATCAAAATAACTGGACAGATATGATTAGTAAATAGGATAAGTCAATGATAGACGGTAACTGCTCACAACATAGAAAAAGAAGAGCAAGTGAAACCCAGATAAGCACTCTAAACTAACTGAGATACTTTTGTCACAACCATAAAAAAATCCATATAGTCTAAATCATTCAGGTATTAGTGAAATTTCTATGACTGAAAGTGCTTATTTTTAAAAGATTACTATAAAAGGTGACAGATTTAACTCAAAAGTATCCCAAAACTTTGCTATTACAAAAAAAAAAAAACACTTTACCAATTGATGCAGAAGGATAAACTGAAAAACACGTATTTGAATATAACAAAGTATTAATGTCTTTAATATGTGAAGAACTCTTAAAAAAAAATCAATGCAAAAATTTAACAACTCCAACAAAAACTGGAAATAAGATGATTCACAATCCCCAACAGGGAAAAAAAGTTGCCCAATAAACACATGAAAAGATTCATCTCAAGAGTAACCAAAAAATAAAATTAAAATTAAATTTCATGTCCCTGAGATAGTGAATATATTTCGTATGTGTATATTACATGCAATATAATACATGTTAATACTCATATTATAAATACTATATAATCTACATATAAATCATATATATGTTGCATGTATATTATATAATTATATACACAAATATTACAAATATGTATATATGTATATTATGTGTAACTTAATACATGTAATATTTGTAATATAATATATATAATATATTCTGTGTGTTTGTATATCTAAATAATCTTTTTTTGTTGTTGTTAAGAACAGTTAAATGGGCAGGGTGTCAGTCAGATTTCTAGCAAGAAAAAGCATACCAAAAAGAGTTTTACAAAAGGTATGGCCAGAAGTTACGAGACCAAGAGAGAAAAACACCCCTACAATAGGAATAGCGGGAGCCATTGTCACATCTAGGCTCTCAGGAGCAAGGGAAGTGAGCAGTTGCTAAAATCTCCAGAAAAGAAAGAGGACTATGCGACACAGGCCAAATGAAAGGACCTGTGGCCATTATTCCACAACCATTAGCAATCCAGCAAAAAGAAAGAGAAGAGATTAAGTCCTTCACTTCATTTTCCTCCTTCCCACTAATCTCCAGTGGGTGCTTACCTTTGGTTGGATTCAGATAGAGGCCAGAGGTGAGAGGACATCCATACAAGTCAGACTTCTGGGGGAAAAGTTGTAGTTAAAAAAAAAGAAGACAGCAGACCTAAATGAGCAAACATCCCATAACCTGCACATGCATGAACCTGCAGGAAAGGGTGGGGAATTGGTGTAGTTTTCAAAACCTTTCATAAAGGTGATGTGATAATGTACATTAAGAGCCTCAAAAATAGGGATGCCTTGGTGGCTCAGTGGGTTAAGCGTCTGCTTTCAGCTCAAGTCATGATCTCAGGGTCCTGGGATCGAGCCCTGTATCAGGCTCTCTGCTCAGCAAGGAGCCTGCTTCCCTCTCTCTCTCTGCCCACCTTTCTGCCTACTTGTGATCTCTCTCTCTCTCTGTCAAATAAATAAATAAAATCTTAAAAAAAAAAAAAAGAGCCTCAAAAATATTATTCTCTTGGGCCTACTGTTTCTATTTCTAGGATTTTTTCCCCCAAGGAAAGAATGTATACAACAATCTCTATACAATTACATTTACTAGAGATTTATTATAAAATATTTGAAATGATATTTCAACATTAAATTTAAAAAACCTCATTAAATATTTTGCATGTTCTATAGATATTATCTAATGACATGGAAAACATTCCAAACTCGAACTTTAAAAGGCAAGAAACAAAACTGTCTACACAATACATGAGTAGACTGTAGATGGGAGTTTTGACTATTCACTCCTGTATTTTCAGCATCTTAAAATAGTACCTAGCCAGTACAGCTAGGGGGCTCGGTCAGTTGAGCATCTGCCTTTGGCTCAGGTCATGATCCCAAGGTCCTGGGATGGAGTACCACATTGAGCTCCTTGCTTGGTGGGGAGCCTGCTTCTCCCTTGGCCTGTTGCTCCCCCTGTTTGTGTTCTCTCTCTCTGACAAATAAATAAATCAATAATATTAAAAAAAATAGTCCCTAGCCTACAGTATATGCTATATGCAAATATAATACATAGGGAAAACCGAAAGAACCTACTTCAAAATGTTAACAGTGCCTCTTTCTGGATAGCAGAGTCGAGGGTGACATTTAATTGTTACCTTATTCTTTTGTTTAAATTGTCCTTTTTCAAGGTCAGAAAAAGTCACTTAAAAAATTATTTTCCAATTTTTGAAACATCATTATAAAGATCTTGTAAAAATCTCCAGGACCTTGTCAGCCCTGCTCTGTTTCATCCCTTTAAGGCCATAGCACCATCATTGGGAAATTCCCTTGGGAAGTCCACAGATGAAGATTAAAAGCTCAGAAAAATAAATAAATAAATAAAATAAAAAATCCACTTCATCCTTCCACTGGCATTGGGAGCAAGAGTAAAAAGATTTTTACTCTTTTGGTAATACTAATTTCACATTTCCTAGGGCTGTATGGAGTCATCTTCTGTGATGATAAGAGTCTTAGCCTAGAGTCTTGTTTCTGTAAAAAAGTATAAAATAGTTCACAAAGATGGGGTGAACTACCTTTTAGAGCAGTTAAGGATTGTAATGGAACCATCATCAACACCTTCAAGGATAAAGATTAAGAATTCTAAGGGTCATGAAATCCAAACACACGTTCTTCATATCACAGATTTGGGAAATGAAGTTCGGGAGCATTCAGCAATTTGCCCTATTCTCATGGTACAAACAGGACAAGAAGTTTAGTCGGCTGAGTGCCTGTTGAGTATATTATTATTTTTGGAACAGAAAAATGAGTTTCAAATAAACAATTCAAAGCCCCCACTCTGCCAATCTGATTGACACCATGCAATTATTTCACTGTAGAAAAAACTGAGTTGAAGTGGCCATTTAAAATTATTTTTGTTCTATGAATATGCCCTAATTCAGATAAACTAATGTATGTTTTTTAGACTGCCCATTTCAAACTGTTCTTGGGAACTTTGTGTTTCCTTGAAGGACCTGACGGTCAGGGAGGTGCATCAGTCTAGATCCAACCAGGAGACAGAAAACAATGATTTAAATAGCGGAGGTTTCACCTATTAAACTATGATTATACAGTAAAGGTAAGATGCAAAAAGAATGCTGAAGGGTACTCTATTAGTGAGACAGAGTATCCAAGAAAAGGAAACCTAGAAAGGAGATCCTGTCTCCACGGCTGAAGATCAGACCTCATTGGAGGAGGTATGGTTGCAGCCCACAAGATGGCAAAGTTCACTGGGAGAGCCAGCTTATAACTGGGCCATAGTCACTGAACCAGCAGGGAAAAGCATGGAACATAGGAGAACTAGAGCTGGTAGTGAATACACAGCTGATCAAAGAGGTAGCTGCTAAACCTGTATGAGAAGTTCTTTCCTCCTACAATGTCCCTCCAAATCTTTCTACTGAGCTATCTCCATATTGTATTCACTTTACAGAACAGTTTAAAGGAATCCCATCCATTTTTGCAATGCCCTACAAAATTTATTCAGAAGCCAAAAAGCGCTGAAAGACATTATAAAGGAAAGGACACAATAACAAAAGAAAATTATTTTAGATTTTAAAAAAATGAAATGTTAATGGTATTTGTAAATTCTTACTATAGAACAGACTGGGCTAGAGGAGGGAAGAAGGCAACAAGAGGGCTCCAAACAAAGTGCAACTAACAAATGCTTAAAAAAAAAAAAAAAAGGTACTGTCATGTGACAAGTTAACTATTTGAATGGAGTTGATAATTTCATAGAAATCAAGCCAGTGGAAAAGAAGAAATTATGTTTGAGCTTACATAAGAAGAAAATAATAATTTTCTGGTCCTTGGTTCAATACCAAAAGATATATATGTAGTCATAGTAAACACTGTCTTAAATAAGGTCCACCCACTACGGGGGTGAGAGAAAGAGATAGATATTAGGAGATAAACTACATCAAATCAATCAAACTAAAGATTCATTATATAATGCCAAAAGTAGAAAAAAAAAAGATCAACAGTTGATTAAGATTTTTCTTTATCTTAGAAATATGGAAACAAATACCAAATGCCCTAAGAAATGGGTCCAGAGTTTCAAATATTTCTGGGGGTGGAATTAGAGATACAAAAGGCAAGTGCTTGTTTTCACTGCAATTATTTTAGTTTTATTGTATTTTTTCAATTATGCACAGGTTTTGATTTGATGAGAACTAACCAACCCTTGTATATAACATAATTTCTACAATGCAAGTGTCATAGGATAAACATAGGAAGAAAATATTCTAAAATATTAACAGTGACTACCTTGGCTAGAACAATTCTACATAACTATCAATGGTGTCTTTATACTTTCAATCTTCCAAAAGTTTCTAAAATAAGTATCAACAGAAAAGGTGTATAATGAATTGGGTAAACACAGGGTTAAGTGAAGTCATTAGATTTAGGAGAAAGGAAGGAATGAACAAATGAATGAACAAACAAGGAAGGAGGGAAGGAAGAAAGGGAGGGAGGGAAGGAAGGAAGAAAGTGGGAGTGAAGGAGGAAGGGAGGAAAGAAGGAAGGAAGAGAGAAAGAAAGAAAGCTAAAGATAAAATGAATGCAGAAATATTGGGTCATCAGGCAACCAATTTTATTAAGTGATCAATGTGAGTCTAGCAATGGAAATAAATAAAAGATAAAACACTGCCCATTTCGAGGCCCTTAAAATTAAATGGAAGAAAAATAAATGTAGGAAATAAAAGTTAGATATTAGATTTTATTTTAACAAATTTTAAAAAAAACAAAATAATTAAAAATTTTAGTTGACAGGAAGTATTGAACTGATACTCAAAATCGCTTGAAAATGAAAGAATAATTCTTCTCTTACTCCTGCTCCTACTATCAAAGGTAATTAGTTGTAAATAGCTCTCATATAAAATTATGAAGATTACTGTCAACTCCATGAGGGTACTATGCAATTTACAAAATGCAATATATAACAGTACTTTTCCCTACAGATTCACCTTGTGGATTCTCAGGACATCTGCTTATCTTAATACCAGTGGTAATGATGATCTTTCAGTTTTTTATGGCATTTACCACTTGCTTGAATTGGTTTCAAATATCAAGTCAAATATCAAATCTCTGTCAAAACTGCCTTTATTTCAGATGTGAATTAACCACCATGCTAATTAAGTTTAAATGTCAGAGCCTCTTCCTTTCCTGGGTCCCTCCACACAACACACTCTACATGCTTTTGTAGGATTTGCAAAAGGACACTTGAAGGAAGTTGGTTAAGACTGTGGGCTCTTCCCACTCCACATCACCCTCCAACACCCTTCTCCAAATGTAAGATCACATGAGGAGTAGCTATGAAGTTGCTGAGCTGGGGACAACAGAGTTTGATTTAATTAGGTCTATGAATGTTAACTGCAGTCATGTCTATGTTTGGTTTAGTTGTCCCCATCCATCCTGGGGTAGGTATGGGTTCCAGTAAATTCTCACAACCTATGGTATTAACTACCCTCGTTATTAACTCACAAAGGTGCAGAGCACAGATTTTGTGGAGCAATTAACTTGTCCTACTGAGGTTAACACTAAACAAATAAAGGTAATGGAAGAAAACAAAAAGCCTTGAAATATAAAGCATGAGAAGATAGCCTGTGGAAAAGTCCTCCAAATCTTATTATTTCATTAAAAAAAAGAGAACTTTTGAAATAAATATCCTCCATATTTGATAGCAATAGTACAACATTTATCTGACATGATAATAGTAAGCTGTAAAACTAAAAGGAAATTTTCAATTACCAATAATATAAAAAAACAAATTTCAACCAAAAGGCTGAATTATGCCTAAGTTTCAGTAGAGAATCATAGTAAATCATAGTCATGAAATGGGAATCAAAGTTTGTAGCCAAAAATAAATAGAAAGGAAATAGTATAAAGTTGTATCAGACAATTAATTAATTAAAATGCAATTATTTTCTTCTGGGTTTTGTAATTTTACTAGTTTAAAGGTTTTTTATTTAATTTTAATTTGTCACACTATCTTTTCTCATCCTAAGGAAATGTTCACATTCATATCTAATTTCATATTTTATTTCCTTTTATTCTGAATCTTCCTACTTTGTGTAGGATTGATGGCCAATAAAAATGGAGACATCCTGGACTTTTTGAGTATTATTTCAAAACACCTATCATGCTATATGGTGCCATTTCTTTAAAACATGCCTTATATAGTTGATCGTATCTCTTAGTCACCTTCTTATAACATTAAGGCCTATTTTTCCCTTTGGGACTCACATTGCAATCAATTCAGATCCTCAGACAATACAGAAAAAATATTCAAGACATTCAATAAAAATTGAGGTGACAAGTCAAACAAAAATGACAGAATTGGTGAGAAAATATTCTGTACAAGAGAGCCTAAATGGAAGCTTCCCACTGTTTCAATTTATTCCCCTACTTCTACCCACATTAACGTTCAAGAGGTAGCTAGCCCAATTCAAAGATTTAGGGGAAGATTAAAAAAAAAAAAGGCATCATGTTTGCATAAAAGAAAGTACTAAACAAACACAAAGCAAAACAAAATGCTAAAAAAAGCAAAAGAACATACACAAAAAATAGATGAATCTACAATGTAAGGAGAGTACCTTAGAAAATAAAAAAAATTCAAGGACATAGATTTCTATCATCTCAACTGAAATTACAGGCATTTGATTTCTCTGGAAAAATGACAAGACAATTCTTTAGAGAAGAGATTTCAATTCAAGTTAGAAATTAAAGTTAGAAAAGAGATGGAAAAGAAAAACATAGTGCATAGGGGTATCCTGTATTACACAAATTAAAAAATACAATAAACATAACTTAAAATATAGGCACTGATACAGAAACAAATATCCAGCAAACATACTTCCTGTCCCTAAAAAACAGAAGATAAAGACTTGAAGTGACACACTATGTACCAGGAAAAATTCACAGAGAACACATAAGAAAATACATCCTCAGGCAGGTGTTCAAATTGGGAGATAAATTAAAACACACACACACACACACACACAATCTAACAGAAAAAAAATGTCCTAAGCAAAAGGAGAAAAACAAGTTGACCTCAGCCTTCTTTGAACCTGCCTACCTTTCACACCCAAAACCAGCCAAAACCAGAGAAAGGAGTAAACAATTCTTGGCTCAGTGATGTTCTCTGAATGTGCAATTTGGAAGTGTAGCCCCCATTTGGGGACCAAGGGTGGAGCCAAGAGGGTAAATCCACATCCCACAGTGGGAAAAGCTGATGATACTTTTAGTCAACTCTGGATCCCTCCATTCCATCTGAATGATAACCTTTTCTTATTGCTTATGCCACTGTCATTCCACTGTTTGGTTACATGTTGGAAAGCAGTCTACTTCTTGATGTGAAGAGGATATAAATATTATACAACTCAACTATGTAAAAATACTAACGCAAGTAACACAAATCAAAATATGAGGATAAAGATAAAAAAGTTGGAGAAAGCTTAACTCTAGTTAGTTCCCTATCTTTCATACCTAAAATTCAATAAACACAATCTAGAGTTGAAATAAGTATTAATTCTAATCTCAAAAATGTGTTGTATTCTTTTCTTTTCCTAACATTATGGGACTCTTCCAAAAACTACTATTTCCTACAGAAGTTAAGTATTTTATCAAAATGTTAGCCATTTTAAAAAGATTTTATTCATTTATGTGGGAGAGAGACAGGGATGGTGAAAGAGAGAGAGCGAGCAAGAGCAGCCAGGAGAGGGAGAAGCAGGCTCCCCGCCGAGCAGGGACAGTGGGATCATGACCCGAGCCAGTGAGTCGCCTAGGCATGCCAAAATGTTAGCAATTTTTAAGTTTCCCTCCTCATATTTTATTCTTTTAAATACAGAAGAAATTAATGTAATCACTTTGAGGAAAACAATATGTAACATGAGCTAATTTTTAAAAAATATTTCTATTTTTCTATTCTTGAGTTATTATACAGAAATCCTGAATTTTAGGACACCAAAAATTAACAGTAGGTATTCCTGGGTAGTAAAAATTTGTTGTGGATTCTATTTTCTTTTCCTTTTTCTACTTTGCCTGAATATAGGCAATACTCAAAATAACACAAAAGAAACAAAATGCTACAAAACAGAAGCAATTTGTTTTCACAAAACAGTAAGATTGTTAATCATAAAAATTGAGCAGCTCTTTTTGAATACTTACTTTATACTATGATCACAGAAGCATATTATGGGCAATCAGATATTTTACTTCATGTTTCATAGCTACATAAAACTATAACACTTATAAAAATATTTATCTACCTAATTTTACATCTACTATTAAGAATCTGAATAAGAGATACTGGCATCAGAACTTAATCAACTATATCAAAATTTGGGATTATCAATAATTTTAACACTTTATTTTGCAACTCACTTTTCAAAGTAAATATGTATTTCATAACAGATTACCTCAGAAATAGTATAAACATCACAACTATTTTTAATATTTTTAAAATAAGAATAAATGATATATGGATTAAATGGGCAGGGACATTCCTAAAGGAGCTCAAGAAAGCTTTCTACCTGTGCCAATGCTCTGTGTTTTCCCACCTTTGTAAATGTCCACCTGGTTAATCTTTATCCTTCAACTATCTCCTCTGACATTGTCTCTAGAAAGGGTCATTAAATCCCTGTGCTAGACCCAATTGCTCTGCTGCTGGGCCACCTTGTCCATATCCCTAAGAAAGAAATTATCTCATAGTTTAAATTATCCATTAGGCTAGGATTCCCCAAGTAGGTCCCCAGTGCAGCAGTGTCAACACACAGAGGAGCCCATTAGAAATGCATGTCCTTGGGCTCCACCCCAGAGGTCCTAACTCCAGAACATCAT
The DNA here is from genome assembly GCF_020171115.1 of Neogale vison. Lineage (NCBI taxonomy): Eukaryota > Metazoa > Chordata > Mammalia > Carnivora > Mustelidae > Neogale > Neogale vison. The sequence continues at coordinate 173,048,500 of NC_058091.1, forward strand.
GGGCAGGCCCAGCAAACTACTGGCACATACCCTAGGGTGATTCAGACGTGGGCTTGCTTGAAAGCACAGAATTTACTGCTTTCCCTATAGAAGGTAAGGTCTGTAGGGACATGGTCTTTTCTCATGCACTGCTGTATCCCGGCATCATGACTGGAACACAGTACAGGATCCTTGAGGGCTCGGTAGAAGAAAAATGGTGCCTACATATCAGGAAGGTAAGAGTCAACTTCTATCATAATGTTTCAGACACTGTATTCAGCATCTCACACGTTTCCGATAGCACAGGTACTGTACAAATTAAGGAATGAAGATCAGGAAACCTGGCCTAAGATACTCAATTAGCAACAAGGAAAGCCAAGACAGGATGTCAGTCTACACTAAGACCTGGGCCCCTAGTCATAAAATGACGTAAACTCACAACTTACGGAAATACTCAGAATAATTACTTCCAGATAACTTTTACTTTCCAAGTATTTGAACTTGTCTGTGCTCTTCTTGTCCTATATTGGCAAATACATGGCATTTTTGATCTCCACAGAATATATATTATATGCAGAATGTTGGTGTTAACATGCCTCCCCAACTCATGTACTGTTGACCTACTTTCAGCAATTAAACTCACAGTCATTTTACTCAAGGGTTGACTCACATTCATTTAAAGATCTGGGGTCAACAATTTCCTAATGAAGATTTGGTCCATTTTCTGGCTTACCAAAATCCCCTTTGGAGCTTCAGCCTCACACCAAAATTCTAGAGACAGGATTTGGATTTTTGTTCAGAGCTTTCTGAATTGGTGATCAATCACTGAGTGACAAATCAGAACTCATATTTAACAGTGTGCCAAAGCAACGAGTCCTCAATAGCTCATTTAACAGTTACTACTCAGAAAAAACAAATATGAATGTGTTTCAAAAACTGGGTGGCTCAGTCCATTATGCACCTGCATTCAGCTCAGGTCATGATCCCAGAGTCCTGGTATGGAACATGCATCAGCTCCCTGCTCAGTGGGGAGTCTCCTATTCCCTCTGCCTGTCCCCCTACTCATGCTCTCTCTCTCTTCTCTTTCTCCCAAATAAATAAAACAAAGATCAAAGCCCAAATGGCCACTTTCTTAATTCAGCTGACCTTAATGTACACGTGAATATAGGAGCTAATTCTCCTGCAAGAAAGTTCAGACAAGACGTGCTCAGGGTGCTTACAAGCTAGAGTTTGATCATTTCTACTGAATTTTACTTGGGACCGTGCCCAATACTCAGGTTCTACACACACTGCAATTTCTACATGCAAAAGTATGTCCATTTATTTTCATTTGAAAAAATTGCTATTACCCCCCCATTTCTTAAAATGACAAAACGCCAAGAGATGAAATGGTTCACAATCTATTACTAGAACATCTTACAGCACAACAAAGATTTAGTTGTGTAATTCAAATTACCACAAGGCTAATTATCATTTTTATCTTCATTATGTGAGCTGACTATAGCACTTCTTAGTTCTGTCATTCCTTTTGGTGCTCTGGCAAAACAGCCAGCCTGCAGGTGCTATGATCAGGGCTCCTGGAATTCAGCCTGATCTCCATCTTTGCATGGTGGCAACGCAGCCTGAAAACAGATCAGGTTATGCTGAAGCTGAGCTATGGAAATATTGCTCAGTCCAGTAATCTTCTATAACAGTGCAATGTGTCCATTAGCGGCAACCTGGCAGCAATGCAGCTGACGGTCAGTTAGAAGTAAGTTTGATTTCATCCCATGATGAGGTATCGCCCCTGCCAAGAAATCAGTCAAGTGCAGAAGGAGGCAGAAAAGGGGATTAAAAATATGCAAATCGTCAACAATCTCTGGAAGAAGAAAGCAAGTGGCCAAAGGAGACATAAACACTGTTATTTCCCCTTTCACTGGATACTTGTGGCTGAGTACTTAGTCGAGACAGCTCTCTAAGGCCCTGCAGACATGTCTGCCCACTGTTAATTGTCAGAGGAAGGACTGCAGAAATATGGGGAAAGAATGAATTTTCCATTGATTTCTATGGCAACATATGGCAATAGTCCATGCATGAAGGAAAGTCACTGTATTCTGATTTCTTGACAGGTTTACTCTGTAGTTCATGGATCATCTGTCAGAGGGTATGAAGACAGAAACACAGGATGTGCACTGAATCACTCACAGAATGAGTCTATCAGTCAGCGTCTGCTAATTGTATGCTGTGTTTCCTACTGGGCTTCTCATGACTCTGAAGGGAAACCAGCCCTTAGAGAAAACTCTGGATATTGTCTATGGTTCACAGACAGAAAACAGATACACCAAGACTGGCACATTAGCTGAAATGGAGGATGGGTGGATCACATTTCGAGCTGGCTGCTTTGGGTGAAAAGAGTCAAGACTTCAAATGAATGAAAGTGGCCAAGTGTGAAATTCCAAATAATGTATCCCTTATTTATCTAACTTGTATGATAGTCTTTGTCTTTAAAAATATGTTTCTGATACTGTGATAGAAAGAATTCTAAGATTCCCCAACCCCTGGTATACCCGGCCTGGCTAACACCCTTCCCTTGAGTGTGGACACGATTTGTGAATATAACCTAATTACAGATAAGATAGCCTATTAACAAGTTATCTTCGAGTTCACTGAAATGGAGACTATCCTGGGATAGGACCCGACCTATCAGGTGAGTCCTAAAGCAAGAGAAAAAGAAGTGCCAGCTCCTCCTGGCCTTGAAGATTCAACATCCTGAGTTCTAGAGCTGCAAGAAAATGAAGTTGGCCAACAAGATGAACCTACAGGAGGATTCCCAGCTCCACATGGCACCCCAGCCCCAGCTGAGACCTCGACTCCAGCCTGGTGAGTACCTGAACACAAGATCCATCTCACCCCGCCCAAACCCTCCGACCCCCAAAAACTGTGAGATCATATACCTGTATTGTTTTGAGCCACCAAGTTTGTGGTAATTTGTTACACAGAGATAACAGATCTGATGTTCAAAACTGAGCTCTTTGAAGAGAATTTCTTACATCTTGAATATAGATCTATACATGTGATGCTTTCCCCTTAGTCAATAGTATTCTTTATCCAATTTACCTGACTGAATCTGAGTTAAATCTTGGTTCTAAGTCTCACTCAGTTCCATCTGTCATGACCCAGATGTCATTACAAAAGCCTGACTTTTCAAACAAACTATAAAACCGTGACATTTCAACTGCTCTGGTTCAATTTTCATTTTTTCCTTCTTTACATAAAATTCCTCCCACATTCTAAAGAAAAAACAGACAAGATCACTTTATTGTTTGTTTGTTTGTTTAACTGATTTTCACTGGCTTCTTATTTTCCTTAACTATTAAGGTAAAACACATACAATTTCAAAAAACAGTAACAGGGACACCTAGGTGGCTCAGTCAGTTAAGTACCTGACTCAGGATTTTGGCTCAGGTCATGATCTCAGGGTCATGGAATCAAGCCCTGGGTCAGGCTCCACACTCAGTGGTGAGTCTGCTTGTCTCCCTTTCCCTATACCCCCTCTCCCCACTCATACTCTCTCTAAAATAAATAAATCTCTTAAAATTATTATATTTGTGTCACAATTTATAATTTAAATAGTTACCTTATTTCATTTTTGAAAAAAATATTAAAGATACCGGTTTTAAGTTCAAGGACAGTTAGAGGTAAAATTCAGAGTTTTTAACACAGGACTTCAAGCACAAATTGACTTATTGATAGAAAAATGGTTATCGATGGCTTAAGACCTATATCTTCTTTCTTATCCAATAAACCCAGACAGAAAGGGACCAATTAAATTCAATCAATCATTCATTCAATAGAAGTGTAAAGGCTGGTAAGAAGAATATATATGTTGGTAGCCTTTTAAGAAAATGTTTAAAGTATTCATAGGTAGATCTCATGAAGTTTTTTGTACTGCACAAAGAACTTTTAACTTGTATTCATTTATATCTCTAACTGACTTAATAATAAAAGTAATCTAATAATAATCAGTAATTGTTGAACTATCAAATGTGAGAAGCTCTCTGTTGGTAATGTGGGTATATCACTGTATTCAATCTTCATAACACACCATTAGAAAGATGATATGATTATGACATAATCTCTCTATCACTCATACATCAAATGATAGCAACAATAAGAAGAATGGCACTTCACCCATCTGGTTCCTAACTATTGATCTCCACTGTTTAAAACAGTCAAACAGGGGCACCTGGATGGCTCAGTGGGTTGATCTTCTGCCTTTGGCTCAGGCCATGCTCTCAGGGTCTTGGGATCGAGACCCGCATAGGGCTCTCTGCTCAGTGGGGAGCCTGCTTCCCCCTCTTCCTCTGCTTGCCTCTCCACCTACTTGTGATCTCTCTCTCTCTGTTAAATAAATAAATAAAATCTTAAAAAAAAAAAAGACAATCAACAAAGTCATAATATTGTCTGGGTAACGGTCAAATTAGGCCTGGTCGGTGAATACCAGAAGTTACCACTCTGGGAAGGGAAAGAGTAGCCCTAGGGAAAGTGAAGACAAGATAGGTGCTCCACAGACTTCTCTCGGTTTTCTATTCTTTCGTATCTTGGTAAAGATTCTTCCCTAATGTGCTTCACACTATGCAATAGAATGGCAGATACTCAGGCTCAATTCCACATTTCCATCTTCCTGTATGCTTTGGATTCAAAGCCAAATACCAGATTTTACATTTCATAGACTTGTAGTGACATATGGTGGCACAAATGTGTAAACATACACACAAAACTTATAAACCAAGAAACATAATATTTAAAAAAAATTCAATGCAAATAACAGTACAGACAAAAGGTTGATATCCAGGATCTATAATGAACTCCTCAAACTCAACACACAAGAAACAGGCAAACATATCAAAAAATGGGCAGAAGATATGAACAGACACTTCTCCAATCAAGACATACAAATGGCTATCAGACACATGAAAAAATGTTCATCATCATTAGCCCTCAGGGAGATTCAAATTAAAACCACATTGAGATATCACCTTACACCAGTTAGAATGGCCAAAATTAACAAAACAGGAAACAACATGTGTTGGAGAGGATGTGTAGAAAGGGGAACCCTCTTACACTGTTGGTGGGAATGCAAGTTGGTGCAGCCTCTTTGGAGAATAGTGTGGAGATTCCTCAAGAAATTAAAAATAGAGCTTCCCTATGACCCTGCAATTGCACTCCTGGGTATTTACCCCAAGGATACAGATGTCGTGAAAAGAAGGGCCATCTGTACCCCAATGTTTATAGCAGCAATGGCCACGGTCGCCAAACTATGGAAAGAACCAAGATGCCCTTCAACGGATGAATGGATAAGGAAGATGTGGTCCATATACACTATGGAGCATTATGCCTCCATCAGAAAGGATGAATACCCAACTTTTGTAGCAACATGGACGGGACTGGAAGAGATTATGCTGAGTGAAATGAGTCAAGCAGAGAGAGTCAATTAGCATATGGTTTCACTTATTTGTGGAGCATAACAAATATCATGGAGGACAAGGGGTGTTAGAGAGGAGAAGGGAGTTGGGGTAAATTGGAAGGGGAGGTGAACCATGAGAGACTATGGACTCTGAAAAACAATCTGAGGGGTTAGAAGTGGTGGGGGGGTGGGAGGTTGGGGTACCAGGTGGTGGGTATTATAGAGGGCACGGATTGCATGGAGCACTGGGTGTGGTGAAAAAATAATGAATACTATTTTTCTGAAAATAAATAAATTTAATAAAAAAAATTCAATACTTTGTCAATTCATTCATTTCATTGTTTTCCTCTGATGGTACATAGTCAAAGTTGAAGCAGACTGCCAAGTATTTCCCATTAAAAATGGCTAGCACCTCAAGCTCACATCCTAGACCATAGCTAGTTCAGTAGGGTTATTACTCCACAGGATCCATCCCATATTAATACCTATTTCCCATATTCTACTAGTGCCAGATCTTCAAACGCCCAACATGACCACCACAGTACATGATTTTACCACTTGAAACAGTACATGAATCATTCCAGATATGCAAACTGCTAAATCATGATAACTGTTTTCAAATATTATAAATAGTAGTATGAGAAAAAGAAATTACAGTGTCATTGTGTGGTGCCAAGAAAGAGAATCAAGACATGTGAAGTTAGATGAAGACATCAATAGAACTGTCTAGTATGGTACTTAATTAGGCAGAGTTCCCCAATAGTGAAGGCACTGAAACCACAGCTAGATAAGCACTTCCCAAAAGAGATCCAGAAAGTCAATCAGCAGTTAGCCTTGATCCTAAACACCTTTACGTGTCCCAGCATCACACAGTGCCTCAGGTATAATAAGTACCAAATAAACAATGGCTGGCTGAATGAATATAAATAAAAAACCTTACTGTGTATAAAAATGTCAATTGTCATTTATACAGTCAACATAATAAATGAATGGCATACTTTAGAATTTGGATTTCCATAATTTTATACTGGAGAATAACAGAAGAAGCCCTGAAGAGCAGATACTAGAAGAGACATTGCTCTATAAAATGGAGACATACAAGTCATTTCTTATTTCTAGAAAGCGTACACTCTCCATGCCATATATAGGTAATTATTTAAAAAAAGAAAAAGAGAGTTTCTCATTTGGTTTGAAAATCCTTCTTTGAAAGCCTTATTAACAAAAGACTGACATATATGGCTGCATACTATATGACGAGGTTTCCCTTATGATATGTCTGTAGGACTCTCGAATTTCTCTGTCAAAACTATAATATGTTACAAAATGAAGGAGATATTAAAGAGGCAGGGCTATCCTCATGGGGGACTTCCAGAATGTTTTCAAGTGTTTTGAAGGGTCATAAAACTCAAAATGCATCTCTGACACTATTAAGATGATGTGCTATGGACTCATCTTCAGTGTAGAGAGAGCATGAAGCGTTCTTGGATTGAGTAATAGCCTGGAAGGATCTATACTTGATCATGCTGTTTAAAACCATTTGCTCTAAGACCTCCAGTTTCCCTGGATTTTCCACATCTTCAGACATCCATACTGTAGCAGAACTGAATCCACCAGCAGAGTCCTGCATCTCTTGCCTTGTTCATTCTACTAAGTGAATTTCCTGAGAGTAGGTATCTACACACAGAGCTGTCATGCACACCCACTCTCCCTGCAAAGAGCTTCTGAAAAGTCAAAAGGCAACTACTTCCTCCTGCTGCTTCCCCATTTAAGAAACTTGGAGATGTCTTGGCATACATGCTGTGGGATTGTGGCTGGTCTCTGTAAGATTATGTCCATCTGACTGACATTTATAACCATCTTTCCAGGGCAGTACAGGCCATCAAACACCCACTTTGTGCTGATCTGAAAACGTAAAACTGAAAGGGCCAAATACATTATTTTCAATGTATGTAAAAGTAAAGATCATGCAACAAACAATCCATAGCTTCTATTTTAACAACTGAAGAATATTTTATGGAACACATTAAAGGATACACAAAAATATTACAACATAAAATTAAGCTTCCTTTGTGTGATGGTAATGACAAGTGTGGTCATGCTGGAAGTAGTGTCATTTTTCATGACCACAGACAACAAAACGAAAACCCTTTGCACTTTGATCAACCGTCAGGAGAGATGATATACAAAGTGCCACCAAGGAGAAGAGTCGAAAGTTGAAATTGAAAGTTATAAATTTCAAGTGCCTTCTGCCTTCTGAGAGTAATATCATTATGCTTACCTAAAGGCCAACTGTGGCTGAACAGGATAAACACTGAATCATCTGGGGACTTTTTAAAAGAAACAGATTCTGTAGGCCCTGTCCAAGTGTCACTGAAATATACTCTCTGGGGATGTCTAAGAATCTGTATTTTTAGAAAGTGAACTCATTTAGTTCAATTGTTATCTAGCCTGAGAAGCCAAACCAAGTGGCTACTGTCGTTTGTGGCCCAGATTCTCCCTTCATGAAGAGTCAACCCTCCCACAGCTACCAACTCCCTGAGTACAGGCCACATCCAATGACTGGTTGATGTCAGGACAAAGACCTTATATGCATACCCTGATATGAGATAACTGAAGGAATAATAATAGCCATAGAGCTTCCTTTGAGCTTGGATGCTTTTCTCACTCCTTCACAGGTGTTACTCCCAGGAGGATTTCTCAATAAAATACTCCCAGGAGGATTTCTCAATAAAAATTTCTCAGTAAATATGTATATATTTACATGCATATGTTCTCTAGCTCTGTTCAATGAGAAGGCCTGATAGCAGTTACATCTCAAAAGCAATGTGCATACTTAATACCTACATTTTGGCTTCCAAATTTCATTCTCAACTCAGAGGAATGAGAACTACTTAGAGAAATGACTGATTCCAGGGCTGGGGAAGAGATAATACAAGATGAGCCTAGGACATCTTTCTGAGACAAAATAAGCAAATACTCCAGATGATGGGAAAGATAAAAAAAAAAAAACAACACAGATGTCAGCTGGAAAAATTCCACTGGCCACATCTGAAACAATTTGAGCACCAACATGAAGAGCGATGGTAAAGAAAAGTGTATAAAATAGGAACTTCTGAGTATACACTGATACAAATAAATGAATTAAAAATTAGAGATCACAATAAAAGTGGGCTGTTTAGATTCAAAGAGTATCCCAACAAAATATTATCACCAAACAGAGAAAGAGTGACTTTATAGGAAAGTAGCTTCTCTAGTATCATACTGGTCACATAGCAATAGGACAAATCAAAAACATATGCTACTTGATATTGATAGGATGAGTAACAGCATCACTTCTTTGAAATTCCTGCCAAAGATGCACACTGTAAAACTTAAATCTAACAATGAAGAAGTATGAGATAAGCTCAAGTTGAGAAACAGCCTATAAAATAAATCACCTGTAATCTTCAAAAGCATCAATATTATGAAGGTAGAGAAAAGAGTAAAGAACTATACCAGATTTGAGAAAACTAATGAAATATGACAGTGAAATCTTATTGAACTGAATTTTATTGCACTGATACCACTTCTAAAGGCCATTATTGGGACAGCTGGTAAAATTTAGACGGAGTCTTGGATTAAATTGTAGCAATGTTTCAATACTAATTTCCTGATTTGGATGGTTATACTGAGGTCATATAAGAGAATGCTCTTTTCTTTAAAAAAATGTACAAAATATTTGGGGCTAATGAGACATTCTGTTGGCAGCTTGCTCTCAAGTTTCTTTTTCTTGTTCTTAAACATTTTATTCCAAAAAAAAATTTAAAGTAAATTTAAATTGCATAAAATGAGATTTTGGAACTCTGATCCCTTCCAGACTATACACGATGAGGACACAATGGTTAGGAATAGGGAATACTAACAGCTCTTGGCAGGCTGCAATAATGACACTGCTAAACTTTCACTGAAGTCAAACTGGGATGCTTTGTGAGGGAAAAGAAAATTGCTGGTAGATGCACTACCTCGGGCACTGAAGAGATTCAGAGGTAGTAATTACAAGTATATTGGAACTGGATAGCTGTTGGTGAATACTATGACTGTACTGAATATAAGGGGAGGCTGTGGGTGATTAATTATTAATTCAAGTGTAAATGTAAAGTCAGAGACACTAGGAAACTACTATAATGTGACCCAAGGACTATGTCAATTCTCCCACCCTAAGTAACAATAGGCTAAAAAGGATTTGAACTACCTATCTTGCAGAACATCACAATGGTCTGCTAGGCAGTAGATAAATTCTGTGACATTTGGGGGGGGGGGGGAAGGACAGTTTTATCAGGAACAGATTTTTTAAAAAAATTTTAAATTTAAATTCAACTTACTTAACATATACTATACTATTAGTTTCAGAGGTAGAATTCAGTGATTCATCGGTTGCTTAAAAGGCATATATGAAAAACCCACTGTGAATATCATCCTCAATGGACAAAAACTGGGAGCTTCTTCCGTAAGGTCAAAAACATGACAGGGATGTCCACTCTCACCACTTTTGTTCAACAAAGTACTGTAAAGCCTAGCCTCAGCAATCAGACAAATCTATTTCAAAAGAAATAGAAGGTATCCAAATTAGCAAAGAAGTCAAACTCTTACTCTTTGCAGATGAGAGATACTCTTATGTATCATGCTAAAACTTTTGCTAAAAATTGCTAAAATTGCTAAAACTGACACAGGAATTCAGCAAAGTGACATGATATAAAATCAATGCACAGAAGACAGTTGCATTTCTATACACGAACCACCAGGCAGAAGAAAGAGAAGTCAAGGAATCTATTCCATTTACAATCACACCAAAAAACACAAGATACCTAGGAATAAACCTAACCAAAAAGGCAAAGGATCTTTACTCTGAAAACTATAGAACACTCATGAAAGAAACTAAGGAAGACACAAAGAAATGGAAAAACATTCCATGCTCATGGATTGAAAGAACAAATAGTTAAAATGTTATGCTGCATAGAGCAATCTATACATTCAATACAACTCCTTCAAAATGATCATCATTTTTCACAGAGCTGGAACAAACAATTCTAAAGCTGGGGGCATTACAATTTCAGATGTCAAGCTATATTGCAAAGCTGTAATCATCAAGCCAGTATGGTACTGACATAAAAACAGACACATAGAACAGAACAGAGTGGAACAGAACAGAGACCCCAGAAATGGACCCTCACCTCTATGGGTCAACTAATCTTTTCCATTTATCCAATGGAAAAAAAGAAAGTTTCTTCAACAAATGGTATTACGAAAACTAGACAGCTACATGCAGTAGAATGAAACTGGACCACTTTCTCACATCATACACAAAATAAACTTAAATGGATGAAAGACCTATGTGTGAAGCAGGAATCCATCAAAATCCTAGAGCAGAACACAGGTAACAACCTCTTTGATTTTGGCCACAGCAACTTCTAGCTAGACCCACCTCTATAGGCAAGGGAAACAGAAGCAAAATGAACTACTGGGATGTCATCAAGATAAAAAGCTTTTCACAGCAAAGGAAACAGTTAACTAAACTAAGAGGCATAGAATGGGTGAAAGTATTTGCGAATGTCTTCTCAGATAAAGGACTAGTGTCCCAAATCTATAAAGAACTTATCAAATTCAATACCCGAAGAACAAATAATCAAATCAAGAAATGAGCAGAAGACATGAACAGACATTTCCCCAAGGAAGACATGGCCAACAGACATATGAAAAAATGCTCATCATCACTTGGTATCAGGAAAATACAAATCAAAACCACAATGTGACACCACCTCTCAACAGTAAGAATGGTTAAAATTAATCACTTGGGAAGTGACAAATGTTGGCGAGGATGTGGAGAAAGAAGCAGAGTTCTTTTAGATGGTCCGAGTATAAGGTCAGATGGACCCACAAGCATGGCAGGGAAGGATAATAGAAGAAAAAGGTCAAACTTGTATCATGGATAGATAGATTACTACAGTATTTATGTGTAAGCCCCCAAAATGACTAATACCAAAATGTAGCTCAACTCAGTCTTATTATATTATATTAATAAATTATATATAATATATTAAATATATTAAATATATTATTTATATATAATATTTTAAATATATTATTTATATATAATATTTTATATTTATATATTACATTATTTATATATCATGGATAGATAGGTTACCACAGTACTTATGTGTAAGCCCCCAAAATGACCAATACCAAAATGCAGCTCAACTCAGTCTTATTATATTATATTATATGTATATATACATATAATATAAAATAATATATTAAATAATATATTATATGTATATATACGTATAATATAATATAATATAATATAATGTGTCTTTCAAGGACAGTGGTGGGGAGAAATCCTCCAATGGGCAGTGATAAGAACGTTAATGCATTTAGACTACTGGGCAGCAGTGATTGCAGTGATTGCTTAGCTAGATGACCAGAATCCTGGGAAGAAAAGATTTGAAGGTTAGAGACAAGGATCTCTGGGCTAAAGTGGGCATGAGAGTGAAGATTATTGTGTCACATGTCAATACAACCAGTGAAGACTGATTAAACCAACTGATGTCATCAGCCACCCTACTGCTTACACGATGGGTTTGTGAATATTATAGCCATGGTGACACAGATGGAGGCTATGCATGGGCCAGCTGGATATACTCCTCACCAAGGCTGATCTACTTACTGCTGCTACTGAATACCAAACCTTCCAGCAGTAGAGACTAACAGTGGGTCCCAGATATAACAGCATTCTTTGAAGATAACAACTAGGTACTTGGTGGCAAGTTGACTATATTGGACCCCCCCTCTTTCCCAAGAGGGGAATCTATTCATCTTGGCAGCATTGACATATATAATGGATATGGTTTACCTGAGCCAGTAATGCTACTCAAGGTCTTAGAGAGTTGTTGATCCACCCACCTGGTATGTCTAACATTATCTTTTCTTAAATGAAGGGATTTATATTACAGCAAATCATAACAGGAGTACTACCATGACAATGAGATCTACTCATCTCATCAAATACTATACCACATAAAGGTGCCAGAAAGAAAAGCAATGGAACACCAATTTGAAGTCATCTCTGAAGTACCAGCATAGAGAAAAGGCACTTCAAAAATAAGGCAACAGCCTGTATGATACAGTCTATTCCTCAAATCAAAGATCAAAATTAGGTTCTGTGTCTCCAACAGGGAGAATAACTATTGGTTCAAGAACCAAGAGTTCCAAACAGCAGCGACTCATTCACCATTGCTCCAAGTTACCAGCTAGGATTCTTTGTTCCCCATCTTTTCACCTTAGGTTGTATGGATTTAGAGGTCTTTGCTCCCTGGAGGATTACTTCAAACAGGGGAGACAATATGCAGACCACTAAATGTTAAGTTATGAATGCCACCTGGCCCCTTTTGCCAAGAGACCAGAAGGTAAGTAAAAGATTGATCACTTCAGTAGGGCAGTTATCTCTGATCATCAGTAGGACCTAGAGTTACTGTTACCAAGTGGAGCAAATGGTCCATAAGGACATCTTAAGGAATTCCACTGTTTGACTTTAATAATAAATGCACAAGTAAAACAGCAGAGTCTTAAGTGCTTGGGAGATCAGAATCTGTTTCACTGTTTAAGCCACCTAGTCAGGCAGAGGTGTGCTGATGGGGGCCAGAATTTAGAATGAAGAGTAGGGAAGGGAGATGCTAAGTGTGAGTTACAGATCAGAGATGGCTGCAGCATCAAGGTTGAGATTCTCCAGATGAAACAAACAAACAGAATCCTGGAGGAGCTTTCCCAGAGAAGCTGGACTTACTTCTTTTTTCTTTCTTTCTTTCTTTTTTTTTTTTTTTTAATGGAGCAAGTAAGTAATGGTGGTACAAGCCACCTAGGGCTTCTGTAGGACCACTTATTCTCCCACCATTGCAAAGTGCTAATGGACTAGTGACTGACAGATCACAGAATGAAGGGACTTCTTGATTAGTGGCTGTGAGGATACAAAGGTCAGGACATGTGGCCTCAGTTTAGGAAGAACCATAGCAACTTTGAGAGTACCTTGGGATTGGCTTAGGCTTCTGCTGCATTTCCTTGGGAATTTAATGTCTCTGTCTGCAATTCTTTGTTCCTTCTCTCCCTCGCAGGAGGGCTCTCTCCCATACATTTCCTGCACACAAATTCTAGGCTCTGTCTGTTACTTGAGGAACCTAATAAAAGACAGCGCTAGTTAGGAAGCATCTAAATCAGATGTACTGAGAAGAAGGGAAATAGCTATTTTTGAAATTCTTGGGTGCCACGCAGTATTATGCCTTGGAATCTTATAGAACAGAACAGAAATGGTAACAGTAAGAGAGAAAGAAGCAAACAGAATAAATAAAGAAGCAGGAATAGTAGCTATTCATGTTGGACACCTAATATGTGCTCTCCTATGGAGGCTTTACATATTTAGTTGTATTTTGTTCTCAATCAGCACATCAAGAAATTATCTCAATTTCATAGCGAAGAAACTAAAATTAGGGAAAATTACAGAAATTTAGCAACATACAACTAGTTCGCTCTCTATTCCTGGAACCCCAAACTGACTGATGGAATTTTCCCTAAAACCTCCTCTTCTATTTCAAAGAATCAAAGTTGAAGGAAACAGAGGGAAGAGGGACAAAGCCAGTATGATGTTCTAAGAAATCAATAAGAAGTAGCTCAAGGATCAGAGTGTAACAGCTAGTAAGAAGAGCTACGATTTATTAAATAGTTCCTCTGTGCCAAGTATCACTTTGGGTTATATATGTGGATTTTTTCATTTAATCCTTAGGACTCCTGGATGAGGAAAGGCAATATTATTAACATCTTTTTATTAATGAGGAATTCAGGCTCACACAAATAGTGTAGTCCAATGGTTCTCAAACTTCAGCATGAAGGAACACTTGGAGAACTTGCTAAGCACAGTATATAAGGTTCTACTCTATGAAGAGGGTCTAAGAATTTGAACTACAAAGCCCACATATTCCCTGCTAAATACACATTTTTTACAAAGCTAACCTTGGGTTAGGAACAGAAGCCAAAAAGATGGAAAAACAGTCCATGCTCATGGATTAGAAGAATAAACATTGTTAAAATGTCTATGCTGCCCAGAGGAATCTATACTTTCAATGCCATCCCAATCAAAATACCAATGACATTTTTCAAAATGGTTGGAATAAACAATCCTAAAATTAGTATGGAACCAGAAAAGACCCTGAACCTCCAAGGAAATGCTGAAAAAGAAAAACAAAGCTGGGAGTATCACACTGCTTCATTTCAAACTATATTACAAAGCTATGATCATCAAGACAGCATGGTACTAGCACAAAAACAGATGCAAAGATCAATGGAACAGAATAGAGTGTCCAGATATGGACCTTCAGCTCTATGACCAACTAATCTTCGACAAAGCATATCCAATGGAATAAAATATCCAATGGAAAAAACAAAGTCTCTTTAATAAATGGTGCTGGGAAAACTAGACAGCTACATGCATATGAATGAAACTGGACCATTCTCTTACACCATACACAAAGATAAACTCTAAATGGATGAAAAACCTCAATGTGAGACAGGAATCCATCAAAATCCTAGGGAAGAACACAGGCAGTAATCTCTTCAACACTGGCCACAGCAAATTCTTTTAAGACATGTCTCCAAAGGCAAGACAAACAAAAGTAAAAAATGAACTTTTGGGACTTCATTAAGATAAAAGTCTTCTACACAGCAAAGGAAACAGTCAACAAAACAAAGAGGTAACCCATAGAATGGGAGAAGATATTTGTAAATGACACTAGAGATAAAGGGCTGATATCCAAGATCTATAAATAACTTCTCAAACTCAACACCAAAAAAAAAAAAAAAAAAACCAAGTCAAAAAATGGGCAGAAGACATGAACAGACACTTCTCCAAAGAAAACATACAAATGGCAAACAGACACATGAAAAAAAGTTAATCATCATTAGCCATCAGGGAAATTCAAATCAAAACAACACTGACATACCCACCTTACACCAGTAAGAATGGCAAAAACTGACAAGGCAAGAAACAAATAATGCTGGTGAGAATGTGGAGAAAGGGAACCCTCTTACTCTACTGGTGGAAATGGAAGTTGGTACAGTCACTTTGGAAAACAGTGTGCAAGTTCCACAAAAAGTTAAAAATAGAGCTACCTTATGACCCAGCAATTGCACTACTGGGTATTTACCCCAAAGATACAGATGTAGTGAAAAGAAAAGCCACATGCACCACAATATTCATAGCAGCAATGTTCATAAAAGCCAAACTGTAGAAAGAGCAACGATGCCCTTCAACAGACAAATGAATAAAGAAAATGTGGTCCATATATACAATGGAATATTACTCAGCCATCAGAAAGGATGAATACCCAACTTTTGCATCTACATGGGTGGAACTGGAGGAGATTATGCTAAGTGAAATAAATCAAGCAGAGAAAGTCAATTATCAAAAGGTTTCCCTTATTTGTGGAACATAAGGAATAGCATGGGGGACATTAGGAGAAGCAAGAAAAAAATGAAGAGGGTAAATCGGAGGGGGAGATGAACCATGAGAGACTATGGACTCGGGGAAAAAAACTGAGGGTTTTAGAAGGGAGGGGGGGGGATGGGAAAGGGGGATACACATATTGTATGGAGCACTGCATGTTATACACAAACAATGAATCATGGAACACTATATCAAAAACTAATGATGTACTCTTAATCTCAGGTTACAAACTGATGGTTGCTGGGGGTGGGGTGGGGGAGGATAGGGTGGCTGGGTTATGGACATTGGGGAGGGTATGTGTTACGGTGAGTGCTGTGAATTGTGTAAGAATGATGATTCACAGACCTGTACCCCTGAAGCAAATAATAAAGTATATGTTAATAAAAAAAAAAAAAAAACTAATGATGTACTGTATGTTGACTAACATAACATTTAAAAAATTAAATAAAAAATAAAAGTCCTCTGGCAATTCCAGTGTGCAGCCAAGATTAGGTACTATTATTTTTAATATAAGCAAGATAAATTTTGACATGATTTTGAGGAACTGGAGGAAGATAAGAAGAGGTAATTATTTTTACTTTGATTTTAGGGATCAAAGAAATTCTTATGTGAAAAATAGAAATTCCATTATCCCTTGCTGTGTAGTTAACTGTATTAATATAAAGACAAAAATTCATTTTGTTTTTAAGTTTTAGAATCAATTTATTGATGATGTTATAATAGAAATTCTATTTTGGCTAGATTATTTCTCACCCATCTCTTGGCAGAGGTTTATATATTTGAAGTATTTTCTTAGAATGTTTTTGTAATATAGACAATGAATATTTACAATATCATTTGTTTTGGACCAATATAAATTAAGAGTAACACTATCCCCTCAGTTGATTCTGTTCCTGGCTCACAAGTAAAATTCCTCAGAGAAACCCCCTCCACCATATACACAAACCACACCAGATATAAAATAGCTCTAACGTCCCTTGAGTTTTCTTTACAGCACATATCAACACCTGGCTGTTCTGTGCATCTATTTTTGTTTCTCCTTCCCACTTTTCTGAAAACTATGCTCAGTGAAAAGCAGAAAAAAAATGTTTACTGCTTTTATCAAGCAAGGATGGATACTTAGGAGGGCCTCCATAAATGCATAAGAAATAAATCAATGAATGAATTAAACTATAATAATGTCTGCAAGGGCATGGACTATGCTTTATTCCTCTTCTTTTTCCCCATTATAAATCAGTGTTTGCTGAACCAAGCTATAAATATTCACAAGTCCATGGTAAGACAGAGTATAGGTCTCCTGCAAGGGAGTAGTTGAGATGATTTAACTGATCTAAGACTTCTTAAATTCTTTTGTGAAAATATTTATTAATATCCTATAATTTTCAAAGGTCTGGATAAGGTAGCAAGAAGCATAAGTCTTGTTGCTGCTATAGTTGTGGACCTTACTATGTTCATTTCGGCTTCACTTAAGCAACCATTTAAAATGAGAGATGGAAAAATGAAGATAAAAGTTCTGAACATGGATTCATCCAATATACATGAAAATGTGTGATTCTCAAATTATTAAAAAATAATATTCAGGTAAGTAGTTAACACATGTCAAAATTTTACTTAATTCATTAACAGAGAATGACATAGGTGATTAAATGAGGATATGAGAATCTCAGATTTATAAGGTCAGTGGAAAAAGAAATTGGGAATAAAATTGCTTAGTCTGATACAGACTCATTAATATCCTACAGGGCAATAAGCTGTAACCTTTGGGGGATATCTTCTCTCTCAAACAGAAAAAAAATCACACCTTGTTCATTTTCTATAAATCAACCTCTCATTTATAGTTATAAGACATGTGAGCCTTAATCAACTGTGAATAGTAAATCAAAATTATATTCCATGGGAGAATCAGATGACCCTCAGGCAGTCTTGTTGGAAAATGCTCTAGTGTAACATTTAAAAAAATAGAACTCTTCTTTTTGTCTTATTTCCAAGTTGTAGTTATTTTATTTCCCCAAACACAGACTAATCCCTAAATGGTGTGGTGGAAAATATACTTAGTTTAAGAGGAAGAAAATGATTGTGGAAAAGCAAAGGTAATATAATACATGAATATTTTGGAAAAGGGGTCAAAAGTCATCTCATTTTAAAAGCGATAGAAGCAATGGAGATAAATTCTATTTAACTATATTTTCCCTGCTCCACCAAGGGATGCAATGATGGGTAAACCATTTGAAAGTACTCTCAGCTATGGACTCTGAAAAACAGTCTGAGGGGTTTGAAGTGGCGGGGGGGTGGGAGGTTGGGGTACCAGGTGGTGGGTATTATAGAGGGCACGGCTTGCATGGAGCACTGGGTGTGGTGAAAAAATAATGAATAATGTTTTTCTGAAAATAAATAAATTGGAAAAAAAAAAAGTACTCTCAGCTTCTCAGAAGAACAATCGTACAAAGCATATAGTGCTTCTCCTCCAAAATAAAGGCAGTCATTCATATCCAATTTGTATAAAATTTCCTAGTATGACAGTGACCATTTAATTACTACTAAGACTACTGACCACAAAAACATGTTCTATCACAGTGCTAGAGAGAATTAAACTTCTCTTTTGGGGTGCTGTCTGGAGATGACTTTAATCATCGCCTTTTGTTGAATTCTGTTCTCCTGGGCTCTGGGAGGTCCAGGGCTGAGGGCTGATGCTTCCATCTAGAAGTCCCCCTACTTCTTTATTTTTTTTATAAGTTTTTATTTAAATTCCAGGTAGTCACCATACAATGTTATGTTAGTTTCAAGTGTACAACATAGTGATTCAACACTTCCACACAAGACCCGGTGCTCATCACAACAATGTCCTTCTTGATATCCATCACCTATTAACCTATTCCCCCATCTACCTCTCCTCCGGTGAACAACAATTTGTTCTCTGTAGTCAAGAGTCCATTTCTTGGTTTGCCTCTCCCTTTTTTCCCCTTCTGTCCATTTGTTTATTTCTTAAATTCCACATATGAGTGAAACCATATGGTATTTGTCTTCTCTGACTTATTTTGCTTAGCATAATGCTCTCTAGCATGATCCACATCATTGTAAATGGCAAAAATTTATTCTTTTCTATAGTTGAGTAATATTCCCTTATATGTATATACAACACCTGTTCTTTATCCATTCATCAAATCGAAGGACATTTGGAATACTTCCATAATTTGGCTACTGTAGATAATGTTGCCATAAACATTGAGATGCACGTATCCCTTTGAAATGATCAAAACAGTTTGGTACTAGTGAAAAAAAAAAAGACACAGAGATCAACAGAACAGAATAGAAAAGCCAAAAATGAACCCATAATTATATGGTCAATTAATCTTTGACAAAGCCAGAAAGAATATGCAATAGGAAAAAGACAGTTTCTTCAAATGTTGTTTAGAAAAATAGATACCAACATTCACAAAAAAAAAGAAAAAGAAAAAGAAAAAGAAAAGAAAGAAATAGGACCACTTTCTTAAACCATACACAAAAATAGATTCAAAATGGAGAGACCTAAATATGAAATAGGAAATCATTACAATCCTAGAAGATACAAGTAGTAATCTCCTCAACACTGGCTGAAACAAATTCTTACTATGTCTCCTGAAGCAAGGGAAACAAAAGCAAAAATAACTATTGGGACTTCATCAAAACAAAATGCTTCTTCACAGTGAAGAAAACAATCAACAACAAGAACTAAAAGGCAAACTACGGAATGGGAGAGGATATTTCCAAATAACACCTCATAAAGGGATAATACCCAAGTATATAAAGAACTTATAAAACGCAATACCCCAAAAATGAATACTCTAATTGAAAATTTGTGAGAAGCCATGAATAGACATTTTTCCAAGCAGATTTACAGATAGCCAACAGACAGAAAAGATGCTCGACATCACTCATCATCAGGGAAATACAAATGAAAAGTGCAATAAAGTGTGCTCATACCTGCCAGAATGGCTAAAATTAACAGCACAAGAAACAACAGATGTTGGCTAGGATATGGAGAAAGGGGAACCCTCTTGCCCTTTTGGTGGAAATGCAAACTGGTACAGCCACTCTGGAAAACAGTATGGAGGTTCCTCAAAAAGTTAAAAATAGAACTATCCTGCAATCCAGCAATTATACAACCAAGGATATAAAAATAGTGATTCAAAAGGATACATGTGCACCCCAATATTTATAGCAGCATTATCAACAATATCCAACTGTGGAAAGAGCCAAAACATCCATCTACTGATGAATGGATAAAGAACAGGTGGTACACACACACACACACACACACACACACACACACACACAGAGAGAGGAATATTACTCAGCCATCAAAAAGAGTGAAATCTTGCCATTTGCAAAGAGGTATTATGCTAAGTGAAGTCAGTCATCTAGAGGTATTATGCTAAGTGAAATAAATCAGAGAGTGAAATATCATATGATTTCACTCATATGTGGAATATAAGAAACAAAACAGATGAACATAAGGGGAAAAAGAGAAAGAGGTAAGCCATAAAACAGACTCTTAACTTTAGAGAACTAACTGAGGGTTGCTGGGGGGAAGGTAAAGAGGGTGATGGATTAAATGGGTGATGGGGATTAAGGAGGGCACGCATGATGAGCAATGGGTATATAAGTGAGTAATCACTCACTCCTACACCCAAATCTAATATTACATTGTACGTTACTAACTGGAATTTAAATAAAAACTTGAAAAAGAAGGAAAAAATTGCCTGGATCCCAACCACCAGATTCTGATGTAATTGGGGTGTGGACTGACCCCTGATATTTTGATTGCTCCCCCTTCCGACGATTTAATGTATAGCCAAAGTTAAGAAGCACCCATAGAAACCATAATTTCACTAGACAGATTTTTCCTCTGCCCATTCCCACAAGATCCACCCCTAGAGTCTCTAATTGTCTTATTCACAGAAGAACGATCACATTTACAATATTTTCTAAGTCTTACTAGCCCTTTGTATAAGCAGATTCTATTTTATTCTTCATATTGGAAGACCTTTTTGTTTCATTAGAGACCATAGATGATTTCTTGTTTTAATCTGGATGAAATACTTTCTAGACATATTTGTCTCTAATATGCTAGAATTCCTTTTCATGTTCCACAACTTCACCAAGTCTTGCTTTCCTCTTTTGGTGTTGCTAGAATATACCTTAAGTCTGTTCCTAGAAATGTTTTATGGGCATCCATTTTTAGTCATTGTAGACCTGATGATGTTTTAATTCCACCTTACCTTTATACTTGATTCATAATTTAGCTGTGTATAGAATTTTAATCCTTGAAAACTTGAAGACATTGCTCTACTTTATTCTATCATTTAATGTGCCTGAAGTGTGATGTGTTTCTCTGCTACTATTAGACTAATTCATTTATTCCCAAAACAATTTAACATATTTTCCATATTTCAAAATTTGTATTATTTATTCTAAAGTACATTGTAAATAATATATTCTAAATTATCTTAGCCTTTACTATATCTTCTACTGAATAAATATAATTTTTAGTTTCCATATCCTTTTTTCTTTTTTCTTAATCCTCCTTTCCCTTAACATCTTGTTCATGGTTTGTGGGCACAAGGTCCTATTGAATTACTCTGAGGACACTGAAGATTTTTGAATTTTCACATTTTCCTCTTGGATCACATCTGTTTTTTCATTTTGCTTTCTTTTTCATGTTGTTTATTTTCTTCAAGTGTTTGGTGATCCACTCTTTTCCTTTTAAGGTTAAAAATGAGATGGTAGAAAACTTTACTGAGGGTTCCGAGGACTTGGAGGTTTTGGTTTACCTACAAACAAGTGAATGGTTTTTCACTAAGTTGGGATTTTCAAAATGTCAGAAGAAGAAGGCATCACTTTAGAAACAAACATCCACCCTTGTAGCCCCAGATGATTTATCAGTTAGTCTCCTTAGAAAGAATCTTCCTTTCTACCAGGGAGGAACACATCAAGATGCTGATAAGCTAGTATGGAAGAAGGAGATAAGAGAGGGACTGTATCTCCAAGGCATACGCTATATGCTCCATAAATAGAAATAGACTTTCAATTAATCACCTATTTTTAGCCCCTTCTCCTATTACCATCTGAACCCAAATCTGGAGCTTTTCTTGATGCTGCAAGAAGAGATCATCTGTTTGCTTTCTCTGAGCATGTCCCTTTGGGTATTCTAGGCTATGACTCCCTTCTCTCTGCTTCATTTGTTTAAACACAACCATCTGAATTCTGTCTTCCAGAAATCTGTTTGAAATCTATCATTCACCAAGAACATTCTTCTATCATAATGTCTTTATTGGCTTGGATTTATTCCCTTAAATTTTTCCTTTATTATATTTATTGGGTCTTAATAAAAGGAGACCATTTAGGTATGTTTATTGTGCCATCTGGAATCAGAGAAATCAAGGTTTCATTCTTAACATTTACCTGTTATAATTTAAATTTGACCTGAAGAAAGTCTTCCCTGAATAGACAGTTTTGATGATAATCAGGGAATCCTTATACAGCTGACAGGTAAGTTATATCAAGACTTTCACACTGTGATGGACAGTATCCTATTAAGGGCACCAAATCCAGATTTTGTTTTATGTAAGGTAGATGCTAGGACCAGAAGAGAGCCACTGACGTTGCATACAGAGAGGTCATCTCATGAGCCAATGTTTGCAGAAAAGGCCAGAGAAGCCTAATTCTAAAAGATAGAAAGTGGACTTCTCCCAACAGCCTGGGGCCACGTGGTCATCTTCTTCATTCTTAGCTCTACTCTCACCTCCTAGAACCAATTCAACATGAGATAGAAAGAAATTCATCAACTCCAAATTCTAACAGTTATTAGTGCCACAATCTCTGCTTATCCAGCTCTGGGCTACTGTTTGATCAAGTCCGACATGACCTCTGTAATTCTCCCTCTCCATTAAGTCCTTTCTGCTTGGTTGTATATCCTCTCTGGATCCAAAAAGGGGTGGGGTTCTGTTCTGCTTGACACCTCCTTCTCCCAGGCTGGACAGCTGTGCATCTGCTGTGCTATTCTGCCTGATGGGACCTGTCTTCCTGTGAATCAGCAGCCTAGGATTTCACATCTTTTGCTCTTACTGTTGGCACACACCTCTCCCATTGTCAGTCTCCCTGTCAACATTCACAGTGACCCACGGTTGTGTACTTTAAGCACTGTGCTTACCGACCCACCTGAACACCCTGTCACCATCTTCCGATCTTAAGTCTTATTTTCTAAGACTTATCTAGACCCATAAACTATTATGTTCAATATATACAGTTTTGAGAGGGAACAAAGATGATATATTGTGAGGATGAGAAATTATCTGAAACAAGATTAAAGTCCCACAATCTACACCGTCTTATCCCCAATTCTAATCTTCTAGACCTTTAGTCCTGCTGTGTTCTCATTTGTGAGGGAGAATGATGCGGGCTGGGTGTGATTCTGGGTAGCCTCAGTGCGCTAATAAATATCCATTCTTTAATTATCGTAGACAGTTAGTTCTTCCACCCAAGAACAGGGAAAATAGCATTACTACCTTGGATGGTTCTTGAGAATTAATGCAGATTACACAATATCAGTGCCTAGAATAATCCACATATTCATTTTGGCTCTCCAAGTGTCTGACTCTTTTGTTATGGGTATGCTTTTGCTGATCCCACTCAAATCACTAAATTTGCTGGCAAGATTTTCAGTGTATGATTCCGAACTGAGAACTTAGCTTGGTGTTCTAGACTGTGCAAATTGTTCCCATCTTAAAAGGACTTAAGTTCTAAATAGCTGCTTTTAAATATGGTACCATTTTATTCACCATAGACTGAGGAAAATGTATACTATAATTTATCTTTTAAAATCAGAGTTAATCATTTTAGAACAAGACTGTTACTTGTTATTTTGAATAAATGGCAACTGAGTATTTATCCCAAAAGTATACTGGTAACATTACTTTGGGATAAGAAATAACAATAAGGGGTGGGGGATGCCTGGGTGGTTCAGTGAGTTAAAGCCTCTGCCTTCCACTCAGGTCATGATCCCAGGGTCTTGGGATCGAGCCCCCCATTGGGCTCTCTGCTAGGCAGGGAGTCTGCTTCCCTTCTTCTCTCTCTGCCTGCCTCTTTGCCTACTTGTGATCTCTGTTAAATAAATAAAATCTTAAAAAAGAAAAGAAATAAAAATAAGGGTTTGGAAAACTCTTTATTGGGTGGCTCAGTGGGTTAAAGCCTCTGCTTTCGGCTCAGGTCATGATCAGGTCCTGGGATCCAGCACTGCATCAGACTCTCTGCTCAGCAGGGAGCCTGCCTCCCCCACCCCCACCTCTGCCTACTTATGATCTCTGTGAGATAAATAAATAAAATCTTTTTTTTTTAAGTGAAAATTTCCTATATCATGCAAACAGGTGTATTTAATTAGAGTCTTATACCTTCCACAGCTTGCCCTAAATAACTGCATAAAAAAGTTTCCAAAACTAGAGTGGTAAAGGATATTGCAGGATTTTTCAGTGACATTATGTCACTGCTGGGTAAGTACTGTTCTGGGGAACAAAAGTAAAGAACAACTTACATATAAGTTTTCATATAATCAGTTCCTATACCAGTGATTGTCAACCATGTAGTAGGTTAGTATCCTGGGGAAGGAGGTTAGATTACAGTAGTCAGTATGTTTAAAACATCTCAGGTGATTCTAATACACAGCCATAATGGAAGTCTACTCTCTGATATAAAGCAAAGAATGTCATACTTGCATCACAATAAAAAAGATGAGACCTACTGAAACCATAATATTCCTGGAAGACAACACAGTAATCTCTTTGCCATTGGCCTCAGCAACATTTTTCTAGATACATCTCTTCGAGCAAGAGAAATGAAAACAAAAATAAACTATTGGGACTACACCAAAATAAAAAGCTTTTGCACAATGAAGGAAACCGATGACAAAACATAAAGCAGCCTACCAAATGGAAGAAGGTATTTGCAAATGATATATCCAATAAGGGGCTAATATCCAGAATTAACAAAAACCTTACACAGCTCAACACCAAAAAACCCTCCAAAATATCTGATTTAAAAAATGGACAGGGCACCTGAATACAACTTTTAATTTTCTAACAAAGACAACATAAAAATGGCCAAAAGAAAAGCAAAAATATGCTTAACATTCACTAACAGCCAGGGAAATATAAATATTTTTAAAAAGCACCATGAAATATCACCTAATACCAATAAGCTTGGCTAGTATCAACAAGACAAGAAGTAAATGTTGCCAAGGATATGGAGGGAAAAAAAACCAAACAAACCAAAAAACTCTCATGCTCCAATGGTAGGAATGTGAATTGGTGCAAAGTCTATGGAAAACAGTATGGAGGTTCCTCAAAAAATTAGACCAAGTAATTCCATTACAGGGTACTCATTAAAGAAAACAAAACACACATTTGAAAGATAAATGCACCCTACATTTACTACAGCATCATTTATAATAGCCAAGATACAGAAGCAACCTAAGGGTCCATCAATGAATGAATGGATAAAAAAGATGCCATACATGTTTTAAAAGTAGTATTATAAAACCCTAGGAAAGGATAAGATCTTCCCATTTGTGACAACATGGATGGACACCAAGTGAAATAAGTCAGAGAAAAACAAACACCATATGATTTCATTTATATGTGGAATCTATAAGGCAAAACAAGCAAACAAGAGCAGAAATAGACCCATAAATACAGATAATAAACTGGTGGTGGCCAGAGGGGAGGCGATTGAGGGGGATGTACAAAATGGGTGAAGGGGAGTAGGAGATAGAGACTTCCAGTTGCAGAATGAGTAAGTCACAAGGATGAAAGCTGGAGCATAGGGAATAAAGTCAATGGGGTTGTAGTAGTGTTATATGGTGACATGTGGTAGCTAGAAGTGTGGTGAGCATAACATAATGCATAGACTTGTTAAATCACAGTGTTGTACACACAAAATTAATGTAACTGTAAGGGTGGGGCAGACTGAGTGGAGTCATCCAATCAGTAGGCCGTAGGTATATCCGCTGGGAAGGTTGAAATTCAATTGGCCACCTGTGTAGGGGCGGGGCTCAACCACCCCCATAAAGGTTGCTCTGCCAGGCTGCCGAGGGGGGGGCTGCTGCAGGAGAGCCGGGGGCTCCTGCAGGAGAGCAGCGGCTGCTACAGGAGGGATGAAGTCGGCGGAGAGCGGTGAAGTCGGCGGAGAGCGGTGAAGTCGGCGGAGAGCGGTGAAGTCGGCGGAGAGCGGTGAAGTCGGCGGAGAGCGGTGAAGTCGGCGGAGAGCGGTGAAGTCGGCGGAGAGCGGTGAAGTCGGCGGAGAGCGGTGAAGTGGAGCGGAGAGCGGTGGAAGTCGCAGAAGAGCAGGGGAGTCAACGGTGTATAGTAGAGCTGTAACAGCTCTTGTAAGAGCTATAACCGCGTTTGGCGGTCCACCCTCCGGCGGCGGCCCCGAGCGCCGCCGCCTGCAGCCTCCGGCGGCGGCCCCGAGCGCCGCCGCCTGCACCCTCCGGCGGCGGCCCCGAGCGCCGCCGCCTGCAGCCTCCGGCGGCGGCCCCGAGCGCCGCCGCCTGCAGCCTCCGGCGGCGGCCCCGAGCGCCGCCGCCTGCAGCCTCCGGCGGCGGCCCCGAGCGCCGCCGCCTGCAGCCTCCGGCGGCGGCCCCGAGCGCCGCCGCCTGCAGCCTCCGGCGGCGGCCCCGAGCGCCGCCGCCTGCAGCCTCCGGCGGCGGCCCCGAGCGCCGCCGCCTGCAGCCTCCGGCGGCGGCCCCGAGCGCCGCCGCCTGCAGCCTCCGGCGGCGGCCCCGAGCGCCGCCGCCTGCAGCCTCCGGCGGCGGCCCCGAGCGCCGCCGCCTGCAGCCTCCGGCGGCGGCCCCGAGCGCCGCCGCCTGCACCCTCCGGCGGCGGCCCCGAGCGCCGCCGCCTGCAGCCTCCGGCGGCGGCCCCGAGCGCCGCCGCCTGCAGCCTCCGGCGGCGGCCCCGAGCGCCGCCGCCTGCAGCCTCCGGCGGCGGCCCCGAGCGCCGCCGCCTGCAGCCTCCGGCGGCGGCCCCGAGCGCCGCCGCCTGCAGCCTCCGGCGGCGGCCCCGAGCGCCGCCGCCTGCAGCCTCCGGCGGCGGCCCCGAGCGCCGCCGCCTGCACCCTCCGGCGGCGGCCCCGAGCGCCGCCGCCTGCAGCCTCCGGCGGCGGCCCCGAGCGCCGCCGCCTGCAGCCTCCGGCGGCGGCCCCGAGCGCCGCCGCCTGCACCCTCCGGCGGCGGCCCCGAGCGCCGCCGCCTGCAGCCTCCGGCGGCGGCCCCGAGCGCCGCCGCCTGCACCCTCCGGCGGCGGCCCCGAGCGCCGCCGCCTGCACCCTCCGGCGGCGGCCCCGAGCGCCGCCGCCTGCAGCCTCCGGCGGCGGCCCCGAGCGCCGCCGCCTGCACCCTCCGGCGGCGGCCCCGAGCGCCGCCGCCTGCAGCCTCCGGCGGCGGCCCCGAGCGCCGCCGCCTGCACCCTCCGGCGGCGGCCCCGAGCGCCGCCGCCTGCACCCTCCGGCGGCGGCCCCGAGCACCGTCGCCTGCAGCTTCCAGCCTCCGGCCCCGAGCGCCGTCGCCTGCAGCTTCCAGCCTCCGGCCCCGAGCGCCGTCGCCTGCAGCTTCCAGCCTCCGGCCTCGAGCGCCGCCGCCTGCAGCTTCCAGCCTCCGGCGGCGGCCCCGAGCACCGCCGCCTGCAGCTTCTAGCCTCCGGCGGCGGCCCCGAGCCATCGCCTGCAGCCTGCAGCCTCCGGCGGCCCAGCAGTCCAGTCGTCTGTGGTCCAGTTGTCAGCGGTCCCTCGACGCCTGCGGTCCTGAGACATCTGCGGTCCAGTTGTCAGCGGTCCCTCGACGCCTGCGGTCCTGAGACGTCTGCGGTCCAGTTGTCAGCGGTCCCTCGACGCCTGCGGTCCTGAGACATCTGCGGTCCAGTTGTCAGCGGTCCCTCGACGCCTGCGGTCCTGAGACGTCTGCGGTCCAGTTGTCAGCGGTCCCTCGACGCCTGCGGTCCTGAGACATCTGCGGTCCAGTTGTCAGCGGTCCCTCGATGTCTGCGGTCCAGTTGTCAGCGGTCCCTCGATGTCTGCGGTCCAGTTGTCAGCGGTCCCTCGACGCCTGCGGTCCTGAGACATCTGCGGTCCAGTTGTCAGCGGTCCCTCGACGCCTGCGGTCCTGAGACATCTGCGGTCCAGTTGTCAGCGGTCCCTCGACGCCTGCGGTCCTGAGACGTCTGCGGTCCAGTTGTCAGCGTTCCCTCGACGCCTGCGGTCCTGAGACGTCTGCGGTCCAGTTGTCAGCGGTCCCTCGACGCCTGCGGTCCTGAGACATCTGCGGTCCAGTTGTCAGCGGTCCCTCGATGTCTGCGGTCCAGTTGTCAGCGGTCCCTCGATGTCTGCGGTCCAGTTGTCAGCGGTCCCTCGACGCCTGCGGTCCTGAGACATCTGCGGTCCAGTTGTCAGCGGTCCCTCGACGCCTGCGGTCCTGAGACATCTGCGGTCCAGTTGTCAGCGGTCCCTCGACGCCTGCGGTGCCAGCGGCCCTGCCCCGCACTCCAGGACCCTCAGCAGTGACACAGTGAGAAACGACCTAGATGTCAGCAACCTCATTGGGAGTAGGCTCGCCGGGGTCAAAGTTGTCATCTTTTATAAAAGAAAGCCCTGACCGGTCAGTGCGATTCATGATGCTTGGCGCGAAATAAAGCTTTGCTTGACCTTCGCTTTGTATCAGTCTCGTTCCTTTGATCACGGACCCTAACATTTGGGGGCTCGTCCGGGATCAAACGACGAGAACTGAGCCAGCATCAGAATTTTTAAGAAAAGCCTCCGGAGGTATTGGGTTTGGAGGTATTGGGTTTGGAGGTATTGGGTTTGGAGGTATTAGGTTTCGAAGTATTGGGTTCCGAGGTATTGGGATCCTATCCGTCTGTCTGGTTGGAGCTCCAGGGTATAGCCCACCGGGGAGAAGCTGGACGCAGCCATGCTCCCCAGGGCTGGAGTGGATGCGGGGACGCCCCATCCCTCTGCTGATAGATCGACAGGGGGTTCGAGTCCCCTTGGGCGGTCGGGGGGTTCGAGTCCCCCTGCGCGGTCGGGGGGTTCGAGTCCCCCTGGGCGGTTGGGGGGTTCGAGTCCCCCTGGGCGGTCGAGGGGTTCGAGTCCCCTTAGGCGGTTGGAAGATGAAAATAGCCGCCATAAGTGGCAAATTTTGGGTAAGAATCGCTGGGTCTGCAGTTGTCTTTGTCTGGTTCTTTTGTTATCTATTGTGTGGTGTTTTGTGGACCAAAAAAGCCCCCCCCAGCAGCAGGCTCTGGATAAGGATCACTGGGTCTACGTTTGTTTTTGTCTTGTTCTTTTGTTGTTGTCTGTTGTGCTGTTTGTTGTATTTGGAGAAATGGGACAAACAGAGAATAAGGGGCCTGTGACACCCCTAGGTCTTGTTCTTGAACATTTCAAAGATTTTCAAGGTAAAGCCACTCATTCAGGTGATACGGTTTATCCGGGAAAACTAAAAACACTCTGTCAATTAGAATGGCCCAATTTCTCCACAGGGTGGCCACCGGAAGGAACGTTTGCCTTGGCTCAGATATATTCTACCCTGAGTGAGGTCTTGGATCTACATCGAGACCAAGTACCATATATTGTGGCCTGGCGATACCTGATAGAAGAGCCACCGTCATGGCTCAAGTCCCATCTTCCACCTGCTAATGAAATTATTTCTCTCCCTCTAAGGCAGGTTGGAGCACCAAAACCAGAACAAGCAGATAAGGGGGATTCAGGGAAGAAGACCGTTCTACCTCCATCAGATATGGAGGATGCGGAATTCGCCCCCCTTTATTTGTCTTCTAAATCTGACTCTCGGTCCCAAAATGTCTTTACAAGTCCACCTCATACACGGTCGGGATCCACCTATGGGATCACCATGCGGCGAGACTGCCCTGATCCTTCCCCTTTCCCCTATCCTCCTCAGCCTTCCTCTACCTCACTGGTACGGTCTGCGCCGATGCTGCCCCTTCGTGAGGTTGCTCTACCAGAGGGGAGAGGGCGGCCTTACTTAAGCTATATCCCTTTCTCCTCTTCTGACATCTATAACTGGAAAACCCAACACAAATCCTTTTCTGATCACCCTCAGGATTTAATTAGCCTCTTGGAAACTGTTTTTCTTACTCACCAACCCACCTGGGTAGATGTTCAACAGCTCCTTATGGCTCTCTTTAATGGGGAGGAACGGGATCGCATCATGCGAGAAACCCATAAGGTGATAAGCGAGAGACTTGGCAGGGACCTCGATCCCCGCCGGATGGAGGACTACTGCCCGAGGGAATCTCCCGACTGGGATCCAAACTCTGATGAAGGTAAGGAGAGCTTACGTTTCTACCGCCAGGCTCTATTGGGAGGCCTCCGTGCAGCAGCAAGGAGACCCATAAATTTATCCAAAATTAGTACAGTGACTCAAGGTAAGAATGAGTCTCCAGGAGCCTTCCTAGAAAGGCTAATTGAAGCCTATAAAATGTATAGCCCGATCAATCCTGAGGCACCTGAAAATCAGAGGGCAATGAATCTTGCTTTTGCAAGTCAGTCAGCCCCAGATATAAGGAGAAAACTTCAGAAAATCGAAGGATTTGAAGGAAAAAATCTGACTGAGTTAGTGGGAATAGCAGAAAAGGTATTTAACAACAGGGATGCACAAGAGGATGAAAAAGAGACAAAAAAATTGGTTAAGGTTTTGACATTACATGAGGCAGGGAGGAGACGGCTAGGGGATAGTAAATGGAAGGAAAAACCTAAGCAGAGAGAAGGCAGGCGGGAAGACTTAGATTCCAATCAGTGTGCTTACTGTAAAGAAAAAGGACATTGGGCCAGGGAGTGCCCTAAAAGGAAGACGGCAATGCTTGCCACCAGAGATTGAAGGGGCCATGGTTCGGAACCCCTCCCCGAACCTCGGGTAAAAATTGAAGTGGAGGGGAAATCAGTTGATTTTTTGGTAGACACAGGGGCCCAATTTTCATCGTTACTTAAACCTATGGGAAAACTATCTGGAGAGGAAGTTTGGGTACAAGGAGCAAATGGCACAGAGAGACATAAATGGACAACAGAAAGGACTTTAAATTTAGCCTCGGGATTAGTTAAACATCGATTTTTGGTCCTCCCTAATGCCCCATATAATTTGATGGGAAGAGATCTCCTCCACAAGTTAAGAGCTGGCATTCAGTTTTCAGAAGGAGATATGACTGTAACATTGAGACAACCCACTGTACAGGTGCTTATGGCAGCAGTGGATGAATACCGCCTTTACGAACCAGTCTCAAAACCAAAGGAGACAAAGGGGGAAAGCCTCCTCCAAATCCTACAGAACGAGTTTCCTGAGGTCTGGGCAGAAGGGAAGCCCCCTGGCTTGGCTAAAGAACAACCTCCAGTGGTGGTACAATTAAAGGCGACAGCTACGGCTATACGCGTCCGGCAATATCCTCTTTCCCAGGAAGCAAAGGAAGGGATCAGGAAACACATTAACCGCCTCCGGGGAGACGGGATTTTAGTTCCTTGTAAATCTTCATGGAACACTCCTTTGCTCCCCGTTAAAAAGGCCGAGACTGGGGAATACCGACCAGTTCAGGACTTGCGGGAAGTTAACAAACGGGTTGAAGATATACACCCAACAGTGCCTAACCCCTATACCCTACTCTCCCTCCTGGGCCCCAAAAGAACTGTATATACTGTCTTAGATTTAAAGGATGCATTTTTCTGTATACCTATAGCAAGGGAATCTCAGCCCCTTTTTGCTTTTGAGTGGTCTGACCCACAGGAGGGGTTTCAAGGCCAGCTCACCTGGACAAGACTTCCCCAAGGATTCAAGAATTCGCCCACCATTTTTGATGAGGCCCTGCATGAGGATTTGCGTGAGTACAGAATTTCTAATCCAGGAGTCACTCTGTTACAATACGTTGATGACTTGCTAGTAGCCGCCGAGGACTATGAGTCGTGTTTGTGGGGGACGAGAGCTCTCTTACAGGCTCTGCAGACAAAAGGGTATCGGGTGTCAGCAAAGAAAGCACAGCTCTGTCAGAGCTATGCCACTTATCTAGGCTTTGACCTCCATGAGGGAGTACGTTCACTGTCTGAATCCAGGAAACAGGTGATTACCCGATACCCCCGTCCCACCACGTCCCGACAAGTAAGGGAGTTTCTTGGAACAGTGGGCTACTGTAGGCTATGGATACCACGGTTTGCAGAGATTGCCCGACCGCTCTATGAACTGACAAAAGGAGGGCTCACTAGGATTGAGTGGACAGCTGAAGCAGAGGGAGCATTTCGGGAATTACAGACAGCCTTGCTGAGTGCCCCAGCATTGGCCATCCCAGATGTAACCAAACCCTTCCAATTATACGTGGATGAAAAATCGGGAGTGGCCAAAGGAGTTTTAACTCAGACTCTGGGACCTTGGCGAAGACCAGTGGCCTACCTTAGTAAGAAACTAGACCCAGTAGCAGCTGGGTTCCCTCCTTGCCTCCGCATAATTGCCGCAACAGCCCTCCTGGTTAAGGATGCGAGCAAATTAACTTTAGGCCAAAATCTTGTTATAACCACCACACACGCGATTGAGGGCCTTCTCCGGACTCCACCAGACCGATGGATGACGAACGCCCGAGTAACGGGGTATCAGGCCCTTCTCCTCAATGAACCAAAAGTGGCCTTCCGACCCCCAGCAGTGCTAAATCCAGCCACACTGCTGCCAGAAGAGCTAGCTGACCATCCACATGATTGTGGGGAGGTCTTAACCCAAGTCACAGGAATAAGGCCGGATCTCAGAGACATTCCCCTCCCAGATGCCGAGATGACTCTGTTCACAGATGGGAGCAGCTACATAGTCAATGGAAAGAGGTATGCAGGGGCCGCGGTGGTTTCTCCTGAGCAGAGACTCTGGACAGCAGCCCTGCCACATGGAACTTCGGCACAGAGAGCAGAACTAATTGCACTCACGAAGGCACTGCAGATGGCCAAAGGAAAAACCACCAACATCTATACGGACAGCAGGTATGCCTTTGCTACACTGCACATACATGGGGCTATTTATAAAGAAAGGGGCCTATTAACAGCAGAAGGAAAAGGAATTAAAAACAGAAGAGAAATATTAGCTCTCCTCCAGGCTATTTGGGACCCGAAAAAGGTGGCTGTTATGCATTGCCCAGGACATCAAAAGGGGACTGATCTGATTTCAAAAGGAAACTACTTAGCAGATCAAGCCGCAAAGCAAGCAGCTCGAGAAAAAGTGCAAGAACTAGTTGCACTCCCGGCTCCAGCACTACCAGAAAAACCAAACTATTCAGAAGAGGATTTAAAGTATTTACAGAAATGGGTTGAATTAGACTATGAAGGGGACTGGGCCAAGACAAAAATAGGAAAAATAATTCTTCCTCGAAGACTAGGTAAGAAGTTAGTAGGCCAGATACATCAGGGTACTCATTTGGGGACACGAAAACTCAAGGAGCTTATAGGCAAGCAGTTCCAGGTTTCTAAATTAGGTCGTATGGTTCAGGATGTAGTTGATAGATGTGCCCAATGCCAGGCAGTTAATGTAGGAAGAACTAAAATGGGAAGAGGGAAAAGAGAAAGAGGTAAGGAACCAGGAATTTATTGGGAAATAGATTTTACAGAAATGAAACCTGGAAAATATGGGCACAAGTATATGTTGGTTTTTGTGGATACCTTTTCAGGCTGGGTGGAGGCTTTTCCTGCCAAGCATGAGACCGCAGGGGTAGTAGCAAAAAAGATACTAGAAGAAATAATTCCTAGGTTCGGGCTGCCTCTTGCAATTGGGTCAGACAATGGCCCTGCATTCGTAAGTTCAGTCTCACAGGCATTGGCCAAGGCTGTGGGCACAAATTGGAAATTACATTGTGCATACAGGCCCCAGAGTTCGGGGCAAGTAGAAAGAATGAATCGGACTCTTAAAGAGACCTTGACAAAACTAATTCTGGAAACTGGCGGTGGATGGGTAGATCTCCTTCCTTTTGCCCTCCTTAGAGCCCGATGTACACCTTATTTAAGCAAGGTGACCCCATTTGAAATATTGTTTGGGAGACCCCCCCCACTCTGTCCTCGGCTACAGGAGGTTGCCCTAGCAGAAATGACGGATCAGTCTGTACTCCAGTCACTGCAGGCATTACAATCTGTCTTAAAAAAAGCCCATACAGGAATCCGAGTTGCCCACACTGGAACAGAGACGGTGGAACCACATCCTTACCAACCCGGGGACTTGGTTTGGATACGTCGCTATCAAGTGGGGAATTTGGAGCCTCGTTGGAAGGGACCATTTACTGTTATCCTAACCACCCCCACAGCAGTAAAAGTGGAAGGCATCAGGGCCTGGGTTCATGCGGGTCATGTCAAACGAGCTGAGAGTAAGGATGCCCTCCAGAAATGGGAAATGCAGCCAAAGGACCCTGCTGACCATGGACTGAAACTAAGACTAAAGAAACTGTGAGTGTATTGTTGCTATACTAAAGAAAATTGGGGCGATAAAATGTTAGTCTTATATGTTCAATATAAGGTAGAACCATCTGAAAAGTCAAGGATTTGACTAATCTCCAAAGAAAAGGGGGGAATGTAAGGGTGGGGCAGACTGAGTGGAGTCATCCAATCAGTAGGCCGTAGGTATATCCGCTGGGAAGGTTGAAATTCAATTGGCCACCTGTGTAGGGGCGGGGCTCAACCACCCCCATAAAGGTTGCTCTGCCAGGCTGCCGAGGGGGGGGCTGCTGCAGGAGAGCCGGGGGCTCCTGCAGGAGAGCAGCGGCTGCTACAGGAGGGATGAAGTCGGCGGAGAGCGGTGAAGTCGGCGGAGAGCGGTGAAGTCGGCGGAGAGCGGTGAAGTCGGCGGAGAGCGGTGAAGTCGGCGGAGAGCGGTGAAGTCGGCGGAGAGCGGTGAAGTCGGCGGAGAGCGGTGAAGTCGGCGGAGAGCGGTGAAGTGGAGCGGAGAGCGGTGGAAGTCGCAGAAGAGCAGGGGAGTCAACGGTGTATAGTAGAGCTGTAACAGCTCTTGTAAGAGCTATAACCGCGTTTGGCGGTCCACCCTCCGGCGGCGGCCCCGAGCGCCGCCGCCTGCAGCCTCCGGCGGCGGCCCCGAGCGCCGCCGCCTGCACCCTCCGGCGGCGGCCCCGAGCGCCGCCGCCTGCAGCCTCCGGCGGCGGCCCCGAGCGCCGCCGCCTGCAGCCTCCGGCGGCGGCCCCGAGCGCCGCCGCCTGCACCCTCCGGCGGCGGCCCCGAGCGCCGCCGCCTGCAGCCTCCGGCGGCGGCCCCGAGCGCCGCCGCCTGCACCCTCCGGCGGCGGCCCCGAGCGCCGCCGCCTGCACCCTCCGGCGGCGGCCCCGAGCACCGTCGCCTGCAGCTTCCAGCCTCCGGCCCCGAGCGCCGTCGCCTGCAGCTTCCAGCCTCCGGCCCCGAGCGCCGTCGCCTGCAGCTTCCAGCCTCCGGCCTCGAGCGCCGCCGCCTGCAGCTTCCAGCCTCCGGCGGCGGCCCCGAGCACCGCCGCCTGCAGCTTCTAGCCTCCGGCGGCGGCCCCGAGCCATCGCCTGCAGCCTGCAGCCTCCGGCGGCCCAGCAGTCCAGTCGTCTGTGGTCCAGTTGTCAGCGGTCCCTCGACGCCTGCGGTCCTGAGACATCTGCGGTCCAGTTGTCAGCGGTCCCTCGACGCCTGCGGTCCTGAGACGTCTGCGGTCCAGTTGTCAGCGGTCCCTCGACGCCTGCGGTCCTGAGACATCTGCGGTCCAGTTGTCAGCGGTCCCTCGACGCCTGCGGTCCTGAGACGTCTGCGGTCCAGTTGTCAGCGGTCCCTCGACGCCTGCGGTCCTGAGACATCTGCGGTCCAGTTGTCAGCGGTCCCTCGATGTCTGCGGTCCAGTTGTCAGCGGTCCCTCGATGTCTGCGGTCCAGTTGTCAGCGGTCCCTCGACGCCTGCGGTCCTGAGACATCTGCGGTCCAGTTGTCAGCGGTCCCTCGACGCCTGCGGTCCTGAGACATCTGCGGTCCAGTTGTCAGCGGTCCCTCGACGCCTGCGGTCCTGAGACGTCTGCGGTCCAGTTGTCAGCGTTCCCTCGACGCCTGCGGTCCTGAGACGTCTGCGGTCCAGTTGTCAGCGGTCCCTCGACGCCTGCGGTCCTGAGACATCTGCGGTCCAGTTGTCAGCGGTCCCTCGATGTCTGCGGTCCAGTTGTCAGCGGTCCCTCGATGTCTGCGGTCCAGTTGTCAGCGGTCCCTCGACGCCTGCGGTCCTGAGACATCTGCGGTCCAGTTGTCAGCGGTCCCTCGACGCCTGCGGTCCTGAGACATCTGCGGTCCAGTTGTCAGCGGTCCCTCGACGCCTGCGGTGCCAGCGGCCCTGCCCCGCACTCCAGGACCCTCAGCAGTGACACAGTGAGAAACGACCTAGATGTCAGCAACCTCATTGGGAGTAGGCTCGCCGGGGTCAAAGTTGTCATCTTTTATAAAAGAAAGCCCTGACCGGTCAGTGCGATTCATGATGCTTGGCGCGAAATAAAGCTTTGCTTGACCTTCGCTTTGTATCAGTCTCGTTCCTTTGATCACGGACCCTAACAGTAACAATTTATGAAAGAAAAGTAAAGAAAGATTGATTGGTTAAATGTTCATCCCAAATATAATGCAAGTGAAACATGGTGGATGTGAAAACAGTATTATTTAAAGTAATATTCTCCAAACTTCCTTATTCATGGGAACCATCCAGGGAAGTGGTTGAAAATGTCAACACCTCAGGCTCTCTCCTGTTTCAGAAAGCCTTCTGATTCACTTCAGACTTAGAAGGTCTGCAGTGAGAACCAGAAATCTGTACCTTAATGCTTGCCCCAAGCTGATTTGTATGATCATATATGTACATCAAATAGGAGATACAGTATTCAAAAACAAAACAAAACAAAACACACAGACTTCAAGGCAGTCTAAAGTGCAATGTCAAGATCACAGGCATGTAGGAGAGTTCTCCAGCGCATAACATGCTGGAATTCTTGACACTGACATGGATCATGGAAAAACATGTAGTGAAATCGTGGGAAAATCCTTAGAGGTACAGGTGTTTTTGTATGACAATATCATAAAACTCACTTCACCAGGCTGGCTGAGAGCTGTCAGCAGCACGTCAAGGAGGTGGCGCTGGACAATGCGGGGCAACAATGGATCTGAGTGCTCCCTGGCTTTGTCCCCTTCCAGAATATGGTGAATCACTTTGGCTATACTGTCCTCACCTTCTAGTTGCTTTATGCTAAACATTATTTCATCACTTTGTGTTTAAGACTGGCCTGGAGGCCACCTAAGTCTGAGGTCCTTGACTTTTATTTGACTACTGACATAGAGAATCAGAAACACAGCACAGCCATTCATTTGTATAACATTTGGGTACTGCTGTGGTACTTCAGTGTCACAGTTGTGTAGCTGTGACCGAGGCCGTGTGTCTACAAAGCTGAAAATATTCACTATTTGGTCCTTTATAGAAAAAGTCAGCTGGACCCTATACTACTTTTACCTTGTCTCTTGAAAGTACCTGGAATTGTATCAGCTTAGCACAAAGCATGGTATGGCATGGTAAGGGTCTGCGCCCTGAGTACTTCAAGTATCCAAAACTATTTCTACACCTAGGCTTTGTGGTTTCAGACTATGAATTACTTCTTGTTTTGTTTTTATTTTGCTTGACGGTTCTCACTTAAGCTATGGGAACCGTGTCTGCCTTTACTTACAACAGAGTCCTGACTGACATCAATTATGACAATAAAAAATACAAATGGAGAAGAAAAAATAGCAGAACTGAAATCTGTGTGCTATTTAAATATATGACCAACTTAGAATGACATGGAGAAACTAAGTGATTTTTGCAATGAATATAAATATTCCTCCCGAAAAGTAGCAAATGCTTGTAGAAACAAATGAAGACAGACTGATCAGAGACGGATCTCTATCAATACCAAGGCAGAGGCAACACATTAGCCATTCTGTCATTAGGTCTTCGCCATAATAGCACAGAGGGTTGTGATTAACGGCATATGAATACATCACACCCTTGGTATCGGTGCATCTTGTTTTGCATTTTTAGACTTCTACTAACTGCTAATTAAAACTCACATAGCTATATGGTTTATCTCTTTTGTTAGTTTAATTCAGAAAGACCTCATGTTCCTCTTTAAGTCTCAATTTTTTAGCAAGAATCTGGCTTACAGTAGACTCTTCATAAAAGAACAAAGGAGCCTAAACTAGCTGACCCAACATTTTCATCCTAGGATGTAGATCTAGTCAGTATACAGGAACTTAAAGAATTAGTCCTCTGAGAGTGCATTCTTATCTGAAAAAGCAGCCCCAAACACCTCTACTCTTTTCCAAATGCATAAATCTCCCTAAAATGTCCAGCTCGTTTATAAATTCTTAATAGTAATGACCTAAGCTGACCGATGCTCTTTACAACCACAGAGTCCCTTTATTCAAAATCCTTAGCCATTTTTGCAGTTCACATTGCTAATTCTTAACCTTATGGAAATGAAATAGGCATGAGACCTGGTGAGACTGAATTCATTTTCTGTTCACTGTGTCTTCTCCTGGAGGGTGTGTCCATCTTGGATTTGTCAGGAGGGGTAAAGCCCAATTGAGTGAAGCAAAAATGCTCCTTGTGATCCGGTCAAGAATTTAATGAGCCCTTATGCATGCAGAGGAAGAACTTTCTGAATTCCAGGATTTACTTGTTAAAAAAAAGAAATATTTCTGTCAATCTCATACTTAATCCCTTTGTTCCCATTAGGATAAAACTTGCTTTAAATAAGTTCTCTTCAAGTCCTTAATTGAGAATAAGCAGCCTTAGTTTGATCTACCTTAACAGTTTGAGATTCTTCATTTCATTGATTAAAAAAAAAAAGGTGAGATAGACCACTGTGCCCAACAGAAATCTCTCTTGAAGATGGGAGGGCAAGATTTCTGGTTAATCTCCCAAAGCTCCAAATAAGACCTGGATTAATCAACTGAAGCACCTACATTTTACTGAGGTCCTTACTACTTAGACACTTCCTTTTTTAAAGTCACCACCCGCTTGGCTTACACATTGTTCTCTATTGATAGCAATCAGAGATTAAACTCTAACAGAGGACATGATGTCTGTATCAGTTATCAATAGCTGCATAGCACTTCACTTCAAACCTTAGTAGCTTAAAACAATAATATTCATTAGGTCACAGCCTGTCTGGAATTCAAACTCAGGTTAGCCCTGTCCTCTGGCTTTGGTTTCTCTCAAGCCTACCGTCCAGGAATCAGCCAGAGCTGGTATCAATTTAATGATTAGGTGGGAGGAGGTCCATTTCCAAGCTTGCTTACTTCGTTGTTCCACAATTCAGTTCCTTATAGACTATAGGACTAAAGGGCTAAATTTTCCACCAACTATTAGCCAGAAGCCTCCTTCCTGGCTCCTTGCCATGTACATCTCTCCAAAGGGTGGCTCACAACATGGCGACTAGTTTCATCAGAGTAAGTAAATGCACAGCCAAAAAAAACATAAGAAGTCTGATTCCCACAATGGGAATTGAAATCCAAAGGGGATTGAAATCTTAAGGAAATAAAGGTTGTAAAAGTTTATTTGCCTGACTCACAGCAGTTGTCACATGTAAAAAGACTCGTCCCATCCTTATATGGGGCTGCTACCTCAAACTTCTAATCATAAATCTCTCCAACCCATCATGTCTACCTTCATATTCATACAGCATGTTCACAGAGAGAATGTGCCTTACATTCACAGAGAGAAGAACGTTCCTTACAGGGGACATTGCTCCTGATTCACAGAGAAAATGCAAACAACCAGATGAGACTCCAAACTGCAGACTATCAGAAGAAAAAATACACGACTATGTTTTTACTCATCCTTTTCTTTTTATTTTGATGTCAAAGAAAGAGATATTCCCATTTCAGGGTATTTGGTTGCTGAAACACCCTTCTTTTCTACTCAAGTCTTTACTTCTCATTTCGTCTTTTCCCTGTACCCTCAACACAAGCCACTTTGATGGCTCTGTCATGACATGTCAACTGTCCAGGTTTCTCCCGTGTTGTCTCCCTGTCCAATTAAGGTAATAATTGTTCTCCAGGTTGCTACTCATACCTTTCTCTTGCCTCAATACACTTGAATATAGCTACTATTTTCACTAAGGCACTGGCCCAACTTTTGTCAAGGTGATGTGCTTAAAACTAAATTCAACTGCCTCTTTTCAGGTACTTAATTAGCTTAAAAATTATTATTAAATAATAAATACTTAGATTAGCTTTCTGTATCATTTATTACTTCTGATTGTTCCCACCTTCCAGGGATACTCTCCTCTTCTGATGCTCTTACAGTGTTGCAGTACCTGTCTATCCACACTTTCTCTGTCTTCTTGGCAGAGGAATCAGTCAGTCTGGTCCTTTAGCATTCGTGTTTGAATTCCTAGGTCGGGCATTCTTCTCTTTTTATTCTGTAAGCACTCTTAAGAAGGTATCAGTCACTTTTCTCATTTTAATTACCGCCCCTATGAGAACAACTCCTCAAGTTTTATCTTCACAAATCCTCCCTCCTAAATCCCACACTACTATCTAACTACAGAAGAAGAGTACACCTGGTAATGTGAGTTAATGCCAAACGGAAGTCTTCATGCCCCCTCAACTAATCACTTGCTCCTAAAAGGCTCCTCCTCTTTACAAGGACTCCCTCCATTCTGTTAGCCAAGTCAGAATCCTGAGTGAATCCTTGACTATTCCCTTTACAGGGACACCTCCAAACAATTAACTTTCAAGTTTCAGTCAAAGGGATGAAAAATTAGATTCTATCGTAATCCTTATCCAATACTTCACAGCCCCACTCTCCACATTTAACCTCCAAACTGAATGAAAATTTAACATGTAAAGAAGTTACCTTCACCAAAAATCCAGATGACCTGTCCAGTAGGCAGAATCATAACTCAGGTGAAGATGTCCATGTTCTAATACTCAGAGGACCTATGACTATGTGACGTGATATGCAGGGAGGAAAGGAGGTTGCAGGTTCAACTAAGGCAGCTAACTAGAAAATAATCTTAAAAAGGAGAGATATATTCAATATGAATTATTGAATAATTACATGGGTCCTTAAAAGTCGAAATCAGAGAGCTACAATGTAAGGGAGACCTCACTAGCTCTTGCTGGCTTTGAAGATGGAAGGGAGTCATAACTCAAGGAGTGAGAAGAGCTTTTAAGAAGTTGGGAGTGGCAAGAGCATGGATTATCCCCTAGTGTATAGAAAGGAGAGAGCCTGGCCAACTTGCGTATTTTAGTCTAGTGAAATATTTTTTCAGACTTCTGACCTCCAGGACTATAAAGTAATACATTTGCATTGTTTTGAGCCACAAACTTTGTAGCAACTTGTTATAGCAGTGGCAGAAAACGAATAGAGTCTATTTTTTCTTCAAGCAATTTTTGACTCTTTATGTCAGATTTAAGCAAAGATCCACTGTTATTAAAATCAGAAATAAAGGCGCAGACATTCTATGGAAGTAAAAAGGATAAAAGAGTACTGCTAACAATTATAAGTAAACCAACTAGATAACCTAAATAAAATGGAAAATTTCCTTGAAGCAAAAACTTAACCAAAACTAAATCTAAATAGACTTATAACAAGCAAGGGAATTGAATCAGTAATTAAAAGTTTCCCCACAAGCTAAGCCCTGGACCAGATGGCTTCACTGGTGAATTCTACCAACATGTAGAGAATAACTAACACCTTTTCTTCTAAAACTTTTCCCAAAAAGTGAAGAGGAACACTTTGTAACTCATTATATGAGGCCACTTTACCTTGAAACAGAAGACAAAGAAACTATAAGAAAACCAGAGCCCAAGATGTCTCATAAACATTTGATGCCAAAAGCCTCAACAAAGCACAAAAAAATTGAATTCGGCAGCATATGAAGGAAGCACCTGAAACCTATCACAAACCTGTCCTCTCTTAACACTCTTACTGAACACTGTACTCCAAGTCCTAGCTCATGACAAAGACAAGGAAAGGAAAGTAGCGACTTACAGGTTAAGAAGGAAAGAAGAAATAAAACTATCTTTGTCTGCAGATGGGATTAAGATCTATGTAGACATTTCCAAAGAAGGTTTTAAAAAAAAAATCTTTCTGAAATTACTGAGAAGAAAAGTCAATTACTTTTGTACTATTATATATGCCAGCAATGAAAAACTAAACTTTGAAGTTTTTTTCTTTAAAAAACTCTTTTTACATACTTTTACATATACATTTTTAATTACTTTTTTATAAGAGCACCCAAGAAAGAAATACTCAGGAATACATCAAACAAATATGTACAGACCCTCCAACCATAAAAGAGAAAACAACTCTAATGAAAGAAATCAAAGAACTAAATATCATAATAACATATGCCTGGGAATCAGAGTTAAGGGATTACATTCATTAGAGTAAACAGGACCTCAGAAGGATCCTGACTCTTTTCTCACAGGATCTCAAGATTTGGTCTTTCTGTTTACACTTCTCCCTGCCTCTTCCAGCTGCAGCCTTTCTCACCACCTTCTTCAATGAACACCCTTTCATGTGTCCAGTGAAACTACTGAAACATAATTTGAATGACTGTTAGTATCAATTTATATACATGTGTATATGCACATGAGTGTGATATGTGTGTGTAGGCATTCATTTTTTATTTGAAGTGAATAGTACTTTTGATATAGAGGAATTTTTCTCAATAGTATTAAACCTGCATTGCCCAAATTTTCTTGTTTTTATTTTTGTTTATTTACTTGATTTTTTAAAAATTTTCTTGTTTTTAAATCTATGTGCACGATAACTATGGATGTTAATGGGCTGATTACATTGTGTTACTCTGCTTTTGTTATACCTGTTTGATCAGTGGGATCTCCCCCATCGTCAATGTACTTCAAACATGTTGTGGGATAGTCAGCTTACTAGATCAATGTCAGTAAGTCTGTCAGTAAGTACAAAAATGGCCCTGTTTTCCTACTCTGATGAACTGGCTCCACACAATTTTCAAATGCTATACAGGAAACAAAAAATAAAGTTGAACAAACTACCAAAACTTGATATGGTATATGACAGTTATTTAATATAAGCTGCCCTCACTTTTTACATGGTACAAGTTATCTCCTACTCACTAAAAACATACATAAATAAAAGGTCAGCAAATCTGATTGTGTTACCGGACAAAATAATCTGTGCTATACGCTTTTTCTTACTATCAATAAACAAAGTTCAGAAAGACATCATAGACACCAAGAAAGTATAATAAAATAGCCCAGAGTTCTTTAGGGACACAGAGTGGCATGGGATTTAGCTACCATTCCAAAGACCAAAAGGCACTACTAGGTGATGAACTCCAAAACAGGCTCTTTAGAACAGCATAAATAATGTTTTAACTTTGTCCAAATCTAATAGTATTTTTGTGTGTGTAAAGCATCAGTTTTCACAGAGTGACAGAAATGCTACTGGCTTGGGTGACTTCGTTAGTTCAGACCTCCAAAATAAAGTCCAGAAAAGTAGAGAAGAGTAGGTGTGATTTAGGAAAATTAAAATATTTTCACATCTAATACAGTTCCAAATACCACATATACCTTGACAATCTTTTGGCCCTGGATCACATACAGCAACTATACAGTTGTTAAAGAGTGACTGAGAAATTGCACCAAGTCCTTTATTGGCTTTATGTCATTCTCTGAACAGTGGCGAATAATGAACTCCATTACTGACAGAAAGAGGCCACTTATATTCAAGTGCCAGTTACTCACTTTCCTAATCAATTACATAATTCTTCATGTTGCCTTCCCTTAAATAAAATGAGCTGGGAGCTGCAGAAAAGTCAAAGTGATGTCTTCTATGCCCAAATTACAGGAGAGCGTATTTTGGTGTAGTCATCAGGTCCACATTTGCGAAAGGTATTATCAAAGGTGGAGTAAGGGTACCATTTACATGTCAACACAAAAATGTAAATTCCCAGTTTCTGTCTGAGTCCGGAAATAGTTGGCTATCATACTATCTCAAGAATCCAGCCCAGGTCTTAATAGTTGGAATTAGCCTTGCACATTTCCATATCTCCATAGAGACGCAAGAATAATCACTTTTATATGTAAATACACTTAGGGTAACTACCCCAGAGATCACAGTGGCTGCCACAGTTATTAATGAAGCTGCTTTTAATGTGATGCTCACCCAAATTACTCTCCAGGAAAAATCAAGAGACTGAACATCATCTGAGCTCAGACTCTGCACTTGCCATATTTGATAAACTAGGATGGAAGTAGTAAAATGGCCGGCACTTGAGAACAGTGATTGCTTTTCAGGTTAGGAGGGGAAATACGCAAGTCTGCTCTCCTCCCACAGTGAGTCAGTACTCTGAATATGTTGCTTGAATGTTCTCATCTCCCTGTATCTAGGGTCACCAACCCAAAGCCCAAATGAACAGTGAAGACTAAATTGGAGATGGCCGACTACTGCCTGTTGCCGGGCACAGATTTGGCTGTGATGTCATCACTGCCCTTTTGTCATTTGAAAAACTCCCAACTGGGACTCC
This sequence comes from Neogale vison, assembly GCF_020171115.1. Lineage (NCBI taxonomy): Eukaryota > Metazoa > Chordata > Mammalia > Carnivora > Mustelidae > Neogale > Neogale vison. The sequence continues at coordinate 173,093,041 of NC_058091.1, forward strand.
TGGGTGGCTCAGTTGGTTAAGCATCTGCCTTGAGTTCAGGTCATAATATCAGGGTCCTAGGATCAAATACTGCATCGGGCTCCCTGCTCAGCAGGGAGTCTGCATCTCCCTCATGCCTCTCACTCATGCTCATTCTCTCTCAAACAAATAAATAAAATCTTTAAAAATGAAAAAGAAAAGAAAAATCCCTACCAATATACACATACATTTTAACTGGGCTGTGCCTTGTAGTAAGCTTGGGAAATTTGGTTGCCTAAGTCTTAGCATACAAATTATTAATTTGTGGGCCCTGGGGACCCTCAAGAACCCCCCAGACTGTGCATGATTCTCCAAGGAAATGTATAGTATTTTCTTTCTGACACCAGAACCACAGAACTTTTCAGTTAAGATACACAAGTGACACAATTTCCCTTATCTTGAAAATCATTCACCCCAGACCTGAACTTGTTTCCAGTCTCTCTTACCATCCTATTCCTTTACTCCCAGTCCTTTCTCCACAGCCTAATAAATCAGTATCTAATTTCCTCACCTCATTGTGCTCTTCCCTTGATTCCATTCCATCTCCACCAATAAAGACATACATTCATCTATTTTTGATCAGTTTCTATTTTGACAAACCCATCCCTTTACCTTTGAATCTTCCCTTAAATCCAAACATCCCATCCAATCTAGCAGTTAGGTTTCAGAAAGAAATCCAGTCAGGATTAACTAGAGATTTTTTTTCTTCTCCAAGCCTACCTACTCCAAAATCATATCTTCTATCCTTGACTTAAGTAATTTGGAGCTCACAATTATTAATCAAGTACTTTGTTCCCAAAATGGCTGAATCTTTGGCTCCCAAGGATGAAGTATTTTACTAAGCACTAGGGAAATTTCCCTGATGGTGTTGCACACAAGACTGGCTTAAGGATCTGACTGACTTTAGCAAGAACCAGATTCAGAAGTCTGAATGACAAATAGGAGGACAAGCTAGGAGCATTCCCTAACTTGGAAGAATCACAGTGGATGACTTCTGAAACCATCTCCTATTTTCGCAAATGGAGAAGCTTCTTTTTCATTAGGAACTAAGGTCAGAAATCATTGAAAAGGGTGAAACCTCCTCCTTACTAACTCAATAATAAATATCAAATGCAGTTCTTGCACTGGTAAATTGACTGATATGATTTCATTCACAAGAGAGAGTTAGGACTGTACTTAACTCTGTTTGGTACTCCATACTTGGGTTTTTAATCCAGGAAGCCATTTTAGTTTTACCCACAAATTCATGTTGAGTTAAGAAAACAAAGAAATGAGTAGTTATTTTAAATTAGGGCTATCATCCAGCCACTCACAGGTGACTCCTGCCAGGCCCTACACCAACCTACAGAAAACATTATACCTCTTCATTTTGACAAGAAACCTAACTCATCAAGCATGTTTTTTTTTTTAAAGATTTTATTTATTTATTTGACAGAGATCACAAGTAGGCTGAGAGACAGGCAGAGAGAGAGGAAGAAGCAGGCTCCCCGCTGAGCAGAGAGCTGGATGCGGGGCTCGATCCCAGGAACCTGGGATCATGACCTGAGCTGAAAGTAGAGGCTTTAGCCCACTGAGCTATCCAGGCGCCCCATCAAGCATGTTTTCATTTTAGTAGTCTTTTCAACTATAGAATCATAAGAGTGTTTTAATTCAAACCTGTATTATATAAGTCTGCCTTCCCTTTGATGGAGGTACTTACTTGGCCATGGATTTTCTTTTACTTCTACATGCTTTTCATGTGCATAAAATTTAGCCTTCTACCTCTGTCCTTCGGTATCCCTGGGAACTTAAATATCTCCCCCAACCCCATAACATACTACAACTAACCCCCACTCCATTTATTACTTCACTTTACGAGACCCTCAGTGTCTTATCCCTGAATCCAACCTTCACATACCCGGAACTTTCAAAAATATATCTCTTCAAAATCCTTAAAGGGCTCTACTTAAGCATATTCATTAATCCATTTTTTTTCTCTATCTTCATATACATGAAAAAGAGAACTCTGAGTTGGTGTCTGTTCTATTACCTCAATTGAGAAGGGGGCCTCATGGTATTATTCCTGCCCCTTCTCCTTTATAAGAGATCTGTTAACTTGTTGGTTTCATTCTCTTAAGAACTTGTTACAGGGGGCGCCTGGGTGGCTCAGTGGGCTAAGCCGCTGCCTTCGGCTCAGGTCATGATCTCAGGGTCCTGGGATCGAGCCCCGCATCGGGCTCTCTGCACAGCGGGGAGCCTGCTTCCCTCTCTCTCTCTCTCTGCCTGCCTCTCCATCTACTTGTGATTTCTCTCTGTCAAATAAATAAATAAAATCTTTTTTTTTTAAGATTTTATTTATTTATTTGACAGAGAGAGATCACAAGTAGGTGGAGAGGCAGGCAGAGAGAGAGAGAGAGGGAAGCAGGCTCCCCGCTGTGCAGAGAGCCCGATGCGGGGCTCGATCCCAGGACCCTGAGATCATGACCTGAGCCGAAGGCAGCGGCTTAACCCATTGAGCCACCCAGGCGCCCAAATAAAATCTTTAAAAAAAAAAAAAAAAAAAGAACTTGTTACAGAATTCCAAAGAAAATCCTATTTTCACCAATGCATTTGTATCTTCAGATGCAAAGTAAAATTCTTTAAACCTCCCATGTGTATTGCATCTTCTGTAAACCTGAAGAGTCACAGAAAAAAGCACCAAAACTGAGAAATGGATAGAGAGTTTCCCTCATGTACTTCAAATTGTGCTTTCTGGGGACTTAGGGGGAAAATCGGACATACTATTTATTAAAGTAATCTGTAGCAAGGTCTCACTCTACAAAACATAGATTCTATTGGTGCTCATTCTCAACACAGAGTGATCTTAGAATTAATTTTTACAACATCTGGGATACTCTTGAAACCTTTTGGAAAAAGAAAACAAATTCTATTGAAATGCTATCAATTATTAAGCAGTGAAAGCATTTAAAATGTCATTTTTGAATGTTATCCCTCATTAATCAATGTCCTTTGTCACTTGAAAAATACAAGTATCCCCACATCTCAATTTAGAATTAAATTTGATTACTAAATGACATTACCAATGACTTCTAATTAAAAACATAGGTCTGAAAATCCAACCTAGCATTTTATTTCCATGTCAGCCAGTAATTATAAAATTCATGATTTAGCTCCATTTCTTTTTTGTTCTTTATCAAAACATATGCCCCAATTTATTAGACATGATTTAGACTGATGTAGCTTTTATAATTTTATATCATTTGATCGCTATTGTAATGAAATGTACTATAATTTAAACCAGGAGATAGCCATTAATCTTTAAAACAATGATCACTGACAGTTAATAAAATATATTACGTGAAGATCATGCCTTAATTCAACTTCCAATACTGTCTATCACATCCATTCACCTATGTACTTTTTCTTACCAAATAAACAAGAGAATTTACTACTCTTTGGGAGTGATGGCTGATCCCATAAGATTGGTAGTGTAATTTAAGTCATTGATCTAATAATTTATTATAAAAGAGTAAGGCAGTCTCAGTTACACATCCTCATTATGCAACTCTCAAAGATAGAAGCTTCTGATTTGAAAGAATGTCTCATGTCACTGGACTCAACCTAAGTTTTTTTCTATTATGTGTCATATAGTCAAGGGTACATTAATTACATTTCTCCCAAAATTGGCCTTACCCCATGACATCTCTATTTCTTTAAATATGAAAACTTTCCTCCTAGTTGTCAGGCTTGGCACCTAATTGTCTTGCCTGACTTCTGTATTTCCTTGATATTTAATCATGCTAACTCTTGTCTTCCCTATCAATTTATTTTTGTTTTTTTCTTTTGTATATAAAATATATGTTTTAATTATAGATTATTATAACACTTGTTATAACAATCATATTTAATTCATATTATCAACTCATATTCATATTATATATTAATGTAAGACTTGTTATAGTCATCATATAATATTCATATTCATATTATAGTATATGAATAACAATTCATATTATTCATATCATCCATATAACATTCACATTCATATTATAATATATTAATATATTATTATTATATCATTTGTATAATATTCATATTATATTAGTCAATGTAAACATATAACATTCATATTCTACAGGTAGATAGATCTACCACTTTGCAACACTTTGATCAAGTCTTTGCTCCATATATTTGGACAAGTCCAATTAATTATCTCCTCATCTCCTTACTTCCAAGCTCTCTGCATGCCAATCCAAACTACTTACATGTTAAGCATCCAGCTTCTTGATGTAAAGCTTACATCATTCCCCTTTTTTCTAAGCTCCCCCTAGCCCCCCACTGCCTAAAAATAAAACCCACACTCATTAATCCCCCACTCAAGGCCCTCCATGATCTGAACCCAAACAACTTCATACTGTTTAAAGATGCAAGTCATGATGACTTTCACTTAGTGAGGTCTCTACTTTTGCTCCTTTGTACTTGAGTTCTTTGCTATCCCCTACACATTTAACACTTTATAAGCTCTTGCTTTACAATCTGCTCCTCAAGTTTCTCTTTAGATTCTCCTTTCTCACATGATGAGGTGAGATGAGGTCTCTCCCATAAACTCTGAAAAACCTTTATGTTTGCATTCCATATGCAACATCATGGCCTTCTACCCAGGCTTGTATGTTAGATATATAGCCCCCAAAGCAAATGACATCATCACATTCTTTTCCTTATCCAGTACAGAGCACGCCGGAGTGAACAGTCCAATAGATATAGAAAGGTGACACAGATGTATTAACAGCCTACATATAAGCCGGGGTCAGCCAAGTAGGGCCCACAGGCCAAAAAGTGTCCCCCATGTTTTTGCAAATTAATTTTTTGGGGAAGGGGGGCATGGTCATGTGTATTCGTTTTTGTGCTGCCTACCTTTGCACCGCAAAAGCAGAGTGAGGCAGTCACCACAGCAACTCTATGGTACAAAAAGACTAAAATATTTTAGTGTGCTGACTTCTAATAGAACTGACTGAAAGAAGGCAGGAAAAAATGAACTTTGTTTGATTGCCTGAAGAGATTCCACAAGGAACATCCGCTCCTGATCTTGCTTCCTTCCGGTCACTACCTTCCCATGACCCAAGGCATATCCACAGGTTCTCCAAGTGGGGCTATCCTTGGCTTTAAGCCATCTGAAGCCGGGGTTTTGTGACGTGTTTCTCAGGAGTGCACCTGAGACACCACAGGTAAGCTCCTGCAGCCAATATTTGCAGCCAATAATGCAGATTCTGCAGCCAATAATGCAGCCAATAATGCAGATGCTCACCTGAGCATCTGCATTACATGAGGTCCTGCATTGCAGGGTTTTGTTCACACTCCTGTCCATCACCACCTCCGGCCACTATCTCTCTGAGTCCTGCCTCAGTGCATGCATCTCCAAGGTGAAATACTCAGCCACAGCACTGGTCTACGCCACCTGAATAATCCTACATACTGTCCTTTCCCCATTCAGATAGAAGCCACCTGCATACAGGAACACACTTTTCCATTGTGACATATCTTTTTTCCTTTCTTTCTTAGGTAACATGAAGACTAACTGCCCAGGTATGATTTAGCCAGATCTTCTAGGTATCTCAACCTAGAACACAAAGTCATACTCTTTAAAGAAAGAAGAATTTCCTTCCTTTCCATCCTCACAGATGGCCACAGAGAAGCAAGAACTGCCAGTCAGAACTAACGCACAGATTTCACCACAGTAAGACACAAGCTAAGAAGAAGGTGCAGAACAGTCCAGACAACAGTGGAAAATGTCCCAATTAACCAATATAAGCCATTTTAGTCAGAAAATTATTCTCCATATGTCACCAGAATACATTTTGCTGATTCATTCTGTCAAAATACAAGTGATTTTGGCAACTTTAAAACTTTTTTTTTTTAAGTCTTCTCTAAGTAAGGAATTGAAAATAGCATTTTCTACAAGGGAACTGAAGTAATTATTTTTGTACTTTTGTATTCATAGTTCCCCAAGTATATCACAGTGTGTTCATATACATATTTATACATAAATCTTGTTAAGTATTCTCATCTCAAATCTAAAAATTCATAGGATTATATATATTCCAATTTGAATTCTGGGTAAAAATTGCATAGCTTTTTTTTTTCTTTTTCAGATTATCCTAGCTACATATAGTTTGATGCTCATGTATATATTCAGTGAATATTTCTTAGGAGCAGTCATGTTCTAGTCATCATGGTAATCACATGGCATAGCAAAAAGAGCACCAGATTTCTAGCAGTTAGAACAGGGTTTGAATCCCACCTCCATAAGCTGAGTGAATATAGATAAGTAACTTAATGCCTTTAAGACAAAATTAAGTCTTTTATAAAATGCAGAAATATGAGGGTGGTTTTTTTTTTTTCTGACTTGTTGTAAGAATTATGTCTGGTAGCTATGTTAGTCTTCCTGGCATATATCTCCTTCAGGTTCTGCCTCCCACTAAAAGTTAGTCCCGTGTGCTGAACCTAGAGGTGATCAATAGATCCAGTCTGGACCAGTTAGGGTGACCTCATCCTCCTGGTAAATTTCCAAGATTAAGCATTTGTCCGAAGTCAAGACAGTCCTAGTCTTTTTTTTTTTTTTTTTAAAGATTTTATTTATTTATTTGTCAGAGAGAGAGGGAGAGCAAGCACAGGCAGACAGAGAGGCAGGCAGAGGCAGAGGGAGAAGCAGGCTCCCTGCCGAGCAAGGAGCCCGATGTGGGACTCGATCCCAGTCCTAGTCTTATTACAAATACAGTTGAGGCAAATACCTCTTTGCCTACCAGATTATGAAACTGGAAGGCAGCCAATCTGTAGATGTTCATCAAAATGTCACAGCAAGTAGACAAAGATTATGTGTAGCAGGGGAGAACAAAGCCAATGTAACTGATGGCAGGAGAGAGACTGAGTTCCCTCAGTTATGGCCCTTGGTTCCTAGAGCTATCTTACAGTTCACCCCCTTCCTGCTAAAGCTAATTTTTTTTTTTTTAATTTAAACTCTAACTAATACAACACAGAAATCCTTACCAAAGCACAAAGGAAGCGCACAACCAGTATTGATTACCTTATTCTACCTCTGGGCATCTGGGAGTAAGAGGCTGAATAGTATATAGCCCTTGACCGCAAGATGCCTCTGGTTTAGTGTCTTCCTTTTTAGACAGCACAGACTTTGTTTCTCTTACTTATTCTAAACACTTGTTTTTTGTTTTTTACTGAATCAACTAAGGCAGGGCTAGGTAACTATAGTACTGACATAATAAGTAATATAATCATACGTAAAGGCAGGTAAGACCATCAAGAGGAAACTCACCTAAAATGGTTTTTGCAAGGATTAGAGATGAAATATACATGAGCACATAACAGAAAAGTAAGGAAATTGTTGTTAATACAATAGGTGTTAGTTGTACCCATGATACTCAAAAAGCAACAAATGCCAATGGTCTCTGTCTTTCTAGAGTAAAGCAACTTTGGCTCTAACAACTTACATACAAAGTTGCCACAAGGCTTAAGTCAAGCACTGCTTGGGCTCCTTTCTCTATGAGATCACACAGAATGCCCAGGTTTCAGATATCCTGCAAGAATAAAAGAGGAGGATCCTGGCCTCAGGTGAGCATCTGCATTACATGAGGTCCCACACTGCAGGGTTTTGCGCACACTCCTGTCCATCACCACCTCCGGCCACTATCTCTCTGAGTCCTGCCTCAGTGCATGCATCTCCAAGGTGAAATACTCAGCCACAGCACTGGTCTACGCCACCTGAATAATCCTACATACTGTCCTTTCCCCATTCAGATAGAAGCCACCTGCATACAGGAACACACTTTTCCATTGTGACATATCTTTTTTCCTTTCTTTCTTAGGTAACATGAAGACTAACTGCCCAGGTATGATTTAGCCAGATCTTCTAGGTATCTCAACCTAGAACACAAAGTCATACTCTTTAAAGAAAGAAGAATTTCCTTCCTTTCCAACTTTTCTCCCTTTCTTCCTTCCTTCCTCTTTCTTTCTTCCTTCCTTTCTTCTCTCTCCTCCTTTCCTACCCTCCTTCTCTTTCTTTCTTTCTCTCTTTCTTTTTCTTTCTCTCTCCCTTCCCTCCCTCCCTCCCTTCCTTCTTTCTTTCTTTCCTTCCTTCTTTTCTTCCTTCTCTCGCTCCCTCTCTCTATTTTCACTTCATGGGTGATCAAATAAGAAAAAACTCCTCACATTTTTCTGGCACTTGTTTGAGGAAAAATTGCTCTTTTGCATTAATGTCATTGTTATCGGTGTAATGATGATCATGGTAAAATGAATTCAGGAAAAATGAGCATAAATGCAGATGTGTCCATGCCTTAGCATGGAAGTATATATATGGAAGAGTATATGGAAGTATATGAAGAAAATGCCTACTGTGACACCCTTCCCCAGGAGAAATACCACTAGAAGGGATTCTAGTCATTGTCAGTTTGAGTTCAACGGAACAAGAAGATTCCTCTTGTTACTTCACAAACGTGAGATGGGTGTGTTCACATTCTGTTCGGCATGGTAGGTAAGCATTATTATTAGTCTAAACCTTCCCCAAGACAAGGGAGGAAGGCTTGAACACATCAAAATAAAGGAGGCCTGAGTAGAAAGCATTCCACACCTACAAAGAGAATCTGTAGATTCCTTGTTCATTTAAAACCTGACACAGTGGAGGGTTTTCAGGTGTCATCTCATCTTCAATACTTTTCAGCTGAAAGTTTCTTTAGCTGGAGGCTCACTGTCAGCCCACTGTCAGCCCAAACGTTTTTCATGTCAACTGGTGATAAGCAATTAGTGACACATTAATCTGGTAGTGCTCCCTCTCAATCCTAACCCTTCGCTGAGTTTCAGTAGCATTACATAAGTTACATGCACTATGCCTACACTATCTGGGGTAAAAGAGAAATTGAAGATTTCACAATATATGTAAATCAAACCATCATGCTCTATGTCTTAAACTTCTACAGTAATCTATGTCAATTATCTCTCAATACACTGGAAGAAATAAAGGACTAGAATGCATTGAAAAGGACTACAGCCTTTTAAGTTATAATTTATTAGGATCAAGAGAGGCATTAACACCAACAGACTTAATGCATACCTTAACAGAAATTTATTTCTGAGAAAAAGCTCCTCCCCTCCCTCAGAGCTAGGCAGAGGTGTTCCCCCCAAGCAGGAAACATTGCCAAGTGACTCAGTAATTATAAATGTAGATAATCCATTAACAACATCATAGAGTCTCTATCTTTGGGGCACAGAAAGTGCTTTTAAGATAGGAAAAAAAAAATCTCTGTGTCCAGATATGTGAAAATTACCCAAACCAGCCAAGAGATTGATACTATTCCTTTTAAACTCAATTTTAATTCATTAACTACTTTGCTACAGAAATGAAACAAGAGTATATAAACTGCAGAGTGATGTACCTTTCCTAAAATTGTCATGGCCTTAAAATAGCCCTGGCTTTTCCATCCTAATGTGCTATTTTGTCTTCTTGTTATAGTTAGAAATTCATGAGATGTGATTAACCCTGTACTATTTTCTCTTCAACATATATATTATGAAAATGAACTATCAGATTTAAATACATGATATACCTTATAAAGTACTACTTTCTAATATTTAAAATATCTCATAATTGATTGGTTAGTGAGGAAGGAAAATGAAATTGCTTGAGTCCAATCCTCACGTTAGAACAAAAAGAAGCTTAAGACAATGTCATATTCACTAAATATACTAGCATTAAATCTTACTATCCTATTCTTGTTTCAAAAGTGTCAACAAAGAAAGCACAGAATTATCTCCTCCTCTGGAAAAGATTTAGATGATTTATAAAATGGTACAGAATTGGCATATTTTACCCAAATTTTCAAGACAACTTTGAAAATTAAAAACACTTGTTTCAAGATTTTATTTATTTATTTATTTATTTGAGAGAGAGAAGAGAAGAGAGAGAGGATGGGAGAGAGAGGGAAGAGAGCACAATCAGGGGGAGTGGAAAAGGTAAAGGGAGAAGAAGGCTCCCCTGCTGAGCAAGGAGTCCAATGCAGGGCTCAACCCCAGGACCCTGAGATCATGACCTGAGCCAAAGGCAGAGAGAAGCTTAACCCACTGAGCCACCCAGATGCCCTGACAATTAAAAATAATTATTTGCAGAAATTATATTCAAATAGCCTAGCATACCAGATGATGATTAAAAAGTGAGATATGTTTGAGTTGTAGTTCCTTAAGGACAACTAACCGTCAAGTCTATGAACCAAGCAAAGGTACTATTTTAATCTATGATCTCCAAGGGAAAGTGAGTTGTTAGCAAATAACCATGCGATATAACAAGCTTTTATATGCACTCTTTTTATGCTGGAAGAAAATATGGCTGTAACTCATGCAAGGACAAAAATAACAAGCTTCTACTTTATCCAGCCACGAGCATGTCTTAGGTTCTAACTGCAGACATCTGCTTTCTGGTAAACATTACCTTTATGACAATGTTAGTCGAACCACAGACAATGAAACTTGGGTTTACTTTGGTCAGTAACAGCAAAGTGCTTGCTTGCTTGGCTGACACTTCCAAAAACCACTGCCAGTTGCTAAATCTTAGCTAACACTTAAATAACTGTGGGGCCAGGGGCATAAACATTTGCAAAATATTTGCCGTGCTATATTATTTGCCATATGGACTTGACTCAAAAGGTTATGAATGTGCTTATATACATTTTTAAAATATTTGCTCTGTCATTAAATACAGTCTTTTTTTAAAACATAACCTGAGCTGAACAAGCTCCGTGTATGTGTGCATGTGTGTGTGTGAATGTACTTGTAAAATAAATGTTTACTCACAAAGAATGTGTCGCTTAGGCTCATTAAAGCAGGTTTTCATTTAATCAGGAGTATGTTTCTTGAGGGCATTTTAATAAATGAAATTGATCTAGCTTCAGAATCTGGATTTAATATTCCCCATAATATTAAATAGCCTGGATGGACTATTTTATAGTTTGATCTGCAACTTCTAGTTTGCAATGTGAGCTACAAAAGCCCACCAGACAGAAATGCAAGCACAAAGAGTCTGCCTTCCTTCCAAGCCCCCCCTGCCTGTGCTTTCTATGTTAAAGAATGTGCTTGAGCAGAGAGGGCACCCGACTCAGTCCTGTTTCAGTGCCCTGACTATGAGAGTGGCCACTGGCTACTGAGTGGAAACTGGTCTGAGCAGAGTATGGCTAAAGAACAACAGCTAATCCCCAATCCCCTACCTGTTTTTGGACTTGGGCCAGAGCACGATTTCACCCAGAGTAGTAGCAGGTGTTCAGCTTTCAATTCAGTTAAAATTAAACTCAGGCTAACTGACCGTGGCACTCAGGATCAAAGGTCTTACAATTTCTTCCTCTAGCCATTCTCACAAGTCAAGGGTGGCAATGGGATCCAAGTGGACTCTTTTAGAAAGAGCCAGAGCCTAAGATGCATGAACAGGTAAAAAAGCCTCATGCGGATAAGGGCTGGATCTGTTCTGCTTTTTGCTGTAACTTCTGCAATAAACTGGAAACCATAAGCCTGTAGACATTCCAATATTCGGGAGGAAGGAAGGAAAAATTTGGCATGTAATGCCCTCAGACTGTGCTCTATCCACTGGGAAATGTGTCTCTAATGAACAGTGTTGTAAACAGGGTGGCTCACTAAGAAAGCTGCTTCCAGAACATAATAACTAGGATTCAATCCCTTGTTCCAGGTATTATGAGGCATGGCAGAATATTACAGCCCAATTTAGGCTTACTGTGGAACTTATATTCTTCCACAAGAGGTGATTTGGAGCTCTTTTAACAGCTTATTCTAGTGAGCCAGACACACTGATTCTCATTCATCTCATCCTAGTAAGAGTCACCACTCTACCGGTCTTTATTTTCTCTACTCTCATCCAAACATTCAGCCACTCTGCTGCACATAATGCCATTGGACCATGAAAAGGGATAGTAAGAGTGCATCTAGATCAAGTCCTCTAACTCTAGATCTCAAAGGGAAGAGAGGAGATACATAATATCACCCTCTTCCCTCCTAGATAAGCCCTAATTTCCATGTACAATTTGGCCAACCTCCTCCACAGAGATTTATATGCTGAAAATAGAGGACTTATTTTCCTCTATAAAACAAGTGTTTCTTTGACATTTACCACCTCAGTTAGCATCCTCATACCTGTCATACTTGTCCATTGCTACATAAGAAACTATCCAAAAACAATAAATATGTATTGCATTACACAATTTCTTAGGGCCAAGAGTACATTCATAGCATGGAAGTAGATTCCCTGTGAACCTGGTAAACTGAGCATCCAAATAAGACTGCACCCTGGCCAACAGCTTGACTTCCACCTTCACTGGGTATTCATTTACACTCTTAATGGCAGGTCACAGTCCCTTACCTTATGGGCTTTTGCACAGAGCTGCCCCTCAAAATTGCAGCTGGCTCCCCCCAGGGTGAGAAATCCATGAAAGAACAAGAGAAAAGACTCAAGATGGAAGCCACAGATATTCTTGACCTTATCTTGGAAGTGACATCTTTTTACAGCATCAGCTCAAAGTTCAGAATCATCATCTAAATCAGTGTCATGTGTCAAGAGACTGCTTGGATGGGGTCCTTTTAACCATCCAGAGAACTGTGCAGCCAGAAAGATAAATTGTCTTCCCCTATGCACACCAATGAACAATACAGGCACAAGGGAAGGATAACTGCATGGGACACTCTTGATCGAAGAGGGAGAATATGGAAGGCAGAAGGCTGTTAGTACTCCAAAGGAATTCTGAAATCCAGCCTGGCAAATGTTGGAGGTTGCTTCATTAGGTCTCAAGATCTAGAAATCATTTTCCTTCCATAGCTCTTGGTTCCACCTGATGGACTCTCCTTTTTGTCCCTGTGTCATCTTTCCTTTTTCAGGAAAGGTATCATGTATCGGTGACTAACCAACTTTCTCAGTCCACTTCTTGCCAGTAGAATTCTGGAGTCTAAGAATCTTTCCTCATTCTTAACATTTTGCCCTCTTCAACTCAAGCTGGTGGGCATTTCTACAGCGTTTCTTAAAGAGTAGGACCTCCTTGGAATTCTCTTGGCTGCACTCTATTAAAAACCAAACTCAAAAATCTCTTTGAGAGAAGCCCTTCCTAACATCTCTGTTCTTGGAGATCTGTAAATAATACCTTCATTCTCCTTCCTGATACACCAACTTAGATCTTTTGGAGATTAAAAAAATTATTTTACAGTTGCAACCTTGACTTCATCTTTGGAATGAACATTTCTGGCTAAGTCCTGGATTTAATCTTTGCTTGGAAGCTGTTTCCTAATTCAGCATTATCAGTCATCTACCAAAGCAAGAAATTTTCAAAACATCAATTTCTGACTCTTTTACAGCTTTCCCTCAATTTACTCCTTGCCTCTTGGATTTTACCAAAAGCATCAACAAGAAATCAGATATCACTTCTACCATTTCACATGGAAATCATGCTCTTTGACCTTTGCCAGATCATTCAGCTAGCTCATCAAGCACATTTTCTACTTTCCATGTTACTGTGGACAGCAGTGTTGCTAAGTTTCTGCCACTAAATAACAAGTATCCCTCTCCTCCATTTTCCAATCACACAGATCCCCTCCTGCAAGCCTCCAGGGGCCACAGCCTTAACTGAGAATGTGAATCTTCTATTAAAAACTACTTTAATTCACTTTATACCTTCGCTAACACTCTCCTCAAAGCCTACTACCTGGTCCTGTTTTGAAAATACTCCCACATTTTAAGTTTTTGTTTTAATAGTACCTCACTTTCAGGTACAAAAATCTGGTGGGTTTTTTTGCTGAATATATTCAAAGTGTTAAAAAACATTATTCTAAATTAAAAGAGATTTTAATATGTAGCTAGTCAAAACTCCTGTACCTCAATAAATGTTTTTGCTCTTTCTTCTCTCTTTTATATGCATCGGTCCCAGGAAGGGCAAAAGAGGCTTCTAATACTGGTTCACCTATTTGCCAGAGGGTGGTAGAAATAAAATAAAATTGCAGAGATTGAAAAATGCTTTGAAGAGTTAAGGGTGTTTCTAAATGAAGATGACAGTATTTTCTTCTGGGGAGATGTAAAGCTTTTTTAAGGGAGAATTGTTTCTATTTTAATGTATTTAACATTTCAGCTTCAATTTAAACAAAAATAAAAACATTTAAATGGTAAAAAAAAAAACAAAACATTATTCTAGGCACTGTTTGTACCAAATGGGTTAGGAATAAAATAATCCATGTTCTAGAATTTTAGTCTGAGAAGTCCTAAATAATAAATCACTTAGTATTACATATGGGCTTAAATATCTTTTCATAAAAGAAGGGCAGTAACACCTGATTGGATGGACCAAATAAACTAATATATGTGAAAGGATAATGCCAAGCCCTTATAAATAGCACTAAGTTGTAACCAAGAGGTTTTAAATGAGGGCGACTCCTCTGGGTTCCCTGGTCCAAGAATCAGTATTCTGATCTAACATCTGCTTGCATGATCTATTTCTGTGTAAAAGAAATTATTCTACAAATTTAGTAATTTAAAACAACAAAAATTTATTAACTCTTTGGGTCAAGAATCTGGATGCACCTCCCTGAGGATTCCCTGGCTCAGGGTCACTCATGAGGTTACTCAGGGTCACTGTTGGTTGTGGAAGCAACCTCATGTGAAGGCTCAAATGAGAGACCTTATTGCTTACACAATTACTGACTTGCCTCTCTAGATGGTTCCCTCATGAATGGCAGGTGATTTTTTTCCAAGATAAGCAAACCAAGACAGAATACCTGAAGCAGAAGCTATGATTTTTATAACCTAATCTTAGAAATGACATCACATCACTCTCACCATAATTTATCCATCAAAAGCAAATGAGTGGGGCACCTGGGTGGCTCAGTGGGCTAGGGCCTCTGCCTTCAGCTCAGGTCATGATCCCAGGGTCGTGGGATCGAGCCCCGCATCGGGCTCTCTGCTCTGCAGGATGCCTGCTTCACCCTCTCTCTCTGCCTGCCTCTCTACCTACTTGTGATCTCTGTCTGTCAAATAAATAAATAAAATCTAAAAAAAAAATTTAAAAAAAAAAGCAAATGAATGTAGTGCACCCATAAGAAGAAAGAATTATGTAAGGAGTAATGCCAGGGGATAGAGATCATTTGGGGTCATCTTAGAGGCTAACTACCACAAAAAGTAAAAGAGCTTCAGAAATAATATTTTCACTGAAAAATTGATATATATCTTAATTCAACTAATATCATCAATATAAGGTTTGAAGAGTTACATAGCAGCAAAATGAGTCAAAAAGAAAAACATTATAAAATAGTAAAAATTTCAGGGGTGCCTGGGTGGCACAGTCAGTTAAGTATCTGACTTTTTTTTTTTTTTTTTCCTTAAGTATCTGACTTTTGATTTTGGCTCAGATCATGATCTTATGGTCAGGAGACTGAGCCCCACACTGGGGTCTGAGCTCAGAGCAGAGTCTTCTTGAGATTTTCCCTCTCTCTCTCTCTCCAACTTGTGTGCTCTCTCTCTCAAATAAATAAATAAAACCTTTAAAAAACATTAAAAATACCATAAAAGAAACAAAGAGTCCAAATAATAAAGACTGTCACTTTGGAAAAAAAATATAATGTTTTAAAAAAAAAAGACATCTGTTTGAACTTGACCTTGAAATATTCTCGGTCAAGTGGTACAGGTTTAATGACACATGATTACTTTTTTTTTTTTAATACAGGGTCAATTATACCATATGGTTCTGAAGACTGACACTTATAGACTATAGTATGTTAAAAAAATTTACACACCTCCCCTCACAAATTTTAAAATTGATAAATACTAAAGTCTCAAGAATTCATTTTATTTCTAGACATATTTTAAATATTACCACACTTGAAATATAAAAAGTCATTACCAGAAAGCATAAAGTTAGAAATTGTAAAGAATAATAATTTCCCTTATTTTAATACGGTAAACCAAGAAATCCCATACTTTTAATTAAGTATGTAACAGATAGTCAAATATATTGTGAAAAATGATGGAGAGCAATAAACAAAATAAAAGTACAATAAAAACTGTGTGGATGGGAGATGAGAAAAACACATAAAGGACATAAATTTATCCATTTATGAAGATAGTAGTTTGAATATATTTTCTAAAGTGATAAATCAAGCAAGAGAACTGTAAATACATTGTTTTGTTTTATAATTATGATGAAAAATGCAACCAAGGATGCTTATGAAAGATGAGGGGATGAAATTAGGAAAGCTAGCAATGGTAAGATTTACTTTTCACTCAACACTATTTTAAAATGCTTGTATTGCTTTTGTATAAGTCTCTGTATATTTTTTATAATAAATCTGGAAATAAATAAACAGAAACAGTGGGTGTTGTTTCTAGGCTAAGTACCTTAAGAAATTGCTCTAGCTTTTAAACTTCTGTTGTATCTAATCTCCAAAAATGGCTTCCAATGAGCTTGCTGGTTTGGCCCTTTGACTTCTCTCTAATAGAACATGACCAAAGTGAAGTTGTATGATTTCAATGGTTACACCATGAAAAGTCTTGCAAATTCTGCCTAAATTTATGGAAATTCTGTCTCTGGATAGTTAATAGTTATGTAAGCTGTCTGACTTATCTCAGACTACCATGCTGTGAGGAAAGCCAAGCAAGATATGTGGCCAAGCCACAAGAAGAAAAAGATGCTCATCCAAGAAGCCAAGTGAAGTCTTAGTCCAATGTGTGAATAAAGAGACAATCATGAACATCTGGTCCAGAGGAGCCCTTCAGACGTCCCCAAAATCAACTACATGAAAAACTTCAAGTGAAAACTTCCCCACTGTTCCTGGTCAACCAGCAAAACCATGAGAACTAGTTGTTATTCTAAGCTACTAAATTCTGAGGTAGTGAGGTGTTTTATCATGCAGTAATAGATAACCAAATTTTAATCCAATTTTGGTCTGTTCACACTGAATCAGAAGAATGAAAATCCACAGCACTATTTTAACAGCCCATGGCATCAGCCTAGGACCATGAATGCATAATGGCTACATCACATATTGCCATGAGAGCATGTAAGCTGAGGTAGTTTGTCAGTGACCCATTCTTGTGCACATTACTAGAAGAGCAAGTCAACACATTTATCTTTGGAGTCTTCTTTCTTAGGCTGCAATGGACTGTGGATTAATTCTTTCTTTGGTTGTTAATGTGGTCACTCATTAGAACAGAGGCAAACTCTATTACTGAATCTAGTTTCTGGTCTAGGGAATGCTTAATCTTCTAAATAATCTAATCTTGCCCTAGCAAGTTGCTAACTTCATATATCATATGTTCATTTTGTGCCTTAACCCTTAGAGTTTGAGAGCTGTTTTGCTGGATACTAAGTATTGTCACTGGTAATATAAAACCATCCATCCTAGGTTCTCATTTTAGACACATCATCTCTGAAATCAAAACAGAGCAAAACAAACAAAACTAAAGTGAAATATTAATATATGTCATATTCAAAGCAGTACCTGAGAATTTAAATAAATGGACAAACTCAAATAGATAAATCTCAAATGTAAATTTGAAAAGAGAGTTAAAAAATAATATAAAATTCCATTAAAACAAGACTGCTGTTTCTTAAAGGTACTTATTTTATGGATCCCTAGTGTGAAATAATTCATTAAAGCATGTAGTAGAGAATATGTCTTGAAATATTTTTATTTCAATATTCAGGGCAATGAACTTCATTTAAGTGAAACCAGGGAACTTGGCTATTAAAAAGATGTAAAGCACCACATGATGTTTACAATACAGTTTTCATTAACCTCCAATTCAATTATTGCAATAGAGATGAATTGGTACTGCAAATGTGACTGTGTATTTCCTGACTTATCCATAATCGTCCAAGAACATCATCTCATAGGAAAGTAATCCTGAATCATAACCAACAAAGCACCAAGTTCATTAGGCTTTGCTTTTTGTTTTCTTTGCTTTCCATATGTGACGTTCCATAATGTTTTTGTTATGATGAAGAGCTGCTGTGTCTCCTGAACCTGAGGCATCCTCACAGTTCTCAGATCTCAGGAAAAGCCCTCCCCTGTCTACCCACCCTTAGGAAAGGATGGTACAGAGAAGGAACCAGCCTAGCGAATTATTTTTTCTCAGATGCCTCTTTGAAGGAAAAGACAGTATTCAAGGAAAAAAGTCAGTGCCTGAAGATTCTATTTATTTCAAAGGGTCTTAGTCCCCCAGAATCCAGCACAACAGAAAATGGAGAGATGATGCCAGAATAGAGACCAAACTCAAGGTATTCAGCACTTTTGGCTGCAGCTATAAATTCCTGAGAGAGCCACAGGATTTCCCTAGTCAGAAGTTCATTCATTCATTTATTCATGTATTATTTCAGAAATATTTTTTGAGAAACAACTAAATACTAGGCATTTATTTTAGATGCTGGAGATAAAAGAATGAAGATGATATAGTGGTTGCCTTTAAAGAGTAAGCAGCTTAACAAGGGGTATAAACAAGTCAAGAGTCAATTACAATCCAAAGAGGGTTAAGGGAGAAGACAAAACATAGTTCTAGTGAAAAAGGACAGATTATTAGAGAATTACCTGAAAAAAAGTTGCTGCAGTGATAACACCAAGTCATGTATTTTAACATCAGAATAGATTCAGAAATGATTTAGACAAACTCTCATTGTTTTTCCAGATGAAGAAATTCATATGGCTCACACGTCTCTGTCTCTTGCCCCATAAAAACATCTTTACACATTTTATTCCCTCTGCCTAAAACAGTCTTAAATTCCATTTCTTCTCTACTTTCCCACTTAGAGGACTCAACATTTCTTGTCTAGAATATATAAAAACCTCCCTGTCATTGCCCTGCCTATGTTCTCCCCTTGTTCCAGCCAGTTCTCTGAAACACAGACATCTATATTCTGAAAATACATGATTTTCCTACTTTAAAACGCTTCTAGAATCTTAACTAGCCCAAAAATAAAACTAAAACTAGGAGCCTTAGACATAATGCTCTTACTTCAGCTAAATATATTCAATATCCTTCTATCCACTCATTTACTCATCTGTCCATCCATCCATCTATGTATGTGTGTGGGTTCTCTGCTTGGCACCAACAACAGAGATCATATCAAGTTTCCATCCTTGAGGTGTACTTGGCTCAATGACCTCAAAATATTTTTTCAGCTTCATTTCTCACCGCTCTCCCCAACTCCCACTGACATGGTGGACATACAGATATCTACATCCTATTGTCCTGCCATACTAACGTTCTCATCTGTCCCCAAACACTCCTTCATGATTCTTCATCTATTTATATGTGGTTTCATCTCTTGGGATATATCCATGTTTACCATCTAGGGAATATCATAAAACTCTAGATTATATGGAAGCTCTGCAAATCCAGTTCATCTATGGCCTCTGTATGAGCTGGATATTGCTGTTTTTAGGACTACTCTACAGATTCAAACACTTAGACGCCGAGTGTGAAGACTGGTCTGAGTTTGCACAGCTACTAGAAAGAGAGCTAGAATGTGGGCACAGGTGCTCTGATTTCAAATACGGTGCCCCCATCCTGTGCAACCTTTTTCAACGCAACAGTCATACCCTTGAATCCAAGTCATTAATCTGACGTACCAAAGAATTTCTCTATTTGCCATGTCTCAGGGGTGGTTCTAATGATTGTCACCTCTAGATGCTTCCTGTCTTTAGGGAAATGAAGTTTTACTGGGATAAACAGTGGGTTCACACCCAAGGACTTTTATTTCTGCTCTTCTGTTCTCTGACAGCAACTCTTCACAACAGCATGAGCATGTTTCTATTCTGCATCCATTTCTCTACCCATAAAATGCACGTGGAGCTAATTACATCATAATTCACCTAGACTGAGTCATGTGAAGTTCTACATACATTTCTTCCCTCCGTCCCTTCCTCAAACTATTACCTCTACCCAAAACACTCTGTCTCACATAGTACCTTCCTTCTCCCCGATAATGCTTCCTCCTCCTTCCCATCAGAATCTAGCATGAGATTTAGCACAAAGGATAGGATCAGTGAAAAAATGTCAAATGAATGACTTTATATCATTAAAAGTTTTCATGTGGAGTTTCAACTTTATTCTGTGGGAAATTAAAGTGTACCTTCTGACTTGGTTTTCCAATATCCCGTCTGGTAACAAGAAAAGATGTGAAAAGAGTCCCTTATAAAAATAAACAGGGATGAAAAGGATAGAGGTCTTATCTGTGTAACCTATTTTTAATAGAAAACCCTAAATTCTAAGCAAGAATATACTTTCGAGATGAATCTTTGAACCTAGCATTTTTTAAGTCCAATTTTATTATAACCACATTCTTCAGTTTAATGGCAGGTTTTGAATTTGTTATTCAATTTATCTTGTAAAAAACATCAGGAAAATTTCACATATCTATAAATAGAATTCTCTGAGGAGAAAGGGGCTTTCAGAAAGATATGACTGTATTTTACAAGCCAGCACAAACTGCTTAAGGGAAATTCATTAAAATTTATTTCTAACTTCTCTAAGAGCTCTTGCTTTGAAAGCAATTAATTTTACCTCAGAAATCCTTCGGTTGTCTTGGGTTTTTTTCCCTAATTTCACTTAACATTTCCATCCTGAGTAGGAGCTGTCTAGGGCAATGCTATATGTGACTGTTTTCTGGGATGACAGTGATATTCTGTACCTACAATGTCTAATTAGTTGCGGCTTTTAAGTCCTTGAACTATGGCTATAGTAACCAAAAAACTGTATGTTTAAATTACTCAATTTGAAAAAAAATAAATTTATATATAAATAACCATATGTGACTCTTGGCTATCATACTCAACAGCAAAGATCTAGCATTTGCTCTTTCCCCAAACTTCTAAACTATAGTCAGATATCATTTTTGGGTATCATTTTCCAAACTGATAAATAAACAGGAGCTTTCCAAATGGGAAGTACTGTGTATTATACTGTAGATGCATACTCTAGAAGGAATCTATTTACTTTATTTTTACCTCTATCTCCTTTCAAAAACAATCACAGGTAACTTTGCGTATATACGTAATGTATATCCTTCTACAATATAAATTTATATAACCAACTTGCCACCAAATTACTCATTAATCCAGGAAAAACCCTATGTATTGTATAATTACTTCTCAACCATCTAGCAGAACATTAAATTTAAAATATGTATATATCAGGGCACCTGGGTGACTCAGTTGGTTAAGCATCTGCCTTTGGCTCAGGTCATGATGCCAAGGTCCTAGAATCAAGCCCCACACTGGGCTCCCTGCTCATCAGGAAACCTGCTTCTCCCTCTGTCTCTGCAGCTCCCCCTGCTTGTGCTCTCTCTCACACAAATAAATAAAATCTTTAAAAAAATAAAAAATATAGGGGCACCTGGGTGGCTCAGTGGGATAAGCCTCTGCCTATGGCTCAGGTCATGATCGCAGGATCCTGGGATCGAGCCTCACATCAGGCTCTCTGCTTGGCAGGGAGTCTGCTTCCCCCTCTCTCTCTCTGCCTGCCTCTCTACCTACTCTTGATCTCTCTGTCAAATAAATAAATTTTAAAAATATATAAAATAAAAAATATGCATATATCAAGTTTGCTACTATAAAAAAAGTTATGGCTTAAAGATTCATGATACCATAGCAGCCTATAACTAGGAAATTGATCCAGGCAGAAGAAACATGAAGGATGAGACACGCTTACATTAATGAAAGTGGGGTGGAGGGTGTAAAGGAAGCATTCCAGGCAGAGGATCGAGCATGTGGTAATGTCCTGGGGCAGGCAGGATCATAACTATAAGGAAATGAAGCTCACAGTAGCTGCTAGGACCCAGACAATGCTGAACCTTGTGGGCCATTTTAAGGAGCCTTCTTTCCTTATCAATGACAGTACCAGAAGCCATCAAGAAGATTCTTACCACTGAAAAGATCACTTTGACTTCATTGTACTGGAGTTCAGTGTCAGAGCTTGTTTGTAGGTCAGCTAGTTAGGACGTTATTTTCAGAAGTACAAGAAAAGTGTGCTAAAGTACCTTGAACTAGATAGAGTGTTAGCAATGGGCACAAAGAAAAGTAGATGGATCTGGGAACGCCCCAAAGATGGAGACAGTAAGTACAGTGAAGCAAAGATAAGCATCAAGGTGACATCTAAGCGGCTGACAAACTGGCTCAATGGTGGAATTATTTACTGAAAAATGATCATAATTTTGTTTTTAGTGCACTGCTGGACAGGGATAGAAATGATGAGTAAATTGGTGATGTTCCACCATGAGATTTCTACAAGATGGATAAACGCATCAGCTTTGCACTCTGAAGCGAGAAGGGAACAAGAGATAATAAAGTGTGAATCAGCTGTGTATTGCTAGAAATTAAGGAATGGACAAAACTGCATGTAGGATAGGAAGTGCGACTGTCTCCAGCCAGGTGAAAATCTACGCAATGGACAAAATTAGAAGAGGAGTCTGGAGAACATCTAAAGAAGTCATTAAAAGTTAGGGGAGGGGGAAGACCAGGAGGCCATTGCATCACAAAAGCCAGTGGAGAAAACTGTATACATTTCCTAACTTATAAATAAGATGTGAGATGGTTTAAAGGTGCATTTTTTAAGAAACAGGATTAAGTGCAAATAAAAGTAAACTGAGCTGGAATAACACATGGGTGAGAAAATAACGTAACTCTGGGAGGAGGTCATTTTTCATTTTATGGAGTTGTTTATGGAGCTATTCACTTGCTAAATATAGACAACAAATTCGGTTTTGAGTTCCTTCGTCTCCTATAGCATTCTCTCATGTGTAAAATAGGGACAAAATAGTACTTCCCTCTAGAGTTACTGTAAGACAATGTCCCTCAAGCCTGCACGTGCTCAAGCGCAGATCCGGGGTAATCACAGCTTTTCTACAGAGCAACACGAGAGCACCAGTCATGGTGCTGGAAGATACCGTATCTCAGACCTCATCATAAAATATTTTGGGTGTTCTCTTTCACCAAGGAAAGAAAATCTCTTGGGCTTCTCTCTGCATTTCCAGTGCCCAATACATCAGCAGACTTAGTGACACTGGTTCATTAAAATACCCTCAAGTATTCCTTTGGATTTGCTTCCCTATAATTTCAAATATCTGTTCAGAACTTACAAAAAGGGACTGGCAATGATGCATGAGCTAACGACTTATTTTGGAGATAGGCGTGAAAGTTTATTCACAAATGAGTGTGCTTTTTGCAGTTACAACCAGTTGATGATAATGAAGCCTAGTCTATTAGAGGAATATTTCATGTTCACTAAACTGTTCTCTCTTAGAGGCTGGGTACAGGGAAGGTGAAGTCTTTTTGATGAGGGAGCAGAAGGCTGGCTGAGGACAGAGCAAAAGCTGGCACCTTGCACCCCCTCTTCACCCCCTCCCTCCGTAATATGTGTAGCATTCCTCAGGCACCCCTGACTGCCATAAACGATAAATAGTTAACTTGCAGAGATCACAATCCTGCAGGACAGGAATCTTCCTTGCTCTACAGATGTCCTAGAGATCTACAAACAGGGAGGTTACCTTATCAATAGCACAAATTTGCAGAGGCAAATAACTCTCAGTTCCCAAAGCCCTAATGTCTCCCTCCCCACCATAAACAAAACTGGAGGAGGCTGAGGTAGAAGGGAATGTAAATGATAGCAGGATCATAACACTCCACCAAGAATCTCCCAACTATCTTGATGTTAATGGCTGACCTAAAGATGACATTGATCAAGCCACAAGGGCAAGCCCCCCCCCCACCCCGCATCTTGTAGGCCCTCTTTAACATATGAAAACTCTGCTGAAACCTCCCTTCCCTTCACACACCCCCCCCAACAGCAAGGTATATAACCTGCCATCCCTCAAAACCTGGGGCAGCTGCAGCTCTTCCTGCCCATGGGTCCTGTCCATGTGCTTTAATAAACCACCATTTTGCACCAAAGATGTCTCAAGAATTCTTTCTTGGTCATCGGCTCCGGACCTCAGCCCACCGAACCTAGGTTCTAGAACTTCATCATTTTTACCAGTGCAAAATCCTGAAATTTTCCCAAAGTCATTTTCTGAAGAAAGCGAATTACATAATTAACCCGACTAACATGGAAATGTGTGTGGTTTTTTTTTTTTTTTAATATTTTATTTATTTGACAGAGACACACAAAGAGAGAGGGAACATAAGCAGGGGGATGAGAGAGGGAGAAGCAGGCTTCCCACTGAGCAGGGAGCCCCATGGGGCTCGATCCCAGGACCCTGGGACCATGACCTGAGCCAAAGGCAGACGCTTAATGACTGAGCCACATAGGAGGCCCTGAAAGTGTGTTTTTAATTCATGTCCCAAGCTGATGTCTGTTTAAGACCAACTTCTCCAGATAATCAGGACTGAAATATCCAGATAGCTTCACGTCCCCTACTGGATACTCTCTAGACTCAATACCTCTTCTTCTTCCATGTCTTCCTCCCAGTAAAAAAGTGGCAGCTTAATAAGAAGAAAGCTATAGTCATCAACCAAAGCACTTAACAAGTTAGCAATCTGTTCCGAAAGGTTTTGAGTTCCTTCACAAAAACAAACCCACTGGGCCAACCTAGGCTACAATCAGCTGATCAATGAATACTGACTGAATATTTAGCACAATACTGAGCAGAAAAATAACCTGAAACTTTAAAGTAAAAATTATCATATGGTTTCACTTATTTGTGGAGCATAACAAATAGCATGGAGGACAAGGGGCGTTAGAGAGGAGAAGGGAATTTGGGTAAATTGGAAGGGGAGGTGAACCATGAGAGACTACGGACTCTGAAAAACAATCTGAGGGGTTTGAAGTGGCGGAGGGGTGGGAGGTTGGGGTACCAGGTGGTGGGTATTATAGAGGGCACGGCTTGCATGGAGCACTGGGTGTGGTGAAAAAATAATGAATAATGTTTTTCTGAAAATAAATAAATTGAAAAAAAGAAAAAAAAATGCCTATTAATGTCATCCTTTATTATTTACACTACTTATAAGTACTTTGCAACTGTGATGACATTTAATTTTAAACATCTAAAAATTAGATACTGAAGTGTAAAGTCACTGAGTAACTTGCTCAGGGTTACACCTTAGTGGTTGAATGAGGACACACTCCAAGAATTCTGACTCTTGGGACCTCACCTGTAGCCAAACACCTCCTCAGGGCCTGAGTACCCAAGCACATTTTATCCTCAAAAGTCATGCTGCATCTCTAACTGTATGGTGTAGAGTTGTAAGTCAGAAAAGTTTCACAGTACTTTGGATATGCTCTGAAAAACTATTATTTCATCTGTCCCTTCTGAGATCTACAATACAGAGTAGTCTCTGAATCATAACAGATGGGTTTGTTTTGCTTGCTTTTTTCAGGTTGCAAATCTTCAAAGGAAGAAAAAAAATTTCCTTTATATTTGGCTCTGAACTTGAATTCAAATTACTGTAATAATGACAAATATCAATCACCACCTGTGGCCTCAACTAGAACTGTATATAGGAATTGTCTAGCACTGTTGAAAACAAGGCACTCTTTCATCTATTTTAAATTCAATAGTGTGTGTCTTTGGGGTGCACATAATAAATGCTATTTGGGTTATAAAGATTGCAAACATCAATCATAATTTGATTTTTTCTATTGGACATCGCATATGGGTACCAAAGCATGAATTCACCTGTTTTAAGGTTGTTAATGGCACTGAAAATTACTCATGACATGATAAATGCTACTTGAAATGTAACATATTTTTACATTACATTAAATGTAAGCAGAGTATATAATCCTTGCTGTATTTTGCCCAGCCCTTGAACCATCATATAATGTTTTATAAATACAATAGCTAGCAGGGTTGGTATGTTATGTACAACTTGTATATTGTCAGAAAAATAGTCTTTAGGGGCATCTGGGTGGTTCAGTTGTTAAACATCTGCCTTTGGCTCAGGAGCCCCATACCAGGCTCCCTGTTCAGTGGGGAGTCGACTTCTCCCTCTTCTCTCTGCCCTTCCTCACCCTCCACTTGTGCTTTCTCTCTCTCTCAAATAAATAAAATCTTTTAATAAAGAAAAGAAAAATACTCTTTAAAAGCCCAGTTTATTCATTTTTTTAAATGTGAATCATTTGTACTAGCAGGTGAGGCTAGGGAGTATGTAGTATGGCAAGAAAGTCTATGTGTTTTATTTCTAGAAAAATTTGGAAAGTATAGGTAAGTCATTAAAAGAAAGCAGTTACAACAAATCTACACCTAAAAATATCGACTGTTAGCACATTAGTGTATAATCTTTATTATGGAATACTCTTTATCTGTGATTATCCATCATCGGAAACTAAAGTTACCCATATCCTAATGAGACACGATGAACAAAACTGGAAAATTCTTTAGCATTAGCAGATATTTAAAACTATACATAACCCAGACCTGAGGACAGTGGAAGCACTGCTGTCCTTTTAGAACTTTAGAAGTAACACAGGCTTTATTATCTACATAAATAATCCCTGAAGTATATATAGAATCCCACAGGGATTCTGATTTTTTGAGGATAATTCTCTTGAGAAATACGGGATCCAAACCTGAGATCAAACAAGATCTTTGTAAAAAACTACTTTGTAAGGTAAGCACCTACTACCTTTCAATGGCACTTTTTCTAAGAGAATTTAGTTTTTCAATAAAAATGTTTTAAACCATCAGTTCTTTTTCTGAAACCAGAGATTCATTTCAGAGGGATTCATGAAACAACTATAACAGAACAGCACTGGGTTCTGTCTTGCTAAAGCAAATACTCCCCTATAACTATGAATACTACCTTGTTCCAACAATGATAGTCATTTATCTATTATTTTTGTGGTAACTTACTGATACTAGAATTGAGTTTTCCAAAAAGAGGTAGCTTTAAGGAGAGCTCAGTGTACTATAGTCACCCACCTCGGTGACTGGCAAAAGAAGAAATACTTCAGTATGCCCCCAAATAATGCTGACTGATAAAACCAATTAATAAAAACTCTGGCAGGAACACCTGGGTCACTCAGTCAGTTGAATGGCAGACTCCTGTTTTCCACTCAGGTCATGATCTCAGGTCCTGGGATTGAGCCCTGAGTCTGGCTCCACTCTCAGCAAGGAGTCTGTTTGGGATTCTCTGTCTCCCTCTGTCCCTCCCCATCTTGGTGCTTGCTCTCTCTCTCTCTCTCTCAAATAAATAAATAAATCTTGAAAGAAAGAAAGGGAGGGAGGGAGGGAGGGAGGGAGGGAGGGAGGGAGGGAGGGAACCACTGGTAAACTCTGGCACATTCTTAGACTAGGTTTTTGTGTCAGTTTCCATTTTCCTTAATCTCGTTCTGCAAGATCTTTCTTTCACATTTGGTCCCGCCATCAAAATGCCACAAATCTATTTACTAATCTACTGCCTCAAATATGACCCTGATTACACAAAAATGGCTGGTATGTTTCATGACTGCCATGTTGGGATTTCCTCTTCCCTTGCCAATGTAGCTATTTGGACAGAAGGGTGGATCTGCAATAGTGTTTATCCAAAGTACTGAATGCATGCTACTGATGATAAATGATCCTGAGTACTACAAAAAGCAAAACTTTCACTTTATTTAAGCAATTGCTGAGTTACATTTTTTATGTGATAGCTATGATATGACATCAATAATATGTATCTGTATGCAAGTGTGTTAATATATGTATTATATACACATATCCCACACATATATACACACACACATCTATACCATGTATATAAATATATGGCTAAATATATATATTTACATTGATTAAAATTCACTTATTAAATAAAAAGTAAGATAATTCAAGTTAAATAAAAGTGCAATTTCTCAATTATAGCAAAGAATTCTAATGATAGCAGCTAACACCTAAAGTTCATAAAGAGGGGCACAATGGTGGCTCAGTCAGTTAAGCATCCCTCTCTTGATTTTGGCTCAGGTCATGCCTCAGGGTTGTAAGATCACACCCCACGTGGGGCTCCATGCTGAGGGTGGAGACTGCTTGGGATTTTCTGTCTCCCCTTCCCTACTTTCCCCTCTAGCAGGGGAAAAAACAAAAACAAAACAAACAAAAAAACCCCACCAGAAACCATATTATACTACGTTTAGCCTACTCGTCTTACAGTGTACAGTAACAGTATCTGTAAGTAATATGTTGTTTGACTAATAATCTCTGAAGAGAATATAAATGGTACAAAAGAATAGGGTACTTTGATCCTTGTTTCAAGAATATTTATTTAATCCTCATATATTTAATGTTATTCTATTGTTTATATTTTTATCCTCTGTTTTGTCTTTTTTTTTTAAGTTAACAGTTTTATAAATTATGTGGCATAATACAAAGGCAATCATTTTGCTATGAGATAAGGACAGAATAGATTTGTGAAATCTTGAGACACTTTCATATACAGGTTAATGCTAAACTCTCTATTAACACTTTAATTTCAAATTGTTGAATTTATCATTCTATACTTTCCTGGGTTCTTTCATTCTGAAAGGATGCCAGGTGATTATTGGGTTTTTAGGGTTTCTGTTTTTGTTTTTCTGCCCAGTGACTTTTGTGACCGGGGCAATGGTTAACTCAATTCAATGGACTTTATTTCCTCATCAAAATGTTCATATAGCTGTAGTGCTTCAGTGAAGTATAAAGCAGCAATGAATCTGTCCAAGCATGAAAGAAAAAAATAGTAAGTTCTCACAACTAAATAATATAAACAAGGTCAAGGTCAAGGTAGTAATATTCGGACTTCTTTTTTCCTTTGAAAGAATAAAAATAAAAACAGGGAAAACTCAGTTAAAATTAATTTGATACACTGAAAACTTATATTGCACAAAAATTTTTATACTAATTTTATGACAAAGACATTTTTATTTCAGAAAATAAATACCTATTAAGCAACTATAAAACAAATTGATGTAGTGTACTGAAAAGAGCCTGGCTCATAGCCTGAAGGAGACTAGGTCAAAATTTCAAATTTACCAGCTAAATATCAAATTCTGTAACTCCTGATCACTGGCTCTGTATTTACAATAACAAAGTAACAATAATGACATTGAACATCAAATTCTACAACTCCCGATCATTGGTCCCTTTTTCATAATAACAAAATAATAATGATCTCATAAGGTTAGAAAGGATTTCTATATCTATATATTGGCAGGCTGTAAGCATTTGAAAGCATAACAAAAAATATCCACCAATATTACCCCCTCACAAAACAAAGAGGGGAGGTAAAGGATAAATAGGAACTAAGTAACTGAGTAGAATATTCTTTTTTTGGTTAAAAATTGAATTGAGAATAAGTGGCCAATAAAGAGAAATAAAAGGCATCCAGATCTGAAGGGAAAACAGAAAACTAACTCTGTAACATTTATAACATTTATATGGAAAATCCTAAGGACTCACTATAGAACCAAAATTAATAAACTCAGCAATGTCACAGAATAGAAGATCAATATAAAAGTCAACTGGATTTCTACATATTATCAATGAGCAATCTAAATATAAAATTAAGAAACCAATTTTCATTTCAAATGGCATAAAAAAGAATAAAATACTCAGGAATAATTTTAACCTAGTCAAGTGCAGGATTTGTACTTAAGCAATCTTGTTGACATATTTTAAAGATGATCCAAATAAATTAAAAGTCATCCCATGTTCATGGGTCAGAATACTTAATATTATAAAATGGCAAAATTCCCTGAATTGATCTACAGAATCAACACAATCCCTGTCAAAAATCATAGGTACTTTTTTTGAAGAAGTTGACAAACTGATTCTAAAATTCATATAAAAATGAAAGTAACTAGCATAGCTACAACAATGGAGAAAGAAGAAAATTTGAGAACTTAAAATTCCTGATATCAAAACTTACTACAAAGCAATAAGAAGACAGGAGATGGGCATAAAGAAATGGAAATGAATTCAGAGTCAGAAACAAACCCTTACATTTATGGTCAACTGAATTGTAGCAAATCTGCCAAGAAAATTCACTGGAGGAAAAAAAAACCGGCCTTTCAATAAATGGTACCAAAATGATTAGATATGCCCATGCAAAACCATGAAGCCCTACCTCACACCATACTCAAAAAAGAACACAAAAAGAATCATATATTGAAATGTAAGATCTAACACTAAGAAACTCTTAGAAGAAACCTTGGATTAGGCAATCGTTTCCAAGACAGAAGACCAAAAGTATAAATACTAAAAGAAAAAATGAATTAGTCTACAACAAAATTTTAAATTTTCACACTTCAAGAGAAATCATTAAGAAAGTCATAAGAAAATCCACAAAGCAGACCTATTTGCGAAACACGTATTTCACAAGGCACTTGTAATCTATAAATACAAAGAACACTAACAACTCAAAAATTAAATATATATATATATAAATATATATATATATATATATATATATATAAATATATAATTCCAAAATGGGCAAGAGCCCACTATTTTTTGAAGAGATCTGAAGAGAGTGTTCACCAGAGACAATACTGGAATAGCTAATAAACACATGAAAAGATAACACATCAGCATTCATTAGGGAAATGATAATCAAAACCACCATGAAATCTACATCCACAAAGAACTACAACCAATTTACATCCACTAGAATGGCTATAAATAAAAGTAGAGATGATAACAAGTGCTGATTAGGGAGGAGAGAAGGTAAAAACTTTGCATACCACTGGAGAGACTGTAAAGTGATGCATTCATATTGGAAAAGCATAGCAGTTTCCAAATATTAAAAATAACTACCATATGACCTGGTAATTTCAACCCTTCATACGTGAAATTAAAATATTTCACCACACAATGATTTGGACACAAACGTTCACAGCAGCATTCTTTATAATACTCAAGTAGTAGAAACAAACTTCTGAACTAATGGCCACATTTACTTTTTCATCTGGGTGAAGAATTGTTTACTTCTTTGTTAGTTTGTTTATTCTAAGGGGTCATGTTGTATTTGTGCAATTTTATCTTTTGTTTTTGTTCTTATTGCTTTGTTTTTGGAACTGCAACATTTTAAGGCTTGGGAGATAAATTCAAATCAATCAAATGTATCATGTATCTGATTTCTTTCATTGTATTTATATCATCTTGTTTCTGAAATTATTTTTATTTTTATAGTATTTATATTCTGGTCTGTAACTGTAATCTCTTATTATTTTAAATCTATAATTAAGTGGACTTAATGCTTACCACAATTCTTATAACAAAACAAAACAAAAAAGGGAAAAGAAAACCACACTCCTTAATCGTAATTTTGATTTATCTCCTGTTTGGATTTATACTAGTGAGTTGTTTTTTTCCACAGAACAATCTAAGTAAGACATCAATTGCTGCAGAGGAGAACACTTCAACATGTGGTTTCAGAAGAATGAACAATTAAAATTGATCCTAAAAGAAAATAAAATATCAATATTCCAGTGACCATGGCACAATACACAATTCTTTTTCAAAGAATTACCTCCCAAAAGCATCTGATCCCTAATTCAAACTTTCAAGAAATAGAAAGTCTCTCTTAAATTGGAAGGGGAGGTGAACCATGAGAGACTATGGACTCTGAAAAACTATCTGAGGGGTTTGAAGTGGTGGGGGGGGTGGCTGGGGGAACCAGGTGGTGGGTATTAAGGAGGGCACAGCTTGCATGGAGCACTGGGTGTGGTGAAAAAATAATACTATTTTTCTGAAAATAAATAAATTGGAAAAAAAAAAGAAACTAGAAACTATTGTAGAGCACAAAAAGTGTGATTTTTTTTTTTTTAAAGATTTTGTCAGAAAGAGTGCAGGCAAGCAAGGAGAGCAGAAGGGGCAGAGGGAGAAGCAGGTTCCCACTGAAGAAGAAGCCCAATGTGGGACTAGAACCTGGGACCCTGGGATCATGACCCGAGCCAAAGGCAGACCCTTAACTGACTGAGCCACCCAGGTGTCCCTTAGAGGGATGTTTTTAAACAGAGCAGAATTTATACAAGTATCAACAATGGCAGAAGTACCTATTAAATAAGCCCCCAAAGATCTCTGGGTATATCAGAATTTGACAAAGTTTAGAATCTTCTGACTAAACATTACCATTTCTGCCAGAATTCAACAGCTATGGCTTGGTTGGCTGCTTCTGTACATTCTCCTATTTTCCTAAGCTAAAACTGCAGTGAAGGTTAATGCTAGAGGTATTTGCTTAGACTTGCTCTAAATTAGCTTGTTTCTCCTCTATTTAAGGGCATAATTGATCTAAAGTTACTCATTATTTAGCTGGTCTCTGATAAACACTGATTTGCCTTTAATTTACATCTAATCTATGTAAAAATATCTTAAATTTTAGAGGGTTTTTCCTTCATTGCTTTGGTTTTGATTATGACAAATGGTTAAGGAATTTTTGAGTAGCTATTTCAGGTGTTCTCTCCTCAGTGATAAATAAACTTGAATATCATAAAGCTATAACTTCTCTAATCCTCAATTATATTTAGTTTTTAAACTTGTTTCTAGAATTGAAATTAATATTTTATTTAATATCACAAATGATTAGTCTCTATTAAATAGAAAATTATTATTACATTGCTAGAAAACCACAAAAATTAAGTAAAATTTAGAAAAATACATTTAAACAAAAGACTATTTTTCAAAACAAAATATGTTAAATATATATTTTAGAAAATACATGAATTCTATGCCACAGGGTTATTAGAAGTGAATTCTATTCCTAGTTGCTATACTAACTAGTTATGGGAAATTATTACGTGGACTCAACTCTCTTTTTAGTATGATCGTCATACGATTTTCCCTATTCTTCATTGACATAGCACACAGTATGCTTTCATAATGATGTGTAGTCATCATATTTCTAAAGTAAATTATTTCTTCATGACACATAAATGAAAGTTGGTATGCTTCAAAAATTCTGCTTGCAAACTTCAGCAGTTGGATATCGAAAAAAAAAAAATTATGCTTATCATTGAGGTTTCTCTCCTCTACCTTACTTCCAACTCTTTGCTCTTCTGTCTTGTATACCTGAAAATTCTACAAAATTGGGTATTTTGAGCAGCAAAAGTCTTCACTCTTCAGAAACTTGAACTTCCGAAGGTTCAATTGCTTTTACCAGCTTATTCAATGTCTTTCCTAATTCTCATCACATCAACTACAGGAGGAATTTTATATTTTATCATGATCACCTGATTTTCTTCTAGAACACTTTAACTTCCAGATAAAAATCCCAATTCCTTATCCTCTCCCCACGAGGTTTCTCACAAATGAAGATGCACCCATACAAGGGTTATACCTTGATTACTGACTATGAATTTTTCAGACTCTGTATTAATTAGGAACTGGATACAGCTGTTTGTAACCGAGTCCTAATGACCAAAGCTGTTGTTGGGGTTTTTGTTTGTTTGTTTGTTTTTAATTAATGGTTTATTTTCTCAAGTAAAATAGTCCTGTCCTGGCAGGGCAGTTATATGAAATCGTTACAGAATCAAGCTTTTATAATCATTCTTCTCCAGCACCATCTTAAGCACACATCTTCCGCCCTTAAGGTCTTAGAGTAGCTGCTGATGTTCCAGCCATCGCATTCATTTTCCAGCAGAGTCAGGGGAACTTAACAAACTGTTCTCACATCCAAGTGACAGCCCTTTCAAGGGCTATTCTGGAAACCCCACCCAATGGTTTTCATTTGGATCTCATTAGTTACTCCTCATGGCAACTGAGGACGGGAAGTATCTTCCAGCTGACCACTGCTCCAAAGGAGATCCATTATTACATTTTTGCCAGGGGAGGGTTATGCCTAAATAGGCACCTATATTTCCAAATTATCAGATTAGATTTGTATAAATCTGATCTCCACATATGTAATAGTCAAGCTACTTTCTATTAATCTTATTTGGTGCGTTTTTCTTAGAATTAAAAAATACTACTGGGTGGCTCAGTAGTTGGGAGTCTGCCTTCTGCTCAGGTCACGATCTTGAGGTCCGGGATAAGGTCCTGCATCGGGCTCCCTGCTTCTCCCTCTCCTTCTTCCCCTGCCCTTGCTCACAGTCTCTCTCTCTCTCACCTCTCTTCCTTTCTCTCTCCTTCTCTCTCTCTCAAATAAATAAAATCTTTAAAAAAAAAAAGAATTAAAAAAAGTGTATTTGCTTTTATAACCTTTTATTCAAAGTTTGCCATTTTACTGTCACTTAGCTAGTAGTTACATAATCTCGTTATAAAGACAGCATAATATAGGAGTTTCCAGACCACCTACTATTCCCCACAGTCGTCTTCACATGAACACACGCACACGCACGCACACACACACACACACTGTGTGGATTAGTTCTTTATTATATGGGTGAATCTTACTCGTCAGTCTTGGTGGTGGTTAGGAAGATAAGAGAAAGAAAAAAAATATTTTAGAAAGACTAATATAAAACTGGTCTTTGAAAACGTTATTTTAAACATCTCTTCAGTTTAACTCTTAAATCTACGTGAAAATTATTTTATCTAGAATGTCCAGAGAAATTTGCAGTTTACAACAAGTCTTTCTTTGCTTCAAAAAAAAAAATGGGTCTTAGGAAAGGACACTTAAATCTACCTCAAACAGGATCAAAAGTTCATAGTAAATATTTTGTTTGGGATTTTACCTTGAAAACAAATCAAACTATATTAAACTATGACTTATCAATATTGAACAAAATTTCATTTTAACTGCAATTTTTTACTTAAAGGAAAGCAAAGAATATTTCACGTCTATTATTCTTCCTTACATTTTTATTTCTTTTTTTTTTTTTTAAGATTTTATTTATTTACTTGACAGATGGAGATCACAAGTAGGCAGAGAGGCAGGCAGAGAGGAGGGGGAAGCAGGCTCCCTGATAAGCAGAGAGCCTGATGCGGGGCTTGATTCCAGGACCCTAAGATTGTGGGGCTCGATCCCAGGACCCTGAGATCATGACCTGAGCTGAAGGCAGAAGCTTTACCCACGGAGTCACTCAGGTGCCCTTATATACATTTTCTAATAAGATTTTGCATGACAAGTAGCTTTCACCTAACATTTGACTTTCACAGCGTAGATATAAAGAGGAAGGCTTTGCAACATATATGTGAATATTTCATCAATCTTCTTAAAGGCTTCTTACATATATATTTAACACTTTTTAAGGTACAGAAAAAAATTAAGATATTTTACAAAGAGGCATGAACTACATCCCAGACTTAGCAAATATTAAAATTCTCCTCTATTTCCCTCAGATATATTTTATAATAAATAAAGCATAATAGACAAAATCTTTTTTGGTTTGTGTATACATTCAATATGTATAGATTCATAAAATATATAATATGTCAGTGTTCTTGTTACAGCTTTGTATAAATCTTTTGTTTGTATTTCTATAACTTACTTTTAAACTTAACATCATTTTTGAGATCTTTATTAATACATAAATTTAGTTTGCTTATTTCAACATATGTATGACATCCCATTACATGAATATTCCACAATTATTCATGTTTGCTGATGAAGAAATTAACATCTTTTACACAAAGATGTTTACATAGGTTTCTGTAAGATACACATTCAGATCTAGGATTGCTACTATATTGTCATAAAATCTTGACATTCTGACTTTGATTTTCACAAATTTCTCTCTAAGATGACTATACCAGTTTATAGCTCTGCCATCAGGGTAAGATCATTCCTATCTTCCCAAATACTCATCAGGCTTGATATTTTATCACCCTTTTAATGTTTGCAAATCTGATGGTTTGAAATGGTATCTCCTTAGTGTAATCTGCATAAACACTAATGTTTACTTCTATAAAATTTATCTAAAATTATGATATAACCTTCTGCTGTTGTACTTTTTGTCTTATTGATTTATAAAAGCCATTATTAATTTAGAATACAATTACTTGTCTGTGTATGTATTAATAATAATATGCTACACATTAACTGTCCTTCAAGTTTTTCGACCTCTATATTTAAATATACACAAACTATTTTAAGTACTCTGTATGTTAATCGTGAAACATTTAAAAGTATAATGACCACCTGTGAATTCACCACTAGAACACTTTTTTTTAAATGTACAAACCATACTCTGGTTTCTCTTCAGATCGCATAAATCTTTAGCCTTTCAAATGTACAAACCATGAGAGACTATGGACTACAGGAAACAAACTGAGGGTTCCAGAGGGAAGCGGGGTGGAATGATGGGTTAGCCCCAGTGATGGGTATTAAGGAGGGCACAGACTGCATGGACCAGAACACTCTCAATGCCTACATCCCTTTTCCCTATCCCATAGCCTGTCTTCTTCTCCAAAACTACTGTCTCTTTTTTGTGTGTAATATTCCCTTACTTTTTTAAATTTTTTTTAAAATTTTTTTTTTTTTAAGATTTTATTTGTTTATTTGACAGACAGAGATCACAAGTAGGCAGAGAGAGAGAGAGAGAGGGAAGCATGCTCCCTGCTGAGCAGAGAGCCCGACGTGGGACTCGATCCCAGGACCCTGAGATCATGACCTGAGCCGAAGGCAGCGGCTTAACCCACTGAGCCACCCAGGTGCCCCTCCCTTACTTTTTTAAAATGTTCTTTAATCACCCTTGTAGTAATGCTTAAATTTTATTTTTAAATTGTGTTTCTGTACTATTCCATTATTTCCATGTATTTTCCTGGGTATGCTGTTTTCATTGAACATTATATTTCTAAGATAGATCCATAGGGTGGAGAATTTGCTTGTGCTGCCTGTTACTTCTGATGGTTCTTAAAAGTAGTGTACCTTGTTTTGTTACTGTGTGTGGCTAATTTAAACTGCTTACTGTACATTTTTGTTGGAAACAATGTTTGCAGAAATAATTTAAGATCCAGGACAACAGCCTTATCTTCTGGAGTGTATTTCTTTCTGGCCTGCAGTTAGAGGGGCTGCTAATTCAGAGCCACATCACCCAGTATTAGATAGAAGTTTTCCTCAACAGCCAGGTGATGAGAAACCAAACTCCAAATTCTTCTGAAGTCTAGTGAACAGTTTATTATCATTTGGAAAGCATAAGACATTTGGGATTCTAGCTCAAAGTGAATGGTGGTCAGACAGTGATAAAGTGAGTCAGGTTCTCAGGATGTAAATTTTTTTTTAATTTTATTTTTTTAATTTATTTGACAGACAGAGATCACAAGTAGGCAGAGAGGCAGGTAGAGAGAGAGAGGAAGGAAAGCAGGCTCCCTGCTGAGCAGAGAGCCTGATGCAGGGCTCGATCCCAAGATGCTGGGATCATGACCTGAGCCGAAAGCAGAGGCTTAACCCACTGAGCCACCCAGGTGCCCCTCAGGATATAAAATTTAAAGCACTCACTCTTAGGGCGACAAATGTAGACAGCACCCTTAGAAGACTACAGGCTTCAGAAAGACTAACCCCTAAAAGATAGCAAAGTATAGTCTATAAATATGCAAATTTATTATTTTCAAGTGTATATTCTGTTTTCCTAGCATTTTTTATCCAGGAGTCAAGTTAAGTAGTTTTTAATGCTTTACTGTCATATCCCACGTTCTGAAGAAATCAGTCAATCCATTTGCAATCTCCTTATTTTCTTCCATTGATTTTATTTTCTTTCCCTTGATTCCTGAGAAAATACCATATTTTAAAAAATACCATAATCTTTTTCTCCCAGATGAAGAAATGCCTCTTTAATGTTGCCAAACTTCTGAAAGAATAAAGATGGTAGAATACTAAACTCCATGTAACATTAAATATAAATTGATCATCTATTACAGTTTCATATGGGCTATTTTTTTAAAATGTTTTATTTGAATATAGTTGCTACACAGGGTTACACTAGTTTTAGGTATACAACACAGTGATTGGACCAGTCTAGACATTTTGCCATGCTCACCACGATTTTAACTACCATGTGTCACCATACAATAATACTGAATAGTGTTGATTCTATTCCCTGTGCTGTGCTTTTTATCCCTGTGACTTACTCATTGTGTAACTGGAAGCATATATTTCCCACTCCCCTTCACCTATTTTTTGCCCACTCCCCACCCATCACACCTCTGGCAACCATCAGTTTGTTCTCTGTATTTCCTACTCTGTTTCTGGTTTTTGTTTATACATTTGTTTGTTTTTTCATTTCTACTTATGAATGAA
The DNA here is from genome assembly GCF_020171115.1 of Neogale vison. NCBI lineage: Eukaryota > Metazoa > Chordata > Mammalia > Carnivora > Mustelidae > Neogale > Neogale vison. The sequence goes on from NC_058091.1 coordinate 173,131,186, forward strand.
ACTATATGTTGTCTTTTTCAGTCTGACTCATTTCACTTAGCATAATATTCTCTATGTCTGCACATGTTGTTGCAAATGGCACAATGCCATCCTTTTATGGCTGCATAATATTCCATTGTGTGTGTATGTATGCATGTTGTGTCTGTGTATGTCTATGTCTGTGTGTATATCTCACATCTTCTTTATCTATTCGTCAATCCATAGACACTTAGGTGGCTTCCATACCTTGGCTATTGTAAATAATGCTGCAATAAACACTGGGATGCATATATAAATAACCACCAATAGTGGAATTATTGAATCATATGGTATTTCTACTTTCACTCTTTTGAAAATAGAGTATTTTCTATTACTCTATTATACTATTACAATATGGAATTTTCATAATGTTTTCCACAGGGCCATGCCAATTTACATTCCTACCAACAGTGCTTAAGTTTTCCTTTTTCTCCACATCCTCAACAATACTGGTTTATTTTAGCCATTCTGATGGAAGTGATACTTCATTGTGGTTTTGATTTGCTTTCATCTGACTATGAGGGATGTTGAATATTTTCATGTCCCATTGGCCACCTATATGTTTTCTTCGGAAAAATATCAACTTTTTCAGATAAATAGTTTTTGGTCTCAAAGATTTCCTTGTTGTTTTCTGTTCTCAGTTTCATTGATTCCTATTTTTATTATTTTCTTCCTTCAATGTGCTTTGAGTCTGATAAGTTCTTCTTTCCCTAGTTTTTTTAAGGTACGAGTGTATTATACTTACTTGAGATCAATTTTTTAAAGAAAACTCTAACTTATCCATTATTTATTTATTTTCTGTACTTTTATTATTGACTTGTCTTTTTCTACCAAATCTTCCCCTTTAAATGGTTTGAATATGACTGGGGAAGTGTTAGGACCCCATTTTTATTAGCTTGATATCCTCTTACTGCAACACATGAAATTAACTTTACAACAAGTTTGCATCAAACTTCGTATTTTTAGAACTGAAGTTATGTTCCCTTGATGGGCAGTCAGATATGCTAGTGATAAATGCAAATTTAAGACTGGGTAACTCAACAGGTTTGTCTTAAAAGATGCACTTAGGCTGATCATTCAATGTTCTCCTTTTCCACATGTATTCTATGTATTTTCTAGGAAAAATGGATTAAAACAAAACTAAACTCCATTAGTAACACACAAATGGACTAAGTGGAGCAGAATATGTTTATAAAATGCTGGTGCAGTGAAAATTCCCTTAACTGGTATTACTAGAAGGGGATCTAACATCTCAGGGTTAGATCAGACCATTTGGAAATACATGTAGAGGTTTGATCAGACCATTTGGAAAGAACTTTTAAGCTGTCATTATATGACTCTATGAAGGTATTTATAACTTACATAGGTTTTTTTTTTCTTTTATACTTACTTTCAATTGAGGGCAAGGTTTAAAAGTGTTCACCCTTAGCTAACTGATTTGCCTCTCTCTTGACCAGCCTCATCTCATGTATACAGGTGCAAATAGCTCATATTTTTCCTCCCATAAATTTTACACACACACACACACACACACACACACACAGCATAGTACGGTTTACTCAAGTCAGAGATAAATGCCAAATACCTAAGCAGAAAACATCCTTAAGACAAGTAATAAAAATTAAAAAGCAGTATAAACAGAGAGCAGCAAGAATTTTACTTAGCACACTATAGTAATTATCTCATTTAACCCTCATAAAAAGCTTGTGCATAGGTTCCATTTTATTGGTATTCCGTAAATGAGAAAATTATACTTAGATTAGTTAACTGGGCAAAACAACTAAGTAGACAGGGTTCCTTTATGCTGTAAACTGAAAAAGCTTTCTCATTTTTTTTTTACTTTTATAAAATTGCAAATCACCCTCTCATTTTCAGTTTTCCACTGGCAAATGAATGAAAAGAAACTTCTGTTTAAATCAGATCATTGAAAATACCACTGTGTAAATCTACTGCTTGCTCAGTATCAGATTCTGAGAATACGTATATCGAAGCTCTCCAGTGCCCTTGAGTTTTTGCATATAGGGGAATACTCACAGAATACGAAGTATCAGGAGAATTTAAACATGCTGACCTGAGTGACCAACTTCCTAATCTGCCTGTGTGTTGCTGATGTGAGGGAAGTTCATGAAAGACATGGAGAAGAGAAATAGAGCAAATGCAGGGAGGCTAAAACAGAGAAGAAAAAAGGTAGCTAATGGCAGTCTCCTCATCAAATTTTTATGCATTCCTTGCCTTTTCCTTTTTTTTTTTTTTTTTTTTTTTTTTAAAGCTCTGCACCTTTGGTAACTGTCGAGTATTATATTATCTCCATTCAAGTCACTTCATAAATTAAATCCCTCCCTCCCACCTCCCACCACACAGGAGGATTAGCGTTTTATCTAAGAGTGCTACTCCTGGAGAAAGACAACATAAAGGGGGAGAAGAGGACTGAGAAAAAGCCTCACAACATTAAGGCAGGTCCACCTTTTTATCTAATGTTTTACATTTTTCTTTTGATCGGACAGGCAGTGAATATTCCTAGCCAGCACCTCACAGCCTGTCAACACTCTAATACTTCATAATTTATAAAACAGCTTTCTTCCCCCAAAAGCTCAATATGCTTTACAGATATCTTATTGATGCTCACAATATTCCTTCAGGGAACTCAGGCTACAAGAATTATTATGTGTTTTCTAGGACGGGGGAAAGACTGAAACAACAAGGATCCATTATCACTAGTGAGTTACAGACAACTATGAACTTTAGATCTAATGCTGTTACCTCCCTGACAGTGCTGGCTATTAAAGGGAATGAAAATGGGTGAGTCCTGGAACTCAGGAGCTCGGGACCTCACAGGGAAGCAGGGAAGGTTGGAGCCTATCCCACCTCTAGACTAGGATGTGTAGTTGTCAATGCCAACTGAACATGGTGTCCAAAAAAAATCCTTGATTTTCTCCCTACAACCACTTCTTTTTTGGTTATTCTCATCTCAGTACAGGACTATGATCCCCCAGTTGGCCAGGCCACCAAACTGTCAGTCACCTCTTGTTGTTCCTTTTCTCTGCCTTCCCTCATTTGCAAGTTCAATCCAAGATTGACTCTCAACAAATTCATTTCTACCCTTCTCTTTGGTACCGGTAATTCGAGATTTATTGCCATCATCCACTCTAATAGTTGGGTCATCAGAGAAAACTGGAAAACTTCCCACATCTACTACTCCAGTGCCCTGGTGCTATTTTAGGATTAACAGCATCGTCAACCTTCTGATGACTGCAAAACCCTCCATTCTCCCTTTCTTTGTCTCCCTTTACCACAGTCCACTTTTAACAAAGCAGGAAGAGTCATAGTTGGAAAAATGCAATTGTAACTTCTATCCATTACACATGTAAGTGGTTAAAAGAAATTAATTCCACTAGTTTCATTAAAAAAGAAATCCCTTAATTCATAGTCCTATCATACTTCTCAGAGATAATCACTTTCAATTCATCTGTTATTTATCTCTGTGCATGTGTCGTATAAATATGTATATAACATGCTTCTTCTTTTCTCCCAAAAGGGATATATTTGGCTTTCTTCTAAAAAACACTGTACTGATGGATACAGAGCACATTTTGATAAACACTATAATGAACTTGATTTTATAAAGGTAGCTATCATCTTAGGAGGGTTGTGAGCTGAGGACAGAGACTGCTTAAGCATTGTTGTTTCTAAACCATTTACTGAAAATTATGTAATCTTTGACTGAACATTAACATGGCTACTTAGCACTATGTACTCAGCTTCCTCCTCTGTGCGTGGTCATGAGAGTCCTAAATGCGGGAAGCAAACTTTCTCACACCTTGGCTCTCCAATAAACATTTTTTCACAAAGTAGAACACAGAGTCTAGTTGTAGGCAAAGGCAATCATGATACTCACACTACTTCTTAATTTTTCATTTGAAGGAATTATTTCTATTTACCTCCATCTAAAGAAAATGACAATTTGGCTCTTACCATTTCCCTCCAGAAACCACACATTCAATTTCTATGCCTTCCTCCTTCTGACATATTTTTATCTAATTTTGGTTATGTATAGATATAGCATTTATATTTTTGTGACTGCATGAATGCTACTCAGAGCCACGCTATTGCATATTTAGTTATTCTTGACACTTATAATAAATTTAACCCTCACTCTTCCCCAGCTGTGACATTTTTCTTCAGTACATTTGCACAAATTACATACTTTCTCAATTGCATCTTTTTTTTCTTAAAGAGATTTCTATTGCTTCTTTCTTCTCACCTATTCTATCTAAACCAGCTGGCCTTTAAACCTCATTCACAGAGAGCATTCTGACATCCCCCCCTTCATTATTATCTGGAAGATTCTTGTTGCTACTCTTGTTGTTAGTATTTTTTTCTCTGTGTCACAGACCCCATGCTTCCTCTTCCTTGACTTACTCCTCATTTTCATGGAGGATATCCTCTGGTAACTTTCTGGGAAAGAAAGCAGGAGAGGTGAATTTTAACAATTTGCATACCTGAAAATCTACTTACTTATATTTATTCTTCAGTGGTACTTTAGAGTAAAATATTCTAGATTCTAGAATGGAAAGCACTTCACCCAGAATTTTTCAAGAATTGTTCTACTGTCTTCTAGTTTATATATCACTGCTAGGAAGTCTAAACCCATTGCAATCCTCATAATTTGCATGAAACTCTGCTTACTTCTGGAAAATGTATCTCCAGTGTTCAGAAACTTTACAGTAAATATGACTTGGTATGTATCATTTTCATCTGTTGTGTTGGTTACTTGGTAAATCCTTTAAGTCTGGCAATTCAGAACATTTAGTTGTGAGACACTGGGGTCTTTGAAAATTTCTATTCCTCCATTTTCTCTTTTTAGAATGACAATAATTTGAGAACGGATCCACTGAAACAGCCTTCTTTTTTTTTTTTTTTAAATTTTATTTATTTATTTGAGAGAGAGACAGTGAGAGAGAGCATGAGAGGCGAGAAGGTCAGAGGGAGAAACAGACTCCCCATGGAGCTGGGAGCCTGATGCGGGACTCGATCCCGGGACTCCGGGACGGTGACCTGAGCCGAAGACAGTTGCTTAACCAACTGAGCCACCCAGGCGCCCTGAAACAGCCTTCTAATTTCCTTGTCTTTTATCTCCCATTTTGTTTGCCTTTGACTTTTTTTGTGCTATTCCCCCCCAGGAGTTTTTCTCCATTAAGTTACCCAATCCTTTTCATTGGTGTTCTAGTCCAGTTTCATGTCTGAATGTTACAAGAGATCTGCTCTGCTTATTTTACGTGATCACATTTTGGGGTTATTATTATAGTGCCTTCTAATATTTAATTGAAATCAGATTTCCTAAGGTTTTTTTCCCCCTCTATTTGCAAAGTCTTGGTTTCCACCAACCCACCATCTTTAAATCTAAGCACTGCAGTGATCTTTTAGAGAACATAATAATGCTTTTTCCCTGTTAAAGCCTTCTAGTATCACGCTACCATACTTCAAATAAAGGCTAAATTTCATGCCATGGCTCAAAGGTTGAAAATAATTTGGCCCTTGACAATATCTGCAAATCTATCTCATTTCATTATCATACATGATAGAAACTCACATATCTGTCAAATAAATGATCACGGTAACTTTCAAATACAAATTTACATAACCTTGAATTTAAGGTTTTTTCTGTTTACCACAATGTTCCTCTGCTAGTGCAGACTTTCAAAACTGTTTTGCACTCCAAATCATCCTTCTTACCAATGCAAGATGATTTTCCTAATTGTGCACTCTTGCTCTAAAACCATTCTGAACCTTTGATGATAAACGAGAAAGAGGAAAGTTATCAGTCTAGTAGAAAAGGTTCTTGAGAATAGGACTTCAACCTATAAAAGTGATTACTGGTAGAAATAAGTAGAATAATCTCATATGCTTATTCAATCAGTGAATGAGACCAGATTATTGAGTTCTCTCTGCAAAAAGACTACGGACATTTTTTTTTATTATTAAAAAGGTCTTTTTCTAATGTTAGAATGCAGAGGGTGTGTTCACCCAAAAAATTTTAATTATTTTTTGAAGATTTATTTTATTCATTCGAGAGAGAGAGCATGAGCAGGGAGAGGAGAAGAAAAGTAAGAGGGAGAGGGAGAAGGAGACTCCCTGCTGAGCAGGGAGCTGGACATGAGTGCTCAATCCCAGGACCTTGGGATCATAACCTGACTCGAAGGCAGATGCTTAATCCACTGAATCACCCCAGTACCTTAATTTAATTTCTGTCAAATAAAATACTTGCTCAAAATAATATCAGAATCTCCTTGAACAGTGGGAAGGTGGGAGTAAGTCAAGGCTAGGGCGATGGCAGTGGAGGGAGGTTTAGAGCTGAGTTTGGAAATGGGAATGCAGAAGGAGACAACAAGGAAGATGGGCTGGAAGATACAAAGGCAGGTATAACCCAGAAATAAACACAACCCAGGATTAGTAACTACACTAGAGTCCTATTCTACTGTCAGGCAGGAAGGGTTGGGGGAACTAGAAATAAGAATGCAATTTGCTAATCCATTCTTTTCCACCACGTTAGATGGTTCTTGAATCCACAAAGACAGAATCTTCTTCCCCAGTGTCACAACCCTTATTTATACTATTTACTATTATCTCTCATAACAGCTGCTGAAATAAACTCCTAATTGATCTCTGCATAGCCACTCCTATGCAGCTCTATCCATTCCTTACACAGCACCAAGAATGCTCTAAAAAGCCAAATCTGATCACATCATTCTCCTGCCGAAATCCTGTAACCACCTTTAGCTGTTCATGGAATAAACCCAGAATCTTTAACCTGGATCAGGAAGCCTTTCATCTTCCACCCCCAAAATGAATCTATGATATTTTTTTATATTACTCTTCTCCCTGGTCTTCTCTAGTCTACAAATCCCTGTTGACTTTATAGAAATAGCTGGAGTGTCACCTTCAGAGAGAAATTTTCCCAGACCAAAAGATTACATGAAAGCCCTCATCATATTTTCCCAAAGTACCTTCCACTTCTTGCTAGCACAGAGCACTCTTGTAATTCCTTAATATCTTCTAATATATATTAAATAAGATGCTTAGCCTCATACCTAGTACATAATATATACTAAATAATTATTGTAATAACAACGAAGCTATTTCTTGAATGCTTAATATGTACCAGACGTTCAATGCTTTATCAACCTTAATTTACCTATCCTTGTTTCAGCATTGAGGAAACTGGAATACAGGGTAATTATAGGAAAGTTCCAAAGCTTATGAGGTAGTGAAGAACACTGATTCTGCAATCAGGTTACTGGGCTCACATCCCAGCTCTGGCACCTGTTGTGCAATCCTAGGCACGTGACAGGTAATAACAACACTTCAAGAATTTTCACAAGGATTAAATGAGGGAGAGAATAAAAGGAATCATTCATCCCGGAGTATATTCACTATGTCTGAGGGTAGTGGTTCAAATATTTCAGTGTACTACCTCTAATTTTATATCATTGAGGTTTTTGGTCCCCAGTAGCTTGAGTAGTACCTATTTGGGAATAAAATGCAAGTACTGTTTCAGATATACACGTTGTAGCCATTAGTTATAGTGCTGGGGCATGTGTATTACATAGTGAGTGTAACCATGAGCCATTGTGCAGGAAATCTGAGCTCTCCTAAAAGAATTGGGTATTTTGCAACATCTGGAGTCAATATACTAAACAAAGCAGTGCTCACCAGCGCTAAAGTGAGAAGCAATAGAATTTAGCATTCAAGCGTCCCCTGGGTGTGAGGTGTTTCCTTCCTCACATACCCCCCATTTTTCAGATAGAATAAAATTTAAATAAAATGTGTTAAGGAGCATGTCCACAAAACCATATTTCTGATTTCATTGTTTTAAAACCATTTCCCTTGGAGAAGAAAACTTCCACTTCTGTATCTTAATCTGGTAAGATGGAGAATGAAAATCAGTAAAGTAAGGGCTGTTTTGCCAGTATAAACAGTCCTGTGCATCTGTATGGGAGGCTCTGCCCTATTCCTAGTGATGAAAATGGAACGGCTGTGTTTGGTATGCTCTTCAGTATGCCTGGGGACTACCCTAGTTCAAAATACCTGATAAGCAGAAGACAGCCCTTCTCTGGCACCTAAAGAGAGTTTATTATCTGCTCCATTAGCGTCATGCCCACTCAAAGGAAAACTGCTTCTAAGGGCCTTTTAGAGCTGCTCTTCAATTTCTTCTTACCCTCAGTGCATTATGATTTTCCTATTTTGAGAAGGGTTCACTTGAGACTTACAACCTGCTTAGGTGAAACTGGGGATAGCTATACTGTATGTCCACAGCCAAGTCAAAAGTAGTTAGAGATTCCCATAGAACAGCATGAGTCTAGATTGTGTTCTACCTAACAATTAATTTATGGAACACGTAAGTGATTAATTCAGCATGAAGTCCAAGCAGTTCCATTTTCCTCCATTAATACTTCCAATCTCTCTTTCTTGCTAGGTCCAATGGCTGCTGAAATGTAAGAGATGCCTTGGTTCTGGGAAAAGGTACCTGAAACCAGGCTTAGAGCCTTTGGCATAGATCTTTAAAGCCTGAGCACTGGGAAAAATCAAGTATTATGAGATGTGTGCATGCCCAGGGGGCATTTGAGATTGGTCTTCTGTTATTAGATCTAAATGTATCCATAGCTTTCACTTCCAGCATACCAAAATGGTGCTAAAAGACTGATAGTAGACTATTCTTCTTCAGTCCATGAAGCTAAAAGAGAGTGCAAATATATCTACGAGTCATAAAAAGGGAGCTGAGACTTTGGATTTCATACTTGGACATCACACCACTCACCTATCTAGGACTAAGGAAAAAGTGTTATTAAAAAATCTAAGAAAAACAATTAAGAAAGGATTCTAACCATGTAACAAGTGATCCAAAACAGAAACTTCACCATGAATAAAAGTAGAGAACTCGGAGAATAATAGTAAGCAATAGCCCTTAATAGATATATGAGTGTATATTTATATACATTGTAAATATAATATATAATAGGCTCTATGTTGTATATATTTGTCTTTATAACTATATATATATATATCCACATATGGATGTATAATTATCCACCTACTTTTGAATATATAATGATATACTGTCTGAAGGTATATAACTGAAATATTAAATAAGGATACAAAATCTTTAAAGGTTACACTCAAAGGGATGTCCTTATTACTTTTAGATGTTACACATTTCTTCTCTCAGTTGATCATTAGGCCGTTAACTTTCTCTGTGGCACCGCTTTACTGAACAGTCTTTTTTTAATATATAATCACATCAACTTTTTTTTCTACAAATTACACAGCATTTTTAAACATCTCCTATTAAAATGCAAATGCTCAGGTAATTGTTCCACAGTATATAATTGTTTACTTGTATCCCACAATGAGAAATGACTTGCTGAGGATTTGAGGTCATGGGTAGTGGTGTGTGAGATCAAGACCCAGTGTGGAAACATCTTCCCCCCAGATTACATTCTATATTTATACCATTAAGTTTAATTTACGTACCCCTGTACTTAAGAATCATAAACTAGTGAGCTATTATAACAGATATGAAAATACATGACTCCTTATATATGTCAAAACAGAAAAACACAAGTTGAACCCGCCTGGTTTATGAGATGACCTCATAATGCCCTAAGGCAATTGTACATGAGAAAGGTCAACACATTTTGCTTACCAAGAAATGAGAGCTTATGGAAAGACACTGCATAACATGTACACATATGGGGTGGAAGGTACCATCATAGTGATGGTCATTGAGTGAGCTGCGTGTTCAGTTCAACATGACAGCTAAATGAGCTGGTGGAAGAAAGTCAGAAGCTTGGTGTTACTCAAAGGACAGGCAAGAAAAGCAAGAAAATACTGAGGGGTCACCTTTGCTATTTGTCCTTAAAGGGACTCTGACAGTAACCTAAACAGGGGTCCAAGAAATTTCACTTCTTATATTTTTTTAAAAGTGCGTTTACTCTCTAGCTGGAAGTCCCACTCCATCTAGAAGTGTAAAATACAGTATTTCTAATTTATGCTGAAGTTGAACCCTGCAGGGTAAACTCAGTCCATTCACCTTTCATTTCCTTTCCTCTTCATCTCCCCAGGGCAGCATCTCAGTGAGTGTGCTCGTGGAGGGGTGAGGCTGCAAGAAGAAATTCCCTCAGCCACTGAGGAAAGACCTCTGTTTTCCACAATCTCCTTCCAAGAGACTTCTTTCAGTGCCTTACTCTTCTGTTCCTTCCCCTCTCCCTGCCCTCTCCTAAATTCAGAGGCTCTTCAACTCTCCTCAGAGGGAGAGTGGTTCTGCTTGGATGCACAACCTTCCAATCTTGCTGTGTTACACATGAACCACAGCTTTGGAATTAAAAGCCAAAATGTGATACCTCAGTTCCCTGGTTACATAGTGATAAGCTTCCCCAAAACTAAGGATTGCTCATGTTTAACATGAAATAAGGAAAGGCCAAAGGACAAAATGGAATGTGAGGAAACATCCACGCGTGCGTGTGCGCACACACACACACACACACACAGCCCTCTCAAGTAATCCACAGAAACTTTACATCACTATCCACACCATAACATTTATGTCATGCTACAACCCACCTTCGACCTTCTATCTCTGCCTCAAGACAAAGAAAGTGTACTTCTCATACAGATGCTTCCCATCCCCACTGCATCCCTTCAGAGAATGGGGGCAAAGCATCCCTCTCCAAAATTCATTGTTTCAGAGAAGTCATTTCCACACACAAATAAATACATAGCAAGATGGATGGGTGTTAGGTCTTCCAGACTGTCCACAAACATGTGAATAGGACTAGATGCTGAGTATAATGCCTACTTTCCTCCAAGCACATCATTGCCAGGGATGAGACAAATAACAATATGATTTACACACTGGAAGCGACAAGTATAATAAGTTGTGTTGTCATTACATAAAACGATGCTCTATGTAATATAGCCTTCATGGTTTCATTTAAAAAATTCAAATCTATTTTGAATAAAATTTGATGGACTTTCACTTATTCCCATAAAACAGTCATAGTCCTAGCCCTTGGAAAATGAAAAAATTAAAGTATGAAAATTAAATGACTTGTCTAGAGAACGGTGTTGAAAGTAAAATTTCAAAACCAATGACTAATAATACCTTGGGAACATTTGTATTAAGTCATTTGGCTATTCTTGGAATATAAGATGGAGAAACTCCAAAATAAGTCTGCATAATGACCATATTCAATGTGAAGTCAATAAAAAGAAGATAATAATAAGGCTTCCTACATTCTTCCTTTTTTCTTTTTGTAACACACCTACAATAAGGAAATATGGGTAATTTGATGTGAATAGATACCAATAAAAGACATGAACAAACATCATAAACTTTCACAATGTTAATTCTCTTTGTTGTCATTTTACTTATTCAACTAGCATTCAACCAATCAACAATATATTGCTTAAATACCTACTCGGAAAATGCTATGAAGATCTCTTATAAAAATTATTTTTAGGACCAGTGTCCTTATATAACAATTTGGTACCATTCTAATAGAGGCATTTTTTGCAACAAAGATGACACATAAAATCGAGTCAAATTGTTAAGCATTGGCTAAATGGAACTCAATTACCCTCTATACGGCCGATTTTACTCTTTTATGCAGGACTCTGGGCCTCTAAATATCCTGAGCTGAACTGAAGATATTTAAATCTTGAAAGAACTCCATAAAGGAAATTCTACAATGTCTTGCAGAAGAGTACTCTAGCAAAGCTTATTTAGCAAAACCAAGCCCATCAACAACTCAAATCCCACTGAAAGGAGGTAGTTAGATCATAGTTTCTAGAAACACCATGTCATTTTGAAAGCACTCGCTTGGCATGCTCCACTGTATGAATGACGTCTGGCCTTTCTAACTCAGTTCAACTCATATGGATGCATATGAGACTCTTTTTTTCTTTTTTTTAAAATTCCCCAAACTCTTCAAGATTCTCCCTCAGATTGCCCTTCCAAAATTAAAAAATATATAAATAATGAGAGCATCCACAGGGTAGTGAGGCTTTCATTGCACAGTAACTCAATTGCACATAGTAGCTAATTGCACATTGCAAAACTGATTTTTCTGGAAAAAAATAGAAAATAAAAACCTAACTTTGTATAAGAACATACATGAACAGTTACCTTTTTAGGCTAATGTTTAAATTTATTAAACTTAAATAGCTCATTAAGCTTTAAAGTCTGCTTTTCCTTTTTTTTTTTTTTTTTTTGTCAGTTTTATTTATTTATTTATTTGAGAGACAGCACATACCAGTGTGAGCAAGTGGGGAAGGGGAAGAAGGACAGGGAAAGAGAGAATCTCAAGTAGATGCCACGTGGAGTGCAAAGTCTGACATGGGGATCAATACCACGACCCCGAGTGATCAAGACCCGAGCTGAAATCAAGAGTTTGTCGCTCGACCCACTAACACACCCAGGTGCCCCAAGTCTGCCTTTTCTTCTATAGCTAGTTTTTATGAAACTTACTAATTACCAGTATTGTGGTGAAGACAAAATACTTAATATATGGTTCCTGACCTCAGAAACAAAGAGAAAGAGATACATAGGCTAACTATACAGCAAATCAAAATATGACTTTGAAACAAGAGAAGCAACAATAAAGTATTAATGAGAGAAAAAGAGAGGGCACAATTAATGCCACAGCAGAGATAAAACTGAATTCAGTCTTAAAGGCCAGGCAGGATTTTAACAGTCAAGAAACCAGGATAGTCAATGTGCCTCTGGTCTACCAAAAGCTTCTGGGCAAATACACAAAGAATGTGAAATGAGAGATATAGTCTGAAACCATCAAGTAGTCCATACAGGCCAGAGCAGACTTAAATTTCTGTCTTTGGCCCAAATTATAAAGGGTTTTCATATGGTTAATAGCCAGTATGTCAAACTTCAAATTCTGGAAACAATCATTTAAATTATTTTGTGGAATACCATGCCAGTTGGGCTGCTGGAAATTTCTACCGATCTTACGACACTTCAAATTAACATTTCCTTTCATCTGTGATGATTTTATGATTTCTGTTTTATTTCTTTACATAGATCACACACTCAAATCAAAACTGCTGAGATATCCTGGTCATAAATTTCTACCCTTTTATAACTTTAAGGAAAAATCAAACCCAACGGAAACCAAGCAAGCAGATGTAGTTTATTTATCCCAGCAGTCATTGCCAACAGGCCACCAACATTTTGAGGCATAGAGTAACTTATGCTTTGAACTGAAGCTTTAGGTTGCCACACAAGTTAAATGTAATTTTACGAATGATTCTCTAAGTCTGTTGTACACATTTCCAGCTCAAAATATTCCTGATGAGAAAGCATAGCATTTTGTCTGTCTCCTTGAAAATCTCAATCTAGATGGATAATGGTAATATTCAAGACTTATAAATTAAGAGAGTAGTAATATTTTGACAGTTTTCATATGAAGAGTAATAGGATGTTAAGATGGAACTTTTATTCTTCCATCTGAAATTCTAAAGACAAAAACAATTAAAGCAGACGCCAAGTATACCACATTCTACAGCAAGGGTCAACAAACCCTTTCTGAAAAATACTAAATAGTAGTTACTTTCAACTTTTCAGTTCATCAAGTTTAATCACTCAAGCATGCCATTGTATGTGGAAAGCAGCACAGATAACATGCAAATGAATGACCATGGCTGTTTTCCAATAAAACTTTACAGACACTGAAATTTGGATTTCTCCTGACTTTCACATACCACAGAATATTCTTCTTTTGATTCTTCTTTCAACTGTTTAAAACTATAAAAGTCACTCTCAGAGCACCAGCCATAGAAAAAATTAGGACCAAGACAGATTTGGGCAGGAGGCTAAAGTTTGCCAAATCTCTTTTCCAGAAGGAGCCGCTAGACAAGCTATATAGGACATGCTAAGAGACAACAAAAGGCTTTTTTAACAACATTTTTGATGTGTCAATTACAGAATATATAAATGAGAGAGACTTGACAGGATAGGGAAAATTGTATGCTACGTTAATTTCCTTACCACTCTCAACATCAGAGGAGGCCATGGATTCTTCCACGTTCCTGGAGAAAATGTGCTTTCCTTGAAGTTTTGGCTTCAGGTGGCAAAGAGAATCAGAGTTGCACTGGTAGGCTGCTGCCCTTCCTTCTACGGAAAAGAAAGAATGAGTGAGTTTTTGCTTGTCTCAAGAGAGGGACCAGGCTACTATCATTTTGAAGGGGACATTACCCAGTAAGATTGCCCAAAGGAATAAATAGATCCCAACAAAGGAAATCTGTGCGGATCAGCCAAGGGATCCACAAGCCATAAGCCAACGGATCAGCCATATGTGGCCAACTGGAAAGACTTGGAAGACAGAACCTGCTATACTGTCTGCCCCAAGGAACCACAGCAGAAGTGGTTTAGAAAACCCTGAATATTCCATGAGCTTGTAGCTAAGAGAAAACCAAGGACAGATTATAACTCTTGACTGCCACCTAAGTGTGTGCCTCTTTCCCCTAAATCCTTTTTCCTGCAGAGACGTGTAAGGAAGGAAGAGAGGAAGAAACCAACAAAAACTATCACCTTCCCCCTTTCTGAAAGCCCAACCCAAGATTGAAATTATGTGATTAATTCTGCCAGGGACATCATATCCCAAATAAAACCATTTTTTTCCAATTTATTTATTTTTAGAAAAACAGTATTCATTATTTTTTCACCACACCCAGTGCTCCATGCAATCCGTGCCCTCTATAATACCCACCACCTGGTACCCCAACCTCCCACCCCCCCGCCACTTCAAACCCCTCAGATTGTTTTTCAGAATCCATAGTCTCCCGTGGTCCACCTCCCTATCCAATTTACCCCAACTCCCTTCTCCTCTCTAACACCCCTTGTCCTCCATGCTATTTGTTATGCTCCACAAATAAGTGAAAGCATACGATAATTGACTCTCTCTGCTTGACTTATTTCACTCAGCATAATCTCTTCCAGTCCCGTCCATGTTGCTACAAAAGTTGGGTATTCATCCTTTCTGATGGAGGCATAATACTCCATAGTGTATATGGACCACATCTTCCTTATCCATTCGTCCACTGAAGGGCATCTTGGTTCTTTCCATAGTTTGGCAACCGTGGCCATTGCTGCTATAAACATTGGGGTACAGATGGCCCTTCTTTTCACGACATCTGTATCCTTGGGGTAAATACCCAGGAGTTCAATTGCAGGGTCATAGGGAAGCTCTATTTTTAATTTCTTGAGGAATCTCCACACTGTTCTCCAAAGAGGCTGCACCAACTTGCATTCCCACCAACAGTGTAAGAGGGTTCCCCTTTCTCCACATCCTCTCCAACACATGCTGTTTCCTGTTTTGTTAATTTTGGCCATTCTAACTGGTGTAAGGTGATATCTCAATGTGGTTTTAATTTGAATCTCCCTGAGGGCTAATGATGATGAACATTTTTTCATGTGTCTGATAGATAAAACCATTTTTTAATCTAAGACGAAGTCTGTAGTTTTATCTAATAAAGTTCATAAACACTTTGTGATATACCTGCTTTCACCCAGGAAAAACAAAAGGATTATTTAGCAAAAGAAGTTTAGTTGCTTAGGGTTAGGTTTTAACAGGGAGTGGCAGAGAAGAATAAATTTGGCTTCTGCTTATTCCCCATCAGTTCAGTCTCGCCGCTCAATCAAAGAGAGCTGTAATTGGCAAACTTCTCATAATAAGGTTTTGCATTTGTATTCTTCTAATCGTTCGGAATTGACATGGCAATGGCTGAAGTTCTTGAAAGCCAAGAAAAAATATTAAATTATGTACACGGTTCCACACCTTAATTGCACTTTGGCTTCATACTGACATAACACATTTCCCCTGCCTTTGGTAGTACACACTGATTATTTCAGAAGCAATTTCAATATTCTCTAAGTAAAAGTGATAAAAGAATCTAATGAATTTCTCAAAAGCAGCCTGTTTCAAAGATGACTGTCATATCATCAAATATTTATTTTTCGCAACTTTACAGGCAGAAATGAATCATTCCTCACTTAGCATTACTTATGGAAAGAAATATGTAGCATTTTCGAGATCTGCTTTTGACAATGTTTTCAAGCTCTTACATTTAAAGTAAAATATAAATTTGGCAATGAGCGGCACTGGTATTGACATTTTCCTATATTTTGAGAAGTTGCCTAAATGCAGGCATTCACACCACCTCTAAGAGAGCAAGGGTGTGAATCAGGGTCATTTCACAACAAATAGGTCCTTTTAGAAAAACTGAACTGAACAGATTTTCCAAATTCACAAGTAGAGTTTACTTTGTCACTTGCTCTCCTAGGTCAAAAATAACACTGTCTCTGTACCTAGGTAGGGTGACCATAAGAATCACCTTTCAACCAAAACAAAAGGAAGACACTATTAATAATTACATCAGAGACAACATAGGTGAACTAGGACTTTGCTGGACTAAGTGCAGGTATGGGCACCTCAGTTATAACTGACAGGCTGTAAGTAAGTTTCCAAAACGTCTTCCAGCAACAGTTCCCAAGCTGTCAGTAATATACTCATGAATAATTATATTCAGGATTCTGCTAAAATATATAATATCTATCTTTTCCTTACCTATGAATTTCCAAATAACAAAGTTGTGGACTTTCGAATATTTTCCTTATACACCACCTTATCATTTTTGCCTTGACAAACTTTATGCGTTGTGTTCATTTCCCTTCTCAACTTTCAAACTCATATTGCCACACAAATAGAAAGAGCCTCATGATGTGGGTTACTGCTGCTTTTTAATTTCCATAATGGATGTCGGTAAATATCAAAGAGATGGGAGGGAAAATCTGCACTTTAGGCCAAGGTAGGGGAGCTCGGCGGCTTGTGCAGTCTTTTCATTTTACCAGGTGACTTGGGATTTGGAAAATTAAACATTTCAAAGATTAAAAGGACTAGGGAAAATGATTTAATAATCATTACAATAATTTCCACAACCTACTTCACAGCAAGACGTGGGTCTCATTAAATTCAGCCACAGATGAGTGAGCCAGAAAGATGTGGTGAAGACCTCAGAACAAAGGTGACTTGCTGAAGTTATAAGCAAACAGAATAAAAGCACTTTCCATCAGTTCCAAGTGAGCAAAGACACCGAGACAAATTCCTTGCACTGAAATTGTGCCTAATTACTTAATGGATATGTTAGAGGGCAATGTTACCAATTTGTGGATATAAATGGTTTTCCCATTTCTTTCCTCATTGAAGGCCTTTCTTTATTGGCCATGAGCTTTTCAAACTGCACCCAAGGCTCAAAGCAGTTGGAGCTCAAGCAGGAAATCACCATCCAAACAGAGTCCTAACATTGATCTTTATCTCGCAGGAGATGTTCAGGACCCTGTAGACACTGTGACTGGGAGCTCCATCCAGGCTTCTGCGAGCCTATGATCTGTGAGCTCGTCACCCTGCACCAGCCCTTCAACACCAATGGTCTCCTTTCTCTCTCCTTATCACCTCTCTTAATTTTAATATGAAATAAGAGAATACCCCATCCCTAAGATCACTCACCATTCTTTTTAAATGACCATATTCTGTAGCTTCTCCCATTTCCCATAAGGCTCGTTCCAAGTCATCACGAATCTCCTGGAGCCCAGTCAATCAGCAAGCACTCTTTTCTACTTATCAAGAAATGGCTCGTGATTCTTTTTCCTCCACCAACACAAGTCATCATCCCCACTCTTGTAAACTCCTCTTCTTGCCACTGCCTGCTATGCCTTCACCTCTTCTCAGTCATCCTCTGAGACCTGCTCTTGGCTACTTCTTTCCTCTCCTGTAACTTCAGACTTTCCCTCTCTTCTGTCTGTCTCCCTTGCCTCCCAACCCCACACGCTATACACATGTGCAAGTTGCTCCCATCTTAAAACACACACACACCATCAAGTGAATAAAGAAAATGAAAAATCTCTCAATCCTGTTAAGTTTCCAGCTCTTTCTTTCTCATAACCCTAAAACACTGTCTTCCCTGTAAAATGCTTCCCTTTGTTTCTAAGACAGCATTATCCAGTGATGATTTTTCCATCTCAAGGGCTACTTCTCAGGTCCTCTTCCCTCTTACCAACTCCTCTAAGGTTTGTGATCCTTGGAATGCAACATTTTCCACACATACACTGGGCATGGCCTCAATTTCCTGCCCTCTTCTGGTAATTACATTAAAAAATATATATATATACATATATATGTAAGATATAATATATAAAATATATATTAATATATTATAATACATAAAATATATATTAATGTATTAAATTATATGTTATATATAATTAATATATTATAATATACAAAATATGTATTAATATATTTTAATATGTTTTAACATATTAAAATATATTATATATATTATATATTTAGTAATCTTTTTTTATTTAGTATATCTTAAAATATAAATAATATATTTAAATACAAATATATATTTATATATATAAATATATATATATCCCTAGGATCACTATATCTAAAAATATATAATACATTTATATATTATATATTATATATAAAATACATTTATATATTATAATATATCAATGTATTATATATATATATATATATATAAAATATAAGTCCTCCTAAACCTCTTTTCTGAGATTTAACCTTTTCCTGGCTGTTTATATCTCGATGTAGCACAGATATCTCCAATTCAGTACATTATAATGCAATTCATTCTTCCCCCATCAAACCTGCAGAACCCTCAAAGAGTATGTACCATTTCAGGACTGCCATAACCAGCAGTCCTGTCTCTAAAGTTAAGAGACTCACAAGTCATCCTAGATAATTTGCTTTAAATCATTTTTCTCCACCCCCTAGTTTACCGCTGGCTATTTCTCCATTTCTTGGAATCAATTTAGCCCTATTTCATGCTGCTTTGATCTCCTGCATCATCACCTTCCACTTGGGCTAATAAACTGACTGGTCTTCCTAACTCCAACCTTGCTCTTACTCACAAACTCTTCTGATGGAAGAGAAGGAAAAGTAAGCCAAGTATCTGATCTTTTTGTCAGTTAGTCAGTGCTCTAATATTATACCCAACCATATCTATCACTGCTGCTTTGAGTTGAGAAAGTGAGGAGATGATCTCTCCTTCCTTTACCACCTTGATGGTAGACATGAGACTGAGCAATCAGTTTTCTTTGTCTTCTGTTAGAATCCAGGTAAGCTAGCCTGTGTTGGCCTTTGTTACTTGGTGCTGATGCTAGTCTCACCTGTCATATTTAGGCAAGGTCTGGGCATGACAACATGGCACAGTAGTGTGCCCTGAGTCGAGTTCCCTACAAAGAATTTTAGAGTCTCCTAAGACTGACTTAAAATTGAGAGCAAGCCTTTGTTTCACTTTCCCATGAATTATTAACATGACAAGAAACCAGGAAATGGCAGAATAAAAGGAATACAAATGACCAAAATCATAAAAGAAGGATTCAGGAGAAGTAAGAATGTCTGTGGGGGTGGGGAAACCAGAGAATCCTTTCAGGAAAGAGGCGAAAATAACACACTTTATAATATTTTTAAAAAATATTATTCAAATATCTTAGAAAATTCTGATAAGGGTGGTGGCTTTCTAACTCCCAGCCACCAAATGAATTACTACAGTGCTGGAAAATCTGTTTGGGGAAATCTGCTCCAACATTAAGTCCAGCTGTTCTCAATTATTATAAGCAGACTAAAGTACTGCTAAGAGACAAATAAGAATTTGGAAGAAACCACTGGAAATGGGACAATCTCGTAATGATGACCACTTTAAAAGCTCCTGAATTCCTATTTCCCCACCATTGTCCCCACCTCTAAAACACAACAGGAAAACCAGTCAGGTAGTATCCCATGAAACCCTTCATTAGGCTAGAGATCATAAATCATTGCCCATCCTGCTGGAGCAAGAGAGGAGGGATACAGAAATTTAAAAGCCACTATCTGCATAAAATGTGAGCCTAAGCTTGAGTTTGAACTATTAACATCAGTACCTCTCAGACAGGTGCTGACCTCAGACAGAGCTGTCCCAACAGAAGAGACACTTAGAAGTCTGCAAATCAGTCCTTAACCTGTGCTATCATGTACCAACAAAGAAAGCTCTTGATTCTGTGGTATTACTCAAGGGAGATAATAAAAACAAAAATATAAACTCTGGTGTTGACAGATGATCTGTAACCGAGTTACATCCTTAGTCTCGTTGCATAAACAAACTGAAGGTAAGAGATTTTAAAGAAAGAACTTGACTAGAGTCATATAGCTGGTAAGAATATGGTCACGGATCACCTTGAATCAAGAGCTAGTTCTACTACTTTCAAGACAGACTCACGATCTGGGTACCTGGGTGGCTCAGTGGGTTAAAGCCTCTGCCTTTGGCTCTGGTCATGATCTCAGGGTCCCGGGATTGAGCCCCACATCAGGCTCTCTGCTCAGCAGGGAGCCTGCTTCCTCTTCTCTCTCTGCCTGCCTCTCTGCCTACTTGTGATCTCTGTCTGTCAAATAAATAAATAAAATCTTTTAAAAAAATTTAAAAAAGGACACACTCGTGCTCTAAGGAGGGGGAAAAATTTATACAGAGATGCCAGCTATGACATATGAGAATAGGAATATTCTCATATATAACATATATGAGAATAATCCACTGATGAACATTACTCATTTTCTAGAGGAAGTTTAGATGCTTCAAGCCAAATCTTGCCCGCAGAAAAGTTGTTAACCTGAATTTTAAAAAATTAAGTTAAAATATAAATGCTGGGAAATTTTACATAAAATGCCAGCACATGGGCTTCTCTTGAAAAATAAGCAGGTCTGGTGAGTCAGAGCTGTCATTTCTACATGAAAATTTTCTCTTGGAGATAATTAAGGACTATGGCATTAATGCAGAATGGGGCTTCCATGTGACCCCCTAATACTTTTCAGCTCACCAGACCAGGGTTCAAGTTTGCTGTATCTCTACCGTATTTAAATGTCTGCTTCCTTAAGCATTTCAGGAATGCTTTAATTTATTCAGGGTCCTACCCTTTTGGGGGGCTAAAGGTGTTTTAAATTGATACAGAGAAAAAAGTCATGATAAAGTAACAGAAAGTAAAGGGAAAGAGCCAGCATGTCTAACTTCATAGTTGATAGCTATTCAGGAAGTAATTGGGGACGGGAGAAAGTAGAAATACCATTGAGATATCATGTAGAAAGTGTAGTTGATTCTACTCACTAATTGCAGGGTAAGACAGACACATGATTAATGCAGACAGAGCTCCCAAGAACATTGCTCCTGAATCTCAGTAGAGGCACACAGGGGCTCAGTAGAGGCACTGTGTGGCACACAGGGGCTTCACCAGCCTTCTGAACCATCAGCACAGTCTGCATTATTGTTTTTTTGTTTGTTTTTTGTTTTTGTTTTGCTTTGTTTTTCAGTCTCCATTGTTTTTAAGAAGAAAAATCTTTCAGATTTTACAGCATTTTCAACAAACCCCCCAACCAAAAGTAATCATTTAGACACTCAGAGTTAGGAAAGATGTACCAATTTTCAAGTGAAATGATTCTGAAAACACAATCATGAGCTTCAGCTCTGCTGGGAACACCATGAGAAATGACAGAAAAACTGTTGGGATAATTTGAGTTTTTGCCTAAATATGTTTTCGGTTTGTTTATACAAATGTAGAAGTAAAATGATAAATTATAGGAGGAAACTAGAAAACAGATTTTTTTTAAACATGTTTTATAGAAAAGGTATTTATTTTACATTCATACAGAAGAAAGACACCCTATGAAATTGATGTCTACTTTATGTCAGATACATTCTCCAGAAACTGTCATATCATCTTGGGATTTAAACTTTCTGCTTAGTATCAAATGAATGAATTATTGATATCACCTAGCAACTGCCTTTCCTTTTATCCTGCTTCACATTTGTCACTGCAGAAGACCAAACTTTGTTCATCATAATAGGGAAAATGTGTTAAAATGTATTCATTAGAATTGTACTAATTTGCAGCCAACTATTTGGGATTTGTTTTTCTAAACTGATAATCTGGTTAATTCCATCACTAAAAGATAACCTAGCATGACACATATATTTATACTAACATGTTATTAATATTTAAATTATATTAGTTCTGTCTCAATATTTGACAGTTCCCAGTAAGGTGAATGGTAACAAATTGTTTTAAGTAATGGGTAATTTTTAAGGCAGCAATATAAAACAAAGTCCCTTTTCTTGTATTAACTACTATTTCCAGTTTATTATTTTAGATATTGAATACCTTATGCATAATATTCACACACAAACACATACACACACCCACGAAGGCATCAGATTCTGATGGTTATATTAAAGGAACCAGGCCACAAGCATTTATAGAACAACGCCGACTTGATACAGCAAGAGATTTCACCTTAAAGGGAGCAAGATCCTGGTACAAGTTTAAGCACAGATCTGTCTTACAAATAGAAAAACTTTAAAATTTCATAAAATAGAGGAACTGAAAAGTGGGTCAGTTGTCAGTAATGTATTAATTTTTCAACACAGGAATTTAATACTCTTACACTCTTTTTTCCGATTTCCTTTGAAGTTAATAGCAGCCAAAATGGAATAAGTTTGAATATAGAATCAGCATATTGCATTTGTTAATGCGGAGGATTTGGAGTACAAAGGAAATTAATGAGTCCTTTAAACTAACACAATTTTATGTTTTGCTTTGAACGTGTAGTCGCATTGGAAGGCGGCGTTTGTGCTAAACTGGTAAAAACAAGAAAGACAGCAAGTAGCAGGGTTTCTGTAGTTCAAAGAAATTCCACAGGGAGCCTGCTTCAAACCACAAAATCCCTACTCCTCATTACCCATGTCTAGTAGCAAGCCCTATTATTTGGGGGGAGTGGATAGCAGGGGGGGGCACACCAAAGAAGGCTATGCAACAAGGTAACATTCTAACTTAGGAAAGAATATCAGAATTTTGACATGTGTCAGATATCAATGAAATATTCTGAGTATCAGTCACACTACCATACATTGTCAGCTTTATTTCCAATAGGGACTACTTCACTACTGATATCATAGTTGGTTATAATAAATTCTTTATTATCTTACAGTATATATCAAATATACTCCTTTCTGGCTGTCAGTATTAGGATCACATCTCTTCTCATAAAATCGTTCCTTTTAAATAAACCAACATTGTCATATTACAACTCCTTTTGACCATTATGAGGCCACGCTATGGGACAAAAAGTGAATGGCTTGAGAGAAGGTATTACCTTCTTGGGGATCCCTTCTTCTTACATATTAATAGTTTCAGGTTGATATTTTATATATATTCAGGAGATTTATACTTCATATGAAGCATCTTCTCTTGGCCCAAGTCATAAATTAACCCAATCTATTACTGATTCCAAGAGTACTGATCTTCCTTATTGGAACATTCTGGCTTAATGGATTATATTTCGTTCAGGAGAGCCACCACTGGGATTCATTTCTAAATGTATATACCCGAGGAAGAAGGGGAAACCAGGAAATCACTCTGCTCGTTCTTATTTCTCTCTTGTCCTCACCTAAATTAGTGATCAGTTATTTCTGGCTAACTTCACATTAAATCAATTACTCTTTATTCTACAATTAGATATTTGGCTTTATGTATCCAGTAACATAGGACAATGAACCTTCATACTTTTTGAGAATCACCTAGAAAACACTGATACTAATGCTTGGGGCTCCAACTCCAGAGATTCTGACGCAAGTGGTATAGCATAGGACCCAGCACCCAAATGGTGATGGTGATGGTATTGAACTGTATGGTAATGATGGTAAGGACACTTACAGTGGTGATCACTTTGTAGTGTATACACATACTGAATTATAATGTGATACATCTGAAACTTACATCATGTCATATACCAATTTTACCTCAATTAAAAAAAAGAAAAAATATTTCCTAGCTCAGTATAAACAAGATGACCAAATTAAAGCTATTGGTTTTAATAATTAACCAACATAATTTTCAAAGAAAAAAAAAACAATTGTTTTAAGAAATTCAAATAATATAATTTTCACAAGAATTGTCACTGTCAAGTTTCTGTGTGTCCATATAACTCAGAATTTAAAAAGTGACCTTACTGGTACATACTTTTTAGAACTAAAAAGAAGTAGAAGGAAAACAAAGTTTTATTCAAATTCACTTGTGAATATATGTTCTTCTCCCGCAAATACTGGGCCACTTTTCATCACACAATGAATTGGAATAAAGGAAGTTTAAAATGGTTTTACATCCTAAAGTAACATCTTAGACACTGTATCAAAATGAATTGCCTTACTATCAACTGGTAAGACTAATATAACTGTATAGACCACAGAGAGATATAGACTCAAAAACTCACAAAGGTAATGAATCTTGGTTCTAAGAGTCTTAGAGAAAGCTCACATCTGCAAGCTGTACCAAAGTCAAAGACACATTCCAAAGAGAATACAATAAAGACTTGAATTTGGATACCTATGATCAACAAACCTATCTGTATACCCTTTCAGAGAGCCCTCAAGGGGTAGGAATCTACAGATCAATGAGAAAAAGTACAAAGCACCCAGGTTAATAGAGCAGTCAGTGTTGATATTCACTGCAAAACGGAGATATTTGCTTATAACTTCTGGAGCTGAGTAATAATGATCTTTATAACAACAGAAATAGAATATACAAAGTAGCTCCAATAAGCCATTATCTTCATTATTACACCAAATTCTCATTTAAGTCCTGCTCATCAAAAGGACAAATTGTTTCTGGAAACTCATCTCCCAAGCACCAGGGATCCCCTAGGTCAAAGCAAAGTTGAAAATCTACAGAGCTTCAGGTTTACAACAGGTAGGTTTAACATCTATAATGTTAATTAAGCCATAACTAAAACAGTAAGAGCTAGTGACCCAGATATCCCTAGATGTCAACTACTATTTATTGTAAGTTGCACTACTTCCTTTGTATCATTTTGTCTTGCCTTAACGTTCTCTGTTCTCCCAAAGAAGAGTAAAGCAGAAGCTGAGCTGCAAGGATATTTTAGATTTCCTTGAGTGATTTTTTGCAAAGGGCAAAGACCCTACTTTCTTATACTCTAAGGACCTGTTCATCTGTGTGCAAGGCTGAGTGACTTAGCACAGGAAATAAATCAGGACAGATCAGTGTTGATATATTCTACCAATGTACTCTTCCCATTAAGGAGGGGTTCTGCAAACACAGACACCTCCAAGATACCTAAGTCATCACAGTCGGAAAGACTCCAAGGTAGTATTTGATTTCATACTCCACAGGATTCATTAATTCTTACTAAGCCCCTTAGCTCCTCTTTCCAGTCTCCAGAGATACAAAATGAACAGACTAGTCCGTGAGGTGACATTTTCCAGCTTCAAAGAACTCTATTAAACAGTTGTAGCTTATTTTGAGGCAAAATCCACCTGGCTTACCTAGGATCACTGATACTCATACCTCCTCCTCAGAACCGCCCAGAATAAATCCTATTTTCAGTAGTACTTGAAGACCATTTCATGAGCTTGTGTAAGTTCATATTTGTAGCTCCTCAGCTACTACCTTGAGACACCTAAGATAACTCACCTCTCCTTCAACATAACCCCCCATGTCCTCTTCTCTCCTCAAGGACAATGCCCAAAACAAATACAAAGCAAAGTGTGATACAGGTGATAAACATTCAGTCACTGAAACCACAGTCTACGTGAGACTTCTATCAAAGAGAATTCACTTTTACTTATCCAGTAAGTTTCCACTTAAACACTTTGCCCGTAATCTACCTAAACAGTGGATTTCTTTTTTTTCTTTTTCCTTCCTTCACTTTTGCATCTACATTCAGAAATAGCCAAAATAAACATTTGCTTTAGAAGTTCCTACAAAAAATTCTTACGATTTGCTTCTGGCCTGTACATTTTCTCAGTTGGTACTTCTCGCCTTGGCAGCAAGAGAACTTGCAAAAGCTTGAAGTTTTTTCCCCATAGCAACATGACCAAATTAGTCTCAACTACCTTAAAATGGAGGAAAATCTGATGTCTATTATGGGAGATACAGTTTTCCTTCAAACTTTAATTAAACTTGATTCTCAGAATTTGTCTGCAGAGTCCTGTGTTAAAATACTGCATACACAGATCATAACTTTTTATTATTCTTTCAAATATCACTCAATACAGTAGTGGAAAAATCCATTTTTGTTGTTTCTGAATTCTCGAATCAATCGTTAGATTTAGAACCACATACACCCTGATGGGAAAAGAGACTTTTTTTTTCACGCCTTGATTGAATACTCTCATCAGAAATGAAATGGGTATTGGTCTCTAAGGAGGAAATTCTGGAATCATACCAGACTGATCTATCTTCCCCGGTGCTTACATTGTAAGGAGCTAAATGCACCACAGTATTAGAATAAAATGAATTATGCAGGACCTTTGACAGACAGCATGTGTAATTTCTTCTTGAAAAACTCTTCACATCATTCTGTTCCATCTTTGATTATGTGCTAGTTATGCTGAAAATAAGTAACCCTTCAAATGTTTTAAAACATGCATACATATGGATTGCATAAAATTAATACCTTTACCTTTACAAAAATCATTCCAGGAGAACATTTGCCAGTAAAATTTATTTAAGGCAGTTTCGGCACTTCCACTAAACTCTATTTTCAGAAGTTTATAATGTGGTCATAAAAATTCATTCCAGACTAAAATTCAGCACCAAGAAAAATGTGCTTTACACTTTTTAGATAACCATTTCCTCTTCTTTCATTTCTCATGACTGATTAAAAAAAAAAAAAAAAAAGTTTGCACCAAGTGTTTTCAAAAGTTGAGACATTAGCCAAACTGGCAGATACCAAAATCACAACTGACAAGCTAGTCATTTACTCATTTAGTTGCAACCTTGACCTTCCCTCTCCCTCCCTTTTCCTCCTTGCTTGCAAAATAAGACAAACAGAGTCAAAAATGTGTCCCATAAGCCTCCATGTAGAAAGACTATACATCAAAGCCTACAAGGTACCATGCTTCAGGAAGTTGGTATGGGAACTATCTAGCTCTGACTGGTACTGCAAAGACCAAAGTGTTTTTACAAAAAGACTCAAGCTCAATCTTGTTAACATGAGCCACTACTTTATGGATAGGAAAAAAAAAAAAAAAAGATGTTTATGGTTCACAGAAGGAATAAAATCATTTTTCCAGGTTTCTGTGATTCTTGCTTTGAAATCCATGAAGTTAAGATGGGTGTTGACTACAGTGGGAATACCTGCCTAAACCCACACCAATTCTGGGATGCAGAAGTCTGTTGGACCCACTCTTTCCCTAACACCCCCAGGTCATCAGATCTTAAGCATAAAACTAAAGGTATGAATCAGAATTCTTTTCTGTTTAGTCCCTGGTTCACTTACTGTCTCTGGGCAATCAAAGACTTTGTTCTGCTTATTTATTTTATTTTTTTTTTTAAAGATTTTATTTATTTATTTGACAGACAGAGATTACAAGTAGCAGAGAGGCAGGCAGAGAAGAGGGGAAAGCAGGCTCCCTGCCAAGCAGAGAGCCCGATGCTGGGCTCGATCCCAGGACCCTGGGATCATGACCTGAGCCGAAGGCAGAGGCTTTAACCCACTGAGCCACCCAGGTGCCCCCTGCTTGTTTATTTTTAACTGCCAAACCCTTTCTATTCCAGATCCTTGGGAGGATCTGAGCCCAACTGGGAAATAACCAAACATGTAATTTTAAAGATTGGTCCTACCACCTGACCTCAGGTCATCCTTAGGACAACTCTGGGAGATTTTCCCAGGGTATGCCTGGAATCAGAGAGATTAAGCTTGTAGGGTCAGAGGGAGACATGGAGCTCTGGTTTCCTGACTAACAAGGCTGGAGGACTTTGGGGGAGAAAAAGTCATTCCCCCCACTCCCTTCTATTGAAGGGAGACCAGAACAGCCTCTGGTTTCCTGCAATCCCAGTCTGAAAATCTCCAGCAGTGCACCCCAACTGATAAAACAGGTTTCTGTGTTTCTTCCAACCAGAAAGAGACCCATGGGAAGAGAGGCTTAATCAAATGCAAACCAGAAACACAGCAGGAAAGCAAAAGCCACCATCGCAGACCCAGTAGTATTCTTTGGCATTTACTGTGCCCAGATAAGATTGAGAAATGAAGGTTCCATCCCACTTAAATGAAACAATTTTGAAAGGTTTACTGAAAAAAAAAAAGAAATTAGATCGTATGTTGTTACTACATCAGTAACTACCAGATTTAATCTATATGTGAAACAACCTGATTATCTCCTTTCCCCTCCTATGAACTACTCTAAATGAGCATGTGAAAGTCAATATTTACTGGAGTTTTTCTTCTCATTATCTGAAGCCAGACTTTCAAAGATAGACCATTGAGGCAACCATCTCTAATTTCTAACCATTTTTTAAAGCCCTGTTTTTTGTTGTTGGTTTTTTCTTCTTTTTTAGTATTTCTATATTGCCAGTTAAAGTCCTGTTGGGGTGGGGAAGCAGGATAAACATAGTTGAAAAATTTCCCTTCTTTCTGAAATTGGTGGGGAGAACACATTCAAAAGGAAAAATACAGAACAGATGCATCTCTGCTTTTATTTCTGCTTAATGTTTTTCTTCCCTTAAAAATGCCCATTTTTATGTAAACAACTTTGCTTCTCAGTTACCTTTCTACTAGACAATGATGTCATTAATTTTCAAATGTCTTCTCTCCTTAGGCGGCAAACTCCTGGGTGCCATTTTCAGCCATGTACTAGAAGCGAATATTAATTTAAATAATGACAGGAAACTGGTTTTCATAATCTTCTCTGCAGAGTGGAAAACAGAAAGGAAAATCCATGCCATACATGCCATGCAGATGGAAGGGAGCATTTGGGCCCTTCTCCCAGTTCTGTGGGTTTATTACCCCGGGCTCCCTGTGGATACCCTGAGGGAATAATATATATAAGGATGAGTCTCTTTCCCCAACCCCCCCAAAAATGTATGGAGCCTTTCTATTCCTATGTCTGACCCAGTGAAAAATAAGGATTCTTGCCTTGTTAGACTTCATTGAATAATGCATGCCTCCATCATATTTAAATGGTTCTCCAGTAAGTTTTCCTTGCGGACACTAATGGTGGTCACCGAGGTCAAAAGTTCATTTCTCAATAGATTTTTCACTGTCCTCAGACTAATAATTTTTTCCCCTCTGAGTCCTATCAGTTCTGGAGAGATTTCCTTCAAATTACCACACTAGCGCATAATAAATATTTGCTGAATACATTAACAACTGTCTTGTAAATGTTCTGAATTCCTGTTAGATGACTTGATGGCTGTTTTCCACAACTTAACTGTTGAAATAATACCTTGAAATCTAAAGCTATCTAATAAAGGCCAAAGGCAGCATCATGGAATTTTAGACACTCCCCAGGATCTGTCTCTGGTGATTGAGTCAGCTTTGTATGCCACTTCTGAGTCCTTTGAAGGCAAAGCTCCATCCAACCAAAGTGACTTAGTTTATTCTATTTTATATTGATGTAGTCTTCTGTGTTGGCCCCTGCTACTTACTACTTGTAACTGAAAGGCTGTCCTCTGCCCAGTCCATCTGGAAGACTCCTATTTGTCTTTTACAATCTGACTTCGGTCCCCTCGAATGCCCTCCCCTCCTTTTAGAGCCCCTACTTAGATGTGAAGTCAGTTGTTTTCATATCTGTCCACTAGGGGGCTGCTGCTTTATCTGGGGTGCTCCTTGGGCCTGCCTCCGTGTTATCACAGCTATGCACATGGCTGGCACTCAAAGACTCCCTGAGTGTACTTTGTGTAAACAACACAGGAAAGCAATGTCTGAGTGCAGACTTCATTATCTGTGCCACTTGGACTAATGTTAACATGCGTTATTATAGAACGGATGCTGGCCCACAGTGAAATTAACAAATGATGAGATGAATTTTTTTTGAGTGGTTTTTTTTTCAGAGTAGTCCTAATGATGTTCAACACAAAATATGACTTTCATATATCACACAGCCAGATGGTTAAGATAAATGGCACCAGCCCCCGACATCAGGAGAGAAGTCCTGACTCTCCATCTGCCACTGACCAGGGTGAATTCTTCTGAGCAAGCATCTTGACTTCCCTGGATTTTGCTTTAATGTGGGAGTCACAATATACAAACTTGGAAACCCTGTTCCGCTGTCATTCAACACTTCTGCCATGAGAAAGCTGCTGTGGATCATGGGCAGCCTGTTTTCTGTGTGTTCACCCTTACTTGAGTGCCTACTACATGCCAGACACAGTTAAGAGATTAGATCTATAGGACTGCAGGACCATCACCAGCACCACCTCATCTGAACCTCCTAACAACCCAGTTCAGTAGATGCAACCATTCCAGATCCCCTGTGAGGAAACGTCATCTTGAAGTCAGTAAGTAACTTGCTCGACCTCACATATCTGATAAAAGTAACAGAGCTGGGACAGAAATTTAGAGATTTGGAAGTATATGCTTTTCCAATCCCGTGAAGCAGTTTCCATCTGGTTATAGTTTAAAAAAAATAATAAACCAAGAAAATTAAAAATATATATACCAAGAAACAACGCTGCTGTGCATTAGAAGGAAATAGGAATACTTCCATTACATAAAATATAATGAAGGTAAATGAGGTTCTTGACGGGGTTATGAAATAAAATCCTAAGACTTTTTTTTTATGAAGAATCCAGTTTTGGGGTGAGTTTCACTTTCTGCTTCTCTAGGGTCAAAATGCTGCTAATTCTGTTACAGGACGTTAAAAAATAAATGAGTCAATGAATGAATAAGGATGTGAATTATTCACTTTTTTTCCTATCATAGTTTTTTCTATATTGATAATCATTCTCGGAAATCAGAACTTCAACTGACAACGGGATTGTACCCACATATGCAGAGTGAGAGACTGAGGCAAGTCTCTGATCCTGAAAGCAAGCACGAGGGCCATGTACATTTGGGAGCAATAGGGGCACAGTGGACTGGCTTACATTATTTAATCTCAAACATGCCCTCCACCTTTCAATTCACTTTCCGTGAATACATGCAGCTCATGTGTCTGAGCCCTTGCTATCCTCTGGCTGGCTCCTTGAGATAATGTAAGTAAAAAAATATTAATAAGGTTTGAAAGCAACGTTCTCCCTGCAAGCACCGTCAGGAGCAAACCACAGAAAGAAATAGGAAGGCACTATGCAATTCTATCTGCAGCAAGATAAATGGTCAGAGATTTTTTTGTTTTGTTTTATAAAGGCACTCAGACTCTCACCAAAAAGAAAAAAGAAAAAAAAAAAAAAAAAAAGCAAGTGGGTTTTTGAAAGCTTTTGCTATGCTAAGGAACACGTAATACATCACTATAACTACGAGCAGGGAGCAGGAGAGAAGAGAAGGGGTCATAGCTATCTATCAGCCTCTAAACAAACACGTCCAAGTTGCTACAGGTAGCGTAGGACATAACATCAAGGCACAGGTGTGCTGGAGTGAGGCCGCTCCCTCTTTAAATTAAAAGCTGGAGATTGATATTATACCCACTTCTTATCCTGCCACCTGTCCATCTTCTGTCCTTCAGCTTCTCAATCAAGAGAAATCACTTGATTTCTCAAGCCGTGAAGGAAGATAATGCTACCTTTTTAATTTTCTACAGACTAGAATATTCTAACGGGGTGGTAAAAACCTTACGCTCTTTGGCTTGTGAAGATGTGATCACATTGTCCCACCAAAACTGTATGAAAATATTTATCCATAGGAGAACCATCACGAAGCCCAGGTGCCCCCACAGGGTTACTCCCAGACTTCTACTGGCTAAAGCTCAGGGCACTTATCTGGTATAAATCCTCTTAGATAATCTTTATTTGTAATGACAACTACACATAGTAACAAGCTAATTAGAAAATAGAACTTCAAGTTTATTGATAGGTATTTTAATAATATTTACAGCCATAAATACTCGAGAACTGGATCTATATTCGGCCACAGAGCTTCTGTTTGCATTTCCATGAATTTACCATTATCCAAGAAGGATCTGTCCCAGGAAGATGAAATTACAGATAACTTTATTGTCTATTTCAGGAACTTTCTGGAAATCCATTTACCTAACCTATTCAAGGAGGCTCCATCAGAATAATACCTCTTGGGGCGCCTGGGTGGCTCAGTGGGTTAAGCCACTGCCTTCGGCTCCGGTCATGATCCCGGGGTCCTGGGATCGAGCCCCATGTCGGGCTCTCTGCTCAGCAGGGAGCCTGCTTCCTCCTCTCTCTCTGCCTCTCTCTCTGCCTGTCTCTCTGCCTCCTTGTGATCTCTGTCTGTCAAAAAAAAAAAAAAAAAAAAAAAAGAATAATACCTCTTGTAAAAAATAGATAGCTCAGCTAGGCTTTTCCAACAATTGTTTAATCTTCAATCCCTATTTTAAAACTTTCTGTGGGCCCTGTTCACCAATTCTGAACTGATACATCTCAGAATGTGCACAATCCCATTAAAGTTCTGTCCCTTCTGACCCGTGTGGGAATATGTGCTTTAAGCCACCTGTAAAAAGTATCCTTTTATTAATCAGGATGCTTGCTGCATTCCAAGTGTTAATAATCACTCATCACAATGGTGGTCTCCCTTGTTGGAAGAATAGGCTATTTTATGTTCCTCTTTGGGGACTTACCTTCATCAATTAGCTATAGGTAGAAGATAAATATTCTACTTTTTCAACAGATTTTAATAGTAAAATTACGAGAAACGGATCATAATTCCATACTTCTGGTGTCAGGTGTGTTCTGGTTCCCCCCAAAGTTAAACTTTACTTGACAGTTGGGCACAGGGGAATCGATCTAGTTTTGCCTTTTAATTATATAGTTTCTTTTCTCAACTTACTATGGAAGTTGAAACAACTCATTTGTGCCTGAGTAAAAACTTGTCAATTAATTAATATGGACAAGTGAGTTGACGCCTATAGGAAGACCCACTAAATCTTTTAAGATAAATTCACAGTTGTCTTTAGAGGAGAGTAAGTACATCTAGAAGAACATTTCTAATGTGAAGATTTTAACATAGAATAGAGCTAAGCATTTAACTGTCATTTGTTCTTGGTGGAGTTTGAAAACATTTTAAGTGACTAAATTAAAAGATAATTATTATCATTAGATATGCATTTTAAAAATTAGTACAACATTAAGATATGATCTTAATGATTATCCCAACCTGTTTATCTACAATCAGAGACAGATGAATTACTAATTTTTAAAACTTCTTTTTCTGAGTCCTTGTTCAAAAATCAGTTTGGGTTTGGTTGAAAATATCAGTGAGTCTTTTCCGTTTCCCATTTCCAAATGAATTCCTATTAGTTATTTTTTTTTCTACAAATGGAAAATCCCAGAAGGGAGTGAGCAGATGGTCAATGGGATTGAATTGATTTAAAATTTTTATTTATTGCAAAATATGCAATGATTAAATATGCAAAGGTAAGGGATAACCTAATATGACTGACAAAATATTCCTGCTTGTTTTAAAATACTATCCCCACAGTACTGTATCATCTACATCTTCTTGCCAGATTCCAGAAAATGGTCAAAAGAGCTATGTAAAGGGGTAAAACCATTCTATTATTTTACAAATCAGGTCCAAATAAGGAAGGGGATTTAAGAGGAAGAAAAAGAAATCACCTCTGAAAACACTTTCTAGCTCTTTATATTGAAATATAGCTGTCATACAATATTATAGCAGTTTCAAGTGTACAACACAGTGATTCACTATTTATATACATTGTGAAATGACCACCATAAGTCTACTCACCATTTGTCCATACAACATTATTGTAATACTACTGACTCTATTCCCTATATTGTCCATCGCTATGACATACATTTTATAGCTACAAGCTTACACCTCTTAATCTTCTTCACCTATTTTGCCCATCATCCTCCACCCTCCTCCTCTTCTGGCAACCCACTAGTTTGTCCTCCGTATGTATCAGGCTATTTCTCTTTTGTTTGTTCATTTGTTTTGTTTATTTAATTCCATGTATCAGTGAGATCATACAGTATATGTCTTCCTCTGGCCAACATACTACACTAGGTGTAATACCCTCTAGATCCAACCTGGACAATGTTTCATTCTTTTTCATGGGCAAGTAATATTCCTTTGCATGCATGTATATGTGTGTGTGTGCGTACACACACACACACACCACATTGTCTTTATCCACTCACCTACTAATGGGACTCTTAGGTTGCTACCCTATCTTAGCTACTGTAAATGAGCAAGATATGAAAACATACTTTAACTATGTACAAAATTAAAGGGATAAAAAACATCATTTGCTAACATAGAGTATGCAGTAGGTAGTTCATTAATTGTTATCAAATCTCAAGACAGTGATTTTCCACTAAAAAGCAGAGGAGAGGGTATAACTTGGATTTCTATGTACCACAAAGCCTGGCACAAAACAGGCAATAAATAAATGTTCTCAAAGAAGTATTTGTTAATTAGCATACAACTCTGATATACTCTAGTCCTGTAGGTAGTTTATATTTCCAAGGAAAATCATGATTTTTACCATTCAAAATGTTGTGCAAAAATTTTTCACATGTAACAGATCAGGTGGTCTTATCTAAGTAGTACAGTAACAAAAGGATTAGACCAGAAGCCGGCAAACTTAGGCCTTTGTCACTATTAACCTTTTCTCTTAAGTGAGGCTTACCTCTCTGAGGTTCACTTTTCTCACCAATCAAGTAAGATTGGACAACAGATCAACTTTCAGCTTTCTACAAAAGGGACTGGCTCCTGAACTCCAGTGGAAATGTGACTATTCAGAGTCAAGTGTTATCAGAAGTGACAGTTTGGTGTTTGTGTTATTACTGGTACCTCAAGTGATTTTAAGTACCTCTTAAATTAAGATTCTCTAAATTCTTCTAGTAGCCAAACACAATATATACACCTTAGTTTCTATAGGATAAAATATCCATGTTCAAAGTTACAACCTAAAATCTATAAATGCAACATTCTATTATCTGCAATTGCATATAATTTCATGCAGTTCTTTGTCAGCAGAATTTATAGCTAAACCAGTCAAAAATCATAAAAGCTTTTCCTAAACATTAGTGAAACAATGAATTAAAATTTTATCCTATTTGCTGAACTCTACTTAAGAGACTTTCTTAAAATGAACTATTATTTTGGCATTTTAA
The DNA here is from genome assembly GCF_020171115.1 of Neogale vison. NCBI lineage: Eukaryota > Metazoa > Chordata > Mammalia > Carnivora > Mustelidae > Neogale > Neogale vison. Next base: position 173,166,383 of record NC_058091.1, read on the forward strand.
GAGGTGCAACACAGGTTAAATCTACAGCACTTAATAACATAATTGGTTAGTATTATGACTACATGATAGGATAAAGTGAAAAAAATTAATCATTTTTATGAGCTTTTTGTTTGCCTTACCTAAGAGAAGATCACTCTTGACTCCAGAATTTTGTAATCAGTGAGTAAAATATGTACTTTTGTTCAGACTTCTACTCATGAAGTCTTTTCTTGATTTAGCATTTTATGTTGAAATGTGTATTTTTAAAAACAACACTCCTCAATTTATTAATATGTGCATTTCAGAAGAAGGAACTCCTCTGTGATCTAACAGTTTTGGTTTTTGTGGTTTTTTTTTTTAAGATTTTATGTATTTATTTAACAGAGATCACAAGCACAAGTAAGGCAGAGACAGGGAGAGGGGGAGAGGGAAGCAGTCTCCCTGCTGAGTGAGAGCCCAATGTGGGGCTCGATCCCAGGACCCTGAGATCATGACCTCAGCTGAAGGCAGAGGCTTAACCCATTGAGCCACCTAGGCACCCCTGTGGTCTAACAGTTTAAAAGAAAAAAAATAAAACATGTATTTTTCTTTGAATGAATAAATATACTTTCAAACTGACACAGGAGAGTTATAGTTTCATGACTCTATACTCTAACTCAATTCAAAAGACCTTGAATACCTCTATAGGTATTGTATTAGCTGATGTGGCTCATGTCACAAGGATGCAATTGCCTGAATCGCTTAACAATTTAACCACTCAGAAGATCTGATGTGTAAAAGCTCCTGGTGACTCGGTCACTTAGGCACCCGACTCTTGATTTCGGCTCATGTCATGATCTGATGGTTGTGTGATCGAACTCCACATCCCACTCCATACTCAGTATAGTCTGCATGAGATTCTCTCTCACTCTCTTTGCCCCTCTCCCTACTCTCTCTTAAGCAAATAAATAAATAAAATCCATTTATTACATGTGATAAATAATAACATATTATATAATAAATATAAATATATAATATATAAATAATACTAAAATATAATATAAATAATAATAATATGTAATAAATAAATAAAATCTTTTTTAAAAAGAAGCTACAATGTATAGACATTCCAGCAAGCCCTTCTTCATCAGATTGACTTGGAGGACAGAAGGAAAGACCTGGAGATAGGCTCAGTTGATTTTAAATTCAAATCTAACAAACCAAAGAGGGTACTCTTGAAGATACTAACTAAACTAAAAACGAACAAACCAAAAAAGTGAACTCCTGAAACATACCGACCTGTGACTTTAAATAAAATAAACCAAGAGACAAAACCAGTAATTCTTTGTGAAGGGACTGCCATAAAATTGTAAAGACCACCACTGGGGGCATAGAAACTCTTGCGGGGACTTGCATTTTTCTAAAAGTGGGCAAACTTCTGAGACGGTAATACCATAAAGGCACTAGAAATCCAAGCAGTCTGGAAAACCTTGCTGAGCCATAGAAATGGCAATGCTAATGCTTCCAATATCTGACCCAGTAATTTTCAATGGTTTGGGGCCGCCCCCCTGGCATGTACAACAGCTTCCATTCCTGATGTCGATCCACAGACAAGGTTAATATTGACAGAGCTGATGACTGCCAAGAAGTCCTAAAGTTTAGATGACACCACTCTCATTCACATGCACCACACATGCCTTTTAAAATTAAAACATCGCAGGCAACTTTTTTAGCAAGCACTAAGCTTCCTGTTCTCTTCTTGTTTCCAACCACATGGGGCTCACAGTTATTCATTCCTGTTGGGATTCTGTTTCAGTATTTCCCACATCACAAATCTACCCTAAAATCAAGAGGCAGATTTTACATTAAAATAAAACTGTTTCCACCATCCTGTAAAACGCCACCCTTAGTTTTCCTCCCTCTCTCATTTACCACTTTGATCAGATGGAATGAGAGCTGTCTGTTAGAGATACATGGACACAGATGCTGAGATGAATGAAGTTAAAGTATCTCACAAGTCAGAATTTTATATCTATTAGTATGACTAAAATGAGAACATTTTGGTGGCGCCATTTTTGTTTGCTTTCAAATCATGTTTTGACAGTGAAGAGTTAATGTCAAAGTGAGATGATCAACTTAAGTCCTAGCAAAGGTTATTTTTCATTTAATTTCTTTCCTTTCAGGTAAGATCATACCCACTTGGAATTTAGGTGAGTACACACAATCAGTTCCTCAAAATTTGAAGCCTGGACGGAGTTTACCTTTACTTTGGCACACCACTGTGTGCTTACCATTCATTGTTTTTCTCTTGCATCATCTGGAAGAGTTGGAAGTTTGTTCTACCTTCTACTGTAATGGAACACAATTTGATGTTGCAGTATCAGGTAAGGGGTTCAAGATTATCAGCAGAGACAGCTGCTCAGAGGCAGGGGGAGAAAAATACATCTAAAATCCTCCAAGTGTTCAGAAATCAGGCCATCAATTCAAAAAAACAGGTTGGCAAGTTTGACACATTCATAATATTAGATTAAACTTAATTTTATTGGCTTCTTGTTTAATATTTGGTTACATCTGTGTTTGGGAGTGAGAGATAGCAGGTGTACTGAAAGGCTGTTAAATTCCAAAGTAAAGAGAGAGGCTCCTATTCCCCAGAAAAATGCATGAGCAGCTAAGGCAATCAATTTCCCACATGCCGAGGGTTTTCAAATTCAGCTCTTCCACAGCATTTCATTGTCACTACCTCCAGCCTCCAGTATGCAAGCATTTACTTGGGCTTATTTTTATACCTATTGGTAGGTCTTCAGGGAAAGTTTTATTTACTCTCAGAAAAGGTTTACATTTTTTGTAAAAGGCAAGAGCACATTTCTCAAGCTAAATCATAATGGATGAGGTTATCAATCGCTGAAGTCGGCTGATTCTGGGGATTACTGTGGTTGACAAAGATCATGATCCAACAGGGTTTGTATCTTATCTATGTCAGATAAATATAACTGAAAGGACTATTATAAAGTCGAATTTTGCTCCAAAGCAGAAATTCAATACTAAAGAACCCAAATGTCAGAGTAAGATGGTAGATGGAGGAAGAAAAAAGAGATAACCCCAAGCTCAATTCACATTAATCAATATATCATTAGTTCCTCTTAACAGAGCTGTCTCCATGCTAGAAATCTCTGTCATGAAAAGGCTCCTCCTTTCCGAAACTTCAATATATCTCCTGGAATGTGCTCATAAAAAGGTACACAAGGTAATCTTTTTTCTTTGTAACTAAAGGAAAAACAAAATGGGGTGTCCTTTATAAACTACACTGGAAGTCTTTGAGTAAAACTAAGGTAGCAGATTAGCTGGCTCCTAGACCCCTCCTAATGATCCTGATAAAATGTCCATGAATCCAAACAAATACAGAGTAACCCAGAAAATTCCTGAAAACAGAAACAAGAATAAGGCAATTTGTCAAAGTCCCCAGGTAAGGGAAGGATAGCAATTCTTAGTGAAGGTACCTTCAATGGGGATAGATTCAAAAATTCGTTTTTCAATCTAACCCACTCCTCCACTAGGTCTGGGGAGCACGGATCAGATGTGCTCTCCAAACCCTGCTGAAACAAAAAAATACAACCCTAATAGGGTAGCTCCAGTTCCTTTATGCAAGATCACCACTGCCAATAAAAAGCTGCTATTCCTCAAAACCCATGCAATTTATCTTCTGAATCAGCCAGATTCTGGGCCATTCTTCCTTCCCTTTGTTTCTCCTACAGCCATTCAGAAATGACAGCAGAACTTCAAGACTAGAATAGAATAGGAGCGCATTGTTCTGAATTCATGAATAAAAAGCAAACTGCTGAGTATTCTGTTGCTTATTTAGACCAGTGCTTCTCAAATTATCTTGAGGGAGAATTCAGTATAGTCTTGTTAAAACTTCCCATCTGTGGCAGAATACTTAAGAAAATTAAAATAAAAACGAATTACCTAGCAAATACAAGTCACTATCCATCATACAAAGTTTAAGCACTACTTTTCCAACAATTAAACTCAATAGACATATAATTACCTAAGGGTCATTTTTTTTTCCACAAAAGTTTCAAAAGTCTCACTTTAAATTTCCTTAATTATCTCTTGTGGACACGTGGGCAAGATTTTGTATACTGGGAATATTTTGTGAGCTAACCTGCAGTAGCACAAAGTTAGATAACTCAACACTCAACATGGAGAAGTCCACCTCACCCCAGTGTTCTATCATGAAATGACTACTTGGCAGGGGATTCAAGAAGAATTGAGCCTATCTTCCTCCTCTTTAAGTTTAGATCTCAAAGAAAAGGAGCTAAGGAACTTCCATGCCTCCAGTCTTTTGGGAAGTACTGGAATTAGACAGATTTCTTATGGAGTATAAAAGAAATACAAGAACAACAATAACAAACCCCAAGACATTTATCCAAATCTGTGATGCCATTCTATCTCTGCAAATCATTAACAAGAAATATGATTTCAGAAGTCTACCCCAAAAGAGAGAGAAATAACACAAGTAGTTTTTGAATCAAGAACAATGGGACACACACACACACACACACACACACACACACATATTTTGGGGAATAGCAGAAACTCAATGATTTAAGAGAAAAAGAGTAAAATTTCAATAAATTTGTAATCCATTAAAATTAGTAAGAAGAGTAGATGTTGAAAAAAATCCTACCAATTGTGCTAAGTATAATCAGGAGTGTTATTCTAAGGGAAATAAAATAAGGAAAATGAGGGAGTATGAAAGATCAATTAGTTAAAAAATACAGGCTCAGTCTAAGGTTTCCAAATTCTCCTGAGAGAACAAGAAAACAGAAGCTTATAGATCAAAATGGCTCACTCAGTTTCAGGAGACCTTCAGAGTAGGGAGTCAACAAACAATGGATAAATGGGTTAACAATTGGCAGCAGAAAGACATTCTACCAGTGACTTAGATCAAGTTCAAGTAGCTAGATAGCTCTCTAGAAACTCTTTGTATTGAATCAAAACAGAAGCAAAGAATGTAGCCATGTACTTGATATATATACCCTCCTCCCTCACTGTGAGTTAGTGGGGAAGGGAGGATGGCCTAAGGAAAATAAATTTGGAAACATACACAGACTCAACAATATGGCCTCATATAATATCGAAGTACTGAAGTAATTACTGATTACTGAATTAGTGATAACTGAAGTAATACTGAAGCTGGGTCATACTCAACAAAAAGTTTGTTTAAACTTTTTGTTAATTCCAGTGGTTGTAGTCAATATATGGGTTACTAGAGAAAGCTTCAGGATTTAAGTAGCACCATAGAGGTAACCATGTGGGCATTTTTATTCATTCACGGTAACTCATGGAGGACAACTAATGGAGATTTTTTGTGTTTGGTGCATTCTTCATCTGCCCGGGAGCTACTCTTCAGCACCGCCACTGGCATGATGACAGAGAGATGAGCTCTAATACAGCTCCATCTGTCCCTGCGGGCCACTCTTCTCGTCATTTCTATACTCTGCCACCACCTCTTCCCCAACTTTGACATGGCTTTTATTTATTGCTACACATTATTTATTTGAACACTATCCCCTTGAGATATACTTCAAAGCATGTGTATTTCTGGTGGCATGCACTCCATATGGCACATTTGTGCAGGTAGTTCTATAAAAAGTACAGAAAAAGTAATCCAAAAAAAGTAAAGACAGAAAACCAAAGACCTGCTTATATGAATTATTAAAAGGGTTTTTGTTTGTGTTTTTTTTTCTTGAAAATTGTGTGAGTGCGTGTCTGTCTGCCTGCCTGGGCTGACAGTATGGGTAATACTGAACTGCCCCAAGAATGTGAAGCTGTTCCCTAGGAACCAGCAGCATGCAGAGCCAAGAAGCCTGAACAAGGGTAATAGCTTGAAATTGGGTTTTTTTTTTTTCTGTATGCAGGTAACTAGCCCATGACTTTGACTTCAGCACTGCTATTCTTGGCCCCCAAAGACCTTGAATTACGGATATACCAAAGAAGAGAGAGGAGAAGAGAGGGTCTAAATGAAGAAATTCAGTAGGAAGAAAGCTTTATTAAAGCTACAAAATTAGGACATAATCACAAACAAAACAAGTAGTCCAACTAGATTTCATTACCAGAGACAAAACAAAATCAACAATATGAAAATGCATATTGCAGAGACCATATTGAGTATCAGACCAAGGAGTCTGACAGGGAACCAATCACTCTTTCCAAGCAAAGAATTAATAGACCAAATTGAATTTAATGGAAGAAATTCCTAGAAATGTATCTCCCTTCACATAAGACTATGTGTGTTCAAAAGGAAGGAAGTGACATACTCAAAAGGATTTTTAAAATGTGAAAGTAAAGCAATGATATCCTTTTTTAAAGAAGTTGAAGAGCTGTATACAGTAGCAGTTATGGGGTGGAGTGGGGGAGCCCATGTTTTAGCCACATCAAATGTCATCCTTTGATTAATAACCTAGAAATGATATACTGAGGAAGAATCTAAATAAATTCAGTTTTTGAGGTCTAAATGCCAAATACAACTAAAGGTGAAAACTAAAATATCTCACAAAAATGGAACTATAAAAGACTAGTGAGAAATAATAATACAACTAGAACAAAGCATTCTTCTGGTATAAAAAAAAAATGCAAGATGGAAATAAGTAAGAGAAGAGCTAAAAGCAAGCCAAGACAGATTCATGCAAATGGAATGATTTGCCCATCTGACCAAGAGGGCTAGGAAAAGACAGAATGTTTAAAGTCCATGAAAACACAATCTTCGTACTGGTCATATAATTACAATTAATTGAATCACATTAGAACAAGGAGAAAATGGTCAATACACAGTACCTAAAGTTCACTTGTATCTAGAGAAAAAGAAAGCTAACATTGTCAGCAAAGAATTACTTTACAATATATTACAAAGTTATTTGATCAACTTAGCTTGGGTAAAACACTAACAGAAAAGTTCAAACTCATGCTGTGAGCCAAAACTGGTATTAGAGACCTTTTAAGAACCCTTCCAACTACAATGAACTACTCATTGTTTTTATCTGTGTTGTATGAGGAGTCTTTCGCTTCTAAGGAGTACTCGATATCCAAGACTATACCTGGAAAAGGGGAGAGACTTTGACCCCAGAAGATGAGATCAGATTCCAGAGAAGAACCACAGTACGTAGCAGGAAGTCTTTTAGCTGTTAAACTGAATAGCAGGGGTGCCTGGGTGGCTCAGTGGGTTAAAGCCTCTGCCTTCGGCTCAGGTCATGATCCCAGAGTCCTGGGATTGAGCCCCGCATTGGGCTCTCTGCTCAGCAGGGAGCCTGCTTCCTCCTCTCTCTCTCTCTGCCTGCTTCTCTGCCTACTTGTGATCTCTGTCTGTCAAATAAATAAATAGAATCTTTAAAAAAAAAAAAACTGAATAGCAGAAAGTATCTGAATATACTACCAGTCCCAACTATCTTACAGTAGAGCCAATTTTTCCTGCCATTTTGCTGCTACTGTAATGTTTGTTGAATACACAATAGGGCCTAACAATTTAACATACCAAAATGGCAGGAAACAAAATGTTTGACTGGTAAAATCAAATAAGATTTTTTTTTTTCTGTGATCTCACCAACTGTTTTGGAATCATCTCATAAACTAGCAATCTCAATAATGTTTAGTTAAAATTCCCTGATTAAAAAACAGAAGCAACTGAACACTATATTGAGAAACAAAGCATGAAAATAAACCATTTATGTCTTCAGTCTTAAACAAAGAAATAAATACAAGCCACCATGTATAAAATTTAGAAAATGAGACAAAAGGAGGACCAACACTAAAATGTCAGGAATTTACTATAACCTAGTCTAAATTTTAAGAGTTCTTGAAATGATAATAAGATACATCAAGGATGAAGACGGTGAGGGGAAGATATTAATGATCATGAATTCAAAGACAGCAAGAGGAGGTTTTAAAGGGTAATCATATTTAAATAGCTGTCTTTTCATTGCCATTTCTCCTCAACTCTGACTTCTAATTCACTCACTATGCGAAAATCAGATGACTCCATGATGAAGCGAGAAGACTGTATCTGCAGTAGAAGGTGGATTTCAGGGGCTGCCCATCATTCAGAGTGAGAGGCACCTTCAGCAAGCAAGCTATGTTCAACACTAGTGTTGTTTTCAATTAAAAAAAGGTAGTCCATAACCTACAGGGGGAGCATAGTAAGAGACAGCTTAGCTTTGGAGAAAAATGAATAGAGTCAAGAAGGAGGATCCACTTTTGTGTGGGTAGAAGCTAAAGACGTAGAGGAAAAAAAATAATCTGAAATTAATAAACCTCAAGAAACACAGAGTATATTTAAGCTTTTATAAGCATTTTCATATTAAGACCTGGAGGGGTGTTCATAAATCAAAACATCAAACTAAAAGAAAACAAAACATAGAGGAAAAAAGAAAAAAGAAAGACCTATGGGTGTTAAAACCAATACCCTGTACCCAGTCTTGCAGTTTATGGATATTGAAAAAGGAATTGTAAGCCTTTGGAGAAAAAAACACATGTCTTATTTATTTTAATAAATAAAAAATAAATATGAAAGCATAGTGTCCTGTGGAAGATACATTGAGGAAAAGGCTAAAATATAATTAGACACAATCTTATTATGGACAAGTCAAAATGAAATTATTTGATAAAATTAGACTCTGTAGATCATAAATGGAAGATTTCAAACACATTCATGCTTCGAGCCACACTTGAAAGAGTGGCAGGTTAGTATTTCATTCATTAAAATATCAAGAGAAATTTCATCATTTTCTAGATAAGTATTAAGTGTTTGCAGTTCAATAGTAAGATATCTTTTCCTTAAGTCAATTAATGGACATTCTTTAGTTCTTCTCACAGCTTCATTCTGTACACTCTTCAGTGAAAGATTAAAAAAAAAAGGATTTGAGATTAGAGATGATCCACAAAATATACAAAAAAACAATAATCAACTAAGGATATGGGACAATCACCATTAACTGGAATTCACACAAAAAGAAGAATGTCCAAAATCACAGTAACTGTTAAAAATCTCTAACTTTCCATATTTTGAGTTATAATTCCATGGGGCCACTGACTTAATATTTGGATCAAAGATTTTGGCACAGGTCTCCCCAGAAAAAAAGTGTTTCTGGTGAAGTCACTTTGGGCTGTCATTTGGCTACGGGTAAAAGAACAGGTTGAAAATTTCATCTAGAGTCTAGGACAAAGCACTTAAACCAACTAATAAAGAAAGAAAGCAACAGGGGTCCAAAAGCAGACTAGTTAAAGAGTAAGATGAAGATCTCAGAGTATAGTAGATTAAAAATAAACTAGGATCCAGATGACAGATTCCAAACAAGCAGTGAATCATGGATGACTAGCTCAGAGGGAGGCACTGGGGTACTTCAATTTCCCTTTGGTTCTATACACTCCTTCCAAAGTTGTTGCCTGCAGGATCCTTTTAACCACTGCTAACTGGCTCAGCTTCATTCCCCAGTCAGCTTTAATATTCAGAGGAAGAGACAGGCTTGTAGGAATGTTTCTTCTTCTACATGACAACAACAATTCATAAGTTAGCCTACATTTTTCACTTTGAAGGAAGCTTCAAGTCAAGTTCAGCACCCGCATGGAGCCCTCACTCCACCATGCAGAGCAGGCCAAACTGAAACCCCTCAGTCTGAGAAAGCCCTGGGTTTCCCCAGGCTCCAAAGGATTGCGTTCTAATCAGGGCAAGCCATGGGACAGTTGAGCTGGAGCTGGATGGAGAATCCAGACAACTCTCTAAGGATGGTAAGGAACATAACTGCAGACTAATTCCTTTAGGAAAATCCCATTTAAATAGGTTTCTTAATTCCTCCTGTTGACTCTCACAAAATCACCAATGCTTCCAAACTTTGGCAGGTCAGAGAATACTTCCAAAACCTTCACCCATTATCAAGCCAGCCTAACCTCTGGCCCAGATCATTTTATTTCATAATATTCAATAAATTACAGTATTCTGATGCCCAGTAAAAGACCTCCAAGCCTTAGTGTTTATCTTGTACAAATCACAATTTATTTTCCTATGAGCGCTATTCTTAAGTCCTGACCTGCAGTTACACAGAGGTGGGAAACTGGTTCTCATTCCCAGGAGTGTAACTGGAACAATCTCTCCTCTCAATAATTTTGGAAAATATGCTTTGGGGGTCTAGTGTGCTAAACAGAAAAACAGAAGTGGTTTGACTACAAATGTCTCCTCCCTGTACCTTTAGCAATTGGTTCAATATCTGGAACACACAAACAGGGTGATATGGGCCATGGTATTTTTTCACATAATTTCCTATATCAATATGTCTGGAAAATAAATAAATACACACATATATACCCATGTAAAATACATACGTACATACATATATACACTTATATACACACACATATATGTATATATATATACATATATATATAACCACATACATATGTAAGTATGTAATGTTACTATTTCAAAGAATTAAAATATTATTTTAAGGAAACAAAGTTTATCACTTCATTTTAGCTATAAACATTATACAGTTGGAAATAACTACTAAAAAATATAATCAGGTAACTATACCAAGTAACTTGCTGTTCTTTAGAGGAATCATGGAATGGCTTAAATTTATCACTCATGACTGAAAGTCTTAATATATCATTACTTCTGTGCTTTTTTTGGATTATAAGAATTATATCTTCTATATATAAAACTTAGAAATACACAGAAAAGTGCAAAGAAAGAAAAGCCCTGGTGATCTCACCATCCCGAAATATCAACCAGGTGCCAGTTGAAAATGTAATTTAAGGTTTTCATTTTACAATTATGTTAGTGTGTATTTAGAAGGTTATTGATAATGGAAAATAATTCATTGAGCTTTCTTCCTCATCACCGCCAATTGTCCACACTGGTCCAAGACAGATGGAATGTTGCAGGGAGGTAGAATTTCATGGATAAAGCCCAGACTGGGGTCATATTCTAGATCTGCCACTTACCAGTGTTACACTCTGAGTACATCAGTTAAGAACCACTGTCCTCATCTTTAAAACAAAGATGATGGGGCGCCTGGGTGGCTCAGTGGCTTAAGCCTCTGCCTTCGGCTCAGGTCATGATCAGGGTCCTGGCATCAAGCGCCACATCAGGCTCTCTCCACAGCAGGGAGACTGCTTCCCTGTCTCTCTGCCTACTTGTGATCTCTGTCTGCCAAATAAATAAATAAAATCTTAAAAAAAAAAAAAAAAGCAAAGATGATAATCCTACAGATACGAGGGTTGTAAAGACTAAATAAGATAGTATATATAAAAGTACCACAAGTTATGCCAGGCACAACGCAAGAGGTGAAAACCCATGACCCAACCAACTGTAACTCTCTTTCCTCTCCTTCGGATCATACAACTGAACAGCAGTGGTAACCCAGTATTAGGCAAACACCCTTCTATCCCAAAGATTTTAGATTAAATTCTACGTCTGGGAAGCTAGGAATAGATGGAGTAGAGATGAGGAGGAAGTAGCACACTCCACTTCTTTGGGGCAATTGGGGAACCCACTGCTACTAGCTATTTTTTGGCTTGTGAACTCCTAAAAACATTGAGCATCACAGTAGTAAGTGAATGAAATTCTACTGAATTGTTAGCCTGTACAAATCACCCTCTAGGATGCCATCTGTGCTCCCAGAGAGGATGGAAGTCTTGCTGCCCTGTACTCTGCATTCAGTATAAGCCGATGCATAAAATTTATCCCTGAAGAAATGAAGTTTAAAAATAAATTGAAATTGGGACGCCTGGGTGGCTCAGTTGGTTAAGCAGCTGCCTTTGGCTCAGGTCATGATCCCAGCGTCCTAGGATCGAGTCCCACATCAGGCTCCTTGCTCAGCAGGGAGCCTGCTTCTCCCTCTGCCTCTGCTGCCACTCTGTCTGCCTGTACTCGCTCTCTCCCCCGCCTCTCTGATAAATAAATTAAAATCTTTAAAATAAATAAATAAATAAATTGAAATTAAATATTGTTGTCCACGCATGCAGTGAGAAAAATGCCTCTCACGCTGGGCTGCTTTACAGAGCTCATCTGGGACTATTATTTAAATTCAGTTCAAACTGAATTTAAACTTCACACCCAGATAAGACCTTCCATCTGAAAGGACAAGGTGAGAACTGTCCCATTAAACATTATGGGGTAAGTCAAGGAGCCAAGAGTTGAGTGAAGCTCCAAGCATCTCCAGAACGTTTTCAGCTTTTTTCCTCCAAGACCTTTGAGGTCTGATGGCAAAACAGGGCTCTGAGCCATGTGAGTTCACATGGTCACATCAGGAAAGCAGCCGGCAAACTCTAGGCTGTGTAGACAAAGCCTTCCTGCTTCCTATCAGGGCTTCGTGGCGCCTGTTCTCACATTACCACGGTTAACCTTGGGTTAAAGAACATTTGGATAATAACGAAATAAACTTTTCACAGTTCACTTAAAACTTTATAAGGGCTGGTTCTTTGTAGAGAAAAGGGCATGAATATATAAATCAAGCATGTTGTTTGGCTTAACTATTTGGCCATGTGTGCTTTTAGGGTCACTCTCCCAGCAGAATGTAGGCCATTTTAATGTTTTTTTAATAAAGCAAGAGAATGCAAACCTTTAGAGTTTGTTTGAATCAAGCTGTATGACCTACATACCATGCATTAAAAACAATTATTATGCTGTTGCCAGACCGTATGGGGTATATTACCAGACCTACCATCATTAGGCATGCCTCAGCATAGCTCTTAAAGAAGCCAGATGGTGGTTTTCAACTTTATCTCCATGGTGTCCCCTAGGAAGTACGTGTTATAATCACAGTCTTTCTTACTTCAAAGTTTTGTAGAGCAGAGCCAACAGGAGAAGGGGCTTCCTGCTGTTCCTGGTGCATATAACTCCACCAGCCATTACCCTCCACAGCCATCAAAATGACACATGCCAGAGAATGCTCTGATTCACAACGCAAATTTGTAGACTAGGGCAAAAATTGGTACATGGAGGAATTTCTCAGCACAAGGCAGACCTTTTTTATTTAATTACTTTCTTTCTTTGTCTCTATTTTTTTTCTTCAAACTTAGTCATTCCAATGGAAATGGAGGTAGAGGAAATACATTTATGACTTGGCTTCTCAGAAAAGAGGATTTCGAATCAGGTTTCATTACAATGACTAAAGAAGCAGTCAGGTAGGAAGAAATGAGATGAGCCAAACCCACTATGGATCAAACTCTATCTTCAGAAACACAGTTAAGCTGGAAACACTGCCTGTGTCTCTAGAAGCACGATTCTCATACATTCAATGCAACTTCCTAAGTGGAGTCACAATGTCACAATGGTTTCAGCTGGGAAATCATGGCGGAAGCTGTCAGGTTGTGATGTTTTGTTCTATTTACATACTGTACATTGAGTTAAGACTTCGCACGCTTTGCAGTAATGCACTGTCTTAACATTAGCCTCTCCGGTAATTGAATTAAATTCACTCATCGTAAATTTGTGTCAACCAAACCTATAGAATATTACATTAGATTTTTTAAAATAGGATGTTGGTGAATTAACAGCATCAGAATTTAGAATGCATATATCATTTGAGTCCAACACTCACTTCTAATAATTCATACAATAAATATTCTTTCACTTGCACCTGAAACTATGCATCTAGCTAACTGAAACACTTTACTTGTGAAAAGCAAAACAATAACCTGGAAACAGCTAAATGACCATTGGTGGAGAATGAGTAACATTACCACAGAGCATACAAGTAAGTCTGGTCTGTGTGTAGTAATATAGTAAGAGTTACCAAATATATTAAAGAAATGAGGTATCAACAATGATGTATAAAGTATACACCTTCTAATATTTCCAAATTGTTCCATCTGTAAAGACACTCACATCCATCTTTGTTTATGAATTTTTAAAATATATTTCTATACCTTCATTTCCATCAAGTCCAAAGAGAGATGAGAAAAGAAATCATGCACTCAAGTCTACCACCTGGATTTGGAATCCTCTCATCTTCATTTTGTTTTCATCATACTCATTTTTAAAATAGTTGCATGATTCTCCCATCAAAACCACAAAAAAGAAAAAAAAAAAGTAAAGGTCCGCTGTTTGTTTTTTTTTTTTTTTTTAATTCAGTTAGCTAACATACAGTACCTCATTAATTTCAGATGCTGTGTTCATTCATCTGTTGATTTTTTTTTAATTTAAATTCTATTAGCCAACATACAGAACATCATTAGTTTCAGAGCTAGAGTTCAGTGATCCATCAGTTGTGTATAACACCCAATGCTCATCACACCCTGTGCCCTCCTTAATGCCGGTCACCCAGTTGGGTGAAAGGATTTGATTTTTGATATGTGATGTGAGTAGGATCTTATTTGTTATTTGGGAATTACAAGAAGATTCAGCATTAAGTCATGAAGCAACTGGCATCACTCTGACCTAATAGACCTGTGATTAATCTTTTCCTTCACTTGTACAACAGGGAGATTTAAATAAGGTCTTCAATCATGTGTGTATTTTTGAAATTTCTTTTTATTGATTTTTTTTAACATGGTGGAGTCATAATGTTTCTTGATGGGACAACTAAAGGATTCAAGTATTAATAAGACTGAAGCAATCTCAGAGATTTTACTCAATAACATTATAGGTACAATTCAAAATACAGTACAAATTGGGCTCACCATGACAGTTATATATAATTTCCTTGTTGAAAGGTTATTTTTACACTATTACTCTTTGAAGTACTAGTATTAGAATTACAGAAAGATGGGTGGAAATTAGAGTACTCATGACACTTCCCCCCACCATACACACATACCTCCTGTTAACACCTTGCGTGAGGGTGGTACATTTGTTAGAAGTGATAAGCCAATTCTGATATCTAAGTATTAACTGAAGTCCACAGTTTATGTTAAGTTTCACTCTTCCCGTTGCGCCCTCTATGTGTTTCCACAACTGTCTAATGACATTCATCCACCATCACCTCTCAACAAATCAACGTGTTCTTGAACTTTCTCTATCTTCTACTCAAAACTGATATCCTGACAAAAGACAGAGATGGCTATGGGATAAACTACCTTCTCACTTTCAGCCTCAAGTGCCTAGTGCCCTCTCACAGCCACAGAGAACAATTTTGATTGATGAACAGGAGAAAATTTGTGAATCATAGTATCTTTCTATGTCTCTATTCTCAGGAAAGACTGCATTATAAACTTATCTGGGATTGGTTGGGAGGAGCAAGATGGTGGAGGAGTAGGAGGCCTAAATTTCATCTGGTCCCAGGAGTTCAGCTAGATAGTTATCAAACCATTCTGAACACCTACAAACTCAATGGGAGATCGAAGAGAAGAATAGCAACAATTCTATAAGCAGAAAAGTGACCACTTCCCAACAGGTAAAACATGCAGAGAAGTGAATCTGAGGCAATATATGGGAACAGAGACTGCAGGGGGAGGGGCCAGCTCCTAGCAAGCAGCAGAGTAGCAGAGCACAAAATCAGCACTTTTAGAAGTCACCTCTGCTGAGGGACATTGCTCTGGTGGCTAGGTTGGGGGTGGAGCCCTCTCTGGGACACTGTGGTCTCAGGACCCTTGGGGTCACAGAAAGACCAGGAGTGTCTGAGTGTGGCAGAGTTCCCAGGTTTCAGAGCAGGGAAGCTGACTGGAAATATGGAACTGGGGAGGGATCTCAGCTCGGGGTTGCCATAAACCATGATCTCCAGCACAGTCGGGCCGCCACAAGTGGCATGCCCAGGAGACTCACCTTCCTCCACTGGGAGGAGCAGTGTACTGCAAGAATCTGCTGGGTTTGGAGACTCCAAACAGGGTCATTTTCCAGAGATAGAAACACTTGGTCACAGGCTGGGTGAGCTCAGAGTGCAGCCGGAGACAAGGGAGATGGAAATGATTGACTGCTTTTCTCTGAGGGTGTACTGAGGAGTGGGGCCCCCAAGCTCTCTGTTCCTCCAGGCTGGAGATTGGGAGGCTGCCATCTTCATTCTCATCTTCCAAAGCTGTTCAGAAAGCATTCAGGAAACAAAAGCTCCCAAGTGTGAACCTGAGCAGACCACATAGCCTGGCCCCTGGCAAAAGGTGGTGAAATTCCATCTCCTCGTACAAAAACATATGAGAATCACTGCAACAGGCTCCTGCCCCAAAAGATCAGTAAGAACATTCGGCCAAGACCAAGTTCACTGATCAATGAGAACTACAAAACTCCAGCACTAGAGGAATATAGCACAAAGAATTCATGGCTATTTTCCTTGAGACTTTAGTCTTTCAAACTTAAATCTTTAATTTTCTTTTTTCTTTTTCTATTTTTTAAAATTTTCCTCTTTCCTTTTTAATGAACATTTATCAATACCTTTTTTAAAAATCTTCTTTAATTTTCATTTTTACAATCATATTCTATCCCTTCATTGTATATAACCTTATTTTTTTGTATATATATGTTTTTCTATCTTTAAAATTTTGGGATACGGTTTCTTCCAACAGACCAAAATATACCCTAAATCTAGTGTATGGCTTTGTTCTAATCTCCTGTCTGATCACATTCTCTCTTTTTTTTTTTCCTTCTTTTTTTCAACCAACTAATCGTATCAATTCCATTTTTAAATCCTTTTTAATTTTCATCTTTAGTCTATTCCATTCCTTCATCATCTTTACCCTTATTTCTGTATATATCTAAGTTTTTCTTTGTTAAAAATTTGGGAGACAGTCTCTTCTAACAAACCAAAATACACCCAAAATCAAGTGTGTGGCTCTGTTCTATTCACTAGCCAGATCAAACTTTTTTTCCTTTCTTTTTCCCCTGATTTCAGGTCTCTTCCAATTTATTTAGTATACATTTTTCTGAGGTCATTGTTACCCATTTAGCATTTTGTTCTCTCATTCATCTTTTCTTCTCAGGACAAAATGACAAAGTAAAAAAACTCACCTAAAAAAAAAGAACAAGATGCAGTAACAAGGGCTAGGGACCTAATCAATACAAACATTAGAAAGATGTCAGAACTAGAACTCAGAATGATGATTATGAAGATACTAGCTGGGCTTGAAAAAAAGCATAGAAAATACTAGAGAATCCCTTTCTGGAGAAATAAAAGAACTAAAATCTAACCAAGTTGAAATCAAAAAAGCTATTAAGGAGGTGCAAGAAAAAAAAATGGAGGCTTTTATTGCTAGGATAAATGAGGCAGAAGAGAGAATTTGTGATATAGAAGACCAAATGATGGAGAATAAAGAAGCTGAGAAAAAGATAAAAAGTCCTGGATCATAAGGGAAGCATTTGAAAGATACGTGATACCATAAGATAAAAAAAAATTAGAGAAATTGGAATCCCAAAAGAAGAAGAAAGAGACAGAGGACAGAAGATATATTGGAGCAAATTATAGTGGAGAATTTCCCAAATTCAGGGAAGGAAACAGACATCAAAATCCAGGAAGCACAGAGAACCCCCCTCCAGATCAATAAAAATAGATCAACATCCTGTCAAAACTTAAAAGTCTCAAAGACAAAGAGAAAATCCAGAGAGCAGCTTGGGGCAAGAGGTCTGCAACCTACAATGATAGAAATATTAGCTTGGCAGCAGACCTATCCACAGAGACCTGGCAGGCCAGAATAATATAATATTCTATAATATATGCAGAGCACAAAACAAAAAATAATACACAGCCAAGAATATTTTATCCAGCTAGGATGTCACTGAAAATGGAAGGAGAAATAAGAAGCTTCCAGGACAAACAAAAACTAAAAGAATTTGCAAACACCAAACCAGCCCTACAGGAAATATTGAAAGGGGTCCTCTAAGCAAAGAGAGAATCCAAAGGTAACACACACCAGAAAAGAACAGAGACAATAAACACTTAACAGTCACCTTACAGGCAATACAATGGCACTAAATTCCTATCTTTCAATAGTTACTCTGAATATAAAAGAGCTAAATTCCCCAATCAAAAGACACAGGGTATCAGAATGGATTTAAAAAACAAACAAACAAAAAAAAACAAGACACATCAATGTGCTGTCTGCAAGAGACTCATTTTAGACCCAAAGACACCTCCAGATTTAAAGTGAGGGGGTAACCCAAATTACATGGAGACTAAACAGCCTCCTTCTAAAGAATGAATGGGTCAACCAGGAAATTAAAGAAGAATTGAAAAAAATCATGGAAACAAATGATAATGAAAACACAACGGTTCAAAATCTGTGGGACACAACAAAGGCAGTCCTGAGAGGAAAATATATAGCGGTTTGTACCTTTATATATATATAGCCTTTCTCAAGAAACAAGAAAGGTATCAGGTACACAACCTAACCCTACACCTAAAGGAACTGGAGAAAGAACAACAAAGAAACCCTAAGCCCAGCAGGAGAAGAGAAATCATAAAGATCAGAGCAGAAATCAATGAAATAGAAACCAAAAAAACAATAGAACAAATCAATGAAACTAGGAGCTGGTTCTTTGAAAGAATTAATAAAATTGATAAACCCCTGCCCAGACTTATCAAAAAGAAAAGAGAAAGGACCCAAATAAATAAAATCATGAATGAAAGAGGAGAGATCACAACTAACACCAAAGAAATAAAAACTATTATAAGAACATACTATGTGCAACTCTACGCCAACAAATTGGACAATCTGGAAGAAATGGATGCATTCCTAGAATCATATAAACTACCACAACTGAACCAGGAAGAAATAGAAAGCCTGAACAGACCCATAACCAGTAAGGACATTGAAACAGTCATCAAAAATCTCCAAACAAACTAAAGCCCAGGGCCAGACGGCTTCCCGGGGGAATTCTACCAAACATTTAAAGAAGAACTAATTCCTATTCTCCTGAAACTGTTCCAAAAAATAGAAATGGAAGGAAAACTTCCAAACTCATTTTAGGAGGCCGGCATCATCTTGATCCCAAAACCAGACAAGGATCCCATCAAAAAAGAGAGCTATAGACCAATATCCTTGATGAACACAGATGCGAAAATTCTCACCAAAATACTAGCCAATAGGATTCAACAGTACATTAAAAGGATTATTCACCACGACCAAGTGGGATTTATTCCAGGGCTGCAACTGCAAGGTTGGTTCAACATCCGCAAATCAGTCAATGTGATACAACACATCAATAAAAGAAAGAACCAGAACCATATGATACTCTCAATAGATGCTGAAAAAGCATTTGACAAAAGTACAGCATCCCTTCCTGATCAAAACTCTTCAAAGTGTAGGGATAGAGGGCGCATACCTCAATATTATCAAAGCCATCTATGAAAAACCCACCAGAAATATCATTCTCAATGGAGAAAAACTGAAAGCTTTTCCGCTAAGGTCAGGAACACAGCAGGGATGTCCATTATCACCACTGCTATTCAACACAGTACTAGAAGTCCTAGCCTCAGCAATCAGAAAACAAAAGGAAATTAAAGGCATCCAAATCAGCAAAGAAGAAGTGAGACTATCACTCTTTGCAGATGACATGATACTATATGTGGAAAACCCAAAAGACTTCACTCCAAAACTGCTAGAACTTGTACAGGAATTCAGTAATGTGTCAGGATATAAAATCAGTGCACAGAAATCAGTTGCATTTCTCTACACCAACAACAAGACAGAAGAAAGAGAAATTAAGGAGTCAATCCCATTTACAATTGCACCCCAAACCATAAGATACCTAGGAATAAACCTAGCCAAAGAGGCTAAGAATCTATACTCAGAAAACTATAAAGTACTCATGAAAGAAATTGAGGAAGACACAAAGAAATGGAAAAATGTTTCATGCTCCTGGATTGGAAGAACAAATATTGTGAAAATGTCTATGCTACCTAAAGCAATCTACCCATTTAATGCAATTCCTATCAAAGTACCATCCATCTTTTTCAAAGAAATGGAACAAATAATTTTAAAATTTATATGGAACCAGAAAAGACCTCGAATAGCCAAAGGGATATTGAAAAAGAAAGCCAAAGTTGGTGGCATCACAATTCTGGACTTCAAGCTCTATTACAAAGGTGTCATCATCAAGACAGCATGGTACTGGCACAAAAACAGACACATAGATCAATGGAACAGAATAGAGAGCCCAGAAATAGACCCTCAACTCTATGGTCAACTAATCTTCGACAAAGCAGGAAAGAATGTCCAATGGAAAAAAGACAGCCTCTTCAATAAGTGGTGTTGGGAAAATTGGACAGCCACATGCAGAAAAATGAAATTGGACCATTTCCTTACACCACGCACAAAAATAGACTCAAAATGGATGAAGGACCTCAATGTGAGAAAGGAATCCACCAAAATCCTTGAGGAGAATAGAGGCAGCAACCTCTTCGACCTCAGCTGCAGCAACATCTTCCTAGGAACATCGCCAAAGGCAAGGGAAGCAAGGGCAAAAATGAACTATTGGGATTTCATCAAGATCAAAAGCTTTTGCACAGCAAAGGAAACAGTTAACAAAATCAAAAGACAACTGACAGAATAGGTGAAGATATTTGCAAACGATATATCAGATAAATGACTAGTGTCCAAAATCTATAAAGAACTTATCAAACTCAACCCCCAAAGAACAAATAATCCAATCAAGAAATGGGCAGAGGACATGAACAGACATTTCTGCAAAGAAGACATCCAGATGGCCAACAGACACATGAAAAAGTGCTCCATATCACTCGGCATCAGGGAAATACAAATCAAAACCACAATGAGATATCACCTCACACCAGTCAGAATGGCTAAAACGAACAAGTCAGGAAATGACATATGCTGGCGAGGATACAGAGAAAGGGGAACCCTCCTACACTGTTGGTGGGAATGCAAGCTGGTGCAACCAGCTTTCACTCTGGTGCAACCAGCTTTCACTCTGGAAAACAGTTGAAAATAGAACTGCCCTATGACCCAGGAATTGCACTACTGCGTATTTACCCTAAAGATACAAACGTAGTGATCCGAAGGGGCACGTGCACCCGCATGTTTATAGCAGCAATGTCCACAATAGCCAAACCATGGAAAGAACCTAGATGTCCATCAACAGATGAATGGATCAAGAAGAAGTGGTATAGATACACAATGGAATACTATGCAGCCATCAAAAGAAATGAAATCTTGCCATTTGCAACGACATGTATGGAACTAGGGCATATCGTGCTTAGTGAATTAAGTCAAGTGGAGAAAGACAACTATCGTATGATCTCCCTGATATGAGGAAGTGGTGATGCAACATGGGGGCTTAAGTGGGTAGGAGAAGAATAAATGAAACAAGATGGGATTGGGAGGGAGACAAACCATAAGTGACTCTTAATCTCACAAAACAAACTGAGGGTTGCTGGGGGGAGGGAGGGTTGGAAGAAGGGGGGTAGGGTTATGGACATTGGGGAGGGTATGTGCTTTGGTGAGTGCTGTGAAGTATGTAAACCTGGCGATTCACAGACCTGTACCCCTGGGGATAAAAATATATGTTTATAAAAAATAAAAAATTAAAAAAATAAAAATAAAAAAAAATAAAGTGAAGGGGTAGAAAACAATTTACCATGCTAGTGGACATCAAGAGAAAGCTGGGGTGGCAATTCTTGTATCAAAAAATTAGATTTTAAACCAAAGACTATAATAAAAGATGAGTAATGACACTCTATCATACTTAGTCTGTCCAACAAGAAGATCTAACAATTTTAAATAACTATGCCCCTAACATAGGAGCAGCCAATTATATAAAGCAATTAGTAACAAAATCAAAGAAACACATTAACAATAATACAATAATATTAGGGGCCTTTAACACCAAAATGGACAGAGCATCTAAGCAAAAAATCAGTAAGGAAATGGACACACTGGACAAGATGGGCATCAAAGATATATTCCAAACTTTCCATCCCAAAGAACAGAATACACATTCTTCTCTAGTGCACATGGAACATTCTCCAGAATAGATCACATCCAGGATCACAAATCAGGTCTCAACTGGTACAAAAAGACTGGGATCATTCCCTTTGTATATTCAGACTACAATGCCTTGAAATTAGAACTCAACAATAAGATTAAAGTTGGAAACTATCAGATGCAGGGCTGGTATCAAAAATCTACAAAAAACTTATCAAACTCATCCAAAAAAAAATACAATCAATAAATGGGCAGAAGACATGAACAGACATTTCTCCAAAGAAGACATCCAAATGGCCAATAGACACATGAAGAAATGTTCCCCATCACTTGGCATCAGGGAAATCAAAACCACAGTGAGATACCACTTCACACCAGTCAGAATGGTTACACCAAACAAGTCAGGAAATGACAGGTGTTGGTGAAGATGTGGAGAAAGGGGAACCCTCCTACACTGTCAATGGGAATGCAAGCTGGTGCAGCCATTGTGGAAAACAGTATGGAGGTTCTTTGAAAAGCTGAAAATCGAGCTACCCTATGACTCAAAATTGCTCCACTGGGATTTACGTGAAAAATACAAATGTAGTGGTCCGAAGGGGCACGTGGATCCCAACGTTTATAGCAGCAATGTTCACAATAGCCAAATTATAAATAGAGTCTAGATATCCATCAACAAATGAATGAATGAAGAAGATGTGATATATATATATATATATACACACACACACACACACACACATACACACACACACATACACACACACACACCATGGAATATTATGCATCCATCAAAAAAAAACCATGAAATTTTGCCATTTGCAATGATGTGGATGGAACTAGAGGCTATTAAGCTAACTGAAATAAGCCAATCAGAGGAAGAAAATTCTCATATGATCTCACTGACATGAGGAAGCTAAGAAACAAGACAGAGGATCATAGGGAAAGGGAGGGAAAAATGAAACAAGACAAAACCAGACAAACCATAAGAGAGTCCTAATCTCAGGGAAAAAACTGAGGGTTGCTAGAGGGGAGAGGGATGGGAGGGATGGAGTGGCTGGGTAACGGACATTGGGGAAGGTATGTGCTATGCTGAGAGCTGTGAATTGTGTAAGGCTGATGAATCACAGGCCTGTACCCCTGAAACAAGTGATACATTTTATATTAATTTAAAAAAGAAATTATTATCTGCAGAGATGACCATTTTAGTCCAAAGGCAGGGCCTGTTTATGGCATACTGATAGGTATATGAATTTGAAGGCAGTTGGGCTCTTGAATGAAGATTTGCAAATTATAGCACTTTATCAATGACCACATTCTAATCATAAACTATTTATGGTGTTGAGTCTTTTAAAACAGGCTTTAAAAATACCTAAATTTGCTTACCTATCAGTAGAGATCGATCTGAAATCTGGTTGAATTTTCATTTACCAATTTCTATTTGTGAGGTTGGCCCATGGGTGACCTTGCAAGGTTCTTGTTTTTTTTTAACCATTCATGGTTCAATCATTGAATTTTACATTTAAAATTAAAAAACAGGATAAATTATAAATTATAAACTCAAAACATAAGTTTAGCAAACAGAAATTTGTTTGGGGTAAAAAGAGAGGGAGAGAGAGAGAAAGAAAGAAAAGAACAAATTTACTCCTTTACCTAGGATGATTTATTTCCCTAGAATGACATAAAAATCACCCCACCATATTTTTGGAAAAATCTCATTTCTAAAGTCCATTAGGTTTGGCATTTTTACAACAGAAATAGAACAAAAGTTCAACTTTGACCTGGGTTCTACTTGGTGACCAAATTAAGGCAAAATATGCTCACAGTGATGAAAAAGACTTCAGTCTTTTTAAAATCAAGTTTAAAATCAAGTCTCCACTGAGACCCCGTAATTTAAATGAAATGACTTTTTATAATATAACTCATAAACATAAACAAGCTTAAAAGGTTGTCAAGATGTGACACCTTTTGCCATTAAAATTTCAGTGTGACAGTCTACCAGAGAAAGCTGCACATTTTTTTTGAAGGATGCTCTTTAAGAAATATGGTTAATCTTTGTTTGGTTAATCAAACAGTGGGAAGTGTTGTAATAGATAATTGGGCTACTCAGTTTGTCATTATAATTTGACATTTACATAGGTCTTTCTATATTCAAAATGTTCTACAACCATTTTTCTTGGTTCCATCAATATTACCTTGAGAGGTAAATTAATTCTTCAATTCACATTTTATAAATGAGCACAGAGAAGCAAAGGAAGATCAAGCAAGTCAGATGCAAAGCTAAGGAATTCTTGCCCTGGCAGGAATAAGGCACAGCTTTTGGTCCCATGAGGAACCGTAAGCCTTTCTACTTGAAAATTTCCAAAGAGAATTAAGTTGTCAAACACACATTCACAACCAAGGCCCCTAACAGTTCTAGTCCAGGTGGTCCAATTATAGATTTAACCTAAAGTGAGTTCAGATATGAAATAATATAGCAAGTCATAGTTATTGTCATCTTAACAATCCTTCATTTTAAAACAGTGTTGTAAGATTAAAAATAACATGCCTTTACCCATGAGGACAATTTTCTTTCCAAGCTTCCCCCTAGTTCTAGTTCTCCTCTCACTTGAACAATACTACTACTGTGCAGGTTCCACTTGCACTATGCTGGGAAGTTCTTGGAGACTGCCCCCAATATTACAGAGAAGAAATGAGAACCATAAAAATAGCGCATAAACATGGGGAAGAATAAGACCATTATCTGACATTCAACTGAGAAACTTGATCAGATAACAGAATTCACATATTGAACACAAGTGCCCTTATGTACTTTCTTTTCTTTCTCTTCCTTTCATTTCTCAAGTCCAAAGAACCCCATCACCATCACCACCACCCACCACCAACGAAGAACTTGTATACGGAGTGATCTTACCCAATGGCAGTGCTCTCCCTGTGGCTAACACAGAAGCTGAAAGAACCCAATTCAACTGAAGAGGTAAGGATGCCACTCAAAATACCAAATGTTCATTTTCTGGAGCCCACCTAGATGATACATTGAGTTTTTAAGCTCTGAAGGGATCCTACAAGACTTCAGATGCTTGAAGTAGAATATGTGAATTTTTTAGCAGCGTCAGTGAGCTAAAACAACTATTTTTATGAGATAACATGGAGGGCAAGGCATCTAGATTCAGGTGATCTGACTCAAATCCCAAACCCACAAAATCAATTTGGTCAGTTTTGAAGACTGTCAGACTTCATGGCAATAATAAGCATGATAAAGAACTCTAAAACAAATTAATTCAAAGAGCTGACTCAGTTTCCAGCTCCTATCATAAATACTGCTATTCCTGGTGAATGGCATTTCATGTTAAGAGCTCAGGGAGATAACAAGGCCTAGAGGTGGCAAAAATAGATAAAATTATTAAAGAAAAACAAATTTATCATCCTTAGGGACAACTATTCCTTCAACAGCAGGATTAAAATTTTTTGCAATCTGAAATAAATCTCCCTGAAGTGCCACTAAATAATATAGCTAAGATATGGCTTGGTATTTGGCAGTACACACATATGGGTATGCGTACACAATCTCTGGTAGTTGGCTCACAGGGAATGAATAAAAAATTAGGAATTTAATGTTCAAGGTGTACGTCGATCCCCCAGTTAGAAGCCCGAAGCACAAATAAGCAAACAAATAGATGTTTATTCACAGTAAGCTTTGAAAAAAAATACTCTCTATGTTTCTGGAAAAAAAAATTATAAATATCCTATTGACAGGCTCAATGTTCTACAAATATCTGTTAAATAAAGTCCTGTATATACCTAATACAAAATATATTAAATGTCACCTGAAAGTGAAGAGAGATCCATAATTAATTGTGAAACAGGGATAGCGTTCATAAGAGTCCCAGATGACAAGTCTAGACGTGCATTCATTATCTACCTGCTAATTCATGCCAGGCATTCTAGTTTAAGATTTCTTACAATTGAGGTGCCTGGGTGGCTCAATTGTTAAGCAACTGCCTTCATTTTAGGTCATGATCCCAGGATCCTGGGATCAAGCCCCACATCAGGCTCCCCGTCTCTCTTTGAGATAAATAAAATCTTATTTAAAAAAAAAAAGAATTCTTACAATTTTTACTGACAACCAAAGGAATGCATTTCAAAAAAGGATAATACTCATTCATACCTCTGATTTTTCTGGTATTTGTTATTTAGATCTTACGGATCCCATTAAATTTGTTTCATGACTCAATTCTTTCTCTATTAAATAAGTAAGTAAAAACAACCACACTTTCCAGGGATGCTTGTGTATGTCCTTGTTTGCTAATTAACTGCACTAGTGATTGTCCTCTTCCATCTATTTTCATCATTTTTACATTAATAAATGATCCGTGACATGTGCCTGAGTGGTAGAGTCATGTTCAGAAGTGGAGAGACACTCATTTCCCTGAGTCAGGTAATGAAACTTATATTTTATGGAGGCAGGACTCTGATTTTTACTAACCTTTTCTAAGTACATTAACAGTGTAAGCTGTATTTCTGAAAGCATCTATAAATCATAAAGTGGTGTGGCTCTAACAGTGTGTGTCTACAGTTATATGCCGAAGAGCCCTAAAGAGCATACAACACACCATTCCTATTGAAAAGCCAAACGGATGCCCTTGAAATTCATTTTTAACTCCTTCAACTTGACTTGCACTACAAGGAAGGAATAAAAATCAATGGCTATTTGTTTTATATGCACAAAGCAACACACAATTACCAGGGCAATATAAAATGATTATCAATTTGTCATTTTCTTTTTTTTATTTTATGCCTTTTTGAAGTTGCTTATGTAATATATCAAAGAAATGAGATAAGAGTAACTGCACAAACATTTAGGATTAAATATTCTCAAACCTTAACAACAATACACAGAACCCGGCATGTTTACAAATGAATTCTATCACAAATTCTCCCAGGTCTCTGCCTAGTATTTGCCACTTCACCCCTAGCTCCAGATTCTAGCTGCCATGCAAATCACCACATCTTCAGATTTGAAAAAAATGAAATTGCCTACCCTTCTTAAATTTCTCCCAGAGAACTTCTTACTACACTGACCAAGTCCACAACCTCTAAACCACATCACTGGTATTGCTAATAATGTTGCACTGCTCATTTTTGAAACATTTATTTTAGCCTCAGTTTATTTCTTTCATTTACCTCAATTTCTATTATTCTAGCATAATAATAATAACATTCAAGAGGTTATCAAAAAGATTAAGAAGTAACATGTGTTGGTGAGGATGCAGAGAAAAGGGAACCCCATCTACTGATGGGAAGGCAAGTTGGTGAAGCCACTCTGGAAGACAGTATGGAGGTGCCTCCAAAAGTTAAAAATAGAACTACCCTACAATCAAGCAATTACACTACTAGGTATTTCTTCAAAGAGAACAAAATAAACAAATTAGAGAGATACATGCATTTTTTAAAATTGCAACAATAGTCAACAAAACCTAACTACAAATGCAAACTCATGCCCCACTGATAGATGAACAGACAAAAACATATGGGGTGTACACACACACACACTGGAATATCACTCAGGCATAAAAAAGAATTAAATCTTGCTATTTCCAACAATATAGATGGACCTAAAGGTATAATGCTAAGTAAAAGTGATCAGAGAAACACATTATTATATGATTTAATTTATATGTGGAGTCTAAAAACAAAACAAAACAAAACAGAAACAGACTCATAGGAACTTGTGAAAGGGAGGTGAAATAAGTACAGGAGATTAAGAGATTCAAACTTCCAACTATAAAATAAGTCCTGGGAATATCATGTACAACACAGGGCATATACTCAATAATATTGTAATATCTCTGTATAGTGACCAATTGACTAATTATAACTGGACTTCTTTTGGGGATCTACCTAAAAAAAAAAGATCACTATGTCTAGAGTGGTGTTTCTCAACCGCTTTTTCATTATCTCTCGGAGACTTTTTAGACATTGTTTTCCCAGTTGCCCCTTCTATGAAATTTTAGTATCGCAGATATCCCCAGATAATATACATATACATAAAAAAATTTAATACATATATGTATATACATATACACGTTTATGTATGTCTTCTGTGTATATCTATGCTTGATATACAAAAAGAGTAGGATTTTTGTCCTTTTAAAAACATTTTTTGCCCCTTGAGGGCATTTTTACCATTGTGTCCACTGCATTTTTTAGCTAAGAAAATATGACCCAAATTAAGCTAGTAAAATTAGACTATACCCCTATCACAATGGTACTAGTTCATTATGTTGAGATAAATGTTGTACCACCCTTGACATCCACCAATGAGGTACTGAAATAGTTAATCTCTGGGAAAGAATCTAAGGAAGAAATGGTATGTCCCTAATGTTTCCCCATTTTTCTCTTTCACAGATCATATGGACACTCTACCTTTTATCAAGTTGCAAACACTAAAAACATGTAATTTCTCTCTTTCTCAAACCATGCATGACTTCTTTTTCCATTTAATTATTCTTTCACAAGAGCACCTTTTCATAAAATCTTCCACCAGTAGCAAATCACCTGAAAGATCCATGCGTATCCACGGTACTCAAGAACATTTGCACACATGTATAATGCATACATCAACACAGGCACAGGTATTAATCTCAAGTTGGGAAAGGTCATAGTGGCACAGAGGGGCACACATTCTGGACTGCTGAAGACCAGACTCAGTGATAAAATAGACTAGTAGTTGCTCATGATGGTATATAAGCATTTCAGTTTCGTGTCCAATTATGACAAATTTCTGACTAATGCAGTTCTTTCAGTGCAGCTGAAGTCACTCTATGGAACTAAACCACTTAATATGACAATATTTGATGACATAATAGTGAACAGTTGAGAAGCACAATCAATGAAAATAGATCCTAGGCCAGGGCAAAAGGCAATTGAGTAGAAGATGGCTGACTCAGCTCCTTTCTGATTAATCAAATGAGTCACTCAAAACTCTATGGGAATAATGGCTAAGAAGAGCCTTGGAAATTCTGATGAGAAGAAGTATAAAAATAAATGATGTGGAATGGTCTTTGTTGTTCACAGAAAGGACAGTCTTGGCAGGACCTAATTTCATGGTTAAAGTGGTAGAGCTTGCATCTTAGAAATTGTTTGTGGTTTTATGACAAGAAAATGGAGCTAGAAGATGGGATCCAGATCATGGTCCTGGCTTTGAGCCTTTCGGATTCTCTTTTCCTGGGAAATTTTCTTTTTTTGTCTTTTTCCTTTTTTTTTTTTAAATTCCTGGGAAATTTTCTTAATGTCTCAGAGTTCCCCTGGTCTTAGGGATAGGTTGTTGTGAATCAAATCAAAGGGTGATCATGGTTTATGCCAGGAAGTTGTTGACAGAAATAAGGAAGACCTACTTTATCATATTGCTAGTCTATAGTCACTGTTACCTATTCTTTTCTAATCCAAATGTCAATCAAGAAAGATTTTGTTTTGCATGTACTTCTGACGGGACAGTATTAAACTATGAACAAATTATGTTTCTGGGAACACTGCCATATCCCTTAGCATCCTGATGACACATCCCAAAAATTGCAAGCACTGAGTAGTGAGTTCCATAAAATGTCTTCTCAGAACCAGTCTCCTTGCAGCTCCTTGTGAAAGTTGTCAAGATTTCCCCTATATATCCTGAGCTTCAGATTCTTACTATTATTCCATTGAAAAAAATCACTGAGTATGTCTCATTGTTCTGGACACTGAAATGGGGGCAGTCATAGTAATGGGGAACTGACCATCAGGGGTTCAAAATGGGGAGAGAAGACTTCATCCACTGACGTAAAGACTAAAGGTAATTCCTTTTAAAAAAATAAATGAGGACTGTTTATATAATGTAGCATGTGCTCAAGATGGTATACTTGTGAATTCTATTATGTGTTAGGTATGGGTTGTTCCTGTTTCCCTTGTTCTCCAAAGATCACTATATAACTGAAACGGGTATAACAAATTGGAAGTTTAAGGAAATAGATACAGCTCAGTGAAGCTATGCCCAGTACTGTTAAGGCCAGAACAAGCAAGCAAAGAAGAGCATGGCATCCCTTCTAAACCTCCATAGAGCTCACATCACATTCCATCATGGCATGAAGCTCTTGGTGGGTACCTCCTACATCTATCATCATGCTCCATTATACACTGGAAACTTCAGATTAAGGGTCAAGGTCATTCATTTTCTATGCTTAAACTGACAGCTACAACTATAGTGCACACTAGACACTCCTCAAGTTTACTAAATTAAAATGAACACAGAGGTTGAAATTCTCATGTTGTTTTTTTTTTTTTTTTACAAGGAAACTTCGTAATTACAGGACATACTTTCTACAGTAATCATGTATCTCTAAAATTCCCTGATGCATTCATTTAAAAAATAGTCTAACTACAACAGAAGAGGGAGCAAGAGAAGGAAAGGGGACTTTGAAACAGGATTCCTACTAAAAAAAGAAAGAGAAAAGTAAATTACTAGAAAGTCCCATAAGAGCTTATGATGGTACACTGTACTTCTAACTTTTAGCTCAGCCTCCCATTTTTAATACTACTTATCTTTGGAGCAGTTTGTTTTAAAGAATGTTTCTCAGGGTCACATTAGGCTTAACAAGTGAATTTCTGCCTTTTAGTTTGACAAACTCTATGTCTGCCCCTTGAGGAAAGAGTTAAAGGAGAACTTCTGATGTAATTTCAGCCCAATTAATATTTGGTTTACTTCTTGATGATGGAGACTCTCTACCTCATTCCAAGTAGGCTCAATGTGAATCTTGCTCTTAATTGCATTTAATTGCTACTTTCTCAATTGTTTTACTTTCTTAACTGCCTGTAGGCAAAAGACTTCTGTGTAACCAAGCATGTTTTACATGGAGAAGCCAGAGGTGAGAAGGGTCCATCCATATGAGTCATGCTGCTCTTCTCTCACCATCTGTAGTCATGAGCTGCTGATCGGTGTAGTTAACAAGTTTTTTCCAGTGACCTCGAGCAGAACCGAAAGTTGGAGGTTTTCTTGGCTGAGAGTGCCCAACAGTAATTCATGTACTGTCAACAGATTGTGTTGAGTTGCCCCAGGCTTCAGCCGTTCACGGGGAGTACAGATTATTAGAATAAGGTTGGGCTTAATTTCTACTTATGTTTCTGTCATGGTTTGTTGGTATTGATTTTTCAGAAGGCATAGATGCTCTGTCTATCCACCCGAGGGATGGTGTAGGTGCACAGCTGGGCTCTGCAACAAAACAGTCTCATCTTTTTATGCCAAATTTTCTCTGTATTGTGTTTTATGAAACATTAGTGATACCCAAGATAATTGATCTTGAGAGATGATAAACAATGATTTTTGGTGTTGTCATGCACTCATTTTAATATGCACTTAAAGTATATAACTAACCCATCAGATCTCTGGTTTCTTACATATCATTGCTCAAGAAAAAGCAAATAATAATACTTGGAAACTGCAAAAGTATGTCTGTGATATACAAACAACAATTTTTGGAAATACTACTTTATACCAAAACTTGATGCCTTAAGAACAGAAAGTGGGTAAGTCACTTAGATTAAGTAGTTCTGTCACTTTAACCTGTCATTTCATCTTCTGCTTTAAGAAAGCGAAGTATCACAGAGCATTCAGCTCTGGATCAAGGTAAATACACAGAAAATCTGCAAAATGAAAAGTTTCAGTGTGACTTGTGCTTTCAGAGTCAGCAAGTTCAAATCACTTCCCCTAAAACATGAATGCATGCAGTTAATAATATAGTTAACCTATATACAGCCATAAATTTTGTTCCCAGCTGCATGCAGAAGTACAATAGACTTATTCTGGCTTAGCAAAAATATGAATACATTTCCAGGAGGCATTTTTCTAAATAGGACTCAAATGAGTGGATATATTGCTGAACAAGTAAGTTTATTTTAATTTCTGATACTCACAAACAATGAAGAGAGCTCACTGTGCTATTTTTGTTCTCCTCCAATAGCTTTCCAATGCCATGGACTATGAAGCTCATCATGGTCTACCCTCTTCTCTGTTCCAAACTCATCCTTTTCTGCCTGCCTCCTGATTTACTATAACTTGCACATGTGAGCTTTCTGAAATCCTGGAATCCTGCAAGCTCTTTCCCTAAGACCTTCCACATATTTCCTCTGCCAGGAACTCTATTTCCCCACTCCCTTACCTTAAGATACCAGGGAACTCTATTTCCCCACTCCCTTACCTTAAGGTACAGCTTAAATTCCCCTTCTCAGGGGCGCCTGGGTGGCTCAGTTGGTTAAGCCTCTGCTTTTGGCTCAGGTCATGATCTCAGGGTCCTGGGATTGAGCCCCGCATCCCCTCTCTCTCTGCCTGCCTATCTCCCTACTTGTGATCTCTCTATCACGTAAATAAATAAAATCTTAAAAAAAAAAATTTCCCTTCTCAAAAAGCTTTCACAACCACACTATTCAAGAGGATTCCTTCACTCTGTATCATTTCCTTGCCCTAGGCTTTTTGTCATTTCTTCTACAACCAAGAGAAAGTGACTATTAATTTCTTCAGTTCATTTGTGTATGTGTGTGGGTATGTGTATTTCACTCTCTCTTTCCTTTGAATGGAAGATCCATTAGGGCAAGAATGGGTCCTGTCCTCTACCTCATTTTTCCCTTCATAGCACACCCAGTGTCAGCACTCTAAGTAAGTGTCGTTATTAAATATTCTTCCATAGTTTCATCTCACTGGTGAGTTCCTCTAATTATTTTGAGTGTTTTAATAATACATCCTATCAAGTTTCTGGATAAATTCAGTTTTCATCATAATACTAAAAGCATAAAATAGGGAAAATCTGACCTTGTCTTTTTTAAAAATGTTCATATGAGGGGCGCCTGGGTGGCTCAGTGGGTTAAGCTGCTGCCTTCGGCTCAGGTCATGATCTCAGAGTCCTGGGATCGAGTCCCGCATCGGTCTCTCTGCTCATCGGGGAGCCTGTTACCCTCTCTCTCTCTCTGCCTGCCTCTCTGTCTACTTGTGATTTCTGTCTGTCAAATAAATAAATAAAATCTTTAAAAAAAATGTTCATATGAAACCAAAGTCGAGGCCTTATCCTCAGCACCTGGGTTCTGCACTTCAGCTTTGCATTGGGAAAATATGATGAATCTCTCGCTTACACACACAGTCATACCGATTTAAAACCCTAAACTCTGGAGCGTCAGGAGCCATCCTCCTCTTTATAGTCTTACCAGTGCAGTTTTTCTTTCCACAATGTGCTCTTTGATTAATTATCCAACTAACAACTAACTGGTCCTTTCTGCAGTTTTCTTTGTTGAAATCTATTTTTCTCTTTGACATTTAAGTTTTTCTATCTTCCCTGTGCCATTTTTCCATCTATCATTTTCTCTTTCATTTTACCCAGGAAATGAGTCACTTGGAGACTACCTTTCACCCTCATGTTCCAGCACATGTGAAGGAAAATGTGTAATATCTCAACCTGTGTGCTGAATTCCCTTTTTTAGTTTCCAGTGATGTCCTCTGAATTACAAGCTGTACTTTTATTTTTTGAAGAAAGCATTTTTTTTTTACAAAGCCCTATCATTCCAACTCTATTCACTGAATAAATTAATTATTTAATCAACTCAACAAAGACTTGTTCCATACCTGCAACATGGTTGGCACAGTCCTGAGGAACAGCGGAGAACTATTTGGTCAAGGCTTTCATGGACTTGCAGCCATGCAGGAACCTTTGAGTTAGAAACTATGTTCATGTGGATTCGTTTCTGTGTGCACATACCCCATCTACAGACCTTCATCTTACCATACACCTGCCAGAATGTGGGGTTCTCTAAAGGGGAAAAGGAAAGAATGTGTATTGCAAGACTATCTATAGTATATTTATTGAGAATATGGTCTTATACATTAGGTCTATGACCTTTGTTTCCTTCTTGGAAGAAAACATTTATTTCCTCCACAGTTAAAGTGAATTTTCTAAGTTAAAGTCTTCTGATTCATTATTGATAGGTTCAGTTCTAACTCTGTTCATCTTTAACACCCTTCCAGGTTATTTATAAGACAAAAATACAGAATAAACTTCAACATTTTAAATAATGCAACCCATTTTGAATATACTTGCCTCAACACCATTAGCCTAAAATGCTCAGGATGCCAATATTTATTTATCACAAAACCAACTATATAAATAATTTATATGACAGAAATAAAGTCACAAAGTTATTTCAATCATCTCACTGTAAAAATTTATGAAAGTAGAGGTAAACTGTTGCTTGGGTTGGGTCAAAGTGTTCATACAGTTCAGAAAACAATTCTATCAGCAGAACTCCTTTTCTGTCTATTTCAAACATGCTCTGCTTGGATTTACAAAAGTTGTCTATTTTGTGCTTTCATTGAAAACTCCAGTCCAAGCCAGAATTCTTTTACTGTGAAGAGATATAATTTGAGTCTTGGAATTGCCTCTAACTCTTCAAGTCCCTTGCTGGACTCAGAGTATGTTGGTGGAGCTCCTGAGCTTTGAGTTCATTCTCTACAATGTGAAGACAAATATGGAAGGAAGTCGGGACATCTCGAGGCCACTTGTGCAACTCGAGAATTCTGTGAGGGTTTTTATAAGCTCCTCTGGGCACCTAAGAAGGAATTTCATTCTGTTGGGAATTTCTCCCAGGTTTGGCCAATAACTAATCTCTAGACCTTGGACTAGTTACCTAAACTCCAAATTAATGTGTTAATTAAGTGATTATTAAAAGTAAAAAGGAGGAGGAAGTGATATCATGACTCATACAAATATAAAATAAACACTTGTAAAGGACTTTAAATTATCCATCCATGGGGGATCCATTAATGCCACCACCAGCAAAATGTTGACCTCACTTACATAGCTCCATCAGAATTCTGAAATGCATTTATAAGAATGTGAAAAACTATCCTTCTGCAGGATAATAATTAATTGCATTACACCAGATGAGATTCAGTTGCATTTCTATGGACAAGAATTATTTGTTTTATTACCAATTTTCTATAAATGCTCAGAATTCTGAAATGCATTTATAAGAATGTGAAAAACTATCCTTCTGCAGGATAATAATTAATTGCATTACACCAGATGAGATTCAGTTGCATTTCTATGGACAAGAATTATTTGTTTTATTACCAATTTTCTATAAATGCCGATATGAAATAGCTCAAAAGTGACATAGGGTAGAAATGACCCAGAAAGATGCACAAGATATGAGACTAAGTAATCTCTGGAGCATACTGTACAATTTTTCCACACAAATATTCTTCAACTTAATTAGGTAACTGTATCCCCTTTCTTCTCCTAAGTTGAACAATCACCCTCCATACTTTAAGGCATTTGCTCCCCAGTAGTATAAATACTGTTGAAAATTTCTAAATTTTTAGATAAAAAGGACCTTCTCATTGATTTTAGATACATGATCTTTTGTTTAAGAAGAATGTAAATCACATTACGGAGGAACTTCCCTGGTTAAACTTGGGGGTTTGAACAGTCAATATCAGAGGCTCCTAAGACTCTTTGCTCATTTTTGAGGCAACCCCTAATGTTCTAAGATCATTTATCCGATGATCTGTGTCTCTTTGATGCAAGTTATACATCAATTCAAACTCCTTCAAATCTACCTGATGTCTTTGAGACATTCAGACATCTTTTTAACCCTGCTGAAGAGGTTAAAAAAATTATAATAATTATCTCATAATGTTTCTGTAAGAATTTAAAAATTTTAAAACATAAAAAGCCAAAAAGTGAAATAACCCAAGCATCTATAAACACATGAACAGATACACAAAATGTTGTATGTACTACACTGGAATATTATTCAACCATGAAAAGAAATGCAATTCTGATACATGCTCAGTATGGATGAATCTGGAACACTGTGCTAAATGAAATAAGCAAGACACAGAAGGACAAATAGGCAAATTCATAGAGATACCAAGTACAACAGTCATTACTAGGTACTGAATGTAGGGGAGACTGGGGAGTTATCCCTTAATGAATACTGAGCTTCTGTTTGGGATGATGGAAAAGTTCTGGAAATGGATAGTAGTGATGGCTGCACAACACTGTGAATATATAATATTTCACTAAGTTGTACACTTAAAAATGGTTAAGTTGTTACATTTAGGCATATTTTACTATAATAAAATACAAAAAGGAATAATGAGTGTATAGCTTTAAAACCAGGATCATAAAAAGAAATACATAAAAACTATCTCATCCTTATCAAAGTTTTATTTTACTTACTAGTAATAAGTCTAAAAACTTCACACTGACAGTTAATCAAAAAATCTTTGTTACAAAACTAGACCTAATGATATGCTATATAAACCTTAACTTTTTTATTCCAGATCTCAAGAACCTCTAAGACAATAATAAAAGATCCATCTTGTCTACCCAATGTTACATCCTACTATACAGCTATATTAACCAAGACAGTATAGTATTGGCAAAGGGACAGACATGTAGGTCAATGGACCAAAGCAAGAACCAAGAAATAGAGAAATGTGCTCATTTTTTTTTATAAAAGTGCAAGAGCCATACAGTGGAGGAAAGATAACCATTTTGACAAATGCTGCTATAGCAACTGGACATCCATAAGAAAATAAATCAACCTCAACATCACTCTTTAACAAAAATTAACTCAAAATGGATTACAGATTTAAAATAAAACACAACATTCTGAAAAATTATAGCAACAGCAAAATTAAAGCAAAAGATATAGGGACAGTTCAATAAAGAACATACACAGACTGCAAACAAATGACACAGAGATATTCCAATTCATAATCATCAACAAATTGCAAAATGAAAACCATGAGACAGCACTACACACCTATTAAAATGGCTAAAGTAAAAAAAAAAAGGCAATGCCAAATTGCCTTGCAATTCAAGATTGCAGAGAAATTGGTATAAATGTAACTGGTACATTACTGGTACAAATATAACATAGTGGAATTAATCTGAGAAACAGTTCAGCAATATCTTTTGAAATTCACATACAGTTACCATATGCCTTAGCAATTACCTTCTTGGGCATTTATCCTAGAGAAATGAAAACTTATACTCCTATAAAGCCTGTATATCAATGACAACAGTGCATCTATTTGTAATAGCCAAGAACTGGAATGAGCCCAGGTGCCATTGTTCAAAAGGTGAGCAACAACAGCAGCATCCAGAAAATTTATCTGAAGAAATAATAACTGAAAATTTCCTGAATTAGAGCAAGGAAACAGAAATCCAGATGCAGAAGGCAAAGACAGTCCCCAGTAAAAACAACCTGAGGAGGGCCACACCAAGACAGAAACTAACTAATATGGCAAAGTGTAGTGATAAAGAGAGAATTTTAAGAGTAGCAGGGGAGGGGCGCCTCGGTGGCTCAGTGGGTTAAGCCGCTGCCTTCGGCTCAGGTCATGATTTCAGGGTCCTGGGATCGAGCCCCGCATCGGGCTCTCTGCTCAGCGGGGAACCTGCTTCCTCCTCTCTCTCTCTGCCTGCCTTTCTGCCTGCCTCTCCGACTACTTGTGATTTCTGTCTGTTAAATGAATAAATAAAATCTTTAAAAAAAAAAGAGTAGCAGGGGAAAGGAAAGGATTTACATACAAAGGCAGCCTCAATACACTATGAGCTGATTTTTCAGAAGAACCTCTACAGGCCAGAAGAGAGTGGCATGATATATTCAAAGCACTGCAAGAAGAAAACTTGCAGCCAAGAACACTTTATCCATCAAGAATACAAGTAGAGATAGTTTCCCCACTCAAGTTAAAGGAATACATCAGCAGTAAACTAGCCCTACAAGAAATGTTCAAAGGACTCTATGTAGAAAGGGAAGGCCATAATCAGGAGTAAGGAAAGCAGGAAAAACAAAAGCAGTAAAATAAAGTGTATCTATAACAATTTGTCACAGAATTAAGAGAAAGCAAGAAGGTAAAGCAGGACACCATCTACGTAAACCATGGTGAAGACAGGAGTAAAGAATGGGTTCAAACTTAAGTGACCATCAACATACTACAGACTATTCTATTCATAAGATGTTGTATACCAATCTAATGGTAACCATAAATCAAAAACCAGTAATGGATATGCAAACAATAAAAAGAAAGGAACCCAAGTAAATCACTAAAAAAAACAACAAACTGAGAGAAAAGAGCACAAGAACTACAAAAGCAATCATAAAACAAGTAACAAGATGACAATACATACATACTTATCAATAACTACTTTGTAGATGGACTAAACACTCTAATTGAAATACATGGGAGCGACAGAATGGATTAAAAAAAGCATGACCCATTTACATGCTGCCTGCAAGAAACTCACTTCAGAACTGAAGACCCCTGTGGATTGAAAATGAAGGAATGGAAAACATCTACTATGAAAATGGAAGTGAAAGCAAAGCCAGGGTAGCAATACTTGGACCAGACAAAATAGACTTTAAAACAAAGACTGTAACAATAGACAAAGGAGGACATTATATAATCATGAAGGAAAAAATCCAACAAGAAAGTATAACTATTGTAAATACTTAGGCATCCAATACAGGAGCACCAAATATGTGAAGCAGCTGATAACAAACATAAAGGTCATAATTCATAGTAGTTTAATAATGTAATAGTAGTGCAGACTTTGACAACCACCCCAATTACATCAATGGACAGATTGTCCAAATGGAAAATCAACCAAAAAAAAAAAAAATAGTGGCTTTGAATGACATACTGGACCAGATGGATCTAACCATTATACTCAGAACATTCCATCCTAAAACAGCAAAACACATTATTATTTTCAAGAGCACACAGAACATTCTCCAGGACAGATCACATATTAGGCCACAAAGCAAGTGTCAACAAATTCAAAATGACTGAAGTCATACCATGCTTCTTCTCTGACCACAACACTCTGAAACTAGAAATAATCAACCTCAAGAAAAACTCCGGAAAGAAACACAAATACATGGAGGTTATATATAACATGCTACTAAACAATGAATGGTTCAACAAAGAAATCAAAGAAAAAACCAAAAAGTACACTGAGATGAATAAAAATGACAACATGATGGTCTCAAATCTTTGGGAAGCAGCAAAATCCATCAAAATCCTTGAGGATAACACAGGCAGCAACCTCTTCAACCTCAGCCACAGCAACTTCTTCCTAGGAACATCGCCAAAGGCAAGGGAAGCAAGGGCAAAAATGAACTATTGGGACACCATCAAGATCAAAAGCTTTCACTCAGCAAAGGAAACAGTTACAAAACCAGAAAACAATTAAAAGAATGGGAGAAGATATTTGAAAATGACATATCAGATAAAGGGCTAGTATCCAAAATCTATAAAGAGCTTATCAAACTCAACACCCAAAGAACAAATAATCCAATCAAGAAATGGGGAGAGGACATGAACAGACATACAGATGGCCAACAGACACATTAAAAAGTGCTCTACATCACTCAACATTAGGGAAATACAAATCAAAACCACAATGAGATACCACCTCACACCAGTCAGAATGGCTAAAATTAACAAGTCAGGAAATGACAGATGCTGGCAAGGATGCAGAGAAAGGGGAACTCTCCTACACTGTTGAGGGGAATGCAAGGTGGTACAACCACTCTGGAAAACAGCTTGGAGGTTCCTCAAAATGTTGAAAATAGAACTGCCCTATGACCCAGCAACTGCACTACTGGGTATTTACCCTAAAGATACAAATGTAGTGATCTGAAGGGGCACGTGCACCCAAATGTTTATGGCAGCAATGTCTACAATAGCCAAACTATGGAAAGAACATAGATGTCCATCAACAGATAAATGGATAAAGAAGATGTGGTATATATATATATATACAATGGAATACTATGCAGCCATCAAAATAAATGAAATCTTTCCATTTGCGACGACATGGATGGAACTAGAGGGTATTATGCTTAGCAAAATAAGTCAATTAGAGAAAGATAATTATCATATGATCTCCCTGATATGAGGAAGTGGAGATGCAATGTTGGGGGTGTGGAGGTAAGAAAAGAATAAATGAAACAAGACAGGATCAGTAGGAAGACAAAACATAAGAGACTCTTAATCTCACAAAAGAAACTGAGGGTTGCCAGGGGGAGGGGGATAGGGAGGTGGATGGGTTATGGACATTGGGGAAGGTATGTGCTATGGTGAGGGCTGTGAAGTGTGTAAACCTGGCAATTCACAGACCCGTAACCCTGGGGCTAGTAATACATTATATGTTAATTAAAAAATTAAAAAAAATATTAAAAAAAGAAGCTGATAGTAACAGAGGCCTAACTCAAGAAACAAGAAAAATCTCACATAAACAACCTGACCTCACACCTAAAGGAACCAAAAAGAAAAAAAAAAAAAAAGAGAGAGATAAGTGACACCATAAGATGAAACAGAAAAACAAATAAGACCCAAAACCAGTAGAAGGAACAAAATAGTAAAGATTGGAACAGAATTAAACCGAACAGAAACTAAAGAAAACAACAGAATAGATCAATGATGCCAAGAGGTAGTTCTTTGAAAAGGTCAATAAATTGATAAACTTTTACCGGACTCATTAAAAAAAAAAGGATTCAAATATACAAAGCCAGAAATAAAAGAGAAGAAATAACAACTTGTACAAGAGAAATACAAGGTATTATAAGAAAATATTATGAGAAAATATATGCCAACTAACTGGGCACCCTAGAAGAAATGGATATATTCCTAGAAACATAGCATCGCAAAACTGAATCAGAAGAAATAGAAAATCTGAACAGACCAATAAACAGTAATGAAATTCAATCAGTCATTGAACAATTTCCAACAAACGAAAGCCTAGGACCAGATAGCTTCACTGGT
Organism: Neogale vison; assembly: GCF_020171115.1. Classification (NCBI taxonomy): domain Eukaryota; kingdom Metazoa; phylum Chordata; class Mammalia; order Carnivora; family Mustelidae; genus Neogale; species Neogale vison. The sequence continues at coordinate 173,207,046 of NC_058091.1, forward strand.
CAAATGTATCAAACATTTATTTTTTTTTAAAGATTTTATTTGGGAGGAGTCAAGATGGTGGAAAAGTAGCAGGCTGAGAATACTTCAGCTAGCAGGAGATCAGCTAGATAGCTTATCTACAGATTGCAAACACCTACAAATCCATCGGCAGATCGAAGAGAAGAAGAACAGCAAATCTAGAAACAGAAAAACTATCACTTTCTGAAAGGTAGGACTGGCAGAGAAGTGAATCCAAAGAGACGGGAAGATAGACCCCGGGGGGGGGGGGCGGGCTCCCAGCAAGCGGCGGAGCAACGAAGCACAAAATCAGGACTTTTTTTTTTTTTTTAATATTTTATTTATTTATTTGACAGAGATCTACAAGTAGGCAGAAAGACAGGGAGAGAGAGAGAGGAGGAGGCAGGCTCCCTGCTGAGCAGAGAGCCCCATGCGGGGCTCGATCCCAAGACCCTGGGATCATGACCCAAGCCGAAGGCAGAGGCTTTAACCCACTGAGCCACCCAGGCGCCCCCAAAATCAGGACTTTTAAAAGTCTGTTCCGCTGAGGGACATCGCTCGAGAGGCTAAACCAGGGTGAAGCCAACGTGGGGTCAGCGTGACCTCAGGTCCCGCAGGGTCACAGAAGGACCAGGGGTGTCTGAATGTCACAGAGGTTACAGGTATTAGAACAGGGAAGCTGGCTACAGAGACAGAGCAGAGAGTGAGCTCACAGCTTGGGGTTACCTTGAAGCGGTCGTAGGCTTGGTGAGCTAGGAATGCGCCCAGAGGTCAGGCAGATGGGAGTCACTTGGCGCTGTTCTCTGAGGGCACACTGAGGAGTGGGGCCCTGGGCCTCAGCTCCTCCAGGCCAGAGACCAGGAGGCCGCCATTTGTATTCCCGTACAACAAAACTCTATGGAAAGCGCTCAGGGAACAAAAGCTTCCAAAAGCAAATCTGAGCTGATTACTCAGCCCAGCCCCTATAAGGGCAGTGCAATTCTGCCTGGGGCAAAGACACTTGAGAATCACTACAGCAGGCCCCTCCCCCAGAAGATCAACAAGAAATCCAGCCAAGACCAAGTTCACCTACCAAGGAGTGCAGTTTCAATACCAAGGAGAGCAGGAGAATTCCAGAGGAGGAGAAAGCAAAGCACGGAACTCACGGCTTTCTCCCTATGATTCTTTAGTCTTCCAGTTAATCTAATTTTTTTTCTTTTTAATTTCTTTTTTCTTCCGCTAAAATTTTAACTTTTACACTTTTCTTTTTTAACGTTTTTTAACTAGTTTACCTAATATATATATTTTTTTCTTTTTTATACTTTTCTTTATTTGTTCTCTTTTTTTAATTCTTTTCTTTCTTTTTTTTTTCTTTCTTTCTCTTTGAACCTCTTTTTATCCCCTTTCTCCCCCCTCACTATTTAGGATCTCTTCTGATTTGGTGAAAGCATATTTTCCTGGGATTGTTGCCACCCGTTTAGTATTTTACTTGTTCCTTCATATACTGTTATCTAGACAAAATGACAAGGCGTAAAAATTCACCACAAAAAAAAGAACAAGAGGCAGTACCGAAGGCCAGGGACCTAATCAATACAAACATTGGTAATATGTCAGATCTAGAGTTAAGAATGATGATTCTCAAGGATCTAGACAGACTTGAAAAAGGCATGGAAGATATTAGAGAAACCCTCTCGGGGGATATAAAAGCCCTTTCAGGAGAAATAAAAGAACTAAAATCTAACCAAGTTGAAATCAAAAAAGCTATTAATGAGGTGCAATCAAAAATGGAGGCTCTCACTGCTAGGATAAATGAGGCAGAAGAAAGAATTAGCGATCTAGAAGACCAAATGACAGAGAATAAAGAAGCTGAGCAAAAGAGGGACAAACAGCTACTGGACCACGAGGGGAGTTTCAAGAGATAAGTGACACCATAAGACGAAACAACATTAGAATAATTGGGATTCCAGAAGAAAACGAGAGAGGGGAGCAGAATGTATACTGGAAGGAATTATTGGGGAGAATTTCCCCAATATGGCAAAGGGAACGAGCATCAAAATTCAGGAGGTACAGAGAACGCCCCTCAAAATCAATAAGAATAGACCCACACCCCGTCACCTAATAGTAAAATTTACAACTCTCAGTGACAAAGAGAAAATCCTGAAAGCAGCCCAGGAAAAGAAGTCTGTACCATACAATGGTAAAAATATTAGATTGGCAGCAGACTTATCCACAGAGACCTGGCAGGCCAGAAAGAGCTGGCATGATATATTCAGAGCACTAAACGAGAAAAACATGCACCTATCATTGAAAATAGAAGGAGAGATTAAAAGCTTCCAAGACAAACAAAAACTGAAAGAATTTGCAAACACCAAAGCAGCTCTACAGGAAATACTGAAAGGGGTCCTCTAAGCAAAGAGAGAGCCTACAAGTGGTAGATCAGAAAGGAACAGAAACAATATACAGTAACAGTCACCTTACAGGCAATACAATGGCACTAAATTCATATCTTTCAATAGTTACCCTGAATGTAAATGGGCTAAATGCCCCAATCAAAAGACACAGGGTATCAGAATGGATAAAAAAACAAAACCCATCTATATGTTGCCTACAAGAAACTCATTTTAAACCCAAAGACACCTCCAGATTTAAAGTGAGGGGGTGGAAAAGAATTTACCATGCTAATGGACATCAGAAGAAAGCAGGAGTGGCAATCCTTGTATGAGATAAATTAGATTTTAAGCCAAAGACTATAATAAGAGATGGAAGGACACTATATCCTACTCAAAGGGTCTATACAACAAGAAGAGCTAACAATTTTAAATATCTATGCCCCCAACATGGGAGCAGCCAACTATATAAACCGATTAATAACAAAATCAAAGAAACACATCAACAATAATACAATAATAGTGGGGGACTTTAACACTCCCCTCACTGAAATGGACAGATCATCCAAGCAAAAGATCAACAAGGAAATAAAGGCCTTAAATAACACACTGGACCAGATGGACATCACAGATATATTCAGAACATTTCATCACAAAGCAACAAAATACACATTCTTCTCTAGTGCACATGGAACATTCTCCAGAATAGATCACATCCTCACATCCTCGGTCCTAAATCAGGACTCAACCGGTATCAAAAGATTGGGATCATTCCCTGCATATTTTCAGACCACAATGCTCTGAAGCTAGAACTCAACCACAAGAGGAAGTTTGGAAAGAACCCAAATACATGGAGACTAAACAGCATCCTTCTAAAGAATGAATGGGTCAACCAGGAAATTAAAGAAGAATTGAAAAAAATCATGGAAACAAATGATAATGAAAACACAATGGTTCAAAATCTGTGGGACACAACAAAGGCATTCCTGAGAGGAAAATATATAGCGGTACAAGCCTTTCTCAAGAAACAAGAAAGGTCTAAGGTACACAACCTAACCCTACAGCTAAAGGAGCTGGAGAAAGAACAACAAAGAAACCCTAAAGCCAGCAGGAGAAGAGAAATCATAAAGATCAGAGCAGAAATCAATGAAATAGAAACCAAAAATCAATAGAACAAATCAACAAAACTAGGAGCTGGTTCGTTGAAAGAATTAATAAAATTGATAAACCCCTGGCCAGACTTATCAAAAAGAAAAGAGAAAGGACCCAAATAAATAAAATCATGAATGAAAGAGGAGAGATCACAACTAACGCCAAAGAAATACAAACAATTATAAGAACATACTATGAACAACTCTACGCCAAATGGATGCATTCCTAGAAACATATAAACTACCACAACTGAACCAGGAAGAAATAGAAAGCCTGAACAGACCCATAACCAGTAAGGAGATTGAAAAAGTCATTAAAAATCTCCAAACAAACAAAAGCCCAGGGCCAGATGGCTTCCCGGGAGAATTCTACCAAACATTTAAAGAAGAACTAATTCCTATTCTCCTGAAACTGTTCCAAAAAATAGAAATGGAAGGAAAACTTCCAAACTCATTTTAGGAGGCCAACATCACCTTGATCCCAAAACCAGACAAGGATCCCTTCAAAAAAGAGAGCTATAGACCAATATCCTTGATAAACACAGATGCGAAAATTCTCACCAAAATACTAGCCAATAGGATTCAACAGTACCTTAAAAGGATTATTCACCATGACCAAGTGGGATTTATTCCAGGGCTGCAAGGTTGGTTCAACATCTGCAAATCAGTCAATGTGATACGACACATCAATAAAAGAAAGAACCAGAACCATATGATACTCTCAATAGATGCTGAAAAAGCATTTGACAAAGTACAGCATCCCTTCCTGATCAAAACCCTTCAAAGTGTAGGGATAGAGGGCACATACCTCAATATCATCAAAGCCATCTATGAAAAACCCACCACAAATATCATTCTCAATGGAGAAAAACTGAAAGCTTTTCCTCTAAGGTCAGGAACACGGCAAGGATGTCCATTATCACCACTCCTATTCAACATAGTACTAGAAGTCCTAGCCTCAGCAATCAGACAACAAAAGGAAATTAAAGGCATCCAAATTGGCAAAGAAGAAGTCAAACTATCACTCTTCGCAGATGACATGATGCTATATGTGGAAGACCCAAAAGACTCCACTCCAAAACTGCGAGAACTTGTACAGGAATTCAGTAAACTGTCAGGATATAAAGTCAATGCACAGAAATCAGTTGCATTTCTCTACAGCAACAACAAGACAGAAGAAAGAGAAATTAAGGAATCAATTCCATTTACAATTGCACCCCAGACCATAAGATACCTAGGAATAAACCTAGCCAAAGAGGCTAAGAATCTATACTCAGAAAACTATAAAGTACTCATGAAAGAAATTGAGGAAGACACAAAGAAATGGAAAAATGTTCCATGCTCCTGGATTGGAAGAATAAATATTGTGAAAATGTCTATGCTACCTAAAGCAATCTACACATTTAATGCAATTCCTATCAAAGTACCATCCATCTTTTTCAAAGAAATGGAACAAATAATTTTAAAATTTATATGGAACCAGAAAAGACCTCGAATAGCCAAAGGGATATTGAAAAAGAAAGCCAAAGTTGGTGGCATCAGAATTCCGGACTTCAAGCTCTATTACAAAGGTGTAATCATCAAGACAACATGGTATTGGCACAAAAACAGACACATAGATCAATGGAACAGAATAGAGAGCCCAGAAATAGACCCTCAACTCTATGGTCAACTAATCTTCAACAAAGCAGGAAAGAATGTCAATGGAAAAAAGAGAGCCTCCTCAATAAATGGTGCTGGGAAAACTGGACAGCCACATGCAGAAAAATGAAATTGGACCATTTCCTTACACCACACACAAAAATAGACTCAAAATGGATGAAGGACCTCAATGTGAGAAAGGAATCCATCAAAATCCTTGAGGAGAACACAGGCAGCAACCTCTTTGACCCCAGCCACAGCAACATCTTCTTAGGAACAACGCCAAAGGCAAGGGAAGCAAGGGCAAAAATGAACTATTGGGATTTAATCAATATCAAAAGCTTTTGCACAGCAAAGGAAACAGTTAACAAAATCAAAAGACAACTGACATAATGGGAGAAGATATTTGCAAACGACATATCAGATAAAGGGCTAGTGTCCAAAATCTATTAAGAATTTAGCAAACTCAACACCCAAAGAACAAATAATCCAATCAAGAAATGGGCAGAGGACATGAACAGACCTTTCTGCAAAGAAGACATCCAGATGGCCAACAGACACATGAAAAAGTGCTCCATATCACTCGGCATCAGGGAAATACAAATCAAAACCACAATGAGATATCACCTCACACCAGTCAGAATGGCTAAAATCAACAGGTCAGGATATGACAGATACTGGCGAGGATGCGGAGAAAGGGGAACCCTCCTACACTGTTGGTGGGAATGCAAGCTGGTGCAACCACTCTGGAAAACAGCATGGAGGTTCCTCAAAATGTTGAAAACAGAACTGCCCTAGGACCCAGCAATTGCACTACTGGGTATTTACCCTAAAGATACAAACGTAGTGATCCGAAGGGGCACGTGCACCCGAATGTTTATAGCAGCAATGTCCACAATAGCCAAACTATGGAAAGAACCTAGATGTCCATCAACAGATGAATGGATAAAGAAGAGGTGGTATATATACACAATGGAATACTATGCAGCCATCAAAAGAAATGAAATCTTGCCATTTGCGACAACATGGATGGAACTAGAGCGTATCATGCTCAGCGAAATAAGTCAAGCGGAGAAAGACAACTATCATGTGATCTCCCTGATATGAGGAATTGGTGATGCAACATGGGGGCTTAAGTGGGTTGGAGAAGAATAAATGAGACAAGATGGGATTGGGAGGGAGACAAACCGTAAATGACTCTTAATCTCACAAAACAAACTGAGGGTTGCTGGGGGGAGGGGGGTTGGGAGAAGGGGGTGGGGTTATGGACATTAGGAAGGGTATGTGCTTTGGTGAGTGCTGTGAAGTGTGTAAACCTGGCGATTCACAGACCTGTATCCCTGGGGATAAAAATATATATTTATAAAAAATAAAAAAAAATTTATTGAAAAACAAAACAAAACAAAAAATAACAGTAGCTAAAAAAAAAAAAAAGAAATTCTTTATGCTTATTGGAAATATATCCAATTGCAACAATCTGAAAGTTCAACACTAAGGCATTGGTTAAATAACTAAGATGGTTAATATAATACTAAGTTGTTTAATAAATATTACTAAAAACAGCATTACCAATAAATATTTACTAATATAGAAAAAAAAAAAATAAAATGCACCACAAGAGGTGCTGGGTGGCTCAGTGGGTTAAGCCTCTGCCTTCGGCCCAGTTTCATTCATTCATTCATTGATACCCAGAGGTATCACAATTCATGATCTCGGGGTCCTGGGATCAAGCCCTGCTTCCGCCTCTCTCTCTGCCTACCTGTGATCTCTCTGTCTAATAAATAAATAAAAATGTTTAAAAGAAAAATAAAAAAAAAAAATAAGAGGACATCTACAAATACTTAATCAAAGAGGTGAAAGACCTATACTCTAAAAACTATAAAACATGGATGAAAGAAATTGAAGACACACAAACAAATGCAAATATATTCCACGTTCATGGGTTGGGAGAACAAATATTATTAAAATATCTGTGTGATCCGGGATGCCTGGGTGGCTCAGTTGGTTGGACGACTGCCTTCGGCTCAGGGCGTGATCCTGGAGTCCCGGGATCGAGTCCCACATCAGGCTCCCAGCTCCATGGGGAGTCTGCTTCGCTCTCTGACCTTCTCCCCTCTCATGCTCTCTCTCACTGTCTCTCTCTCTCAAATAAATAAATAAAATCTTCAAAAAAAAAATATCTGTGTGATCCAAAACAATCTACATATTTAATGCAATTCTATCAAAATATCGCAGCATTTTGGTAGGGAAAAAAACAAACAATCCTAAAACATGTATGGAATGACAGAAGATTTCAAATAGCGAAAGTAATTTCAAAAATAAAAGCAAAGCTAGAGGTATCACAATTCAGATTTCAAGTTATATTGCAAAGCTGTAGTAGTCCGAAGAGTATGGTATTGCCACAAGGACAGACATATAGATAAGTGGAACAGAAAAGAAAATCCAGAAATGAACCCACAATTATATGGTCAAGCAACATTTGACAAAGCAAACAAGAAAATGCAATGGGAAAAAGACAGTCTCTTCAATACATGGTGTTAGGAAAAGTGGACAGTGACATGCAAAAGAATGAAACTGGACTACTTTCTTATACCATATGCAAAAATAATTCAAAATGGATTAAAGACCTAAATGTAAGACCTGGAAGCAGGAATATCCTAGAAGAGAGCACACAAGCAGTATTTTCTCTGATATTGCCACAGCAACATCTTTCTAGATATGTCTCCTGAGGCAAGGGGAACAACATAAAAAATAAACTATTGGGGCCACATCAAAATAAAAAGCGTCTGCACAGTAAAGGAAACAATCAACAAAATGAAAAGGCAACCTACACAATGGGAGAAGATATTTGCAAATGACACATGCAATAATAAAGGTTAGTATTCAGAATGCATATAAAAACTAATACAATTCAAAGAATAATCCAAAGAGAACATGGTCAGTAGACATGAACAGACATTTCTTAAAAGAAGATACACAGATGGCCAACAGACATGAAAAGATGCTCAACAACACTAATTATGAGGAAAATGCAAATCAAAACCACAATAAGATATCACCTCACATCTGTCAGAATGGATAAAATTAACAACACAAGAAACAACAAGGGTTGGTGAGGATGTGGAGAAAAAGAAACCACTGTTCACTGTCGCTGCAAAAAATGCAAACTGGTGGAGCCACTCTGGAAAACAGAATGGAGATTCCCCAAAACTTACAAATAGAATTACCATATGATCCAGTAATTTTAAAATATGTATGCACTCCTGTATTTATTCCAGCATTAATTATAATATAGCCAAACTATGAAAGCAGCCCAAGTGTCAAGCAATACATGAATGGATCAAGAAGAGGGGGGATCAGTATCAATATTATGACTACAAAATTTTACTGAAGTTTAACAAAATACTGCCAACAGAGGAAACAGAGTTAAGTAGGTATGAAAACTCTATTTTTTCTTACAAATGAATGTGAATCTACAATTATCTCAAAGAAAATTTTGTTAAAAAAGAACACAAGTCTACAAAAAAAGAACATTCTGAAGCAAGACAATTATTTAGTAACTCACAAATATACTATCAAAAATTAAAACACAGTATCAGATAATCATGTCAAAAAATGGGCAGAAGACATGAGCAGACACTTCTCCAATGAAGACATACACGGCTATCAGACACATGAAAAAATGTTCATCATCACTAGCCATGAGGGAGATTCAAATTAAAACCACATTGAGACACCACCTTACACCAGTTAGAATGGCCAAAATTAACAAGACAGGAAACAACGTGTGTTGGAGAGGACATGGAGAAAGGGGAACCCTCTTACAGTGTTGGTGGGAATGCAAGTTGGTGCAGCCAATTTGGAGAACAGTGTGGAGATTCCTTAAGAAATTAAAAATAGAGGGGCGCCTGGGTGGCTCAGTGGGTTAAGCCGCTGCCTTCAGCTCAGGTCATGATCTCAGGGTCCTGGGAAAGAGGCCCGCATCGGGCCCTCTGCTCAGCAGGGAGCCTGCTTCCCTCTCTCTCTCTCTCTCCCTGCCTCTCCATCTACTTGTGATTTCTCTGTCAAATAAATACATAAAATCTTTAAAAAAAAAATTAAAAATAGAGCTTCCCTATGACCCTGCAATTGCACTACTGGGTATTTACCCCAAAGATACAGCTACAGTGAAAAGAAGGGCCATCTGTACCACAACGTTCATAGCAGGAATGGCCATGGTCACCAAACTGTGGAAAAAATGAAGCTGCCCTTCAATGGATGAATGAATAAGGAAGATGTGGTCCATATACACTATGGAGTATTATGCCTCCATCAGAAAGGAAGCATACCCAACTTTTGTATCCACATGGACGGGACTGGAAGAGATTACGCTGAGTGAAATAAGTCAAGCAGAGAGAGTCAATTATCATATGGTTTCACTTACTTGTGGAGCATAAGAAATAACACAGAGGATGTGGGGAGATGGAGAGGAGAAGGGAGTTGAGGGAAATTGGAGTGCGGGGGGATGAACCATGAGAGACTGTGGACTCTGAAAAACAATCTGAGGATTTTGAAGGGGCGGGGGGTGGGAGGTTGGGGGAGACAGGTGGTGGGTATTATGGAGGGCACGTATGGCATGGAGCACTGGGTGTGGTGCATAAACAATGAATTCTAGTACACTGAAAAGTAATTTAAAAAACAAATTTTTTTTTAAAAACACAGTATCACAAAAGCTGAAAAGAAAACTAGGAAACATGAAGTGAAAAATGGGGGGAAACATAAAGGAATTAAGAGTTCTGTCATGGAGGTCAAACATCCAAAAAATACAAGTACAGAAAGAATAAACAGAGAAAACACAGAAAGCAACTTATTAAAGAAATCAAAGAAAATATATTTGCAACACTGAAGACCCCATTTTCCAGAATAAATGTGACCCATAAATGCAGAGAACAATAAATAAAAAATACTGGCAACATGGTTCATCATGCTGATTTTTCAGAAACACTGAGAATAACGTCAGAACTCTGTAACAGTTTACAGTGAGAACAACTTGGCCACATTTAAATGACTGGGAATCAAAAAATCCTGCTTCTCATCTAGAAGTTAACAAACAATACCTACACAATTCCAAGAGGAAATGACTGTCTGTCTAGAGAGTTCTATTCCTAGTTAGACGATCAATCAAGTGCAAGGGTAAGAGAAAGGTCTTTTCAGACAAGTGAGGTCACAAAAAAGTTCTACATTCAGTGCAAACATCCTTTTAGGAAGCTACTAAGGAATGCATTCTGTTGAAATAAGGCAGTAAGCAAAAGGAAGTCAGAGCATCTAGACAATAAAACTAAACACCATAAATAAATAAATAAATAAATAAATAAAAAGAAAGAAAGAAAGAGAAAATTGAAAGGAATGCCCTGGATGGTCAGAATCCAACCCACCCCTCCAAAAAAAAGAGTCCAATTCAGATTGCAGGGGAATGCAACATTCCAGAAAAATGTCTCCAAAGCAAAACCTGAGATTTTAACTGATGCATTTGACCACACTGAGAGGCTATTATTAGAAATTTCATGGATTAATTAAAAGGTAAGTAGAGATGAGCATAAGCAAATGATGACAAGGCAGTTGATACATCGTGGTACAGTCCATGACTAAGCTTCGAAAAACATAGCCATTGACAGTCTTAATTATATAATCCCTGTAGTCTCATTCAAACAAAAGAAACCAACAAACTGAAGTCATAACTGTGCAGAGAGCTTGTAGTAAGTCAAAGTGGGAGGTGAGCATGAGTATGCATGGTAAGGGCGAGGTAGGGGGGCAGTCATGGTGACAACGCCAAAGCTTTAGCAAATTCAGCTATCGGTAGAAAAAAAATTTCAAATAGCGGTATATTTTCCTATTTTAAAAGTGTACACAAATAAAACAGCTGAAAGTGTTAGAAATGAAGTCTTTTAGAAAATGGGAGTAGGGGTGGCATGTCTTTTGAATTATTAGGCCTTCAGCACCACCTTCATTTCTAACCACTTATACCTCTTACTTCAACAACTATTGAAAAAGCACTATTACAAAAATAAACACAGAGCATGTCATTTTTAAAGTTTAGAAAACCCACAAAAAAATTACATTTACCCCTATCACCCTACTACTTTGGGTCTGTTTTCTAAAATGATGGTGTAAGTTAGAAAAGAACAAATAGCTGATTCCACCAAACTTGAAACGTTTAATTATAGAATTTAAAATCTTCCTTTGGAAAACAGTCTTAATCTTCAAGCACTCCTTTGGAAACACTAACATTACAATTGACATTGCCATTGACACTGGGGAAATCTTGGCAAGAACTGAACTGAGTGGCTTGGAAAGGAATCACCCACAGCTGTCCCTGTCTGGATAGATCCAAATTTGACCATTAAGCATGAGAAAAACAGAGGACTCACTAATTGAGAATGATAATCAACAATCTACCTTAGGGTCACATTTGTGGAAGTTAATTCAGTTTGATTAAGCCTCCAAACCATCAGTGTTAAGCTTGAAGCAATATTTCTCAAGCACGCTATTTCTCTCTAATGGATTACATTGCTACTTACACTTTTAGTCTTCTAAATTCAAAAAATGTTACCTATGCAAGTCTTATACCCAGTCACTTTTACATCCTACCTTTATAATGCTCCCATTTACTGCAAAGTCACTCTACCCTAATAAAGTATCTACACCAGAGAAATCTTATTTTTACAGCCATTTGTCGAGATACTGGCTACATTTCTGTGCAGATGACCATGGATTTAAAGGGTAGTGAAAATGTTCCTTTCTTTTTCCTTTAACAGAATTCTGTCACTTCCCTGCCATTCGCTGAAAAATAACCTAACTGATCTGCTAGCCTTGAGTTTAAGATGTTAATTTCAGTACTTAATGTTCCTATCGATGACCCTGAAATGTGGAAACTTTTTTATTCCTGCCTACCAGTGCAGACATTTCCTTTTAGGAAGGGCAACTTTACTGAGGACACGCAGGCTTAGGGGCTATTTCTAAACATCTTCCACCGTCCTAAAAATGAAAATGTGGTTTTAACAATACAAACCCAATAAAACGCAGAAAAATCAGCCTGCCTACATTTTTCTATTAGGTTTGTACTTGATTGATACCTGGGGCTATTGTATAAATTTCCATAATTTATGCAAACAATGCTAAGTAAATCACACAACAAAAACAATCATATTAATGATACAATAAATTCTTGTGAACACTGGTTACTTGGCACCAATATTTGTATAACTGGAGATAAAAATGTACAGTTAAAGACAAGTGTATAAGCATGCATGGATTAATATTTTCTATTATTAGAAATATGCTCCATCACATCAGGAGTGATACCCTTTGATAAAATGAGAAGCTATTATTCTCGTGGCCCTCAAGATAGGGAAAGGAATTAGAAAGCAGATAAATGTATCTACCCATAAGCTACTTCACCTAGCAAGGCAAGGTTTAAAAATTGCACCTCGAAGGACATTAACTAGAACAGAAGAAATTTATCATCACAAAGGTCCTATATAGAGAATGTATTTATTAGTTCCTATTATAAGTCATATTTTCATCACATTTAGAACACATACAATTTTAGCCCATTTGAAAAATCTAGCTGTATCATTTCAATTTTGTGGGCTGGGAATATGTTATATCTTTGGGGGGGATTTGTAACACACAGGGGGTTATGTAATGCCTAGACCCTTCTGCACACCCAGCTCTATGCCTTTTTGTTTTTTTCCAACTTAGCCCAGAGAAATAGAAGTGAAGTTCAGTAGATGTTTCCCTGATCAAAAACACAGAACGACTAGACAAGGCTGCAGCAAAAGTTTCCATACAATGGCTCTTTACAATTCCAGCCCACACACAGCTAACCTCACAGAGGCTTTCTCATAGGTCCAACACATGCAGAGTCAGAAATATACTATCAAGTCTCTTTTGTTTTTGTTCAACACACGCAGAGTCAGAAATATACTATCAAGTCTCTTTTGTTTTTGTTCATTCTGGGGGGGGGGCGGAAATCACTAGCTTAAAATCACCACCTTATACTCGTAACTGTCTCTCTTCTTAGTTGCACATGAACAGAGCCCACTGTTGATTCGATACACACCTCAAACTCAACATACCCTAAAATTTAACTCATGAGCTGTCCCACCCAATCCTGACCCTCTCCCCATGTCCATCATCTTCATAAATTATAATCTCCAACGTGGAAGACTGGGGGTCACAGTAATTTCTCCACTTTCTAAAACATCCCCATCAATTTTCCCTTTCACCACTATCAAACTGAATTCATCCACTATTTTCTCAGATTGCTCATTACTCAAAACCAGGTTAGACCACTGGGTCTCATGCATAGGCTTACAATAGGCTTCTAAAACTGTTCATTTTTGCTTCAAAGGCTTTTCCTTGTTTCTAAGAAAAAAAGTCTAAACTACTAATGAAAACTAATTGCCTTTCCACTACCTGGCCCTTGCCTATCTCTCCAGCCTCATTTTGTGTGACCCTAACTTACTGTGTTCCAGATACAGGATCATCCTTTCTGTTCTTATATTCTAAGCCTACTCTTTCCACATGCTGTCTCCTTGCCCCAAATGGTCTAATGAACTTCTCCTTCCTCCCTCTCCGAATATGTGAGTCTTAAACACTCTTAAGCACCCATTAGACCCAACACTATTGCCTTGTGCCCTCAGACCAGCCATACTTCTCATGTTCATACTTCGAGAGCCTCTATTCCTCCTCCTTAGAAACTCTACTTAATTGGAGTTTTGTATTTCACTGCTTAAGGTCTCTGTCTTCTGTTCAATCTTTTCTTTAAAAGACTAGAGAGTAAATATATTGGGCTTTGCTGGACATAGGGTCTCAGTTTCCACTACACAACTTTGCCCTCATCATGAGAAAGCATCCACAGACAATAAGTAAACAAATGAATGTGGTGGGCTTCAGCACCCTCTTGGCTGTAACTAGCCCATCCTTTCACTGGATGGTATAAACTCCATGAAGGCACTGGGCATGTTTTGTATGGTTTAGTGTTATCTCAGTACCCTTTAGAATACCTGGCATACAATCAGCATATATACTTGTTGGCTGAATCAAGAGGTCAGTAAATGAGAAAAATTTTGGAACCATATTAATCAGTTATGAGGGCATAACTGTGTTTTCAGTTCTGCTTCTCATCTACAAGAAAAAAATCATAATGTAATTATTTGCTTTTAAGTGGATGATTGATTATTCAGACTTGCTCTTGGTAAGCCTGATCGTCTTAGGAAAACTACAAACACAGAAGGTTAAGAATTTAGTGAGGATACCTGTACTTTTCCAGTAGGTCTCCTAAACAGAACAGAAAGTTTAGAGAAATATGGAAACTAAAGACAGAAACCAGGTTCCAACATTCTATTTTCACCCCACAGGAAAAGTGACATGAGCAACTCAAGGAATCTTCTTTTGTGAACTACTGGGTTGAGCACAAAGAAAGTTAATTATAAAAAGGATAGCTACAGGTAAGAATTCTAAAGACATTCACTCCAAAGGATGGCTGAAAATTGCTATAGCCACCAATTAAACACTTGAACTTCACTGAAAATGTTTTGTTTTGTTTTGTTGTGTTGTGTTTTTCTGACCACAGAAGAATAGTTTTGGAGACTTACAGTCAAAATGATGAATTGAGCAAATGTAGGTATATCCATCTCTTCTCAATTAAAGCTGTCTGGGGAAAATACATAGCCAAGTCTGAAGGCAAAGAAGGAAACTACCCTTGTACCAGAAATCTAGCAAGAACTGAAGCCATATGAACTATAGGAGAAAACGAAGAGATATATGCCCCAGGGGCTGAAGGTTTAAGCCACTATTGAAAGACTGCAGATTTAGGTAGTTTTATCACTAATGTTAGAGAAACAGCACTGGGCTCCCTGTATAAAGCTGGGACTGGGGAAAGAGAATATTACTTAAGGAAATAGTGACTTGAAATTTTCTGAAAAGCAGCCAGCTTCCAGCAGCCTGCAAGAAATTGGTTATCCAGGACATATGTGGAAAAAGAGAATCCCCACCCAAACCAAGTAAGAATCACAAGCACATTTATTAATTAATTATGAAACTCTATCTAAATGGTCAATCAGATCTGGTGAAGCCTGTAGGGTCACTTTAAAATGGAATGAAGAAATCCTCCAGAGGATACCCAAGGAAGAAAAATACATGTTAACAACACAAAATATAGTCCACAGAATCAATAATTTATGTATGTCAATTTATAATTGACAACCTAGAATACAGAACAATCCAAAAAGGATGTCTAAAATGCAAAAACGGAATCCATAAAAGTCCTTTTGAAAGGAAGTAGATACAGAAAATAATCAAGGATAAATGATACATAGTCACTGAAATAAAAACATTTAATAACTAAAACAACAAAGATAAAAAATAAATCACTATAATGAAATAACAAACCATGATTCTCCCACAATGCAGTACAAAGTTACAAAAAGATAAGAGGGATGAAAAAAGGTAAGAATCACCGAAAACCCACAGAAATTCCAGAAGGAACAAATAGTAAGAATGTGTGAGAAATGTGTAATGACAGGATAAAAACTGTAATAACTGAAAAGAGAATTCTTCAGACTAAAAGTACTTCTTGAATTCCAAGAATATTTTTTTAATTTTACCTAGACATGAAAATTATTAGCAAAAAGGTCTTAACTTTTTCTACATAAGGAATAATCTCAGCACTCAGTAACCAATGCCTGGAGACCAGACCCATCACACACAGAATGAACAATGGCCCAATCAAAATGGATAGCACACTTATCATCATCAAGAACAGAAATGAAATGACAATGGAATAATAATCCTGCCAAAGTGCCAAAAAAAATATATTTATCAACTGAAAATCTCCACAAAGTAGCATGAAAATGAAGGCATTTTTAGATATAAGTATAAGGTATCCAAAAAAAATTTCTACACACAAATGTGTACTGAAAGGATTACCAAAAGCTCTATCTCAGAAAGAATAAAAATGATTCCAAAATAGAAGATTCAAGGAAAAAATTAAGAGTGTGAAAACAAAATTCTACTGAACTTTTAAGGGAGGAGTGATATAAATTTTCTATAATTTCTTCCAGAAAATCGAAGTAGAGAGATTACTTCCAACTAATCCAATGAGGACAGCATTACCCTAATTCTAAAAACAAAGACACTGAAGGAAAGTCAAACTACAAACCTATGCTTCTCATGAACATAAGTGCAAAAATCCTCAACCAAATATTACCAAATTAAATCTTACTACAGAAAAAAAAAAATTAAAAAGAATTATACACCATGACCAAGTGGGACTTACCTCAGGTATGAAAGGCTAGCTCAACTTTCAAAAATGAATAAAATCCATCATATCAATTGGCCAAAGAAGAAAAATCAGATAATCGTATCAAGAGACACATAAAGAGCATAGGAGAAAATGTAATGCCACTGCAGAATAAAATCTATCATAAAAGCAGGAGTAGGTCAGAGCGTCTTCAAATTGATTTTTTTAAAAATCTACATAAAGCTGACTGTGAAATCATACTTAATGTAGATAAACTAGATGATTTCTTCCTCAAGTCAGGATGGAGACAAGGACATCCCTTCTCAACGCCTCCATTCAAAACTGTTCTGGAATTCAATGGAAAAAAGATAAACTTTCCCACATATGAACTTAAAAATAAACATAAGCAACAAACATTAAATCTATATAGAATCAAGTAAAACTTAAGAAAGCAGTGGGAAGAGGTTTCTTAAGTAAGACTCCAAAAGCACCTACCCTAGGGAAGAAGTAATAAATTTGATTACATTAAGAGGAAACATCCAAGTTCACTAGGAGCAAAGTGCAAATACAAGTAACTGACACAAGACAGTATTACAACATGTAGAAAAGCAAAGGGCCGGTAACCAGCTCTTTAGTTCAGCATTAACATATTTAGATTTACAAGTGACATTCACAGTGTGATGTATATTGTATGCCATCCAGCGGCTACAACACTGGCTGAGCCAGAATGTTCAAATAATTCTTGCTCTTTCAACAGACCGAGGAATATGTGGGATCCTCTAGAAGGTAACAATATCTGTAACTGGTGTGACACACACACCGGTAGAAAGTTACACCCCACCCTAAACCTGGCCCCAGGCCACTTGGGAAACTGTCACAGAGAAAGGGAGGCAGTGATGTTAGTTGGACCCTTCTGCATTACTGATGTCTGGACACCAACAAGAGTGCCGGCCAAATGGAATTAACTTCTTCCCAAGGTAAGAACAAAGAACTAAAAACTCCAATGCTCTTGGCTTTCAGAGCTGAGACCATATTTATTGTTTTCCCTGCAACATTACTTACACAAGACTGAAGAAATCCACTTGAAATAGTTTTATTATGCTAATAAACTGATGTCTGTTAAAAAAAAAAAACAAAAAAACCATCCGTATCAGTAAATATCAACCCCATTCTCCTACTTCTCAAGCCAAGAACATGAAGTCATCCTTAATTGGATTCCAGAATGTGTAAACACTTAATCATTAATGCAAAAATACAGCCAATCAGAAAAGAGACAAAAAGTAGAAACCAGGGGACGCCTGGGTGGCTCAGTAGGTTAGGCCGCTGCCTTCGGCTCAGGTCATGATCTCAGGGTCTTGGGATCGAGTCCCATATCGAGCTCTCTGCTCGGCAGGGAGCCTGCTTCCTTCTTTCTCTCTCTCTGCCTGCCTCTCTGTCTACTTGTGATCTCTCTCTGTCAAATAAATAAATAAAATATTTTAAAAAAAAAAAGTAGAAACCAGAATAACCAATAAGTAATAAAAAGTCACCCAATCTCACTAATAATTGAAGAAACTCATTATTGATAGAAGCACAATTCCACTTAATTTGCCAATTTGGTAAAAACAGCTATGTCTGATAATGTCAAGTATTGAGAAGATCTGGAAAAAGAATGGTCCCCTCAGATATGGCTAGTAAGATCATAAACTGATACAGTGATTTAGAGGACAATTTGACCATCCCCAGTGAATGCAAGTATGTGTAGATCACACAGCTCAAGTAACAAGTGGCCTCCTGGGTGTATACCTAGGAGATCTCTTACATATGTATACAAAGAGACATATACCAAGAAGCATTCTTCCTTAACAGCAAAATCAAGGAACAACCCAAGAGTCTACAAGCAGAGAAACAGATAAACACATGTGTATAATGGGTCACTATTTCAGGAAAGAACACTATAAAGCAAACAATGTAGAAACATCTCAAAAACATGAGGCTGGAAAATGTAGAATGATCTATGGCAGTTAAAATACAACAAAAATAATACTCTTGGACTGTTTTGGCATACATACTTAGGTGAGTAAAAATGGAATGAAAGGAAAAATACCAAATATGAGATACTGGCTCCTTTTGGGGTTGGAAGAAGAATAATAGGAACACAGGTGTAGGTAAAAGATAATTTAAGTCACACCTTTAATACCCATAATGGAACAATCTCTTTTAGGAAAAAAAAATACAAGAAATATATATAAGTATATATATTTTTACTGTATATATATGCATATATAGTAAAAATATATATACTTATATATATATTACAAGGTATATATCTTGAAACAGATATGAAGATATATTGGCCATTATTAATTCTGAGTATTAGGTATGTGACTATAATTCTTCATTCATTAAATTCCTCAAAAAAAAAAAGAGTACATAAAATTCACTTGGCTATGTAACATTTACTTTTTCTTTTCTACTCATTGTTTTATCAAGTAAGGCTCCTTGACTGCTCTGAAGTTCTTCTCTTCCTTACAATACACACATACTTTCATGTGCCTGGTTTCCCCAGAGACAACAGATGTAAACACAAAATAGAGGACTGAAGGTGAACAGGAAACTCAAGCATGTCAGTATTAAAGTCTGTTGATTTAGAATTCCTTATTGGTATGAACCATGCAGATGAGGGAGAAGGACAGAGACAGGGAGGGAGGGAAGAGATGACAGAGGAGATGAGGAAGCAGGAGTAAAGGGGAGGGCGGACAGAATCACTGATATACCTGTATATGGGGGCATAAAAGGGCAGTGTCCTCCACCTGAGTATTAAGTTTTCAATGCGAGCAGAATTTTCTCCTTGCACTTTGTCTCAAGACCAAAGAAATTTGAGGAGTATAAACTCAGTAGCCATAGGAAAAGGGTGTGCTGCGCTTCCCTCCCACCCAAGTAGAGTCTATTTATGCATTGAGGGTTTTGTTTTGTTTTTTGGGCAGACATGGGCCCAGAAACCACAGATGGCAGATGACTCAGGAGAGTGGGATGGGCAAGAAGAGCTGCATTTTAAGTATGTGCTCAGTCAGATCCCACTGGCCTCATAGGCTGGGAAGGGCAAATAACACTTCTCAAGGCACAGCTTGGTGTCCATCAAGTAGGTCAATCTCAGGAGGGTTTTCTCAGTCAGTAAAGGACCAAAAACTGGGCTGAAAATCAATATACCTGGTGACCTAATCTGACATTACACCAGTAATACTAAGTGTAACCTTCCCAGACCAGGCTTGGGGTTTTCTTTTTTTTTCCCCCAGTACAATGGCAGTAAGATGAGTTGATACATAGTCTACAGTTTTTTCTCAAGATGACAAGATGTGGGTTTTCATTTGCCTTTGTTATTAATATACTATGAAATGGCACTTAGCATTTAAAGATAGTTGACAGATACATGTGTGTATATGGATGTGCATATAAATATATATATATTCACATATTTTTGTATAATTAGATGTAACAATGCTTGCTAGATCTTAGTGGATCATTATGACAAAATTAACAGTTACTGAAATGCTGCTGAAGAATTATACTGAAATATTAGTACTTCGGGTTTGGTTTCTAGTATAATAATTGCTCTGAAACAGTATTTCAAAAACATGAATATAGGGCTTTTGATTTAGTAATGTATCACTTTTATCATTATTTTCACTTTAATTATCCCTCCACATAAGTAACTATCGGAAAATTTGAGTTTGAACTGAATGGGTCCACTTACACACAGATTTCCCATGACAAATGCAGTATGGTACCCTAAATGTATTTTCTCTGCCTTTTTTCTTAATGTTGTCGTCTCTCCAGCTTACTTTAAGAACACAGTATATAACACATCTGACATACAAAATAGATCTTCACTTTTTTTGTTAGCAGTAGGGATTCTGGGCAACAGTAGGTTTTTAGTAGTTAAGCATGGGAGGAGTCCAAAGTTACACTGAAAATTTTTGACTGCATGAGGGGCTGGCATTAAGCTCCCACAGTGTTCAAAGGTCAGCTGGATTTCTTACCAAGCACCTGAGGGAAGTTTTTCATTTGACTTTCTCTTTTTTATGTGACTGGACAAGTTTTCCTATACGGTTCTCCAAGTTTCCCTCCCTTATCCTCCAACCCCAATCTTTCCGTCCGGTTCTAAAAGTACGTAAGCTCAGCTACAGGAAATACTGGGAATACTTTTCTTCTAGCAGATTTCCTAGAAGGAAAATGGCAACCCATGTGACTCCTTGAACAAGACAAAAATCATGGTTAAAATCTTTTGTAGAAGTATGAAAAAGTTATTTTGGACATCTATATAGCTCCTGTTTATGTGATTCTTGTTCTTTCTCTAGCTTTCCATCACAAACTGTCAGGAACAAGTGTAAGTTCATTGATGGACAGAATGTGTAAAAATGTACACAAAGGATAAATATGTATGTTCAATGAAAGGTTGACTGATCTGTTGCTAATATTCACCCATAGGAGTAACTTAAGAATGATTCTGACCTTATATTCATGCTCAGTAGAATAATGTCGTTAATGACAAGTATGTTTTTCATGGGACGTAGCTAAAGACATCTTCAATGGAAAGCAGGAGTGCTTTTTGGGGGGTTTTTTGATGAAAAAATACAATGGTGGAGAAATAAAATGATGTGTTCAATATGCCAGGCTACCTAACTGGAGAATGATTATGTGTATTATTTTATATACAAAATTTTATTGTTAAGTGTCCCTGCTCAGTAAAGCCTTCTTTGGCCATCCCATCTCAAATTCTACCAATGGGATCCTTCCTGTCCACCCTCGCTTGCACAGAGTGCTAACACAAATCACTGTCCCCATTACCATTGTGTTATTGAACCAATTACATTACATTCATTTATACTACATATTGTCGGTCTGCTCTTGAAAAAGTCAGTTTGCCATGACCCAAACTATGTCTTGTGTCCAGTGTTGTGGCCATAACACCTAGAACACTGCCTAGTCAGAATAAACTTTTGCTAAATTGTAATCAACCAAATGAATCCCATCAATGTTTTTAGGATAGGCAGAGCCTGTCTCTGGGCAGAAAAGCCCCAGATCTATTTCTCTACTTATTTCTTTATTCTCATCAGGATTCTGGCAAAACCAGGATAATAACCAAAGCTGCTTCTTCCACAATAAGCCCCAGACATTTCCTTTTCTTCTTTCTCTTGTTTTTTGGGTGTTTTTGTTGTTATTTTCTTTGTTTCTTTCCTCTTGTCTCAGGTAAAAAGCAGAAAGCTGGTCATAGGTGAACAGGTGTGGAGCAGCTGACTTAATTCCCAAGTATACCTTACAGTAAAACGGTCCCTTCCAGTCTTTCTCACCCTTCCCCCTTTGACACTTGCAGGTGTATTTCAGATGAGCTGTAGTGTCCCCACAATATGTGCTAATTACGTATTATTTTAGAAGGGAAAAAAAAAACCCTAGTTGTTATATTCTGAACTATTTCAGCCACACTAGACACAGCAAGAGAAGTCTTACCAAAGTCAGGGATAATTGCCAAAGTTCACTCAGGGGTTAAAGCCCAGGCTAGAATAATTTATAAATAGCTTGTGGTTGTAAGTGTCAAAATATAACACAAAAACAACAGAGACATATTTTTTTAAAATAAAATAGGGGCAGGAAAAGCCCTAAAAGTATTATTAAAGACCACAAATTAGAAGACCAATGGGTTTACTAACTTAAAAATTTTAATTTCTGAAAAGTACAATATATAAGGAACAGTTGATTGGTAAAATGTGTGATTAAGTCTCAAAAGACATACAAGGGCTAATGGGCAATAAAAATACGCTTAATCCCACAAATCACTGAATACATTCAATTAAAAAGGTAATGAAATATCAATACTTTTAATCTTTACAAATGCAGTAAAAAATAAATTCCATGCTGACTTTGATACAGATGAAAAGGGTACTCCCATGAACTTCTGATAAGACTGCAAATTAGTATTATCTTTCTAGGGGGCAATACAAAAGTATATATCCCAATTTCAGTAAGTCTATTCTCTGAATTTAATTGAAAAAGAAATCACATACGAGGGCAAAGAGATAACATATAAGAATGTTCACTGCAATACTGTTTACATGAAAAAAATATGGGTAGTGACTTTCCAACAGCAGCCGAGGGTGGATTAAAAGTTAATTACAATACTTTTCCATAATGATATGCTGCAGCCAACAAAATGGGAAAGAAATGGACACAAAAATGTTCATGAAGCCGTGTCAAGTAAACTGCTATAGTTTAACAGATGGAATGTATGGTATGTTAACAGATTAATTAAAATGTGTTGATAACGTATGTGCAAATAAGGGCACCTGGGTGGCTCAGTCACTTAAGCATCTGATCTTGGTTTGGGCTCAGGTCATGATCTCACGGTCTTAGGATCAAACCCCGGCACCCCTCAATCAGGTTCCACCCTCGGCAGGGAGTCTGTTTGAGTATTCTTCCTTCCTCTGCCCCTCCCTCTGCATACTCTCTCACTCACTTTCTCTCAAATAAATAAAATATTTTTTTAAAAAATTGACAAATGCACATAGCTATTAGTAATGCTTGTCTCTGAGGAATAAAGTCAAAAGAGACTGGGAGAAAATGCCATTTCTTCCTCACATCCTTTCGGGTTGCGAGAACTTCTAGATCAGACCTTTATACCTTGATGTTTTGAAGCCTATCCCCATTTTGAAAATATTCTCAGCAGGAGAGAGAGCAAAAGGCAGATGACCCCAATGAGAATTCAAATCCATGAACAAATGAGAGCTGGCTTATACACGTGTTTCTTAACATCATTTCCATTGCATCCAAGTCACCTAAACATCAGAATCTCCCCCACACACACACGCACACTGTTTGTCTTCTCATTAACATCTAGCAAAAGCTTTGCTTCCTGAGACTCTGGAACTCTCCCTTGGCTCCTCACTAGATGTCATTATTGCACGCTCTGTGTGTGTGTGTGCTAAGAAGAGCCATCCTCAGCAAGCGGGAGGGCAGAAGCACAAGGATAGAGCTCTCTCCCAGCAGGGTGAACACAAGGTCCACTGTACCCAGGATGAGGGCTGCTACATCCACTGCAAGAAAAAAGTCCTCCACTGGCAGGGATTGATGGACCTATCAGTAGTTCTTAGATTGCCCACTTACAGCTCGACTGAACTCCTTGTAACAATGAGGTCGTGGGCCCCTGGGTGGTTCATGGGTTAAGCCTCTGCCTTCAGCTCAGGTCACAATCTCAGGGTCCTGGGATCAAGCCCAAGAAGGGCTGTCTGCTCGGCAGGGAGCCTGCTTCCCTCTCTTCCTATGCCTGTCTCTCTGTTTACTTGTGGTCTCTCTGTGTCAAATAAATAAAGTCTTTTTTAAAAATGAGGTCACCTATCATCTCCAGCAGCTAAATCCTATTAATTTCATAGCACATATGACATGTGTCTCCAATGGGTACAAAAACTGGGCTATATCTTTCATGGATATCTCTTTTTTTTTCTCAGAGACTCATTTTTTTCTTGGTTTATATTGTATTTCTAACCCTTCTTTTGACACTATTGGCTATAGTTAGGTTTTTCTTGCAAAAATTATAGCCCTAAAGTTGCTTGCGAATCTGTTTCTATTCTTTTGAGTTCAGATAAACAACCCTTTGAGAATAAGTGGAACTGTCCACTGCTATGTTTTTAGCTTTCGCTGCACTTTAGTACAGAAGCCTGACATAAACCCTTCCGTCAGACATGTGCGATCACAACTCAAACGGAGCCTTGGGAAATTTGGCTACTGCTAAGAGATTAGAGTTACCATTTGCAGTCAATTTTTAAAGTCTGGCAAGCTCTAATTTGAGGACCACAAATCAACTTCAAAGTGCATCTATCTGTAAAAAACAGATGTGGATATAATTACACACCTGCAGATTCATGAAAACACAGACAGGAGTTGCTCTGCTTTAAATTTCTATTGACACATTTTCATAGATTATCAATGAAATGACACTGACTTTCCTCTACTGCAACAGCAAGTCCATCTGACCATTTCCTCTAGGATATTAGAGCCAGCCATTTTAGCATCTTTGCAGATCTGTACATTGGCACTTATCTGCAGAAAAGTACTGGGCTGTTTAGTCTTGAGACGGTTTGTAAGCCTTTTTTGCCCTCTCCTTGGAAGCGCTTAGTAAAACACAACAACACTAAAAACTCAGAAGATTTCAAGTTTTATGGAGGGGAGGCTTATAATCTCAAAAGTAAGGAAAATGGAGAATTTAAAACACGCACACACACAAACCACGTGGGGTGAGAAAGTAACAAAGTTTCCGTGTAGACGGGAGAAATCATTCAACAGTGACAATGACTGCTAAAGGAGGGCAGGCAGATCCTCACACAGGCAGGGAGCCCTGTGCTTGTGTAACCAATAAAGATGATACTAACACAGCCTCCTGATCTGTCTTCTGTCTACATTTGTCCCCCACACTTCATTCTCATTCTAAACACACCAACAGAGTGATCCCACTAAGAACAGAAGAATATGTCACTCCCCCATTCAAAAATGTTCCAGTGTTCCTTTCTCTAACATCCAATCATTGAGCCTTGCCCCACTTGCCCTTCTTGCCCCATCTAGGCCACTTCTTCCTCTTGCCCCTGCTCATCTGGTACACTGGCCTCCCAGCTCTTCCAAGAACTCACTGGACACACTCCCAATTCCCTGCATTTGCACATGGCAATTCCTTCCCTGGGATCAATTTCCTTCCACATAGATACATGGCTTGTTGCCTTACCTGCTTCATCTGCTTTCTCTGATGGCACCTTTTCAAAGAGGGTTTCCTTGACATTTGATTCAAACCACCATTCCCCTGCCTTGCCCCATTAACCCAGGAAGCCCACCCCTTCCTGCTTTAGTGTTCTCCAAATGCTTACCAGCATATGGTGTACTATACATTTACTCATCTACTTATCTTCTCTCTCCTTCCATTTGAAAATCCTGCAGGTGAAATACTCTCTGTTTTGTCAAGTCCTGCATACCTAGCATACAGTAGACACTCAATAATATTTGTTTAAATGAGTAGGTACTTGTTGCATACATTAATGAATGAAGAATACAGAGTAAATGCTAGGTTAGGAATGATGAAACAAGACCCATGAACTAGACTGTACAATTATAGCTAGAAGAGAAAGATCCATTGGGGTGCCTATCAGCATTGTGTTAATTTAAGAGAAGGCTCTGCTTTATTACAGAGCAGACCACAAGGTGAACAGGAAAGAATGATGGATATTACCAACAGGGGGTGTTCACCAAACTTAACAGATTTTCTGAGCACACAAAAATATTCGATTACATCTTTTTTTTTTTCAATTACATCTTTTTAAAGCCTGACAAACTCTACTGATTCCAGAATAACCGTACCTGAAAATACTTGGCTGGAAAATATTCAGCAGGAAATCCTCAGGCTTTTTTCCGATGCCAGTAAGTACCCCAAACCCTAACTATCCTCAAATCTAACTCCTTCTCACCAAGTTTATCATTATCCATGGTCCAGTCACTTACATCTCCAGCTGAGAGCTCAAAAGCCTCCTAAGGAGAGTCTGTTTCTACCTTGGCATCCTAAGGGATCACACGTAGGCCAGAACTTTAAGACCTCACATCTAGAAGGCTCCACAGGGTAAGGAGTTTGGCTATACCTCTGGCTTCCTTTCATACCCTTCCTCCCTCCCCCACCACCATGCTGTTCCTCTCGCCATTCAACACACCAAGCAAACAAGTGGTTCACACTCAAGGTTCACTCTCTGGAACATTAATCCTCCCGATACACCTGTGGTTCACACCCTCACCTTATTCATCACCTCATTAAAGTTTTTGCGCAAAGATCACCTCCACAGAGAAATCTTTTCCTGACCACCAAATATAAAATTACAGCCCCTGTCATTCTTTATGTCCTTCTGTATTTCATGTTTGTTTATAGTCCTTCTTTCTTCACATTCTATTATAGATTTGTCTACCTCTGTACTTTTATTGGTGTTTCCCCAGTGGCCATACTGTACCCGGTTCAGGGTTGGTGCTCAAAAAGTATTTATGGAAGGCATGAGTCTGGAGTATAACACACTAAGAGACCCCAAGTTCAAGTTCCTTTGAGTCGCTATTCATAGATAGGAAATAGGCTTCAACAGTTGATTTATCGCTCTGCAGAACCCAACATGTTCATAATTAGATGATTCGCTCCACATTTTAAAGTTCGTGATGACTTCCTGCTCTAGGGGAAAATCTTCAGAACTGCTATAAAAACTGCTGGAGTTGTCAGCTTGTTCACAATAACTGAAGCTTCATTGGATGACATAGCTTAATTTTTCTTCTATCCTAGCTGAGTCTGTGTAAAACAGACTCAGTCCAGCATACAGAATTGTTGAGTCACTATAATGTACACCTGAAGCTAACAAATCACACATTCATTGTACTAGAATTAAACTTTTTAAGAAAGATTAAAAAAATAAAACTCAGAACAGCAACCATGAGGCAAAAACCCCTCCATTTCTAAGTGAGACAGTTTTTCTCTTATTTAAAAGCAACCAGGTCTGTGACCTAAACCTCATCACTGTCTTTTAATGAAAAATGTGTGTTTACTGATATGTATAGGAATATGAAGAAACCAGGCATTTAAAACCCAAAATCTGCTTCTAAGAAACCTTTTCCAATCCTATATAACTTACAAAAAATATTCATCTCATCTCCTACTGTATTATGATTCCCTATATTTAAGGTAATAAAAAGGGAATTAAGTTACATGTTTTCCATACTAATTTGGGTCTACTTTAAAAAAAGGGGGGAGCAGAGAAATAGTATATGCTCCCTATCTTAATGTTTATTCCTTCTCCTTAAATTGCTGTTTTCCCATAATCTAACTTTTACAATAATAAATCTATATATTCTTTCTCCCAAATCTTAATAAAAAGTTCTAGGCAAGTACTTAAAGAAACTTCTGCGATTGTAAAATGTCAAGATCTCATAAATAATGTTTCTGAAGTGAGGCAGGAGGATCTGACTCTGTTGGAACTAAGGCAGAATTTAAAATACCCAGATTCCCCGATCCTTATGCAAGCTCTCTAGTCAGCGGGCGCTGCTGCTAGTTTTCTATCACAGGCAGAATTTCTAGTAGATTTTTCCCACACGAAGAGAAGACCAAAGACCTCTCCATACCGATATCAGGTACTTAGCTCAAGCTACACACAAAAACTTTACCTGACAAACAGCTACATTGTAAATGATCGCCTTGTTCATTTTACATGAAATTAATAATGATGCTTTTATGATTCCTCTTTAAAATAAGTGACAAAGGATAGACTGGGTATTAAAATATTTTCCACTCCAGTTCCTTTGCTGCTTTTAGCAAACACTAGACTGTCAAAACAGCAAGGTTCGTCATCAATTTTTACAGTATCACTTCTGATAAACAGGCATGTAAACATCATAAAATCCATAAGGGAAACACCCACTCATTTGTCTTGACTGTGTCAAGATATTCTCAGGAAATAAGACAAAATTTTGACTCTCAACTACAAACTATGGTCACTTTACTGCAGGCTGACATTGCCTATGCAGAGAGCCTGGAGGTTTCCAGAACACCACTGGCAAACACATTTTCTAAAGATTCACAGGAACCCACTCCATGCCAAGCACAGTTCTAGGCACTGGGAGTACTGAATGAGCAGACACAGCCTCTGCCCTCAAGGATTTCAGGCCAACACACACACACACACACACACACACACCCTTCTGTGCAGGTGCTGTTTTTGATCTTTTTCAAAGGAAAGAATTGGGCAGTTTCAAAGTCACTGCCTACTGCTTTAGAAAAAGCAGAGGTCATGAATGTTTCATTGAAATATCTCAGATGTTATCCTTTATGAATGAATGGTTTCTATGCAACTTGATTGTAAAAATTATCTGCCTACGGGAATTCAGAGAAAAAAGCCAACCATTTTAAGTGGGTGTTTCTTGCATAAAAAAAAAAAAAAGATGATGATGATACATTGTCAATTTCAGAACTGCCACTTTTCAAAGCCATGACCACAACCACTGCAATGAAAATACCATCAGGAATTCACTTCCTACACTGCAAAACTTGGCCTGGAATAGCACATGCTGCTGGCTACCTCTACATTTCCGATTAATTTCCTAATGCAGAAAATGCACAATCTTGACATTTAAAGAAATGAACACTGACGCATATTGCTTCAACTTAGAGAAAAGAGTACGAGCACATTTCATCATATTCTAATACACAAAACAGAGCTTATGTGAATGAACCGTTAAAGGGTTTTCAAATGCATTTTATGTACTCCTTATACACATTCACAATGCCCACTGGCATTAATGAGGCTCACTCAAATGTAGGGACAAAGAGTAGGCTTTTGTGTGTATACTTGGACATTGAAGCGGGCAATTTAAATACTCTCAAAGAAACCTAGTGGATTGTTTTAATGTTAAATTGATTTAAAATCACCAGCACACAGTGGGTGAAGTAGGGAGAGCAATGTGGTTAATAGGGCAAAGACTTCCAAGGCATTATAGAGCTGAAGATGCATTTCCATACATTGTCCTGTTTTCCCTAACCATCCAAGAGAGGCACCTGTGTCTTAATTTTTCCTTCTTACTCAATGGACAATAGACATTTCATTATCACTACATAGGGAAAGTAATGACCATGAGAAAATTCTAGTGGTTCTTTCCTGGCAGCCTGGCCATCAACTACAGCAGGAGGGATTACCCACGGCCTCAACTTCTCAGAGTCCCCCAGGCACCAGCAATGCCATCCACCTACGGAGTCTATTTCATCCTCTGAGACTAATCTCATGCCCACCCTATAAGGAAATAGACTTAAACAGGACCAGGATGCATCCTGCATACGTGCACAAGCATTCTGCAGCATGAGGCTGGGAGACACTGGAAACCCACCTGGTCCCCTCTACCTGGCATCATATGACAAACACTTGGAATAATGTGACAGTTGCCCAAGCCCTCCACCAACACTATTTGCTTCAGCATCTTTTTTCTTAGAGCAGTTAATTTTTACAAGTTCATTTGATGAACCTTCATTTGTAAGGTCAGCAACTTTCAGTGAAAACAACTGTAACATCTCTAACATGGTTTTACTCAGCCTAGGGAACCACAGGCTCTGCCACTGATGCATTTTCTGATCAGAACGGGGGTGTCTAGCAGGCGTGACAGTGACAAGTACGATGGGTATCGGTCACCGTCAACATAATTTTAAAAAAAATCAAGCTTTGAACTTATATCTAATTTGCTTATTGTGGCTTGTAGCATCTTTGTAGTGTAAGTAGAAACATCAAGATGGAGATCCAGGCAAGGTGTTTGAGAGAGTTTGAGACAGCAAATATTCTCTAGGATACTTCTGAGATAAATAAAATGAACCCAGAGATGCATATCTGAACACTGAAGGAAATACACCTCCCATCTCATATTCAGAACAAAGATGAAATGCTAGTCAGACTTCCAGCATTTTTGTACCTAATTACTCAAAATCAAAACAAACAGCTAATCTTTGAGGAAGCAGAGTTCAACAGAGCAGGATCTGACAGTGATGCTTGAGCAGCAAGTCTGAGAACGATGAAACCAGAGCTCTAATCTAAAGAAATTCAGTGTATTCCTTTATTTCAGTGTGTCCAATGGGACAGATGACTGAGGATCCTTCAGCTGTTGCCTGAAGTCAGAGCATGTCACAGTCAAGTCTGATGACAAGGTACACAGTTAAGTTGGGGTTCTCTATAAGAACTCCTACCACAATCCCCAGTTCATGGGGATGCATAAAAGAAAGACAGGACTACATCAGAAGGCAGAGGACAATGATGGTGGATGGATGTGAAAACTTTCCAGTATATCATGACTCATAATTGTAACAGCTACACAATGAAATCTTTAATCTCAATGGCCACAGGTTGGTTCATGCACTTGGATTTTCTCCACTACTCGCTAAACACAGAACATTAGGAAGTCTGTTGAAGACATCTGTGACCTCACTACTTTGAGACTGATGATTGCTCCTTCCAGCTCCGACTTCTGTAGAGATCGAGAGATCTTTCACGCTCTCAGCTATCTAGGATGGTTCCACTCACTGCTTTAGTGCAGAGGTAGGAGAAAAATTACTGTTAGAAAGATGTGTGCTAAGAAACCATGGCTTTCTTTAGCGTCCAACATCTCAGTAAGATTGGAATCTACTGTCATTTACAGTGTCCCAAGACCATAAGCAAAGAAACCTGAAAGATCGTCACATAATCTTTGGCTTGGGCATGGGAACCATGAAATGTTACTACTTAACAAATGTGTATCAGAGTCCAAAGATACTGAGAAACTTAAGGGACTCTTGCCCACATGCAGACAGGTACCAGCTTCACCTATTCCAACTAGAAAGACTGAGAGCCTCGGGGAGTCAGACACAACTGGGGATACAAACCTCCCTCTGCTACTCACTGGTTAAATGATCCTGAAAATAATAATTCACCAAAGATGAAACTTTCTCCCCATGAAACTGAGCTATTGTTACACTTATGGGAGATGGGGATTCTGGGACTGGAGGAAGTGCCATCTCTCTACATAGTAAGCACTCAGTAAATATTAGGTAGGATATATAAGACCTACTATTCAGTTAAAAATTGAGGAAATTCGGGGCACCTGGGTGGCTTAGTGGGTTAAAGCCTCTGCCTTCGGCTCAGGTCATGATCCCAGGGTCCTGGAATCGAGCCCCACATCGGGCTCTCTGCTAGGCAGGGAGCCTGCTTCCCTTCCTCTCTCTGCCTACTTGTGGTCTCTCTCTCTCTGTCAAATAAATAAATAAAATCTTAACAAAAAAAAAAAAAAAAGAACTGAGGACATTGAAACCCAGTAAGGTTAAGCGACAGATGATTCATAATGGAACCAGAGCCAAACCACAGCCTCGTACAGGATAGTGCCCTCTAGTTGTCCACAGTATACAACAGTATATACACCTATGGCTTCTCTTAGAGTGTGTATATATACACTTCAGCGTATTTAACTGCAATGATCCACAATCCATATACTTCTACTTAACTGAGAGGATTAAGCTCATCCCCAATGAGAATTCCTCTCTTCTCTGAGTCCTTTGGATTTCTTTTTCCTTACCAGTCAAGTGGAGATACTCTTTGATCACAACTACACTTGATCCTCTCCTTGCAACATCCTTCTTTCTTACTTGGACATCTTCACAGTGGGAAACCCTCTCATCAATAGTGTAATTACTCAGCATTACCACACTGACAAAATACATTACGGCAAAAGGCAGATATAGTCATATCTAATGATCAAAGGGTCAGGTGTCAGTGATACAGAAGTGAACAACGCACACAAGATTTTTACTCTTATGAGCTTGGATTCTAGAAGAGGGAGAAAACAAAAGCACACCAAAAATTAATTTGGGTGATCTAGGGCAATTCACTTTGCTTTCTTTTTTTTTTTTAAGATTTTATTTATTTATCTGACAGAAATCACAAGTAGGAAGAGTGGCAGGCAGAAAGAGGAAGTAGGCTCCTAGCTGAGCAGAGAGCCTGATGTAGGGCTTGATCCCAGGACCCTGAGATCATGACCTGAGCCGAAGGCTTTAACCCACTGAGCCAACCAGGCACCCCTCACTTTGCTTTCTAAAGCCCTTGTTCCTTCATTCTTAGAACTTAGGGATTATTTTTTATAAGATCCATCATTAACTGGGAAAATAGAATATTAATACAGTGTATCAAAATTTTCACTACAGATGCATCAAAGAATTAAGTGCAAAAATATATGAAACTTTTGAAATAAATGTAGGAGAATATTTTATAACCTTGTACTTAGGGAAATCTTAAGTAAGAGTAGATGCCTATAAATGAGAAAAGAAAATGTAGACATATTGACTCAAACACACACACACACACACACAGAGCCCTAGACATAGTGAAATCAACAAATAAATGAAAGATGAGAAAACTTTGGCAAAATATTTAGTATCCCAAATATGCAAAAAAATCACTAACAAACTATCCATTATAAAAATGGACAAAGGCTATGAAAAGATGTTTCACATACCAGAAAATGCAAAAGAATAACCATCTCAGAAGTAGTCAGAAAATATGCAAATTATAAAAAGAAAATACCAAACCTTTTGTCCAGTCATTTGACAAGATCTTTAAAGACTGACAGCATTCAGTACTGATAAAGGCTTAGGAACATATTTTCTGTCACACACTACCAGTAAGGTTATAAATTAGGACATTTTTAGAAAAAGCAATCTGGAAATACTTATTAAACTGCAAAGTCACATACCCTTTGACCCTAAAATCCTGCTCTGGGAATGTATCCAAGTGAAATAAGAGTACAATAACTTTGTAAAAGAAAAAACAAGTGCAAACAGACCTAAGTGCCCATTTATTAGGGAATGTTTTGATCAATTATGTTATACCCATTCAAGAAAATTCTCTATGAGCTCTTAAAAAGGGTAAGGTAGATCTATATGCATTTACTTGGTACAAAGGTTACACTGTTGCAGAAAAATCAAGTTACCTAATAGTACATACTGTTTGCTTGTACAAATATAAAATACCTTTATACCTATAGTTAATACAAATGCAACACTTTGGCTACCACAGCAGAAAAAGTGAAACAGTAAGTCAATGTTCTAGATACTGCTCAGTTGGAGTTCTTCAGAAATCCCAGAAAGATGGCATTCTAACTGCTGCCCCCCAATCACTTTTAATCACAATCACAGAAGCTGATTACAATACAGGAACGTGACAGTTACATATTTTCATGCTAAACACCCAATTTCACCTGTTTATTATGTAATTAGTGATTGATTACTGAATCTACAACTAATAAAGAAGTGGGAAGACTCTCTTCCCCATAGGGGAACAGTAATGACCCTGAATTATGCAGTATTTTAGAAAATGGATAAAAATATCTTATTTGCAATTTAGATACTCTACAGTCCTCAAATCTCTATTCTGTGAGGAAGCGACAACCATCCTTGCAATGAGCACGCTGTAGGGTAAGAAGTAAACTCAATTCATCACCTTCTCAGATCCTTCCTCATATACTTGCTTTCAAGGTAGAAATACTGCATCTATTTTTCACCACTCGAAATGCTATTTTGAGAAAGGTTAACCCACTCCATTAACCATGATTAGCTATACGCCGCCATCAGAATAAACAGGATGATACCGAATATTCTACACTTCAGTTCTTTCCTTGGCATCAGATGAACACAGCTTCACACAGCAGCTAGAGAGAATGGCTTTTCTGGTGAGGAAGTTAGTAAAACAACTAAAAATAAAAAGAATACTTGGGGATATGGGGAAAAGCAAGCCGGAATTGGAATCTGTTCCTCTCTTTGCTACTTACTAGTTCTGAATTTAAGTTATTTTCTTCTGTGAATCTGATTCCTTGCCTATAAAGTAATTGGGGGCACTAGATTAGATCATTTGTAAGGATTCTTTCATCAACGAGTTTTGTTTAGATTTTGACTTCATTATCCTTAATTCTTCACTTACATTGTTCTAAATATCAGAAGATATTTCTTCAGGAAAGCTGTTAGAATGTCATCTTTTTAAAAAGATTTTATTTATTTATTTATTTGAGAGAGAGAGGGAGGGAGCATAAGCAGGTGGGAGGTGAAGAGGGAGAGAGAGAAGCAGACTCCACACTGAGCAGGAAGCCCAATGCTGGGCTCAAACCCTGGACTCTAGGATCACGACCTGAACCAAGGGCAGATGCTTTATAGACTGAGCCACCCAGGTGCCCCCAGAACACCATCTTAAAACGTGCTTAGGTCTAGCCAAAAAAGAGAGAGAAAGAGAGAGAGAGAGAGATAAGACTGACTCATCCATTGGACAAGAAACTCCATCTATTCTTCTAATTTGCACATTTAAATAACATTTTTCATAAAGAATCTTGTTTTTTGTGCCTTGTCAAAAGTACAAAAACTTATTGACATAAGTTCCAGGTGGGCAAAAGAAAAAAAAAATCAATATATTTTAAATGCCAACCCTTTAAAAACAATCACTGTACATAGCTCATCTCGGCAAAATGATTTACTCAGGCTGCACACATTTCCAACTAGGCAGAAAATTTTTCCAGATTTAACTTTCCTTCTGCAAACCAAGTGATTTTTTTTTTTTTACTTTTTTTCTTATGTATTATCTCACATGCAAGAAATATCTCAGTAAGAAAAAATGCAACCCACTCCTCAAATCAGAAGTGAATAAAACACAGCCACACTGACTCTGAATTACGTTTACAAACCAAATAAGGTAGTGCATGGGCTCTGAAGAAAACCCAGTTAGGTGGGAGGAGATGGGAAAAGCAGGGAGGTAGAATTATCTTCACAGAGAAATTGTGCTTGAGATTGGTGTTGGAAAAATGAATTTAAAAAGCATTAAACAAAAACAAAAACAGGAAGCTATTCCAAGGAATATCAACTTCAAGGAAAGAAGTCGGCACAGAGAAAAGACAGTAAAGAGGCAAGCATAGGCATCATGCTGGATCTGTTCAAAAGTAACACTTGTTTAACGTTCACAGCAATGTGAGGATCATTATCATAACTTTAGAGATATGGAAACAGAGTTTCAGAGAGGTTAATTGACTTGCCCAAGAGTACACAGCTTATCAAGAGCAGAGCCACCTTCAAACGCTAGCCTAAATGACTTCAAAGCTTTCATTTATTCCAGAATTATTTAGTGAGCATTCACTGGGTCTTAAAGACTGTGGTTAAAACTCGTGACACCTCCCCTTCCAATTTACCCAAAAGCACATACCCTCCCCAATGCCATGAGAGACTATGGACTCTGAAAAACAGTCTGAGGGGTTTGAAGTGGTGGGGGGGTGGGAGGTTGGGGTACCAGGTGGTGGGTATTATAGAGGGCACAGCTTGCATGGAGCACTGGGTGTGGTGAAAAAAATAATGAATACTGTTTTTCTGAAAATAAATAAATTGGAAAAAAAATAAATAAATAAAATAAAATTTAAAAATATATATATAAAAAAAAAAACTCGTGACACCAAGGGACACAGGATGTAGTCACTGTCTGTAAGGAGCCTGTTGGGCTCTTGGGCTGGGCTGGACAACACTGAGTTTCCAAGTTCATCTGCAGTGATCTTGACAGCCTCCTGCTTTCT
This sequence comes from Neogale vison, assembly GCF_020171115.1. NCBI lineage: Eukaryota > Metazoa > Chordata > Mammalia > Carnivora > Mustelidae > Neogale > Neogale vison. The sequence continues at coordinate 173,242,619 of NC_058091.1, forward strand.
GCTTCCTTCCGTGCTCTGCAAGATACCCTGATTTCATCCTCACTGGGACCTGTAAAATCACTGGTCCTTTTTCTCCACCCAAGATTTATTCTGATCCAACTAAGACCCAGCTCAGGGCTGTCTGGAAAAATAACCAAAAGGAGTTTCTATCTGAATGGGGCGGCCACTATCCCTCAAAGTTCCAAATCAAGTACGTTGCTCCTTGAGTTTCCCTCAAAGACACTAGTCAACTTGGATATTTTACACCCAGGAGCTCTGTTCCCCTTCCCTTTACAAGGGTACCCAGAAATAGCATGACTCCCCTTCTGTCCCATGCCTGGTAAAGTTCTTGGAGGCAAGCATTAAGACATAGCTCTCCTAGCTTTCTTCTCATTGACATTCTCTTTGTCCTCAACAACGTATCTTCCCCATCCCTTATTTTCATCATTCATTATATCTTAGCATAAGCCAACTGCCCTTATTCTCAGGAACCCTCACCTAGAAAAGCCATCTTGTTTTCCATTCTCGCAAAGCTTACCCCACCTCCTCCAGTGTGAGGGAGCTTTCTCAATGCATAGCAAGATCAGGACATGCCCAGTCAAACTACTCCTTGAGCCATTTCCCTGGACCTAATAGAGTAAGACTTATCTATAGGCTTTGAGCACTGAGCTGAAGGAGATGTCCAGATCCCAGGGGCTAGTGATAAAATGTGCAGGCATTTCAGTTTGGGATGACCATTCACAGCCATCATGTTTGCAGAATGCTCCCTTATAGTGCAGTTATCAACTGGACAGAAAACCTAATTGTCTCCTATTAACATTAACTGATTTTGGAAAAAGGAACACCCCCACCAGAGATCTGAGGACAAGGTAGCACAAACTAACTATTAAAAGATACATCCATACACATTTTTTAAATCCATCATCATGGCAAATATCTTACTTCTCAGGCTTTTATGCTATATTGTTTAGAGAAATGGGGGAGGCATTTAATACTGTTTGTAGGATACAAGTATGAATGTGAAGAGGGATGGGAAGGGGAATGAAAGTGGCCTATAGCCCCAAAAAAGGAATTCATGTAAAATTTCCCTATTGTCCCTCAGGTAAAGTGTAGGCCACCTTAAAACATTCTAACTTATATGTAAATTTCTTCCTGATTAATTTATTAACATAAATTGGAAGAGCTTGATACATTTTGATTGCTAGAGTGGGACTACTAACCTACATAAAATCAAAGTCACAATCCCCTTCACATCTGCCTAAAAAGGTCTTACAAATTACTGGCTTTAACCATTTCAAAGCTTTGTTTATCTGGCTTCTAATTTTGACCGTATCCCAAAAGACAAATTAAGAGCTGCGAGACCCTAAGTTTGATTCTCTCCCAGAAAGCTATTCTTTTATCAAACTAAAACAGGGCCCGACAGCTCTAAGACATAAGGTTTGTTTTATCTCAAACCAACATAGCTTGAATATTCAGAACAAGAAAGAAGTCACATTTTCTGGAAAAGCTTAATATTTTCTTACCAGCAAGCATACTCGCTTTGGAAAACCTTTCCACTGAACAATGGTCTGCATTATCCTCAGCTTTCGGTTTTTCTCTAAATCTGCCTTTGTACACCATTTCCTAAGCTCTCTCCACACTGCCTGACAGTTTTGCTATTTTAGCCTGAATTTCTGCAATTTTACTTCTCTGCTGTCTGGCTGATTTTATTATTTGCCATCTTCTCTCTTTCAGATGGGGGGTTTTATTCTGGTTTTGGCATGTTGGGGTTTTGGCAGGCGACTGCTATAAAATACAAGAGGTTTGGAAGCTGGGCAGATGGCAAACGCAGTGTTGTGTGCTTTCATTCATGATGGGCTTCCGGCTTTTTTCTAAAGGATGGGAAAACCGCCAACGCTGATTTCCTGTGCCCACTTCTGACATACTGAAGCAAGACACTGAGATGGTGACTGGAAGGATTGAGGTTTTGCAGCTCTGATCATCTCTGGTGGCTGGCATTTGAGAGAAAAATCTTCTGTTGGTACTTAGCAATGATCTGCTAGCATTTGTTTTCTATCTTGGTAGGTTTTTGATGAATCTGTTTACCTTCGAAGTTAACATCTCCTTCCTCCAAGAGAAAAGTTTAGTGATGACCTAATACTTCCTTCTGGTTTTTACTGTTGCTGTTTTCCCGAGCTATTACACAGATCATGATAAAATTTATTTTCTTTTTCCCAAAGAACACCTTGCCAAGCATTACCATTTAAATAAGAGGACCCACTCTCTCATTCGAAGTTTAATGACCTTGTTTCCAGAAATGGCACCTCAGGAAAAAAAGCAGCATTTCTTGGAGTAGTCAGATTCAAGAGCTCAAACTAAGACAAAATCTTTCTTTCCAGAAAAGGAAGAGCCATTTTGACATACCATGGATCAAGTAGTGAGGACTCTCTAGTAAAACAAGGGTGTTAAAACTTCAATTTCATGGAAACAGTGAAATACTGGTTAGCACCGTTAAGGAAAGTACCTATTTCCATTATATAGCTATGGAGTGTGAGAATTGGCAATAATAAAGCCTTCCCAGGGCCTTCAGCTTCCCTTGACTATGCCTTTTTATCCCGCAGAGACATGCATAAGGGAAAAACCTAATTAATTTCTGCACAATCTCAAAGCTCACCATAAGAATATTTAAGCATTCAGTCCAAGAAAAACAATCCTTCCCAAATAAAACTTCAGATCCTCTGGTATACAGTATAGTGTCTATTGATTTATAGGTTTTACTAAAAAATAAAGGCACTGTTTTGCTGCTGGTCACACATAAATAATGTGACAAATAAGAAACTAGTCTGGTCTGGGACGCCTGGGTGGCGCAGTTGGTTAAACGACTGCCTCCGGCTCAGGGCGTGATCCTGGAGTCCTAGGATCGAGTCCCACATCAGGCTCCCAGCTCCATGGGGAGTCTGCTTCTCCCTCTGACCTTCTCCTCGCTCATGCTCTCTCTCACTGTCTCTCTCTCTCAAATAAATAAAATAAAATCTTAAAAAAAAAAAAAATTAAAAAAAAAAAAAAGAAACTAGTCTGGTCTAATTCTGCCCTCATTTTTTTAAGAAACTGGATTCAGTGGGAATTCTAAATCCATCAGTAGGGGTTTCTGGGTGGTTCGGTCAATTAAGCATCCAAGTCTTAATTTCAGCTGAGGTCATGATCTCAGGGTCATGAGATTGAACCCGATGCTGGGCTCTGTGCTGACTGGATTCTGCCCCTCTACCCCTCCCTGCCACCAGTTCACTCACTTGTTCAAAAAATAAAATAAAATAAAAGCATAATTAATGTGATTCTAGCCATGGAACACAAAGCAAGGATCCCAGATTTCCCAGTTTCTTTTTTAAAGATTTAATTTATTTATTTGACAGGGAGAGATACAATGAGAGAGGGAAGACAAGCTGGGGCCTGCGGGGTGGGAGAGGGAAACACAAGTTTCCTGCTGAGCAGGGAGCCTGACACAGGGCTCAATCCCAGGACCCTGGGATCATGACCTGAGCCCAAGGCAGATGCTTAATGACTGAGCAACTCAGGCGCCCCTAGATTTCCCAGATTTTCAATACCTTCCACAAAACTTGGACAAGACATTTCTCCATCATGGAAGATTCTGTCTTTATAGCAAGAGAACTGAATATCTGGTTCTGCCTGTAAACTGGCAAGAACAGGGTTTCCCAGCTCTCAGTTGTTACTTCAGACAAACAACGCTCCCTACCTACTCCCAGATGCCCATAGATGGCAAGGTACCACTCTCATTGGAGAACCACTACATCCATGCTGCCTCCAAGCGCTGTCTACCCAGGACTCCCAAGTAACCAAGACAGTTCTGTTCCATATTCGATAAAAGAGTCAAGCCATAGGGCCTACACACGTCTCAGGTTATTTTCCTTTCATCTGGATTTACATTAGGCATTATTAAATATTCAGTTATTTAACTTGGTCAAAATAATACAGAGGATCATGCAGACACAAATATAAGGTCACAAAAATAAACTACCAATTTTTTTTCTCAGATACTGATGCATTTCAATGAGTACATAATTCACATCTCTTTCTATTTAATCATGCATACACTGAGATTCAAGCTGAAGTAAAGAGATTATAATATGACGCTAACTTGACCCTAAGACCACCTTATATGTAAATTAGGATGTACAACCAGAGGTCTAATTTTATTATGGGGTAAATATGCTATTCAGAATATTCAAGTAGAAATACTATCAGCCTCATTTAAAGTTATCTAATAAATAAGACAGCAAAAATTGTTTATAAAGTAATAAGGATTGATTCCTTGAATGGTGTATATTTTCCAGTAGAAACTTATTTACTCTGAGAGACATTCATTGTCTCCATATTAATGTGGATATTCCAACGTAGACTGTTTAGCTCAGTTGTCAATAGCACTAAGGAAATCTGGCTCCGATACCATATTTTATTAAATGCTTTGCCTACAATATTTTTTTCTGTACAACATTGGTGAAAGACACCAAAATAGACTTGCAGAAGTAAAAATACGTTCCGTGTTCTTGGATAAGAAAATACAGCAACATGAAAAAAATTTTCTCCAAGTTACTTAATAAATTTAATACAATCCCAATACAAATACCCTACAAATTGCTTCTAGAGCTATATAAATTCATTTCCAAGTTCACAGGAAAAAAACTAAAGGACAATAACAGCCAGAGAAGTGCTAAGATATGGGAGGCTTTTTCTTGCCATTATTGAAATCTATTATAAAACATCTATAATTAAACTATATGGTACTAACAAAAAGAATAAAAAGTTCAGAAACGGATGTTAGTACATCAAGAAGTTCAGAATATACTAAGCAAATTTAAAACTAGAAATTATACAAACTATAAATTATATATAATGTATATAATATACAGACTATACTAAGAAAATTACAAACTAGAAATTATATATATATATATATATATATATATATATAAAAAATCAGTAACCTATCACAGTAAAGATATCCTAGGAAATTTAAAGAGCACTTGAGAAGAAGACCAACAAATAATGTTTTAAAAAAGATTAAAGACATGTAAAGATGCTCATCCTCATTCATAATAAAAAATGCACATTAACCTATTGTCAAACACAACTTCTCATGTATCTGATCAGCAAACGTCTAAAATCTTGACAACAGTCTCCATGGAAGGCCCACAGGGAATCAGGTCCTCCCGCACATTACAGAAGGGAATGCTAAGTGATACCACCTAAGAGCACTTAATGTCTAACTTAGTGGCCTTTATCTCCACGGTCCTCACTATCAGGACATTCCCCGTATTCACTGAGAATAGTTTAAAAGATTACATGCAAAGACAATTAATTTTAATAGTATTTGTAATAATGGGAAAAATCAAGGCCCATCCCTAGGGGGCTCCCTGAGCAAATTTCTACAAAGTACACTACAGCTATAAGTATGAATGAGAAAGATCCACTCTACTGCTACCCAGTGAGCACCAGGACCAACTGTTAGGTGGGAAACCAACATGCAGGGGCACCAAGATGGCTTCAGCTCAGGTCATGATCTCAGGGTCCTGGGATGGAGCCCTGAATCGGGCTTCCTGCTCAGAGGGGAGTCTGCTTTTCCCTCTGCCTGCCACTCCCTCTGCTTGTGCGCTCGCTCTCTCTCTCTCTCTCTAGCAATAAATAAATAAAATCTAAAAAAACAAACAAAACAAAACAAAACAAAAAACACCAGAAACCCACATACAGACCAGTTTTTAATAGTATTGTATTACTGTTCGCATAAGAAACAGACTGGAGGGGTGCCTGGGTGGCTCAGTGGGTTAAAGCCTCTGCCTTCAGCTCAGGTCATGATCCCAGGGTTCTGGGATCGAGCACCGCGTCAGGCTCTCTGCTCAGCAGGGAGCCTGCTTCCCTCTCTCTCTCTCTCTCTGCCTGCCTCTCCGTCTACTTGTGATTTCTCTCTGTCAAATAAATAAATAAAATCTTTAAAAAAAAATAAATAAACAGACTGGAAATATGTAAGATACACATATGATACAGGGGTATCGATTCACACACACAAGTTTGTATGTGTCCATGTATATGTGTGTGTGCATACATACATATTATTTTTAAAATACATATAGATCAACCAAAAATGACCAAAAACTCTTACATCTAAGAACAGGCAAAGATACAGATGAAAGTTGGGCTTCTGTTTGAAGTTTTTACTTTGGAGAATGGTGAGTGTTTTAAGTAAATAAACAAAACTGAGGTTAACTAACGAAAAAGTTATCCCTGTACTTAGAAAAGTAATTAGAGCAAATGAACCTAGTAACGGTATACTAGGTTGGTAGAAAATCCATATAAAGAAATAAGGTTGAGGAATTAAGACAGTATTTCCATTCTCCAGTCTTTTTGGGATATATCCTAAGGACAAAAAGAACCAGAAAGAAATCTTCCACTGTCCTCAGTGGTCTTATTAGAAATGGTGGCATTGTTGTTTTGAGACTACTATATCATAGGATAAAGATCTAAGTAACTATGTTAATGCCCTTAAGAACCAAGATTTTTAGACTTAACAAAAGAGAGAGATGTGAATATAAAATCAAAGTAATAAGTACCCTCTAACTTGAAATTTAAATGACCGATATTCCCATAAACTCATGATATATTTTCACTATGTAAGTAAGTTTGGATTCTCAGGTCCTGAAAAAAGTCTCCTGAAAAAGTCTAAAAGAAATGGGAATGCAGTAGCAAAGAAGAGTTTAGATTCAAACTGTCATTTCCTATTAAGAGAACAAAGGCTCTTTGCGGGGAAATTGTGTGATTTCAGGTCTGGGAATATTCAAAATGAGCCTGGGACATCTGGTGCCAAAAACCAAGACAGGTTTCAAAAATTACTGGAGCCATATAAAAAGAAAGAAAAGAGCCAACAAGCTCCTATTGGTCAAAAATAGGGTAATTTAACAATCAGAGTGAATAATGTGTGCAACTGATCAGAGCACATAACAATGTTTTCTAAAAAAACCCTCACTGGTCAACTCTAAGGGTGCTAAAATATAAACTATTATTATGCAAATGAGTAAACACACATAATCAATTCTTTTGGATTCTCCACCATTCCTAACATTCCATAAATCCTTCAACTGCTTTGGGTCTCATGCATAATCAGATCTGTTTTCTGTTTCTGTACAAACCCTATTTTGTGATAATAATATTGTATGAAGGAACGTTATGCTTTATGGAACAATTTCATCTATAAATGCAGAAGGAATGATAACATTAAAAATCATGATGCTGTCATCTCTAAAGAAAGCAAACATCTTGGCAAGGATTATGCATGGAAGAGCGCTAGGTGAAGGCTGATGGGAAATTCACAGATCCAAGAGGCTGCGACTCTAAAGGATTGGCGTTATCTTAACACCACTGAAAGTGCACCCTCCTCCCAGTGTGATGTATTAGAAAAGTCCCAGCACCTCCACGAGTACCTTTCCAAGCTCTTTTGTTTTGCTGGGAGCGAGCAATGGAGAGAGAGAGGGAGGCTCAGAATCAAATACTTGAGACTCGACACTTTACAGGAAACGTGGGGAATGGATGAAAAAGTTAAGCAAATGATGCCACCAAGAAGCAATGAGACAAATGCCAATTACGAAAAATTCCTCTAGACCTCCTTTCTCTTCTGACAAATAAATGGCAATGGGGGCAAAAAGCAGGGAGAACTGCTACAAAGTAAGAGAAATTTACAAACATTAAGCAAGAGCAATGTTCAGACTGTTTAGATTTTGACTGAAACCAACTGTAAAAAGGCAGCCTTTATTTTAGGGAGGCTCAGGGTGACTTTGTCAGTTAAGTGTCTCACTCTTGATTTCGGCTCAGGTCATGATCTCAGCGCCATGAGATCAAACCCCTTGTAGGGCTCCATGCTGGGTGTGGAGCCTGCTTAAGATTCTCTTTCCCCTCTGTCCCTCCTCTCTCCTTTGGCCTCTCTCTCCCTAAACAAAAAGAAAACAGGGAGGTTTTATTTTAGATATGTAGGCAAACTGAACAGAGACTGGTTACTAGATGTTATCATTCATAAGATGAGTTATGCTAATGAAAATGTATATATGGAAAAAGTCAGTAGGCATTAGGAATATATTCTGAAGAATTTATGGTATTGGGGTTTTGCTCAAATAATTCAGCAACAATCGATGAAATAAGATTACAAAATGCTGATAACTACTGAAGCTGGACAATGTGTACATGACACTTTATTATGCTGTTTATTCTTAAAGTTTCTTTGCAAATGCCCATGCTAAAAATATTTTAACTAGCAATTCCAGAAATTTCTATCTTACATGACTCCTAGTGACTGCTCCCCTTGTGCAAGCACTGTAGAAACTTTAGCATGATTCATATTACATATATTTCCATTGTTGGTTTTCAAAAAGGGCTATTTATTCTTTGATCAGACCTGGTGTGTTTACAGGCTGTTTTCAATATGTTCTGCTTCACATGCTTTCCCAATCCATTAACTAATATTACCTAGGAATTTTCTGTAGTTTCTTTGCAATGAAAAATGAAACAAGGCTCTATGAAGGACCTTCTGCTTTTCTTTGATATTTGTCTCAGAGATTCCCAACTTGCAAAGCCAGACCCTCTACTGGATCACACAGAAAACCATGAAACCCTGACATAAACAGTGTAGAGAGGGTAAATGATGTCTCATCCACGGAAGGAGTAGTGCATTTCAAGTTTACGGAGATACCTCTAAGATTGATAGAACAAAATTCTCCATGAATTAATACTCAAATTAGGACTCCTCTTACAACAAATTGTGCTTTTCTTCTTTCCCACTAGCCCTGACCTCATGCTTGACGATACTGAGGAACTCTGAGTACTTGGTTCTGAGACTATATGGTGTTTCATTTTCAGGCATTTTAGGAAAAGCAGTGACTTTTCTGTTTTTGCAGAGAATGATCCCCAAAGGACGCTTATTAAAAAGATTCCTGGAAGATTCATCAGGAGGGGTCCTAGCATCTTACCTGAGCCTCACTCCTACCTACAAGGTGTCAGTAGGTTGAAAAATTCTGAGCTAGTCTGTGTAGGTGAAATATCATATAAATAGGGAGCTGTGCAACACAGTGACCAAGCACCAGGAACCATTTGTCCTCAAAATGACAAAATGCAAGGGTAATAGCCTTTCTGCATCAAAATGACCTCAAGCTTGAGCATAATTTAGCATGTGTATACCAACATAGACAGTAAGAGGTGGGAGAAATAGGTCCAAGCATTTGGAAGGGCGCCCTCTTGTGGCATCAACTAAATCCCTACCGGGTTTTACCTCCTCTGTGATCACAGTGAGCCAAGACAGGATTGCTAAAAAACGACCGAGCTAAGGAGACATGCCAGAGCCCAATCTTCTCCATGTGCTGAAGACTGGCTGCAGATTTATGACTGATGGTTATTAGTTAGACCAGACGAAACCCTGGTGAGTTTTTCTCAAAGCTTCTTAAGTATTTTGCAGCTTCCTTCTGTCCTAAAGAACAAGGTACTTACTTCTCAATGACAAGTTTTTTTTTTCCCCTTTGATACCCTCTTCCAAATGTCTTCCCTTTCTCAAGATAAATGCTGCCAAGTAGAATTTTAAGTACATGAAGGCATAACGCCTTCAAAATAAAATAATCGATTCTTGTTCCTGTCCCTTCATTTTAAAGAAATGCTAAATCAGACACCACGTGTGGGTTATGTATGTCTCTGGGAGGGTGGTTTTAATATGTGGAGAAACACTAACTGTAGAGCTGTTTCAGTGCCAACGGCATCGCTGCAGTTAAGGTGAAACAGAAAAATACTGAAGGTAATAGAAAGATGAAGGCATAAATCTATCACTGTTTTAAAGAAGCCTGAAATTCAAATACTAGGAGTATAACAGAGACCCATATTAATTCTCTTCCTGATCCTTTGGTTTTGTTATCTTATTTTTTAAAAACAATTCTTTGCCTTGTTTTGGTTTGGTTTTTCTGAGGTAGTGAAAAATAAAGGAATCCATTACTGGAAAACTGTATTGAAACAGTTGTGAAAATCCTTAACTCATGAAGTCCGTAATTCTATCAAGAACCAGTTACCTTCAGGGCACCTGGGTGGCTCAAGGGGTTAAAGCCTCTGCCTTCGGCTCAGGTTATGATCCCAGGGTCCTGGAATCAAGCCCCACATTGGGCTCTCTGCTCAGTGGGGAGCCTGCTTTCCTTCTCTCTCTCTGTGTCTCCCTTTCTGCCTACTTGAGATCTCTGTCTGAAAAAAAAAAAAAAAAAAAAACCAGTTACCCTACTTTTAATTCGCCTGTCAAAGAAATTTTTAATATTGACTCTTTATTGCCAAATTAATTTAAGATCAGAAATGGAAGGACAATTTTTATAGAGAAAGAGCAGATGATGGACTCTGCACTGGGCTCAGTGCTCTCACTTGTAATGACCAGACCTCTAGGTCACTTTTCTAAATCTGATAACTATAAATTCAGAGGTAAAATGAATGGAGTGATAAAAAGAGTACCATGAACCCAAGATTAAATTGACCACCTAGAGACTAGTTAAAATAGATTAGTTCCCTTGTAGCAATCATTGATGATGTCTTAAAGAACAAACAGACCAATATAGAGTAACATCAAGCAAGCACGTGCTGGCTGGTAGACGGGATACTTAGAACATGTTTTATTATGGTTTGTTTTTGTCTGAGAAGAATAAACTCTCCATGCGTACCCATTTGTGCCATAACTGACTAAACCAATAAAACAGCTTCCAGAGAAGTTTGTTTTAGCTTCATCGTTTGTAAAGGAGAAAAGTGAAAAGACCGTGGCCATAAAAATGAACAGAAATTGCTTTCTGAAAAATAAAACTATACTCTCACTGAAGGTAAAGTACGATGGTGGTATCAACCTAACAGGGAATGAATACTACTTGTGATTTTAGGAATAAAAAAGAACCCCTGGAATAAATTATCACCTCTGTCATGGGTTCATTCAGAATTTCTTGGGGCGCCTGGGTGGCTCAGTGGATTAAAGCCTCTGCCTTCGGCTTGGATCATGATCCCGCAGTCCTGGGATCGAGCCCCACATTGGGCTCTCTGCTCCGCGGTGAGCCTGCTTCCCCTTCTCTCTCTGCCTGCCTCTTTGCCTACTTGTGATCTCTGTCTGTCAAATAAATAAATAAAATCTTAAAAAAAAAAAAGAAGAAGAAGAAGAAGGATTTCTTGATTTCAAAGTCATTTAATTCATTTATTTATTCTCCAGTCATTAAAGGATTAACCCCCATTTGTCCTTCTGATTACACTACAGTGGTGAATGCATAAGTACATAAGGAATACCTAAGGAACAAGGCTAGATACACAGTAGGTACTAGGTATATTCCCATCAGTGAGTTAGCTGATCCAGAGAAACTTCCATCCATATAAGAAACCATGGCCCTCAAAGGCTTTCTCTGCACTGATGTCCAAAACACATTCCCTGGATATTTCACTCATCTTGGCAAGGAAGACACGTGGACATGCTAACAAATAAAATTCCTATTTTAAGATCTTTGAACCAAAAATGAAAATCTCTTAAAAAGCATGCTGGAAGGGCGCCTGGGTGGCTCAGTGGGTTAAGCCGCTGCCTTCGGCTCAGGTCATGATCTCAGGGTCCTGGGATGGAGTCCCACATCGGGCTCTCTGCTCAGCAGGGGGCCTGCTTCCCTTCCTCTCTATCTGCCTGTCTCTCTGCCTACTTGTGATTTCTGTCAAATAAATAAATAAAATCTTTAAAAAAAAAAAAGCATGCTGGAGTGTGAGCCCCTTCAAAAAGGTGTTGATAAGACCACAGAGACATTAAGAATGGTTCAGAGGGGGTGGAGTCAAGATGGTGGAGAAGTAGCAGGCTGAGACTACTTCAGCTAGCAGGAGATCAACTAGAGAGCTTATCTAAAGATTGCAAACACCTGCAAATCCATCGGCAGATCGAAGAGAAGAAGAACAGCAATTCTAGAAATAGAAAATCAACCACTTTCTGAAAGGTAGGGCTGGTGGAGAAGTGAATCCAAAGCGACGGGAAGACAGACCGCGGAGGGAGGGGCCGGCTCCCAGCAAGCGGGGAGCAACGGAACACAAAATCGGGACTTTTAAAAGTCTGTTCCACTGAGGGACATCGCTCCAGAGGCTAAACCGGGGAGAAGCCCACACGGGGTTAGCGTGGCCTCAGGTCCCACAGGGTCACAGAAGGACCGGGGGTGTCTGAGTGTTGCAGAGCTTCCAGGTATAAGAACGGGGAAGCCGGCTACAGCGACAGAACCAAGGAGTGAGCTCTCAGCTAGGGGTTACCTTGAACCGGTCGCAGGCTTGGTGAGCTCGGAGCGTGGCCAGTGGCCAGGGAGACAGGAGTTATTGGCACTATTCTCTGAGGGTGCACTGAGGAGTAGGGCCCTGAGCTCTCGGCTCCTCTAGGCCAGAGAATGGGAGGCCGCATTTTCATTCCCGTCCTCCCAAACTCTACGGAAAGCGCTCAGGGAACAAAAGCTCCCGAAAGCAAACCCAAGCTGATAGCTCAGCCCGGCCCCCTGGTAAGGGCAGTGCAATTCTGACTGGGGCAAAGACATTGAGAATCACTACAACAGGCCCCTCCCCCAGAAGATCAACAAGAAATCCAGCCAGGACCAAGTTCACCTACCAAGGAGTGCAGTTTCAATACCAAGGAGAGCAGTGGAATTCCAGAGGAGGAGAAAGCAAAGCACGGAACTCATGGCTCTCTTCCTATGATTCTTTAGTCTCGCAGTTAATTTAATTCTTTTAATCTTTTTCAATTTTTTTTCTTCTTCCGCTAAATTTTTTTTAACTTTTACCCTTTTCTTTTCTATATAGTTTATATAATATATATATTTTTTTCTTTCCTTTTAATATTTTTTCTTTATTCATTTTCTTTTTTTTAATTTTTTCTTCTTTTTTTTACTGAAACTCTTTTTATCCCTTTTCTCCCCCATGATTTGGGATCTCTTCTGATTTGGTTAAAGCATATTTTTCTGGGGTTGTTGTCACCATTTTAGTATTTTATGGCAAGGCGAAAAATTCACCACAAAAAAAAGGAACAAGAGGCAGTACTGAAGGCTAAGGACCTAATCAATACAGACATTGGTAATATGTCAGATCTAGAGTTCAGAATGATGATTCTCAAGGTTCTAGCAGGGCTCGAAAAAGGCATGGAAGATATTAGAGAAACCCTCTCGGGAGATATAAAAGCCCTTTCGGGAGAAATAAAAGAACTAAAATCTAACCAAGTTGAAATCAAAAAAGCTATTGATGAGGTGCAATAAAAAATGGAGGCTCTCACTGCTAGGATAAATGAGGCAAAAGAAAGAATTAGCGATATAGAAGACCAAATGACAGAGAATAAAGAGGCTGAGCAAAAGAGGGAAAAACAGCTACGGGACCATGAGGGGAGAATTCAAGAGATAAGTGACACCATAAGATGAAACAACATTAGAATAACTGGGATTGCAGAAGAAGAAGAAAGAGAGAGGGGAGCAGAAGGTATATTGGAGAGAATTATTGAAGAGAATTTCCCCAATATGGCAAAGGGAACAAGCATCAAAATCCAGGAGGGGCAGAGAACCCCCCTCAAAATAAATAAGAATAGGTCCACACCCTGTCACCTAATAGTAAAATTTACAAGTCTCAGTGACAAAGAGAAAATCCTGAAAGCAGCCTGGGAAAAGAAGTCTGTAACATACAATGGTAAAAATATTAGATCGGCAGCTGACTTATCCACAGAGACCTGGCAGACCAGAAAGAGCTGTCAGAGCACTAAACGAGAAAAAAATGCAGCCAAGAATACTATATCCAGCTAGGCTATCATTGAAAATAGAAGGAGAGATTAAAAGCTTCCAGGACAAACAAAAACTGAAAGAATTTGTAAACACCAAACTACCTCTACAGGAAATATTGAAAGGGGTCCTCTAAGCAAAGAGAGAGCCTAAAAGTAGTAGATCAGAAAGGATCAAAGACAATATACAGTAACAGCCACCTTACAGGCAATACAATGGCACTAAATTCATATCTCTCAATAGTTATCCTGAATGTTAATGGGCTAAATGCCCCAATCAAAAGACACGGGGTTGGGATGCCTGGGTGGCTCAGTGGGTTAAGCCGCTGCCTTCGGCTCGGGTCATGATCTCAGGGTCCTGGGATAGAGTCCCGCATCGGGCTCTCTGCTCGGCAGGGAGCCTGCTTCCTCCTCTCTCTCTGCCTGCCTCTCTGCCTACTTGTAATCTTTCTCTGTCAAATAAATAAATAAAATCTATTTAAAAAAAAGACACAGGGTATCAGAATGGATAAAAAAACAAAACCCATCTATATGTTGCCTACAAGAAACTCATTTTAAACCCGAAGACACCTCCAGATATAAAGTGAGCAGGTGGAAAACAATTTACCATGCTAATGGACATCAGAAGAAAGCAGGAGTGGCAATCCTTATATCAGATCAACTAGATTTTACGCCAAAGACTATAATAAGAGATGAAGAAGGACACCATATCATACTCAAAGGATCCGTCCAAGAAGATCTAACAATTTGAAATATCTACGCCCCTAACATGGGAGCAGCCAACTATATAAATCAATTAATAACAAAATCAAAGAAACACATCAACAATAATACAATAATAGTGGGAGACTTTAACACTCCCCTCACTGAAATGAACAGATCATCCAAGCAAAAGATCAACAAGGAAATAAAGGCTTTAAATGATACACTGGACCAGACAGACATCACAAATATATTTAGAACATTTCATCCAAAAGCAACAGAATATACATTCTTCTCTAGTGCACATGGAACATTCTCCAGAATAGATCACATCCTCGGTCCTAAATCGGGTCTCAACCAGTATCAAAAGATTGGGATCATTCCCTGCACATTTTCAGACCACAATGCTCTGAAGCTAGAACTCAACCACAAGAGGAAATTTGGAAAGAACCCAAATACATGGAGACTAAACAGCATCCTACTAAAGAATGAATGGGTCAACCGGGAAATTAAAGAAGAATTGAAAAAATTCATGGAAACAAATGAAAATGAAAACACAACGGTTCAAAATCTGTGGGACACAACAAAGGCAGTCCTGAGAGGAAAATATATAGCAGTACAAGCCTTTCTCAAGAAACAAGAAAGGTCTCAGGTACACAACCTAACCCTACACCAAAAGGAGCTGGAGAAAGAACAAGAAAGAAACCCTAAACCCAGCAGGAGAAGAGAAATCATAAAGATCAGAGCAGAAATCAATGAACTAAAATCCAAAAAAACCCAAAAAAAAACCACAATAGAACAAATCAACAAAACTAGGAGCTGGTTCTTTGAAAGAATTAATAAAACTGATAAACCCCTGGCCAGACTTATCAAAAAGAAAAGAGAAAGGACCCAAATAAATAAAATCATGAATGAAAGAAGAAAGATCACAACTAACACCAAAGAAATACAGACAATTATAAGAACATACTATGAGTAACTCTACGCCAACAAATTAGAAAATCTGGAAGAAATGGATGCATTCCTAGAGACATATAAATTACCACAACT
This sequence comes from Neogale vison, assembly GCF_020171115.1. Taxonomy (NCBI): domain Eukaryota; kingdom Metazoa; phylum Chordata; class Mammalia; order Carnivora; family Mustelidae; genus Neogale; species Neogale vison. The sequence continues at coordinate 173,258,148 of NC_058091.1, forward strand.
GAACCAGAAGAAATAGAAAACTTGAACAGACCCATAACCAGTAAGGAGATTGAAACAGTCATCAAAAATCTCCAAACAGGGGCGCCTGGGTGGCTCAGTGGTTTGAGCCTCTGCCTTCGGCTCAGGTCATGATCTCGGGATACTGGGATAGAGCCCTACATCGGGCTCTCTGCTCAGAGGGGAGCCTGCTTCCTTCTCTCTCTCTCTGCCTGCCTCTCTGCCTACTTGTGATCTCTCTCTGTGTCAAATAAATACATTAAAAAAAAAAAAAAAAGAAGTTGCAGACTGCCAACAACTTGTATTTAAAAAAAAAAAAAAAAAAAAAAAAATCTCCAAACAAAGGGTGCCTGGGTGGCTCAGGTCACAGTCTCAGTGTCCTCGGATCGAGCCCTGCATCAGGCTCTCTGCTCAGCAGGGAGCCTGCTTCCTCCTCTCTCTCTCTCTCTGCCTGCCTCTCTGCCTACTTGTGATCTCTGTCTGTCAAATAAATAAATAAAATATTCTAAAAAAAAAAAAAATCTCCAAACAAACAAAAGCCCAGGGCCAGACAATTTCCTGGGGAATTCTACCAAACATTTAAAGAAGAACTAATTCCTAATCTCCTGAAACTGTTCCAAAAAATAGAAATGTAAGGAAAACTTCCAGACTTTTTTTTTGAGGCCAGCATCACCTTGATCCCAAAACCAGACAAGGATCCCATCAAAAAAGAGAACTATATGCGAAAATTCTCACTAAAATACTAGCCAATAGGATTCAACAGGACATTAAAAGAATTATTCACCACAACCAAGTGGGATTTATTCCAGGGCTGCAAGGTTGGTTCAACATCTGCAAATCAATCCATGTGATACAACACATTAATAAAAGAAAGAACAAGAACCATATGATACTCTCAATAGATGCTGAAAAAGCATTTGACAAAGTACAGCATCCCTTCCTGATCAAAACCCTTCAAAATGTAGGGATAGAGGGCACATACCTCAGTATTATCAAAACCATCTATGAAAAACCCAACACAAATATCATTCTCAATGGAGAAAAACTGAAAGCTTTTCCGCTAAGGTCAGGAACACGGCAAGGATGTCCATTATCACCACTGCTATTCAACATAGTACTAGAAGTCCTAGCCTCAGCAATCAGACAACAAAAGGAAATTAAAGGCATCCAAATCAGCAAAGAAGAAGTCAAACTATCACTCTTCGCAGATGACATGATACTATACGTGGAAAACCTAAAAGACTTCACTCTAAAACTGCTAGAATTTGTACAGGAATTCAATAAAGTGTCAGGATATAAAATCAATGCACAGAAATCAGTTGCATTTCTCTACACCAACAACAAGATAGAAGAGAAATTAAAAAGTCAATCCCACTTACAACTGCACCCAAAACTATAAGATACCTAGGAATAAACCTAGCCAAAGAGGCCAAGAATCTATACTCAGAGAACTATAAAGTACTCATGAAAGAAATTGAGGAAGACACAAAGAAATGGAAAAATGTTCCATGCTCCTGGATTGGAAGAACAAATATTGTGAAAATGTCTGCGCTACCTAAAGAAATCTACACATTTAATGCAATTCCTATCAAAGTACCATCCATCTTTTTCAAAGAAATGGAACAAATAATCCTAAAATTTATATGGAACCAGAAAAGACCTCGAATAGCCAAAGGGATATTGAAAAAGAAAGCCACAGTTGGTGGCATCACAATTCTGGACTTCAAGCTCTGGACTCAAGACAGCATGGTACTGGCACAAAAACAGACACATAGATCAATGGAACAGAATAGAGAGCCCAGAAATAGACCCTCAACTCTATGGTCAACTAATCTTCGACAAAGCAGGAAAGAATGTCCAATGGAAAAAAGACAGCCTCTTCAATAAATGGTGTTGGGAAAATTGGACAGCCACATGCAGAAAAATGAAATTGGACCATTTCCTTATACCACAAACAAAAATAGACTCAAAATGGATGAAGGACCTCAATGTGAGAAAGGAATCCATCAAAATCCTTGAGGAGAACACAGGCAGCAACCTCTTCGACCTCAATCGCAGCAACATCTTCCTAGGAACATCACCAAAGGCAAGGGAAGCAAGGGCAAAAATGAACTATTGGGATTTCATCAAGATCAAAAGCTTTTTCACAGCAAAGGAAACAGTTAACAAAACCAAAAGGCAACTGACAGAATGGGAGAAGATATTTGCAAACGACATATCAGATAAAGGACTAGTGTCCAAAATCTATTAAGAACTTAGCAAACTCAACACCCAAAGAACAAATAATCTAATCAAGAAATGGGCAGAGGACATGAACAGACACTTCTGCAAAGAAGACATCCAGATGGCCAACAGACACATTAAAAAGTGCTCCACATCACTCGGCATCAGGGAAACACAAATCAAAACCACAATGAGATATCACCTCACACCAGTCAGAATGGCTAAAATGAACAAGTCAGGAAATGACAGATGCTGGCGAGGATGCGGAGAAAGGGGAACCCTCCTACACTGTTGGTGGGAATGCAAGATGGTGCAACCACTCTGGAAAACAGCATGAAAAAAACCACTCCTCAAAATGTTGAAAATAGAACTACCCTATGACCCAGCAACTGCACTACTGTGTATTTACCCTAAAGATACAAACGTAGTGATCTGAAGGGGCACATGCACCTGAATGTTTATAGCAGCAATTTCTACAATAGCCAAACTATGGAAAGAACCTATAAGTCCATCAACCGGCGAATGGATAAAGAAGATATGGTATATATACACAATGGAATACTATGCAGCCATCAAAAGAAATGAAATCTTGCCATTTGCGATGACACGGATGGAACTAGAGGGTATTATGCTTAGCGAAATAAGCGGAGAAAGACAACTATCATATGATCTCCCTGATATGAGGAAGTGGAGATGCAACATGAGGGGTTAAGGGGGTAGAAGAATAAATGAAACAAGACGGGATTGGGAGGGAGACAAACCATAAGTGACTCTTAATCTCACAAAACAAACTGAGGGTAGCTGGGGGGAGGGGGTTGGGAGAAGGGGGGTGGGGTTATGTACATTGGGGACGGTGAGTGCTGTGAAGTGTATAAACCTGGCGATTCACAGACCTGTACCCCTGGGGATAAAAATATATTATATGTTTATAAAAAATAAAAAAAAGAAAAAGAAATATTATATATGAGCTATGTTCTCTCTAAACCAGCTTTGTTGAGGGTTTTTAATCATGAATGGATGCTGTACTTTGTCAAATGCTTTTTCTGCATCTACTGAAATGATCATAATGTTCTTATCCTTTCTTCTATTAACATGGTATATCACATTGATTGATTTGTGAAAATTGAATCACCATTGCAACCCCAGAATAAATCCCACTTGATCATGAAAAAATAAAAATAAAAAAGAATGGTTCAGAGAAGGGCACCAGTCATGCTCCAAGGATGTTCACTCAAGTTCATGTCCTTCAGAGTTCTGCTAAGAGCAGTCTCTCCTTGAACAGGTACTGCTAAAGAATTCCCTTCACCCTCAATAATATTTAAATGAAAAGACAGAGACAATTTAAGCATGAAGGAATATCCCAAGAGTAAACATAAAAAATGCAATAGGAATTAAGCAGGTAATACAGGTGGATAAAACAGGTTGATCCCGTTGTCAAAAGAGCAGAGTGAGGGTAACTAAGAAGGGTAAGCCAACTTGACTGGAAGATGAGGTGGGGAACCCTAGCTATCCTTAAACCGTAAGTCCTATCCATAGGGGCAGCCATTGCTTGGCTCCAAAAGAAAGTGGCCATGAGGACTCACTTTCAAGACAGTATGGAAACCTGGACTTTGTTGAAATCTTCCCATTTTTAAGTCTTCTAACTAGTTCAAACAAAGCTTAGGCCATCACAAAAACCAAACATGAACCTATTTTTTTGTGTAGCAACTTAACCCCTGCTTTAGGTCTTTTGATCTTTTGATACAGTTTGCAATTTGGATATTGGTTTCTGAGGAATGTGAGGTTGACTGGTCAATTATGACTGCAATATTGCAAGTTAATTATTTAATTGGGAAAATCATTTTCACATTAAAAAAAAAACACCCTAGATTTCCTGATAGAGCCTATTAATGAAATTTTAAATGTATTTCTGGCAAACCCCAGGTGATCCAAGTTGCTATTCACCCACTATCAATGTTGTCTTCCCTTGGGAGTCCTTTCTACACCAGTTGGTCTATTTTTCTCCTATTTCCTTCACATCTGTCACTGAGCTTTATTTATTTAATAAATAATTTCCTGAGTAAAATAGCTCCCTTATGAGCTCAGGAGTGTGGGAAATGGCTCCAATCAGTACTATGTCTCCCCACAGGTTAGCTTAGTTGTGGTCCCTCCCAAACAAGTCTGGTATCTAGAGTAATAGGAAAAGGTCCTGTAACTACTGTAGATAAATACCCCACTTGCTCTCCATGACTACTTCTTTATCACCCAATTAGTCAAATCCTTGCATGTACTTAACATTTTAGCATCAAGTTCAAGTCACTGAATAAAGGACTACCAGGCACCCATAAAAATGACAAAATCTAAGGAACAGTTGTAAAATATTCTGCAAATACTCCATCACTATTTATCACACAAAATATAACTAAGGAGGAGAGAAATCATATTGTGTCAGACAAAATCTAGGTGTTGTTTTAGCTTAGGGGAAGCCACGAGTGAAAAGAAAAGAAAAGGAAAGAAAAGAAAAAGGATATGGTAATCACAGCCCAACTTACGTCATAACCATCCTGGGAGAGCCAACCATGGAGTGGGAACCATATCACACATCTTTTAACTGTCAAAGGAAACCATCTCAGTTGTGCATATTAGCAAAACAGAGGCTGAGGTACGTAAGTACTAGAGATTACCCAACTAAAAAACAGGAAATGTGGTCTAGCCAGGATTAAAATCCAGGCATAGGGAATTCTAAGGAGATGGACAGACTTTAGGACTTAGAATCTAATCCAATGTTACTACGTTACATTTGGGGGGTGGGGAGAGTCACCAAAACAGATCACTACTAGCTAGCTAGCTCAGGTTCTCAGAAATAGATAATTTCTTCTCTCACTTCAAGACAGTGCCAAAGACCAGGTCACTTTTCCAGCTTTAACAACTCTTATTAACCATTATTAACCATGTTCTCACTCAAGATAATGTGACCCCCAGAGCCATGCCCTTACCATTGGGAACAGTGGGATGTATCAGTCCATTGTTTAAAAGTTCTTGCAATTAAACCTCTTGCCCCTCCCCCATCCATGCACAGCCAACCTCAGTCAACTTCAGAGAAACTCCTCTCTGATTTCATCCCCACACATCTGTTCCCTACATGGTGCCCTCAGATTTTCTTCCTCCTCTGCCCAGCCCAGAAGGTCCTACTCCTCTCTCCTCATGGCCTCTGCCTCCCGCTGCCATTAAAGATAGGTTTTCAACCAAGAGCACTAATAGGAGTTGGGGCTATTCCAGAATTTCTACACAGATGGTATTTAGGAGCTTGTAAAGTGGGGGTGGGGTGGGATGTGGAGACAAGTAGACTTATTAAAACTCTATTTATAATACAAGCATTAAGCATTAAGAGTTTTTTATTTGTTTACCATAGTTCACCATGACTCTGGGAATGGGGACCAATGGGCGTTCTGGTGGTGGAGTTACTAAAACCCTCATTTGCCTTTTTTGGGTGCTCTACCCAAGGTGGGGCTGTTCCACCATTAAGGTCTCACTGAAGGAAGAAATGAAAGAAAATGGTCCTTTCAGGCCTCATCTCAGAGTGAAGCAGCTACCAGAAAAACTCCTCTTTCTCTTGCTAATATTGTCTTACCCTTCTGCAAGGCTCTGGTGTATGATGCCAAAACATTTTTTTCTCCTCTCTCTCTAGCAAAAACTCCTTGGATTATTATCCTATCTTGGATATGGACTGGGGCCCAGGGAGAGAGGCAGAAAAGTGTCTTGCTCCAGGAAAGCGTGAAGAGAAAAATATGAGTCTCACCACAATAAAAACAACATATGCAAAACCCATCAGCCATACCACACTGCACAATGTAGGGAAAACACCACGTGGGCCCCTGCCTCCCAGAAAAGCTTTTCTCTAGTCAGAGGGTGAGAAGAGAACATCTGCAAATAAATTGCCAAGTTGCTGTTGGCTTATGGGGCATGGGGGTGGAATCAAAAGATTGTCTCCAGGAAATGCTTTTATTGACTTAAGAGGTAGGCTAATATCTAGCTCTGTTCATCAAACTGAGTTCTCTTGATGATCTTAAATTTATACCCCTATCTCTCACCTCTTCCTCTGTGCTCTATTTCATAGGAAGCTTTTGCTACCTGACTAGATTACTACGAATGGACTCAGTCGCTTTGGAAATTGAGTTGTCCTTTTATAGGCAGACTGATGGACTAGGTGTCAAGGTTTTAGAAAAGTGGCATGACTGGGCCAAACACCATCACCCATAAATCCGATATTGACAGAAGTTCTACCCAATTCAGGTAATTCTTTATCAAGGCATGACTACAAAGCACAGGGCACAGAGAATCATTGACAGCTTCTGGGAAATGAGTTATTGAACCCATTATTTAAGGAGGAAAATGCTAATGAACAATTTATTATTATAAATTATAAGAAGACTCTCTGGACTGTATCACTCAGCCTCCAAAAGTATGCCCATAATTCCTGACTGTCTAACCAAGAGAAATCAACCTGGATCTACAGGTTTTTAAACTTGAGATTTTTTCTTTCTGTCTTCTGTTGGATTTCTCAAGTCAGTGGAGATAAGGTGAGTTGGTCAAGAAGAATCAACCATAAGCCCTGTAACATCATCTAAAGCTTTAAATGCCTCTCCTTAAAATTCAAATTTATGAGTATTTAATAGAATTTTTTTGAGAAAACAGTTTACATGTCACTATAAAAGTTTTGCTTTGGGGGTTCCAAATAAAAAGTAATGGGTTATCTTTCAAAAACATATCAGAATCAAGGAACGGCCAACAAATTCTCATTTTATATCCCTCATTCAGAGAGTGGCACTGAACATCCATTTCTCTTTTTCACATGTTGGTCCTCTATCAGTTTTTGGATGTTATTTCTCTTCAATAGTTTCCTTCAGCAGCATACCATGTCTTCCACTGTAAAACACACCATTATTTTATGTATTGCTAAGAAAAAAACACATGGACAATTCTAAGACACATTCTAATTTTTGAATTCCTATTATACTATCAAAGCACACACCTCTCAAAACTGATTAAAAAAATAATCCCTGGGTCTTGCAGAACATTATTCTTCAAAGTCACTAGCGAAGGAGGTATGATAGAGTTCAGTAGTTGACATTTTCTGGCTATCCCTCACACCAAAGTATATTTGTATTTAAGAGTTCATAAAGAGGTATTTTTCTGTTTTCTGCTTTTCACAATAAAGAATAGGTAAGGTCGGGAAGCCCAGTACATCCCTTCTGCACATTTGTTAAATGTTTGGAAAACAAATTCAGATTGTGGGGAGAATCAGCCAGGCATAAATAAACAAGCTATAAACTAGAACCCAATGAAAATAATCACTGAACATTTCCTGCCAGAGAACAGAGATGATCCCCACCTTAGCACTGTCCATTTTAAACAGGCTCAGTCTGAACTTTCTTTGAAAATACCACTTGTGTTTGGGCAGCTGTCATCTTTCCCAAGTTCATCCTCACCTCATACCCTTCCTGTTCCCACGGGCAGACTGAACTGAACACACTTTTCAACAACATTCGCCTTGAACGTCTATAGAAATGCAACGACTGATGTCAGAGGCAATAAAATCCAAGAATGTGAGATCCTGTGTCTGAATGAATCCCCAAGAAAAAAGCCAAAGAATGGACTCCTCTCTCTCCTGACATGAGAAAGGATGTTTCACTAGGAACCTAAACTTTTTTTTTCTAAGAAGTAACACATGAATCCCTGACAAGTCTTAAAACAAGGAGCACAAATTCCCTGCTCAAGCTTTGATCACAGAAAAAAACTCTGGCCCCAGATTTATTTACAGAAATAGACCTTCACCAAAGCTTTTGGCTTGCATGCCCCCAAACACCTCATAACTCTTCAGGTGAGTTCCCAACTGTGGATGCCCATTTTTGTACCTGAGAGTACCCCTGGATTGTCTAATAAATACCACCATCTTAATACGGCAAAGTCCCTGGGTCTTGCTCCCTCTCCTCCACCATTATTTCCCAGCCATGACATGACACTGCCAACCACCCAGGTGTTCCAACAAGACACCCAGTTGGCTTCTCACTTAATTTCACCCCTTACATCCCCTTCAGCAGAAGTACCAATTATATGCCAAGCCCTATAGTTCAATTTCCCCTTTTATTAACAGTACCCTAGGAGAGCCCCCAGTCAGTCATCTCTTGCCTGGATTCTCTAGCTGCTCACCACACAGCCCCTCATTTGGTCTTGGAAGAAAACTGATTGGACTTCCTTGCCCTCCCCCTTCCCTGAAGTGTGGCCCCGCTGGACTGTATGTTTGGAGAAAGGATGGAAGACCTCTGGATGATGAGTGACCCTAGTACACAAGTCCCAAGGTTAGCTCCCAAGTTCACCTGCTACTGTTCCATGGGCCTGGAGATGCCCAGAACAGCTACTTTTACTTGCTAAAGAGTATTTCCTCCATATCCACTTAGACTAGCCTAAACCTATGTAAGTTGGTACAAAGGGGGGATTACCCCTACTGGAGAGCTTCCTGAAGCACCTCCAACCTGTAGGCAGGGCAATGTTCTTGGTTGAGCTACCACCCACACTTGATGTATCTTACTCTTTTTACTACCACTCCGCTCCTGAGTCAATAAATCTTACCAAGCTAACACAGCATGTTAGTGGTGTAGGACATCACGCACTTGCATGAAAGCCCCAGAAATACCACTTCTTCTACATGGAGCTTTTGACATAACCAAAAGAAACACCAATCCATTTGTACCTGAGAAAGAGCAAAAACGACAGAGAACAGACTGTAATACAGAGACGTTGCTTCCTCCAGTCTAAGCCCCAGATTGTTCTTGTGAGATCTCCTTTTAATTACAGAAGACATCATTAATCCATTTGCATGTTGGCTACCTTTAATCTGCCTGTGGTCTAATTTTACCCTCTGTCTCATGTCTAAGTCACAGAGCAACTCTGGTAAGAGACAAGCTCTGGATTCAGACGTAAACACATTCATCTTCCCACAAGTTCTGATGAAATCTATCCACAGGCAGGTTACGTGCCAGGACAGTGATCTACGCCATGAGGGTGCACTGCTCTGAACTCCATCTCAGCAAAGGCTACCAGATGGAAAATAAATTAGAAAGCTTCCTCCAGAGAAAATAAGCTAACAGGAAAGATTGGAGTCTCTTGGTTTAGGAGCTTCGCCTAGAGTTCCTTCCTCTTGGGGAAATTCAGTGAATGTGTTCTTAGCAATTCTAGGAAGTCTTGAGCTCTTTCAAGACAAACATTATGGTCTTATGTAAATTCAAGTAAACTTTCTTTGGGAATATAGCCCAGGGAAGCAAATTTGCAAATAAGTTTTAAGAGTTCACTGCAACTTGACTCTTAAAAAAATAAAATATGCATATTTACCCTTGCTTGACTTGCTAGATAAAATCTTACTGGGAATAGGAAATGTGTAAAATGAAGTGTAGCAAAAACTGGCAATTATCTTCAACTTTTAGGAATACATAAGAGCAGCTATGTTGTGCACGATGCCTCCAGAAACCCAGACAAGGAGCAAAGGACAAGGTCTAGACTCTTCAAGCAGGATCGAGACATAGCCCAACACAATAGCTACCCACAACAGCTATTCACAAGATTTTCATTCTAAATGAGTGATTCCTAAATGTGTCAATGCTAACTACTGCCAAATTTAGACAATGGCAGTCTTTTCTGAGTCAGCAGAAGCATGTCATTGTACCCAGTTTCACATTAGACTAATAACACAAACACTATTTCTTCACATAGTCTCTCATGTGCTATCTGACTCACACAGACTCACACTGGGAGCCCACGAACCATTTATCTCTATTTCCATTTGGCAAGGTAATGAAATGCATTTACTCTCAGAAATAACTTACCAATGGCATCTGCATTAATGACATTTTTCATATTGACTGCAGCATAAATTCAGTGCATAATTAACAAGGCATAAACAGATTTTAAAATGGCAAAGAAAAGAATAAAAACATATTAAAGGGAGAATACGGTACAGTCCAGTTTTTCCTTATTTCCACTGCTAAGTGTAACTAAAACTTCTGGACATTATACACAACACAAACATAAGAAAACTCTTTGAGCTGGAGTGAAGACAGACTGTCTAGGGACCTCGGGGTGTCTAGGGAACTCACAGTGGTGAGTTCCCTGGTTTTGTCTGTTTGTTTGTTTGTTTGCTTTTTGTCTTGTTCTGGACTCCCATATCCCAGACTTGGAGCTGAAAAAGCCATTAAACCAGAAATGCCAACAAGCACAGACAAACAAAAGCCTGCCCTCTCTTGCCAAATAATGAGGGAAAGGATAGCTTAGCAAGATAGAAAACTTGAGGGGCATCTGGTTGGCTCAGTTGGTTAAGCATCTGCCTTTGGCTCAGGTCATGATCCTAGAATCCTGGGTTCAAGCCCTGCATCAGGCTCCCTGCTCAGTAGGGAGTCTGCTTCTCCCTCCCCCCCTTAAAGGCTCCCCCTGCTAAGGCACACGAGCTCCCTTTGGAATAAATAAATAAAATTTTAAAAAATAAAGAAATATAGAAAACTCGAAACATCAGCCACTCTATTCCAGCCCAACACCACAGAAAAAAAACCTGTGAGCCTACCCATACATGCCAGCCCAGGCTGAGTGGCTCCCCTAGACTTTCCCCATGGACAGACTGTAATTAGGCATCAACAGGAGGTAACCCACTCAACACTATTAGTGATCACTTCAGACTGTATGGGAATCCTGGACTTTTGACCCTCACAGTTATGAGGACCTCCAAACCCCCAACCCTTGGGAGTCAACAGAATAGGGAACCTGGACTTTTATACTCACTTGACAAGAATGAGATGGCACACTCCACTTCTCACCCACCTGGTATTAGAAGAACTTAGTTAAATCCAAACATTTAAATAAGGTCCAGAGACTCACAGCATAAAATGAACTGTCTAGCTTTTAACCAAAGAAACACACCTCATACCAAGATTCACAAACTTAACCACCAACCAACAGATGCCAACAAGGACAAGACAAGATACTGTGATTATCTGACAAAGAGTTTAAAGAAGTAATGTTGAAGAACATAAAAACTTGTAATAAGCAATAAACTTAAATGAAAAAAATAGCATGTCTCAGCAGAGATATTGACAGTATCAGTAAAAAAGTAGCAAGTAGAAATTTGAGAATTGGAAAACAAATTAAATGAAATAAAAAGCTTAGTGTGTGGGCTCAAGAGTGAACTGGAAAGAACAAAAAGACCAGTGAACTAGAAAACAAAGCAAGAGAAATTACCTAATCTAAAAAACATAGGGGAAATAGGTTAAAAAAAAAAATGTCAAAAAGAGTTAGGGACCTGTGGTGCCAAACAAAAGGGATGATATTCATGTCATAAAAAGGAGAGGAGGAAGAAGGAGGGGCTAAAAAAAAAAATACCTGAAGAAATAACAGCTGAAAACATCTCAAATCTGGCAAGAGTTACCAACTTACAGATTTGGTAAACTGAATGAACACCAACACAATAATACAAAGAAATCTATGTCATGACACACCGTAATTGGATTTTAGAACATTAGACAAAGAAAAATCTTGAAAGCTATGGGAGAAAATCTCCCATAGCTTATCTATAGGAGAAAATCTGAATGACAATGCATTTCAGACTAGAAACCAAAGTCATGAGGAAGTAGTATCCTATATTCAAGGGCTAAAAAAGAACTGTCAACCCAACTCTTTACCCAGCAAAAATACCCCCAGGAATAGCGGCAAAACAAGACATTCTCAGATAAAGGAAAGCTAAGAATCTCTTATCAACATCCCTACACTAGGGGAAAAAGAAAATCCCTACCCTGAAAAAATAGCTAAGCAAAAAAAAAATTTTTTTAATTTTTTTGAGAGAGAGAGAGAGAGGAGGGTGAGATGGAAAGCAAGAGAACCTGGAACAGCCTCAATGTCCAGTGAAGAGCCCGATACAGGGCTCCATCTCATCACCCTGAGATCATGACCTGAGCTGAAATCAAGAGCCTGATGTTTAACCAACTGAGCCATCCAGGGGCCCCTAAAGAAAATCTTCTAAACAGAATGGAAATGAGGAGAAGGAACTCTAGTACAATGAAAGAACACTGTGAGCAAAAATATTTAGTCAATACAATAGGCTTTCCTTCTCTTGGGTTGCCTATGTTACGTTTGATTATAGAAGCAAAAACTATAATGCTCTCGGATGTAGTTCTAAACATAGGTCGATGAAATTTTTAAAACAATTTTATTATAAAGAGAAGAGGGTAAAGGGACAAAAAGATAGGTAAAGTTACTGTAAGTCTCTCCAAATGGTAAAGTAACGTCAACATGAGGATTACGTTAAGTTATACATGCATGAAGTACTACCTAGAGCCATTCCTATAAAAGCTATACAAAATATTTTTTAAAAAATATCTATAGAGATAAATAAAACATTCTAAGTAAATGTTTAAGTGACCGACAGAAAGATACAGAGCAGAAACAAAGAAAAAAAGAGAGAATGGAAAAAAGGAAAGTAACAGTAACTACCTTAGCTGTATCAATGTAACTACTTTAGTTGCAGTATTTACATTATACGTATGTATCAGGAATTAGGTAAAAAGTGCATGGTAAGCCCTCTGTGCTTAACAAGAGCAGGAACAGCATCACCATGGGCCAAAGCTTGGAAGCCCAGCATGAAGCATGCCCAGTGAGCCTAGCAAAAGACACAGCTCAGGGAGCAGAGCAGTGGGGTGGGAGTGGAACATCATGATTTTCCACACTAGGACGGGGTTTAGGAGACATCTCTGGACTGAGATGGTTTGTGTCTCCACTAAGCAAGTGTAGCAGGGCTGTCTGACTCTCCACCCACTCCCTTGTCAACCTGCCCACTCTTCAGAAAGAACAGGCTTCTCCCTGAAGGTCACCTTCCACCCTGAACATCTGAGTCCCATAATCCTCCATCCTCTCCACGCCAGGAAAACAGAGGAGATGGAATTATCTGGAAGTACCAAAAGAGAATACCCCCCCAATAAAAAATAAACAAATAAATAAGACCACAAATCAGTATTTGATCCTGACAATATCTACCAGATCCAGAGAAGGAAAGGATATAAAAAGTTCTAACCCGGTTTCCCCTACCAACCACAATATCATTTCCATTATTTCTCCAGGCTCCCATTCTGAATTCAAAGCAATTTATCTGAAGTTCAGACACTGTCACTGTGATTTAGTTTCAGTTTTATGGCAACTGCAGGTCTCTAATAAGTATGCTCCTTTCATTGATTTTTGTTCCCCTTCAGCTGCTGCTGTAAATGTAATTGAAATTTTTGGGTTTTTTTTTTTTTCCTCCTGATCTAACTTTTTTTTTTTTTTCCTAAACTGACAAGAGAGCAATCAGGGCGGTGTCTTCTGAGCTTCATCTACTCCATTAATAAGAAATAGGAAAGTCTATTTCCAGGAGAAACCATCCTTTCCCCTTAACAAGTCGTATGTTCAAAAAGCCCAATCACCCCTACCTCATGACACCTCTTTTCAAGCATCAGTTATTCTCAGCAGTTAGGACTGGAAGGATCCTTTTAAATTTAGGGGATCATCACATGAAATCTATGCAGCAAGCAAACTTTCAGGTGCCATTTTTTTCATTTGTTTAAGTGACTCTTCAGAGTTGAGATTCTTCTCTGTTGATGGACTAATACATTCATATGCTGCCCATCCAGGAGTTAATATGGCATCTCAGAAGTGAAAGGAGCCAAGTATGGTGCTCAGGCAAAGACAAGCATTTCCTACAGAGAGGAGCTGTTATCATACCCACAGGCTAGTCTATCATGAGCCACAAACCAGATACCTCCTACCTCTCATGCATAATTCTGGGAAGCACAGACTCAAAGTGACAGATGGAAGGGCCAGCCACATTTCATTCAATTTCTTTTTTCGCCCTAAACTTTCCACCCTGATTTTAAATGCCGCTTTTGATATATGTTATATTCTCCTACATATTTCATGATTTTTTTTCAAAGACACTACTTTTTTACCTTTGTATTTCACTGTAACTCTGTACTTTCAGAACAGTATCTAGAACCCAGTCAATTAAATCTTTGTCTTATTAAGAAATATTTAGGGGGTGCCTGGGGGCTCAGTCGGTTAAACACCAGACTCTTCATTTCAGCTCAGGTCAGGGGATCAAGCCCTGGGGAGGACTCCATGCTCAGTGGGGAGTCAGCTTCTTTCCTTCTCCTTCTCCCTTTCCCCCTCCCTCTGTTCTCTCTCTCTCTTTCACATTAAAAAAAAAAAAAATAGGGTTTGCTTACACATTGACTCATCCCAATAAATTTTGTTAAAATGCTATAGAATATCATAAACCCTCCCTTAGTATTTTCCAAAAGGAACAGAGTAAGTTCATCTCTGTAAATATCAACTTACCATTTATTTAAACAAATGCTTAATAGGGTAATATGTTCTTAATACTGTATTTCATTAAAACTAGCACACCATCAATAGCAAGGCACCATTATTGTATATAAAATTAAGGAGAAACAAGTTCTAAGATTATGAACTATGATACATCTTTTCATTTCAAAGATGATACAATTTCAAAGTGAGTGCCCTATAAAAATCAGTAAAATATGGTAACCCTACATGGTGTTCTAATACGAAAAGACTAGTATTTGTGTCTAAACTTCCAATCAAGTGTATCTCACTTCTAGTGACTTGTTTTGTTTAAACTCTTAGTGAATATTTCATTGAAACATCATGGATACAGAAACACATACAATTCTAATTGCATAGCTCAAAGGATTATCACAAACTGATCACAGTCCTATACCAAGGACCCAAAACAAATCAGAACATTATCAGCAACCCCAGAAACTCCACTGAGGCTCCTTCCTAGTTCTTACTTCCCTTCCAGGGCCAATTCTTGGGCTGACTTTCAATGGCATTAGTTTTGTATAGTTTTGACTTTCAGATGAATGCAACTAGAGAGTATGTACAGTTATACACTGTGAACTCTTTGGGGTCTAGATTTGTTGGCCCAACATCCCATGTGTGACATTCATTCATTTTGTTGCAGGTAGATATACAGCTTCAAGCTAATTGCTGTGTGAAATTCTAAACAGAACACATTTATTCATTCCACTATTACTAGGCATTTGGGTAATTTCTATTTTTATATATTTTTACAGTAAGTACTAGGTTTCCTAAAATGAGGATTCTAGAAATTAAGAGAAAAAAAAAATTATCACCCACCTCCCAGTGTGTTAACATGGGGGAAAAAAACACTCAAAAATATTTTTTAATACAGATGAACTAATTTCATTATGAAATTTTGTCCATTATAAAGCAATGATGACATTTTTAGAATACATTGATTTTCTAAGATCAAGACAAGAACACAAGCAAAGTCATGGATTAGTCTGGGGTTGAAGCCATGAATTTAAGAGGCTTTGGTTTTAAAAAATTGCATAGAATCAGAGATATTTCTCACTTTAGAAGCCAAGTGTTAGATCTTTGTTTATTTTCTCTTTGTTGAGTTTCTCCTGTTTCTTCATTTTTTTTTCACATTTTCTCCTTTACATTCCCACAAATAATGTCATCTGGAAAGTGTCCTTATACTTTCTTTAACCCAGTGGTGAAATGTTCCCAAGATTTAAAAATGTCTCCCTGAAAAGGTATGGTTTGACAGATTAAGAATATTAACACATTAATGTATAATGTCATAAAAAATGAACCCTTGAATACATGTGTATCCAAATGATAATACTAAAGTATAAAAATCAATGTACTAAATACATTACTAAATACTAAATACTCCCATTTTCAGATATATCCTAGGGTCTATGTTCATTTCTGGAAGGTTACTTTTCTAATTAGGCAATCACAAGACAGTTTTTCTTAAAAAGTAGGAAAACCCAAGAGGAGAACTCTTCAAAACGCATCCTCTCAACATGGTCTCTGTCCTATATACTTGGGTGTGCCCTCAGAGAAGACATAGGTGCCACCTGCCTTCACACCTTTAGCCACAGATGCTCAGGAGTGGAGGTCACATGGAGAATGGACAAGTGAGGTCACATCCCTAAGATTCTGTCTCATTATCCACAAAAATAATAATGCCTACTTCACAGGACTGTTGGTGAAGAGTAAATGAAATGGTATCTGGAAAATCTCCAAAGCACCATTACACAGTCTTCATTTCCATTAGCCAATGATAGTTCAACTCTTGAAGCTCCCATTACACCAGTACATTTTAAATACTTTTTCACCAGGCTCATCACTCCTAAACAAAATCTTGCACAGAGCTCTGAACAAAGAAATGGGCTGAAAACAGAGTACAGGTTGAGATTTGTATCTAGAGAGAGTTCTTCCATAGTTCCTAGGGGAGAAATGGCCAACTCACTTGCCCCTGGGCAAAACCCTCTTCATCCACATCAGAATGACTGAGTCTTCTTTTCAACAACATTCCTTTGAGGAAGAACTCTCATGGCTCTGGGATCTGCTAACCATCACAGGCAAGAACTGTGTGTTACAGTTGCATCCAAATCAGTCTTGGTAATGAAAAGAAGCCCTCTCTTTCCTCAAAGGGAGATAGAGCCCAGACGCTCATACCTTTGTGTATATTACTTACTGCAGAGCTGCTGATTCTCCCCTCACCTCTCCTCATGAGTCTCTCCTCATCACTCTCCTCCTGAGATTTCATAACCAGAATTACTTTAGACTGTCTTTAAAGATCTATTTATTCAGGCCATGGTTTTCATCACTGTTCTTGGGGAAGTTTCAACTCTCCATATCTCAGTTCATATTTTTTAAACATGGAAGAAAACACACTCCTCCAAAGACAGAAATTCTGCCCTGGAAAAGAGAGTTAGCTGAACAGCTAGAATCAAAACTGAATTTTGGGGTGGGGGTGGGGGAGGGGATGGTACCTAGTGAGACAGGGAGAGATGCGATTTAAAATCTGTCCCTAGACACCAACACTTAATTTGTTCGCCTTGGCAGCCCATTTGTACTATGTCACACCAATAAAGTTATAAAAATTGAAGCTGAAATTAATCTATTTCCTCTCAGCTCTGAGTCTGTCCCCTCCTCATCTTGTAAAAATGGTACTTTGATTCAGAGCTCCTGTTACTCACATTGTCGGGATCCGAGAAAACACCCTGCTTGGAACAAATAAGTTATAAGGAGCTTCACAGTCAGAGTGAGCCAATCACTGAAGGTGAGATTAATTAAAGATAGGAGATTATATATTGAGTGCCTATGTGTCAGGCCCTACTTTAAGCTTGGGGTCTTATCCCTCTCTCTCTCTTTCCTCCCTCTTTATCCTCTCAATCACTCAGGCATGTGCGTGTGCATGTGTGTGTGTGCATGCGTGAAGACGCGCACGCGCACACACACATCTCAAGTGCTCAGTTTTAAAAATAAGTAACTGGGTTCTGGTCATTTTTAAGTGGTATCCCCTGGGTCACAAAGCTATTTAGAACTTTATCTAGAAAACAATTTACAAGTAAGATGGAGTCCAAAGTTCATGATCCTAAAAGAAAGAGAGGTTGAAGGAGGAAATCTTAAGGGCATCTAAAAACAGTGTGCCTGGGATGCCTGGGTGGCTCAGTTGGTTAAGCAGCTGCCTTCGGCTCAGGTCATGATCCCAGGGTCCTGGGATCGAGTCCCACATCGGGCTCCTTGCTCAGCGGGGAGCCTGCTTCTCCCTCTGCCTCTTCCTGCCTCTCTGTCTGCCTGTGCTCGCTCGCTCTCTCTCCCTCTGTCTCTGGCAAATAAATAAATAAAATCTTTTAAAAATAAATAAATAAATAAATAAATAAATAAAAATAAAAACAGTGTGCCTATGTTTTTCTTCCACGAATTCTCCTAAGAGTACCTCAACTAGAGTCTAGGCACCTACAGTGCAATGACCCATTTGCAGGTGTGTATTAAAATGGAAAGTGCTGTGCATTTAGATCTAGGAATCTCCCCCTATCTTCACCCCCAGAAACCCAGTCCTGAGAGCCACAGAAAGCATTCCTATGGCATCAGGTAGACAGAAGGCATATTTTCAGAACACAAATCCCTGCATCGAGATGACCATCATCAAAACAGGTACAGATAAGCTGTCAGCCTCTCCCTGTCCTCATGTCCTGGCAACCACCTGCCCCCTGCAGACAACCTAGGAAAAGCCATTCCCCATAGGATAAGAGATTAGTCTCCATGATGAGTTCTGCTTTACTTCTCATTATGAGGGACCTGAATAGATCCCAGAGACCTCGTCCCTGGCTTCCATCCACTTCATGGGGCTTCCACTTGGGTAATCTCACATAATCAGATTTTATATCTAGAATATTAATAAAATGCCAACTATCACAAAGGGGATGAAGTTAAGTAATGTCCTTTCTAATTCGAAAGCCTTGCTACACATCTGTGCTTTACAATTATGTGCCTAAAACAAATTGACCCATCAGTTAGTTTCCTGCACTAAAGTAGCACGTAAATTAAATTAGAATCTCAATCATTAAGAAATAATGACATCAGAGTTATGGATTTAATCATTCTATTGACTCAAAACAGGTCTTTTCCTTGGGCACTAGCAGTAGATCAAAGTATGACTAAGACATAGCTAATAGCGATTAATGTACAAGGTCAGGGACCAAATCACGTTTAGCCCCATTATGAGCATTTCCTGGTTCCTCGTTTGATTTTGACCTTGTTAATATAGATATCAGAGGGCACAAGAGTACACCGAGTCTATTTAAAACAGCTTCACGCCCCAATGGCCCTTCACTGTGAAATAGAAGAAAAGCGATAAATTGTATATTCTGACAACTCCTGCTGGTGCTTTTCACAAGGGAAGCGGATAGAGTTTCCTTCTGGATTGGTTTTGTTTTAATTGAAGTTGCTCTGGTTTGAATGTGTGTGTCCCGCCCCCCACCCCCAAAATCCTTTGCTGAAATCTAACCCCACTATGATGGTGTCAGGATGCAGGCCACTTTCGAGATGCTTAGGTCATGAGGGGTGGAGCCCTTGTGGATGAGATTTACATCCTCTTAAGAGAGGCTCAATAGTATCCTCTTCCCTTCCACTGAGGAGGCTACAAAGAGAGATCTGCCATCTTGTGGAGGGGCCCATCCAACCATGCTGGTACCCCGATTTCAGACTTCCAGCCTTCAGAACGCTGAGAAATCAATCGCTGTTACTAATCAACTACCCAGTCAGTGGTATTTGGTTACAGCTACTTAAATGGAGGAAGACAAAAGTCATTGGTTGAAACTACCTCATCCTGAACTGACAGAGAAGGGACAGTGTAAGGCTTAGTTTCCAGAGGGAGGGCATGCTTACAGATGGAGAAAACAGCCTTTAACTTTTGGGAACAAGGTGCAGGAATCTCAGGAAATGCTAATGGCACTGTCACAAAGAGAAAAAATAAGGCATTAAATGAGACCATGTGGCTGGGACAAGAAAGTCTCCAAAAGCAGAGTATTAATGAGGACCCCGAATAGGGAGCGCATTTGGGCAGCCAAGGGCCCTCACAGGATCCCCCAGGACTGAACAGAAACACCACAGGAGATCACTGGAAATGTGAGGATGGGATCTTCTAAGAAACTGAAAAGATGATTTTCTCCCCGAAGGAACTTGAAGAATGGACTCTACCAGTCATCTCAAATACAATAACTAATAACTGTCACCCACATGGCTCTTTGCAAATGAAAACACACACACACACACACACACACACACACACACACACTATTCTCTGTAAAATTAGTGTAATCATCTCCATTTAACAGATGAGGAGTCCAATGATTGGTGTTTAATCATTGGCCCAAGATAATCCACTGAGAAAGACTGGAATTGTAGATTTAGGCCCTGGTCCTCCAATGCCCAATGCCATTTGTTTTCCTCTCGAGCACATTATTCTCAATTAGCAATTATTTGTATGGCAGACTTAAGGGGGGAGAAGGTGCTTGCATTTTCTGACTCCCCTGCTAAGGGTTAAGGACTCTTTTGCTAAATGAGATCCAAGATGCTCCTTTAGAATCTCAGAAGCAGAAGGGGAACCTTAAGACCAGATTCACAGAGGCAAAGGTGATCTACATAATACAAAGTTCAAGTTAGGCCTTGGAGAGGGAGAAAGAGCTCTATTTCAATGTAAGAGGAAATGTAAAGGCAAGGGAGAATGCCTTACCCATAGAACTAGCCAGACTGTAGGAATGTTCAGAAATAAGAGAACAAACTTTAAGAATTTTAAGCAGTTGTGCTGTGCATAAATGTCTTCAAGTGATTTTTATTATTGCTACTTTATCTTTGCGTGTGTGTATTAGTGTTATCATCATCATGTACATGAAATGCATGTGTTCCAACTGGACTGCAGTTACTTTAACTCCAAGCTAAGAATGGACCACATGCATTCTAGGCTTATGTCGGTTTCATTTGTGGATTAACGGTTATATTCTAGTAGGGACGGTAAAATGTAAAAGTCAGTAGTGGAAAATTTTATAAAAATCCCTATATTATATTAAAGGTTGGGCAAATCTAGACTGAACGAAACTCTCCAGTCTGTTCTTTACTTAC
This sequence comes from Neogale vison, assembly GCF_020171115.1. Classification (NCBI taxonomy): domain Eukaryota; kingdom Metazoa; phylum Chordata; class Mammalia; order Carnivora; family Mustelidae; genus Neogale; species Neogale vison. The sequence continues at coordinate 173,278,881 of NC_058091.1, forward strand.
TCTACCTTCAGTCAAAAATGAATAGCTTGCTGTTCCTTGGAAACACACTAGGTTTTCCTTGCCCTTGTATTTTTGCTCTCTTACCCCTTTTGGAATGGCTTCCTGTGTTTTTTGTGATGGCCATCACACTTCCTCATTTATAGCTCTTGTCTCTGAAGAGCTTTTTCATTCATTCATTCATGTTTATTTTACAGGAATTCAAAGCATTGTGAAGGATGCACAAAGCAAGAGATGACCAAACTTCAACAGAGTTCACCTCCTATGCAGAGAGATACTGTATGGAATTGGAACTGGAGGATAGGAAAGAGCCAAATCCATCTTTAAAGAACCTACATAAAGTAGGTACCTTAATACCTTTGGATATATGAATATTCTTTTGTGTTTTGATCACTTCCATTTAGCACAAGGCAGCTGGAAAGAGGATGCAGGGCTCATTAGCTGATTGTCAAAGCAGAATTATTTCCAGCTTCAGCCATTTGGAAAAAAAGCAGGGGAACTGGGAAGACAGCCCAGCAGGCTGTGAGGAGACATTTCTAGTTCAAGACCATAAAATGGATTTGGATATTACAAATTTAATTCTAACCTTTATTTGTGAGTCACCTCCTGACCATGGATGTTGAAAGAAATGGGGTCATCTCTGACTTGAATGAGACAAGCTCTTAATAGTAACAGGCAATTGAATGATGTTCCTTAACTACATTTCATAACTTTACACCTGATCAACAGTTGACTCACTGGAAGCAGCAGGTTGAAAAAATGATTCTCTCTGACCTAGAAAAGCATGAAGAGTACAGTCCCTCACCAGTAGCAACAGTGAGATGCTCTCTTGTTTCTTCAAGGACTTCAGTGAATTCTTGACCAATGTCATGCTATCTACTGGGCTTCACTTTATGTTCCAATGTGTGACAATCTATGGATTTCCAAGCTACAGACAAGTCTAACAGTCTCCTGCCTACAGTCCTTTGAATATGGAGTCACCAATGTTTGATCCCAGAAGGCAGGCAAACTTCCTTTCAGATAACTGCTGAAGTCCACATAAGATGATGTGCACAGGAATACTTTAAAAATAAATGTATCAGTTATATAGGCACAGAATCTAGACATTTTTTTAATAAGAATAGGCAACTTTGGTGAAGGAAAAACCAAAGCTCTACAAACAATAGTTTTTCCAGAAAAAGCAGAATATGAATCTTGGACACATTTGGATTTAAGACATTTTTTTTTAACATGGTTAACTACCTTTATCTCAATTATCTCAATTAAAATACAGTTGTCATTTTATTGCTGTGTTAAGGCTTTGCATTGATTTAGAAAAGGTACAAACACATTACAGATGTCATTTGCTCATTATCCTTACCCTCCACCTGTACATTTAACTGTTTAATTATTACCTGTTCTCCATTACTTTCAGCTTCAGGTCAAGATAGAAAAGGTGAGAAAAGGCAAAGAAAATCCATCAATAAATTTGTATCCCTGAAGACTGAAGGAAGAATTAGAGTTTCTACCAGCCAATGTCTTCTGTAACAAGGAATCTAGATATTTCAAAGGCAGAATAAAATAGAACCATGTAAAAATGCCCCCATTGAAATCTGTTTTAAGTAATTTGGGATTATTTGTAGCTGTTATTTTTAGGTTGCTACATACATGGGAAAAAAACAAAAATGTATTTCCAAAAATCAACAGTATGATTTCTGCATGGTAAGGTAATGTGATACAACTATGTATTTACAAAGAACATATATAATTTTTAAATCTGGGTAAAAAGCGGTACACCTTTTTTTTTTTTTTAAAGATTTTTATTTATTTATTTGACAGAGAGAGATCACAAGCAGGCATAGAGGCAGGCAGAGAGAGAGAGAGAGAGGAGGAAGCAGGCTCCCTGCTGAGCAGAGAGCCCGATGCGGGACTCGATCCCAGGACCCTGAGATCATGACCTGAGCCGAAGGCAGCGGCTTAACCCACTGAGCCACCCAGGTGCCCCGCGGTACACCTTTTTAAAGAACACATTGTACATCTATAAAGACTCACACAGAGTTTGTCTTTTGTACAACCACTCCAACACAGACTTAAAATTTTACTTGATTCCAAAATGTGTAGGTTCCTTTTGAATTTAATAACCAGGGCACCTGGGTGGCTCAGTGGGTTAAGCCGCTGCCTTCGGCTCAGGTCATGATCTCGGGGTCCTGGGATCGAGTCCCGCATCGGGCTCTCTGCTCAGCAGGGAGCCTGCTTCCCTCTCTCTCTCTGCCTGTCTCTCCTACTACTTGTGATTTCTCTCTGTCAAATAAATAAATAAAATCTTTAAAAAAAAAAAATAACCAGCATTTATGACAGTACCTACTTGAAGGAGAAAAAGCAATTCAATTTTGCCTTTGAGAAACAAAGTGGATTTTCTCCACAAACAAAACGAGTGTAATAAAAGCCAAATGTCTTAACAGATAAGTAGAGTGTTCATGATTTAAAAAAACGAAACAAAACAAAACAAACAACAACAAAAATCTACCTTAAGTCATCTTTAAAGTAAGCAGTTTCAAATCATATGGTATATGTAACAACTGGCTGAAGACATTTGACTTGAATATAATCTAACACATGCAGAGACTATTTTTTAGTGGAAGTACACTTTACCTAGCATTATGGATATAATGCATGTGATTAGTTTCTTCATACTCCGTTATGAATGATCAGCTCTGATCCTCGCAATGGGAGCCTAAATCTGCACCCAAGAAAATGATGCCAGAGTACCTTAACTTTCAGATCTTCACTGCTTCAAATCAAGGGAAAGGACTTTGAAGCTGAGATGATTCCCATTGGCCTGGGTACCCACCAGTCTCCAAATTTATTACAAGAAAAATACAACCTCAGTAAAATCCAAACAATAGTGATTGTGATCATTACCAGCATGTTTCAAATATCCTAACTTGGAGACACAAGAGTCCCAAGAACAGTTTTGCTGGTCTTGGTTATGCCACTTGGATTCACATCAATGATGTGGGAAGCTCTAAGCTGTTACTTTTCATGTTTCTACCACACTCAGAGTACAATGAAAATCCCTCTGGTCAGTATAAGTAGGATTTTATTTTATTTTTTTTAAAGATTTTATTTATTTATTTGACAGACAGAGATCACAAGTAGGCAGAGAGGCAGGCAGAGAAAGAGGGGGAAGCAGGCTCCTGCTGAGCAGATAGCCCGATGTGGGGCTTGATCCCAGGGCCCTGGGACCATAACCTGAGCTGAAAGCAGAGGCTTTAACCCACTGAGCCACCCAAGCACCCCTATAAATAGGATTTTAAAACTGAAATGTTCATGATATAACAAATGCAGGACAAGAATCCCCCTGAAGACATCACTTTCTGGGTTCCTAAGAACAGAGACACAAAGCTATATTTACATAAGATCTGATCAGAAAAAAAGGAAGTCAAAACACAGCGTTTTCTTCTGTTGCACACTGAGTACCATTTCCATGAAAATCAGGGGAAGACAGATTTCTATTCCAGAAATACTGTGCCGGGAAGAGAGTGGATAGAAGAGATGTGGGTACAACTGTAGCAACAATGGCTCAGAAACGTTAAATAGGGACTGGAGGAGATTATACTGAGTGAAATAAGTCAAGCAGAGAGAGTCAACTATCATATGGTCTCACCTGTGGAGCATAAGGACTAACACGGAGGACCTTGGGAGAAGGAGAAGAGAAGGGAGTTGGGGAAAATGGGAGGGGGAGATGAACCATGAGAAACTGTGGACTTTGAGACAGAAACAGTTTTGGAGGAGGGGTTGGGTGAGTCTGGTGGTGGGTATTAAGGAAGGCATATATTACATGAAGCACTGGGTGTGATGCATAAACAATGAATCTTGGAACTCTGAAAAAATGAAAGTTTAAATTTAGAAAAAAAAGAAATATTAGAAGGCCTTTCATATATATTGTCTAATTTAACCTTCCCAATAGCTTTATGAAGTAAATGCTGTTACCTCTCATCCGAATTTTATGGATGAAGGAACAGAGGAAGACAAAGAAGAGTGATGATATCAGGTTAGTAACTAGGAGAACTCAGTCTAAACCCAAATCTAAAACCACAGTCAAAACTCTTATTAACTGTCCCATCTTTCAAAACATTCCATACATTGCCACTAGTTTTCTGTGAACAAGAGACCACATTGTTCTAGGGAATCTCTGACTACAGTCTATGTCTGGGGTACTGACATCTCTGTGAAACCTCCATCACCTTCTCTCAGATCACTGGTCCCCTCTGCACCAGTATCTAGCAGAATAGAAAAAGGAAGTATGGTGTCATTTTCATGAAGTTTATGGAACCAGGAGCAAGGTGAATGAAGAAAGAACTTTTTCTATTACTCAAGTAGCTCCTAAAACTGCAGGGATCATTTTAAATACCCAGCCTTGCCATGGATCTTGCCCAGGCTACCTATTCCATAGATGAAGAAAGGGGTAGGCTCAGTGACTCAAACAAATGTCACACAGTTTGCCATAACACTAGGACCAGTCCTCAGGTCACCCATCTTCCAGACCACTGTCTCTGTATTATCTCCTTCACCTGCCCTCCCTCCCAGACCCGATCAGACATTTCTGGAGGGGATTATGCTCCATGAATTAAGTCAAACAGAGCGTGGTGAATGCACACTCTACTTGGCATTACTGTAAATTCTTTCATCCATACATTGTTCATAAACAATGAGCCAGTTTGGAAGTTACTTCACATAACAATATGTATTTCCAGCTTCTCTTGAAAAGGAAGAAGATGAGAAAGGGAAGGCAGAGGAGGACAACAAGATTCAAAAGACCCAATCAGACATTTCTGTGTAGCATCAATTCACAGGACAATGGACATGAAGTCTGTAATTCACAGCAGCTAATGCCACTCACCACTATAGCCCAAGTATTTGATCTTTCCTTGTTGGTCCCATGGCAGCATTCCTCTAGGGATAGCCTATGAATATTGTGGGGGTCATTAATATTCTCCATCCAATATTCCTATTGGCTTCTCAGGGATGTATTAGCATTGTACTTCCCTAAGCCCTTGAGCTTATATTGGCCATGAATTCACTTTGGCCAAAGAAATGTGGAGAATAAATGGCATAGAACATACTTCTATAAAGAACTTCTCAAATTCAATATCCAAAAGCAAATAAGTCAAAAACTGAGCAGAAGACATGGACACTTCTCCAAAGATGACATACAAATGGCTAACAGACACACAAAAAAAGTGTTCATCATTAGCCATCAGGGAATTTCAAATCAAAACCACATTGAGATAACCACCTTATGCCAGTTAGAACAGCAAAAATTGACAAGGCAAGAAACAATAAATGTTGGAGAGGCTGTGGAGAAAGGGGAACCCTCCTACACTATTGGTGGGAATGCAAGTTGGTGCAGCCACTTTGGAAAACAGTGTGAAGGTTCCTCAAAAAATTAAAAATAGAGCTACCCTAGGAGCTGGCAACTGCACTACTGGGTATTTATCCCAAAGACACAGATGTAGTGAAAAGAAGGGCCATATTCACCCCAATGTTCATAGCAGCAATGTTCATGACAGCCAAACTGTGGAAGGAGCTGAGATGCCCCTCAACAGATGGATGGATAAGGAAAATGTGGTCCATATATACAATGCAATATTGATCAGCCATCAGAAAGGATGAATTACCCAACTTTTGCATGGATGTGGATGCAAACTGGAGAGGACTTGCACCATAAAATAAGTCAAACAGAGAAACACAATTATTGTATGGTTTCACTTATTTGTGGAACATAAGGAATAGCATGGAGGACATTAGTAGAAGGAAGGGAAAAATGAAGGAGGAGAAGTCAGAGGAGGAGATGAACCATGAGAGACTGTGGACTCTGGGAAACAAACTGAGGATTTTAGTGGGGAGGGTTGTGGGGAAAGTGTTAGCCCAGTGATGGGTATTAAGAAGGGCACGGATTGCATGGAGTACTGGGTGTTACATGCAAACAACAAATCATGGAACACTGTATCAGAAACTAATGATATACTGTATGGTGACTAAGATAATAAAAAAGAAAAAAAAAGGAATACTCTTCCCCCAACCCAACAACTTTTCAAGGTTTTTCATTTTACTCATTTTATTGTGTAGACATATTTAGTAATCTCAATAGTCAAAATTGTCTTAAGACATATACTCTGAGAATCGCTACTACAATCCTGCCTTATCTTTTTCCTGCTGCCAGTAAGTAACCACTTGTATTCCTTTCAGTTGTATTATGGGAAGAAGCTTTAAATGCCAAGCTGTGATTCACCATTCCTTTTTCCTCTTTGCTATGCTGAAGAACTGCTTGCTCTCAGAGCGGGCATCCAGGAATAAGGATGATGCAAAACCGAGCCCACAGACAGCCTCTGTGGGTTTTTAATGTGAGAGCGAAATAAACCTGTGTTTTAAGCAGAGTTTGGGAGTTATTTGTCACACTTCTAATCCAGCCTGTCTTCATTAGTACCACCATGTTCAGAGTGGCAAATAATGCTACCTTTACAAAGGTGCCATGTATGGAATGTGCTGGCTGACCTTTGTGACGTGGGCAAAACAGCCTTGATCTTGAAAGAGCAGGGAGCAAGGAAGGCGAAGTATAATGCAGTCCCTACCGGTGACAGGGTTGTCTGCTCCCCACAGAATTCCTCCACACATTCCTGGAAACTTCACAGAGACCGTCATACAAAACTAGCTGACCTTTCCCATCCCAGTCTAGATGGTCATCCCACAAATCTTGGAATGGTAGACTAGGAGAAACCATGAAGTCTACTCTAAGGGGAGGCCAGGTTTTCAGTGTTGTCACGAACTTGCCACCATGACGGAAATAATTTTCTGCCCTGTTATCCCTAGCAGCCAGTAGTGACATGGGATCTATGACCACTGGCAGCTAAAGCAACAGAGAAACTCAGTTTCCACTTTTATTTCATTTTAATTACTCTAAGCTTAACTATTCACAGGCAACTTGTGGCTACTGTTTGTGGACAGGCTGATGTGGTTTTTCTGAAATATTGATGGAGTATCGAGGTCATGATTCAAAAACAGTCCCCCTACAACTCAATGTAGAGCTGTTGTTGTTTTTCAACTCTGTAAAATAATGGATCACCTTGGCTCTTTTTCCAGTACACATCTGAATAGCAACATCTGTTTGCCTCTGGTACTCATGCTGCACACATGAACTCTCCTAGAGCTCTGGGTTAGCATCTCCAAGTAGCTCACTCCCCCGCCAGGTCCTATGTTGTCATTCAAGAATGTGCTTCTGAGTATGTCTGCTCCTCCGTGGAACATGATCCTTAAACATAGACTGTCTTTATCTCGCTGTAAGCCTTAGGCATACACTTGGTACATGGCTTTGTGTCAAGCAATGTGATTCCGGCAATTCCCTAAAATGCCTATTTATCCTCTCTTTGTATCAACACATGTTCTGAATCACCTTACCATCTCATTGCTATATCTTGCACACCTGGACAAAATGAGGTACAAGACATAAAATAATCTATAGGAAAGTTAACACATGGGATTAAATTAATATCTGTGTATTTAAGAGTGACAGCCGAGGAGCACCTGGGTGACTTAGTCAGTGAGGCAGCAGACTCTTGATTTCAGCTCAGGTCATGATCTCCGGGGTCTGGGATCAAGCCCCTCATCAGGCTCTGGGCTCAGAGGTGAGCCCACTGGAGATTTTCTCTCTCTGCCTCTGCCCATCCCCTCCCTGCTGGCCGGGGGCTCTAAAATAAATAAATAAATCTTATTTTAAAAAGTGACAACTGATTTGTTCTTGTGATTGGACACTGGTAAGAGAGGAGAGAGAAAATGGTCCTGGGTTTACCACCTGTGGCAAAATAACCATTACTGAGCATTTACTTTATACAAAAATTCTATACATTTATTTAGCTGCAACACCCTAAAAGGTAGATCCTGTTTACATAACCATTTTTATAGACTTTTGAGATCACATATCCAGTAAATGATGAAGCTGCTCTCAGAGTCAGACAGTGAGTCAATGCTGTCATTTTCTGGGTAAAAAAGGCATGGTAAAAATTATTAAGAACTAAGAAGCAAGAAAAAAAAGTACATATCTGTCCCAGATCTGTCATAATTTTCACAAAATTGAGCAAAAACTCAACTCTTCCAAGTTCATTCCTTTTAATAATATTTTTTAAGAAGTTGCTCTTGATCTTCCCCCAGATCACAGGAATACTATTAAAAAAAAAAACTACAGATATCAGATTTTAATCTAAGGTCTTGAACAGACCGTAGGCATGTTTCTTAATGTACATCACTTGGCCTGCAATGTCTTCTGTAAAATGGTGCTAATACTGCCATTTTATAGATTTGTTATAAGGATTAAATGAAATAAGCCACAGAATTACCTGGCATGGTGCCTACTGCTCTAAGGGCTCAGAAATTTTCATTTTCTCTCTCCCTCTCAGCAATAATATCCCAATATTCTAAGTGAAACTGCCTCCATAAATCATTCTTTACCTTTCAGCAAACACTAATTACCTGGAAACACTATGTATGATTCATTTATGATCAGCCATGGTATACAACGAGTAGCCATTATCTGTGCCTTTCATGTAAAGAGTTTGTACCAAATCAATGCATAAATTTCAAGGTATATCCCTGTCTAAGTGGGAAAGAAAACCATTTGCTGAATAGCAATAAGGTCTTAATAGCAAAACTAGGAGTATAACACCGGTTAAGCAGAATGGCAAGGACACACATTGACACTCAACTTTAAGTATATATATATGGATACACACACACATTATATATATATAATGGACATTATAAATTATGTATTATTTCTAAACAATGGGAGATTTGGGGATCAAGCTATGCTTGAGAAATGGAGAAAAGGGGGTGCCTGGGTCACTCAGTGGGTTAAAGCCTCTGCCTTTGGTTCAGGTCATGATCCCAGGGTCTTGGAATCAAGCCCCACATCGGGCTCTCTGATCAGGGGGGAGCCTGTTTCCTTCTCTCTCTCTGCCTGCCTCTCTGCCTACTTATGATCTCTATCAAATAAATAAATAAAATATTTTTAAAAAAGAAATGGAGAAAAGTAAATATAGAAAACCTCATCTGATGGTTTATCTTCACTCAAAAATTAAAGAATATTTTCTATAAAGTATATTGAGACAACTAGACAACTGTTTATTAAATGTATCTGCAGATGGACATATTAATAGACATTTATCTATAAAAAAAGAAATCAAGTTTCTAGAAGCAAACATTGGTAAATATCCTTACAGCATTCTTTTAGGGTTTTTTTAAAATATTTTTTTTAAGATTTTTTTTTTTTTTTAGATTTTAAAAGATTTTTTTAATAATTTATTTATTTGAGAGAGAGAGAGAGAGAGAGTGAGAGAGACCATGAGAGTGGAGAAGGTCAGAGGGAGAAGCAGACTAGCAATGGAGATGGGAGCCCAATGCAGGACTCGATCCCAAGACTCTGGGGCCATGACCTAAGCTGAAGGCAGTCGCTTAGCCAACTGAGCCACGCAGGCACCCCTTATAGCTTTCAAGAAAGGAAATTTCTAGGAGGAAATAAATTTAAAATACATTAAGAAAAAAATTAAAATGACTACATAAAACTTTTCTTAAAGTAGTTTTACAAATATTAGCAACTGGATTCTAAAATCTACATAGGAACCTAGAAGTCCTGTAATAACCAAAGTCATTTTTAAAAAGAAAATTGGAGTCCTTATCCTACCTGATTTCGGGACTTAGTATAAACCCCAGCAATCAAGGTAATTTGGTTTTGGCGGAAAGATAAACATTTACATCAATGAACCAGAAAGGACATTCCAGAAATAGGCCCACACACAGATGGTCAATGGATTTTTTTTTCCCCAGTAGGGACAAGTCAAATGAATGGGAAAGAGACAATTTTTCAACAAACAATATTCGATCAACTCAATAACCAAAAGAAAAAAAGAAAAAAGAAATAGAACCCTGGCCCTTGTCTTACACCATATACAAAACACGAAACTTGCACAAAGATAGCAAGCAAGCTCCGTGGGTTCTCCATGTCTGAGGCATCAGAGAACCCCCAGAGCAGGAAGTGAAAGTTATCAGCACAGAACCTGCCCAGAAGCTGGAATGAGAAATAGGATTAAGAATGATTAATAGGATTAAGAAGAATCAAAATGGTACCTTAGAGGCCCTGATACTTGATTTCATCCTTACTTCAAACTTGGGAGCTAGATACTCTTACTATCTCCACCCTACCAGTCCCCAAGAAGATAACGCTTAACCAGGGCTACACTACCTCTAACTAGGATAGCTGAGATTGGAAGGAAAGTCAGTTGGACCATGTGACCTGATAATTATCACAGGATACTGTCCTTCCAGCATGATCATGTTCCAAACAAATTAAAGAAAATGTCAGTTGATGAAAGTTCTATCGCCAATGGCAGAAACATTTGCTATCTTTTCCCCAAACTAAAAGAAATGGTTAAAACCAATGTATTCTTAGCATGTTACTCAACTACACCCCAGCACAATATCTTAAGGGCTGTGAGCTGTAATCCTCTTCCCACCAGCCTAACCAGAGGTCACTGGCAGAGCTTCCACAAAAGCTGCTCTAATTGTCAGAAAATGCAGACGTTTCCTCTCACCATTTGCTCTGCCTGGGATTCACCTGGGGATCACTGAGCAGTCGTCCTGAACTAGAATCTGTACAATCAACCATTGCTTGTGGGCTGATAGATTCAATAGAAAGAGCAAAGCAATCAAGAGAGTATTCAATTACAATTCTACTTCCCCCCAAAAGTAGGTGATACAGGTAACTTGGTTACTTTTGGTGTGAGTTCTATAAAATGCTTGATTACTGTTGATGAGTAGATGTCAACCCAGTGGATGTCCCTGATCATTGGTCTCTCAGATTCAGCAGGGAACAACACAGCTAGGGGTTCTCCCACCCCCCAAAATAAAGCAAGTGTGCCAGGCAGTCTTGGCTTCCCAGAGAAGATGGGACCAAAGTGACCAGAGGGGGTCAGCAGACCTTGAGCCATCCTGTGCATTAGATGTCTGTCACTTCTCTGGCGTGATCCTGGATCCAGTTCTCCCATTTCTGTGTCCTATCTCTGAGGTCCACTGAGGCTCGTGCCAGACTCTACTCATTGTGGTCTAGGATCATGCTGAAATTTTTGCGATGATTGAGGCCACATAGAGAATACCTATGGCCAAATCTGGACCAGAAATCTCTTATAAAAAATAGATATTTCTATAAGATTGTGAGTACACTATGTCCCTTAAGAAATCATATTATTTAGGACACTTGGGAGACTTAGTTCATTAAGCATCTCTGTTTTGGCTCAGGTCATGATCACATGAGTGCTGGGATCCAGCCCCACATGGAAATCTGTGCTCAGACATCAGTCTGCCTGAGAGTCTCCCTGCCCCCGTTCCTCCCCCTACTCATTTGCTCTCTGTTCTTCTAAAATAAACAATCTTAAAAAAAAAAAAATCACGTACTTTACATAGTAGATCTCAAATGAAATTGGAGATAATCTAGCTTAGCATTTCCCAAATGTCCTTTCTTCATGATTTTTGCTCTGTCTGTATCCTGCTGATATTTTTACCTTTTTTTAATTATTATTATTATTGAAGTACAGTTGGATGTACAAAGTTCTATTAGTTTCAAGTGTACCACACAGCAGTTGGACAATTTTCTACAACAGGCAGCGTGACAAATGTTGTTACCATCTGTCACCATACAATGTCACTAAAATCTTACTCACTTTGTCCCCTAGGCTGTACTTTTCATTGCTGTGACTTAATTATTTGTAACTGGAAGTCTGCACCTCTTCGTCCCCTTCACCCATTTTGCCTATCCTTCCAATCCCCCTCCTTTCTGACAACCAACCAACCAGTTTGGTCTCTTCGAGTTTATTTCTATTTTACTTTACTATTCTTTCATTTCTCACCTATTTTTTTTTTTTTTACTTAACATTAATACTCAGAAAACTACATACTTTATATAGTAATTATATTTATTCTAACATAAAACAAATAAATGAATAATACATTGCATCTCTCACCTAAAATCATCTCTACTGCCATCACTGTATACAGATCTCACCTTCGTAAATACTCATCTCCTCCCATACATCTTTTTAGACGAACCAACTGGGTCCCGGGCTGCTGACATAATTGGTGGCACGGCTGGGACTCACAGTCAGTTGTCTTGACTTGCAACACAGGCTGCTTTATAACATGCTGACTCAAGTCCATGAAGGAAGAGCATGATGGATGGCGCAACTTTAAAAACTGACTGCACTCCTGGGCTCCATGTCGTGATTAAGTGTCTATACAGATGTCTAAGCAAAAGCAAAGCAACCCCACCATTCACACACACACACAAAGAAATTCTTCCTCCTTCATGATTAATTATTTTAGCACATATGCTTCTCCCATCCTCATGTTTTTATCCTTCATCTTCACCCTCATCAGTGTTCTCCTTCATTCAATCTCTGTCAGTGGTAACGACCTCTTCAAAAGTTGGAGCAAAGGCCAAGGGGTTGTACTTTGCCTGCAAATAATCATCTCTGTACCTAGCATTTTTGAGTGATTTACGCTGTTTTTTTAAGGCACTTTCCCAAGTTTTATCACTCTGAATCCTCACAATACTCCTGTACAGTACCTACTTAAGCTACACAGAGTATCTTTTTCAGGATGGCATGCTGAGATCAAAGAGACATCAGCCATATTTGTCCTACTAAGGAAAAAGAGGGAAAAGAAAAATTTAGTCAAGAGTTACCATAAAAGTATCACAATATATCTGTTAATCGATTCCCCCTTGACCACATGTTTGTACTGCTAACATAAGTGATATGAGTGTATTCATGCCATTCCAGGAAATGAACCCTATTTCAATAAAACGTTCTATTTTATCCATTAAATTAAACGATGGGCTCATGAAAGCTGTCACTGAAGTCAGTTCAACATTCCAGCCCTTCATGAACAGAATAAAGAGTGACAGCCTCTTGATTAGAATGAATTTCTTTTCTATGGAACCACATGCAATATCCGTCTCCCTAATGGTTCTAAAGTCCTTGGAGTAGTGGCTATGGCAGTGAAAGGAAACAAACAAGGCTCCCAGGAGGGGACAAAATTTTTTCAGCTAGAACCACAAGAGCTCTGGAGAAAAATAATTCCTTACCACATACCAGACAGACACATGGACAATGTTGGGGACCAAAGGCAGTCTCTTCAGCAATTTGATCATGCTTAATGTTGTCAGCCCAAGATATGGGATCTAGTAACCTAGGAATACAGGTCCCACACACACCCCAGGTCCCACTGGGTGGGTTTCATCACGTAAATCGCTCTTTAAACAAAACACACACACAGCTGCTTTTGAAAGTTCACCAACTTTTAAAGGTCAGTTATAAATTTCGACAGCAGCATACCCTGTGGAAGGCTGACGAGCTTCAGAGTAAATGTGACTCTCTAATTGACACCTTCTTCACGCAGAAGAGTTCACTCACCTCAACCTGACCTAGCATTTGCCAGTTCATCTCTCTCCCACCACCAATTACACTTTGTGGGAATAAATTTTAGTGGTTCTGCAATGATTATATAAGACCATACAATGAATTCTTTGCCTTTCTGTGAGCTCACAATACACCATCTTGAACTCTGGTCTCCCATCACCTCCCTTCACTCCACTATTAGTTCAGGTCCAATACATCCCTTGGCTTCTCTTCCTTATCCAATGCTGAGTCACTGTGCCTGCCCATTTATAAATGATGCTAAGTAAAATATAAAAAATGAAACCTGCTGGAAAGTGCCCCTTTCCAAACCACACACTGATTAAAAAAATTTTTAAAAAAATTTTAATACTTATGACAAAAAGATATGTTGGTACCATTAGAATATAAGGAGGTCTTTAAAAATTAGAGAATAAAGCAAACACCCTGTAGGAAAGACTTTGGCAGATAACATAGGGCACCAAGTTAGATGTGTAAATTACTGGTAAGTGTAAACCACTCAAAATTAAGTAATCAGCAATCAAATGTATCAATTTTAAAAAGAAGACATTTCCTGTCTGGTGATTGGCCTATTTTTAAAAAATACTAATTCCCGGTTTTGGCTATGGTATGAGAAAATAAATTCTCCTAATATGTTTGTGGGAATAAAAGTTGGCCTGCTCTCTATGGAAGGCAACTTGCAATGTATTTAAGCAAAGTTAGAATGAGCACCCCATGTATTAAAACACTTGCATTCTTAAAAATTAACCTGAGGGGGCGCCTGGGTGGCTCAGTGGGTTAAGCATTTCCCTTTGCCTCAGCTCATGATCCTGGGATCCCAGAATGGAGCCCCACATAGGGCTCCCCGCTCAGTGGAAAGCCTGCTTCTCCCTCTCCTACTCCCCCTGCTTGTGTTCCCTCTCTAGCTGTGTTTCTCTCTGTCTAATAAATAAATAAAAAATCTTTTTAAAAAATTATCCTGAGGAAGCAGCAAAGATGAAACAAAAATTTCTATGAAGGGTTACTCCTATTATAGCAGTACTTATCACATTATAAATTTGGAAACAGGGGTCTGAAATTATTGAACTGGTTAAATGAATTATGTTTTACAAAATGTGATAGAGCAATTAAAAATAGTTGTATAGAATTATTGTGTACAACATGTAAAAATGGAAGATAAATCACATACTCTAACATATACAGAATATTTTTCATATAAGAAATATTGAGGGGTGTTTGGGTGACTCAGTCGATTAAGTGCCTGACTCTTGGTTTCAGCTCAAGTCATGATCTCAGGGTCGGGAGATCCAGAGCCATGTTGGTCTCTCTCTTGCTCTATCCACCTCTTTCTCTCTCCCCCCCAACCCGTGGCTTTTCAATAAAACAAATATATTTAAGCTGTAAGAGTTTTTGCTTTGTGATTTTTTTCAAAAATTCCAAATTTCTATAACACACAGGTATAGTTTTCATCATCAGATTCAAGGCGTATGTACCATGTCCTTACTCAATCAGCATCAATGCCCCAGATACACATTATTCAATCCATTTTATCTACCTTGGATATTTTTAAAATGTTATTTCATATGGATGAAAAACTCAATGCATTCCCACATGGCATGATCATATTTGTACCCATTCCACTCACAGGAAGTGTCCACTTCAAGCTCATGAGAAGTACTATATAGATGGAAGGGGTGCCCAAAAATATTAACCTGAGACACAAAATCTGAGCACCCAAAGCTAACTGTCCTTTCAAGTGTGTTATGTTTTCCATGGTGGCCAATTAGAATATGCTCTATAGAGGATCCTGACACTTAAAGACTTCTCTCATCTTCATAAGCCAATCAATAGGTCAGAAGATGTAGATATCCTTCAGACACAGAGTGAGTCATTCTACATCAACAATCCAAGGTCTCAGTGTCAGACCCCCTGTCCAGTCTTTAAACTCTTCTATTTAAGGCCATAAGTAATCCTGAGGCAATGATTCAGATGTCCTGGCCTTAATGGATGAGAACTGGGAGACCCTGTGCTCCATTTCCTTGTGCCATTTCTCCATTAAAACCATGCTCTGAGTCGTTTTCTAAAGGGCCCTAGAGAATTGGGCAATTCATTGAATTTGCTCTGCTGCATTAAAATAGCAGTCCACAGGGTACCACTTGTACTTCATTCCAGAGATCAATGGCGCACTCCATCCAATGCAGAAGAAATTCACAGTCATCCTTTTGCACCAGAGTTTGAGTCCGAGGTCAGTTTAAAATTTCACTCCCAACCATATGGCTATTTCCTCAGGAGTAAGTCGTCCTTGGGCAGTGATCAAAAAACCGAGCCACGGACAGAAAACCAAGTGCCGCCATGGGTCCTGCAGCATTTTCTGGAAAAGCGAGTACCTTTCAGAGGACTGAAATACAATACTTGAGCTATTTTCATCCCAATCTTCAACGTGATTTGACTTAAAAATTTCTACATATGATGACTTCATAAAGAGTTGGAAATACAAGTTAAAGCTCAGTGAATGCTTTTAATACTAGTAGGACTGGTTTTGAGGTTGTAGTTGATGAGGTGATGGAATTTTTTTGAAGCCAACGGCATCATCTTACTTCCCTAAAGTAATGAAATATGTAAGACACTGGTCGTGCCTGGAAGAAGCAATTGTACCTCCCTAAGTGTTATCAATAGCGGCCCAAATGTCCCTGCTGAAATCTCAGTATTTATTTAAATTAATAGCCTGGATCAGTCACTCTTTCTAAGCAGATCTTGTCTGCTTATTATTCCTTTTCTTTAGTCGGCTTTAGAAGGAAGACCAAATGTGAAGCAAATTGGACAACTTGAGCCAATCAAGAAATGTCCTAGGGATCAGCTGGTTTTCTCACAGTATACTCTTTCTTTTCAGCTAGTCCTGGGCTTGGCTTTGATATTGAGACAAGAGGTTAGTCAAGGATGGGAGATTCCAGCCATGTACACTTAAAGAGCAACCAAGCCCCAGAAAGATGTACATTATGTTATCAATTTGATCTTTTCCCTGTGGCAAGCAGCTCTCAACCACCCATCTTTATTTCAGGGGAAATGGCCAAACCCAATTTCACAGGTAAAATAAAGTCCATTTTCACCATGATGTAGCCATTTATAAACAGGATGCCTGGCCTTGAAATAGAAGGGGCTTTATTCTTAGACAAAAGGTCAGAGACATCTGGCCTCAATATTGTGTTCTGTTGGCAATAAAACATTTTCTCTCTTGGAAAACTTCAATGTTGAGGACCAGTTAGGAAAATTGCCAGTCTTGTCCTAGTTAACAGAGCTAAAATTTATTCTTAATATTTGTTCTCTTATAATTTAATAGGAGTCTAACAATATCCAACTTCCTTTTAGCATTTTGCATCAAAGTATAATAAAAAGATACGGTAAAGGGGCTTTTAGAGAGGATAAAAACTTTATGAGCATAAAGTCTCTAGTTAAATGCTAGTGGATGCTTATTTAGCTGTTTTTCTTCATTAAATATGAATTATAGCTCTTTAAATGCTGATTTGGAAATCAGGAAGGTTTAGTTTTACTCTACTGCTTTATATCCACAGGCAACATAAATCTATTTAAAAGCTGATTTAAGAAAGCAACTTGGGGAAGCAAATTGCTGGTGATTTGATCCCTTGAATTTTGCATGCTACATAATCAGAATCAGGTTGTACTGAGTACCAAAGAGGTTCGTTTGAACGTGACTGAAAAAGAAAATTATTCCTTAAAAGTCACAGGATGGGTAGTGGTGGAGCTCAGGGTTAAGCTGCAAAACTCAGCACATGTTTCAAAAGCCAAACAAGGCCCCATCAGAGACAGAGAGGGTAAGGAGAAAGTCTGAGGTGTTTTTTTTTAAACATCCATATGTTGGCTTCTTCATTGGAAAATACTCCTAATTAGTAAAACCACAACCCCAAATGCAGCAATACATGTGGATTATCATTTTAATACTAAAAGCAAACCAGTTTTGTTCATATAACATTAAACTGATCATTATGAATAGGACAAGATCTTGTTCTCACATTCAGCAAAGTGGACTTTTTGAGATCAAGGTTATCCTCATTCACCAAGCCACTATTTCGTAGTCTTCCACAAAACAAAATAAAGAAATGGGGTAGAGACATCCCTATTTCCAGCTCACCCTACAGTAATTTATTATCCAAAGGGACATCAGGAATTGATGGAATTGAAAACTATTGTATAGCATTGACAGGGTTGTTTTAATACTTCTCTCAATCTGTGGTGACACAAACTGATTTACTTCCTATTTGCCAGCAAGAGAAAAATGGACTTTCTATGCACTATGTCCTAACACACAATCTCCCTCCTCACTCCTAACTACAAGACAAAATCAACACACACGCACACAGGCAGACTTTTCATCTTTCTTGTTTATTGCAGGATCCTCAGCAACAGACTCTAGTACTTAAATTCATTCTTTTGACTTAATCACCATGTGTCCAATTGTACAGCATATGACCCCATCAATTTCAGCTATTTAAACAAGCACATTCTATGACAGCAATGCCTGACAGCTTTTTGTTTGGCTGACACAAAAATCCCCTTTGCCAACCCCCAACAGCACAGGTAGATTTCAGTATTTTTTTTTAAATAAAGCAAAAAAAAAGCAGGCACATTTCCAAAGCCTTCCATTTTTTGACTAGTAAATCAGAATCAATCATTCAGAGTTGTCAGTATTTTTTTTGCTTTAATTTTTTTTTCTACCTTCAAAGGGTAAAGAAAAATTATACAGTTGTTATTTCATCAAAAAATGGAACTTTTTAGCCAACTTTCAGAACTCAAGCTGGAAAGGTGGCAAGAAAAACAAGCAAACTTGCTAATGCAATTTTATTACTGTGTACTGTGGCAATCTTTCAATGAAATTACTGTAGGTATATGAAAGATTCTACTGGACAGGAACCACCTCACTGGTGAAGCATGATGGTTACAGAAGTTATTTCATGAAAGAAAAAAAAAAAGTCTCCTTTCTCTTCAATCTAAACCACTCTGGACATGTTTTAAACAAATTTCAACCTACTTGCACATCAAAGATGTTTGTACTGACAAGACTACTACTTACTTTAAGATAAGGAATAGAGAAACTAAGTTTGAGGCAACAGAGAAGTAGATGTGAAAACATAAGGGCAGGGGTGCCTGGCTGGCTCAGTCAGTGCAGGGCGTGACTCTAGATCTCCAGCTCAGGAGTTCAAGTCCCACATTCAGTGTTCAGATTCAAGCTACTAAACAAACAAACAAAAACAAAAAAAACAGAAAACAAAAAAAAAGGGGGGGGGGCTGTAAGCCACTGCTTAAGAAACCCCCCCCAAAAAAACCCACAAAAGTACTACATCACTCAATATAGGTAAGATAACAATTACACAGATTAACCAATTCTTTGAAATTTCCCAAATTCTCCCCTGAAGAGTGGTTATTATGGAGAACCCAAGTAAAAGAAGTTATCAAGTGGCTTAGCTAAGACTCAGTTATAACTAAGGATTTTCTTAATAAACTGGCATAATTCAGTTGTCTCTGGCAACAAAGTAAGATATTTTTCCCAACAGGGTAAATAGGTTGTTGGAAGAAAAGGAAAAATACACAGAATAGTCTCAGTCCTGTCATTTAATGCACTGCTCTAAATCATGGGGGGAGGTAGGTAGAGGAAATTTATTTTTCTTTTCAGGTAACTCCCCCACCTTCCCTCATCTCACCATAAGGGATTCTCAAGAAGTTCTCCAGAGAGAATGGGTTCTTAGTTGAGGCCTAAGTCCTGTCATTGTAGGTTGATTCTTCAGCCAATATGTGAACCAGCATGGATGTTTCTCTTTCTTCATATGATGAAGTTCAGGGATCTAAACTTATCCAAAAAGCTAGAGAGGCCCCATCTGTTCCCACTGGAATGGCAAAGTATGCAGCAATAGTTGCATATGGATTACTTAAATTGAAGAACAGGGGAAATCCTAAAATGTCTGTTCACCTGATCCACCACGTGCGTGTGGCAGCAGAAGGCTTTGTTGTGGGAGCAATGACTCTTGGTATGGGCTATTCCATGGATAAGGAATTCTGGGCAAAGCCTAAACCTTAGAAGAACAGAAGCTGTCTTGGTTTTGTTGCTGGTGCTTGCTGATGCTTGTTAGGCATCTCATATTGCATTTTTATGTTTATGTTGAAAACAGATCATTTGAATGGGTCACACAAAAGCACAGTAATTTAAATATTGGCTTCTTTTCTTGCAGCTTGATTTGCCTGGTAACCAAATTACTAGTTACCAGTTAACTAGCTAGGTCATTCAGGGGAGTCCAATTAACACAAAAGAAATATGTCTCTTCTAAATGCACTTGATAGTAGTAAAATACACTCCTTTTTAAACTCTTCTGTCAAAATTAGTTAGAAGAGGACATAATGGCAATCCTGGAGTACTACCAGGTACTGCAGAGTATCACAAGCTTTTGATGTTATGTGAGAATCCCATTTAACATTTCTCTAGATGTTTTGCAGACTGAGTGAGTACTTCACGTTTTAGGGTTGGCTGGCTCTTAACCCTTTCAGAACACTGCATGGAATACAGTATTATAAGCTTCCCCACAACCGAAAATATGTGTACTTAAACCAAACCTAGAAAGCTGCTAACAGCTGCTTAGAAGTAGTATTTATTTCAGAATCATATTTGTAAACATGAGAATAACTTTACTGTGGATCCCAGTTTAGCATTTTTTTGTAACTACAGGGTTGTATTTACACTGTTGTTGTATTAGAGTAATTTTTAAATGTTAACTTGAAATAGAAATGTGCATTTTAAGTACTAATGCAAAGGTAAATGAAAAACACTTTTTAAATGTATGACATTTGTCTCTGTAAGATTCATTCACTATACTGAAGTGATTAATGATTTATCAGCAAGGTGGTTTGGTCAGACATTATACAGAAATGTTGGTATACTACAGGATGCTTTATTACCATTGTGAAATGCTCTGGTCTAACGTGAATGTATGTTCTATCTACTGAATGCAGTCTCTCGTGATGCGCAGTCATATTCCTGACTTTTGTTGAGGCATCTCTACTCCTGCGACTCCTCATTCAGATTCTTTTGTCTAAATCTTATATTCTCTTTTTGGAAGGGATCCACACACTGGCCTCCATTAAGTCATAGCTCAGAGGTTGCTGAACTAGTATATTCATGGATAGAACTAGGAGCTATATTTTATTTCTATTCCCATGGGTGCCTGGGTGGCTCAGTCATTAAAGTGTCTGCCTTCGGTTCAGGTCATGATCCCAAGGTCCTGGGATC
Source organism: Neogale vison (assembly GCF_020171115.1). Lineage (NCBI taxonomy): Eukaryota > Metazoa > Chordata > Mammalia > Carnivora > Mustelidae > Neogale > Neogale vison. Next base: position 173,299,647 of record NC_058091.1, read on the forward strand.
AAGTCCTCAATCGGGCTCCCTGCTCAGCGGGAAGTCTGCTTCTCCTTCTCCTACTCTCCTTGCTTGTGTTTCCTCTCTCACTGTGTCTCTCTGTCAAATAAATAAATAAAAATCTTAAAAAAAAAAAAAAAACTTTCTTTAAAAAAAAGAGAGTTTACTATAACCTGACCTTTCCTCAATTTCCAAAACATTCAACTGAGCCTGAAATATGCTTACTATTATACATGGATTACATATATGTATGGCGTAAGACAAAATGTCCTAACACTTTCTTGGAAGTTAATTCAGAACAGGAAAGCAAATCACTAGTGTGGAAGAGAGAGGGAATGAGAAAATATCCACACCCATTCTAGTAAGGACTGTGAATAAGAACAGGGCTGAATTTCACTTCCTTCTCCTGCTGTCCCCATTCCTTCCAAGGGAAGGATGTTGACCAGCGATTGTTAAGATCAGTTGGGAAATCAGAACCTTACTAAGGGTGGACCTCAACTAGAAGCAGGAAAGGCCTAGCCAACCCCTTTTCACCTGAGAATTTCCCAGTCTCTTGGAGACATTTAAATAAAGAATGCTCACTAAACCCATTATACTTCTTCTTGCCTCTTCCCGGTCACATTAATTCGTTATGCATTACTGAAGTAAACAGAGAAACAGATATTTTATAGTAAAGAGTATTTTTCTTTATTTCAAGGTGGATATCCTCATCTTTTGAAAGTGATCCTCAATTTAAATTGGTAAGTTCATGAAATATCTACTATATATTATGTAATAAAGTCCCTGTTGGAGTACAGTTTCAATAAACCTAGCATTTAATATAGATAAGATACTACAAAAAGATAATTCAGACCCAGTTCAAAGATACAGAAATTCTCTAAAAGGAGACCTAAATCAAGAAGAAAAAATGTGAATTTCTGTATCCTTGGAACAAGTAAGTAAAGAAATACTAATAAATATCTGTAATTATTTAGAGTAGGGGTTATTCATTTGGAGGGATCAGCAAACCTAGATTTCAAAGACTTCTTTGTGGAGGCCATATTTGAAAAAGGAGGAAAAGTAAATTGTCTAAGACTGATGAATCACAGAACTGTATCCCTTAAACAAACAAAAGATTATATGTTAATTTAAAAAAAGAAAAGGAAGAAAAAGGAAGAAAGGATGAGTTCATAAGGAGACAGGAGAAAAGAACCCTTAAATAAATATCCTTGAAAGCACAAGGGCACGGGTCTCTATGCTTTGTGTGGTAAGCATTAGGGCCATCTGAACATTCTCATGACCTTTCTTAAGATATATGACATGGCCAGGGCGCCTGGGTGGCTCAGAGGGTTAAGCCTCTGCCTTCGGCTCAGGTCATGATCCCAGGGTCCTGGGATCAAGCCCCTCATCTGCTCAGCAGAGCATCTGCTCAGCAGGGAGCCTGCTTCCTCTCTCTCTCTGCCTGCCTCTCTGCCAACTTGTGATCTCTATCTGTTAAATAAATAAAATCTTTAAAAAAAAAAAAAAAGATATATGACCAGGCCATACTCAGAAGTTGGGCTTTACCACATAACAGACCTGCACCAGTGAAATGTCCACAGAACTAATGGTAATCTCTTCTTCTAAGTAGAAGCTTTAAGCACCATTTTGTGATCTACCACATTCTCATGCCCTCGCCTGGAGATTTTGGGTGTATGCTCAAAAATGGATCCTCTTTCAAGCTGGGTCCATGAGTTACCAGAAGAAACAAAAATTCCAGCTAATCTGTGATGGGCATATAGGGTGAGTGAGACATCAATTTTTGTTGCTATAAAATCCCCCCCCAACCCACCAAAAAAAAAAAAAAAACAACCCTTGGAAAGGTAAACATTTAGAAGACCTAAGAAGAGAAAAGAGTGAAGATTGAAAAGAAAGATTTGTAAAAACAGATGAAAATCACGATAATGAAAGTGTGAAGGTAAATTTTCACAAAGGAGGAAGTTTTGAACATCCAAGAACTACTGACAAAGAAGGATCAGGAAGAGGGAGTAGAGAAGGACGAAGACTAAACCAGAAGTTGTGTCTAGGAGGTCATCGAGGATCAAAGAAAGGGGAATGACAGATCCAACAAGGAACAAGTCGAAGAAGGAGAGACAAGAAGTCAGAAAGAACAGAACATGGAGACAACTGTGCCAAGGAGTCTGTGATGAAAAGATACAATAAAAATAGACTGAGGGCTATTTAATTTTTTTTATTTATTGTGTGTATAAAATAGAGAAAAGTATAAGCATAGTTCAAAGGAGGAGACAGAAACTGATTTAAGACTCAAAATAAGAAGTAGAGAGAAATACTCCCAGAGAGTTGAAAGAAGAAAGAAGTCAGGGAATGGGTTGCAGTGCTCACCTCAGAAGGGAGGTAGAGTAACCGAAGTTGAGGGAGGTCTACTCGGGCAATCTTATCTTCTCATTAAAGTAACAAGTCAGATTGTTCAGCAAAAGGCAGGAAGGAAGGGGCTTGCATGAGAAGGTTTACAAGAGCCATTTCAGGGAATGAGATGGGGAGTCCATCAGTAGGGGGAAGATAACAACGGGAATGCAGGGTCAATCCTTCCAGGGCTGGTTCTATAATTGCACCTGATATTGAGATTATTAGTTGCTACAATAACTGCTCATCTACCCAGTGGCCTACCCATTCATCTGTGTCTAATCTGGCTTTAACATAAACTCAAGTAGCATCTGGAATTTGCTCAAAAATCCAAGTCTTGGGGTACCTGGGTGGCTCAGTGGGTTAAGCCTCTGCCTTCGGCTCAGGTCATGATCTTGGGGTCCTGGGATCAAAACCCACGCCAGGCTCTCTGCTCGGCAGGGAGCCTGCTTCTCCCTCTCTCTCTGCCTGCTTCTCTGCCTACTTGTGGTCTCTCTGTCAAATAAATAAATAAAATCTTAAAAAAAAAAAATCCAAGTCTTTCCTAACCCAATTTGCCACTCTCCAAGAAGGATTCTGGGATTCTAGAGATCTAGGTAATCATTAACGTTTTACACCACATTTGATAAAATTTCATCCTTAGGAAAAATTGAATTTTGTGGTGCTTTACAGGTCGATAAAGGGAGGCTGCCTGACTTCAGCTTTTGTAGGTAATAAGTCATGCAACTAAAAATGAATCCAAGTCCTCCTTCTTCTTCAAGTCCAGAATAAGAAGCAGTATTTCTCCTAAATAAACACAAGAACTGATGGTGACCACGAACCATTCATTTAAAATATAAAAGGGGGAATGAGCCCCATTTGGAAAATTTATGTAATAACTCAGGATGATAAACCTTCCACACTGAGGGTCTCTGTAAGTCAGAATGGCACAGAGCCAGGTCTGCCATAGACCTGAGCGTGTCTCTTGGGCCACTCTACTGCAGACCTAAAATCCTTGTTCTAATTGAAGTGAAACTCAAGTGACTTTTGTGTTGGAGCCATGGTGGGATAGCAGTGGGGAAATGTGAACTTTCCTAACGCCTTCTTAGTTCTTAGTTGATGAATGCTAATAAAAACTGGCCTGACAGAAAAGAAAAAAAGAAATAAAATACAGTACCAATATTAAGAAAAAGAAAAAACCACCATTCCCTTCCCACCTTCCAGTTATGATGTCTCAGTTTCATTAGGATTGTGAAGAAAAACGAAATCTCTTCAAGCCTAATGCAAAATTGTTTATCCCTTTGTAGCAATATCAGGCTCTGCTCAGAAGAGGCAAGCAAAACAGCATTTTGGAGTTTATGAGGAAAATCATTTTCTAATTTTCTCAGAATTCAAATGAAAGCTGTGGTTTGAAGCCACTGAAACAGAATTAAATGTGAAGTATAGAAGGGATTAATTTCATAAATTTCTTAAGTTGTTGATGGAACCATCTGGCAGTTTGAGAGATAACCATTAAAGTCTATACAAGAAAATTTCTTTCTGTAAGATTATAATGACTAAATATTATAACAGCAGGAGAATAAAAACTAATGCATATTTTATCATTGAAAACAAATACTCTGGACTCTACAGTCATGCGGAATTTCGGCTCACTTATAAAGGAAACCAGCTAATGGGAGATAGGCCCCTTCAAAAACCTCAGAGGTACCCCTTCACGTGATCTCAGAAGTCTGCCAAGGAATATTCCCCTGCACTTCTCTGAGGACAACTGTGACCCAGAGAAGTTGGTGACAACCGGTGTCAAGTCTAAATGGTACCTATGAGGTTTGAATTAAGATCATTCTTGCTCAAGCACTATATGCCACCAAATCCCACTGCCACCTATAGCAATCAACACTACCTGGCAGGTGTGAGGACTAGGAACTTCATTTTAATTACCTACCCAGGTGTTTCTGGCAAATCTGAGAGTCAATGATTTGCCAAGTGTTTTCCAGATCATTCTCCCTTCGGTTTCTCAATGCAGTCCTGATTGAATTATCATCACTATTCTAAGAGACTAGGTTCCATTTCAAAGTAACTGGGCTCACAGACAAAAGCCATATACCTTATGCTTGGATTTCATCAGAATCCCCCAAGAAGCCAGGAAAACATAAAGACACCTTGACAGCCCCCCCCCCGGGGAAAAAAAGCAGTTCCCTCAGATTGAGCCCATGTATCCATATTTTAATCAAGTCCCCAAGTGTTCCTAATACCTCTTTAAATCTGATGTCTCCATCTAGAACAGGTGGTCAGGTGGGTTTGAGCCTTCTCAAACCCAAGTAAGTGGGACTGATGTCCACCTCCAGCATGTGTGGGGTGGGCAGCTTCACACAAATCATTTCCTATATATATATATATATATATATATATATATTTTTTTTTTTTTGGCCAGAAAAATGGAGGTCATTCATAGCCAAGCCATAAAATTCTTACAAGGACCAATGAATGCCTGTGTTCTGAAGAGAGTATGGGGCACCACCTCAAGGTCAGCAATTGTTCATCCATGACTGCTCTGAAAGTCCCACAGCTGGAGAGCTGAGCGAGGCTTCCAGAGAAAGTACCCAGTACAAGCTCTTTCAGGGCAAGGCTCCTCCCCACAGATGCCCACCAGGCCTCGGGAGACAAAGAACGTGTCAGACAGGAACCGGGTTTTAAATACCTGAGCTCTGCACAAAGGGACGGATGGTTGCCGGCTGCTGGGGGGGGGGGGGGGGGGCAGGGCGGGAACCCCGCCATCCTTTGTGGAGCGCAGTCCCCCCTCTATCTTCACCTCAGCTTCTCCGGAGGCCCCTCCACAAACACCTCGCCCAGCTCCTCCCACGGCTCACTCCGGACACAGCTCCGGCAAGCAGTGAGTATTGTCCTCACCGGGCTCACGGGAGTGATTCGAAACAGCCTTGGAAGCCGTCAGTCCTCACCAGGCGCGCCGCTAGCACAACCTCGATCAAATACGCCAGAGGTGGCGCGGACAACCGGTCTGAGGCGGTCTGGCCCCGGATGTAGGAACCTTCCAGGCCGAACCACGTGACAAAGGCCACGCAGCGGGTAAGCGGCACCATGGAGACGGCGGAGGGCCGGGGATTCGGAACCTCAGGAGCCCCCAGGGTGAAACGTGCACCAGCCCCGCACGCCGCGCCCAACGCAAGCAGAGACGGGAGCAAGGCCCAGGCCACCACACATGGGAAGGTGGCTTACGGGGCTCGTCCTGGGGGGCAAGACGAGGTCTTCGTACCTGCCGCCGAACCTTCAAGTTTCTATGGAAGCCTTCCCTGGCTTCAGGCGTTGACCCTCCGGAGGATCTCCGCCACACGAGCTCCCAGGAGGCTGCGTGTGTCCTGGAAATCAGCCGCTCGCGAGATAATTGTAGGCAGCTGTGCCCAATCCAAGGCCGGGGAGCGGTGAGGAGGAGCCTCTGACTGCCTGGGTCCAGCCCCAGGGTCAACCCGGGGTGCAGTCCTCTCACCGATGTCCCATATATCCCAACAAACCCATATATTATGCTTTGCCCAGTTTGGCACCATCCCCCCCTCCCCCCATCAGCTGCTCCAAGAACGTTTCTATGATATTCTGGCAAGTTTCTCCCAGGCTCCCTAACCCCCCTCATCCTCACCTCGGCCTCTGCTCTGCACGGACCCAGCTCTGGCTACCGCGGGTCTGTAGCCTTGGCACTGGTAATGAAACTGGATGCCAGCTTGGTGATCAGCTCCAACCAGGCACTCCAAAGTCCTTGCTCGCCATCTTTCCACCTTCATCACCACCACGGCCATTCTCAGGCCGGCTACCCTCAGACTCCTGAACTCTCCAAAACGCACCCTTGAGTCTAAAACGATTCTGTATGTCCTATGCCTGGAACTGCTCCCCACGCTGGCTTGGATCTGCAGTGTTAACTCCCTTTCTCCAAAACATTAATACGAGCCCTTAACAAATGACCACAGAGACAAAGGCCAGATCTATCTTGTTTGTTTCTGTGCTCAACCATGAATTTGTTTTAAATGAATCCACAAGTGAACAATTCCTTTTGGTCTTCTAATTTTCCCAAAATAAATCAAGAAATGATTTGGAGCTTTTTTTTTTAAATAAATGATATCTAGGTCATACCAGAATCAGCGACTAGCATGTAGCAAATTTTATGGTACTCACAGACAGTGGCTATTAAAGATCACTATATTTACTTACTCTATCCTACATGAGCAGACATCTACTGAGTGCCTTCTGGGTGTCAGAAACTGTTCCTGACACAAGGGTACGACCTTGAACAAAATTCATGTCCTCTGCTTATATGGGGCCTAACTTCTATGAGAGGAACCCCAAACAAAAAGGAAACAAGTAAATAAAAATACAATTTCTGTTACTTGTAAGAGATTAAAAAAAAAATAAGTAGTAAAGTAAAATAAAATATCACAATATAAAGTGAATAGGGGAGCCTGATTTAAAATAAGTAGGAAGGCATATATGTTAGAAGGTAGTATTTGAGCCCAGGCTTGAATTTGCTTGAAGCAAAGATTTTATTTTTGCACAGCAGCAAGGAAGTATCTCGGGGAGAAGAAACACAGGTCTCGAGGTAGAAACAAATTTAAAGTCTTAGAGAAAAAGATAGCAGGCCGGGAGAGCTATGTGATAATGAGCAAGGCTTGGCGTGGTCCAGGATGGAGTCCCAGAAATCAGGCAAGGACAGACCCTTTAGTGGAGGCCTGGGGGGCCGGATCACAATTGTCAATTATACAGAGTTTAATGTGACAACAATCATACTGAGTTTTTAAAAAAGAATACACCCGTGAATGTGGGAAATGAATAGATAGCATGGGGATAAGTCTGGGAGCCTCAAAGAGGCAGCTGCAGGAGTCTACAAGAGGAACAGGAGCCTGAATCCTGAGCAAACTAGAATGAGAAATGGAACAGAACAAAAATAGTGTGGGTTTGCGGTAGACATTGCTGTAGATCCCGCCTGTTTTTGCCCAGATACTTGAAGGTAAAGCCACTCTGCACAAGAGCTCTCAAAAAGCCCTCATTCTTGACCACCAACTTTTCTGAATCTTTTCAAGGAGAGACAACAATTGGATTTATAAACTTGACCGGCTTGTGTGCATAGTGACATTAATTTCCCCATGTGGAAATTAGCCTATCCTTGAACTCAAGACTCTCCTTATAGTTTCTTATCTCACTGGCCCCAGGACACCTGCTTCCGAGTTTGCATAAAGTCCTTGTTTCAGGAAGGATGGAGTCATGACCGCATGTTCTCTGTGCTGGGCCCTCTCTGGGCAACACATGAGAAATGCAGTAATAGGCAGAGTCCTTGAGGATGCTTGGGTTTGCAGCTATGCCCATTTTCCACTAGGTTTCAATAAGAAATTCTCTGATCAAATTTCTTGAGGAAAAATTCCCTCTTAGTGGCTCAGTCTGTTAAGCATCTTCTTTGGGCTCAGGCCATAATTCAGGGTCCTGGAATCGAGCCCCACATTGGGCTCCCTGCTCAGCAGGGAGTCAGCTTCTCCCTCTCCCTCTACTGCTCCCCTTGCTTAAGCTCTCCTGCTCTTTGTCAAATAAGTAAATAAAATCTTTAAAGAAAAAAAAAACTCTCTTCTGACAGTAATGACTTATTTCTGAACTATCATCAACCTAACAACATTTTAGCTAAATGGGAGTACAAACTTCTAAGTAGCATCAATGTCATGACCTAGGGTAAACATATCAATTTATTAACGTGCTTTGGTAAGTAATGGGCATTAATAATGTGATGGCTGAAAGTGATATTATGTCCAGTGTAGGATTCTCTTTTGCCTTCTTACTCTTACCTTCTACTAACTACTCCTTACTAGCCAGAGAAAGGATGCAGTGAACACTCTTTGTACTTCACAAGATTCCACAAGAGGACAGACAAACCATGAGAGACTGTGTATGCCAAGAAACAAACTGAGGGTTTTAGAGGCAAGGGGGGCCCGGGGGTTAGATGAGCCTGGTGGTGGATATTAAGGAGGGCATGGATTGCATGGACCATGGGTGTTGTACATAAACAATCTTGGAACACCGCATCAAAAACTAATGATGTCTTTTATGGTGACTAACATAACACAATAAAAAATAAAAATAAATAAATTACAATATAAACATTAAAAAAAGAATATGATACCCTAAAAAAACAAAAAGAGGACAACCTGATATGAAGGTCTGGCGACAGTAAGAGTCACTTTTGAAATCTGCAGTGCAGTCATGCTGATACTCAGAGAGTTCTAGAGAAGATGATAAAGAAATGATATAAAATTTCTCACTAAACTTATACCCAAAAATATGCTGCCTGTTTAATTTTAATGAAAGTAAATTAGATGTTTGTGAAAGAAGCTTAAACGGCAGAACAAAAAGAGATGAAGGTGGGAAAAGTTGCTTGAATATTAACATAGTTTTAGATTATTTACCTGCTTAAGAGACTCATTTATGGCTGAAAGTAAAAAAAAAATATTTTACGTAAAAGGATAATTGTCTGCAATTGAGACTAAATTATTTCAGAATTCCAACAGGAAGTAAAGCAGTCTTTGCCAAAAAATGGAGAAAAAAATTAATATTGAAAGAACTTCAGAATGCCATGTAAATATTCAATATTTTGTTCTCCCATATTCCTTCAATCATTCGTTTCTTTCCTTCTTGGGGTGGGGGGTAGGTGCAGAGGGAGAGGGAGAGAGAGAACCTTAAGCAGACTCTACACCCAGAGCAGGCTTGATAAGGCTCAATTTCATGACACTGAAATCATTACATAAGCCAAAACCAAGAGTCCGACACTTAACGGAGTCACCCAGGTGCCCCAATCATTCATTTTTTTCTTTTTTAGTGGTGAAAAGTCCTACCGTATACATTAGTAAAATTGGTTAGGCTATACCATAGAATTTAGGAAGAAGATCTAACTAGAGGCATGGAACCTCAGAAATGTATTTACAAATATGCTTCTCAAAAGTTTAAAAAGATTCTTGTTAGGAATTTGAATTATGAAACTCTTCAAGATATAGTGAAGCATCAACATATATAATTTAAAGCGGTTGTAACACTGGGTGATAGTAGTCTCTCTCAAGAGCTATTCATTCATACATTCATTTCTCATTAATTCATGTGTGCCTAGGTGAAGGGATCACAATGGGAAAAAAATTGGTCCTGGATACTGAGATCACTGAAAGGAATGAGATGAGAAAAATGAGATGAGAAATTCCCTATCAAGGATCTTTCTGCCTGTGGGAGTTGTCCTTAATACAGGCACCTACTCACACACACAAAATTCATAAATTCCTTCAGAGTGCTCCCAAAATGTCTAAAACCCATGCATGGAATAATATGCCAATTGTATCCTGGGTCAAGAAATCACAAACCTGAAGAGGAAAAAGGCAAGATGCTACCCGCCCACCAACTCCACACTCCAGTGCTCCACAGAGTACTTGACTGACCTAGACAAGAGTTTCAAACAAACACAAGTGGGTCAGCCTTGTTTGTCTACAAGGCAACAAGGATACAAGAAGGAATAAATACTACCAGGCAAGGAAGTCATCCTCCCAACCAAAGACCCAGACGGCCCACTGAGCTGTCTAAGATTCTGACTTCCCCTGGGTCACCTTGGTACCTAGACTCACTAAGCTTACTTACTTTTTTTTTTAAGATTTTATTCATTTATTTGAGAGAGAGCCACCCAGTCTCCCCCACATCTATACTTTTAAAGTCAGCTCACTGCCCCAAAACTAAGTTTGCACAACCCTAAATGCCATAGAGCATATTCCTTGTTAAGATAAAATACGAATATCTTTACAAAATGAGTTATCCCATGCTGGGGCTGAGCCTGAGTATGAAGTCTGCACTCTTTTTCATCTGTAGAAGAATTTAACCTGTAGATGTACAAAGTGTAGGGGGGCGGGGCACAGCTTTTTAAAATAAATACAGTTAGTCTCAATTACAAAGACATAAATCCATTATTTACTATCTCCACCTTTGAACAATACAGAAAATAACATCATATACCATAACTGATGCCACATTCTTTAATACATGCATTCCTGTCTTAACCTGTTCAAGCTGCCCTAACAAAAGACCACAGGCCAGTAGCTTATTTCTTATTTCTCACAGTTCTGGGGGCTGACAGTCTGAGATCAATATGCCAGTATGGCTAGGAAAGGACTTTCTTGGGGTTTGTAGACTTCTCATGGTATCTTCACATGGTGGAAGTTGGGGGGGGGGGCGTTCTGTGCAGTGTCTTTCAGAAGGGCTTCAATCCCATTCACTAGGGTCCCATCCTCACCCCTCAGAGGCCCCACCTATTAATATCATCACCTTGGGGAGCTAAAATTTCAACATATCAGTTTGGGAAGAGGGAGTACCAACTGTAAGATGGAGCAGTTTCCCCATATCTCCCAAGGATACAGCCTTATTAATTTATAGTAAATTAACCAAATTCCTATTTGGTAAACTAAGAATACACACAGAGTTGGATGACACAGAAATGAATATCCTTAAGTAAATAATAAAATTCAAAAAAGACAGCCACAAACATAGAGTTACGTTAACAAATGCTGACATTACCAGTTAATGCACTAGAACAGGGAAATATGAAAACAAAACATTGAAAAATCAGAAAGGATAAAATACAATAATTATTTATAGATACTCATTAGGCTATTTGTGGACACAGAAATGACAGCTGAAAAAAATTAAATCAATAGGAGAGTCCAATAAGGCAGCCTGTTGAAATTACATATATTCAAATCAACCACTTCCTGAGATGCCTAAAATAATCAGGACATGCAATGAAAACTATCACTAACAAAAATATGTACATAGGTCTAAGATTAACAAAGTAAAAATTAAAGTCCAGCAAATACAAAGAAAAGTACAAAAACATACTGACAGATGAAAAAAAAAAGGTGACTTAATTCAGCACTATTCTATGACACTGAAGAGCAAAACTAATTTCTATGTATTATAGAAATGTAAATTCTCCAAATGTTAATCTCTAACTTTGAATTCAGTTCCAGTAAAACTTTCAATAGTACTTTAATTTGATGGAGCTTCTCCTGCAGAAAATAAAATGAATTATCAAACACTTTAGAAAAATAAATAAGGTTAGAAATTGCCTTATTAGATACTAACAGCTGCCATAAAAATACAATAAAGAAAAGCTGCAAGTTATCAGCATACATATAGAAAGCTAGGTTAATGGGCCTTTTCAAACGCCATGTGTGAAACATCACATGGATTAAAGAGTTAAATAGAAAATGAGCAGGTGCAAAGAAATTTTTTTTAAAAATCAATGAATATGCATCTAATTTTAGGCTAGGGAAAGGCTTTCTAAATCAACATGTAAAGTCAAAATTTACACATGGTTATTAATAATCTTGATGGCATAAATTTAAATTTGCCATCATAAAAGGAGCATAGAAAATATTAAGTAGTATAAGCCCAAACAAGATATTTATCTTCCAATATGTGACACACAAGACCTAATATTCTCAGCACATAAATATTAGTAAACATCCTAGTAACAAAGCGATGGTGTACGTGAAGAAGAAATTTACAAAAGAAGGAAAACAAATAGCAAATTAGCATATTAGGAGTATCCAATCATAGCCATACTCCAAAATATAAATAAAAGGAGATAACAACTTCATTCATTCACTTAACAGTTATGTATTAGACATTTACCATGTAATAGGACTCCTTAAGATGAGTGGTTCTTGAAGTATGGTCACTGGACCAACAGCATTGGTGCCATTGGGGAACTTGCTAGAAATGCAAATTCTTGGGGCGCCTCGGTGGCCCAATGGGTTAAGCCTCTATCTTTGGCTCGGGTATGATCTCGGGGTCCTGGGATCAAGCTCCGCATCAGGCTCTCTGCTCGGCGGGGAGTCTGCTTCCGCCCATCTCTCTGCCTGCCTCTCTGACTACTTGTGATCTCTCTCTCTATCAAATAAATAAATAAAATCTTTAAAAAAATGCAAATTTTTGGATCCTACAATATACTTTTGAGTCAGAAACTCTAGTAGTGGGGTCCAGCCAAGTGTGACTTAATAAGTCCTCCAGGTCATTCAGCTGACACTTAGGTGTGAGACCTTCCTATTTAGGTGAACAAAACAGACAAACATCCGCTTTCTCGAGGAACTTTAGTCTGCAGGAGGGAGGGAGGGTAGACTATAAGTAACGAAATGAGTGAATGACATATTTTGATCAGAATAATGGAAAAATCATGGGAGGAAGAGATTGGGAGTGTCAGGGCAAAGACCAACCTATAATTTAAAATAAGGTGCTCAGAATAGAGGTCACTGAAAATGCACCTTTTGAGCCAATGGCTTGATAAAGTTGAGGCATTTAGCTATCTGGAAAGCTATCTGCAAAGAAGAGCATTCCAGATAGAGGAATCACCAGCAAAGATGTCGTTGTGTGTCTGAGGATTCTTAAAGAATATTATAAAGAGTTGAGGGTCTATTTCTGAGGGGAGTTGGGAGAAGGGGGGTGGGGTTATGGACATGGGGGAGGGTATGTGCTATGGTGAGTGCTGTGAAGTGTGTAAACCTGGCAATTCACAGACCTGTACCCCAGGGGATAAAAATATATTAAATCTTTATAAAAAATTAAAAATTAAAATTTTTTTTAAAAAGGAGGTTAAAAAAAAAAAGAATATCATAAAGAGCAGAGAAAGAAAGGAAAAGACTACCAGAGAGAAGATCACAAAGATCATGGTCCAGAGGCCAAACCACACATAACGCTTACAAATGATCAAAAGAACTGGCCTTCCTCTCAGTAAAACGGGATACCACTTAAGTTTTGTGAGCAGAGGTGTGGCATAACCTTTCTTAAAATTCCATCTCGTTACTATATTCAAAACAGACTATTGGGGGTAGGGACAAGGGGTTGTAAACTCAGGAGGGCAGGCCACAGACTATCGAAGTAACCCAGGTAAGAAATGCTGGTGGTTTAGATGTAGATGGCAACAGTGTGGTAGTGATTAGATGTGAGTTATAAGAAAAAACACAAGAGCAACTAAAAAGACAGAGCTGTCATCAACTGAGTTATAAAATCCTGTAGGTCAAAAATATATCTGGAGAAGGGTTAGTTCATTTGTGGACATCCAGAGTTTGGGAAGTTTGCTGGACATTGAATCAGGTAATAGGAAAGTACGTAATTCATTAGAAGGCCCTGGGCCTAAAGCTAGCAAGAAAGGTTTAAGGACCTTTACTCCTAGGCAGTGACCATAACATATCATAAGCTTGCAGAGAAAGTTAGCTTGATTTGTTGTTTCTTTAGTTTTCTAGGCTAGCATTAATTATTCTTCAATAGCAAAAGAACACATGCTGTAACCAGCAAGGAAGAGTGTTACAGGAGCAAAACAGGCACTGCATGTTACTGTGGAAGCCTCATCAAGGAAGTGTGTCAAAGAAGTATGATCAATTATATCAAATGTTGCCAACATGTCAAATGCATGTTGGCTGAGAATGAATTACTGGGCTCTTCTGCAGGCTGGTCCCCGGTGATCTTTATAAAAGCGGTTTTCATGGAGTGGTGGGAAGAGTCAGATCAGATGGACTGAATGTAGAAAGGGAGCAACAGAATGAGAGACCACATGTATACACAGCTTATTTAAGAGATTTTGCTATAAAGGGGAGCAAAGAAATGGGGTGTTACCTGGTGAGGAAAAACAGGAATGAAGATATTTTCTTAATATTGGAAAAATTACAGGATTAGTGTCTTCTTAAAGGGATAATCCTACAGAGAGGGGGAGCTGTATGATGCAGGAGAGAAAATTGTTGGCACAGTGTTCTAGAGTATATGAGATGGGACGGATTTGGGGCACAAATTTAAGGGTCCGTGCTTTACAAAGCAACTCAGACGGTTCATGTTCTGCAAAGTGAGAAGCCAGCATGTAGTGCTGGGAGGCTGTGGGGATGTCTCTTGTGATCATTTCAACTTTTCTCAGGGAAGTAGGAAGCAGGGACATCTGGAGAGGGGGTAGAGCTTGGAGGTTTGAGGAGCGAGAAGTGCAGGTTGCGGAAGGAAAGCTGCAGAGTGCTGGGTCCAGGCAGGAGCACGTGAGCTTTGTGCTCAGTGAGAAGGGTGGCTGAGTTGTGTTTGTTTGTTTTGTTTGATGTTTTCTGTAGCCACATTCCTCCTCACAGGTGCAGGTACAGAGCGGGGTGGGAGTTGGATTTTGCTTGGATTGTAGTTTCGCCAAAGAAGTCTGACAAAGCAGAGAGGTTTGACAAAGAGGTTCAAGGGCATCAGGCATTTCCAAAGGGATATGATCACAGCTGACCATGAAGTTAACTTGGAAAGGACACCAAGACAGATCCAGGCAGATAGCTCCATGCTATAGGAACAACTTGAACTTGACCCCACTTTTATAGGAGCTAGTATTGGAGAACAAACATTTATTCATTTTCTCTTCAGCAGAGAACAATAATATATTATTCCTATCAGGAACCTATTATCCCTAACCTTCACAGAATCCATTTTGAAACATCACTCCTGGTTTATGATATGCATTTATTTCCAGTAATACCCCTCCATGCAAAAGAAGCTATCAAAGGAGAGATAAGCATACAAATATTTCAATGAAAGAATTGCTCCTTTTAAAAACAGCCACCCTCAATTTCCAGAAGGCACTCTATTTTCCCCTCCTCATTCAGAATGGAGTAATATTCACTGATGTTCTTTCCCTAAAGGTAACTTTGTCCTTTTCTTCTCCATGACTCCAATCTTATTTTTGCAAGCCAAGTTTTTAACAGAAGTTCCACTTTTTTTTTCATCATTGCACACTGAGAAGAGATCCCAAGAAAACTGTTCCACCGCTTAAATACCATGTCCCAGGGTCTCATGTCGTCCCTTCTCATAGTTACCACAACCACGGACTTCGTTATCCATGGTATGACTTCAGCTCACACACACCCACCTGTGGAGTAAAAGTGGCTTATCCCCCCAAGGGGGGTATCTAACTCAGATTAATATCACAGTGTTCACACTAAGCCAATGTGTTATCTGAATTATCTTACCATTGGACTTAAAAAAACATTTTCACGCATATATTTCAGAAAGCTGTGATCTTATGTCAGACAGGTAGATAGATAAATGAGCACTTCCTGCCTCCTAGAATTGCAATTCAATCCTTTTGAAGTTTTTATGTTGGCTTCTTTTTTCTTTTTCCATCTAGACAATCCCTTATGCCCATATGTGTTTACGGCACAAATCTATTTGTGTATAATGTGTCCCTCTGCTCCACTATAAAACCTCATATGTTCAACACCAAAGCCTGTGTGTGTGCAGGAAGGATCTTTGTGCACTGGACTATAACTAAAAAGAACATTCACGCTGAGTCCAGGATGAAGGAAAAAAATAAAAATCCTCGTTGTTGAAAAGGAAACCATCATCTCCCCATTGCATGTTGTTTCTCTTCCCCTAGAAAACTGGAACAAAACCTGAGATGATGTTTTGGTTCTGGGGACTGGTGAGAAGGAACATCAGGAGTCTGGTCAGTTGATTCTTTTTGAATCACGGATATTACTCTGTTCTCATTTATCATTGTGACTTAACATGCTAAAGGAAGTAAAATCAAAACGTTATAAAGTAAGGTTTAAAGAAAAAAATAAAATCTGACGGGATTCTCTTTTTCTGCCTAAAAGAAGAGGAGTCCCTCGGGACAAGGCTGACCTTTCGGGTCCTGGGACAATGGAGCGATCAAGCACCATGATGAACGTTCACAAGGCTGTTACTACACTGCTGGTTGAAGTGGAAGCCAATTTCAAGGGCAAAATGTAGGTTTGGGATTTACGCCTTGTATAAAATACAATCAACTTTCATTATTTCTGTGAGTCATAGGATTTTAATCTTTTCTAATTAGATGTGATTACTATTCTTTCTCGCAGCTGGATGGCATCGAAGCATAAAAAACGTGAGGCACCACATATATAAGTGGTGGGGACTACAAAAAGGAAAAATACAGACATCATTAGTAAATAAGATAGCTTTTTTGTTCTTGGGTGACAGTGGCCATCCCCTTGGTGGGAAAAATGGACACGGTGACAAAGCATGGGAAGGTAATTACTACCTTTTTCAAGTGTTCTTTCGCAACACGTGGATCCCAGGTCCAAGGAGAGAAATAATTTCCATGTGGAGAGCACAATTTTAGTGTCAGAGTTGGTGTATTTTAATTAGCGTAATTCAGCTCATCAGAATAAATTGTCTTCTAAATATTATGAATAATGTACTTTGCCACCAAACAGTCTTTCTTCTATCTGTACCTTCTATAAACTAAAACCAGGTTTCTGTATAGAAATCAAAGAAGATGCCTTCCTAATCCAAAAGAACCGAAGAGGCATGGTTCCAACAGCAGTGTTGAGAACTGGTCCCATAAAGATCTGTCAGAGAAGCAAAAATGTACAAGAAAGATTCCACATGTCCTCATCCTCCATTGGGGAAAGTGTTTTATCAAAATTGCTTATTCATGTACAGAATTCTTTACATATATTTCCTTGTGCACATGAGTTCTTCATCGTACTTTTTCCCCATGTAGCTTCTGGAAAATCAGTTGTTTGGTAGATAATCGGTAAAATTGGTGAAACAAATGTAATGAGTTCCTTCACAATTACAGTCTACTTGTCACATGAATCATACAATTCTTTGGGAGAAAACAATCTGTTTTGACACCCAGATTAACAATTGAAGCTGTCTACACTGATCAAATCAACTAGTAAGTGTTAATTTTAATTCTGTTCTCTCTTTTTCACTTTATATTATGCCAGGAGCAAAAAAAAAAAAAATCAATAAAACAAAATAGTAAGTGTTACCAATTAAAATTATAAAGATTCACCTTTCAAATGCTATTTAATGTGGTTCAATCTGCAACACATGAAATTGGAAAGTTTTATACAAATACATTGCACAACATAAGGGAATTCCACGGGTCATCATTTTATTTCCAAATTTATGGCTGCCAAACTCAGATAAATCCTGGACAAGCAACAAAGATTACCCCGATTACCAAAGTTTTCCTAATTGGCAACTCATAACTTCCAGCTGCTCTGAACAAAACCTATCACCCATTGAAATGTTGACATTTTCTGCCTCATTAAAATCTTCTGCAATATTCCGTGTGAATATATTGTTCAATTAGCCATTATTTTTGAAGATGTACAAAGAGGTGATAAATGATTAGGATGCCAAATACAATCTGTGGTGTCAAAGCAAGCCTATTTTACTATATCCAGTATATTATAATATTTTATTATATCCAATATATTATATTACAATATATATTACAATATTGTGTAATATATTACGCAATATTGGGTTCAATATCATGATGGTCAAGAAGAGTTTTCCATCCCACTGCATTTTGTACCTTTCTATCCCACTATATTTTGTACCTATAATTTTGTTATGGTTTTGCTTTTCCCATGAAATCATCATTGTTCTCTTAACATATGTTCATAATTACTAAACCATTTTAAGGATTTTTTTTTTTCAAGTTAGCTCCAGGCCCAATGTGGATCTTAAACTCATGACCCCAACCAAGAACAAGAGTCTCATGCTGGCAGGGCTCCTCCATTGTAAGGACTTTCTATAATGAAATGAAAAGATCTCTTACAAATCCCTTGATAAAATCTTAGTGAGTTAGCTATTATTTACTTTTATTGGGAAAAATTTGGACAATAATCACTGCTTGCTTCTTTTATCTATCAGTCATGTGGGTCTCAGCCATATAAGATCACCATATAGATAGATTTGCATAGAAGATACAGACTGGGGCACCTGGGTGGCTCAGTGGGTTAAGCCGCTGCCTTCGGCTCAGGTCATGACCTCAGGGTCCTGGGATCGAGCCCCACATCAGGCTCTCTGCTCTGCGGGGAGCCTGCTTCCTCCTCTCTGCCTACTTGTGATCTCTGTCTGTCAAATAAATAAATAAAATCTTAAAAAAAAAAAAAAAAAGAAAGAAAAAAATAATTAAAAAAAAAAAAGAAGATACAGACTGTCTGGGTGGCTTGAGTGTTCAAGTCTTGGTTTCCACTCTGGTCATGGGTCCTCAGATCCACACTCAGCAGGGAATCTCCTGAAGATTCTTTTCCTCTGCCCTTCCGCCAGCTTGCACTCACTCTCTCTCTAAAACACATAAATCTTGGGATGCCTGGGTGGCTCTGTCGATTAAGCACCTGTCTTCAGCTCAGGTCACAATCCCAGGGTCCTTGGATCAGGTCCGACTTCAGGTTTCCTGCTCAATGGGGAGTCTGTTTCTCACTCTGCCTGCCACTATCTCTCTCTGACAAGTAAATAAATAAGTAAAATTTTAAAATAAAAAAAAATAAGTCTTAAAAAAAAAGAAGCTACAGGTCACTAAATTGGAATTTCTAGATTTGGGGTATACTATGTATGGAATCTAAGAGAAAAAATTCCCAGGAAAAAGAATTACAATTAATGAGAGTCTTACTCATACAACTCCAATCTGTTTTTATCTACTAAAACCAAATATTTTATTACATACCAAATTAATAAAATCAACAGAAATGATTTGCATTTTGTAGAGAGGCATCTGCTTTCAGCTGCCATAAACCCACAGCCCATGGTGTGATGCACATGTTACAAAGGTAAAATATGTCCAAAATATTTAAGGTTTGTACAGGGAGGGTTTTTTTTCCTGATGAGTAACAGAAACATATTTCTAAGAACAATACAAATGTTATTTTATTGACATGTAAAAATCAATTTTTGCTGAAACTGTTCGATGAAATTAATCTATTACAGACAGAAGATCATTTGTGCTTTACTCCATTCCAATGTCAGTCAGCATATTATAACTACGTATGGACATATTCGGATCCTTAAAAATGAGGGTAATCTTTATACATGGCTTTAGAAAACCATGTTTTGGGGGCACCTGGGTGGCTCAATGGGTTAAAGCCTCTGCCTTCGGCTCAGGTCATGGTCCCAGGATCCTGGGATCGAGCCCCACATCTGGCTCTCTGCTAGGCAGGGAGCCTGTTTCCCATTCCTACACCCCCCCCACCCGCCTGCCTGCCTCTCCGCCTACTTGTGATCTCTGTCTGTCAAATAAATAATAAAAAAAATCTTTAGAAAACCATGCTTCATAACTTTCAGTCCCAGGTCACTTCCCTCATATTTTTATTATTTCTGTTGACGATCTAAGATCATGACTGTCAAAGCCAATGCCTGCTGTGTTGTCCTCCTTTATTTCATCCACAAATAATCCTCCTTTTTCTTTTCCATTGGTAGTATTGCAATGCAATGGAATGTGGCACATATTAAACCGAGAAGTACAATAGATTCCAAGGAGTCCAACCCTGAGCACTCCTTACAAGGAAGTTCTCTCCCTAGGTGTCCTTTTGCTATAAACATGGAAGCCTCAACCCAGGGCAAAAGCTTCCAGAGTTATGCTTTGGATTCAGACAGCCATATTCTGGAAGGCTGTGCCCACTCTACAAACGACTCATCCGAAATCTTCAAAACATGCACAGCTTTATTGAGGCATAACTGACATATATATAAAAAAAAACTATATAAAGACCATAATTTGATTAGTTTTTGACATTATGTCTACACTCGTGAGAGCATCACCACACTTAAGATGATGAACGTGTCTATCATACCCACAGTTTCTTTATTCCCCTTTTTTATCCATCTCTCCTGCCCTTCCACGACTCCCCCGCCCACTCCAGGCAACCACTGATCTTCTATATGTCATATGGGCTAATTTTCATTCTCTTAAATTGTCTATAATTGGAATATATAATAAGTACTCATTTTTGTAGGGGGGCATTTAGCTTCTTTTACGCAGCATAATTTTTTGGATATTCATCCAAAATGTTGTCTGGGGTTTTTTTGCCTTTTTTTTTTTTTTAAAGATTTTATTTATTTATTTGACAGACAGAGGTCACAAATAGGCAGAGAGGCAGGCAGGGGGTGGGGGAAAGCAGGCTCCCTGACGAGTAGAGAGCCCAATGTGGGGTTCGATCCCAGGACCTTGAGATCAAGACCTGAGCCAAAGGCAGAGGCTTTAACACACTGAGCCACCCAGGTACCTCGCTGTTGTCTGTTTTAAATCCTCATTGTTTCGGGTGGGGGGAGGGGGTGCCCTGGGTGGCTCAGTCAGCTGAACGTCAGATTCTTGATATTAGCTCAGGTCATCTCAGAGTCCTGGGATAGAGCCCTGAATCAGGTTCTATGTTCACGGGGGCAGTCTGCTTCTCTCTTTTTCCCTCTCCCTCTGCCCCTTCCCCTTGCTCACATTGTGCTCCCTTTCTCTCTCTCAAATAAATCTTCAAAAATAAAATAAAAATTTTTAAAAAGTTCACGCTTTTTTTAAAAAATCATTGATTAGTTACCCGTTCTATGAATATACCACAAGGCATTGATCCATTTCTCTCTCAGTGGGTACATGGGCTGTCTTTGGTTTTTAGCTATTAAAAATAAAGCTGCTTTGAACATTTATGCAAATCTTCCCATAGACAAATGCTTTTATTTCTCTTGGATAAATGTTTTGATGGAATGTCTGAGTCATTTGGTAGGTGTATTTTTTGCTTTTCAAGAAATTGGCAAATTGTTTCCAAAATGGTTTATCATTTATATTCCCCCCCAGAGTGTATGAAAAATCCCAGTTCTTCTGAGTCCTCGCCCACTCTTGAAATAATGGTGCTTTAATATTAGAGATTCTAGAGGTTTTATATGAATCGCTCTTTGTGGTTTTAATTTACATTTCCATATACAACTATGAATAGTGAACAACTTACAAGGAGGGAATATGACATCCATGTATCTTCTTTAGTAAAGGGTTGAAATCTTTGGGCCATTTTTAAATTGAGTTGTCATATTAATTTTGAATTGTAGGAGTTCTTTACATAGTCTAAATACAAGTCCTTTGTCAAATATTTATTTTGAAAACATGTTTCCCAGTCAATGGCTTGTCTTTTTATTTCTATAGAAGTCTCTTAGAAAGAACAAATGTTTTCATTTCAATGAAGTGCTACTTAATCACTTTTTTCTATCGTTCATGCATTTGGTGTTCAGTGTACATCTTGGCCAAGACTAAGCCACTTTAGCTTTCTGTTGCTTAATGTTAGCATTCACATATGATTTTACCCTTTTATTTTTAACCTATTTGGGCCTTTACATTGAAAATATGTGTCTTGTAGGCCGTTTATAGTGGGGACTTGCTTTTTAAGTCTAATAAAGGACTCTGCCCTTTAATTGCACTGTTAAGACACACACATATTATGTCATGACTGATGGCATTACATTTAACCTTATGATCTTGCTTATTAGTTTTTATGTGCCCTATTTCTTTTTCATCCCATTTTCTGTCCTTTTCAAC
This sequence comes from Neogale vison, assembly GCF_020171115.1. NCBI lineage: Eukaryota > Metazoa > Chordata > Mammalia > Carnivora > Mustelidae > Neogale > Neogale vison. Next base: position 173,321,371 of record NC_058091.1, read on the forward strand.
CTTCTTTGGATGAAGTATTTTTATGATTCCATTTTATCTCCCTTATTGATCTAACAGCCATACCTTGTTGTGCACTTGTTTTTGTTTATGGGTTTGTATCTGTTTTTCAGTTGGAAGCGTAGGAGATTTTAGTACACCTCTTTAACTTCCCATAATCTATTCTCAATTCATGTTCATCTACTTCACATACAATGAAAGGGTCTTACCATGGTGCTCTTATATCTCTCCTCTTCCAGCCTGTGCTCTCTCGTAGTCAGAGAACATACATACTTCTACATATATGAAAAACTCCCAAAGTCAGCCTTGTTCATTTTAAACACTCTTATATTGTAAGGAGATTTGTAAGATCAGAGAAATACCCAACTTTTGTATCATCGTATGGCTTCCAAGGCTCATTCTTCCTTTATGTACACTCAGATTTGTATCTGGTAACATTTGTCTTCTGCCCAAAGAACTTCCTTTACCATTTCTTAGATGCAAGTCTGATCGTGATTAACTCGTTCAGCTTTCATATGTCTGAACGGGGCCTTGTTTTATCGTCTTCCTGAAAGATACGTTCAATGGACATAGAATTCTAGGTTGGCAGACTTTTGTCTCTTTCAATACCTTAAAAAGGCTGCGCTCCTTTTTTCTGGCTTCCATTACTGCTAAGCAAAATCCACTCTTATTCTTATCTCTGTGCTCTTTTTTTTTAAACTTTCCTTTTTTTTTCCTAATGTTTTTAAGATTTTCACCTCATCACAGGTTAAAAACTTTGAATAGAATTTTCATGGTACAGTGTTGGTTTTCATTTTATGTTGCTACCTTACTGAACATTCTGGACCTCTTAGTTTTTTTGTTTGTTTGTTTGTTTGTTTTTAAAGATTTTATTTATTTATTTGACAGAGAGAGATTACAAGTAGGCAGAGAGGCAGGCAGAGAGAGAGAGGAGGAAGCAGGCTCCCTGCCGAGCAGAGAGCCCGATGCAGGACTCGATCCCAGGACCCTGAGATCATGACCTGAGCCGAAGGCAGCGGCTTAACCCACTGAGCCACCCAGGCGCCCCTGGACCTCTAGTTTATTACTTGTATGAAATTGAGAAAAATACTGGCCATGATTTTTTAATTAATACACTCCATTCTCTGGAGAAGTTTTAGGTTCATAGCAAAGTCGAGCAGAAAGTGCAAATATCTCCCACAGACCCCGTTGACTCCCCCACTCTGGACATCCCACACCAGAGCGCTATGTTTGTTACCATCAGTAAATCTGCATTGCCCCATGGTGATCATCCACCAAAGTCCATAGTTGAAAGTTTACTCTTGGCTTTGCAGACTCTGCGGGTTTTCATAAATACGCGGTGTCATGTATCCACCACTGTCGCCATACAAGATAGGTTCACTGCCCTAAAAGATGCTTGTGTTCTGCTAGTTTATTCCTTCCCTTCCTAGGATTGGAACCACTGGCAACCACTACTCTTTTTAGTGTCTCCACAGCTTTGCCTTTTCCAGCATTCCACATAGTTGGAATCATACAGTATGTAGGCTGTTCAGCCCAGCCTCTTTCACTTAGTCATATGCAAGTAAGATTTTTCCCATGTCTTTTCGTGGCTTGATAGTGACTTTTTTTTTTTTAAGTGCTGAATCACAGTCCATTGTCTGGACACTGGACAACTTAGGTATCCATTCACCTACTGGTTGTTTCTGGTGTTGGAAAATTGTAAATCAAGTTTCTATAAACGTCTGTGGGCGAGTTTTTGTGTGGAGCTAAGTTCGTTTTGTAAGAAACCGCCAACCTATCTTTTAAAGTGGCTGTACCTTTTTTTTTTTTTTCCTCCATTTCCTCCAATAACGAATGGGCGGTTGTGCTATTCCACATCCTTGCCAGCATTTGTCGTCGTCACCAGTATTTTGGATTTCAGCCACTGTTTGGTGTGGAGTGGTATCTCTTTGTTGTTCTAGTTTTCAATTCCCCCCTGATGGGATGTTGAGCATCCTTTCATCTGCTTACTTCCCATCTGTATATCTTCTCTGAGAAGGTGTCTGATCAGATCCTTTGCTCATTTTCTTAGAGGTGAGTTTTAAGTGCTCTTTATGTATTCTGAACAACGGTCCTTTATCAGTTTTGTATTTTGCAAATATTTTCTCCCAGTCTGTGGCTTGTCTTTTTTTTTTTTTTTTTTTGAGTCATTATTTTTCAAATACTTTCCCTGTACTTCCCCCCTCTCCTTGAGGGATACCCTGTTACATGTATCTTAAAACACTTAAAGCCATCCCAGGGCTGATGTGATTCATTTTTTTGTTTGTTTGTATTGAAGCCTGGATGGTTTCTTCTCTCCTATCACATCCTCATATTTACTTAACTTTTCTTTCACAATGCTTAATCTGCAGTTAATCTGCTATTAATTTCCTCCAATGTATTTTTCATCTCAGACTGTATTTTTTTCTCTAAAGGCTTGAGTATCACCTTTTTCCTATTTTCCATATATCTTCTTTGTATGTTCATTATTTCCTTTATCTTCTTGAATATATTGAATCTATTTATAATAACTCTTAATTTCTGTGCCTATTAATTCTACCATCTGTGCCTTTTCTGTCTCTTCCTATTGATTAATTTCTCTCATTACAGTCTGCATTTTCTTGCTTCTTTGGCTGACTAGTAATTTCAGATGAGATGTTAAACTTTGTGAATTTCACCTTACTGAGTGAGGGTTATTTTTATACTCTAAAGATTCCTGAGCTTTATTCCAAGGTGCAGTTAAGTCACTTACAAACAGTTTAATACTTTCAAGGCTCTGTTTTAACCTTTGTTAGGTGGAACCAGAACAGCTTTTAATCTAGAACCAACTCAGCCCTTCTGAGTACTTTGATGTCTATGCATTACAAGGTTTCTCTATGCTCTCTGGAGGAAGGGAAGCCTTCCTAGACCTGTGAAAGCTTTGCGGACTGTTCTGTCTTCCCTTTCTAGTAGTGCTTTCTCTGGCTTCAAATCATCATCTCAGATGCAATCACTGATCAGTATCAGCTGAAGATGCAGGGGGAGACTTGAGATCTCCAAAATTCATTATCTGCACATCTCTCATTTTATGTGTAGCTCTCTCCTCTCCAATATTCTACCCGCAAATTTCAGCCCTGTTGGCTTAACAAAATTTTGAAGTCTATCTCTCCAAGTGGATTCTGCCAATCTTCCCCTTTCCTGGGCTATAGCATGGAAACCCTCAAGGCCATAAGGCAGGACAATCATAGGTACTTACTTTGTATCTCCTCTATTATGGATGAGTATCCTCAGCTTTCTAAGTGTCCTATCTCTGCAATCCATTGTTTGAATTATTTTGTCTAACTTAGGGTATTTAGCACTGATGTGCAAATCCAGTCTCTGTTGCTCCATTAGGAACAGAAGCAGCATTCTGGAGCTTTTTAGTGTTTAAAAAAAAAAATCTGTTATTTACTCCTCCTAACATGGTTTGGCAGAGAGGCTGAAGGACACAAAAAAAAGCTCCTTGGACTTAGAGCATCTTGGGGTGGCCACAGAAGCTAGAGTCCGTAGAGGCCCCAACACAAAAGATCTTGACTAAAAGCAGTTGCTTGGGATTGGTTCTCATCAAAGTGTACTTGCCCAGTCAACCAAGAGGACATTCAGCCAGTACAGCTAACTGTTTGGTGTTCTTCTACCATCTTTCAGGAAATAAAGCTATAGGAAATTGCTAACATGGGGGTCAGTACAGGCAGTGTCTTGGAGGAGGAGACAGCACAGCGGCTACCAAGTTATCCCCTAGCTCCCTGAATTCTTCTGAGAGGGGCTCTGCAGGCCCTAGATGAAGCGCAGCATCAATCCTGGCTTTCGCACTTCACGAGGCACTCATTACCCTCTGCCTTCTCAAGCATCAGGATCCAGAAACCCTGGGTCTTGCTTTCCAGGACCAGGTTGCTGTAATACACCTCGTAGTTCAGGAGAAACAGGACTGGAGGCTCTCTGCCTCTTTCTCTGTCAGCAAAGCCAAAGCTGGTGCAGTCATGGCACACAGACACTTCTTTCTGTCATCACTACCACATTCGTCTATCAGTCACTTTTAAGATAATACATGTGAATTGTCCAAAAATGCCAAGAAATGTAACACTGGATATTAAAAGCCCCAGACCCAAAAACATCACTCAGATATTGTTTTGGAGACTTCCTGTCTTATACTGGAACATGTAGGGTTTTATAAATCAATATGTGTGTGTCTGTGTCTGTGTGTACATGTACGTGTACGTACTTTGATATACATATTTTTGAAATTTTTTTCACTCACCTTATTCTGTGACTATTTAAATATTTGCATAAGATAACATTCATCAATGGGCATAACAAAATATGTTTAAACATTCCTCAATAGTGAAATCTTTCAGTTGTTAAACATTTTGAGAATCATCAGATGGTAAATTAAATTTTTAAATGTCCAATTAAATTGGACACCATTTTCTATATATTTTTACTTCTACTACTTGAATTCGTATCTTTTTGCTACTATGCTTTCAGTCAGTACACAGTGAGTCCATATTCATATGTCCTAAAGAGGTGAGAGGGGTGTGTGTGTATGTGTGCGTGCATGTGTGCGACTGTGGCCAGTTCACTGCTACATGAAACAGAAACATCTAAAAGTTCTCACTGGCTTAAGTTGTAGAGTTATGGAAGGCCTCACTCACCAGAATATGTCCTCTTGATTGGTCTTTCAGAAATTTCTAATTTTCCTGTCACCCCATAAAGACCTTCTAAAGGTGCTGTGCATTTTAACTAGGCTAAAAGAGACTTTTACTTGAGAAGAGTAACATTATTGGAGATTAGTCTATCAAATTATTCCATTGGCACCCATTATCATGAAAAAGAATGCAGGGTCCGGAGGGAATGGGGCTTCAGACAGACAAGGTTTGATTGGCAGCAGAACGTCTGAAGCTTATGGTGGTGATGATGAAATGTTAGATGCAGACACATGATGGGGCAACCATGGCTTTCAGCCTGAGCATCAGTAGAAAGACTCAAGGACAGATACCCAAATATCATGTTCCCAGCCACATCAAAGGGCTATATCCAAAGTTCATTTGCCACATGTGTTGGCAACAGTGCAGCCATATTTAAAGTCTGGCCAGGAAAGGAATGAGACAATAGGGTGAAGGATCCCATCTTTGTTCTTTTCTATACCTTCTCCTGGCTCTAGAAGACAAACTCTTAAGACTTTTCTCAGTAGCCAGAGAGCTGAGCAACTCTCCATGGTGTTAGAACATACCAGAACATACCTGGGTGGGTGTGAAGGGCAACTCTTCATCTTCCATTCAGACAGGGAGGATACAGCCATTTGTCTATTACAAAATGAGCTCTGCTATTACATAAGCAGAGAATAGTAACCATAACACAATCTCAGAGCAACTTACTCTCAGAAATGATTATAAGTATTTTTATGATCCCGAATGCACAGTGAAATAGCCTGATGCACGACTTGTTCCCCTTCCATATAGAGAAGAACCACTGATGAAGCAGGGGTCAAATACTGATATATCCACAGTCACAAAACCTTGAGACCATTTCCCGGTTCATCCCACCAATAATTTATGCACAGCTCTCCACTGCAGAAAGAGCAACCTGCTCACCACCAAGAACTTTCCTCTCTCCCCTCAAGTGCTTCTCACGAAAATATTCAGTATCTCTTATCTGGCTCTTAAATTGCCAAATGCACCTACAAAACTTTTAGACTGGTGAACTGAAGGGGCATACACCTAATTTTGAATAAAGAACATGAACAAATGACCTGCCTATTTTGGCATCTGAAGGCGTTGGGGGTTTTATGTTAACTCTACTACTCTGCTCCTTATTGGGAATCAAAAATGAACAAAAGACAGAAAGCAGAAGAGAGGCAGAAATAAAACAGAATGGCTCTTCAGCCCAACACATTAAGATTCATAAACACTACGGTAAAGCTTTACACTCCTGGCTAGGAAAAACTATGTTGAATTAATAATAGCTGTAGCATCGTGCCTCAGCAAACATGCTGGCCAGATGTCCTGGCTCTGCCTCTCACCAGCTGTGTGAGCTTGACCAGTCCCTTAACTTCTCTGTGCCTCAGTTTTCCAATCAGTAAAATGGGATGATGTTTAGTACCAGCCTCACAAGGATAGTGAGGATTAAATAATGCATGTAAAAGCTATCAGAAATGTGTCAGACTCATGAAAGAGCTTTAAAAATGGTGGCTGCTGCCCTTATATTTACTATCATTATTACTCTTGAGGACCTGAAAGTGCTGCCAATGTCAGAGAAAGAGAAAACCATAACACATGGACTCTGTTCCCAAGGACCTTCAGTCTCATGGGGAGTGAAAGCCCTACAAGGCAAGAGTGAGGGAGCACAAGGGCTATAGTTTATATTCCTAGTTACCAGTCCAGTAGAAGCTTCCAGAAGGTCAGGATCAGCATGGGCTCTCTCTGCAATAACAAGATTCCTGGAGAGGCAAGCATACAAGGCAGGCCTTGAAGAAGGAGTAGGATTTCAAAAGTTGCTTTAGGCTTGCCCTTGGACATGTGGTCCCCAGATGTGTTTTGTTTGGCTTCTAGAGTACTTTTAAAACATTTTAATTAGTTGCCAACATTTAAAATTAGATCATCCTCCACCCTGCTTCAGCATTTAATTACCTGCCTGGTTCCTGTCATTATTTGAGTTCGCAACCCCTGATCTATGGACTTAACACCCATTCTCATTGTCACGAGGAACCATAAGCTTTGGTAAACATATTAGAATGATTTATTTTCTTCATATAGCTCCGTCCCATGCATAATAACAAGGGTTCACAAGAATTATTTTTTTAAAGTTTTTCTTTCTTCTTAGAAATGGATTTCTAACCAGGCCAGTTTGAACTGGATCTGAAGAAGAATTAAAAAAGCATTTAGATTTCTTCAACTCTTCTGTTTCTGTTGTTCCTTTCCTATTGGACTATTGGATTGGAGCTTAAGGAACTATCTTTTATAGACAGAGAGAGCTTGGTACATCGTGGTACATGGGGAGAACTTAACACTACTCACTGCAAAAACACAACAAACACTATGGGATCAAGTCCTCATCTGACCTTGGATTCTCAAACACAGTTTTTTTGAGGACCCATCATGTACAGCTCTTCTCCTATTTGTAATATTGCAATATGAATGTCTTCTTTCTAGAATTCTGTACCAAATCATCCCAGGCCGTGCCTTCACTCTTGTTTTTCAATGAATTCCCATGCTTGATAAGTTCAAATATATAGAGTCTATGACCCAAACCTCAATCTTCAGTCTTTATTATTTTATGATTCCTTAGAACGTTTCCTTCAAAATCACTTTGGTTTCACTACTTTAATATTGCCTTTTTATGATCTACAGGAGATGATTCACACTCACATTGCAGCTATCTGTGAGTCTGACATTCTCCACAAAGAAGGAGCACATGTGCAGAATATCAGCCCAGAGGGAGACAGTCTTCCTTGCCCTACAAGAGTTTTTGGGATTTTTCTGGTATTTCTTCATAAACTGGCCAAGAACATGTCAGTTGTGTTATTTGTCTTAAATGCTCTCCATTAGTGACATTATGCCAGTGATATATCTCTGTCACATGACCTGACACTCTCAAGCAATGCATTGTATCCCAAAATTCTTTCCCTATCCTATTTTACCATGACATGCTTCAACATTGCTATCTTTCCTTACTGTATAGCAGCTGTAGGTACTTTCTTCTCTGAAGCAATTGGAGTCCAAGGATATGCCCCTGAGTTTCCACTGCCAAGTAGGAGGCCTTCCTTCTTTGATGTCTCTCATTTTTATCCCCCTCTTCAGTCATTCAGGCTGGTTGGCCCTGCTGTCTGCATGTCCAGCATCCCCAGGTATAGAAGCTTCTGATTTCCCCAGACTCACTCCACTGTTTGTGGAAGGGTGGTCTCTGACTACAGCGTGTTTGCTCAGCTCATGCTCTGCAGAGCAGGGGAGACCAGCTGCTGGGACAGAGCTCAGAGGATGTGTCCTACTTCACAACCAGGCCTTCAGGGTAGAACGCCAAAAAGAGACTTGGTATACCTGTGTTTGTTCCAACAATCCTGGAGTTCACATCCAGAGACTCAGGGGAGCCCGGGTCCTCTGAAAATTCCAGGACCACTTTTATAACACCACTGGATTTGGCTTACCTTCCCAGTCTAGAGAGGAATGTAGAGGCAAGGGTCTGGCTCCCTGCCTGGCTCAGGAGAAAGAGGACACCTTATGGGTTGGTCTCACTAGTTGGGGTTAAAGGAAAGAACAGCCCTTCTTCTATTTCACAGTTGGAGGTGGTCAAATTTTCCCGGCACGTGACATGATACATTTGGGTGACATCTTTCTGAAGAATACCTTGATGGGCTTCACCTCCACCACCTGCTACGAGTCACCATGCAAAGCTTAGCAGGAGCCATTGTGTATTTTTTATATTATCTTCTAGATTTCTCTTCTGTTTTGCCCCTCAGTTTAGTCTCCTCTTGAGAAACCAAGAAAACAAGCTATCTCCTCAACACACAGTGCTAAAGGAACACAGACTAGGTCTCCCCCATGTTTACTTACCTGCCATCCCACCATGAACCCTCCGTGGGAGATCTCTGTTTGCTCCTAAGGTCTACACCATGCACAAAATAATCCAAGCAAGACACAGAGTAATTGCCAGAAAGCTGTGTATCAATGCCTTTGCTTTCCCAGGAACAAATTACTATGGAATGGATTACATTTTGATATTTTCACCCAGATTGAGATGCCTCCCTCCATGCGACAGTCAACTGACAAACATCTGTCAAGATCGTCTTCCCACAGTAGAGGGCAAGAGGGCCTCACTCGGGTGAACTACAAATCTAAAAACAGGCTTTTGTCCTTATAATTATAACACAACCATCCCATAAATGTTTTCCAGGCTGAAAGCATCAGTCCCACCTACATCAGTAACCTAAGGGCCAAGACAGAGGAGAAGAGTGATCTCCCATATACCTGGAACAAAAAATATTAGTCATATTTTCAAATCCTATTCACCATTGTTATTACGGGATGGCCCTTCTTTCTGTTTTAACCAGGCCAATTTACTTTAACTCATGTGATAGACTTCAAAGCACTGATAATCTTGATATGGTTTCAAAAAGAAAAATTCTCCAAAGCAAGCCTGAGGAGTTCATTTGGCTCCTGATCCCTTTATCACTCCCTTCTTGACTGCCTTTGAAAAGAATATTCATGTCTGTAAAATCAAGAACAATTATTAGCAAATTCAGTCACTCCTGTCACATTTATATATTTATGGCCAAATAAATTTATTTTTAAGCTAATTTCAACTTACTCTAATATAGCCATTACTGCCTGTCAGTAAGTGGTAACGTATACGGCTTTCACAAGTTCATAAAAATTGCAGAGTTGTTAAGTTTTAGAGCGAGAGTTTAAACTGAGCGAGAATAATTTTTTTTACAGCGAGGGACAAGGATTTCATGTGCTAAAAATGACCTTTCATTTCATAATAGGGCTCAGGCCAGGATTCCATAGTCACATTTTGTCCATCAGGTTTGAGGAATGAGATCAGACTCAGGGCCCAGGCCAATGGCTTCATTTTTGCATGATTGGAAAGACCCAGGGGCCAGGACTAAGAATCCATATAGAAAGTTCATGGGGGGTGGGGGTGCCTGGGTGCCTCAGTCAGTTAAGCATCTGCCTTGAGCTCAGGTCCTGATCCCAAGGTCCTGGGATTGGGTCCCTGAGTCGGGCTCCCTGTTCAGGGGAGTCTGCTTCTCTCTGCCCCTACCCCTCCTGCTCACTCTCTCTCACTAAAACAAATAAAATCTTTAAAAGAAAGGAAAAAAAAAAAAACAAAAACAAAAAAACCCCTTGACAGTATGATGGGAAAGAGGACAGAGGGATAGATAGAGCAGGTAAGGGAAGTGAGGGTACAAAGTAGCCGAGGCCCTAAGTCTGTCCCCTCAGCAGCCTGCTGGGATGTCAGAGGTCAGTGAGAATCCCCTCTGGGGACCAGGTCCAAGGTCACATTGCATCTCACCGCAGGGAGGCCTGGGAGCTGAGAGGAAGAAAGGAAGTGCATTGGTGGTACTGAACCACTTCACAGGGTGCAGGAGGAGTCCTGAGGAAAATAAGAACACCCAATCCTCCCACCCCCCACCCCACCCTGTACTTCCTGTAAGACAAAGACAAAGATGCCCAGTCTTTGATTTCTCCCAGCATCTGCCACACTTTCTCTCTAAAAGGTCAAAGCCATGGTTGGTTAGTCGTTTGTTTGTTTTTTCCTCTTACATCTTTTTCCAGTTTTATTGAGATATAACTGACACGTAACATTGAAAGCTGTGCTTTTCACTTTTTTGTTTTTTAACTCCTCTTCCCCTTTTTAAAAAAAGATTTTATTTATTTATTTGACAGAGATCACAAGTAGGCAGAGAGGCAGGCAGAGAGAGAGAGGAGGAAGCAGGCTCCTTGAGAGCCTGATGTGGAGCTCAATCCCAGGACTCTGGGATCATGACCTGAGCCAAAGGCAGAGGCTTTGACCCACTGAGCCACCCAGGTGCCCCACTCCTCTTTCCATTTTAAAAAACATCCTTCCTCTTTCAAGGGACCACACCTTTTCCTTTTGAGGCAATATCACTCTGCACCAAACTGGACAAACCATACTTGACTGAAACATATGTTTTCCAAGCAGTTTTATTCTGTTCTCTGAGAATTTAGCACCACTCCGCAGTCCTAAGTGGCATCAGAATACACTCTCACCATAGAACTGTCAGAATATAATACGGCCTGCAATAAAACCTAATCGGTAAATAAAGTAACAAAACCACTTCCTCTTCCAAGGGGGCAGCGTGGTCATATTTTAAGGTGTACTTCTGATGCAAGATACTAATATCTTACTAAATACATTTATTTGCAGTTTGCACGCCGTATTCCCAGACCAGTACATTATTTGGGTTTAGCTGTGGTTTTTGTTAACATTTTAATCAAACTCATAAATAAAAGGGAGAAATTTGGCCAGTTGGGAAGGCGCTGAAGTAGAATTGTATGCACAGCAGATCTCAGTGGTATTTCTGGAATATACTAAAATATTGCCAAAGAATTGTGGGTTACAGCAAGTAGACTGCGATCACTTACTCAATATTAAGGGAGTGACTTTTCAGATGGGGATTTTCCTTTCTCTGTTTTCCACTATGAAATGTATGTATCTTGTTCCTTTTCCCTTTCTCTCTTGACCCAGCTTCTGAAGCTGCTTAATCAACAATGTGTCTTTCCTCCCGTTGGTTTCCTTTTGTACATCTTTCAGCTTCACCTATTTCTCCAGGTGGCTCTATGCGCCTCTTGCTTTGTTCAAGGCACACAATGGCATTCATTTAAGACGTGGAGCAAACAAACAAAACTTGGGATGGGGTCCCTTCTCTTCTAAAAGGTCACATTACATCTGGGTTCAATAAAGTGGAGATAACTCAGGGCACCTGGGAGGCTCAGTCGTTAAGTGTCTGTCTTCCGTTGAAGTCATGATGCCAGGGTCCTGGGATCGAGCCCTGCATTGGGCTCCCCACTCAGCGGGGAGCCTGCTTCTCCCTCTCCCACTCCCCCTGCTTGTGTTCCCTCTCTTGCAGTCTCTCTCTCTGTCAAATAAATAAATAATATATAATAATCAATAAATATAAAATATAAATAAATATAAAAATAAATATAAATAAATAAATAAATCTTTTTAAAAAGTGGAGATAATTCTTTTCAAGGAATGATTTCATTCTGCATATTAGATCTGGAACATTCATACACATCATAAGAAAAAAATACAGTAATAAAAATAAATGTTTCTGGGAGACTATAAAATGTTGACAGAAGTCTTAATCTTTTGTTTTCCATATTGACCCTTGTAAGAAAGGCACTGAATTCGCAGGGCCCTTCTTACATACCAGCCATCAGTGGAAACTGCACGCCTGTCCTATAGCCCAGGGGTAGGTACCCACTGAAATCCAGCAGAATTCATACCACACTGGCTCTCCTATTGCAAAGACAATCTTCAAAATTTCCAGGTTGACAGTTATTGCTTAGATATTTTTTTAATCATTTTGAGAGTTACAGTTTCTGTCATTAGTAGGGCAAACTGACAAATTATCAATGACATATTTACATATCAGTGGCATCCCCTAGCAGCCAAGATGGTAGAAAACATACTTGAGTAGTAGCATGCACAGAACACACGAGTTCACCATCTGGCTGTTTGGGTTCAATGCTGGAGAGTTCTTGTGCTTGAATGAGGTGGGGTTCAAACTGTGACGGGTTCAGTGAAATCTCCTTACGTCAATTTTCTATTGCATTTTAATGTAATATTCTCCCCATGGAAAGCTATGTTGCTTCCCGACAAAAAGGAGAGAAGAAAGAAAAAGAGAGGGAGAATAGGAAGTGAGTCCTGTGTATATGGCTTCTCTCAGACTTCTTGGGGGAAGGTAAGCCTGAGTCACCAGGAAAACTTATGTGCACTTTCCCAAATGTCCATTCTGTCAAAACTGTGACTAGGTCCAAATATGTCAACCATGCATACGAATCACATCACATTTGCCATCTTATAAGTTATATTCTTTCCTTAGACTAGTCACTTGCCAGCAGTAATAATTTTACTAATATTAAAATAAGTTATATATCAAGTAAAATGATTTGCATGTACTACTGAATTGCTTAACATCTAGGCCTTCAGCTATCCCTAAATTCTGCTATGTCATGCTGGAAAAATAGGAAACATACTGTCTGTCCACTTAGAGTAGAAGTACAGTAGACTGGTGATCGGCATGGACCATCGTGTCAGAATTCTTGGATTTGACTCTTAGTTCTATTATCACCTGTGTGTCCTTGGACAAGTTACTTAACTTCTCTGTGCCTTGGTTTTATCATCTGTAAAAATAATTACATTAATAAAACCTTCCTGAAAGTTCTGTCTTGAGGAGTCAATGAGAGTAGATACATATAGCACTTGGAACAATTTTCTGGCATTTAATAAGTAATATGTACACACAGAAAATTATTATTATTATTATTATTATTATAAATAAAGGAATGTTATCTATGTATCACTTTGCTGTTTTGGACAGAGCTTTTTCACAAGAATTGTATTATTCACACAGACTGTTTCCCCCCTTCAGGGTGGAAGCTCCTTGAGGGTAAAGGTGCATGTCTTTCCCCTTCTTAAACTCAATACCAGCCACACTCATTAATCCCAGGCCCTACCATACCCACCCCCTTTTCTAGGGGAAACTGCTGGTATACCTAGGTACCATGGTCTTTTACTCTACTAGGTTTGTGTGAAGCCAAACACAGTCCTTCCCTAGGAATGCAAACCATGGGATAAGGAGAGAATCAGGGGGCAGCAGCTGAGAGAGGAGAGGACACAGCTGAAGAACGGGGTCCACAAAGGATCAGGGGGGCATTTATATGGAAATCATGAGCAGAAGAGACACAAGTAGGGCAAAACTATGAGAAAGAGAAAATCAAAGAGTGGACGGCAGAGCAGTACATAACTGGAGAGAGAAGGGGCAGAGAGAGAAGAGAGCACAGAGTGCAATCCTGAGGACCAGAGAATGTTTGTCGAGGACTTTCCAATCCCCGCCTCCCCACTCTCCTCTTACCAAGGTCTGATATTCTGATTTGGCTCACAATTTCATATGCTCATTCCTGATCTCCCCAGTGGGCATCCCTGCCAAAGGGGTTATCTAAGATGAATTTCTAGCAAAGGCAAGTGTATTAATTATATTTCCTGATTTTCTGTACTTTGGGTGCTCTGATCTCAAGGGCCTTGCTGATTCAAGCAGCACTGCCTCTCCCTGGGCTGCAGAGGTCTCCAAGGTGCACGTTAAAGATGCGGGGGCGGGGGGGCACCAAAGTGGGAATAAGTGATTTCTGGTTATGAGAAGCAGAGAATGTTTTGCAGAAGGGGTGGCATTTGAAATTATTTCGGATGACTGGTAAATGTTAGGTATATGCTGCATGATGGGGCAAGGGGAGACATCCAGCAGGGGGAGCAGCCTGAGCACAGGGAGTGCAGAGAAGGAGTGCACAGGGAGTCCTGAAAAGACCAGAGGAGGCCAAGCCTGCCTGGCGGAAGGTCAGAGCTGAGTTCACATTCACATTACCTTGAAATGTTACCCCTTTATGATGGCTTTAATAGAGTAGGTGCTATGAACTGAACTGTATTCCCTCAAAATTCACGTGTTGATGCACTAAGCCCTACTGGGATGATATGTGGAGATGGGTCTCTGGGAGAAAATTAGATTTGGATGAGGCCCTCGTGATAGGATTTAATGCCCTGGTAAGAGAAGACACCAAAGAACTTACGAGCTCACACTTTCTCAGATTCTCCCCACCTCGGGTGAGGATACCGTGAGAAGGCAGCCATCTGCAAGCCAGGAAGAGAGCCCCCATGGGGGACCCAAATCAGCTGGCACTGTGACCTTGGACTTCCCAGCCGTCAGAACTACAAAGAGTAAACTCCTGTTGTTCCACCATACCAGTCTATGGTGTTCTGTTCCGGCAGCCCGAGGTGACTCGCGACGTCGGGAAGGGCTCAAACAAAATGCCAACTCCCAAAATGAACCTTTGCAGACCTTAATGCTGTCATTGCCTTGTCGTGCACCTGCGGACGTGATGAAAGCCGGTGGCTGGCAGGAGAAGATGTACACGCGGATAGGGTGACGAAAACGGCACAGCTTCAGAGGACGCTTGCCTTTATGGCCCAAACACCATTTCCAGGAGTAAATGTTTCCATCACGGTGTGACAAATGTAATAGGTTTTGGAGGTCGCATTTTCAAAAATTAATAACACACATGCTGTGTGAAAACATTATGTTCTGAGGCATGTTTTCAGGAGTTTAAAATGGAATACCTTAAAGAAATCATCCGAAAATGAGGTCATAAAGTTTCATTATATATGATTCTAGTCACAGAGCATGGGGAGGAGATTTATAACTGGCGGGTAGGAAAAGGTAACAAAAAACTGGGGTATCATCAGTGTTTCTGTTCTATTAATTATTTTAAAATCGCATTAGTCATATACTTTCTCCAGGGTACACAGGGAATCAATTAATAGGTGTTTATGAAAGATTAAGAGGGAAAATGCACAAGATGACATAAATAAAAAACCAAAGGAAAAAAAGCCAATTTCTATCCCACATAGTCACATTCAGAAATTCTGCAAAAAATAATCTACTTCTATATGCTCAGTTCAAGGGGAAATTTAACAACCACACGGTATCAATTAAAGAGAGACCCTTTCCTGAATTCATGGACCTAATTGAAAATTACTGATTATTATAATTTGGATTATTATAATTGTTAATGAGAGCCACTTGACTTTGATTTGGCTTCCAGGATAATCTTCCCAAAGCCTTTGCTTGATTTCTTCATATTTACAGGGTGAAAGTGGTAAAACCAAATCATTTACAACTCAGATAAGCCATGCTTTTACTACTGCCCGTATGTACATAAACAAAAAAGAACTATGAGGATTAGATACACATTAAACATGGATTTTGAGATGTTCATACAGCCAAGTACATGCAAACAAATACACTCAGCTTAATCCCTAAGAAGCTTAACATGTGGGACATGTGTGGGGATGCACCATAGGGCAAAGAAGAAGCTAAGGAGTCTGAGATCCCAGGATCACCAAAGCCAGGATTCTTACTCAAATGAGATCACCTTCCCTGACTAGAAGAAGGTGTTTTTTAGTTCCCAGAGCTATAAATAAAGATATCTTCTATAGCTTAAGTTATTCAGGCAATGTTGCTATGGAATAGTTTTAGATTTACCATAATCTGAAATTTGTTATAGTGCTTAGACACACTTTAGTGGATGAACTTGCAAAACTCCCCACATCTCTCCATTGGGTGGGAGTACAATAATCATACTTACAGAGCATCTCCTATGGAACAAGCATTATAGAAGGTGCTGGAGAAACCAAAAAGGAACATGACCTTCGAGGATTCATAGGACACGGTGTACCAACAGAAATGATGAGTCAGCAATACCTTGCCTTTAATGTTAAGTACCAAGCAAGTGAAAATCAGCCCAGAGGAATTCCTGGTTGTGGGCTACCACATCAGTCAGGAGATCAGAGAGAAAAATGTAACTTAATCTTCAAGCAGAATCAGAGGATCCAAAGAAATGACCAGAACTCCCCTATCTACGAGCTGCACCCAAATCTGGACACGAGAAAAGTACACAACATCCTTGAAGAGGTAAGTGATATTTCAACAGTAGCCAGAAAATGTCTGGTGTGGCTGAAGTAGTCACTCCCCCCAACAAAGGTTGTCTTTTTTTTCTTTTAACAAGGCATACTGTTTTCTGTTATTTTCTATTTTTTAAATGATTTTATTAATTTATTTGAGAGAGAGCGAGAACAGGAGGAGGGGGAGGTAGAGGGAGGAGAAGTAGGCTCCCTGCTGAACACGGAGCCCAATACAGGACTTGATTCCAGGACCTTGAGATAATGACCTGAGCAACCCCCAGAGGTTGCTTTTAATTTACTAGTAGGAGCAGTCATTGGATAGGTCATTTGGTTGTTTCTAACCTCTAGAAAGGTCAGGAGAGAGATTCAGGCACTAATACACGGAGTCAGATGTGAAGGTGCCATATTTCATATGGAAAGATGAAGCATTGAGTAGACAAGATACCTGGGAGTTTTTTCAGGGGTGCTCAGTGTTTCTAATGCATGTAGCTCTACTGCCACCCACATTGTCCTTGTGACCAGGAGAACATCTGAGAAGTAATCACTCGGTAAGAGCACAGAGTTTGGGATGAGATCACTTGGACCTCATTTTCTAGCTTGGTCATTACTAGGTATGAGACCTTGGCCAAACCACTTGTCTTCCATGAGCCCAGATCTCATGACAAGAAAAATGTGATAGAAAACACTCAGTTCAAAGGGAAAAAATAGGGATTCAATCAGAGAATGCATGGGAAGCTCTGGATATTTAGAAGGTACTTAAAAAAAAAAAGTCCACTATTCTTGCAAATAAGCTTAAAAGCTGGCTTCAGCCATGGAGAACACACTGCCAAATGACCAATGACCACTGCTGTTGCCTCCAGGACTGACGGATGGCCTCATTTTCACCAGCTGAGCTAAATGGCCACCAAGGAAGGAAAAGAGGAAACCTCAAAAACAAAATGCTAAGTGCTAAATAAACATCAATAAAGATGGGTCATTGGCTAAGAGGTGAGAACCATCAAGGATAAAACAGAGCCCCACTCAAAGATCATGTGGGGACTGAGCTATAAATGATTTTGCTGACAATGTCATCTTCAGCAAGAACCTACATGCTATGCTCTCTCTCCACATTCCAGTCCCTTACCCACCCATAACCTCACTTCTATATTCCAACATGTCAACACTTCCGACGTCCTCCTTCCTCATTAGGGAGGATGCACTGAGTGGGCCACATGGCAAGATTCACCCTGCCATGGTCGTCCGTAGGGATTCTAGTACAGTGATTTACTTTAGTATGGAATTCAAAACCAGAACCAGAAATCCTTCATTATCATTTAATATGAATCTATTTCATTAACTAATTTGAAATCATGCATAATTCATCACGGGCATTGTTCATTTATAGTTTAGCATGTTTTTCCCTAGATGTCGTCTCTGTAATAGCTTTGCCTCATTATTTTTCTTGCCTAAAATGATTGAGATGAAACCCAACATTTCTTCATCAATGGAAATGGGATAGCTCTTTATTCTTTATCAAATCGGGTCACTGATGTCCCTATGTAACATAATATCTCCCATCTTGTGTTTTCAAAACTTTTCTCAAGCCACTCACATTTTATCCTTTTATATAAAGATGCTTTTATCAATCTAATTATATTATTTTATTTATTTTAAAAGGAAGGAATCTGTGATACCAAATCTGTGATACTTTTTCAAGCAAAATTTAGTGACGGATTTAAATCTGGAATTCACATCTCCCAGTTTCTAAGTCCTCTATACTTCCAAGCAAAAATCCAAAATTTGGTGGTTTTTTCCTGCCTTGAAAAATTATCTATATGAAGACATTAGTGGTAGGCATTTATCTATAGAATAATGAATTGGTATGAGGCCTTCTCTTTAGCATATAGTAATAATAATAATTTTAAAATACTGTCTTAAGATGTGTATTTTATTATTTTTCAAGTATGGGACAGCCAACAGATTAAGGAGATGATTTCGACTAAAAAGATGGTTTGCTGCTCACAGTTCCCAAGAGGAGGGTGACACCAATCACTCGTAGAGTGCCACATAGAGAAGCATGAGGGGCAATCAGGAGGCAGAAGGAATAAGGGGAAACGGGGACCAAGGGCCTTAATTGTGGTTTCCATAGGAAGAAATGGATGACACATGGAAATCAGATCTAGGATTGGCTGATTTGAGTCATTTCAGTGGGCTCTGGGCATAGGGGTTGTTTGTAATTGTCTGATACCTGACCCTGGAATGATGAAGGCAGGGGAAAAGTGGCCCTGAGTATTAGAACCCAACAGAGGAGAGGTAAGGGCTTGGATGTGAATTAGTTAGCCGCCATATATAAAAGGCAAGTCACTCACCACGAAAGGGAGTCACACAGTATCTTTAGGAACTGACTAGCTCTGGGACAATCAGTCTCTCCAGGATCCATAACACACCAGAAGTCAAAGCATCTGAAACACAGTATTAATACAAATAACTGGTCATTCATATGTGCTCCACACAATGTGAAGACCTCAGCAGGCCTTATCTTACAATTTCTAGAAACCTTAGAGAGTAAATACTAGCATCATCATGTCTATTTTATAGATGGGGGCCTGAGATTTGGAGACCAAAGGAACTTGGTGTGGATCACACAGCTAATAAGTGGGGAGATGGGAACTTCATTCCCCAACTCCTACAGCCGAGCTACAGGGTTCCCGCTTCTAACCATGACACTGCAGAATCTATTCAGAGAATACAGGAAATATCATTGATGACTTTAATTTTTCATAATGTTTTCCATTAGCCCCCAGATCACATACAGGTTATTGAATTCCTAAGCTGATTAATTAGATCAGTTTGTGTTCAGGTAACATGATTTAGACTCTACTGGGTGAATGGAGGAAGAGATGGGAATTAGGAATAAAGGACTAAGAAATGTGAGACAAGTCTCTTGACTTAGGAGCTTTTACAAACTCCAAAGTAAGTCTTCTGACATGTAGTTTTTCCTTTATTATAAATTCTCTGTCTCTTTTCAGACATATCTTGAATGTTGTCTCTAACCCCAGTGGACCAATTTCCTGGCCCACTGAATGGCCAGGAGAAAGAGCATAATCTCAAAATTTCGAACATGAAGTTCTAGCTCACAAGGACGTTGGAAGCACAAGTGGGTTTAAAATATTATGATATAGAGCTCAGGGGGAAAAAAGGGGGGTCATGTGAATCCTGATGTTTATAAGGTAATCTGTGCAAAGCCAAATAGGAGATTCCCCTAAAAGGAAATACCCATGTCCCCTAAGGGAGTACAGGGATCTGCCAGGAGGAAAAAAATTCTGAAGGTGCCTCTTCTGCCATAATGATCGGTTTTAGACATTTCTCCCTGTCACCAAGGCTGGCTACCAAAGCTTTCGGGTCACTCGGCTATGACACTCATTAACTGTGCTTATGCCATTATCAAAGTGTATTTGTATTACCAGTAATAGCACCCACCTCTACATCCACATCCATCACCCACCCATACACACACACACACACACACACACACACAGGTCATAGCCCTGTGGAGACATCAGGGATACCTTAGGGAGATAAGAACTCATTCTGTCTACAGGACTTTATTGAATATACTAAACTCCAGAAGAAAGAGGTCCCAGCTCTAGAAGCAAATCCTTCTTTATTCCCATTCAGTTCCTGATTGTCCCTCAATTCACAGGTCTTCAATACTCTACTAATCGGTATTTCATAATAAACAGAGGGCTATTATGAGTTGAGAGACTATGTAATTTATTATCTAAGTTGACACACTTTGAGGATACAAGGGGTCACTATTAATAGTTACACAAGGACAGGAGGCATAACTGGGTTCTATTCCAGACAAACAAAAATGTCTGAATACCTTAGCTTTTGGGAAAGAGAAGACCAGCCCCATTGATACTGAAGCTGGCTTTGGAGATTCTTGTCCTCCAACGTCAACTGTGAGCCCTCAGCGGACACCAGGGAGAGCATTTGAAAGCCATTTCATGACCACATTACTTCAAAAGTTTCACCCAAAAGACTAAGCAAAGTGAATATCAAGGGTTATACAGATTTCTGTGAGGAAACTATGACAAGATTAAATAACGACAAGCTCCATATTCAAATTTTCCCCAATCCCCAAAGGAATCAATAACATTCTAAGATAACTAATAACTTGGTATATCCATGAGAATATAAAATGTTACAGAGGTGAGACATGGTAGTATCTATAAGAACAAGTTCAGAGAAAATGGCTCACCCCAATACCACTTGAGGGTTCAGCTCAAACTGACTGAGGGGAATTTTAGGAGGTACTGGCAGAACCATGGACCATAGAAGGGCTCAACATGTAGGAGGAAGAAAGGAACCAAGAATCAATACCTCTAATGGATTTCATTAGATGTGCAATAATGTACCATAAAGTGTTTATAGTCCATATACCCCCACAAAGCAGAAAGTCTAGTAGGGAGCTATAAAAGCTATGTGGGCATGCATAATAAGAATTTGGTGCCTTCAAAGATATAAGAATAAGTAGCTATGAGATCTCAAAGGAAGAAAATGTCAGGGCTGGCACAGGGTGATTATAGTATTGAAAAAATGTTAGCTGGAGGAGCAGAATTTGAAACCACGATTTAAAGATGGGAATGATTCTGACAATGAGAGAGAGATGAGAGGCATTCTGGGCACGTGTTAGGATGCAAGCAAAAGAAGAAAGCATACTGTCAGTGTGCATTCCTGGAAAGGTAGGTCAGGATAGAATGTGAGAGAATCTTCAAGTTAAGTAGCTTCTACTACAGACTTTCTTTACAGCAATTGCAGAGAAATGATTCAGTTATAATCTCTAAAAATTTGCCATGATCATTGTGATTATTCATGAGAATTAGCATACCTCTGGGAAATAGAATATTGATAGAAGTATTTGTACTCTCAGATCCAAAGGTAAAAATCCCCCAAGTCAGCCCAGCTGTGAATAACCTAGATAAAAAATGAAACTGCATACTTTTTTTTTTTTAATCTAAAAGCAAAAATAGCAAAAGCGAGGTTGCAAACTAGCTAAGACTCTCTTTGGTTTTTTGCATATTAAGCTTACATAAAGTATAGCTATTTCTGAATATATAAAAACTTTAAAGATGTTTTAAAATGGTTCTGCATTTCATGAAATTGAAGGATGGTCTTTCTCCAGAACAACATGGCAGAGAAATTAGGCTTAGGACATTAACTCATGATTCCTACAGAATATGTCTTACCAACTCTTTACTAACAACAGTAGCTAACAATTCAGTAGTGCTCGTGATGTGCCCAGGACTGTTTCAAACACTTCACATCTATTTATGGAAACAACTCTTTGCTTAAATGAAATTTTAGGCCATGTCAAAAATAATAAGATAAATACATAAGGAGCCTTGAGAATCTATTGTACTCTAGGGGAATGGGGATTTCCCACGAAGATAGACAACATGAACCCAGTGTCAGGAATGTCTGCATAGCTCTCACATTGAGAACTATAGGGTTAGTTTAAAAAAAATGATGGCACACATGTTTACTTACCTTACAGTTTCAAAAAACTTATGGTTGACAACACTTTAGGATTATGAAATGTGATACTAAAATTTAGATGTCTGGCTTCACCCAGAAAATCTAAAGATCTAGCAATCATGGATCTCATCGTGCAGATCAGTAATATCACAGGGGGCAGAATCCTGGGTCCCAGGATTAGACAGCTGAAGTACACTGCTCTTCAACTAACCACTGCTGCCATGTTGCCCCCATGCTGGCCAATAGGCATTGGGTTGGAGATTCCAAATGCTGAATGAATACAGCTTGCCTAGAATAATGGGTGGGATATAGTTGCTAGATCAGAGTTCACTTTGAATTTCTTTACTCTGCTAGGAAACAGTGGAGCTTCAGGGAATGTGTCCAACCTGCTAGTATTTGAACATATAACCTAGTTATTCCAATTATTTTTCTTTATCTCTTGTTACAGAATCTTTGCATAACAAGAATTGGAGATGATGTCATACAATTCCTTCCCTTTGTAGATATGGATACTTGAGCCAATTCTGGTCCTCAACACCATCAAACTCATGACAGATACTTGTCCCCTGGCGGGACAAGTTCTTTTGGTCTTTTGTTCTTTTGGTCTTCTTGGTTTTGTATTTTAATGTATTGCTGTTGGAATTTCTACAAACTGGTGTGTGTTTAAGAGCAAAGAGAATAGACGTGATTTAACCTTAAATTAAGTGAAAAGAACTGGAGAGACAAATGAATGATCCTGATCATAAAATGGACATTATGGAAATTAGCCAGCTTTTTGTTTAGAAGAGAGGCATGGTCCATCACTCAAGAATGGCATCTGGTCAATTTTTTTTTTTTTTTTTATCTAAGGTAATAACAGCAGAGACTGGGCATAGCCTCAAACTTAGAGAACAATGAGGTGATCCCTTAAGATTTACAATCCTATTCCTAGAGCAAAGAGAAGCCTCTAGAGGTCTTTTTTGGCTTGACCTCAAATTCTAATTATAACTCATAAAGGAATTTCCTAATCCAAGTATAGCTTCTTTGAAGTAAAGAGTAGAGAATAAAACAGTAAAAACTAAGAGTCCACAGGAACGCCCAAGAAGGTCACACTTGGGGCTAAGAGGGAAATTTTCCATATACTAGGACTATTCTGCTTCACATTGGCCATATGATCAGCTAGCTGTATTCATGTGATAGGACTACCACAACAAAATACCACAGACTGTGTGGCTTACATCGCGGAAATTTATTTTCTCACAATTCCAGAAGCCAAAAGTCAGAGATCAAGGTGTTGACAGGTTTAGTGTCTCCTGAGGCCTCTCTGCTTGCACGTGGCCCTTCACTTTGTGCACACACCTCCCTGGGGGCTCTACCTCTGGGAATAAGGGCACCACCCTACGACCTCCTTGGATCTTAATTAGCTCTTTAATACCCCCACATACAAACACAGTCACATTAGGATGTACTGGGAATGAGGATGTCATCATATCAAGCTTAAGGAAATGCAATTCAGTCCATAACATAAGCACAAGTCAAAAGAGGAGGAAAAAAATCTGAGGGACCAGAATAGAGATCCTGATTTACCCACAGACAGCTGGTCCCTCTCCTGGACCCACAGAATTCTTATTCTGTGGGTATGTGGGTCAGACTCCTCCAGGACTGCAGCTAACATGGGACTCCCCACCCTCTGACCACATACTAGCACATCTGTATGCCTACTGCATAACCCACTAGGAAAAAGTCAGGACGATCCAGGCAAGAGGCCAGAGCTCTGCAAGCTGTTGCCTCCTTAAATGTTGCACCTTGGGCGTCTCTCTTGCTTCGTTCCATTCTTGGCCCTCAGGACAACCCATTATTAAGACAGTAGCACTGGAAGGAACTGAAACTGGGAAGTCACATAGCTCCCAACTCAAATTTCAGGTCAGCTCCATGTTCAGGTTAAGAGGGAGGGAAATGTGGGACAACCAGAGTAATTTCCTTCTTCCTTATTTTAGGGTGTAGATAGCAGTTAGAAGGAAAAAGATAAAAAAAGAAAAGGTGAAAAAGTGCATATGGACATGAAGTTCTTTGGAACACAGATTTTATCTAAAATATGTAAAGAATGTGTTAAAATCTACCATTTTAAAGGTAATAACAATCTGTCAAAAACAACAACAACACTGTAGACCAGTTACAACAAAAGAAATACCAATGGAAGGCACATACCTTGACTCATGGAAAGGCAGTAAGGTCATACAGGAATGGGGCCACCATCAATTCCCCTAACCCCAACAGAGGACAGAACACATGGGATAGGGAGGTACAGACAAGATCACTTAACCTACTAATTCTAAGGTTGTTCTACAACCTTGTGCACAAGGTTGGCCTCAGATTCAATTGTGCAAGACCCAGAAGCTGATTTTCTAGAATGCACTGAGAAGTTTGGGTTTGGGACTTTTTTCATCCAAGGGTGTAGACCTGTTTCAGGTCGTTCACTGATGGGTCAAGCCCCACTGAAGGGCAATGTCTGGAATGGGGTTTTTGTTTGTTCCTTCCAAGTCTGTGCCAAATGGAGCCTTACAGCATAGAACAGCACAGAACCTGAAACCTCTTTAGTTTTACTAGGTCACTAATCATGGTTCTCCTTGCTGGGCACCTGGTTGGTGTCTTCTGCAGCACTCTTTTGTTTAATTACAGTATAAAGGTTGGCATAATTGGATTATTTAGCCTGAAGAAAAAGGCTGAAAAGTGACTTTATAGCTGCCTTTACTACAGAAAAGATTTTTTAAGAACTCTATTAACTAAGAGAAGGACTGTCATAAGAAATGGGCTACTCCATGGGTGCAGAGATGGGGAAGAAGGCGTAACTGCATTTTAGGGGAATTCAAGTCAGTTAGGAGGAGAATCCTTTGAAATCTTCTGAGGTGAAATACTAGATTTTACATATATATATATATATATATATATATATATATATATAAATATTTTATTTATTTATTTGAGAAAGAGTACACACCTGCAGGTAAGCAGGGGGTTGGGTAGAGGGGGAAAGAGAGGGACAAGCGGACTCCCCGCTGAGTACGAAGCCCTATGGGGAAGTGTACTCCATGTCATAACCCTGAGATGATGACCAGAGCCAAAACCAAAAGACCAATGCTTAACCCACTGAGCCACGCTGGAGTCCCTAGACTATATTTAGGAGCTGCTAACAAGAGAAATTGTTTTAAAACTTTTTTTTAATTTATTTATTTGACAAAGATCACAAATAGGCAGAGAGGCAGGGAGAGAGAGAGAGGAAGAGAAGCAGGCTTCCCGCCGAGCAGAGAGCCTGATGCAGGGCTCGATCCCAGGATCCTGGGATCATGACCTGAGCCGAAGGCAGAGGCTTTAACCCACTGAGCTACCCAGGCGCCCCAAGAAATTGTTTTAAAGACCCACGATTTCTCAAGTCTTTAAAAACTTCATGGATCTCCACCTCCCTGAAATGACAATTATTCCCAAAGTCTCTTAAATTTTTCCCGAGCACAACTGATCAATTCAGTCACATAAAAATGTCCTAGAAAGAAGCGCTATTAGCCCAAAGCACAGTGCGTCCTGTCTAGAATAAACTCTGAAAATGTTTACTGAATGGCAATGAATGAAGAGAAGAGAGGAGGAGCTGCATAGACAAAACCCAGAAGTTTTACTGAATTCACTTACTGTGGAGCGACAGTAACCAGATTCAATCTTGTAGTGAAACTATATGGAGAAGAATTTGCTTCCGTGAAAGATCGTGAGAGATCACATGTTACTTAGGGAGCACTACTGCCATCAGGGACCTTCCAAGGCCATGAAAATAAATCTGCGGGAACATATCTCCATCTGCCCCTGAACATTCCCCGAGCCATGCCTCACTTCATTAGGTGGAGCTTCCCAGCAGTGCGAGATTAACACCACAACCTTGAGGTTCTAGCTCTCACTGATTCAAAGAAATAATTTGCCTCAGAAAAAATGAGGAATTAGGGCATTCCAAGAACACAGATAGGACCTAGCAACTGGGCAAACCAGTTCCTGGCTTTTATTTCTCCTCCAGATTTAAATTTCCAAGTGTGTTTTAGATTGGACCTGCCAATGTCACCCACCCAGGCCATGGCCAGGGAAGGACAGAGTCTCCGTGGGACACCAGGGTGCTTTATGAGAAGAGGAACATCTACCTGGCTGACAAAAAACAAACAGGGCCATTTCAATATCCTGTACTTTATAGACAGAAAAAGAACATTGTAACTCATGCAAGAAAATATGTCTGATTCAGGAAAAAGAAAAAAAAAACACATTGTAACGCAATGTGTTAGAAAGAAAATATGTCTGGTTTAGGAAAATGATAGTTAACATTATGTTACTAGCCCTGGCCGTCCTGTACAGAATCTTTGCAAATAAGTATGGACTGTCGGGTACCAGACTCATCATGACTGGTTTCTAATTCCTATCCTCTACTTCCTTCTACATCAGCTTCCATCCATGATGGGTGTGATGCAGGACAAGGGAAGAACAGCTTCAACATTCTTGCTCAGAACACAGATAAATGCAAGGACATGAAGGAAATAGTGGACGACTTCTGATCAGTCACTACAACAGATGCCTTTTAACCTCCTAAATTAATTTTTCATTACCCCTGTTCTATTTATAAGACAAGCTTTTGTCTCTTCCTCTTGACTCCTTAGAGATTTCTAGTCCTGGTTTACTAGCTCTCTGTAGTTTAAAATGTGGGTCAAGAGCAAGTTACAAAGTCCTTTAATTAATTATGCTCTCCTCAGCTTTAAAATTCTCCTTCTGGGGACAGCTCATCACTTACTGCCTCATTGTATTTTTTTCCCAGCTTTATTGAGATATAATGGACAACTGTATTTATTAAAGGTGTATAGTTCAATGACTTAACCTACCTATATGTTACAAAATAATCACCACAATCAAGTTAATTTGACATATCTGTCACTTCACATACTGGCCATCTTCTTTGTTGTTGGGGTGCAAACCCTTGATATTTACCCTCTTAGCAAATTTCAAGCACAATATTAATTATAGTCACAATGTTGTATAGCAGATCACAAGAACGTAGTCACCTTCAAGGCGATCTCTCAAAATTCCAATGGTGGCTTTTTAAAAAATTGGGAAAAAAAATTCTAAAATCACATGCAACCACAAAAGAAAGCTTCAGCAAACAAGAACAAAGCTGGAAGCATTATAACACCTGATTTCAAAATACATTACAAAGCTACAGTAATCAAAACACTATGGCGAGGGCATAAAAACAGACATAAAAACCAATGGAACAGAATCAATCAATGACCCACATATCTATACTCAACTGATCTATGACAAATGTACCCATAAAGCACAATGGAGAAAGGATAGTCTTTTCAGTTAATTGTACTGAGAAAGCAAATATCCACATCCAGAAGAATGAAACTGAAACTAACATACAAAAAAGTCAACTCAAAATGGATAAAACACTGAAACCTAGCAGCGGAAGCTATATACTACAAGTAGAAAACAAGGGAGAAAGCTTCCTGACAGTCTAGGCAATGATTTTTTTCCATATGACACCAAAAGCACAGGCCACAAAAGCAAAAATAGGAAAGTGGGATTCCATCAAACTAAAAAGCTTCGGCACAGCAAAGGAAACAGTCATCACAGTGAAAAGGCAGTCTAAAGAATGGGAGAAAATATTTGCAAACCATGGATCCGATAAGGGATGAACTTCTGAAATACGTGGGGAACTTCTATAACTTGACAGCAAAGACAAGAAGAAAGTACTTTTTTAAAAAATAAGCTTTTTTGGGGCGCCTGAGTGGCTCAGTGGGTTAAGCCGCTGCCTTCGGCTCGGGTCATGATCTCAGGGTCCTGGGATCGAGCCCCACGTCGGGCTCTCTGCTCGGCGGAGAGCCTGCTCCCCCCACCCCGCCGTCTCTCTGCCTGCCTCTGCCTACTTGTGATCTCTCTCTCTCTGTCAAATAAATAAATAAAATCTTTAAAAAAAATTAAATTAAAAAAATAAATAAATAATAAGCTTTTTTAAAAATAAGCAAGATGCACCTGGGTGTCTCAGTTGGTTGAGCGACTATCTTCAGCTCAGGTCATGATCCTGGAGTCCCCCGATCAAGTCTCACATCAGGCTCCCTGCTCAGTGGGGAGTTTGCTTCTCCCTCTGACCCTCCCACATCTCATGCTCATTCTCTCGCTCTCTCTCTCTCTCTCTCTCTCAAATAAATAAATAAATAAAAATAAGCAAGGGACTAAAAGTAGACATATCTCAAAGAAGACATACAAATGTCCAGTAAGTACATGAAAATATATTTACTATGGCTAATCATCAGGGAAATTCAAAGCAAAGCCACAATAAGATATCACCTCATATCAGTTAGAAGGGCTTTTATTAAGAGGACAAAAGCTACAAGTGTGGGTGAGGGTAGAGGAAAAGGAACACTGGTGCACTGTTGGTGGGGATTTAACTGGCATAGTGTGATGGAAAACAATATGAAGATTCACCCCAAACTTAGAAAGGAACTACCACATCATCTAGCAACCCCGCCTCTGGGTATTTATCTAAAAGTATTGGAAAAATAAAAGTAAAAATGACTGCATGATGTGAACAGTAAATACTTTAAAGGAGCAAGGGAAAAAAACAAAACTTACTAAAATCCAGAAAATAAATAAGTAAAAGTATTAAAATCAGGGTTTCAAAGAGATAGTGAACACTCCCACGTTCACGGCAGGACTATTCACAGTAGACAAGATAAGGAAATAACCAAATTTCATGGAGGGATAAAGGGACATGAAAACATGGGATAGAAAGAAAGATGAGAGATGTATGCATAGATAGGAATAGAGATACCTAATGAAATAATATTCAGCCTCAAAAAAGAAACCCTACTCGTGTAATACACATATGATCAAGGAGGACATCATGCTAAGTGAAATAAGCCAGACACCAGAAGATAAATGCTGCATGATCTCACTTACATATGGAATCTAGAATATTCAAACTCATAGAAGCAGAAACTACAATAGTGGTTTCCAAGGGTGGAAGGGGGTATGGAGAGGAGAATGACATAAGGAGACATTGGTCAAAAGATACAAAGTTTCGGTTATGCATGGTGAATAAATTCTGGGTATCTAATATACAACACTGTCACTTTGTTTTCTTAAGCCATCCAAATAATTCTGTTTTGCATTGTTTGGTATCTCCTTTATTTTCCATTAGCCATATCAAAATCCTCTATTTCAAATGTACAGATTATCATAGGAATTCTATACAAATGTGACAAAAAAAAAAAATTAACTCAGAGAACTGAGTGAAAAACGGCTAGGAGTACAAATCTGTAAAGCCAACTGAAATCTTGGTGAATTTCTATTTTCAGATATACTAACTATTTAGGTATAAAAACTAAATCATAATATTTTAAGGTGAAATCAAATAAGAAGGTTACCACATCTTATTTAAAGTTCTTGGGGCGCCTGGCTGGCTCCATCAATAGAGCATGTGACTCTTGATCTCAGGGTTGTGAGTTCAGGCCCCATGGCAGGTACGGAGATTACTTTAAAATAACATCTTTAAAAATAAATAAATAGGGGCACCTGGGTGGCTCAGTCATTAAGCGTCTGCCTTCGGCTCAGGTCATAATCCCAGGGTCCTGGGATCCAGCCCTGCATCAGACTCCCTGCTACGCGGGAAGCCTGCTTTACCCTCTCCCACTCCCCCTGCTTGTGTTCCCTCTCTAGCTACGTCTCTCTCTGTCAAAAAAATAAAATCTTAAAAATAAGTAAATAAATAGTGCTCGCTTTGGCAGCACATATACTAAAATTGGAACAATACAGAGAAGATTAGCATGGCCCCTGCGCAAGGATGACACGCAAAAATAAGTAAATAAATAAATAAAAATTAAAAAAAAATTCTTTGGAGCTTCTTAAAATTTTATTTTCACCAAATACTGTATATTTTACTTTTAACCCCTCCCCCCCACAAATTTTGATTAAGTGTGTATGGTCCTATGCCAGGGACTGGGTATAAGGAGAGAAAGATAATTATGTACTGCCTAATTTCTACACTAGAATGTGTAGAAATCAAGCTTTAAAAAAAATAAATAAAACAGTTATATAGAATGGCAAATGGAGATCATTATTTCAAAGGAAACCAACAAGATATTCTGGATCCCTACTATCAATCTTGGTTCAGGTAATTCACTAGGACCCCAGGACTCAGAAAAGCAGTAATACTCACAGTGATACTGTACTGCAAAGAGAGAACAGAGAGTAAAATCAGCAGAGGGAAAAGGCAGAAGGGGAGAAAACCCAGAGAAACCAGGTACAAGCTTCCAGGAGTCCCCTCCCCGTGGAGCTGTATGGGATGCACTCAATTGTCCCACCAGTGGTGTGGGACAACACACTTGTGTCGCCAACCAGGGAAGTTCACCTGAGCACTGATATCCAGAGTTTGAACAGGAGCTAGTCATACAGGTATATAGCTCCTACCCAACTGACTTCAACTACTCAGATTCTAGTGCCCTGGGGCAAAAGCAGTCTTTACCATAAATCATCTTGTTAGGCTAAGACTTAATCAAATTGTGCTGTGTATGCCCAAGGCCTCAGGGGTATAAAGGCTCAGTATCTATCTTCTAGGAGATAGACCTAAAGCAAGTCTTTCTTTGAAATGTATAAGGCTTTAGCACTTGGAATTAACCTTCTACAGAACATTGCAAACAAGACTGACAAGGTATGCTTAGTTTAAATTGGTTCTTCTGAGATCCCCTTGATGGGGAAATAGCACTTAGTCTGGGAGGTAAGGGTAAGTAGGAAAAAGTCGAAGAAAGGGTGTTTCAACCAGAGGAGGCAACAACTGTAAAGGTTCTTCCATGGAAGTGAGCTTTGTCCCTTTGGGGGAACTAAATTAAGAGTAGTATATTAGTGGGGCGCCTGGGTGGCTTAGTGGGTTGGGCCGCTGCCTTCGGCTCAGGTCATGATCTCAGGGTCCTGGGATTGAGCCCCGCATCGGGCTCTCTGCTCAGCAGGGGGCTTGCTTCCCTTCCTCTCTCTCTGCCTGCCTCTCTGCCTACTTGTGACCTCTCTCTGTCAAATAAATAAATAAAATCTTTAAAAAAAAAAAAAAGAGTAGTATATTAGAAAGAAGGCCACTAATCAAAGGGGAGAAGAGCTCAAGATAAAGACAGAAAAGTAAACAGGGACCAGACTGCACAGAACCTAAAAAGCTATATTAAGGATATTCTACCTTTTTTTTTTTTAAGATTTTATTTATTTATTTGACAGAGAGAGATCACAAGTAAGCAGAGAGGCAGGCAGAGAGAGAGGGGGAAGCAGGCTCCCCGCTGAGCAGAGAGCCAATGTGGGGCTCGATCCCAGGACCCTGAGATCATGACCTTAGCTGAAGGCAGAGGCTTAACCCTCTGAGCCACCAGGTGTCCCAAGGATATTCTACTTTATGTTTATCTCAGATACAAGAGAAAATCATGGTTTTGTTTGTTTGTTTGTTTGTTTAAAAAAAAAAAAAGAAAAGAAAAAACAACACGAAATCTATCCTGGCTGCTTCATAGTAAATGAATTGGAAGGAATTAAGAGCAAAATGGAGAGACTCATTATAAAGCTAGTCAATTACTCCTGGGACAAGTGACTACAGCTTAGACAAAAGGTACAGCGAGGATGAAGAGAGGGAAACGGATCCCAAATGGATTTTGGAACCTGAAGTGGTGGTTGGGGATTGGGAGAGGGAGGGTGCACCCAGGCTCACTCCATGTTTCCATCCAAGATAAGATAATCACTGCTTCATTAACTACTTATTAAACAGCATCCTCTGGGGCACCTGGGGGGGCTCAATCAGCTAAGCATCTGCCTTTGGCTCAGCTCATGATCCCAGGATCCTGGGGTGGAATCCCACATAAAGTTCCCTGCTCAGCGGGGAGCCTGCTTCTCCCTCTCCCTCTGCTTTTCTCTCTCACACTCTCTATCAAATGAATAACTATAAAATGTTTAAAAAAAAAAAAAGGTGGGGGAGGGCGCCTGGTTTGCTCAGTGCGTTAAAACCTCTGCCCTCAGCTCAGGTCATGATCTCAGGGTCCTGAGATCGAGCCCCATATCGGGCTCTCTGCTCAGCGGGGAGTCTGCTTCCCCCGCCCCCCGCCTGCCTCTCTGCCTACTTATGATCTCTGTCTGTCAAATAAATAAATAAAATCTTTAAAAAACCAGCATCATCTCTTGTCCCATTCAGATTCCTCACTCAGCAATCTTGGGAGAAAGCAGTCACTAGCCACTTGTTATAACTATGTTCACAGGGAAGACTATCATCCTTGTTCAGCTTATGCATTTTTTCCTCCTCCACTGAGAAAGGTGGACTACTGATCGGTTGGGGGGGGGGAGGTGGAGAGGAAAGCAGAAAACTCCTTTACTTTTAAGAATTCAAAGTAAGTTCATAGTAAATCCAAGATTCTTAGATTCCTGATGTGTAGAAACTTGAGGCCTGTGGTCCACTACCGGTGTAAATACACAGGGACAGCTCTGAGGCTCAGGCCAATCAAGTACATAATAAACCGCTTTCAAGGAAGCAGTTCCAAAGGGCTGTAGGGTTAAAACTTAGCATTAGAGTAGTGAGTCACAAAGGAGCACAGCAGATAATAAAGGGGCCTCAATGATGTTTTAAGTCTTCTTTCATTTCTAACACCTTTTTTCCTGTTTTTGACTAATATTTTTGACTTCAATGCATTTGCCAAGTAACCAAAATATGGTAAAATATATTATACATTATATTACATATATTACATAACAAATATATTCTACGGTACATTCTAACCAAGATGGTAATAGCTTGCAATAAGGTTAGCAGAATTAAGCCTAACTTGAGAAACGAGAGGCTTCCCATATTTCATTTGTGGCCTGCCATCAAAGTTCTCAACAGGAGGCTAACCCCCGAGAAATGCAAATCCTTCTTTTGACTACCGTGAGAATACAATTTATTTTCAAATAAGCAATTTAAAGATCAAGTGACACAGATGAAGTTGCCATGCGCTAAAGTTGTAGTTAAACTGCAGGTCCCCTGGACGGTATTACTCTCTCAATTCAGGCAATCCCTGTACCTTACCATCTAAGTCTCATCACCATTATTATTCCCCAACATGTTGTCCCTTAAGTCTCTGACTTAGAAATAGCATTTGGTGGGACGCCTGGGTGGCTCAGTTGGTTAAGCAGCTGCCTTCGGCTCAGGTCATGATCCCAGCGTCCTGGGATCGAGTCCCACATCGGGCTCCTTGCTCAGCAGGGAGCCTGCTTCTCCCTCTGCCTCTGCCTGCTATTCTGTCTGCCTGTGCTCTCTCTCCCTCTCTGACAAATAAATAAAAAAATCTTAAAAAAAAAAAAAGAAATAGCATTTGGCATATTACTTCATTGCTACAGGCCTTTCCTAGCTGGACAATGCAATGAGTTGTAATGTTTTTTATTGCCTTTTCCAAAACAAAATCAATATGAAAAATGCCTAATTTAATATATCAATTAGGGGTACCCAGCTGGCTCTGCCTGTAGAGCACTTGACTCTTGATCTCAGGGCTGTGAGTTCGAGCACCACGGTGGATGTAAAGATTCCTTAAAAATAAAATCTTTTTAAAAATAAAATTAAATAAATACAAAAGAAAAAAAAATCAGTAAGTATAGAACATTTTCAAGTCTTACTGGAAGTCCTATTAGTAAATAATCTTAAGTGACGCGAACTACAGGACATCCACCAGTAAAGCATACTGAAGTCCTCCAAAGTCAATTGGTTTTACATCAGAATCTGTTACTCCATTTGTTTAAATAGAAGACACTTTAATGCCCTTTTCAGACATGGCTGACATCACTTGAGTGCTTGTCTTCCGGCAAAAGAGACATTATTCCGACCCAGCGCGTTTCTACCGAAGGGCAAGTCCATTCCAATAACTTTGGAGACGACCAACACGGCTCCTCCTTCAGTGCTCTGGGTCACTTGTGTGCTCAACACTGATCTGCGTCGACACATAAATGGGGGCCAGTGGCTGAGAAAAGTGTGTCTCGTGCACTTCAAGATCAATCGAAATCCACCGCAGATTAGTTACGGAGCTACTTTGGTAGTTGCAACTTTTGACGCCCACAAAGGGCTTTAAAAACAAACAATCAAGGAAGGAAAGACCAGCTTCTGGGGTCCAGCTGCCCTGCTGCATGGAAGAGTCCCACGGCCTTCCCTGACGTCCCAGTGACTTAACAAGTGTGTTCCTGCCAAGTGACAGTTAGGGTATACTGCAGACACCAGAACCTTCCCAAGCGTAATGGGGATGACTTGAGAAATGCGCAAAAGGAAACAGGCAGATGGTGACTCATTTACAGACCAGCAGATTTTTCAGAGCTCCTTTCACTCTTGATTCTTCAATCAAGTCCTCTAGAAGTGGTTAATAAAACAGTATTCGAACACGCGTGTGGGCATGTGTTACATTGTAGGAGTGTGTGCATGTATTCTAAAATCCGAACTACTATTAACCTAAACAGGGTTGAGATTGCCAAGTGTCGGACCTTTCCATAATAATGGGTTACAGCAACTTCATTATTATTTTGATAACTAATGTAATACCATACACTAAACAAAGAACGTCTGAATATTAAAATGTGTAGAATGAAAATGCTGAAAAGGATTAAATACACGGCTAGCTGTGCACACAAAGATAACAAAAAATGGTACTAATACTTTGTGTTCAAATTGCCCTACAGTGAGGCTACTAAAAACATTTATCAGGCTGGTTTGCTAACGTGTATTAGGTATTCAAAAATGTCTACTGAATTACCAAGTCATTCATTAATTTGGCCTTTTTTTTTAAAAGATTTTATTTATTTATTTGACAGAGAGACATCACAAGTAGGCAGAGAGGCAGGCAGAGAGAGAGAGGAGGAAGCAGGCTCCCTGCTGAGCAGAGAGCCTGATTCGGGACTCGATCCCAGGACCCTGAGATCATGACCGCTCAGGTAGCGGCTCAACTCACTGAGCCACCCAGGCCCCCTTTAATTTGGCCTTTTAAAGCCTTCACCAACTACTCCATTTAACACAGCTACTTGAACTGAGTATCAGTGATCATGCACCAAGTACCTTAATTGGAATCCAGAACTGATATGATATCCTTTGAAATGTCTACATGCTATCTCCCTTACCCAGATTGGTCAGATCCATTTCCAGACCTCTGGATTTTTCTGATTCTAATTTCTTCTGGTCAGTTCTGCTGGGGATTTTTCTTTCCTACATTTTATATTTATTTTATATATTATATTATATTATATTATATTTATTTTTTATTTTATATTTATATTCTCAATTAAATTTTACACATTTCATTTAGATACAGTGCAATACAATCAATGCCACCGACGGCAAGATTTCCCAGTCCCAAGGCAGTATGTAGGTTTGAAATAAGCCAGGTGGGAACTTCAAAGGAAAAGATGAAAGGAGGGGTTGTGCTAATAGTCAGCAAGAACACATACACACCGCAGTGGTGTAAGAAAAGGAAAGGTTGGATGCAAGAGGATTCACCCAAAACCCACACTTCACTGATATTTCCCATATAGTGCATTGCTTCTTCATTCAAACAATTCATCCTCGTGATTTTATAAAGATGTCTCTGTGCCCATTGTTTGTAATGACCAAACTGCCCCTCACTGATGATGAGTCCCATCAGGGCAGAAGTGTGTCCCACCCATCCTCTATAAACAACTTCCAGAAGAGTCTTTCCTCTTGATGGCAAGGGTTCTTCTATCCTACAACTTCTTCCTGCTTCCTGGAGTTCTATCACTTCAAAATCAGTTCTACAAGCTTGGATTCAGACCCTGCAGGGACCTCATTGTAACATCTCTCTAAGGTCCCCTGGATTTTGTTTCAAAGAAGCAAGCCCACTGGAGGCCAAAAGACAAAGAGTCTCTTTGCACCAACTTGAAGGGAGCTTCTCACGTGTTGAGCTAACATATGGTTACTGAACAGAGGGAGAAGCGCACCCTACTTGTTTTTGAAGTGTTTGGGTAATTTTGTTTGTTTTGCCATATGGCACCACTCCCCTCTGCCCATATTTCAAATCTTTTTCCTTTTCTTTAGGACCAGCATAGTTATAAAGAGAAGAGGAAGCATTCGAAATTGGAGGTTTAATTACCTTCACATGTCAAGGACCCAAGACATCCAGAGCCCCCTTTTCCATATTTAATCACAAGGACTCACTTGGGATGTCTCTTCTTATTACTGCCTCAAATGATGCTCATACTGAGCAGGATCCCTCCTCCAGACAGGAAGTATGTGATCCTGGGACGATTCCCAGATGTGGGGATTCAAATTGGCAGCTAAACACATGCTCTGATTCATTTAAAATAGCATTTTACACTGAACAAGAAGGAAGAGACCTGTGCGAGTATTAGAGATGTAACTTTTAAGCTCTTAAGAGATCGCCTGATAATTGTGATAATGGAATTTAATGGGGTAAAAACCAAAGTCTTGTGAATTTAATGAAATGTATCTGCTCAGGACTCAACTTGATACCGAATATTTTACACCACACATAAAATCATTACCTTCCAAACAGGAGGACAGTCACAGTGTTAGAAAAATAAATACAATGTTCAAAATTCTTGTTTCCTTTCTCATTAAGTGTCAATTGCTTCAAAACAAAAGCTCCAGTGTGCAGAGTTAAAAGACTATCCTCTCTCTGATGAGGCAATTTTTCAGGGATAAAATTATTTATCTTTACAATTACCCATCCCCAAATAAAGACAAATTTGGGGTTTGTAAGTAATGGGTTTTGAGACAAACAACCCCTTCATCTCAGGCGGTCAGAAACAAACTATCCCTTTGACTATCTCCCTGCCTTCAAGATCCCCTCCGCCAGGCTTGACAGAACTCTCTTCCTGCCCAGACATCTTTGCAGAGTGGCTATGCAGACCCTGGAAGAGATACATCAGAACCTGGGACCAGGTAGCATCAGTATTGCAACCAGTAGTAAAAGTCCAAGCTCATGGTACCAAGCAACCCTCGAAAGTAACAAGTTCTTCACTGCCTGAGTTTTTCTGCCAAACTTTTGACTGTTTCAAGTTTAGGCTGGTTACAATGTTTTAAACTAGGAGTCACGGGTGACCTGTACACACAGAAGCAAGGTTGTCAACCTGTATTTACATTTCAGCATCTTTGCCAGTGAGATAGAGACCGGCAGTTTTCCATTTGGAGAGCAGTGAATGATAATGGCATAATTAATATTAATAGGGCCATTACACCTCCACAAATCATTCACATATTTAAATGAACTCTCCCGTCTCTTCTTTTCTCTGGGCTATTTTTGCATTGATATTATTATAACCTTTAGATCTCTACTTTAACTTCTGAAAGCAATTTACCTCATCAGTTTAAAGTCAAAGACAAAACTGGGAGACTTCATTTGAATATAATTTTCATCTTTTATTTCTTTCAAGATTTCAAACTTAGCCTTGTAACAGGCACCCTCCTGCTGTATCACTTGGCTTTTGAGCAGTTGCTCACATACTACTCCCCGCCTACATATCCCATCACCGACGCAGGGCTCTCATAAACTTTAGAGAGATTTCTACATAAGAAGTAAGACAGAATAAGAAAGTCAGATGGTGGGCCCCATGAAAAAAAAAGAGCAGTATCAACTCAAGACAAGTGTTTCACACACTTCCCTTGGAATCCACTGAAAGGGGTTGCATATATTTGTCTGATGCAAATAGAAAGCATTTCAGAATATAACTGCAGTGAAGGGAAGGGCTGGGTGCCCCCTACTGAAACAAAGCTCTGAATCTGGGCCAAACCCTCTTTAAACTACGTGATGGCTGGAAACTCTTGCTTATCGTTTGTGACCCCTGAGAGACAGAGTCTAAAGACAGAGGGTAATTCAATCTATAAAATTTGGGAGCTCATTAAAGAGCACACATGACCTTTAACTTTCAAATGAGGAACAAAGGGGAAAAAATTAAATTTGTATCTCATATATATCTATACACACACACACACACACACACACACACACAGTTCTTTAGATTTTTTAATCGTTTGCACTAAAGGTCATTCTTCTTTTAGACCCAATTTAAAGGAATACCATTTCACTAAAGAACGGAGAACATTTGTAATTTAGAAAGAACTGCTCCTACTTTGAATGAAATCTGTTTCAAAACTTAACTAATAATTTCAAAATGTCAATGGATTGTTTCAAAGATTCAATTTAGAGTTAGTTCAGACTTCTTCTGAGAATTGTAATACGGGCTAATACCAGCAAACACAATGGAATTTTCTCTGACAGGGAGGGGACGAGAATCAGAGAGTGAGCCTGTAGAACTTTCTTGTCTAGGGGGCACCTGAGTGGCTCAGTCAGTTGGGTGTCTGACTCTTGATTTCAGCTCAGGTCATGATCTCAGGGTCCTGGGATTGAGCCCTGCATTGGGCCCTACACTCTGAGGTTCTCTCCCTCCCTCTACCTCTGCCCCTCCCCCTGTTCATGCTCCCTCTCTTTAAGTAAGTAAGTAAATAAATAAATAAAAGCACAGTCACTTAAAAAAAATTCTTATCTAGGATTTGTAATAGGCTCTATTTTATTTATTTATTTTTTAAAGATTTTATTTACTTATTTGACAGAGAGAGAACACAAGTAGGCAGAGAGGCAGGCAGAAAGAGAGAGGAAGCAGGCTCCCTGCTGAGCAGAGAGCCTG
The DNA here is from genome assembly GCF_020171115.1 of Neogale vison. Classification (NCBI taxonomy): domain Eukaryota; kingdom Metazoa; phylum Chordata; class Mammalia; order Carnivora; family Mustelidae; genus Neogale; species Neogale vison. The sequence goes on from NC_058091.1 coordinate 173,359,786, forward strand.
ATGCGGGGCTCGATCCCAGGACCCTGAGATCATGACCTGAGTCGAAGGCAGAGGCTTAACCCACTGAGCCACCCAGGCTCCCCATAGGTTCTATTATATATATATATATATTTTTTTTTTTAAAGACTTTATTTATTTGTTTATTTATTTATTTGACAGAGAGAGAGATCACAAGCGGGCAGAGAAAGAGGAGGAAGCAGGCTCCCTGCCAAGCAGAGAGCCCAATGCGGGACTCCATCCCAAGACCCCTGAGATCGTAACCTGAGCCGAAGGCAGCAGCTTAACCCACTGAGCCACCCAGGCACCCCCCATAGGCTCTATTTTAGATTCAAACATCTACACATGCAGCCAGATCTTCCCACATAGTTTTCTTTGTGCTAAACAACTTGTATTTGTAAGACAATATACCAGAGTCTTAATCTCCATCCTTCACATACTCTGGGGAGGATACCACCCAGAATGCGGGCTTCAAAAATGAATCAGATCCAGGTTTGCATTACAGGCTTCACCACTTATTAACTGTTCAACCCAAGAGAGGTTTCTTCACCTTTTGAACTTGAAAAAAAAAGACAAGTGTCACCTGAGATAAGGTACAAACATAAACCACTGGCACCTCACAGATGATTGATTGGCAAGTTTTAATTGCACTCTTCTGGGTGACAAGTCCAAGGAAAAATTAAATTCTTAACCTGGTTTTCTTTGATACTTTACCCCAACCAAATAAATTCATGACCCAGTAGGTATATATTGCCTGTGATCTTAGTAACAGAATCTGGGACTAAACAAGATAATGTATCTAAACTGTTCTGAGATCTCTTTTAATGCACTCTTTGGTAGGAGTTCAATAAAATAGTCACCTAAGTGCCTGCAAGTGATGGAAAGAGTGTTACTAAATAGACAGTGGAGACCACAGAAATGAGACCAACCCAATTACATTCTGCTGAGCACTTGATTAAATTTAGCTTTTTAAATCCTCTCGTCAACCCTGTAAACTAAGTGATATTATTATCCCTGTTTTCCAGATAAGGAAAGAGAAATGTAGATCAAATGAATGGTCTCTTCTGGGTGGTAGCTATCTTAATACAGTATGACTACTGTACACACAGCTATATGATAGTAGTTCAAGTATAACAGGGGTTACTCTCTTCTAAGTCAGCCTCAAATTTGTCAAACTCCAGAGCCTCATAAAATTAATTTTACTAAAACTGAAAGAAACAGCTACTCAGTTTCCATCAAACTCCTCAACACCTTAAGATGTTCAAAAACAACAAAACAAAACAAAACAAAAAACATCATTTCAATTCAAACAACTCTATTTCTGAGGACAAGGAGGAGAGGGAGGACTCTGTGTAGGTCTATGATGTGTATTCAATATTTTATTTCTGTAGCTTGTTGAGCTAGTACTCATTCATATCTTTCAATCTGTACTGAAAATGGGAAGGTTGTGGTGGAAAATACCCACCAGAATTCAAAGATTCCATTTGTCTTCAAACTGCGTTAGATCAACTCAATAGGATAGTTAAAACCTAAGCCACAGACTCTTTCAGTATCATGATGTCTGGAAAAATTTAGAAATTATACAGATAACACAACACATAAGCAAAAGTGCATCCGAACCCTGTCATTTTCTCTCCACTATCTGGGTCACTGAACTGTGTTCATTGTTTCTGATTTAATATCATGATAGCATGTGGTCAGACTTGACAAAAATTGAATAGTTACTGGCCGGTCTTCATGAAGAGCTCTCCTTAGCTCTAAAATATATCATGACTCCCATCATTATTTTTGGATCATTTTTGACTTCTGAAAGCATCTCCAGTAAATCCAGGAGACCATATTCCTATGTGATTAAACTGAGTCAGTATATTTTCTTTGTTAACTTGAAATTACATTACACAATATTGCTGATCAAAACAAAAAGCCGGGGATGACTGTATTCTAGAAAAATTGGTTGCCCAGTAGGATTCAGAAAAAAAAAAATCATCATCACCATGACATAAATAAACTTCATATGCTGCCTTGTGTGTTCAGTAAGAAATATTCTACATTGATAATATTTAACCAGAATCTGCACTCGCTTGATACTCTAAATGTGCCCTCTCTGCTGCTGTGTCTCTGAACATCTGAGGAAAAAAAAAAAAAATGCACATAGCGAATCCAATCACCTCAAGAATCTAATGATTTCTTGCTTTTAAGTAGACAATGAGAAGGGTATGCTCCAATCAGCATTAGAGACTAATGAAAAGTCCATGATGCACACGAATAATCACATATACGTGTACTAAAAACTAATACTTACTAAGTCCATGGTATAGCCAGCTTTACTCTTTTGAATGACCCCACAGATTCTCAACCAAGAAGTTGTTACTAGCTGATCATTAGAATTATGAGCTGAACTGTCACTACAGAATAGTCAATACAGAAGAACCAGCAGATGATGAGGTAAGAGGCTATATATCTTGAAATGAGCATTAGAGAAATTCAAGAGGGAATGAGGGTCCTAGAAATGGGGATAGGCATCACTTGGGATTGTTTTCTCAGAACCCCAAACCCTGAAACTACGAATCTCCCAGGCCTACTCTCCAATTTGATTTTCAGGGCCTGCCAAGGCTAGTAGGTAAGATATATCAGCTTTCTTGTATTAAAATGGACACAGATGAAGTGTTTAATATGGAACAGAGATGACGCGAAAAATGCTTTGGACTTTTCTGTGTCTACAGCAGTCATTTGTCAATCACCAAGTGTGTGCTGAACACCAGAAATAGACTGAACTATATTGTGATTGGATTCATTGTTGGGATGACCCATTATACCGGTGAGCCAACAGCAGAGCAGACTTCAGTGGCTAAATTCTCAACTCCACCCATTCTTTTCGGGTGATCACCACAAGGATTATGGGAGATCAAGTACATAAAGCTAGTAACATAGCATGTGGCTTGCAGTAAGCATTAGACAAATAGTAATTATTACACAAGGATGGGAGAGAAACTTTCGAAAGGCTGGATGGTTTGAAGGGGGTTAAGAAGGGAGATATCAAGATCAAAAGTATTTGGCGACTGACAAGTCAAAAAGTACAACACCCTTTCAATGTAGCTGAAAATTTATAAAGCTTTTCTTATCCGCTACTGATTAGCTGGGCACTAGAAACCTTTTCTTGATATGCCTATTCAGGAAACGGTTTTCTTACCACTCCCCTGCTGCCAAAAAAAAAAAGATGTCAGTAGTGTGCAAAACCCTTTTAAACAGCTAGAGAACTCTGATATAGAAATTGAAATAAAGTAAAAACTGTCCTCAACTTAGTCATGTTAGAGTTGACTAAGCCAACTAGCATTGACATTTCAATACATTTTATTACTCTTCAGTGCTTTTATTTCTATTTTATGTTATTAGCAACTTCACTACTGTTATGTCATTTCTTATATGTTTATGCTTCACTTCTTTTGTGTAGTAAGTCAAGCCATTAAGCCACAGGTACATTTTCTTATGCCTTTGTTTTTAATTCCTACCTCAAGATCTTGTCCCAAGAAAACACCCAACAAGTATGTTAATATGGAAAATTACCAGTATTCTTTTCCAATATTCCAACATGGCTGGGTTCATATTTTTTCTATAAATGTCATTAAGTATGGGCTCATTTCATATATTAATTCTCTAGCAGAGTTTCTTTGTAAGTTTTCAAACACAAAATTAAAAGATAATAAAGCAATGGAAAGATGATCATACAGAAAAGCACATATTTGAAAAGTATTCACACAGCTTGGTGCAATATTTTCTAACTGAAAAACAAAGAAAAGGAAACAACAGGCTAAAATAAAAAGCTTTCAAATTTTAAGAAAAAAAAGACAAATTCTAAAGTGATAGCTTGCAGCAATTTTACTATCTTACAATCTGTCAGCATTGTTTTTTTCAGAAATACAGATATAAACATTTTATTGTTCATCTATTGTACATCCTGCAGTCTGATATAGAACAAAAAAGAAAAAAAAAGGAGAGAATTTGAATTTACAAACCAATGGGTAATTCAGCCTCATGCTTCTATCACTCTGTTTCTCTATTATTATCTGATACATTATTAAGGAAATTGATTACAGAAAGCATATTTTCATAGAACTCATCCAAGACTAAAAGCAAAGTAGCTAAGTCTCAGGTAAATTAAAAGTGGCCCTTACCACTTGATACATTGAGGGCCTTGCCAGGACACAGAACATTAAGTCCTGAACAAACAGGGTCAGGTGGTAAGAAGTAAAAAAGAAGAAGAAGAAGGACTAATTAGATTATTAAATAAAATGAAGTATGCAAAACTAGTTTCAAAATGCAGAAGGTTCTTTTGATTTAAACACTCCTATACCGATCCTAATGAAACACCACACTTTTTGACACTAGGTTGATGGCTGGCGGGTCTAGAATGTTAATTTCTGCTGACCCCAAATGTACATGACATCTACTTTTCTATGGCTGCTTACCTGATGACATGCTAGCTCATCCTCACTAGTACTCAAAGAAATTCAACAAGCAGAGAAATGAACGGAATTCAAGCGACTCAGAAGACAAATGTCCATCTGGCCTCTCCTTCAGTTCCCTTTCTTTATTGGACTTCCTCTTGCTTAGACACGTGAAAATAATGTGGATAATTCTCCTTCCAATCAGACTGCAGAAAAGAGGTCAAAGACACACCAAATGAAATAAGACAACAATAGCAAATGTAAATATGAGAGCACTTGGACATTACTGAAAACAGAAACCAATTTCAACAAAAAACGATCTCCTTCTAGAGTAATACAGTCCATCTTCTCTGCAGGATAAGAGTCAAGTAATGATCTCAGCATATCCACCTTTCTCTTTCTCACCGAATTCTCTAGAAATGACATTAAATTATACTTAAATGAACAGCCTCCCAAATCAAGAAATGTCAGAGGGACTTAGAATCTCCAAAAATTGGAAGAAAGATAGCATATGAAATAGAAAACCACAATTCAAAGTGCTTGCAAGTCCTCATACCAAAACATATGGGAATGTCTTTAAGGGGGCGTCACAAATGCTTGCAGTGGGATCTATGGGGAGTAAGAGAAGCCCATGGCACCCACCAGGCTGATACATAGGGTGCTTCACTTATCCACTCTGCCTTCAATACCCTAGACTTGGAAGAGTGAATGGAGGACCTGCATTTGAAAATCTAAAGAGAATCCCAGGATGCTGGTGTGATGATCTATCATCCTAGGAAACTCCTTGGCCAAGAGATGAAAAATCCCTTCCTGTCACCCCTCAGCCTATGCTGCCTTTTCCTCAAAGAAAGAGATTGTTTTTGGAAAAGTTAGTTTGTTTCCTATGAGGAGCCCCAAATGATTATTTGTAGGAAAAAAAAATTGATCACATCACCTCGGTTCACTTTCTACAATGGGAGAGAGATAAAAATTAGACAGGGGCACCTGGGTGGCTCAGTGGGTTGAGCCTCTGCCTTCTGCTCAGGTCATGATAGCAGGGTCCTGGGATCAAGCCCCACATCGGGCTCTCTGCTCAACAGGGAGCCTGCTTCACCCCCTTCTCTCTGCCTGCCTCTACGCCTACTTGTGATCTCTGTCAAATAAGTGAATAAAATCTTTTAAAAAAAATAGACAGAAAATTGGTATTCTAACTGGTTACAGAGCATTCATTGAGAATTCATGTAAATGCAAAAAAAATAGATTTAACAAACATGTCAGCCAGCTTTTGTAGAAGAATATATCTTATGTTCACTAATAAAAGTGCAGAACTACCAGGTGGTGGGTATTATAGAGGGCACAGCTTGCATGGAGCACTGGGTGTGGTGAAAAAATAATGAATACTGTTTTTCTGAAAATAAATAAATTGGGGGAAAAAAAGTGCAGAACTATAATAAAACCTTTAAAAATAAATGGAAATACCTTATGATCAAAGTGATAACATTGTTTTCAATGAAAGAAACTCTGAAATGAAAGAAATGAAATAAAATCAATGAAAGAAATCAATGAAATCAATGAATGAAATGAAAGAAATCAATGAAAGAAACTCAGTGTTATCACCGAAAGAAACTCGGCTCATTAGATTCCACAGTAGATTCAAAAGGCCTATCACACATCCGAGCAAGAAAACCAAGCAACTGGTCAGTTTCATATCCCTTCCATGTCCTAGACTTCTATCCCTCTACATCCCTTGCAGCATCTCCCTAATCCCTGTCCTGTGGTACCTACCAGCGTGTGATGCTTTCATCCTTGCAGGGAAGCATGTGAGACTTGGCAGCCACATTCTAAAGCAATCACAACGACTGTTTTCATCAGTGTGCAGTTTAGGAGGGAGTGTTGGGAGCTTTCTGAGGTGAGGAGGAACTGGTCTTGTCCTCAGTTTGTCCATGTCCTCCACAATCTCAAGCCCACCATCTTCTCTGGCTAAGCCACATCTTCTCCCTATTTCCAGCGTGAAACATTTCCACGTGCCTCGAGTCAGTCACCTCAGCCCCTGTCTCTTGTATTACTCATCACGGAAGTAACTCCCATCTCCAGAATCAACAGATTCACCAATTTCTGAGGCTTGGCGCCATGATTCTTTCTGTCCTCTTCCAATCTCATCATTTCCTGAAACTGGAAACAAATAAAAACAGGTGGTGGTCGTTCTGAGATCAGATATTTCTCACGGGTGCTCTGTCCTCCGTTTTCCCATGGTAAATGGGGTTTGGAGGATTTGGCTAGTTTTCCCATCTGACACTTGAGCTTGAGGTCTTGGAACCGCAAGACGTGGAGAGATGTGCGTTGTCTGCAAGGGGAGGCGAGGGGCTTCTTCTCAAGTTGACAGAAGAAATATCTGATGAAAGACAGGCTTACAGAAAGAAGCCATGCACTTCACTTAGGACACATCAGCTCTTGCAGGAGACTTAATCTAGGAAAACAGTTGGCTGAGGCAAGAAAACTGATGTTCAAAGTGATGAAGGGGTTTTTTGATCTAAGGAACTTAGCTGCTCCTCACAGTGCAAAGCTTTCACGTACAAATCTTTTTTGTAAACCCGAATCACAACAACCTCTAGCCTTTTAACAGCATATATGTTACATCCTTCCTGAAAACAGGCAGCTATTTCTTGAAAGATAAACATTTAAGCTCCTTCTCTATTTCTCAGTTTTATTTTCACTAATATACACACACAGAGACACATACACCATGTTTCCCCAGATCTTCCTTTCAGTGTCAATATGGCTCAAGCCCCATTTCTCTTGACCTTTCATGTGGCAACTTCAGAATGGACTCTACCCTCAGACTGAGGACTGAAAAACAGCTCTGGAATTCTTGAGAGGTTGTCTCCCCACCCATCCCTGCATTTCAAGGTGTCAGTCTCTGTTCTAGATGCAGATTTTCACCAACAGATTACATTTAACTGAATTTAAACAACATGGTGTACCCATTAAGCATTAGCAGAGATGGTGGCTGAGGACACAGGCTCCAAAAACCAAGGCTGTGTTAGCACTCTGCAGAAGACGCCACTTTAACTCCACCCACCATCCTAGCACAATCCAGACTATTTTACTTCCTCGGCATTCTGACTTGTTTGAGGGACCTTCCCTTTCTTTTCTTCTCGTTTGTTTTTCTTTGCTATAAATTCTCTGGAAGTTGTGCAAATCAGGGCCACCAATCTCAATTTCATTTCTCTCATAAAATTTTCCATTATACGAAATTCCATAACTTGCTTTTTCCCATTTCACTCAAGTAGAGAAAAACCAATTTTCCTTTTGAGCCACTATGAAGTTAGATGCACACAATAAGTCCATTTTTTGAAGAAAAAAAATGAAATTTTTATATACAGGTTACTTGGGAACCTCATGAGCTTAGCCATCAAATCTTGACAGACTGTGGTTCCACTATATCTGTTTTCATGGGTTCTATAGTATTTCATTGAAGGTAATAAAAAAGGTTTTTCACCCAGTCTTAGGGCAGCCTCTGACCCTACCTCCAAATCTGATGCTCTGTCAAAGGGCCTTCCTTAACAGTTCAACCCTTAATTTCAGCAGAATCAAACAAAACACCCTTTGCTCTAAACCAAAGGTGTTCAGATATTTCTTCATCTAACTAAAAACATAGATAGCATAATGTAGAGACTTGTCCAATCACTATGTTGAGCATCTAAAACTAATGTAACATTATATGCCAACTATACTCAATTAAAACAAATGCACATACCAAAAAAAAAAAGCCTACCATATGACAGAAATATCATGTTATGGCCATATTCTAATAATTCTATATTTATAATACTAGCCAAAATATGTATATACCAAAATTAGACTACATCTGGCCTACAAACAAGAACCTAGTAATACCAGATATCCTACATATTTAGTTTCTGGAATTAATGTATGGAATGGAATAAACTATAAATTATAATCCATAAATGAAAGCATTGCATTGTGAATACCTTATTAGGCGACTGGCACACACAGAACTTATGACAGAGAGCATTCCATGAGCTTAGCTAAAATTCAAAGTCAAAAGTAAATTATAAATACCAAAGCAACTCAAAATAGTTAAAAATTACAATTCCAGTTGAAAGAGATTTATTAGGAATTAAGCGTAACAATATTAACACTTCTGAAATAATATAGAAAATGTTAAAATTTTTCATCTGTTCTTGTGATCTATAGTAAGGTGAACTCTCCCTAAAAACAAGCAAACAAGCAAACAAAAAACCCTGGAAAACAAATGAGAATGGCCTCTTGAAAGTTATTACTATTTTTTAAGGCCAACTCTTAACAAAAAGATCAAAACAAACTGAGACACAAATTTATCTAAAGAAGCAGCATGCTCCCCAAACCAGTAAAACTGGGTTATCCCCTCATCTGTTATCTAAAAAAAAAAAGAACTTCTAGATTTGAGAAAATTCAGCAAGGTATATGGTGACCATGATCATTCTCACATCCACGTTTAAAAAAAAAAAAGGAAAAGACAAATTATAGGACCATGCTTACTGTAATTCATATCCATTGGTTTAGAGTTAATCTATAAGAAACATCCTTTTTGTGAATCCATGGACTGGATCTATGTGCTGATTATGCTGATGAGGCCAGTAGGAGAGAGAATATGTGGATTTTACAGACTTCAAAATTCCTATTCCTGAGTAGTCAATTTTCATAGTAAACTAGTAAATTAATAGTTTCATAGTAAACTAATAAATTGCATAAATCTTACATGGTATTAACTTTATTTCCTAAGTTAATGTCATTTTAAAAGGCAGGAATAGTTGGACTTATTTATCATTAAATCTTCCATTATCAGGGCAAAGTCTGACACATATCACAGTCTTGATAAGAATTTTTAGGAATGTGTAATCCAAACACCTTTAGGGTAACTTAGTCTTGATGGCAACAATATTTGTTAAGCAACAATATTTGCTTAACAAATAGACGTAATAAAAAGTGTGGTTTGAAATATCAGCTGTGAGATAAGGTATCAAAATGTGTTCACTTCTGGGACGCCTGGGTGGCTCAGTTGGTTGGACGACTGCCTTCGGCTCAGGGCGTGATCCTGGAGTCCCGGGATCGAGTCCCACATCGGGCTCCCAGCTCCATGGGGAGTCTGCTTCGCTCTCTGACCTTCTCCTCGCTCATGCTCTCTCTCACTGTCTCTCTCTCTCTCAAATAAATAAATAAAATCTTTAAAAAAAAAAAAAAATGTGTTCACTTCTGAGAAAAGCCTCTTAGAGGACAGACGATATTTCAGCACCCATAAGGTTGAGTACCAGATAATGAAAAATGGAAAATTCAGCAAGGTAATGGATGACAACAAATAAATACTGCCATTGAAAGCTCCATGCCAGTATTTATGAAATATGTTGCAGAACTTGTGGACAACACTGATCTGAGAACGGTTGTGTGTCTCAACTACACCAATGGTTTGAGCCATGAATATTTCTCCAAAATGGGGTGAAAGTGGAAAGAAATAATCCTCTCCAAATTGACCTATATCTCCAACATTTAAAATAAACATCAGTTATTTTTTTTTAACTAGGAGAAAATAAACCTTAAACTTTAACTTTAAAAAAGTTTACATTAAACTTTAACATACAACCACCCATGACCAAAAAAAAAAAAGAAAGAAAGAAAGAAAAAGAAACCCATTAGTTAGAGAGCACTTGTACCCTTCATCCAAAGTACTTCAGTCAAAACAAAACACAAAGTATACTGGTAATAAATCTCCATAACTGTGGCATAAGTAGTTTCAAGAAATGAGCTATAAAAAGTATGCAGATTATAGTAAAAAATAGCTACAGAATAAAGAGCAACTCTAATGGGCACTGGTTCTGAGACGATATAAATCTAGTAACACTCATTTGGATTTGTTGGCCAAAATCAACCCTGAAAGTACTGAAGTATGAAAATGCAGAAAACCATGGAATCTCCAAAATAATGAGGAGCTATTCTGAACTAGTATTTACATATGAGTATGTAGAAGGCTTGGGGGTGGGGAGTGCCACTGATCTGGGTTTAGGAAAATTAAATGGTAGACAAAGTGCTAATAAGTTCCTGCCTTATAGGGAGAGAGTATACATACCAACTCAAATCATTAAAATAAGAAAGATTTAAAAAAACAAAAAAAAAGAAAGATTTAAAAAGAAACAGAAGAAAGAAAGAACCAAATAATAAATTGGTAGTTAAGAGAAATCGGTCCAAGTATATCAATAATTATAATCATTACAATAAATATAAATATTCTAAACTGGAAAACTAAAAGGACTATTAAGGAACAATAGGTACATGCTGCTTATAATTCACCAAAAACATAAGAACATGTAAATATTGGAAGAAAACAGTACAGTATGACCTATCTCAGAAACACTAACCAAAATAAAACTGGAATAGCACTATTAATATCAGAGTACACTTTACGAGAAACAGCACTATTTTTTTTTAAATATTTTATTTTTTATTTATTTGACAGAGAGAGATCACAAGTAGGCAGAGAGGCAGGCAGAGAGAGAGAGAGGAGGAAGCAGGCTCCCCGCTGAGCGGAGAGCCGACGTGGGACTCGATCCCAGGACCCCGAGATCATGACCTGAGCTGAAGGCAGCGGCCCAACCCACTGAGCCACCCAGGCGCCCCAGAAACAGCACTATTAAGAATGGAGAGGATCACTGCACAGTGATAAAGGTCTCAATCTACCAAAAGAATGTAACAATTTAAAATATATGTGTATAGGTCAACCAAGATGGCAGCACAGAAGGCTTCTGAACTCTCCTCCCATAGACACAACAAGCAAGTTCTTCTGAAAGAAATCCAGAATAGCCAAAAGGCTCCCATACATCAGGCAAATGAGAAGATATCCACAGGGAAGTAGGTTAGAAAGGCTGACACACAGTCTTAAATTCAATTCCTGGCATAACACTACACAATCAGGAGGTAGCTCTCAACTGCCCTGAAAAAGCAAAGGCCTTGACCTCAATTTCTAAGACTCTCATTCAAGGCAAAGGTGTCTAAAACACCTACCTCTGAAAGCCAATGAGGGTTGTGTCCATGAAACCCCAAGACTAGCAAAAAATTAACAGCTTTACTTGGGTTCACTCACTCACCATGGCTATTCATTTAGGGCTTAGCTCAGAGGACAGAGGGGAAAATTCCCATCTCCTAGTATTACAATAATGGTATGAAATCAAATATAAGAAGAAAACTGGAAAAGTCACAAACTTGTGGAGACTAAATAACTTGCAACTGAACAACCCATGGGTAAAAGAATAAATCAAAAGAGAAATAAAAAATATTTCAGATAAATTAAAATGCAAACACAACATACTGAAACTTAGGCGATATAGCAAAAGCAGTACTATAAGTCAAGTTCATACCAATAAATGCCTAAATTAAGAAAATACAAAGCTCAAATAAACAACTTACCTGTACATCTCAAGGAATTAGAAAAAGAACAAATGAAACACAAAATTAGTAAAAGGAAAGAAATAAGAAAGATCAAAGTACAAATCAATGAAATGAGACCAAAAAAATAGAAAAGATTAATGAAAATAAGAGCTGGTTTTCTGAAAAGATAATGAAAGTAGGCAAACCTTTAGCTATACTTATGAAGAAAAAAAAAAAAGAAGAGGAGTGAAATAAAATTATAAATGAAAGAGGAGATATTCAACTGATACCAGAGAAATACAAAGGATCACAAAAGACTACTATGAATAAGTCTATGCCAACAAATTAGATAACCTAGAGGAAATGGATAAGTTCCTAGAAACATATAACCTACCCAAACTGAATCATTTAGAAGAAGAAAATCTGAGTAAATTACTAGTAAAGAGATTGAATCAATAATTAAAAACCTCCTAAAACAAAAGCTCAGGACCAGATGGCCTAACTAGTGAATTCTTCCAAACATTAAGAAAAACTAATGCCAACCTCAAACTCTTCCAAAAAAGTAAAAAAAGATAAAATGCTGCCAAATTCATATTTTAAGAATGAAACTACTATAATACCAAAACCCAATAAAGGCACCACAAGAAAAGACAACTACAGGCCAATATCCATGATAAGTATAGATGCATAAATTCTCAACGTAATACTAGGAAACTGAATTAAACAGCACACTGAAGAGATCTTACACCATGACCAAGTAGATTACACCTGAGATGCAGTGGTGGTTTAGTACATGAGAACCAGTTAGTAAGATTTACCACTTATAATAGAATAAAGGATAAAAATCACATGATCACCTCAATCAAGGCAGAATAAGCATTTGGAAAATTCAATATCTTTTAATGAAAAAAGCTTTCAACAAAGTAGGAACAGAAGGAAATTATCATACCATAATAAAGACCATATACGCAAAGTCCACAGCCAATTTCATACTTAACAGTGAAAACCTGAAGGCTTTTCCTGTAAGATCAGCACAAAGCAAGGATACTCAATCTCACCACTCCTAGTATTAGAGGTCTTAGACAGAATTAGGCAAAAAGAAAAGGGAAGGGAAGGGAAGGGAAAGGAGAGGGGAGGTAGAAAGGAAGGGGAGGGAGAAGGAAAGCAATGGGAAGGGATGGGAAGGAAAGAGGGAAGGGAAGGGAGAATGGGAAGGGGAGGGAGAAGGGAAGTGAAGGGAGAGGGAAGGGAAGGGCAGAGAAGAGAACATCATCCAAATGAGAAAGGAAAAGTAATATTGCCCATTTGCCGATGACATGATCTTATACACAGAAAACCAAAAAGACACCATAAAAAACTCTTATACAAAACAAGTTTTTTAACTTTCAGGATACAAAGTCAATATACACAATCAGTTTACATTTCTATACATTAACAATGAACTACCTTAAAGGAAATTAGGGAAATAATCTCATTAGCAATAACCAAAAAGAATAAACTTCACTAAGGAGGTGAAAGACTAATACATTGAAAACCACAAAGCAATGATTAAAAAAACTAAAGATACAAATAGAAAAACATCCTGTGTTTATAAATTGTCAGACATACCAGTGTTAAAAAGTCCATACTAACAGTGTGATCTACAGAATGCAATTTCCATCAAAACCGCAATAACACATTTTACATAAATAGAAAAATCAATCCTGAAGCTTCTATGGAACCATGAAAGACTCTGAATAGCCAGTTCAACCTTTAACAAGAACCAAGCATCACACTTTCTGATTTCAAACTCTATTACAAAACTATAGTAATCAAATAATCTTCGACAAATCAGAAAAGAATATCCAATAGGGGCACCTGGGTGGCTCAGTGGTTTGGCCTCTGCCTTCGGCTCAGGTCATGATCTCAGGGCCCTGGGACTGAGCCCCACATCGGGCTCTCTGCTCAGCAGGGAGCCTGCTTCCTCCTCTCTCTCTGCTTGCCTCTTTGCCTACTTGTGATCTCTGTCAAATAAATAAATAAAATCTTGAAAAAAATTTTAAAAAAGAATATCCAATGGAAAAAAGACAGTGTCTTCAATAAATGGTACTAGGATAATTGGACAGCCACACGCAGAAGAATGAAACTGGACCACTCTCTCACACCATATACGAACATAAACTCCAAATGGACTAAGGACCTAAGTGTGAGACAGGAATCTATCAAAATCATAGAGGAGAACATAGGTAGTAACCTCTTTGACATTGGTCACAGCAACTTCTTCCAATACATGTCTTTAGAAGCAAGGGGGACAAAAGCCAAAATGAACTTTTGGGACTTCATCAAGATCAAAAGCTTTTGCACAGCAAAGGAAAAAGTCAACAAAACCAAAAGGCAACCCACGGAACGGGAGAAGTGATTTGCAAAAGACATTACAGATAAAGGGCTGTTATACAAGATCTTAAAGAATTCTCAAACTTAACACCCAAAATACAAATAATCAAGTCAAAAAATGGGCAGAAGACATGAACAGATACATCTCCAAAGAAGACATAAAAACGGCTAAACATGAAAAAATGTTTAACATCACTAGCCATCAAGGAAATACAAATCAAAACCTCAATTAGATACCACCTGACATCAGTTAAAATGGCAAAAATTAACAAGACAGGAAATAACAAGTGTTGGTGAGGATGTGGAGAAAGGGGAAGCCTCTTACACTGTTGGTGGGAATGCAGCCACTCTGGAAAACAGGTGGGAAGTTCCTCAAGATGTTAAAAATAGAGCTATCCTATGACCCCAAAATTGCACTACTGGATATTGACCCCAAAGATATAGATGTACTGAAAAGAAGGACCACATGCATCCCAATGTTCAAAGCAACAATGTCCACAACACCCAAACTGTTGAAGGAGCCAAGACGCCCTTCAACAGATGAATGGATAAAGATGGGATCCATATATACAATGGAATATTACTCAGTCATCAGAAAGGATGAACACCCACCACTTGCACTGACATGGATGAAACTGGAGGGGATTATTCTAAGTGAAATAAGGCAAGCAGAGAAAGACAATTATCATACAGTTTCACTCATATGTGGAACATAAGGAATAGCGCAGAGGACTGCAGGGGAAGGGAAGGAAAACTGAATGGGAAGAAACCAGAGAGGGAGACAAACCATGAGAGACTCTGGACTCTGGGAACCAAACTGAGGGTCACAGAAGGGAGGAGGGTAGGGGGATGGGGTAATAGGGTGTTGGGTATTAAGGAGGGCACATGTGGTTGAGCACTGGGTATTACATCCTACTAACGAATCACTGAACACTACATCAAAAACAAATGATGTACTGTACATTGGCTAACTGAACATAATAAAAAATATTTTTACAAAGCTATAGTAATCAAAACAGTACAGTTTGGTATAAAAACAGACATGTAGATAAAGAGAACAGAACAGAGAGCACAGAAATAAACCTATGTTTATTCCTATGTTTAAACCTATAGGGGCAATTCACTCTCAATAAAGCAGCCAAGAATATACAATGGGGAAAGGAATGGTGTTGGGAAAATAAGAGAGACAGATGCCAAGAATTAAAATGGACTCTTACCTCACACAACATACACACAAAATCAACTTGAAATGGATTACAGACTAAAACATAAGACCTGAAACTATAAAACACAGAAAAGGAAACATAGGGGAAATTTTCAAGACAATGGTACTGGTAATGATTTCATGGATAGGACACAAAAAACATATCTGAAAAATCAAAACCAGTAAAGAGAGACTATCAAACTAAAATACTTCCTTTTTTTTTTTTTTTAGATTTTTATTTATTTGACAGGCAGAGATCACGAGTAGGCAGAGAGGCAGGCAAAAAGAGAGAGGGTGGAAGCAGTCTCCCTGCTAAGCAGAGAGCCCAATGAGGGGCTCAATCTTAGGACCCTGGGATCATGACCTGAGCCAAAAGAAGAGGCTTTAACCCACTGAGCCACCCAGGTGCCCCAGACTAAAATACTTCTGTCCCCACTCTCTCTCTACCTGCCTCTCTGCCTACTTGTGATCTCTGTCTGTCAGATAAATAAATAAAAATCTTAAAAAGGTGGGGAGGGCGCCTGGGTGCCTCAGTGGGTTAAGCCTCTGCCTTCGGCTCAGGTCATGATCCCAGGGTCCTGGGATTGAGCCCTGCATTGGGCTCTCTGCTCAGCAGGGAGCCTACTTCCTCCTCCTTTCTCTCTCTCTGCCTGCTTTTGCCTACCTGTGATTTCTGTCTGTCAAATAAATAAATAAACATCTTTTTAAAAAATAAAATACTTCTGCAAAGCAAAAGAAACAATCAACAAAGTCAACCTACAGAATGGGCAAAAATGTTTTCAAGCTATTTATCTGATAATTTCCAAAATATATAAGGGACTCTGAAATATAAACTAATAAATGACTGGAAAATGGGCTAAAGATTTAAATAGAAAACCCTGAAAAAAAGACATACAAGAGTGGCAGGTATATGTAACAACGTTCAATGTCAGTAACCATTAGGGAAAGGCAAAGGCAAATGAAAGCTACAAAGAGATCACAACACCTCATACCTATCACAGTTACTGTTAGCAAAATAACAAAAGACAAATGTTGAGAATGATGTGGGGAAATTGGAATCTTGTACACTGTTGAAGGGAATGCAAAACTGTGAAGCTGCTATGGAAAAGAGCATGGTGGTTCCTTAAAAAATATAAAAATGGAGTAATCATATGATCTAGCAATCCCACTTCTGAGTATTTATCCAAAATTACTGAAGAGACAGATAGCGCTCTCATGTTTGTTGCAGTACTGTTCGTAACAGCCAAGATGATGCACAACTACACGTCCACGGATAGATGAATGGATAATGAAAAAGAATATACAGATAAAATGGAATATTATTTGGCCTGCAGAAAGAAAGAAATTATGCAATAGGCCACAACACAGATGAACTTCAAGGGACATCATGGTAAGAGAAATAAGCCCATCACAGAAGGACAAATACTGCATGATTCCATTATGCAAGGAATCTAAAATAGTCAAACTCAATAGAATCAGAGAATAGTTTGATGATTACTCAGGACTGGAGGGACAGCAAAACAGGAACTCTTAATCAATGGGCAAAAGTTCAGTTATGCAACATGAAAATTGTAGAGATCTGTTATACAACATTATACCTGTAGTTGAAGGTATGGGCATGTGGCTGTCCACATACACTTGAAAATTTAAGAGGACAGATCTCTTGTTAAGTGTTCTTACCACAAAAAAATAAAATTTTAAAAAATAATAATGAAGTCAGGAAAGGTACAATATGATGATGAAGATGATGATGATATTTCTATTTAATACTGAGTTAGAGACCCTAACTAGCAGAATAAATCAGAAACCCAAAGATTAGAATTGAGGAGACAAACTCATTACAATTGCAAAGGATATCATTAATTGCATATTGAAAATCCAAAATTATTGATCTATTGGCCACGTGGCTGGACATACAATCAGATGCATGTCTAGACAAGAGCAGCAAAAAGGAAGACAATTTGATTAAAAGAGAAAGACATCATTCTGCAATATCATCAAAGAATATAAAGCCCAATACTAAAGAGTAGGTCTACCAAAAGGTATTTGGGATCTCCACAATGAAACTGAAGAACGTTGGAGAAATTAATAAAGTTTTATCCAGCGTAAGCTCTTTTCCAACCTCCAGAACTCTCTGCTCCAGGGGCACTGAGGTTCTAGAAATCAGATTTTCAGAGAAAATTGAGTCATTTCTGGTCTTTTAATGGCTATAATCTTTTGCATCAGGCCCAGCTGCCTTCCTGGGAGCCATCTACTCAAAGTGGTTCTCTACTCCCACTAGTTTTTCACTGGTTTCCCAAGTTACTTCTTCAGAAGAAAAGTCTATGTTTTCAGAAACCCAGCTCAGTCATATTAGACCCAGCCCTTCTCTCAAAACGTCCTCTTGCTATGTTCAGGTTTGGGGTTTCTTGTTTTTTGTTTTCTACCTTTACTTAATCCTCCCTTCTCCCAGTGCACACTTCCTACAATTTTAGCAAAAAGTTGGTCCTAGTTTTTGTATCTTTCCATTATTTTTGCCTAACACTAATTACTGGCTCTTTACAAAAAATGAACTCCAGAAAGGCACATTTACATATATGCATTTATGTATGTAACTCCTACAACATAGTGATATTAATGTACTACATGCATAACTAGAGGGCCTATTCAAAACATTTGTATAGCAACTCCCCATTGCTATTCACACTAATGTGGGAAGCAGAGGCAGAGTTAAAAATAATGAAATTTTCAAGCAGTCAGTACAGTTTCTCAACTTTTTAAAAAAACATGATGCTAGTAATTGTTTTGTCTCTGAGTTTTCTTTCTCTAACAGCAGATATATTCATAAAGGTAAAATGTAAAAATATACATATATACAACAGGGGCGCCTGGGTGGCTCAGTCGTTAAGGGTCTGCCATCAGCTCGGGTCATGATCCCAGGATTCTGGGATCGAGCCCCGCATCGGCTCCCTGCTCAGTGGGAAGCCTGCTTCTCCCTCTCCCACTCCCCCTGCTTGTATTCCCTCTCCTGCTGTCTCTCTCTCTCTCTCTCTCTGTCAGATAAATAAATAAAATCTTTAAAAATATATACACACCCCTCCCAAAGATGTAGGACATGAAAAATAAATCACTGTGGAGTTAGTGAAGTCCTTAATTTGATACATCAAAAAGTCTTGCAGTTTGATGTAACCCCAACTGCCTGTGTTACACCTAAAACAACAACAACAACAACAAAAAACAATGAAATGAACAGCTGAATGAAGCAAAAACTGAAAGCCACGAGAAAAAAAATTTTGAGATTACACTTCTGTTTGATTCAAGTCTTCAGACTAGAAGCCAAATGGGTGACAAGAGAATTTGCCTTGGCATGTGTAACCATTTGACTATCTCTTACAATTTCCCCTGAGAAACTAGACAAGTATTTACCAACGTTCATGGGAGTCTGTTCTATGAAATCAAAATTCTCGTAGTCTTATGAGAGTTGCTACAGCAAACCTTTTCTTTGAATAAAATCTGTGATTTAATTTCAAGGCTCCAACTTCCCTCAACGTTGAGTGGCCTAAGGAAAGTATGTAACTGCCCTGCTGAGGGAAATGTCTGGGGACGTCTTTCTGTTTAGGTACTTGTGACCCCATTAACTTGCAGCACATCGAATGCCCCTTCACTTACTCGTCACCTCAGAGGCTCCTTTTTTGTCTTCTGTTCATTCGCACCCAGCCTAACGGCCTCCTCAGTGGACAGCACCAAGAGCACTGTTAGAGCTTCACCAGTGTTCACCATGGAGGGTGGACACCCAACATGGTCATTCACTCCATGACTTTCTATCTATACTGGCTTCATTCTTCTCTTTCAGAGTGCCGCAAACCAGACACTCAGTCTGTCCCCCACCAAGTACACTTGTAATAACTACTGAGGGGCTTAAGGTAAGGGAGCTTGGGGACTCAATATATAAATAAAGTCAAACCCATAAAACCCAAATCAAGTTATACAGAGTAGCTACAGCAAGGTTTCTAAACTCAGTTCTAATCCCTATCTTTCCTATCACAGCAAACTCCTCAATCTCACCCAAAGCCCTTCTCCATACTTGGCCCCCATCACTTCTTACACACAAACCCCTTCATGCCAAGCACACCGGATTCATGACACTTCAGAACTACCTGGTCCACGTTGCTTGCTCTCTCTGTTGGTGAAGGGCTTTTTTCTTACTTAGCAAATTCCTACACATTTTGAGACCCACCTCAAAATTCACCCTTAATTTACAGCTTGGCCAAACTCTCCATCTAATTGCTAAGCAGGAAAAAAAAAAGTCGCTCTTTCAGATGTTCTCCCACAGACTTTTGTATACACTTCTATTATAGTACAGGGTACACTGTATTGTGATTCTGGCTTTATGTCCTGATCTTTCTTAAATCTGACTGGAGTAGGTGTTTTTCATCTGAGGGCTCTCAGCAAACAACATCTTTATGGGGTAGAGTTGTCAGAATTAGCAAAAACAGATACAGGACACTCATTAAATTTATACTTATACTTAAAAATTAGCATTTATCTAAAGTTCAACTTTGGTTATCTTGTATTTTATCTTATATCCCCAAATTGGGGAAGAAAAAAAGAATAAGACTGGTAGGGGACTGAGTCGCGTTTCCATTAGAAATTAGAAATGGCACCGAGAGCACATGATCTCTCTGCAAAGCTCAAGTGTGGGGTCAAGACCTACACTCAGCATTCCCTATCCAGTCTCTGACTCTGGAGTGAAGTGTCCAGTGGAAGAAGTGAATATCCTGTCCTCACGCTGACAGTTTCCAAGGAAGAGTTAGCAGTGTCCCTCCCAGACCATTCTGGCTATGACCGTAAGTGCTAAGTGTCCCATGATGACCATTTCTCTGAGCCTAACTCACAAGCTCCTCATCAATTCCAATTTCCAACTACTGTTTCATTTTTCTTGGTATTATTTTTTACCATTCAACATGTGACATGTTTTTTTAATTTGGTGTCTGTCTTCCCTAACAGAAATATAAGTTTCCTGAAATAGAAGCTTCCAGGTCTTTGCTTTGTTCCCTGATTTACCCCTAACCCCAGAATGGGACTTAGCTCATGGTAGGTGCTCAAGATAGGTTTGTCAGATAAAGAAAGTAATGAATGAATCCTTTCAAACAACTAACTTCTCCATTTAAATTTAACCAGAATTGATTTCTGTTTTGAAACCAAAATACTTATTTATTACATTGAGTTATTTTCGGAAATAGATGCACAGATAATTTAATGCGGGATCATGTCCACCACATCAAAAATAAATTATACAAATCTTGGGTGAAATGACAAAATGACTCTGGCAAAGTCTATAAATTTTGGTACCATATACAGCAGGCTCGGTAATTAAGAAATCAGACAAAATAAATGATCTGCCAGTTTGTAGCCCACAGAAGCCAACTGCTTCTGTGGTGTAAGTTCTGTATTTCAAAAAGAATGGATGAGGAAGCAAAGTTTTTTTTGTTTTGTTTTTTTGTTTTTATGAAAAGAGAAAAACTTTCTCATGAAGTAGAATGGTCCTGTTCCTCACCATTTCTTTGTAATATTAATTTCGTTTTATAAAATATGATACATTAAATCCTTATTCACATATTAGAGTAAAATTGTTAAAAGGAGGGGGTTTTTTAACCGCTATTTTCCACACAATATTTTTGCAGACATGGCCCTTTAGCTGTTGTTTTTTAAAATTAAACATCTTTATGAACTCAGAACTTGGTAGGGTTGTTTTTAATGTTACAATAAAATTAAACACTTTCCTGGGACACCTGGGTGGCTCAGTGGGTTAAGCCTCTGCCTTCAGCTCGGGTCATGATCCCAGGGTCCTCCTCTCTCTCTCTGCCTGCCTCTCTGCCTACTTGTGATTTCTCTGTGTGTCGAATAAGTAAAAATCTTTAAAAAAAAAATTAAACACTTTCCTTATCAAAGTATAACACATATTACTCATCTATGACAAGGACTTTCAAGATTTGCTTTTTAAATTCAGTTGTCATTATACCATCTCACAGTATAGCTTGGATGCATTTCTTTTCTTAATTCCATATTCCAACATTAAGACGATCCCATGTTCCCCTGAACTGCGCCCTCCCAAACACACACACACACACACACATGCAATGTTAAATAACATTAACTAACATTAACATTAATTAATAAAATTGTTAAATAACAATAACTCTTTTCTCTAAAAGAAAAGAGACATTCAAGAGGAAATTGACGCATGAAAGGAAACCAAAGGGAAGAGGAACAAAGATCCAGTCAACCCTGTTTGAAGTTTGTGTTTGTTGGCCCAGAATATAAACATTGGGTATCCACCAGTGTTAAAGACCATGACTGTCTTTATTCCCCTAATCACTCTCAAATGAAGAACTCCAAAGTTTCCAGCTGATGACCCAAATTCATTTTTTTAAGATTTTTATTAATTTGAGAGAGAGAGAAAGAGCATGAGTGGAGTGGGGGAGGGGCAGAGGGAGAGGGAGAAGCAGGCTTTCCCAATAAGCAGGGAGATTGACACGGGACTCCATCCCAGGACCCCATGATCATGACCTGAGCCAAAGGCAGACACTTAACCAACTGAGCCACCCAGGTACCCAACCCAAATTCATTTAAACCTGACTTTACATCCAGATGCCATGGAAAAATTCTGTAGAATCCGGTATCTAAATTTGCATATATTACTCATACTTCCTGTTAACAACCCATGCACAGTGCTCTGTTATCAACACTCCACTGACTTGGGAACCTCAGCCATATCTCTCAGCATCAAAGCTTCTGTGGGACTTTCCTCCTTTCTTTTTCTTCATTTCTTAGCAGAGTGGCACATAGTTGTCTTCCTCCACACATACATTCTCTTCCTCTGAATTCTGTGACATCAACTTTACTGGTTTTCCTCCCTTCTTGCTAATCATTCCTTTTTGGTCTTCTCTAACTGCTTTTCCTCCTCTGTGTAACTGGCCGATGGCTGGGATTACATCTAACTTTCAAATATCGAGTGTTTCTAGATTCCCTTCTCTTTAAATCCTCTGCTTGTTAAACAACAAGTACATGCTTTGCAGATAAAATGTTTGAGGTAAATTCTTATCAACTCCAGGTTTTGTAACACAATGACACCCAATTTGGTGTCTCTAGCCTGTACAGCTGCTCTGAATGTCAGACCTTATGTCCAACTGCATTATTGATATCCCAGGCAGATAATTCACAGGCCCTTGCTTTTACTCAAGTAAAGTCCAACTCATGATATTTCTTTAGAAAGTAGTCCTTATTCTGGGTGTAATATTCAGTCAAAGACCTTCATAAAGGTCTAGAGCACTGGTTCCCATTCCAACAGACATGGGCTCTAGATGTACCTCAGATACCTTAACTCAGTTCCATATCAACTAACTACTAATCCTCAGAAAATATAACTATATTATTAATTGGATGAATGAATAAAGAATCAGCACCCAACTTCCTCTTTCTCTTCATTCTTTCTCATCTTCCAATCACCATTGGCATTCCCACAGTATACTTTTTTTTCTCAGTTACATCCATCCTTGTGACTAAAACTCTGTTTTATAGAATTACTTGAGCATCAGATTCCTCTTTCTCTTATTTCAAGTTTGGCTTTAGAAACCATGGCATTTCCTTTTCATGGTCTTTGTGTTCTGTGACGCCAACACTTGAGTTCATCATCTATCATATTTCAAAATGTTCTCTTATATCAATGTCTCTATAACATTTTATCTACAAAACATGTAGAGGCCTGGGTTAAGCCTCTGCCTTGGCTCAGGGTCCTGGGATAGAGACCCGCATGGGGCTCTCTGCACAGCAGGGGGCCTGCTTCCCCTTCTCTCTCTCTACCTGCCTCTCTGCCTACATGCGATCTCTCTCTCTCTGTTAAATAAAGAAATAATAATAATAATAATAACAAATCTATAAAACATGAATTATTTAACAAAAATCCCTATCACTAATTTTAAGTGAACTTTAAGTGTTATGATTTTCATTTATAAAAATAAAGTATATATTAAAATTGGTATTTTTATTAATTTCCTATCAGGGTAGGGAAAATATTGTCTCTCATCTTACACCAAGATCTCAATAAATGCCCTCAATAAATAAGATTAGCTATAGATTATGTTTTAGGTAGAGGTTAGCTTGATTTATTTTTTTAGTCTTATAAGTCAACCATAATGGCAGTAAATGTGTATAATTCTGGCTAAAAAGCTAAATAATGACCCAAAAATTACTATGAAATTTCATATCAAACTCTATTTCCAATGGATCTTCAGAATATAAATCGGCAACCACACCACATTAAAATGTTTTAATTTGCAATACTGTCACAAATAGATTTGCATTTGCTACACTGTATTTGGCACTGGAAAGTAATTTTGTGGCAGCATCTAGATATTGATGTAAAATATAACCATGACATATTATCAATGTTTTTCTCTGATGAGAGAAGAAAACCTTCAAACGCTAGATGAGAATCTAACGCATGGTAAGAGCCATTTGCCCCATAATTTAGTCTTGTTTTAAATCTTGGACTACTTAAATTAAACAGAGTATAGCCATGATATATCTGCTTTTAAGCAGGAAGTTGAGTCTTTTCAAGATTCAAACCTACCAATGGGATTCATTATTTGACTAAACTTTGAAATTACCAGCATAAAAAGTTTCAAGAAAAATATTTTATATCATCTTTATTTTAAAAACTGGTGAGGGTAACCTGTTTTCACTAACACCTACAATATTCTAACAAAAAATAGCAGTCTTCTGCAATCTTCTTTTCTTTCTTCTCAAACACACTGAAAAGAAGTATGAACACTCACAATAATGTGGCTGTATTCATAATTCCTTATATTTCATTTCATGGCAAAGAGAAAGAAAAATGTTTCCAATCATTTACTATGAATAAAGCTGCCCGTTTCCGGGGTTCATAGCAATGCAACCGCTAAGGCTATTTCTTCCTGTCCAAGTGGCTCCTGTTCTCCCAGGCCAATCTCAGGACACCTCTTCTATTCTACAGCACAGTTCAAATATAATCATTAACAACTGTTTAATTTCTGCAGCAATATAGTTAGCGATTCCCAAAACGGAGACCCATTGAGCACTTTTCTCTTATAAACCGACTGCAATTGCCAAGAATGTGTTCCTGTGGAGCCCATCACTGGTTCCATCGGAACAAAACTGCTAGGTGTTTACTAAATGCATGGTGATAAATTCCTTTTTACATGACATATCCCTGACATTAAGCAACACCAACAATATTATTTGATTCAAAAATTGTAACCTGCAAATTTTCTTTCTCAATGCATTTATACCAGTTTATCCTCTTTTTGGCAAAAGCATGACATACTTTTTTTTTTTAAGAACATAATATCAAAAAAACAAAACAAAACCTCACAGTAAATTTTGTATCTTCTTGACTTAAAAACATTCAAGAATTTCCTATGCAATGTCAATTTTTTCTAGCTCCCAAAGATTTTGGAGTTTTCCCAGCTCTACAATTTCACCAGTTGCCTCTTTCTTTTCTCTCTTATCCCTAAACTTGTGGTTGCTGTGCTCTGACAATTTTGAGAGCTCAACAGTTCTCTGAATAAACATAATTTTATTCCAATTCCTATTTTAGAAGAATCTCGAGTGATTTGACTGACTGATTTACCAGTACTTTGAAACAAGTATATTACAAACAGGGTTTTTTGTTTTTGACAGAATTCTAGAAATAGAATGCAGATCCTATAAAATTACATTTTCATATATCCAACTGAATATTCATTGTATATTTTACCTGTAGTTTTCTTTCTTTCTTTCTTTCTTTTTTTTGGATGCATATGTGAACTTGTTGCCACTGTTAATTATTTTTCCAAGAACACACAGATTTATGTTCTATATCCATGCAATTATTTTGAAAGGATACCTTTATTTTATAATTTTTATCATTGTATTTTATGCTATTACACAGCATTTTAATAAATTTTCATCAATTGGGGCTCAAATGCAACTCTAAAAAGCAACTCTAAAAACAAAAACATGAACTTAGCTTATGCAGTAAGGAAATAGTAAGCAAACATTTTAACCAAATAATCTATTCCCTGATAACTGAATTCAAGCCAAGATAAACTGCCTAGCACAGGACGTGTAACACAAATAAGACTGTAAGAAAAATACCAGAATTTCTGAAAATTTAAGATTTAATCTTCTATTTCAAAGCTGTAAAGATATATTGAAATGAGACGATCTCTTTTTTTTCTCTGCAAATATCAAATCACTTGACAGGCCAACATGGATAACCAGGTATTCGAGAATCATACGTTCAAAATTTTGTTCCACACGTTAATATACATGTTCCTGAAAAAGTGGCCCAAAGCCAAAATCTTTTGGAAAATTCTAGGCTCAACAATGTCTACCAGGTTTCTTTCCTGGGACTCTCCAAGAGCAAAGAGTTAGCATGTGATATTGCCTGACCTTAATTCAGCACAGAGCCTTTTTTTCCCCCCCTTCTTATGGAAGTTTCCTTTGGAACGTGTTTTGGGAACAAATTTCTTGTTTGTTCCTTCAATCCCAGCTGGAGTTAATTGATTAGTGGGTTTAATGAGTCTAAGCAGGTCTCATTTATGGCTTAGATTTATGCCTCCAGAAATCAACTCAGATCCTGGAGAGGCATGTCAGTTTACTCTTTTCTGCAGTCCCCACTTGAAAGATATTAACCATTGTTACTTTTGAAGAGTTACAACTGTATTTATCTTTCTTACTAATGCACATGTGTTTCTTGCAACTCTAGGACTTCATGTAGCCTAGCAGTCTGTAGCTTCCAGCAAAAGGCTCAGCTTCTTTTCGTGCCCTCTCAGACTCTTACAGAGCTCCCACAGTAAGGAATTTGCTTTCCTTCCCTTCTGTTTTGTCACATTTATCCTCTTACCAATTTTTTTCATTCTGAGATATTCTCATACTGAGATTCCTCCATCTTCCTAGAATTTTTTTTCTTCCTACCTCCCTTCTTGAATAATTTCTTCCACTTTGCCTGACCTTGTTCACCACTTAAGCAGCAAATCTTAATACAAAATTAAAAAGAAAGCATTGCTTTAAAATCAAGACACATTTTTGTGGTTGCTGTTGTTATCATTTACGATGGTTCCTGGAAGATATTGTGACTTAATAGAAAGGTGAGATCCCTGTGGGTTCAAATCCTACCAATTACCAGCAAGTGCATTTTTTTTAAGATTTTTATTTATTTATTTGACAGACAGAGATCACAAGTAGGCAGAGAGGCAGGCAGAGAGAGAGGAAGGGAAGCAGGCTCCCTGCCGAACAGAGAGCCCGACGTGGGGCTCGATCCCAGGACCCTGGGATCATGACCTGAGCCAAAGGCAGAGGCGTTAACCCACTGAACCACCCAGGGACCCCCCAGCAAGTGCATTTATTTGTCCTTAATGAACTTCAATTTTCTCACTTGTGAAATCAATGTAATAATACCTAAAATCTACGTTTGTGATATAGACTATACTGGAAAATAACAATTATATAATAATTCTTAATTATCCTCACATTTTCCCTTTGGACAGTAAGTATTTGTGCAATAACTCAGACAAGCTTTGATCTCATTTACTGCATCCAAAAGAGAAGGTTAAACTAGACACTACTCAAGACCCTTAGACTGTTGAGCACTGTTTGTGGTTTGTGAGCTTAAGGAATGTTTATTTCACTTCCTTCTACAGGAATCCAGCCTGATGGCAGTGTACATAATTGGGAACTGCCGAAAAGCAAACACAACATCACCTTGGAGGTCTCTGGAGCAATTTCCTGGGCACCCTAACTCGGTGTCTCGTGATGAATAACAGTTTTTCATGGGCTTTTCTAAAAACTCCTCTGACAGTCACAGAAATAGTTTACCTTTATTTCCCCTTATTTCTCTGCGGCCACCTATGCTTCCCTAAAACCCAGAGAATCCCAGAAATTTTATTAATAATTCATATACTCGGGGCGCCTGAGTGGCTCAGTCAACTAAGCAACTGCCTTCAGCTCAGGTGATCCCAGGTCCTGGGATCAAGCCCAGTGTTGGGCTCCTTGCTCAGCGGGGAGCCTGCTTTCTCCCTCTCCCTCTGCCTGCTACTCCCCCTGCTTGTGTTCTCTCTTTCTCTCCCTCTGTCTCTCTCAGATGAATAAATAAAATCTTTAAAAAATAATAATAATTCACATACTCGATCAACAGATTTTGGTCCCTGTTTCTGTGAATATTGATGAAAGATATTCTAGGGCACCATTTCTGATAAATGATGAGTGGCTCTTCTGTCTCCTACTAAGGGGACTCTGGTCCCTTTCACAGTATTCTTTAATGGGATGACAGGTTCTACCTTTCACTCTTCATCACAGTATTAAGAATAACATATATGTAAACCATTGAAATATAACTTACTTCATTTGGGTTGTGGATACACATTTTCTTTTCCTGTGAACCCCTTCCAGTGGAACGGATAACTGGAAATCTCCTAGTGCATTTATTGTTACACTCATCTCTAAAACCATGGCCCCAAACGAGGACTATTCAGCATCAAGTAACTGCAGAATTCTCTAATATCCTGCATGATAGCAATTGGCTGTTCAACAGGGCCTCGAAAATTACATGGAAAATTAAACCAATCCAACTAGCTAGGATATATTAATGTAACGTTCTATGTCTGACAAACTCACTCAAGCTAAAAATAATTAGCATTAAATCAATAAATTCAAGCTATTTACATAATTGTCCCACTCTTTTAGAAGTCGGCTTTGCCACTCCCTTCTTGCTCTTCTTTCCACTACATATATCACAGTTAATAGGTTTTTAATTAACTCGCCGGCAGACAATGTTTCTAGAAAGGGTTGGCAACTACTTACTACTAATGATAACTAACATGTTCACACACCTTCCGTGTTCATGGCGACTTGCACGTGCACCATCCCCTTAGGGCCCTTTGACAACGGCTCCCACTTTAATCATCAACGAAGGTCACATTCAGACATACTAGACAACATGCCCAAGATCCCACAGCTAATATAAGGCAGAACTGAAATCAAAGCCTGGGTCATCCAATTCCAATGCCAGTCTTTAGGCGCCTTCTTAATTTATGATGTCAATTTATGACACCAGAGCCATAAAAATTAACAGTTAAAATGTTTCCATTTGATTCTAATCATTCAGATCTCCCTATGTGGTCCAAATGCTTTAAAGAGTTCTGAAGGAAATACAACCCCAAAAAGGACTTGAAGAAATCTAACCCTCTATTCTTCAAGTTCTATTTTATTTATCATGTCTTTATCTCCATCAATCTCTGATTGACTGGATGTGGTCGTTCCTTCAAATAGAGAAAGTAACTGTGTGTATGAGAGTATTTGCTAAGACGCTCCCCCATCCCAGAATACCTTCTCCACTGTTCGTTGTATCTTTATGTGACACATAGAATCTTGCGTTATGCAGCCGACCTAAAAAATGGCTCACCTATCTATTATCTGGTAATATTTTAAAGAAAGAAGGCAAGAGACATCAGCTGGCAAACCCGGTGAGATCTCCAAACCCAAACAGAAACAGAGATTGGGGTCTGTCTTATTTCGGTTCCATGGGTTCGTGGATAGCAGGCAGGGGTGCAGAGGATGATCTGGAAGTTGGAGGAAGGAGAACAAGATTGCCTTCAGGAATTAAAATGGAATACTCATTACTGGCCTGGAGGTCAGGCGCTCTAAATTGAGTTAATTTTACAGAGCATTAACGCTATTAGGTGACCGTGAGAAATCTTGAGGCAGCTTGCCCTCTAACCTCCACACTACCAAACGCACTAATTCAATATCCCTTGTTCTCTTTTTGACCCCTGTCTTTCTGTGCAAAGCCTGGGTCCTTGTATGGCCAGAGGCACTGGGTACTAGGGAAAATCTCTATGAGAGGTCAATGTATCTCTGATAAAAGAAAGTGTTCAGGACACTCCCATGTTTCTATCCTGTGCTTTAAGAGAAAAAAAAGAAGAAGAAGAAGAGTCCAGAGCTTTGCATATGCTCCCCAAATGGCCTAGCACACATCATGATTTCAGCTACATTTGGAGCTTAGAGGATCACACAAATTCAGGGCTTTTCTACCCCCTCCCTTTTTTTCCTTTTTTTAGCAACTGATATGTGACAAATGATGAAATTTTCCGCATGAAAGTTGCTATTGGGGCTTCCATCTTTCTTTATGATTTGTTATCGGGCCCTGCTCTCCTTCAAGCCATAAATAAAAATGCAACTTTCATCTGCATTTCAAACTGAGGTGAAAGTGTAAAAATTAAACATTTTCATTTTTGTCTGAGTATCACTCACTCTCTGTGTGCTCCCAAAACAGCAAGACATACTTCCCACTGCCTTTCCTCCAGAATGATTTCTTGGAAAGGCCATAAGAATAACTTATTATTAGCATATCCACAACACATATAATTTACCACTCTACCTACCTATTCGGCATTGAAATGGAGCTCGCATACAGCTTGAAAAAGCAGGACAAAAGAGTTCTCTGTGTCAGCTACAATCAAACAAGCAAGATAAAACACACCCACCCACTCCCCGTGTAGAAAGAAAACAACCTCTTAATTTGCACTAGAATCTGGCGATTTCGATTACTGAAAAATAAGGATTCAGGAAGAACAAAATCATGTAAATATCTATTTAATAGGTCATGGTTCATCCAAGGGGAAAATGGACCAGAGTAAAAACACTTAGAAATTAATTAAAACCTAATCCATCTCCATGTAAAGAAGCATGTCTTGCCGGGCCTGGGACATCCTTACCATACTGCCTATATGCGTTTGTAGGGCATGTGCCATGTGTTTGTGGATGTGGATGGGATTGTATGCTAGATTTTCTTCTTTGAAATTTAATTTTAGCAAAAGCAGTCAGACCCTGCTGGGTAGCTAAATGAATCAACCTGTCTCAACTCCCCCCGCCCCCGCTTTTTTTTTTTTTTTAACAAGAACTATATCTACATTCCAGCATCTTGAAACTATTGTAAAAACACACGCCAAAAAAATTAAATTAATCCCTGGTAGACTATAAAGGTTGCTGTTAATAATGTTCATCTGAACTTGAGGCTTCAAGTGTGGCATGCCTGTCAGAGGAAGGAGAAAGAGGGAAGCAAGAGTTGGATCAAAACAAGGAGAGCACTCCCAGCTTCAACAGGTACAAGCTGCAGATGGGAAATGGATTGTTAGCAAAATAAATTGTGTCCTGCCCTCCTGCAATTTTTCACAATCTGTGTGGCAAAGATTTCACTGCTGACACTGTCAACATATTCTCAGCATCTGTAGTCATTTCCTGTGACCTCGTGGGTAATGCAGGCTTTCCAAATCACCAAACACCAGACTCTGCATAATGCAAAACGCCTTCTGCTTTCCCAAGTGTACAATGGAATTAGAAAAACGGAATCGGTCCAAACGCTGCATTTATTTAACAAGGTGGTTATACAGAGAGGGAGCGTTTAGGAAGTCTCTTCTTATTTTCAAACTTCGGCTCAGTTTACACCAAAACAAACTCTAAACTCCTCCAGGAAAACACTGTGCAGATGAGATTCCTCCCTGAACCTTCCCAAAAACACAGCGCGCCTGCGCAGATGAGATTCCTCCCTGAACCTTCCCACACAGCGCGCCAGCGCGCGTACCCCGCCCCCCCCCCCCCCCCCCCCCCCCCGCCACATCCTTACCCCGCCTTTCCTCCACAAATGAAACAGTTAAATCAATTGGTTATTTTTCTTCTTCTTCAAGGTAAGCAGAAGAAAAGGGCCATTTACTGGGGGGAAATCAGAGACAAAGTTACAAACACTGGAAGTAGCCTGCAACCATAAAGAGGCACAGTCCATAAAAAATACTGTATGTGTTTTGAACCCTGCCTACTTATGAGAAGATCATTCTGAGTAATATTACCCTTTGGAGCTTGAGAGAGAGCCACAAATACGGTTGGAAGACAGTGTCTCTAAACTCAAAATGAAAAACGGCATTTATGAGGACGTCTATGGAAAGGGAATGGTGTGCTGGTCCAGCACAATCCTCACAGAAAGAAGCAAAACAACAACAACAAAAATCATAATGAAGTAATACCAGAAGGGCCTGAAGTGAAGGTCATTACCTCTCATGATGACCAGGAGAAGCCCTTTGATGAACAGGTCATCACTACCTTGTAGACTTGGAGGAACCCATCAAGGAGCATTCAGTTGATCCCTCCCATTTTTGAATGATGAGGAAATTCAGGGTCAGAGTCAGGTTTCTCCAAGATTAAGTATGAAAGGTTGGCAAAACTGCAAGAAGCAGCCCAGCCTGAAGTTGGGAAGCCAGGATCCAGGTGGACCATCCCATCCTTCACGGTGCTCAAATTCAGAAGCACGAGTAAGCTCGGCTGGTTAGCTTTACTGAGAGCTTCCTACAGATGGTGTTACTAAAAACTGGAAAATTCACTCTTGGAACTATCATTGTGTTTTGCATAAAATAATCACTCAAATAAATATGGTAAAGATGATGATTCCAGGCAAAAAACACGCTGTCTTAAAGAAGGAAAGATTCAAAACGGTTTGAATCATGGCACTTTTAAAAAAATATTATCATTTTTTTTATTTATCTTCATTTAAATTCAATTAACATATAATGTATTACTGGTGTCAGAGATAGAGTTCAGGGATTCATCAGTCTTATATAATACCCAGTGCTCATTATATCACATGCCCTCCTTAATATCTATCACCCAGTTACCCCATCCCCCACCCACCTCCCCTCTAGCAACCCCCAGTTTGTTTCCTATGCTTGAGTCTCTTATGATTTGTCTTTCTCTCTGGTTTTGGCTTGTTTTATTTTTTCCTTTCCTCCCCTATGAGCCTCCTTTTTTTTCCCTTAAATTCCACATCTCAGCAAGATCATATGCTAATTGTCATTCTCTGGTTGACTTATTTCACTTAGTTCACTTAGCATAACACTCTGCAGCTCCCATTTGTAGTGCATTTCTAACCAAACACAAAACTGGTAGAATACTGACCAGGTGAAGGTGGTTCTTTCTCTCAGCCAGTCAAACCTACCTGCTTGGCCTCGAGGCCCCCTACAGCTTCATGTGTGAGGAAATGATATGGGGACACTTCCCTCCCTGGTGTCCAGCACAAGGAAACATCATGAACAGAAGGCATTTGAGAATAAAGAAAATCAAAGAGTAGTCTGCTTGTCATGACTTCAACTGATTTGAACAGAAGTGTGTTGTCTGAAAACATCTGGTCTCAAGGTAATGACCGGATTATACCTTACTCTCTTACTAACTAAGCCAGTTATATACGAGCATCTTAGAAAAACAGTGACGTCCCCCTTGGCTACACTACATCAAGCAGCCCCACACTGTCCCACCATAGACAGACTATCACATCTACTACAAAATCTGTCATAGGAGGGAAAAGTTATTTGAGTATCTGACAGTAAGACAGCCCTTTTGGGGGAAAGAGCGAGGGTCAGGGCCCTTGCCTAGAGTCCAGATATTTTTCTGTTAGAATAACAATCCTGACTGAACTGTCAGCATTCTGAATATATTGTCCTTGGTTCAAGTTTTTTCAGTAAGTGGTCAGTCACTTCTGGAGCTAAAAAAGAGATCCAGTTTTCTAAGAAGTCTCTTTTTTCCATCAACAACCTTTTCCTTTCTAGCAGAGTTACAGATAACTCAAATGTCTGGATCAACAAAATTCTTGATAGTAAGGATGTAGGGCAGGAGGAAAAAACCCACCTGGGAACTGTATCTCCAAATTTGATTGAGAAGTCTGAGGTTTGAATGTTCACATCTAGATCAAAGCTCAAACGAACACCACTCTATTTTAGCCACAGAAGGATGAACACTTTATGAGTCGCAAAAACATGTAAGTGAAATGAGATCCATCAGATGAAATTATGCCTCTTTTATATCAAAACAGTTTTAAGGGTTTTTCTTTTCCCCCAAAAGATTAGGCCAAAACTAGAGAAAATGGAAAACTTGTAAGAAAAGTATCTGATATAAACCAAAAAAGAAAAAGAGAAGGTAAATCAAATTAAGTAGGCTTCATCTTGCAAATGATATTAACTGATAAGGGGTTGATATCCAAAATATATCGGAAATTCCCACTACTCAGTATCAAAAAAACCCCAAGAAACTCACTCAAAAAATAGGCTGAGAACTTGAACAGACATTTCTCAAAAGACGTACAAATAAGCCACAGTCCATGGAAAGCTGCTCAACATCACTAATTATCACAGAAATGCAAATCAAAACCACAATGAGATATACCTCATACCTGGCAGAATGGCCAGTATCAAAAAGACAAGGCCTCAGTATTAGTAAGGATGTGGACAAAAGGGAACTTATATGCGTTGCTGGTAGGAATGCAAAATGGTACAGTCACTATGGAAATCAGCATGGAGGTTCCTCAAAAAAATTGCAAATAGAGGGGTGCCTGGGTGGCTCAGTGGTTTAAGCCGCTGCCTTCGGCTCAGGTCATGATCTCAGGGTCCTGGGATCGAGTCCCGTACCGGGCTCTCTGCTCAGCAGGGAGCCTGCTTCCCTCTCTCTCTCTCTCTGCCTGCCTCTCTGTCTACTTGTGATCTCTCTCTGTCAAATAAATAAATAAAATTCTTTAAAAAAAAAATTGCAAATAGAATTAGCATGTCATCAAGCAGTTCTACATGTGGGTATTTATACCCCCAAAATGACAACACTAGTTCAAGAAGATATATGCACCTTTATGTTCACTGCAGCATTAGAACAGCCAAGATACAGAAGCCACCAAAATATACATCAGTAGATGAATGGATAAAGAAAATGTGGTATAAATACACATACGATGAAATATTACGCAGCCAGGAAAAGGATGGACAGTTTGGTATTTGCAACATCACAGATGCACCTAGAGGTTATTATGTGAAGTGAAATAAGGCAGACAGAGAAAAACAAATACTGTATGATTTCACTCTACATGGAATTGAAAAAAAAAACACAAAACAAAACAGATACACATAATACAACAGAAACAGGCTCACAGAGATAGAGAATAATCTGGGGGATGCCAGAGAGGAGATGGGGTGGGGGGATGGATCAAATAGGGTGAGAGGATTAAAGGGTATAATACTTCCCTTATAAAATTAATAAGAAAGAGGACTACACGGTACAGCATAGGGAATATAGTTAAGAATAGGTTAACAACTTTGTGTGGTGACAGATGTTGGTTAGGTTTATTGTGGTAATCACTTCCTAACATATATAAACACTGACGTACTACATTGTACACCTGAAATTAATAGAATATTGCATGTCAAGTATACTTTGATAAAAAATAGACTTCACTATATTTCTAACCCAGAATGAAGGCACTTTCACTGTCATTAATTTGTGTTTTAGAGAGGAAGTGTGTATTTATCATGCATTTAATGTTATTGTTGACCTATGTTAGCATGGGATTAGCTTGTAATTTAGGGTTCATAGAAAGACCCATTCCCATAAAAGCAGCCAATGCTGTCACAGCCAATACCACTATAAGCCCAGTCAACATTTTTCAAATAGGACTTTCTCAAATCTATTTTTTTTTAATCTAACATCCTAAATAATCTAACATCCTAAATCCCACCAGAATCTGGGTATTTCTTCAAGCCTTTGCTGTGATAGGATTATAGCATTTTGATCTGTGTAACACCATTTTGATATCTACAGGGTCCAAAACATTGTGCTAAGGATTGGGGGTGAGTCTGGAAGTGGCTTATAAATAAGACACAGTCATCCTTCAGTACTATTTGTTGGCTGTGGCAGAACCTACTGGAATGGGGCTGCCACCTATCTCTACGGAAGACCTGGAATGCGGAGATTGGGGATGTGACTGTCCTTCCCTACTCGCCTTAGGTGGGTGGAAATGGATTAACCACAGTTGTTGCACGGCTCTTTCATGTATTTATCTGCTTGTTTCCATAATGGTTTTAAATTCCACTTTGGGGCTGATGTGACTTTTGGAGATGATGAAATCAGAGACTTGAGAGGAAAATCACTGTCCAATAGGGACAATGGAGGACTAACCAGAACTAAGATAGAGTGGCCACATTTGGCAAATAAAAATACAGGATGCCCTGTTACACAATGAACAGTGAATTGGCAGGCGGGAGTGGGGGGGAGTATAAATATGTTCCCATGCAATATTTGATACATACTTACATTAGGAAATAAGTCAGTATTTACCTGAAATTCAAATATAAACAGGTGTCCTACATTTATTTGGCAACCCTATAACAGGGCTTCAGAAAGTCTAAGAAAACCCATTACCTACCTCTCACCATTTCCCAGTGTTTTTATATATAAAGCATAAAAGAACTGTCTTCCACTATATTCACCAACCTAATTATGTCAACACAGCATAATTCAAGAATATCCAAAGTGCAAAACAGAAGTAGAAAATAAGACAAAGTTAAACATTTTCCATTCCTTAACATTTTTCCTATGTAACTAAAAATAGGATTATTAACCATAGTTCAAAATTAACATTGAAAAAAGAAATAGCTTACCATTCTCTTAAAATACCTGTAAGATTTTGCTTTGAGATTTGAAATCTGCTCAAATTTAAGGTAAGAGATTCTTAAAACTGTTTACTAAATTTAAAACACATACACACATATAAAAAACAAAAATTCAATGGTCTATAAAACAAATATGATGAATCAAGAGATATTTAATTTCAGGTGAAGTCAAATCAAATCATCAGTTCTAAGACTTATCCCCTCGGTCAACCTGGGGACACAGTTGAGAATAACAAATACAGATACTCTTGATATTATGTCAGAAGAGCTAATGCCCCAGTGGCCAAACTGAACTCCCTTCCTTTTACAGGAAGAAGAGAAAAAATTAAAACAACAACAACAAAACAAAACAAAACAAAAACTAAGAAAAGAAAAACAACATTTATGCATGAGGTAAAAATGTTATGAAAATGGAAATCCCCCATCTTATATCCAAAACATGATAAGAGACTCTTATTATGGATAATATCTAATCTCCAAGCCAAGTACCCCTACACCTTGCCTAATTTACTACCTAAAACAAGGCTAAGAAGGGACAAATGGCACAGTCTAGATCTCCAGATGTCAGAATGACAGATATTATTTCTCTATTTCAAAGGACAAATAATTGATGCAGAGAATAACAAAATCTCAAAAGCATTCTGGCATGTATCCTGAAAGAAAAATAAAGTGAAACAGTAAATCCTATCTTGAAGCAGGAGCCTATATCACGCCACCAATCCAACATACAAAGTGAAGCTGGTGGGACATTCAAACAGAAAATGGAGAATTTCCCCACATAGCAACTATAACTGAAACATGGAGCCCACCCCCTGCGGGTGAAAGGTTAAGTCAGAGGGGAACAGTTTTGGCCAAGATCTGGAATTTTCTAGAACACGACCATTATTTTCCAAAATGAAGACACTGCTTCCTACTCATGTGATCCTAAACTATGGTGAACTATTTAACTTCCTTTCACTTCAGTTGCTTACTCTATAAATGAGGATGACAGTAATAATACTTATTTCAGGGATGCCTGGGTGGCTCAGTGGGTTAAGCCTCTGCCTTCAGCTCGGGTCAAGATCTCGCTTCTCGGCCTTTTGGCTAAGATCAAGTCAGGGTCCTGGGATTGAGTCCCACATCGGACTCTCTGCTCAGCAGGGAGCCTGCTTCCCCACCCTCCTTCTCTCTCTCTGCCTGCTTCTCTGCCTACTTGTGATCTCTCTCTGTCAAATGAATAAAAATCTTTAAAAAAAATTTAAAACATAATACTTATTTCATATTCAGGTTGTTCTAAGGATTAAATGAATAAAGATTTGTAAGGTATTTAGTATCTAGCACATAGAGCACACTAGAAAGTTTTTGCCTTTTCCAAAGGTCTAGGACAGAGGAATCCCAGGAAGCCTGGTTATTCACAATAAAGAGACATACCTATCACACGAGCTAACCATGTGGTATGGCACTCTGCAGAGAATTACTATATGTTATATACATGTACATACATATATTACACATATATAATACATATATTATTGGTCCTATTTATTAGGAAGTAAAAGGGGTCTTCCCAAGATCATGTGGCTAACGGGTGCCACCTATAAGTAACAGCAGCTGGGTGGGTATTTTTCTAAATAATAATCATAATACTAATAATAAGTAAATAAATATTTTGTCTTTGAGTTTACTTTTAGTTTGGTGTCTTATCCAGGTTCCACACTCTTGCTTGACCCATTTTTTCTTCTCTTTACTTCTCAAAGGCAATGCAGGAACCAGGCAGGATGAGGGGAAAAAAGATAAAATAAAAATTCAAACATAACAAGTTTCAGCGTCTGACTTTGGCAGAGTCACAAGACCATAACTGAACTGTTTGGGCACTTTCCTAAATTACTTTAAGCAACATAAATAGTTCCATCTTCTTCTCTGTCAGTCATCTTTCCACTCCAGTGTAATTACAAGGTTCTCTCCTAAGGATATCAGTTTTTAAAATAATTTATGCAACTGTGTACAGCTCAACTATGAGTTTAAATGAAAATTTTGATAAATGCTAATAATTGATGATAATTTACATATTCCCCAGCAATTATCTCTGATGTAAATGGTCTAAGGTTCTTTGCTGCATCTTAAATAATCGGAGATGACAGTGTCCACATAGAACTCATTAAAAGGTCACTTTAGGACAGAGGCAGAAATCTAGGTAGAGCCAAAGAAAAGCATCACTAAAGACCCAGGTAATCCAAAGAATTCCATTATGATAAGCAAATGTGCAAAAGGCCTGGGTAATTCATTTTCATAAAAATGAAGTATGGAACTACTCTGTAATTGTAAGTATCAACAAATCCCTAATATGCATGAGGCGCTGTACAAAGCACTGTGGACTCTGTGGGGAGAATGCAGAGACCTGGGTGTATTCCACTCAAGTGTGGAACAATGGCATTAGGTCTAGTCTGCAGAGGTAAGGAGAGTGTCTGTACAAGGAAGGGTTGTGCTGAGCTGTGAAATGAGATTTTGTAAAATCTGGAAGGAGCAATATTCAAAGGACTTGCAGTAAAAGGGATGGAAAGTAGCTGCAGAGGAAGGACCAAGTGGAAAGCTAAGGACAGATGAGCCTGGGCAGATAGCAGGGATTGGACAGTCATAGCCCAACAAGTCAAAATAATGCATTTTTTTTTCCCCAAGAGCACCGGGGGTGGGGGTGCTTAATCAAGAGCAAGAGGTGGGGATGGGCTAGGGTAACACTAAGCTTTTGGAAAGTTTATTTTAGTGTAGACATACTAAACGGGCTATTGTGGTAGCATCAGTGAGAGATGGTGAGAGCTCATGACAGAATGGACGAAATTGGGAAAGTAGGTTACAAATGAGAGGTAAAATTGACAACACTGGGTGATGGATTAGAGGTGGATCTATTTGATGATGTGTGTCTCAGGCTAAAAAACAGTGCCTGGTACATAAGAGCATTTAATATTTGTGGAATAAATGTTGAAGGAGCAACAAGGATAAGGGAAATGAGGTGTCAAGGATGATTCCTGAGATTCTAGATGGCATATCTTAGATGAACAGCAAGACCGTGCAGAGACAGAACACCTGGGAAGGCGATGCTTGGGGAAGAGCTCATGGGTTTAGTGTTAGTCACACTGACTTTGGATGTCTGTAACTCATGCAAGAGAGAGGTCAAGAAAGCAGAGAGACTGGATAACCTGGAGCAGGAAGAGAGGTCTTAAACAACAGATACAGCCTTCTAAGTCACTTATTTATAGGAAGTGATTGAAGCCTTAAGAATAAATGCTTCTGCACTGGGAGAGACCAGAGTGGCCACAGAAGAACATCATGGATAGAAGCCTGCAGAGCAGGTGCAAAGAATATGATGGAAGGCAGTGACCAGCCATGCTGAATGCAATTCAAAAATCATCAACGGTAAAACCAGAACACATTCTTTTTTTTTTTTTTAAGATTTTATTTATTTATTTGACAGAGAGAGATCACAAGCAGACGGAGAGGCAGGCAGAGAGGGAGATAGAGGGAAGCAGGCTCCCTGCTGAGCAGAGAACCCGATGTGGGACTCGATCCCAGGACCCCAAGATCATGACCTGAGCCGAAGGCAGCGGCGTAACCCACTGAGCCACCCAGGAGCCCATGAACACATTCTTTGGGTTGAGCAACAGACCACTCCTTAGCAAGTTTAGAAAGGTGGCTCAGCAGAGGGGTGGACCTTGGGTAACTGGGTGAGAGATAAGTAGGGAAATGGAGGCATTGTGTAGAGTTAATGGGAGAGAGAAACAGTAGGGTGGCTGGACAGGAATGAGAGAGCATTCAGATAACCAGGATATAGAACAATGAAAAGCATTCAGCTGACAAGAAGTTTGGCTATACAGTAGAGAGATAATGAAATGTGAAAGTTTCCTGAGAAAAGTCAACTCTGCGTAATGGCAGTGTTAGAAATGCCCTTAGCAGGAGATTTTTTTTTTTTTTTTTTTTGACAGACAGAGATCACAAGTAGGCAGAGAGGCAGGCAGAGAGGAGGAAGTAGGCTCCCCACTGAGCAGAGAGCCTGATGCGGGGCTTGATCCCAGGACCCTTGGTTCATGACCTGAGCCGAAGGCAGAGGCCTTAACCCACTGAGCCACCCAGGTGCCCCTCAGCAGGAGCTTTTAGCAGATTTATCAAAATTAGAAAGTGAACAGAATGACCAAAAAGCACCTACCTAGAAAATGGCCAGAAGCAACCTATCCTGAGGAACGTTTAGATCAGATTACATATTTCCTGACATCTCAGGAGAAAAACATCCTTTGAAATTCCCTAAAATGGTTATACTAAGGTGGAAAAAATACCTTAAACTTATAGACTATTTCCATATGCTTTGTATATGGGTAGATATGAAGAAAGAGTAAGGATAACTATCAAAAATTGCACCCATGGATAGTAAGTCCAACACTCCAAATATAGGGGGAAATCTAGTGATTGGGAGTTGGGAGATACCGGGCCTTTGGATAAATTTCTTTGATCTAGTGCCCTTTGCACCACACCATCCATCCTGTGTCCCATTAAAATACATGTTTTAAAAATATAATTATAGGGGCACCTGGGTGGCTCAGTGGGTTAAAGCCTCTGCCTTCGGCTCAGGTCATGATTCCAGGGTCCTGGGATCGAGCCCCACATCGGGCTCTTTGCTCAGCAGGGAGCCTGCTTCCTTCTCTCTCTCTCTGCCTGCCTCTCTGCCTACTTGTGATCTCTGTCTGTCAAATAAATAAATAAAACCTTTAAAATATTTATATATATATATATATATATAAATATTCACACACACATACCTGTAATTGCTGTCCATATGACTGCTCTTTGTGGGAATAGGAGAAGACACTAGAACAGATACTCTGGTCAAAAGAGGACACCACCTGGGTGCTCAGTGGGTTAAAGCCTCTGCCTTCGGCTCAGGTCATGATCCTAGGGTCCTGGGATCGAGCCCCGCATTGGGCTCTCTACTCAGAGGGGAGCCTGCTTCCTCCTTTCTCTCTCTGCCTGCCTCTGTGCCTATTTGTGATCTGTCTGTCAAATAAATAAATAAAATCTTAAAAAAAAAAAAAAGAAAGAAAGAGGACACCATTATTTCCCACCATTTTTCTGTTGATAGGTCAGATGCATGGATGGATGCATGCATGGGTGAATGGATCAGTATATGAAGAGATGGATCCACAGAGTGTCTGCCTTTGTACAGAAACTTGGTATCTTTATTTGCAATTAGCAAATGGTAAGGAACATTGTACAAAAAGTAATTCGATCTTCCAAGGTGTATAAATCCATGGGAGCCACCCCTCCCCTCTGCACAGAAAGTAAGGGTGCTGAGCCTTTCCCACTGGATGGCTCCATGAC
Organism: Neogale vison; assembly: GCF_020171115.1. Taxonomy (NCBI): domain Eukaryota; kingdom Metazoa; phylum Chordata; class Mammalia; order Carnivora; family Mustelidae; genus Neogale; species Neogale vison. The sequence goes on from NC_058091.1 coordinate 173,401,074, forward strand.
ATAGCACTCATGGGATCTACTTACACAGGGATAAACTCTCTGATTTCTTTGATTTCTCCTCTTATGCCAATGTGTTGATGGCAAAATGTGGGTTTTATTTTAGGGATGGAGCAAAGTTCTCAAATGTCCCACAGAAGCCTTCTGTTAGAGCCGGGTTTAGCAAAGAATTCTGCAGTGGCAGATTAGATGTGTGGGCCCAAGAAGTAGTTGCCTTTGTAACTATCCATAATGTGTCCATCTTCATCAGAGCTTCTTGAAGAGAGTAGCTTTGCCAGGACAGGACTTGGACACTGCCAGATCCTGTGGGCTAATACCAATGAGTTTCAAATGATCACATAAAAACCAAGCACTTGCTAAGATTTTAAATTAGAGTTTTAAATATTTTAATGATAAAAGGGAAGTGAAATATGCCCGTCCCAGAAATTGGGTGTCAGCGGAATGAGGAAACGACTCCAGAATTATTATCTCCTCCAACGAATTAGTTCAAAGGAAAGAAGCTGTAAACTAAAAGTTCCTTGATCATGAAAAATGTAACTGCTATGTAATATACCCCCAGAACTTACTGCTCTGTCTCCTGCCCTTTGAACTAATCACAAGAAAATCAAGGGCAGCAGGTCCAGGGTTGATTTTAAAGTCATTTCGTGGTAATTTAAAGTAATTGGGATTTTTTTTTTTATGATGATTGCTGGAAAGAAGAATATATAGCTTTGCTATTCCTTGTGACAGTTCTTTGAATTACACCTCCAGAATAAGAACTAGGAGACACGGCTGTTAATTTATAGCAATACACCCAGTCGTCCTCCTGGGCTGGCATTACGAATGAGCAAAGTAAAAAACAGGCTGTGGATCAGACGCGCAGGGCCTGTGAGGGCCCAGGCCAGCCCAGCCTCATTTCCACCCCAGCGCACATCTAAACACGGGTCTGATACAGCCCTCTGTAGCCAGTCTGCATGTTGGAGCCAAATGGCAACTCACCTGCAACCCTGAGCACTAAGTGAAATGCTTAAAACATGCAAGAATCTTAATTAGTCAGGGATCAGGACAAGAAAAAAAAAATAAGGGTTCTATTAGTAATTAGGCAAAATCGAAGCATGATGACAAATTCTCTGACTGCCTGTCTCTGAGAACCTTGCTGGGGGTAAAGCTTGTTGGTTGCTGCCTCTTTAGCACAAATTGCATTTGATCTCAGGAAGGGCTCTTCAGAGCAAAGGAGTATAAAGATGTTTTCGGTCTATCCTCTTCCCTTCGGTGCCCCTGCTGTGTGGGCCCCACTATAATTAGACACTGGCTTTTAGGGGGATGTCTTGAGTGTTCAATTAGGTCTCTTTTCTTCCTAGCAGTCCTGTTTCAATATGAATGCACACAAAGCCAATTATCTTTCAGAAGCGTGCATTTAAGTTGAATTGACAAGCTTCTTACATGGTTGACAACTATCACCACGAGACACAGTCCTTCGTTCAGCTGTAGTAGAGAGGGAAAAAAAAAACAAAAACAAAAAACTAAAGGCCTAAATTTCTCTTTGAAGCAAAGGAAAATCATGATGCTTGCCCCCGTCTCTACAGAGTGATAGACCAAAGGCTTGTTCTTCCAAGTGTGCACAGCAGGCCAGCTGAGGGACTTGTTAGGAATGCAAAATGTGGGGTCCCACCTCAGCCCTACAGAACCAAAATCTGCGTGATTTGTATGCACCCTGAAGCTTGAGACACATGGATCTACCATCATCCAAATATCTGAAAGGATATACAATGTTTAGGAAGAAAATTCCTGGTTAAGAAGGGAAAGATTAAAAAAGAAAAGAAAAGAAATGGGGTCCTTGTTTTGTATTCTCATCAAAACGCAAACGTAAGTGTAGAGATTCAGCAACATTAAAAGAAATCGGTCAGAATATACAACTGGTAGGCTATCCATCAATGAGGCTCAGGAGGTCTTCCAATCTCCTCTCACTCTAAGAAAATGGCAGGGCTGTGTTTCCTTGTACCTACTAAATGTGGGCACAGTTGGTTCACTTGCTTTGGCCGGTGCAATGCTAGTGGGAAAAGACTTGGGCCACTTCCATGGGGAAGCATTTAGAAACTAGTACACCATTCCCCAGGCTCTCCCTTCCACTGCCTCCCCTCAAAGGTATGCTCGTCACTATAATGGCCAACGTGAGGAGTGCCCCAAGACCTTCCAGGCTGGTACTGCACAGCCACAAAATGCAGCATCATATCTCGAGCTACATCCTGTAGAAGGGAGGAAATAGTCCTTTCTTGGTTTAGAGGAGAATGAAGCGGCTCTAATAGACTCTTTCTTCCTAAAAATACCCAAATTACTGCCTTTTATTCATGGCAGGCTTTACCCATCTGTTTCTGAGGTGCAAGAAGTGTCTACGGGTTTTTAAAGCAGGTGTATCATTGGAGATCTGCCTTTCCTAAAGCACATGAGTACGTCTGGATAACAAGAGCACAGCTAGCCTGGCTTCAGTGCTTACTTTGTATCCACCACACATTCACTTAGAACAGACAGAAGATCTGCAATTCATCCTTACTTCTCAAAGCACCAAATGGCGCTGTTGGTGATACTGAAACGCTGATGGTATCACTGGACTCTCTCTGGGCTCAGAGAACTTAATCTCATCTAGAGAATTCCAATCACAGGAAGATCACTCTAGGCACCCCTGCCAAAGTTCTACTGACGTCATATGGGAACAATTTTAAAATACTGAATGAAATGCTGTGAACAAACCATGAGAGACTGTGGGCTCTGAGAGACATACTGAGGGTTTTGGAAGGGGTGAGGTGGGGGGGAATGGGTGAGCCTGGTGGTGGGTATTAAGGAGGCACGTATTGCATGGAGCACTGGGTGTGGTGCATAAATAATGAATTTGGAACACTGAAAAAAATAAAATTAAATTTTAAAAAATTGATATTGAGATGAAATATAATATAATGAAAGCCAAGAGATAGAATGTTCCAAAACAATACATTTTTTTGATTTCCCCATCTTTTTTTTTAATTACTATTCAGTGTTTATTTATTTTTTTTAGATAAAGTATTTTTTTAATTTTTTTTGAAAAAAAAACAATACATTTTTAATTAATTTAAACATCATTAAGAAGCTTAATAAGATTAAAATTAAAATACATAAAATTAAAATACGCTTAATGGCAGGGAAGGCTGCAGTTGCTTGAGAAGTTGACTATCCCTGCAATGTGGAGTCAGTGTGTTGTAGAAAACTTGATAAGCTTGAAGGAAAAGTAAAAAGTTGAAGCAATGGGTATTTTGAAAATACACCGAACAGTTCAATTAAATTCAGATGAATGTTAAAAAAAAGAAAAAGGGAAATGCTGTGTCTGTATTCATTTCTAATTATTCAGAGCTGGAAGACACCATCCTTCACAATTAAGACACCCATGCAGGAACAGACAAGGATCCATCAGATATCTGCTCCATCAGGCGATACCAGTAGAGGGAGAAATGTTAAAAGAAATAGTGATTAAGAAGAAAAAGTAGAGAAAGCTGTTACTCAACTGAACTCTGCCATGAACTTGAGTAGATTTGAACATAGATCGTGTCATGCTCACGTGTAATGAAATATAATGGAAACTTTAAGACACCAAGACATGGTTATTTGGTCCAAGTCTGGCGTTGAAGTTTTCCCTGATTAATACAACAAAAAAATACTAAACACAGATCAAGGAAATGTGTTTGAGGTGTGATAATGATAACACAATTATACTGTTAAAGACAAGACCTTGTCTTCTACAGATATGCTGAAACATTTTTAAATGAAATGATTATGAAGTCTAGCCTTTGTGATGTCATTATCTGTGTAGAGGGGGGGTGAAGTGAGGGTCTGTACAGATAAAACACAATGGGACAGTCATGCCCCCTGCTGAGGCTGGCTGCTGGGTATCTCAGATCCCCAGCACCACGCTCTCTACCACTCTAAATATTCAAAAATTTCCATGATAAAGAGAAAAAAAAAGGTTAAAAAACAAACAAGCCAAGGCCTATGAATTATTAATTGTTTGACATGCCAAGCCCTTGACTGACAAATCATAGTGGGTCAGCAAGGGAAACATATGCACAAGTGAGCCTCCTCATTACTTTCTCCGCCTGCCCTGCACACATGGTTGTCACTGATTAAATTTTTAATCAACTACACTAATTTACATTTGATGGCTGGACATTTCTGGGACATTTCAAAGGAATATCTATTGATGGAGAAAAAAAAGAAGAATTTTTCTAATGAGCATTTAAAGCTTGTTCCTCCAAGCCGTGTTACCCCAAGCGCCCTTCTCCTGTGCTCCAACGGGAAGACTGGTTCTCAGTTTGGTCATGTCTTCTATTCATCTTTTTCTCTCTCTTTTTTAATTCCAGATGAGTCATCTTCTCCTTCTTCAAATTTAATTGGCATGTATTACATGTCTAATTTTCTCAACTTGCTCATACTTATCCAAATTTCCTTGGGCTTCCAAAGTGAATTAGATATATTTCAAGTTCTGTCTTAATCATGAGTCTCTTTGAAAAATAAAATTTCATGGGTCTGTGGAAAATTTTTTCTTTTTCTCTCACAGGAGTTTAGAGAATAGCTAATGGTAGGGGGAATGATGTTGTTCTTTAAAACATCATGAACCTGAAATAACCAGAAGCTTCAGAATAATTTACAGACTAGAACTTGACCAGTTTTGATCTCAGAATTCCACATTAAGGGGTACCTGGTATCTGTAATTTGATGTTCTGCCTTCATTTTTTAAAATTTCTTAATTTTTTAGAGATTTTGTTTATTTTAGAGAGAGAGCAGAAGCAGGAGGAGGAACAAAGGGAGAGGGAGACAGAATCTCAAGCAGACTCCCTGCTGAGCACAGAGCTCAATGCAGGGCTCAATCTCACAACCCCAAGAACACGACCTGAGCCAAAATCAAGAGTCAGACGTTTAACCGACTGAGCCACCCAGATACTCCTGCTTTCTTTTTGTTTTTTTTTTTTTTTTTTTGAAAACAAGGAATAGAAAGGAAAAATTATTTGGACATAGAAATCAATGATAATTAAGAAAAGAAAATTAGTGGTAGGAATTGCTTAACAAGAACCATCCAAGCTGGTGTCTCCCATCAGGTAACATCCACAGCTAAATATCATTTAAAATAATGAATTTATACACAAACAGAGTCATCAAAAAAGAATTTCCTCACTTTTCAGGGAAGTCTGCAACATTTTCCAACCTCCTAAAAGATCATCTGCATACAAGTATAAATTGGTACAACCACTTCAGAAAACACCTTGCAATATCTTCTAAAGCTACAAATACAGAAATCTAAAATGCCAACCAATTCTACTCTTAAGTATGTGCCCAACAGAAAGGAATTATATTTATTCGCCAAAAACTATGCCCTAGAATGTTCAGAGTAGTACTTTCATAAAAGCCCTAAGCTGGAAACCATCCAAAGGGCCACAATCAGTCAAAGAAATAAATAAATGGTGGAACGTTCAGAGCCTCAAGAGCAGAATCCTCTGGGTATAAATCACTCATCTCACTGTTATCAATCTTCCCTGTTTTCAGTAAACAATGCTGACAAGCTGCTGCAAACCTCCTCAAATTCTGACCCACAACGATAAAGCAATACCCTTCATGTTTCATGGCTTTCCCAGGGAGTCAGTACATTTAGGTACTGAGGTACATTTAGGACATTCTACACCTGCTGGAATTGACCCTGAGAGGATACCAAGTTATCCCATTTTAAGTCCATCCTTTATTGGCTCCGGAAATGAACATGAATACCACTGGAGATAATCTAAGTATTAATGTATTATTTCGAGAAAATCCTGGGTAACTTAAAAATCTGTAAACCACGAACAGCAATGTATTAAATCACTGAAAACCCTGGAGAGTTTAGTAATATTTGTTTCTTTATAACCAAGCAGAAAAGATCCCAAAGCAATAGGCATGGGGTTCCCTGAGAAAGTACAGAAGTTCTGGACACGACAGGGAAACAACTGTCTCTACACTACGTGCTAGAGAGAGTGACCCTAACCCACAGTTGCAGAGAGTGTACTCTTGAGGCCTGCAGGTGGACTGCCTACTCCTGGCTTTTGTTTAGCAACTCTGAGCTTGTCTACTTATCTGTTCTTCATGCAAAATCAATCTTCAAAATATCATCTAATCTCTTAAATATATGTGTATGCAATATATATACATATATCCTTTGTTATATACGTATTACAGGCACAAGTGTTCTATGTCACTACCTAGAACATTCACTATCCAAGCCACTCAAAACTATGCCCATCTTCCGATGGACTCATTTAACTAGTCCACAAGAAATTAGGAAAAATTTTCTTATTTTCTCAAAAACTTGTGTAAATATTAGAAAAAGAGACAAAAATATTTAGTTCCTTTTTCTTTTTTTTTTTAAGATTCTAATTTTTTAAAAATCATTTCTACACCCAGAATGGGGGGCTTGAACCCACAACTCTGAGATCAAGAGCCACACGCCCCACTGAGTCAGCCAGACACCCCCTCATTCTTTTTTTCTTATTATCTTATGTTTCTCTTTACTATCTCCTATTTTTCTTATTATCTTAACACTTATTTCATCATTTTTTTGGTCAAAATGAACTTTAAGTGTCTGCCTTCAGCTCAGGTCATGATCTCAGAGTCCTGGGATCGAGCCCGGCATCCAGCTCTCTGCTCAGCAGGGAGCCTGCTTCCCCCTCTCTCTCTTCCTGACTCTCTGCCTGCTTGTAATCTCTGTCTGCTAAATAAATAAATAATATCTTAAAAGAAAATGAACATGACTTTAGGTAATTTTAAAGTAATATATGTTAATCATTAAACACACATGAGACTATGAAGACATTTAAAAAGTAAGTCATTCTAGTGTAAGAAGGCCAAATTCATTCATTGTCATTTGTTTTCTTCCAAAATGCCACTGAAAAGCAGAGTAAAGGGGATTTATTCTAAAGTTGTCAACTGTTAAGGAAGAGGGCAGTAATATAGCACTACATGCTGTTCAGGACATGGATGTGCAGTAACTGATTTAGAAGACAGAAAGAAGATAAATTCCCTGTTAATAGAAGAAAAGTTTGTGAAATAACCTTATTTTAAAAATCACAGAATCTGGGGCACCTGGGTGGCTCAGTGGGTTAAAGCCTCTGCCTTTGTCTCAGGTCATGATCCCAGGGTCCTGGGATCAAGTCCTGCATCGGGCTCTCTGCTCAGCAGGGAGCCTGCTTCCCTTCCTCTCTGCCAGCCTCTCTGCCTACTTGTGATTTCTCTCTGTCAAATAAACAAATAAAATCTTAAAAAAAAATCACAGAATCCTTACAAACTCAGAGTCTGGCAGTTCTTGTACCTCTAGAAATAGGGGAGCATGGGGAAAAGGGCTAATTATTAAATTACTGAAGAACTGTGGGAACACTGAGAACTAGTAGATTGCTAATCAGGTGCTGTAAGCCATGTTGCTGGGCATCATCTCTCATTTCAGCAGAAATCTATGGATTTCATCTCTGAGACTCTCTGGCCAGAGGGATGTCACATGCTGTTTTAGGCTGAGAGCCTAAGTACCTATCTTTAATTTTAAACTGTGTTTCTGTATTCATTCCTAATTCTGAGAGCAAAAAAATACAACTTCACTTCTAGAATTCCAGCAACTAGACTTTCATCCTTCAAGCAGGAGACTAGAAAATTCTATCCTTACAAATCTGTCCAACCCCAAAAGAAACACCTAGAGATGGCATCATTAGAAGGTGCCCCTACCCTACAAATAGCCCATCCAAGTTACTCTACAATAAAGTATAATAATAACAAGACACACAAATTGGGGAGGGTGTGGGGGATATCTTCATCATTAGCAAAAAGTCCAAGATAATCAGAAAATCTCTAACCTAGAACACAGAGTCCAAAACATTTAGATAAAGAATGACTGAGGAGAAGACAATCTTAAATAATAACTTTCACGAGCCTTTTCCAAGAGATGAAAGAAGATACTATAACACAAACTGGACACATTAAAAAAAGCATTTAGAGTACAAAAAAAGAGATTATGAAAATTAAAACACATCATGGCAGAAATGAAAACCCCAATGCAAGCACTAATAGGTCAAGAAGAGGAAACCTTCCCAGAAAGTAGAACAAAAGACCATGAGATGGAAAATAAGTATGAGAAGATAAGAGAAACACTTCCTCAAATACAGCATCCAAATAATTCGGTTTTCCAAAGGAAACTGAGAATGTAGAAAGGAAGAAATTACCAACAAAAGCATTCTGCATGAACTGCCAGATTGAAATGGGTCACTGAGTGCCCAGTGCAGTATATAAAAAAATCACTTGCATCAAGACATAACTGGTTTTTTTTCAGATTACTGGTCAAGAAGAGAAAACTCTATGTATTTCTGGAAGAGTGAGGGAGACTGGGAAAGAACACATCACGTTGACAGTAGAAGGAATCAGATGGCTTTCTGATCAGTAGCAATCCTGAAAGCAAGAAGACAGTAGTAAAGAAATGCCTCAAAATTCTGAAGGATAATGAAATCCTTGATAGAATTTGATAGCCAGCTAAATTATCCATCAGTGTGGAGGCAAGACAAAGCCATTTTCAGACTTGAAAGTTCTTTTTCATAGGTATAGCTCTCTCCCCCTTCCTCAAAAATCTGCTAGGAAACCTGTGTTTAACAACAACAAAGAAAAGGACATTAGTATCAGTAAATAGGGATCCAATCCAGGAGACAGGCAAAGAAGCAAAAGGACAAGACAGAAAAGAGGGATTCCAGGGTTGCAGCTGTGCACAGGGATATATGGCTGCTCCTGGCTGGAGTAATGTCACTCAAAAGATGGCAATCACAAGTTCTAACATCACAGTCTTGTGTACCTGAAGATAGGACACCTGGTATGGGTTGCATGTACTATCTGTAAGCCTGGTTTGTCTTGCTGATTTACATGCTGATGAAGCTCCTGTCCTTCTCTAAAAACACTGAACCCTGAAGCAGACAAGTTCACTCACTTCACCCCTCAGAACTGTTCCGTCCAGATAAACCTGAGAATTGAAAAGCAGACCATGGTGCCCTTAAAGAAGAAAACATGAAGCACTCTACTTCCTCTGAGTACATTTCTTTTGGGTATTCTGTATTAGCTATGCTAGATACCCTGCTTGGTGTTATGAACCCCATTTTCCTAGGACTCAAAGAACCTTATAGTCTGACTATTCTGAGAAAGGACGCTTGGAAACTATAAAGATGCCTGAAGCTTATGAATCAGGAACAATTAATGTTACCTTTTCCCAGGAGTCTTCATCTAAAGGTAATAGATTTGTATGCGCTACTCAGTTTTTCCAGACCAAGCAATACATTGTTTAGATAAAATACTAGAAAGTGAACCATGAGAGGCTGTGGACTCTGAGAAACAAACTGAAGGTTTTGGAGGAGAGGGAGGTGGGAGTTGGGTGAGCCTGGTGGTGGGTATTAAGGAGGGCACATATTGCATGGAGCACTGGGTGTGGTGCATGAACAATGAATCTTGGAACACTGAAAAAAAATTAAATTTAATTAAAAAAAATTTTTTTAAAGCACAAAAAAAACCCATAGAAAGCAAATTATCCTTTAAAGCATGGGAAATCATTAAGGCAAAGGACAGAGAGGGGGTTACCTTGAAAAGAGGAAGCGGGGTAGGAGCAGATGCATTTGGAGTGGGACAGACGGGTGGCCTGCGTCAGAAAGAGGCTTTTTGTAATTTTATTTGTATATAAAATGTGTATATATGTATATGGTGTATGTACACACAGATATGCATATTCTACTTTTACATCTGAATTTCACAATAAAAAGGAGAAATAAGAAGTGACACTAATTTATAATACAGCCTCATGGATACCATCCCTTTTATCACAATGGTGTTTCTGTGGGGGTCTGTGCATGTTTTATGTGACATCTTCAATTGTTTTCATTTTATTTCGTTATTTTCTTCACCAAACGATACATTGCAGATATCTTCCCAAGTGAAAATACATCCATCTCCTTTAAGGCATTATACGAACATTCCATAATTTATTCAACTCTTCTCAGTAGGCCATCTTAAAATTCTTCTCGTCCTGAAATGGAAACAGGCCTATCTGTCCCTCTTCCTCTGCTCAGAAATGCAGTAACAACCAAAAAGATAAGACCATAAAACTTTAAGAACTCCCTGGAAGGCAAGCTTTACTGGAGATAGCTCTGTTCCATTAACTGAGAAAGAGATGCCTGCTAGTATTACTTTTTAATCATAATTTTATGTCCACACATTTCAATATTCCACTGTTTTTAGGTTAACAGTATTGAGGTTACAGAACCCCAAGAATAAACACAATAATTAATCATCTTGGGAGAATATAAAATTCTTTTACTGTTACTTGAATCCTTTTGATACGCCAACAGTAAGAAATATATGCATGAAAAAGCATGCGATCACCACTCTCCACTTTGTAGCCCCACGACCAGCCCCTTACAAGGTCAGGAGCGATGGCACTTTGGTCCATCTCCTTGCACACACTCCTCTATGAAACCTTCTTCTCCTACAGAGGAGAAACCACTAGCAGTGTAGACTGTCCCACAGGGCCTTTCTGGAGGCTTCTTAGTGTCAGAGTTAATAAGAAACCTGAGGTCAGCTGACACAACGGCAGAAACAAAGGGAAGGGACTGAATGATAATCTTGTTCTCGCAAGTGCTGTGATTCTTTTCTCTCTCCTTATATACCCATCTACCCAAATCACTAGGCAGCGGTGCACTTTTCAGTTAACAGATCCACAGGGCCCAATTCCTTTGACAGAGGCCATTTGAATTCATTCTGGAAATCTTTCATAGGCAACCCCCTTAAACCAACTCCGACTCCAGCATCCAGGAACCAACTTTCTTCCCAGCCTATACAGAAGAAGTGGCGACCACTGCTCACTCCGGTGCCTACAGGCTGGCTCAGAACCAGTCTCTTCAAAAACCCAGATACCTCTCAGCTGACCGCTGTCCAGGGTCTGTTACAAAGCACAGCATTGACCAGAAGACATCAATTGGCACTTTCTGCCAAAGCAGCACAATGCCCTTCTTGAAGACTTGTTAAACAGGGACTAAGAAAACACTTAAAGCCCAGAATCAAGTCCATAACCCCAGCTTGAACCTCTGCCCACACCAGACCCTTTCTTGTTCCCAACTCTTGGCTCCTCCTCCCCTCCCCCACATTTCCTGTAGTTTACTAAAAGGGGATAATGACTTACAAGAAGTGGAGAATCAAACAGACCTCAAAATCTAGCCACATGACACAAGAATAAAGCTAGATAGAAGATTCCCAAACATCAATCTGGATCACACAGAAAGTGATCATGGTATAATTATACACATTTCTTCTCTTTATAAAGCAAGCGGAAAGAAAGCACCACAAGCTGATGTGGCTGAGGGCCAGGCTTCTCAAGGTTACTTCCAAAAACCTAACTCCTTCCATGTTTGGAAATTTTGTGTAAATGAGCAGAAATTGTCACCAAGCCTCCCTACTCTCCAGTTCGGTGAACGAAAACTTACACATTTTCAACCAAGAACATAAAATGTTTTAAATATAACTTTCTAAAATTAAATGCAATTAACCTCTTTTTTTTTTGCTGGATTATTTATTTATTTATTTTCATTATGGTCAGTTAGCCAGCATATAGCACATCATTAGTTTTTGTTGTTGTTTCTTTGTTTTTTTATTATGTTACGTTAGTCGCCATACAGTCCATCATTAGTTTTTGATTCAATTAACCCTTTTAAAGAGAGTCATCCTTTTAAAAATAAAAATTGGAAATACAGGGGCATACCTGAGTCTTTATTCATTTGTCACGGTTTCCATCCTGTGCCATTTTATTTTCTCCTACCCACCATAATCGGATTGTGTTTTCCTAGTATTTTATCATGATTTCTATGAATAGATTATTAATTATTTCTATTGCTGCCTTAGATTTATTGAATGTCACCAAAGTAATATCCTCTGGTACCATGTGAAATATGAAGCTATTAACAAATAATCAAGCGAGAAAGGAGTTTAAATTTCTTTTCTGTAGAAGTTCCTCTATTTCAGGGTATTATTTGCAGTGATCAATAGAACACAGCTTTGCCATCATTCAAGGCAATTGAATATATCGTATGGTTCACTCGTGGTTGGTCATCCTCAGTTTTGTTTTCAAATTGGAAAATTTTAGTTCCCAATTTATTTATTCAAGGAATATTGCCAAAACACATCTTCTATATTTAAAAAATGAAAAAAACAGAAGATATTTCTCAGAATCCACTATCAGATCTGTTTGAATTGCATTCCATCCCTCTAAGGGAGCTTAAAGAAGCTTCTCTGCTCTACAGCTAGGAGCTCTCTGAGAACATGAATCCCATTTCGGTCATGACCAGTACCTGGGGCAGTTCTTGGCACATGGTAAGCAGCTAGTAATTGTGTGACAGGTGAGTAAAATTAAATAAGTGAATAAATTAACATTCAACATGTCACTGGAACTAAAAATATAACCTTCATATATTCCAACCAGAGATGAATAGGTTTCTGATAGGTTTCTGAATAGGTTTCTGATAGGGTGTTCAAATCGATGTTACATTTTTTGAATCTCCACTGTATTTATTCACTCCTATGTTTATTTACTTCTTTGTTATAAAATGAATGTTTTTTCTAACCATATTTTAGCTGTAATTGTCTTCTACACCACACAGAATAGTTTGTATCCTTAGAAAAACAACGTCTACATTTTCATTTTGCCATGAATGAAAGAGTGAATCCAGAAAAGCTTGGTAACCTACCTCAATACCACAGAGGAATTTCAGGGGAAGGTTAGCACTTACTTTCCACCGTATCTCAGAGTCCGAGAAGACTAGAGAACTCCCCAAGTGCATGCTGGAAGGGAGTAATTTCACTGGAATCTCAAAGCCAATTTGGCTGCCAACCATGACAGAATTGTCATCAGTCAGGTTAGCAGTGAGACAGGGAAGTCAATGAAGAATATGGTGACGTTAAGCACAGAGTCTTTGGAAGGGGAGAGGAACTCCTGGCACCTGGAACTTCAGGGGTTTAAGATTAAGGAAGCCTTCCCAGACATGCTGATCTTGAGCTAGGCCCAGAAACACAAGAGCAAGGTGAAAGTCAGGCGGGGAAGGACATGTTAAAGGATCAGGGTCAAGGAAAACCTGGCGCATCTAGACAAAAGGAGCTCCTCAGTGGACAGGTGAAGGAGGAGGCAAAAGTGACAGTGCCAGTGTCCAGGTCCACACATGGAAGGCCGTGCACAGGACATCAAAGGGCACAGACGAACCTGCAGGTGAAATGGATCAGTGCAGGTGAAATCGATCAGTGACCTAACTCAGAGCATGTTAGGATCGATTTGCATCCAAGGATGAAAATCATGTGAAGAATATAGTGGCAAGGGCCAGACTGTGGGCAGAAAAACTAGTTCAGGAGGTTATTAAAGTTACATGGACAGTAAATTCTGAGGATCTTACCAAGTGTCCACTGCTAATATAGTGTGCATGCTAAAAAACTTTTTTGCCTTTTATTTGCAGCACGTCCCTCTATGTCTACCATCAGTCACTTCGGAGGGCTCACTTACATATCTGACCAAGTATACCTACTGTACCATGGAACATCCACTTTCAGGGATATCCACACACCTGAAAGGCCTTGCTAGCCAGTCGCTGGGATATACATGTACATACAAGCACAGAATCAAGGTTCAAGTCTAACTAAGTAAGACTCAACTTCAAATACAGCACGCCAACCCCTGTCATGTTCATTTATTTACAACGGTCTCACTATCATTCATCCCGAACTTTATTTCAGGGCAGGCACAATGCATAATTAGAGAGCACTGTGCACAATTTGAGGTGAACATATGAAACGGTAAGTGTGTTTTGCTCTAATAGTAGCAGATATTACTGATTTTATAACTGCCCCAAATGACCCCTGGAGATAAGAAAGTTCAATGCATGTATTTTCAGAAAAAAATGAAAATAAATTTATTTTTGGTAATAACTGTTGAATCATTTACGTGATCCCTTAACAAATATAGACACTAAATTATACCACAGGCTAGATAATAAGATGATTAACATAGCACTGCCACGGGCATTGCTTGCTAATAAAGGAAGATGTTTTATATCTACAAATAAAATGATAAAAAGCCAAATAATGAACATTACAAGACATTCCTTTTATTCAATATATAAATTTCTCAGTATACAGAAAAGAAAATGCTGTAATTATATCAAACAACCAGCAAGAATTATAACCACAAAGACTTCCTACTTTGCCAACTGCTATATGGCACCTGAAAAACCCTGGGTCAAAAAATAAGATTGCAAACTGGTATCTGAAATGTTTGTGTTATGCCTTTTATTTAGGCAGGTTTTAAAATTATTTTTTATTATTTTCTTAAGCAACTATACTTTTTAAAAAAGTTGGGGGCAGGGAGGCAGTTCTTTTTCATTCTGTCCAAAAAACGGAAGATCCCACTTTCTGCCATTTGGTGTAATCTCAGTGAAAATGGAGGTTTATTCTCCAACAGGACATAGGTTAGCTGCATTTCCACTCAAAAAGTAAAAAATATATAACTTTCTAATAGAGTCATCCAGCAAGTTAATGGAGGTCGAACCGAACAATGGTCACTATGCCTAAAGCAGAAATAATAACTACTATCCCGAAATTCAAGGTCCTGGGTCTTGTTTTTCTTTTTTCCTAGGTATAGTATAATGATCTTTGATATTATTCTGTTTATAAAATATAAAATAGTGAGAAGAGAGCAGTAGAGAACAAGAAAAAGAGCTGGAAAGGCATTATTGGGGGGTGCCTGGGTGGCTTAGTGGGTTAAAGCCTCTGCCTTCGGCTCAGGTCATTATTCCAGGGTCCTGGGATCAAGCCCCACATCAGGCTCTCTGCTCAGTGGGGAGCCTGTTTCCCCCCTCTTTCTCTCTGCCTGTCTCTCTGTCAAATAAAAAAATAAAATCTCTGTCAAATAAATAAATAAAATCTTTTAAAAAAATAAAATATTAAAAAAAAAAGGCATTATCGGAGTTAAAACTGACCAACACTCCAGATGTCCTAAGTACAGAATACTACTTAGAGAATAAGGTAGTAATTTTCTCAGATAATCAATGCCAAAAAGGGGAAGTAACTTGTAACTTCCATAAATTCTACATGAAGTTAAAAAAGAGAGGGTAAGAGGGCATTTGGGTCGCTCAGGAGGTTAAGGTTCAGGTCATGCTCTCAGGGTCCTGGGATCGACCCCCATATCGGGCTCTCTGCTCAGCAGGGATCCTGCCTCCCCCTCTCTCTCTGCCTGCCTCTTTGCCTACTTGTGATCTTTCTCTGTGTCATATAAACAAATAAGATCTTTTAAAAAGTAAAATAAATAAAAAGAGAGAGAGAGAGGGCCAGGGTCACACTCAGTATGGAATCTGCTTGGAATTTCCCTCCCTCTCTCCCTCTGCTCCTCCCACTCATGTTCTCTCTCTCTAAAATAAATAAATAAATCATTTTTAAAATATCATAAAATACAAAGAGATAAAGAATGGAAAAGATATATGCACCCTTATGCCTATCACATTATTCATAATAGTTAAGATATGCAAACAACACCAATGTCCATCCATAGATGAATGGATAAGGAAGTTATGATATCTATCTACGTATCTATCCATCTATCTATATATAGTGTATGTGTGTGTGTGTGTGTGTATATATATATATATACACACACAGACACGGTGAAATACACTCAGCCTTAAAGAAAAGAATGCAATCCAGGGATGCCTGGGTGGCTCAGTCAGTAAAGTGCCTGACTCTTGGTTTTGGTCCAGGTCATGATCTTGGCGGGATCATAAGATCAAGCCCCACATCAGGCTCCACATTCAGCTTGTGGAGTCTCCTTGAGAGTCTCTTCCCCTCTGTTCCTCCCCCTGCTCTTGTTCCATCTCTCTAACTAAATAAACAAATGAAATCTTAAAAAAAAAAAAAAAAGGAAAGAATGCGATCTTGTCATTTGCAACCACATGGATGGACATAGAGGTTATTAGTCTAAGTGAAATAAATCAGACAGAAAAAGACAAATTCTGTACGATTTCACTTATAGGTGGAATCTAAAAACAAAAGTGAATAAACAAACAAAAAGCAGAAACAGACCCATAAATACAGAGAAAGAGCTGATGGTGGCCAGAGGGCAAGGGGTTGGGGGGAGGGGCAAAATGGGTGAAGGGGCGTGGGAGGTACAAGCTTCCAGTTATGGAATGAGTAAGTCACAGGAATAGAAGGCACAGCATAGGGAATACAGCCACTGACACTGTAACAGTGTTGTATGGTGACAGATGGTAGCTACAGTTCGTGGTGAGCACAGGGTAAGCATAGTCTTATCAAAACACTGTGCTGTACACCTGAAACTAATAAAACACTGGGTCAACTGTACTTCAATTAAACAAGAGAGAAAGAAAGTTGCGGGAGGTGGGAGAAGACAAAAGGGAGGGAGACCAGAAGGAAAATAACACATTATGTGATGAACAAAGATGAAAAATAAACCAAAGGCAGAAAATCAAGCTTCAAGCATCACTTTCTTCCCTACAAAGCTCAACATGTTTGAAGTAGGAATGTCTGCTACTGGTGATCTTTTCCAAGACATAGAGAGAAGCCACTAAATAAAACAAAAACCATTCTGCCTTACCTGCATTCTTCTAAGGTTGTTAAAAATAGAGGGAAAAAATGTAAAACAGTGTTTAGAAACAAATCACAAGTCGTTACAAATAAGATGAAAAATACACTAAAATATGCTTCTGCACATCAATTACCATAACACGTGTTACAGGACAAAAACATGTCACACTGAGGCAGTGTCGGTTTACCCTTTCTCTGTTTAGTATTTTCAAGAATATATAATTAGGTATCGTAAAACGCAAATAAAGCAGCACACCGGCAATTATGTCAAAAATAGCATGATTTTTTTAATCAATTATTCAAGAAGCCCTTTACCAATCAACATAAAATAATAAATAATAATTGAAAAAATAACACTGAAGTGTTCTGAACTGGAATAAATTCTAACAAGTTGGCGAGGGTCTGCTTTGCAATCTGCTCTTCATCTCTCTAAAATATAAATTGCTCCTGCATAAACAATATTTCAGTAACTGACAGAGTTGGCAGCTAGGCTGGAGACAGCAGGGATATTAGCAACCATGACTGATAGCAAAATTGGGGGCTGCAGAGAGAGGACAAAGTATACATTCAAATTTAAGAACTAGCTGTTGCATTTCACAGATCCCTTTCGAAAATGTGGGATGACATATTGAGGTCACCATTGATTAAAAAGAGGGATCTACAAGGGCGCCATTCACCTCCTCTGAAATCTTCAAAAAAAGGGAAAAGAACAGAAAAGAAAAATCTCTTGGAGATGTACTGGCCTACCTTTTCCTGCTGTGGGCACACCGAGGGTGCCTCCGGCTACATTCCTCCCAACTGGGTTTGCCCACTGGATGGTACAGCTAATTAGAGAAGGCGGCTGAAGGCATAGCCCGACTGCTTGTAACCCCAGTGTGAAGCCTCCTCGTGCCACCAGAGCAGGGCTGGAAAACCAAGTTGGTAATACCTAGACAGAAAACCCTGAGTTTCACTGTAAGTTTTCTTCATCCATTTCCTCTAAACTCTATCTACCGGGAAGGCCTATGGAATATCGTCTTTCAGTTAATTCCATAAGAAAGCCTAACCTAAAAATACCAAAGACAAACATATTATATTTCCTGCTGCTTTCGCAAAACTTTCTGCTCTGAAATTTTTATTCAGTACTTGCTCTTGAAAAAGAGACAGTCTACTTATTAAATGCAAGACTGAAACAGAGTAAAATTTCCCCCCCATCTCCCAAAGGAAAGTACTTCAAAAAGTTGGTAGAAATTTTAGTTCTCTACTATAGACTTAAAAGGAAATGTTCAGATTCAGTCTGTGTACAGAGACTACTTGCTGTCCCTCACTCCTTCCTCGTACTAATTACCCATGAGTTTAACTGGGAATATGGTACCAAGTTGGATGTCCCCAGATTCTCCTGAAGTTAAGGGCACCCTTGGAACTCCAGTCTCTCCTCTGAGATGTAATGGAAAAGATGAGCACAACTTCCAGAAGCTTGACTTCTCCTTCCCTTCACACCTCCTTCCTTTTCATCCCTTTGAAAGAACAGCCAATTCAGACAGGGTGACCTTATCAACTGGTTTACCTAAGAAACTCCCATTTGCTCCAATTGCTCAAAGGTCCTGTGGTCACCTTAACCTGAGAGCATGAGATGGAAACTATATTAAAGAGTGACTGAGTTACAAAGCTGAACTTTTGGTCTTTGTTAGAGCAACTGAAAGGGCAGGCTATAAAAGCAACAGAAAAAATCAGAAATCCTTGTTAAATTTCAGAACAAGACACAATTATTTCCTTCAAAGTACCTAAAAGCCGAACATAAAAACAAACAATTTTCATTTATTTATTTTTTTACTGAAGTGTAGTTGACATTCAACGTGGTATTACTTTTAAGTGAACAAAGTGATTCAACAATTCTGTATATCCCTCAGTGCTCACCATGATAAGCGCAGTTACCATTGGTCACCATATAAAGTTATTATATAGTATTATTGACTATATTCCTTATGCTGTACTTCTCATCCCAATGATTAATGTATTTTATAACTAGAAGTTTGTGCCTCTTAATCCTATAATTAAGGCAGACTTTTTTTCAATGGTTGGAGACTCCAAAAAAAAAAAAAAAAAAAAAAAAAAAGCCAGTGGGTAAAGTTGGCCAAAAAAGAAAAGGCAGTAGTTATGGTCTGGTGAAATCCAAGAAGGTTTCATGGAAGAGGTAGCATTTAACCTGGGCCTTGTATAAATATGACATATGAATAGTCTTCCAAAAGGCAGCAAAAAGATTTTAGGTAAAGAGATTAGCATGAACAAAGATAGAAAGGTGGCAATGTGAGGGATATTGTCAAGAAATGAAATAGTACAGTATCAGGTGGATAGGAGGAAAGAAAAGGTCCAAAAAGAGTTGCCATTGGGATCAAATTTTGAAGAGATCTGAATGCTATAAACTTGGAGAAGTTTGGTGTTTACTTGACAGAAGTATAGAGCCACTGAAGTTTTCCCTGAACCTTCCCTGGGGGGAGACAGAATGAATCCGATAGATACTATAGTGTGTTCATATCCATAGGACACCCACCTAATAATATATGGTGATGAGGGTAAAGAATTTATGATGCAAGGTGGAATATTTTCTAAATAACTAATGCTTGTCTCCACCTCCATATTCTGTTACCTCTTAGCCTTACTTACCTCCATTCCCTCTCAGCTATATTTTTCCCTGCTTCTAAATTTCAAAAGCCAGGGCCTTGGACACATTCAAATCCTGGGGAGGATACAGAAACAGATTTAGAAGAAACAAGGAAGAGGAAAAGCCAGCCTACAGCATTCCCACACCACATTCCTATCACACCAAGATTCCCCTAAGGATGGGACAAGAGAGAGTCAGAGAATTATTTATCAAAACCAAGACACGCATTGGAATGGGTGCTGCATTTTGATGGTCCTCAGAATGCATAGGAAATTTCCCAGGGAACTGGGAAGAGAGAGACTAGGGGCCTCTACCCTAAGCAGAAATACGCAGGAAATCCTTGGATGAAAAATAGCAGTGTGGCATTCCAGAACCAACCAGAACTGAGTCAACTAGAGGAGTTCATCAGATCTCAACATAATGAGAATTGATGGCTCCTGTGCAAGAGTGCACAGAAGTAGCAGAGAGAAGAGATGGTGTGGCAAAGGCCTTCCCAACAAGAATGTGAGGCTTCGTTCCATAGCTCGTGTGTTCCAGTGACCAAGGACCAGACAGGAGTTGTAGGACTGCAGATGCCAACACTGCCAGATGGCACAACAGGGCTGACAGACTCATTCCACCACCAGCAACACCATGGCACCATGGAAGCCTAGAATTTCCATCCCTTTCAGCACAACCCTCATCAGAACAATTTTCTGCTGCTCCAGAGAAATAGTTGCTTGAAAGAGAAATTAAAGTTCTGCTGTAGAAAACATTTAAAAAGTAAAAAGCTCACCTGTGCTTTACGAATGACAGGGGATATCAGATCACTATAGATTGTCTTCAAAATCTCCAACCCAGGAGACTTACAAAAATGCTACTACCAGCCAGGTGACACAGGTAGAGAAGGAAAAATTTATTAGCCTGGGAGTTTATTAAAAAAAAAAAAACTGCCTCATTTAATTAATGATAAGAATCACTGATTTAAGCATTTACTCTTCTTAATTTCTTTATATCTTCAGTGGAAAAATATTGATTAGATTTTCTCACAGACATTTTCTATGAGTCAAGTTAAATGGGGGGAAAAAGTGAATTAAATGATTTAATAAATTAAAATCTCAGAACTGAATTGGAAGTTATAGTGAACCCTAAAATTAAGTTAAAATGAGAGCAAATGAAATGAAATAGAAAATAGGATTAAAAATTATCCTTGTAAACTAAATGTCTACTTTTAATTAAATATCTTCTGTTGAGTTTAATTACCAATATTGCGACAATGTGATTTCATAATCTCAACATAGTATTTTAACACTAAGCATTAAAGCTTATGAACTAGCATGGATTCTGACCATCATTTTCAGTATCATTTTATGGTAAATATACTCCAGGCACCAAACCAGCTTACCAAGTAATTTCGAGGAAACTGAAGACAAAAATGGAATTGGGGTGAGATGAGAGGAAAGAGGGGTTCAAGGAAGAGGGGGAAGGGAGGAGGAGTAAAAGAAAACAGGAGAAAATTAAAAAATAGGAAGATTCTTGCCAGCTGAGTGTGACTTAAAATAAGGACAACTACCCTCAAAATTATGTCCTAATTCTCTTTCTATTTTAACATTTGCTGTCCCAGGCAGTGAGCACCCCAAGTTTAGCAATGCCTTTCACTCTCCCAATGAAGAGAAAGACAAGAGCTGGCAGAGAAGAAGAGAGAAGCCCCCCCCCCCAGTTCCCTACCCCTCAAATATCACACCTGTTGGATCCCTCTGGACCCGAGGAAGGGAGGTGAGGCAGAAACCAGAGATTTCTTACACATCCAGCAGCAGAGAGAGCAGCCCTGGGAGGAATTTTCCTTGTGATTTCCTCTTTCATGAACCCAGGAAACACTGCATGCAATCCCACCAAGACAGCCATCAACAGGGTGATAATGATGCATTCAGTTCTCACAGGTGGAAAAGTAACATTTTAAATCTTGAGTTCATAAAAAAGGCCAAAATTAAAAATAAAATTATTGATTTCAAGTGCTTTAAATTTGCTGGCCCTCAAAAAAGACTAATGTGCTATTAAAAGAACTGTTATTTTTTTTTCCAGAGGATTGAAAATTTTTATTAAGTATCTACTCTCAGTAATTATAATACCAAGTAAGTATATTTACATCAGAATTAAAATCTGATTTATAGTTATTTTGTTTCAAAACTTTACCCCTTTTTCTCTCTTAATAGGCTATGTAATTTAGTCACCTTAGGAACATACTTATAAATAAAATGAGAGATATTGCCAGAAGCAGGCAATAAGGTATTTACTCTGTTTTAATTAAGGCTATTTGCACTGCATTCAAGTTTAATTCTACTAACGTTCCCTATAAATAATATGAAGACAGATACTTTACTTTTGTTATAGGAGTTCTTCATGCAACTGCACTATGAATTCTTTGGGAGAAATGAACATTTTAAGATATGTCTTAAAATAGAAGACAGAGGTAAAAACACAGCAGCTGATTCATTTGCAAGAAAATATTCAATGTAAATGACTTTCCTCAGAAACTTAAAAAGGAATTCATTTTCAGGTTTTTTTTTTTTTCCAGTGAGAAAATTTATGAGAGAAGAGGAAATATTTATGAGAGAACAACTTCACACAAAATGTAACACATGTGATGCTAGGATATTAGGATTGGGCTGAAGGTACGAAATTGCCAGTATTTGATTATTTTTGGCCTACCCAAATGGAAAGTTCAAATGATTCACCTAATACCTTCTGAAACAGAAAAGCCAAAAAGAAAAAGAAAAGGCCATTTAATTAAAAAAAAAAAGAATTCTATTTTTCAAATATCTCTAATAATCACACATACCTTGAGGGTTTGCTTTCTGAATTATCAAGACAGGGCCAATGAATAAGAAAAGTAGTTTCATGTGAAATCTTCCCCCAGAACCATTCAGACCTTTAAGTTAAGCTCCTGGGGAGGAAACTGAATATTTAAGATGTAAATTTAAAAAGAGAACTTCTGTATAATTATGTGTTTTAGGGAATTCATTATTTTCCATAAAGGAAAAGATCCAAAATTCCTCCAAATCCTAACGTAGGATTTCCCGGAAGAATGCAGCTCTCGCCTCTCAGGCTAAACTAGCAGGAGAGAAAGAAGTTCAATGGATGTTTTCCTGATCCAAGAAAAAGACTCCTAGGAAAAAAGAAAATGATTCTGGGGTGGAGGGGGAATGCAAACCAAACCATTCTGACCCTCTTTGCCCAGAACGTTACAAGATCAGTCTTTTCTCACTCATCTGGAAAGGCAAGCATTAGAAGGGGAGAAGGATTCTGGGAAGGAGTAAAGATGATAATGGATACAATCAATATACCCTAAATTTTTCTGCTTTACCTATCTTCTCAGTAACACCCACCTTATTGGGAGAAACACAGAGCCCCAGGGCTCTGTGGGGCCCCTTCTGCCTGGCTCTGTGCTAAGGGTAGCCTAACTGGTGAGAAGACGTCCCCAAAGTCTTAGGCTTTATGGATTGCTGTGCTGATATCTTTCAGAGTTGTTTTTCAGTCCTGGGGTAAGTGTTTACAAGTTCAGAGTGTTCTGTCCTCAGAACACTGAAATAATTAGCACAAAGAATCTAAAACCTTAAGAAATGTTTTTTTTAAAGATTTTATTCATTTATTTGACAGAGAGAGACACTATAAGAAAGGGAACACAACAAGGGGGAGTGAGGGAGGGAAGAGCAGGCTTCCCGCCGAGCACCGAGCCTGATGTGGGGCTCAATCCCAGAACACCGGGATCACGCCCTGAGCCGCAAACAGAGCTTAATGACTGATCTACCCAGGCATCCCAGAAATGAATCTATTTTGAATGATCTAATGCTCCTTAGGGCTGGGAGATGTATCTTCTCTTCACGTTAACACTTGTTGATGGACCTCATCTAAAAATGTGAACAGCAGCCAAGGGAATAGAGTCAATAATATCGTCCTAACGTTGTTTGGTGACAGATGGTGAGTGTTCTGCAATGTTATCTCATGTCCAGTTGCTATGTTACACACCTGAAACTAATATATTATGTCAACTATACTACAATTAAAAGTAAACCAGTAAAACAAATATAAAGATTTGAGGAACACACAAAAAATAAATGTATTTTGGACTTTCTTGCCTCCTTAAATTGTTAAGCCATACGTAGGGAGATCTGGCAAGATGGCGGAAGAGTAGGGGACCCTATTTCAACCAGTCCCCTGAACTGAGCTGGATATCTGCCAGATCACTCTGAACACTCACAAAATCAGCCTGAGATGTAAGAAGATATACTGCATCTATACAAATGGAATAACTCAGGCAGCTGGTTTCTAGGTATGAGGTGGGGAGACACAATTCTGTAGGCAGGTATTTGAAGATAAATGGAAGGGAGCCACCATAAGCACTGGTGCCAGGAAGGTGAAATAACAGGACTGCAGAAGACTCCCATGCTGGGGACTGGGCACAGACTCACAGACTGGCAGAGGCAGGGAAAGGATCTTAGAGCAGTCCCGGGGCTAAAACCTGGAGCTCCAGGGGCACAGTGTGAACTGGGGGCAGCTGGTAGTTTTAGAAGCACAAAGGGCAGAGACGTGCCTGGACCTGGAAGCGAAGGCTGGGCATGTGGCTGTGGGGTGCACAATCCAGGACGCTGTGGTTTTTAGCAGTACAGAGAGAAACGGAGTCAGTGTGACCAGGAGGGCTCTCTGCCCAAAGACTGGGATCTTTCTGTTCTGAGACAAAGGTTTGGACACAGTCACTTCAGCTCTGACTCTTGGAAGGGACACAGAAACCCACCAGGGAAAGCTGCCAGAGAACAAAAGCCCCCCAAAACCAGTTTTGACTGAGTCCACCCACCCCCCAACCAAGGGACAGGGCAATTCTGTCTAAACAGGGTTACCTGCAGCATGGCAGGCCCCTCCCCCTAGAAGACAGGCTGAAAGAACAAGAGGCCAAGAACACTAATCTCCCTATAAAACAGGTGCATTTTGCTTGGGTTGTGGTCAACAGTTTGGACTCTGTACATTCCTGAACCATCCCTCACCAGAATAACTAGGAGGAGGAATACCCAACAGAGGAAAAATCCAGAGACTGTGATCTCTGCCACAGAACTATTGGATATGGACAGAAATAGACTTCAGGGTAACAGTTATGCAGACAATAACTAGGTTGGAGAAAACCACTAATGGCAACATAGATTCTCTAAGGGCAGAAGTGAGAGCTGATCTAGCAGAACTTAAAAAATGTTATCAATGAGATCCAATCTAATCTGGGTATTCTAACAGTAAGGATAATTGAGGCAGAGATTGAATTAGTGATCTAGAAGACAAACTGATAGAAAAGAAGGATTAGGTGGAGGCTTGGAGCAAACAGCTTAGAATCTATGAAAACAGAATTAGATAACTAAATGACACCATGAAACATATCAATGTCAGAATTATTGGGATCCCTGGTAGGGGGAGCAGGTGAAGAGAGAGAGAGAAGACTAGAGTTATAGTTGAGCAAATCCTAGCTGAGACTTTCCCTAATCTGGGGAATGAAACAAGTGTTCATGTCCTAAAGGCAGAAAGGACACATCCCAAGATCAATGAGGGAAGAGTGACCCCCCAGGATGTGATAGTGAAACTTACAAATCTTGAAACCAGAGGAAATATCTTAAGGGAAACTAGGGGGAAGATATTCCTTACATGCAGAGGGAGGAATATCAGAACAATGCCAGACCTATCCACAGAAACCTAGCAACCAGAAAGGGCTGGCAAGACATATTCAGGGCACCAAATGAGAAGAACATGCAGCCAAGAATACTTTATCCAGCAAGGCTGACTTTCAAAATGGATGAGAGATAAAGAGCTTCCAAGACCAGCAAGGTTTAAAAGAGTATGTGACCACCAAACTGGCAGTAAAAGAAATATTAAGGGAGGGTTCTATAAAAGAAGAACTAACCCAAGAGTGACACAGAACAGAAATTTACAGAGACAACCTATAGAACCGAAGACCTCAAAGACAACATGATGACAATAAAAACATATCTTTCAATAATCACTCTCAACATGAACAACCTAAATGCTTCCATAAAATGGCACAGGGTTGCAGACTAGATAAGAAGACAGGACCCATTCATATGCTGTCTTCAAGAGACTCATTTTGAACCTTAGGATACATCTAGACTAAAAGTGAAGGGATGGAGAACCATTTTTCATGCCAATGGACCTACTGGGGTAGCAATTCTCATATCAGACAAATTAGATTTTAAGCTAAAGACTGTAGTCAGAGATACAGAAGGAAACTACATCATTCTTAAAGCATCTATCCAACAAAAAGAGCTAACAATTGTAAATATCTATGCCTCCAACATGGGAGCAGCCAACTACATAAGCTAACTGTTAATCAAAATAAAGAGACACATTGATAAGAATATATTAATTATAGGGAATCTTAACATGCCACTGTTAGCAACAGTCAGATCATCTCAGCAGAAAATCAACAAAGAAACAAGAACTTTGAATGACACACTGAACCAGATGGACCTCATAGATATACACAGAACATTCCACCCTAAAACAACAGAATACTCATTCTTCTCGAGCACACATGGAACTTTCTCCAGAATAGACCCCATACTGGGTCACAAACCAGGTCTCAACTGACACCAAAAGACTGAGATTATCTCCTGTATATCCTCAGACCACAATGCTTTGAAAATGGAACTCAATCATAAGAAAAAGTTTGGAAGAAATTTAAACACTTGGAAGTTGAAAACCATCCTGCTCAAGAATGTTTGGGAAGCAATCAAAGAAGAATTTAAACAATTCATGGTAACCAATAAGAATGAAAAGACATCTGTCCATAACCTATGGAATACAGCAAAGGTGGTCCTAAGGGGGAAATACATAGCCATCCAAGCCTAACTCAAAAAAAAAAAAAAAAATCCCAAATACATAAACTCCTTTTATACATTAAAGAACTGGAGAATTAACAACAAATTAAGCCCACCCCATGCACAAGAAGGGAAATAATTAAGATTAGAGCAGAGATCAATGAATTAGAAATCAGAGATACAGTAGAACACACCAATGAAACTAGAAGCTTGTTCTTTGAAAGAATTAATAAGATCGATAAACCACTGGCCAGACTAACTCAAAAGAAAAGAAAAAAGACCCAAATTAATAAAATTAAGAATGAAAGGGGAGAGAGAGTGACTAACACCAAGGAAATAGAAACAATCATCAGAAATTATTATCAACAGTTATATGCCAACAAGTTAAGCAACCTGGAAGAAATGGATGCATTCCTGGAAACATATAAACTTCTAAGACTGAAACAGGAAGATACTGACAACCTAAATAGACCAATAACTAGTAACAAGATTAAAACAGTGATCAAAAAACTCCCAACAAACAAGAGTCCAGAACCTGATGGATTCCCTGGGAAATTCTACCAAACATTCAAAGAAGAAATAATACCTTTACTCCTGAAACTATCAAAAAATAGAAACAGAAGGAAAACTTTCAGACTTTCAATGAGGCCAGCATCACCTTGATCCCTAAACCAGGCAAAGACCCTAAGAAAAAGGAGAATTTCAGACCAATATCCCTGATGAATATGGATGATTCTCAACAAGATCCTAGCTAATAGGATCCAACAATACATTGAAAAGATTATCTACCATGACCAGGTAGACTTTACCCCTGGGATGCAAGAGTGGTTTAATATTCATGAATCAGTCAACGTGATAGAACAAATTAATAAGAGAAGAGAGAAGAACCAGAAGGTCTTCCCAATTGATGCAGAAGAAGCATCTGACAATATACAGCATCATTTCCTAATTAAAACTCCTCAAAGTATAGGGATAGAGGGAATATTACTCAATTTCATAAAATCCACCTATGAAAAACCCAAAGCAAATATCATTCTCAATGGGAAAAAGCTAAGAGGATTTCCCTTAAGATCAGGAACAAGACAAGGATGCCCACTCTCACTGCTATTGTTCAACACAGTACTAGAACTTCTAGCAACAGCAATCAGACAACAAAAAGAAATAAAGTGTATTAAAACTGGCAAAGAAAAAGTCAAATTCTCTCTTCACAGATGACGCGATAGTTTATGTAGAAAACCCAAGACTCTACTCCCAAACTACAAGAACCCATACAGCAATACAGTAATGTGGCAGGATACAAAATCAATGCATAGAAATTCATTGCTTTCTCATACACTAACAATGAAAAGAAATTAGAGAACTGATTCCACTTACATTCGCACCAAAAAACTAAGATACTTTGGAATAAACCTAACCAAAGAGGTAAAGGATCTATACTTGAGGGACTACAAAAAACTCATGAATGAAAAATGAAGAAGACATAAAAAGATGGGAAAACATTACATGCTCATGGATCAGAAAAATAAACATTGCTACAATGTCTATGCTGTCCAGAACAATCTATACTTTCAACGCCATCCAGATCAAAATTCCACCAGCATTTTTCAAAGTGCTAAAAAAAACCAAAAACGAAAAACCAAAAAACCCACATAATCTTAAAATGTGTATGGAACCAGAAAAGACCCTGAATTGTCAAGGAAATGCTGCAAAAGAAAAACAAAGCTGGGGGCATTATGTTGCCTGATTTCAAGCTTTATTACAAAGCTGTGATCACCAAGACAGCATGGTACTGGCACAAAAACAGACATACAGACCAGTAGAACA
The DNA here is from genome assembly GCF_020171115.1 of Neogale vison. NCBI lineage: Eukaryota > Metazoa > Chordata > Mammalia > Carnivora > Mustelidae > Neogale > Neogale vison. Next base: position 173,429,055 of record NC_058091.1, read on the forward strand.
GACTAGAGAGCCCAGGTATGGACCCTCAACTCTATGGTCAGATAATCTTCAACAAAGCAGGAAAAAATATACAATGGAAAAAAGACAGCCTCTTCAATAAATGGTGCTAAGAAAATTGGACAGCTATATACAGAATGAAACTCAAACGTTCTCTTTCACTATACACAAAGATAAACTCTAAATGGATGAAAGACCTCGATGTGAGACAGGAATCCATCAAAATCCTAGAGGAGAACATAGGCAGTAGCCTCTCTGACATAGGCCACAGCACTTCTTTTAAGACACATCTCTGAAGGCAAAGGAAACAAATGTGAAAATGAACTTTTGGGACTTCATCAAGATCAAAAGCTTCTGCACAGCAAAGAAAACAGTCAACAAAACAAAGAGGCAACCCATAGAATGGGAGAAGAAATCTGTAAATGACACTACAGACAATCCAAGATCTATAAAGAACTTCTCAAACTCAAAACCCAAAAAAACCAATAATCAAGTAAAAAAATGGGCAGAAGATATAAGCAGACACATCTCCAAAGAAGACATACCAATGATGAATAGACACATGGAAACGTGTTCATCATTAGCCATGAAGGAAATTCAAATCAAAACTACATCAAGATATCACCTCACACAAGTTAGAATGGAAAAAATTAACAAGGCCAGAAACAACAAATGTTGGAGAGGTTGTGGAGAAAGAGAAACCCTCTTACACTGTTGGTGGGAATGCATGCTGGTACAGCCATTTTGGAAAACAGTGCAGAGGTTCCTCAAAAAATTAAAAAATAGATGGGGTGCCTGGGTGGCTCAGTGGGTTAAGCTTCTGCCTTTGGCTTAGGTCATGATCTCAGGGTCCTGGGATTGAGACCCGCATGACCGCATGGCTTAGGTCATGATCTCAGGGTCCTGGGATTGAGACCCGCATCTCTCTGAGCAGAGAGCTTGCTTCCCTTTCTCTCTCTACCTGCCTCTCTGACTACTTGTGATCCCTCTCTCTCTGTGTCAAATAAATAAACAAAATCTTTAAAAAATTTTTTTAATTAAAAAAAAATAGAGCTACCCTAGGACCAAGCAATTGCACTACTGGGTATTTAACCCAAAGATACAGATGTAGTGAAAAGAAGGGCCATATGCACCCAACGTTCATAGCAGTAATGTCAACAAAATCCAAACTGTTCGAAAGAGCCAAGATGCCCTTCAACAGAAAAATGGATAAAGAAGATGTGGTCCATATATACACTGGAATATTACTCAGCCATCAGAAAGGATGAATCCCTAACTTTTGCATCAACATGGATGGGACTGGAGGAGATTATGCTGAGTGAAATAAGTCAAGAAGACAGAGTCAATTAACATATGGTTTCACTTACTTGTGGAGCATAAGGAATAACATGGAAGACATTGGGATATGGAGAGGAGAAGTGAGTTGGGGGAAATCAGAGGGGGAGAGGAACCATGAGAGACTGTGGACTCTGAGAAACAAACTGAGGGTTTTAGAGGGGAGGGGGATGAAGGGATGGGTGAGCCTGGTGATAGTATTAAGGAGGGCATGGATTGCATGGAAGCCCTGGGTGTATTATACAAACAATGAATCATGGAACATTACATCAAAAACGAATGACATACTATATGGTAACTAACATAACAGAAAAAAAGAGAAAGAGAGAGAGAGAGAGAGAGACAAGATATATTAAGTGTGGAGAGGAGTCAAGATGGTGGAGAAGTAGCAGGCTGAGACTACATCAGGCAGAAGGAGCTCAGCTAGATAGCTTATCTAAAGATTACAAACATCTACAAATCCAACAGGAGATTGAAGAGAAGAAGAGCAGCAATTCTAGAAACAGAAAATCAACCACTTTCTGAAAGGTAGAGCTGGCTGAGAAGTGAATCAAGAGTGACGGGAAGATAGACCGCGGTGGGGTAGGGCTGGCTCCCGGCAAGTGGCGGAGCAATGGAACACTAAATCAGGACTTTTTTTTTTTTAATATTTTATTTATTTATTTGACAGAAATCACAAGTAGGCGGAGAGGCAGGCAGACAGAGAGAGAGAGCAGGAAGCAGGCTCCCCGCTGAGCAGAGAGCCCGATGCAGGGCTTGATCCCAGAACTCTGGGATCATGACCTGAGCCGAAGGCAGAGGCTTTAACCCGCTGAGCCACCCAGGCGCCCCTAAATCAGGACTTTTAAAAGTCTGTTCCACTGAGGGGCATCGCTCCAGAAGCTAAAGCGGAGTGAAGCCCACGTGGGGTCAGCGTGGCCTCAGGTCCCGCAGGATCACAGAAGAATCGGCGGTGTCTGAGTGTGGCAGAGCTTGCGGGTATTAGAACGGGGAAGCTGGCTACAGAGAAAGAGCCGAGGAGTGAGCTCTTAGCTCGGGGTTACCTTGAACCAGTCGCAGGCTGGGTGAGCTTGGAGCGCAGCCGGAGGCCAGGGAGACGGGAGTAATTGGGCGCTATTCTTTGAGGCTAGGCTGAGGAGTGGGGCCCCGAGCTCTTGGTTCCTCCTGGCCAGAGACTGGGAGGCTGTCATTTTCATTCCCATCCTCCAGAACTCTACGGAAAGCATTCAGGGGACAAAAGCTCCCAAAAGCGAACCTGAGCTGATTACTCAGCCTAGCCCCTGGTAAGGGTGGTGCAATTCCGCCTGGGGCAAACACACTTGAGAATCACTACATCCTCCCCCAGAAGATCAACAAGAAATCCAGCCAGGACCAAGTTCATCTACCAAGGAGTGCAGGTTCAACACCAAGGAGAGCAGTGGAGTAGAGGAAAAAGCAAAACACTGAACTCATGGCATTCTCCCCATGTTTCTTTAGTCTTGCAGTTAATTTAATTTTTTTTTTCAATTCTTTTTCTTCTGCTAAATTTTTTTTAACTTTACCCTTTACTTAACATTTTTAACTAGTTTATCTAATCTATATATACATATTTTTCTTTTTAATATTTTTCTTTATTTGTTTCCTTTTTTTAATTGTTTCTTTTTTTTTTCCTTTTTCTTTCTTTTTTTTTTTTTCTGAACCTCTTTTTATCCCATTCCTCCCCCCCATAATTTGGGATCTCTTCTGATTTGGTTAAAGCGTATTTTCCTGGGGTCTTTGCCACCCTTTTAGTATTTTACTTGCTACCTCATATACTCTTATCTGGACAAAATGACAAGGCAGAAAAATTTACACACACACAAAAAAAACAAGAGGCAGTACCAAAGGCTAGGGACCTAATCAATACAGACATTGGTAATATGTTAGATCTAGAGTTCAGAATGATGATTCTCAAGGTTCTAGCCGGGGTTAAAAAAGGCATGGAAGGTATTAGAGGAACCCTCTCTGGAGAGATAAAAGCTCTTTCTGTAGAAATAAAATAACTAAAATCTAACCAAGTTGAAATAAAAAAAGCTATTAATGAGGTGCAATCAAAAATGGAGTCTCTCACTGCTAGGATAAATGAGGCAGAAGAAAGAATTAGCGATATAGAAGGCCAAATGACAGAGAATAAAGAAGCTGAGCAAAAGAGGGACAAAGAGATACTGGACCACGAGGGGAGAATTCAAGAGATAAGTGACACCATAAGACGAAACAACATTAGAATAATTGGGATTCCAAAAGAAGAAGAAAGAGAGAGGGGCGCAGAAGGTATATTGGAGAGAATTTCCCTAATATGGCAAAGGGAATAAGCATCAAAATCCAGGAGGTGCAGAGAACCCCCCTCAAAAATCAACAAGATTAGGTCCATACCGCGTCACCTAATAATAAAATTTACAAGTCTCAGTGACAAAGAGAAAATCCTGAAAGCAGCCTGGGAAAAGAAGTCTGTAACATACAATGGTAAAAATATTAGACTGGCAGGAGACTTATCCACAGAGACCTGGCAAGCCAGAAAGAGCTGGTATGATATATTCAGAGCACTAAATGAGAATAACATGTAGTCAAGAATACTATATCCAGCTAGGCTATCATTGAAAATAGAAGAAGAGATTAAAAGCTTCCAGGACAAACAAAAACTGAAAGAATTTGCAAACATCAAACTAGCTCTTCAGGAAATACTAAAAGGGGTCCTCTAAGCAAAGAGAAAGCCTAAAAGCAGTAAATCAGAAAGGAACAGAGACAATATACAGTAACAGTCACCTTGCAGGCAATACAATGGCACTAAATTCATATCTCTCAATAGTTACCCTGAACGTTAATGGGCTAAATGCCCCAATCAAAAGACACAGGTTATCAGAATGGATTAAAAAACAAAACCCATCTATATGTTGCCTACAAGAAACTCATTTTAGACGCGAAGACACCTCCAGATTTAACGTGAGGGGGTGGAAAACAATTTACCATGCTAATGGACATCAGAAGAAAGCAGGGGTAGCAATCCTTATATCAGATCAATTAGATTTTAAGCCAAAGACTATAATAAGAGATGAGGAAGGACACTATATTATACTCAAAGGATCTGTCCAAGATCTAAAAATGTTAAATATCTATGCCCCTAATGTGGGAGCAGCCAACCACATAAACCAATTAATAACAAAATCAAAGAAACACTACAACAATAATACAATAATAGTAGGGGACTTTAACACTCCCCTCACTGAAATGAACAGATCATTCAAACAAAAGATCAACAAAGAAATAAAAGCCTTAAATGACACACTGGACCAGATGGACATCACAGATATATTTAGAACATTTCATCCCAAAGCGACAGAATACACATTCTTCTCTGGTGCGCATGGAACATTCTTCAGAATAGATGACATCCTGGGTCCTAAACCAGGTCTCAACCGGTATCAAAAGATTGGGATCATTCCCTGCATATTTTCAGACCCTAATGCTCTGAAGCTAGAACTCAATCACAAGAGGAAATTTGGAAAGAACCCAAATACATGGAGACTAAACAGCATACTTTTAAAGAATGAATGGGTCAACCAGGAAATTAAAGAAGAATTGAAAAAAATCATGGAAACAAAGGATAATGAAAACACAACAGTTCAAAATCTGTGGGACACAGTAAAGGCGGTCCTGAGAGGAAAATATATAGCAGTACAGCCTTTCTCAAGAAACAAGAAAGGTCTCAAGTACACAACCTAACCCTACACAAAAAGGAGTTGGAGAAAGAACAAGAAAGAAACCCTAAACCCAGCAGGAGAAGACAAATCATAAAGATCAAACCAGAAATCAATGAACTGGAAACCAAAAAAACAATAGAACAAATCAACGAAACTAGGAGCTGGTTCTTTGAAAGAATTAATAAGATTGATAAACCCCTGGCCAGACTTATCAAAAAGAAAAGAGAAAGGACCCAAATAAATAAAATCATGAATGAAAGAGGAGAGATCACAACTAACACCAAAGAAACACAGACAATTATAAGAACATACTATGAGCAACTCTACGCCAACAAATTTGACAATCTGGAAGAAATGGATGCATTCGTAGAGACATATAAACTACCAAAACTGAACCAGGAAGAAATGGAAAACCTGAACAGACTCATAATGAGTAAGGAGATTGAAACAGTCATCAAAAATCTCCAAACAAACAAAAGCCCAGGGCCAGACGGCTTCTGGGGGGAATTCTAACAAACATTTAAAGAAAAACTAATTCCTATTCTCCTGAAACTGTTCCAAAAAATAGAAATGGAAGGAAAACTTCCAAACTCATTTTAGGAGGCCATCACCACCTTGATCCCAAACCCAGACAAGGATCCCATCAAAAAAGAGAACTACAGACCAATATCCTTGATAAACACAGATGCGAAAATTCTCACCAAAATACTAGCCAATAGGATTCAACAGTACATTAAAGGATCATTCACCATGACCAAGTGGGATTTATTCCAGGGCTGCAAGGTTTGTTCAACACCCACAAATCAATCAATGTGATACACATTAATAAAAGAAAGAACAAGAACCATATGATACTCTCAATAGATGCTGAAAAAGCATTTGACAAAGTACAGCATCCCTTCCTGATCAAAACTCTTCAAAGTGTAGGGACAGAGGGCACAAACCTCAATATTATCAAAGCCATCTATGAAAACCCACCACAAATATCATTCTCAATGGAGAAAAACTGAAAGCTTTTCTGCTAAGGTCAGGAACACAGCAGGGATGTCCATTATCACCACTGCTATTCAACATAGTACTAGAAGTCCTAGCCTTAGCAATCAGACAACAAAAGGAAATTAAAGGCATCCAAATCGGCAAAGAAGAAGTCAAACTATCACTCTTCGCTGATGATATGATACTATCTGTGGAAAACCCAAAGACTCTACTTCAAAACTGCTAGAACTTGTACAGGAATTCAGTAAAGTGTCAGGATATAAAATCAATGCACAGAAATCAGTTGCATTTCTCTACACCAACAAAAATACAGAAGAAAGAGAAATTAAGGAGTCAATCCCATTTACAAATGCACCCAAAACCATAAGATACCTAGGAATAAACCTAACCAAAGAGGCACAGAATCTATACTCAGAAAACTATAAAGTACTCATGAAAGAAATTGAGGAAGACACAAAGAAATGGAAAAATGTTCCATGCTCATGGATTGGAGGAATAAATATTGTGAAAATGTCTATGCTACCTAAAGCAATCTACACATTTAATGCAATTCCTATCAGAATATCATCCATTTTTTCCAAAGAAATGGAACAAATAATCCTAAAGTTTATATGGAACCAGAAAAGACCTCGAATAGCCACAGGAATATTGAAAAAGAAAGCCAAAGTTGATGGCATCACAATTCCGGACTTCAAGCTCTATTACAAAGCTGTCATCATCAAGACAGCATGGTACTGGCACAAGAACAGAAACATAGATCAATGGAACAGAATAGAGAGCCCAGAAATAGACCCTCAACTCTATGGTCAACTAATCTTCGACAAAGCAGGAAAGAATGTCCAATGGAAAAAAGACAGCCTCTTCAATAAATGGTGTTGGGTAATTGGACAGCCACATGCAGAAAAATGAAATTGGACCATTTCCTTACACCACACATGAAAATAGACTCAAAATGGATAAAGGACCTCAATGTGAGAAAGCAATCTATCAAAATCCTTGAGAAGAACACAGGCAGCAACCTCTTTTGACCTCAGCCGCAGCAACATCTTCCTAGGAACAACGCCAAAGGCAAGGGAAACAAGGGCAAAAATGAACTATTGGGATTTCATCAAGATCAAAAGCTTTTGCACAGCAAATAAAACAGTTAACAAAACCAAAACACAACTGACAGAATGGGAGAAGATATTTGCAAACTACATATCAGAGAAAGGGCTAGTGTCCAAAATATATACAGAACTTAGCAAACTCAACACCCAAAGAACAAATAATCCAATCAAGAAATGGGCAGAAGACATGAACAGACATTTCTGCAAAGAAGACATCCAGATGGCCAATAGACACATGAAAAAGTGCTCCAGATCACTCGGCATCAGGGAAATACAAATCAAAACCACAATGAGATATCACCTCACACCAGTCAGAATGGCTAAAATGAACAAGTCAGGAAATGAAAGATGCTGGTGAGGATGCGGAGAAAGGGGAACCCTCCTACACTGTTGGTGGGAATGCAAGCTGGTGCAACCACTCTAGAAAACAGCATGGAGGTTCCTCAAAAAGTTGAAAATAGAACTACCCAATGACCCAGCAATTGCACTACTGGGTATTTACCCTAAAGATACAAACGCAGTGATCTGAAGGGGCACGTGCACCCGAATGTTTATAGCAGCAATGTCTACAATAGCCAAACTATGGAAAGAACCTAGATGCCCATCAACAGATGAATGGATAAAGAAGATTTCTTTATAGATATAGATATAGATAAAGAAGGGTTCTCAAAAATTTAAAAATTTAAAAAAATTTAAAAATTAATATGCATATTATAATATACAGTCTATTGTACACCTGAAACTAATATAACACTGTATACAAATTATACTTGAATTAAAAAATTACAGAATGAAATACCATATAATCCAGTAATTCCACTACTGGGCATTTACCCAAAGAAAGCAAGAACACTAATTTGAAAGATACATACACACCCATGTTTCCTGCAGCATTATTTACAGCAGCCAACACATGGAGGCATCAGAAGTGTCTATGAAAGATAGATAGGTCGATAGATAGATGGAGAAAGAAGATGTGGGATACACACACATACTTGAATATTACTCAGCCAATAAAAAGAATTTGACAGAGAGAGACACAGTGAGAGAGGTGCCATTTGTTAAAATGTAAGTGGACTGGGTGGCGCAGTTGGTTGGACGACTGCCTCCGGCTCAGGGCGTGATCCTGGAGTCCCGGGATCAAGTCCCACATCAGGCTCCCAGCTCCATGGGGAGTCTGCTTCGCTCTCTGACCTTCTCCTCGCTCATTCTCTCTCTCACTGTCTCTCTCTCTCAAATAAATAAAATAAAATCTTTAAAAAAAAAAATGTAAGTGGACTTAAGAGGGTAAATGCTAAGAGAAATAAGTCAGACAGAGAAAGCCAAATGCCGTATGATTTCATTTATATGTGAAATCTAAAAAACAAAACAAATAAAAGGAGAAACAGACCTTGACTCTTAAATACAGAAAACAAACTCCTGGTTGTCAGAGGGGAAGTGGTTGGGGTAGTGGGTGGAATTTAGATGAAGGAGATTAAGGGGTACAAACTTTCAGTTATAAAATAAGTAAGTCACACAGATAAAAAGCACAGCATAGGAAATTCATTAAACAATACTGCTATGTTTTATGGTAATAGATGGTGACTATACTTATGAATAGTAGTGAGTAGCATATGTAATCACTGAATTGATATGTTGTATACTTCTAACTAATATAACATGGTATATTAATTATATTTAATAAAAAATTAGGGATGCTTGGGTGGGTCAGTCATTAATCATCTGCCTTCTGCTTAGGTCATGATCCCAGGGTCCCGGGATCAAGCCCCGCATCGGGCTCCCTGCTCAGTGGGAAGCTTGCTTCTCCTTCTCCCACTCCCCTTGCCTGTGTTCCCTCTCTCACTGTGTCTCTCTCCGTCAAATAAATAAGATCTTTAAAAAAAATTATTTAATAAAAAATTAAAAAAAAATAAAAGCCATATGTAGATGCTGAAGAATGAGAAAAGCACCTTAGATGCTAGACAAGCTTGAATGGAATCAGATCATACCAGCTACTGGATCATAGGAATGTTACTTTGAATCATCTCAAGTCTTTTTCTCCAAACGTCTACCTCTGTTGAGAAGCAAAAAATGTGATAATGTATTCAAAAGGTAAATCAGTGCCAGGAACCTAAGTTCTCAATAAAAATTAGCTATTTTTATTCCTTCTCCTACCCTAATCCAGACACTGTGGGTGCCTACCCATGGCAGCTGTGCAGCAGTATTAGCCAACTGATGCTACCATACTTGTGACAAAGGGTATCTCTACCCCCTCCCCAATTGATATGTTGTACACTTCTAACTAATATAACATGGTATATTAATTATATTTAATAAAAAATCAGGGATGCTTGGGTGGGTCAGTCATTAATCATCTGCCTTCTGCTTAGGTCATGATCCCAGGGTCCCGGGATCAAGCCCTGCATCGGGCTCCCTGCTCAGCGATCCCCGAAAATAGCAGTGCTTTCTTCCCTAACCTCCACCATTATCCTACAGTTAATCCAGTCCATCAGACATCCAAATGGACAGTGGAGGTAATGGAACCAAGAGCTGGAGGCAGAAGTGATCAATGTAGATCCAAATATATCATAAAAGCGAAGCTTTAACCAGAAATGACAAAGAACTGTCAGCTCTGTCTACACCACTCCAGCATCCGCGAGATCTCTGCAGGGGTGGGCACGGCCATGTCTGCCTGGGCATATGCTCTTCTCCATGCTCACCAAGCTCTCTTACACTGGTCTCCCTCCCATTTCCTGAGTCACCACTGAACGAAATCCTCTTCCCCTGCCTCTTTGTGGGGCTGGCTTCTCCCAACATTTAGCTTTGTTGTTGCTTAGTTTTGTTTATAAAGATGTGTTTCAAACCAAACCATCATGCTTTATGATGAAACCTTTGAAGCAGTCCCATGAACATTCAGGAAAAACAAATCAAAGCCCCCCTGTCGTCATCATTATTATTTTACTTTGTCTCAAAGTACCAGTGAATGCAAATGCCAAGAGAAATAAAGCATAAGTATCAGCAAGATATGGGCACGATTATAATGTGCACTTGATATAATTATATAAGAAAATTAAGTATACGGGTTGGCATACAGAACAACAGCCTTCATATATAACATGCACCAACCATGTAGAAAATATAACGGGAGTTCTTAGCTAAGATTACAGATCTAATAAACCCATCTCATTTTGCTTTCTCTTGAACCTCACCAAAACCATAGCAAAGGGAAAATTTTTTAAGGGCATAAACTCACAGGGATAGGGAACAACAGAGAGAAAAGACCAGTGAAGTTAAAGCTGTAATGCAGGTGGACAAACGAAGTTAGTGGGGATCACTGAGAATTTCCCCAGCTCATACAACAGAATCCTCAAAAGCACAAAGGCAGAAAATACAGAGCAATCTAGCTCTTGTCAGATCTCCGCATGTCGGGGGTTGTTCACTTTAAAAAAATTTTTTTTGAAAGATTTGATTTTTTTTTTTTTAATCTGACAGAGAGAGAGTGAGAGAGCACAAGCAGGGGGAGGAGCAGAAGAAGAGGGAGAAACAGGCTCCCCGCTGAGCAGGGAGCCAGATGTGTGGCTTAATCCCAGGACCCTGAGATCATGACCAGAGCCAAAGGCAGACGCTTAACCGACTGAGCCACCCAGGTGTCCCTCTGCCTGTCTGGCTTTTTTTTTTTTTTTTTTTAAGATTTTATTTATTTATTTGACAGAGAGACACAGCAAGAGAGGGAACACAAGTGGGGAGTGAGAGAGGGAGAAGCAGGCTTCCCGCTGAGTGGGGAGCCCGATGCGGGGCTCGATCCCAGAACTCTGGGATCATGAACTGAGCTGAAGGCAGATGCTTAACGACTGAGCCACCCAGGTGCCCCTTTTAAAAACACTTTAATTGACACATGACTTGTATACCATGATGTTCACCTGACTAAAGGATACAATTTCATGTTTTTTGTATGCACACAGATCTGCAACCATCATCATAACCTAATTTCAGAGCATGTTTATAATTGTGGGCCTCAGTTTAAATGGCACCTTCTTACAGCTGTCCTCCCTGATTATCCTGAATAGACACACACCCTCTTATTTCCTGCTTCTTATCTTCAAGCGAATAATGAGCTATAGTTGTATTACTTAACTTTTGGCTCCCTTATTTATGCCAACCTTTCTCATGAGAACATAAGCTCCATAAAGAGGAAGTGTATCTCCTCATCTTCTCTGTAGTTTAGCTGGTAGCACAGCACAGGCTGGACACATAATACGTGGTCACTAAAAACAGCTGAATGAATGAACTGCAAAGACCTAATTAGGGCAGGACACTCAATTGTGCTCCCTGACATGGTGGGGGCCCAGTCCTGAAGAGCAACACCTTGTGGCACTGAGTTGGAACTGCAAGCAGGAAGGCAGACCAAACCTATGGGACTGAGTAAACCTTTTAGGATATTGTTAGGGATGGAGGGGAGGGATGGCTTCAGGAAAATAGCAACACTCCTAAGAATGGGCTGGTCTTGTGCAATTTATTTAAAGAAATAAATAAAACAATACAATCATACTTGCAACTCATACTGGCAAATCATTCAGACTGCTAACACTAACATCTTAAAATATAGAAAGCAGGGGAGCCTGGGAGGCTCAGTTAAGCGTCTACCTTTGGCTCAGGTCATGATCCCAAAGGTCCTGGGATCAAGCCCCTCATCGTGCTCTCTGCTCAGCAGGAAGCCTGCTTCTCCCTCTCCCACTCCCTCTGCTTATGTTCCTGCTCTTGCTGTGTCTCTGTCAAATAAATAAATAAAATCTTTTAAAATCAATCAATAAATACAAATAAAATACACAAAGTAAATATATCCTTGAAGTGTCCAGTTTGTATCCACTATGTTAATTAGTGGCTGAGACCAGGGCAGTGCTCTGGAGCTAGAATTTATACCCCCGGTTCTGCCACTTTCTAGCTGTGTGAGTCGGACAGAGCAAGTGACCTCACTGCTTTGGGCTTTGATTTGTACATTTATAAAACCGACATATTAATGGTTCCTACGGCACAAGAGCTGTCGTATTAAGCGAAGATAATCAGAATGATGCCTGTCATATATTGAATATCTAATAAAAGTTTCCCAGTAGTTGCAGAAGCAACAGCAGGGATCACAGCCGCTGGGGTGGCATAAATACCTGTGGGTGGTGGTAAATGATAGAGGGGCCGCCCAGCACACCTGCTTTATGGGGCAGGACCAGTGGATTTTGCTCTGCATCAAGTGGTGTCAAATCCCAAGTACCAAATGAATATCAAATTGACTTGTGCTCCCAACGCTTCCAATCCTCCTGCAAGATGACTTGACACCATTGATTTTTCCTCAAGAACTGGGTGAATCAGCACATTTGGGATCCCTGTTGTTGGCAAAGTGATGCTAAGTAATTCATTCTCCACTCCAGCCCAGTGTGTCAGGAGGACGGTCGTGCTGCCGGGGGCATGAGGGTGTGTTCGCCACAAGTGCAAGGAGAACCCGAGAACATTTTTCAGGAAGCAAAGTGGGGAAGACAGGGAACAATCCTAAGAAAAGAAACCATGCTACTCATAGATCAAGAAAACCATTTCTTTAGAGGAGAGCCCCTCCCCGGTTTGCATTTTTAAACAAAATCTCCAGTGTCCCCTCTTCAAAGACAAATGAGAGAAGCCCTCAGTAAGCTTTCTGGTTGACTTCAGAATTAATTTGTCCAGTGGAGTCCACGGGTCCTTCCCATGTATTATCTAAGGAAATGGCAAAGCAGAGTGAAAAGGGGGTTATCTTGAGATTTGCATGAAAATCAACTGCAGAATCAGGACAAGTCTTCTGATCCAAAGAGCAGGTAGCAAAACCCATTATTAAATTATCCAAGGGGGAGCCAGAGAAAGTTCTCTGTAAAGAGAGGTTTTCAGCATCAACAAGAATAAGTGAGCTGACTTCAAGTTGAATGTGTTATGTTTAAAAATAGCCTAAAGGATTATTTTCCAGCTATGAAATAAAACACCTACGGAGAGAACTTTCTACAGAATGATAAGTGGATTAAAGTCCAACACTCAAGATAAGGAAGCACTGAGCCGAATTACACCACACCCGACTGTAGGAAGACAAGTAGTGAAGGAAATAGTAACTAGCTCTTAGGATAAGCTGCCGGATCCTTCCGCCATAGTCCTTCCTAGAAAATAAAATTTCAGACCCATGTAGGAGAGGCAACTTCTTACAAATCACTCCTATGCCTATTCACGAGTGAGAGTTGCAAACAAAAATTATTTTTGGACATTAAAACATATAATTAAAGCCCGTTATGCATCGGTAGGGTAATTCTTGAAGCAACAATTATGTTAAATTCATTTTAAAAGAATCAAAAACAAGGATATTCTTGTTTGGGGCCATCTTTTACCAGTAAATCAAGTAATGAGTGAGTCTCTAGGACCTGCCTAACTCTTTTTAGCTATAACCAATGCCCAATTATTTATGGTAACTCCATTTCTTCCATCTTGATGCATTTCCATGGACCCAAAACCACATGTTTGCACCTTGGTGACAATAAAAATATCATAGGAATGGGAAAAGGAGAATTGGTGTTTGCCCTGGGAGATAAAATGCACAACAGAAATTCTTAAAAGAGTTAACAGGCTTTGCTGGGGCTACAGGGCAATAGGTAAAAGGCAAAGGCGAGATGCTTTCATGCAGTAAAGGCAACCAGAAGGACCTGGAGATTAGGCTGGAGGAGGGGGGGGCGCTGAGGACAGCACTCTTGGGGGCTAGCATGGAGAACATGCAGCTATGCCTGCATGATTCATCTCCACTCACACTTCCAAAACGGAGCTGCAGAATTCTCCGAGTTTGTAGAGGGGTTTGAAATTTAGGATGGAGAGTATGGCACTGGGAAAGACAGAACAGTCAAGAACAAGGCTCTGGAATCCAATAGCCAGTGTTTAATAAATTCAGTCTCCACCATTTAGAAGCAGTGTAACATTATATCATGCTAACCCCTGAAATGGACATAACGGCAGAACCTCCATTATGGTGCTGCTCTCATCACTAAATGAAATGATCCCTTAGTGGAGCACTAGGAATGTAGCAAAATGCTTGACAATGAGCTGTAGGTAATGCCATTATTATTCAACCCATGTTTATAGGGTACCTTCTACTTGCCGGACATGTTCTAGGTGCCAAGGATACAGCAGTGAACACATACATACATAGTACAGTATTCAACAAGTGCTAAGTGCTACAGAATTATAAACAGTAGGTTCAAGTGATAGAGGGAGCCAGGGCTAGTGGTAGAAAAAATGGTAGATGAGAGATGCTAAGTCAGGTGAAGCCTCATGGGCTTGGGATAGGCACTTTGGGCAATACTCAATTTACAGAAAGATTGAGAATCAAGAAATAATCTGATTATTAACAACTTCAAAAAGTCATTTTGGCTGTGGCTGTGTTAATGGAAGAAACCATAATGGGGAAAGAGTAGAAGCAGGAAAACCAGATCAGTGATGGTCAAAATTACTAAGAGAGGTAACAATGCATTAGCCTGGGTCGACTAACAGTGGACATGGCCAAAGCGACTGGATTTGGGTTGTCTGCTGACCATACACCTGGCCACTGTGGCTGGTGGACTGAATATGAAACATAACAGCATGAGAGGAACAAATGTGACTCCAGACAGACAGATGAGTGCAATTGTCATAAAAGGTGAGACTGACAGAGAAAGGAAAAGGACTGAGATGGGGCACCTAAGTGGCTCAGATAGGTAAGCATCTGTCATGCTCAGGTCATGATCCCAGGATCCTGGAAAAGAGCCCTACATAGTGCTTCCTGCTCAGTGGGAAGTCTGATTCTCCCTCTCTGCCCCTCTCCTCTGCTCCTGCCCCTAGGTTCATGCTCTCTCTCTCTCTCAAATGAATAAATAAAATCTTTTACAAAATTAAAAAAGGATTGGAGGTAGAAATGAAGACTTCTGTCTGAGGCAGTAATTTTGTGAACCTTAGCAGATATCTAAATGTAAATGGAAAGCAGTTAGAAGTAGGTGTTTAGAGTTCAAAGGGGATACGGTAAGGACCTGAGACATGTTTTGTGGAGTCAGAGTCATCCGTGTTTAGGTCACCCGCATTTAGATGACCGATAAATCATGCACTGAATGAGATCACCGGAGGAGGTGAGGGCAGCTGGAGGGAATGGAAGGCTGAAGACAGCACTCTGGGCACTTGGACATTTAATGTCAGGAAGGGAGAAGCTGTAGAGGCAAAGCCACCGATGGGGTGTCCTTCCTAGACATTCGTTTTCACTGCAAACATGTGATTCCCAGGATGTGTGTCTACAAGTAAAAAAAAAAAAGGAACAAATATATCACATGTTTGCAAGAGGATGGGTAATTAAAAACTGAGACTGGCCACTGGTTTTGGCAAGGTAGAGCTCACTGGGACTATACAAGAGCTGTTCAAGTAGAGTCTTGGAGATGAAAGCCCACTTGCTGTAGGAGGTGGCCATCAGTGACTAAAGATAATTCCCTGCTCCATAGGGAAGCAGGGAAATGAGCAAATGGCTTCACAGAGATACGAAGAAGGGTGGTAACTCTTCAAATAATGGAGATATTACAGCATATTTTACACTTATGGAAATGACCCTGTAGATGGAAATGGGGCTGGGGGAGGGGGGAAATGGGGCTGGGGAGAAGGGAATGGCAGAAGCAAAGGGTCCAACTAGATAGGTTTACTACCTTCCATGGGAGTACACATCCCTGCTGTTATAGGAAGGACAGTGGAGTATATGAATACCATGAGGAGCACTTTGGCAGTTTTTGTGATCAGTGGATTAAAGGGCTCTATTTTGCTTCCTATTTTATCATGGAAATAAGAAACAAGGGCAACAGGTGGACCTTGGGAATGTGAGGGGAGGATGAGAGGGTTGATGAAAAGGGAAGATGTGAAATAGGGTGAGAAAAGGGGCAAATTTTAATGAACAAGATAAATATAAATAGATAGATAGATAGATAGATAGATAGATATGGCTGAGCAACATTGAGAGGCCACTGGAGATTTGAGATTTGTGGTCATAAATTTTAAATGAGACCAGTCAGCACTTAAGTGTCTTTTTCTCCCGCTGAGTTCAGGGGCTCAGGTTCAGGTGCAGAGCTAACCAACAGGTAGATTTAGGCAGGGTCATGGTTTTGTATAATGCATTTCACCAAGGGAAGGAGGACAAGTGTGTTGAGGGTATGAGCAAGAGAGTGATTATAATGACAACCTTGCAACCCAAGTCAAGTCGGGAGGGCAGTCAGGTGATGAGGTCGACGGATAAGTGATCCTTTGAGGAGAGCAGAATTGCTAGAGTAGGTATTTTGGAAAAAGGGGAATCTTAAATTAAGAGATGGGCATCAGGAAGCAGGAGACCTAAAATTATGATTATTTCTAACAACAACGTATGGATATTTTGCAATTGCATCTGCAAGAACCATTCCCCTCTTTAAAACAAAGTAAGTCTTATTACGGGAATTCATCATGTTTGGGGTTGAATCATGTCCACAAGACAAGCTGAAGTCTTAACCCCCTTGCACCTGTGAATATGACTTTTTTAGAAAGAGGTTATTTACATATATCATCAAATAAGATGAGACCATTAGGGTAAGCCCTAATCCAAGAGAGTTGGAATACTTATTAAAAGAAGGAAATCTAGACCCACAAAGTATGACATGGACACAAAGTTAAAGAGATTAGAGTTACTTAGTTAGAAGCCGTGGCATGCCAAGGAATACTGGGAGCACCAAAAGCTAAGAGAAAGGCATGCAAAAAATTGTCCACTAAAGCTTACAAGAGGCCATGGTCCTACCAACACCTTTACTTAAGACTGTTAGCCTCCAAAACTGTGTGAGGAAAACTTTATGTTACTTTAAGCCTTCCAAATTGGTGGTATTTTGCTACAGCGGCCCAAGCAAACTTGGGCCTCTCACATTCAGCCCTGTTCTTTGGGTAGGATAGAATCCACCCCTAATTCAAAGAAATCAGTAAAATCCATCTACCTGGCCATAGAACTGCTTTAGGGATAAACATGTGACTCAGCAAGAGCCAAGAGGACTTGAGATATTGATATTTACCGACTTCTGAAAAAGAAAAGCTCCTTCTTTTTCCTGAGGTGCTGACAAAACCTCCTTTTCCTGTTCGAAGTAAAGAAGAATGCCCTAGTCCTGATAAGGGCAGCCATCTTGAAACAGTATGGGCAGAACCTCCATTCCAGTGGTGTGAGGGTCAAGGAAACAAAGCAGAGATACTGAAGAAAGAAACTTTTTCTGCCCTGGATCAAACCAAATGTGACCTGGAAGTTTTTGGAACATGAAAAAACACATTCTCTTTATTAATTCAGTAAGTTGACCTGGAGAGAAGCAACCAGTTAGACCTTTACCTGCTCTCACTGACCTCTTAAATGCACCTAACCTATATCGATCAAGGACTTAACATTTCCCTCAATTTCCCTGAACTCCAGGCAGGTTTCTTCCTGACCAAAGGCCCTGATCTTCCTTTACTTAGAGAATTTACTTGAGAAAATGCTCTATTATAAGTTCTTTCTCTGCTCCATGGGACATAAATCCTTTTAAAAGCCTCTTGCCAGTTTTATAAGCCAGGAATATCTGGAGGACCCAAAAGCCATAGGAGACAGCATCCTCATCTGCCAGTCGATGAAAAAGTAGGGGCTTAACTGTAATAAGCATCAATTAGCAAACTCAGATGACCTAATCACATTGAGGAGTCTCCCCTACAACATCTTCCAGTAAATTTCCACTAGCTCCCCTCAGCCCTTAAAACACTCTGGTCTTTTGTTTCAGGGGAGTTGAGTTCAACCTCTCGATCCTATTGCAATAGCCTTGAATAAAGTCTTTCAGGGTGGTTTAACAACCCCCAGTGCATTTTTTTTTTATTTTTTTTTTTTTGCTGATACCTCGAGTTAACCTCTACTTCTTCTTTAACCTCTACTTCTTCTTCTTTTCTTCTTTAGAAAACCAGGCACTCCACAAAACAGTCAAAATTTCACAATACAGTGTTTTGCCAGCGCGTACTCAGATCTGACATTTTCCTGCATAGCACGCAGCATGTTTGTCTCCATGAGATAAGCAGCTTCAGTCCTTCACCCAGAGAAGGGCTGAGCGTTCCCAGAATGAGAACCGCCAATGGTACCTTCCCACTGTACTTTGTTTGGATTCTTTCCAGCCCATTTTATGCCTTAAATCTCCATCCCCTGGCTTCCTCTCTAGTCTTTTCTCTGAGCCCTGAAGGTTCCTCTCTCCCAGAGCCAGGTTTCCCTTCCAAGTCAGACCACCTGAGGTCTTCCCCTTGTTTATAGGAAGATAATCATCTACATCCTCTCAGGCAGAGTGGGCAGCAGGCTTCAAACAGGAAACGTCTTTGAAATAGCTCTGCAAGGCAGCCAACTTAATTGTCCAGAAAACATGACTGGAGGCCAGACACTTTGGTCTGTTTCATTCCTGAAGTCTTTCTCTTGAGTGGACACTGAAAAATCCATTCTTGGCTTTTTGTTTTGGTTCGACAATGCCAGCCTTTAACCAGCTGAAAATTAGAAATTCGTCCTTCAGGGTAAATCTTGCTCCGGTCACACTGGTCAACCCTACCATTGAGCAAGAGTGTTGCAAAAAGATACTAACCTTCTTGCCTCCCCGAGTCACTTCTTTCCACCTGACAGAGTGCTCTGTTTCTCTTCAAACTCCCCTTAATGATTCTAAGCCCCCGTCTAGAGTTGTTGAACTTCCTTAAAAGAATCATCAAGAAAAAAGACTAGAAGACAGGCTCTCCTCCTCAGAACTGAGGAGACTCAAGTTAGGACTGTGGATGGAATCGGATGCTTTTCTGTCTGTCTCCCCTTGGACAAATACCATAGCAGCTCAGCGGCAGAGGCTTTGGATGCCCCTCATCTCCTTGTCCTAGATCACGAGAGCTCAGGTCCACTGCTAGCACCGAAGAGGGAGCCATTACTGGGTTTCATGAATGATAGTGATACGATCAAACTGTTATCGAATAAAGAGATCTGGCTGCACTAAGGAGACTGTCCAGGAAGAAACAGCTGTTATTAATGACCATGAATATACCTCAAGGCTCCAGTGGAGAACTGAGCTTGACCACATAACTAGCTTTAGCCACAGACAGTGAATAGAAATGCTGTATGGTCCACCAGAGAAGGAGCTTCCAGACCCATCAGGTGGTTCTGTTAGTTCTCTTGGACGTTTCCTTCTGCCAAGAGTATGGTGGGTCCCAGATAGGGACTGTTCTTTGATCCTGGGGTTGTTTCTCTAACCTATGTGTCAGAGATACAACCATCCTGAATGCCACATAAACACTACTGAAACCTGTAGAGATTTGGGATTATTTGTCCCTGCAAGAGAACCTAGAAAAATCTAGGGCATCAAATCAATTCGGACAAATGAAATCTTCTCCCTCAGGTCCCGGGTTTTAGAAGTCAGACTGTCACTGTGATTACTAAGTAATTCTCCCAATGAAGGCTACCGCAAATACCGGTATTTACAGTCTCTTTTCATGGCACTCTAGTGCTCTATCGCTTAGTGCAAACAAATTACCTCCATTTTTTTACTATATAAAATTGTAATAATACAAACCCAGCTTACCACTTAATTAAACTTATCAGTTACCTGCATATTAATGTTCTGATTCTATTTCTTATGGGAATGGAGCCACAACATTATTCCTATCTTAGCTGTGGTTGGAGGGTGCTGCAGAGGGAGGTGGGAGCTGAGTGCATGAAGAAAAGGACAGGATAGCTCTGGTGCTTAGCCAAATGACTGTGCCCAAATCGCCTAACTTCTTACAACCTAGTTTCTCAAATAACAGGAAATAGATACTGCTTAATATTGGAGAAGAGACATTCAGAGAGTTGAATGGAGAGAGGTAGATTTTTAGTATTATATTTCCAGTCCAATCCTAATAAACAAAACAGTTTGGAAATTGCCACAGACTAAGAATATTTATGTTCTCACAATATTTACGTGTTGAAATCTATGCCCCAATGTGACGGTATTTAGAGGCGGGGCCTTTGGATTAGATCATGAGGCTGGAACCCTCATGTATGGGATTAATGCCTTTATAAAAAATCAAAAAATTAGAAACCAGGGAATCTCCTTCACCCTTTCTGCCATGTGAGGTCAGAGAAAAAAAGAAAAGAAAAGACATGGCCAACTAAAGCACCAAAAAGCCACCTCTCACCAAAAAGGGAATCTGCTGGCACCCTTATCTTGGACTTTCAGTGTCCAGAACTACGAGAAATAAATTTGTGTTGTTAACACCACCCAATCTGTGGCATTTCTGTTATAGCAGCATGAATGGACTGAGACAAAAATACTTTTTCAGCTCGAACTCAAGAGAAGATGAAGTCTCATTAGGAGACTGTGTAACTATGTTTATTCATTCAACAAACAGGTACTGATAAAGTACCACGTGCCAGGTGTTCCTCTCTATGTTCGACACATAGCTGTTCACAAACCAAACCGAAACCCCACTCTCAGGGAGCTCACATTGTTCCAAAACTATATATTTCTATGTCTCTTCTGTCACGAGACCCTGAACACAGACTCTCACTGTTAATCAGTACTCCTGCTTTTTTTCCAAGTACATACAGACTATCTTTTCTCGCATAATTCTGTGGCTCCCATACTGCCAAATTATTCAACAGTGTAATAACCATAACTGGTATCAATACCCATTTACAATTACATTAGCAGCACTAATTTTACAGTCCCTAAATGGATATAATCAACAGAGGAAAAATGTTTACTAAACATTAGTTAGTCTGGAGACAGAGATGATATTTCACCATTCATATAATGACAGACTTTACTTAGAGACAATTGGAAAGAAATGTCATTCTCTTTATTCAAGTGGTATAATCGTGCAATTAAAACAAGACATTTGTCTTTCAGTGTGATTTCTCTATCACTACTAATGCACTGGGTCATTAGCTCCAACACTGTGAATACGTTCTCACTATCCCATTCAATTTAATTAGTGTACCAGATAATATATAAGAGCACACTTTGTACCGCAGCTAATAGTAGGTAATGGCTCTTAAAAGGAGAGAGCAATTGCCTTATTCTTTGATGGTTAAAGAGATATAGATATATATCTCTTCTCTGTATATATATACACACACACACGCACACACATGTGTATATATATACATATGTATACATACACACACACATATATACATATGTGTATATATACATACATATACACACACATATAAAACATGTATGTATATATAACGGTATGTATATAAATATATACAAAGTATATATGTAAATATGTACATATATTTGAAGTCACTGACAGATGTCACAACATAGCTCACCTATGAAGAGCAAAGGTCATCATCATCTCTCTAGCAAGGAAGTGAATTTCATATTGGGATAAATAATCACCACACACAAAGAGCAAATACGCCAAAGAAGACTTACCCTTTTCTGTTTGTTGAATCACCGTAAGCAGACATAGGATGCCATTAGCTGGCTGATGATCATTCCACACTTCTTGATAGAGTGTTTAAATCCAAATACTTAAGCAATATAGTCAAACATTTTCTTACACTGTAGACGGATACTCTGTCAATTTAGTCTCCAATAGGACACTGAATCAATACTGAAATCATATCCTTAACAGAAGAGGGAAGATGTGTTTCTCACAGTTATGGTGTTACATCTGTACATTAACGGATTTAAGCTAACTCCTCTGCTATGTTCCCTAATTCCTTACATCTACCTTCAGTCTGTATCTACTGGCAGTTATTACAGAAATCACCAGGATATATTCGTGACAGAGAACTTTCATATTCAGTTAACCTCACCAAGTTCCAGCCGTGTGTCAGGGTGCTAGGGACTGGCACGAAGACTCCACCCAGGCTTCAAATTGCTCAAGATTTAGTAGGAGAGACAGAGAACGGGATTGTGGAGCACTGGGGACAAATCTGGCTATTCCAAGAACTAGGCTTTGTGATTAACACAGGGCCTCATATTTGAATAATTCTCTGTGGCACCATGTGAATGCTAAATCAATGGGTAATGGATCAGATCAAAAATATGTAAATTCCTCTTAAAAACAGCAGAAAGGCTCCTAAGTTAGAAATGCATGATTGATTTAAGGTATTGTGAAAGAATACAAATCTTGAATAAATATCTGGGATTAGATTGTTAACATGAAATTAATGATACTATTAAATTAATATCTTGAGATATAGCTTGAGCCTTTTGGGGAGAGATTGATTTTGAATGTACCACCCTCCACAGTCCTAGAACAGGTTTCTTTTAGGCAGCCCTGTTTAATTGGGATTAAGGTATTAACATATGTAAAGCCAGAATGCTTGGGGCAGTAGAAGGGCTGCTCTGCCCCAATATGAGAGACAGTAAAAATCCAGTCATTTGGTTATTGTCTTCCACATTTGGGTGTTGGTCTCCTGGTCCAAAATGCAACATGGTTGTCTACTCTGAAAAAGAACTCAAAAAGACTGATTGGCCTTGGTAAGGGCTGATTTTTATTTCCACCAAAAGGTGCAGTAAAGAACTTTCACATTCAATAAATCTCTACTAAGTACCAACCTACTGAATCAGAAGTGGAGTCAATTCCATTTGGCCAGTTATGTGAGGAGTTACATGTGGAAACCCAAAATTGTTGAGAACACCTCCCAGCTTGGTCCTCTAGCCAGTCGCTGCCGGCAAACCTGTCCGTGGATCAGCTCTACCTACAGGGATGAAATATGAATCGGCCAGGCAATTACAAATATCTAATTTGCATGATAGCTAAATTTCTCATTTTAAGTAAATAACATGATATTCTGGCTTTCAGATTAGTCTTATGAGTTTCTCTGGGTATAATTCTAGCAACCCCACATTAATCTATTCTGAGACCCTGATGAGACAAATTTCCTGGTCCTAAAAGTCCAACTCTAACCTAAGATATGTTTACCAATAATATGCAACCTGGTATGGTCCCACTTTGAACGATATGACCCTCCCTACTCTGACCACACCTAACTGGACCACGGATTGGTGTCCAAACCACAGCAGGCTACAGAGAGCACTGGCGTAAGAAGTGAGTGATAAAATACAGAATCTGTTAGATTTTCCTTAGGAAAAATTAACATGATTTTGAAGAGTCAAGAGACATCGGGATGGGGCACCTGGGTGGCTCAGTGGGTTAAGCCGCTGCCTTCACAGGGTCCTGGGATCAAGTCCTGCATCGGGCTCTCTGCTCAGCAGGGAGCCTGCTTCCTTCTCTCTCTGCCTGCCTCTCCATCTACTTGTGATTTCTCTCTGTCAAATAAATAAATAAAATCCTTAAAAAAAAAAAAAAAAAAAGAGACATCGGGATGGATAAGGGTGGAAAGATACAGAGAGACTGCAGTCAAAAGAAGCCAAGAGGCAAGAAATTCAATATGGCAGCACAAGTCATTAGAATCTAGGGGTGTTGGGGTAGTGTAATTGATTGAGCATCCAACTCTTGGTTTCAGCTAAGGTCATGATCTCAGGGTTGTGGGATCGAGCCCTGTATTGGGCTCCATGCTTAGCTCAGAGTCTGCTTAAAACTCTCTCACTCTTTCCCTCTGCCCCTCCTCTCTCTCTAAAATTAAAAAAATAAAATAAAATAAAAATATATATATATTAAAAAAAACAATCAAAGAAAGTAGAATCTGTAAGGTAAAAAGAACTGAGGAGTTGGTCCCTAGTGGCCAGTAGAGACAAAGCTGCAAGGGTACCCTAACTAGAAAGCATGCCTGTAGCTGCTGTAGCCTACTCAATGACCTGGTTCTTCATGGGGTTCACCTGTAGTTGTGAAAACAATTCCTTCCTCCTTCTGTAGCAATCCTTCCCAGAAACCCTTACTATGGGAGATCCTTAATGGTGTTATATCCCTTGCAACATGGAAGAGCCTAACATAATTTTTTTTTTAGAAACATTGAAACATCGACCTCCTGGATCAGACCTCCAGATTTTCACAGGGCTGCTTTTAAAAGATGGTAAAATATCTCCCCATGTGTATGTGCTAATGTATTATGAAGAGAAGCCCTTTTTTGAATGAAAACTTCAATATTTCTTTGACCAAACCAATAAACATATTTTTACAAAGCTATGAGCAAATCAAAAAGTTCAGAGCTATCACTCACAAACAGAAAATTATTGTCATACGTTCTGAAAACAAAGCAAAATAGTCCAATTGAATCATTTTCTAGTCCATGAGATAGAGGATACATGATGGATTTTGTCACCATTGATTTAATACAGTTTACATTTTCTTCTAAGGTTCAGTAATTTGATCCAAGTATAATCATTTAGCTCAATTTATTCTTGTCCTTACAGAAAACTGTTCTATTCTCATTTTTGTCACTAACTGAATCTCTTGTCTCCAGCTGAAGAACACATTTTCCTTGAATCCTTCGTTAAAAATCCAATCCATGCTTAGTCCCTATGCTGACCACTAGTCTCAACCCAAAATGTAGAAATTCTCTCCAAATAAAATAAATTACCAAAAAAAAAAAAAAAAAAAAAAAAAAAAAAGGCTTGACCACGGGGAAGAAAATAGGCTACATAGATACTAACTTGAGAGACTCTACTCAATAGTACTATAGACTATATATGAAATTTTTTTTTAATTGGAGAAGCTCCATGACAATGCTTTTTACAACAAAGAAAACTGGTGTAAAGAGAACATCCCTGTGGACTAGAGTTTGAATCTGGAAAAATATCTTGGGGAATATGAGGGTTGGATTGGGCTTGGCCTGGCAGGTGGGATCAGAATAGCAGAGCAGAGGGGGTCCATCTCGGACCATAGGACATAGAGTCAGGAGAAGGTTTTATCCATGTGCAGGGTCAGGATGAAGGAAGTGGGAAACAGAGCAGGCTGGACAGTGGGATAAACTGGTGAGGGACCTAGAACACGAGGTACAAATGAGCCCTCAACAACTGCAGATCTTACACAGGAAATATTCCTCACAAAAGTGGTATTGGGAAGACATACTTCAGCAGCAGGACCTGCTAGATCATCAGAGTAATTTAAGTGCAACAGGACAAGTTAACAGACAAATATTCTAGTTGGTCCAGTTGGAATTTGGCAAAGGGTAAGTTAAACAGACATAATAAGTGAACATTGGGAATTGATAGAAGAGATGTGAACAGTATTAAAATGAAATGATGTGTTGGGGGTGAAGAAACTGGAGCTTTGAAATGATCAGAGAGCTAGCTTGGTAGGACTAGATGTAAGAGAGGAGAACAGTGTGTCCTTTGTGCTGCCTACCTGATAGATGATGATCACGTGAATTTAGAGCCATTCTGCCGTGCTCTCTTGACAGCCACATAAAAACACGGTGTTCCTGGCTGATCTAGTAAGGTACAAGCTCGTATCCATGCCTCCCAATCAGTTAGCAACATCTAGCATACGTCTAGAATGTGGGGGAAATGCTCTTGCCAAGGTCATACCATAGCATGGTAATGAAAGTTTTTAATAAGAAAATAGTGGTCATGTGCATGCATTTATGTGCATGCCATAAATGAGCCCCCAATACTAATAATGCATTTTTTAAAAAGATTTTATTTATTTGGCAGATAGAGATCACAAGTAGACAGAGAGGCAGGCAGAGAGAGAGAGAGGAGGAAGCAGTCTCCCTGCTGAGCAGAGAGCCCGATGCGGGGCTTGATCCCAGGACCCTGGGATCATGACCTGAGCTGAAGGCAGAGGCTTTACCCCACAGAGCCACCCAGGAGCCCCCTAATAATGCACTTCTAAAGACACTCAAATCTTTGATTCAAAACAAGGTATCCTGAATTCTCCTTACAGAAATTCTGATTAGCATTTACCACTGTCTTAGGCGGCTGGTTTCTCTGAGGCAAACGTCCCACTCAATCCATCGTCCTCTCTCCAGACTGTCTCATCTACTTGGCCCTGCTTGGCTGCAGGCCCTGACACCCCTTAGTCTTTGAAACTGGGACCTCTGTGCTCACCTGTGTGTTTGATCTTGTCCCAGACACTGGATCCAGTACTATCATAAAAACAGGTAGAATTTAAAGAGCTCTAGGCCAATAATTCTGTGGCTCAGTGCTTCATCTCAGCTGTGTGGCCTTGACTGTTTTGACCTCATATGCAGACGATACTTGAGAAGAGGACACTGGCCTTCTACTGTGGGACTCAGCCACCCAAGCCAGGTCACTTGGTCCGAGGTTTTGTCTTCTCCTTTCCTGGTGAAATTCTGTAGAGCCCTAAGGCCTGCCCTGACCACAGATTGTTACATCTGGGTTCTAAGCTATTTGTGTGCTATTTGTGGTAAACTTGGACTGGTGAGCCCAAAGATGTATTCTATACAGATGCATGGAATAGTGCCCTTTTTGAAGGTACCATTAAAACAGGATTGTGTTCTTCTTGCTTTCAAATTCATCTTTTAAATTAAACTCTATTTAATCTAGTACCAAACCTCCTTGAGTCAGAAAACAGTATGACTACATACATACATATATATATTAATACATATATGAATATATGAGAATATATATATGTGAATATGAACATATATTTATATATACACACACACACACACATATATATAAACAAAAGTTGCATCATGATAGAAGCACTATATAAGTTAATAATTGCATTTTGGAAGAACTGAAAATATAAACATGAACCTCCAAATATTTGAAAACTGGTTTCCTTTTTATAATTCATTGTTTGACTCCATAAAAGACTTCAGTATGATGAGACTAATCCTAAGAAATCTTCTTTTGAGTAAGTAAATCAAATCTGAATGTTTTCCCTCTGAAACAGATCATCCTACAAAATCTATTTGTGAGACTTCTGATGCCTTAGATATTATAACCACTTTCCTCAAGGGAAGATATTTTTTGATCCATAAAAACAATATTTAGCAAAGAAAACCTACCCATCAAAAGTTAATGAATCTAGCTCACTGTTTTGTTTCAACTTCTGTATCAAAGCCAACGTACAGACATTATTTATCTGTGGTTATATGGGTATTCTACACTCAGGTAAGCATTGAGTCACAATTTGGGAAGGTTCTATCTTTAGGCTAGCTTTGATTTTGTTTTGCTTCATTTTGATTGTTTTGTTTGTTTGGGGGACAGGGATTAGTTTTAATATGGCTCAGATGGTTCTGGGCCTCCCCCTGCATTGCCAAGGAACGTAAAAGCAAATCACGGAAGGTGGCCTTGCTGTCTTCTCCTCAGACACTTGTCTGTAGCTCTTTCCATCCACCATTCTTCAATGGGTGAGGAGCTGAAAAGTCCCTAACCCTTTTTTCATCATGGCCCAACCAGCTGACTGGGGATGCTGTCCTTTAGCACCACATGCCCATCCTCCCACTGAACCCATTATAGTTCTTCCACTGAGGCATCAGACAAGCATCACAAAATGAATCAGAAAAGGAAGATTGAGAATTATGGCTCTATTCCTAGCTCATTTTCTCAGGACAACTCAAGGAGAACCCAAGTGATTAGAACTTAGGTCATGGAAGATTGCCCCAGGAGAGTGCTTTCTCCCTTACTAATTCCTTCATTTTCCCAACTGTCCCTTATCCTCTCCTCCCAGCCTACCTATAAGCAACTGTCTTCTGACCAGTATTCTACCTCCATCCCCCAGAAAATCCCATCTGCCACCATTTCAGCAATGCCTACCCCCCTATTCCTGTTTCTTGCAAATTCTTATGGCTTCGACTTCAGCCAGAAGTTATGCAGGTTTAATTCTGCCTAAGGTTCTTATTGGCTTCTGAAGGGGTGGATGAGCTCTGGCACTATACATGTATACAGGGAAATGGTTATAGCCTGATTTTGGTTGACTCTCTACAAGTAAAATGAAAGACAAGCAGACAATGGCCAGACCCCATATAAAAACAGAACTCTGACCCACCATCTGTAGCAACCACCAATCCATTATCTATGGTAACAAGCACAGGAAGCGAGCCTGCTAAGCCAGACCAGTAAGAAGTTAGACCACTCTCTCTAGCAAGCAATCTGGGAAGGCAAAAGTAACCCATGTAACATTCAGCACCAAACAGCCAGAACTTGTTCAATAACTGATGGATTTTAAAAATATTTGTCCCCGCTTCCAACTTAAGGCCAACCAGAGAAAGCCAAATAGGTACCCTTCAAATATGTACCATGAACTTCTTGGCTACAGTGAACCCATCTGTACCTTCCCCATGCCAACAGCCTTCATGCGGGGCAGATCTGAAGTCTTCTTATTTCCACCATAAAGCCCTCCCAGTCCTCTGCCTGCCTGTGAGACAAACAAAGCAAAAGTGATGATCACTAACTCCTTGCAAGCTCTGAATAAATAGCTTTTGCTCATGCTCATTTGGTTGGTCTTCATTTATTTCCACGGAAGCCTGCCGCTGAGTTCCTCCATGACTAGAGGCAAGCTCATCCCATTGCAGTATGAGTTAATTAATTACCTGTTAATTAATGGGTTAACTGCCCCAGGGAGCTTCAGTTTACCGGTCTCACAGGAAGGAAACATGTGACGATGATACTAAAGCAGCTTCTCGAGAACCTTGAGAAATAACCAACATCATTTTGCTAAAGGAACATCTGACTCCTACTCGTTCTCCTTTTATTACCAGGAGCCCACACGTTAGATGAGAATGGTGCTGCCTGAGTCAACCAGAATGGATGCCAAAATCCCCCAGTAGATCATTTATGATCCTAATGGGGTGGGGGGAGGGTCATTTCATTCCCTCTCACTACATTTAATTTATTTTCCCCCAATTTGAAAGCAAAAGGCTTTTCAAAAAGTCATACAATCCAATGTAAAGAAGGGCACAGAAAATACCACCTTTGGAAAGAGTGGGAGGAGGAGACAGACCTGTAAGACAAACAAGCTTTATCTAAAAAAAAGCTCTTGCACCAGAAGATTGGTTAATCACTTCCATTATTATGGAAGGTAGGGAGTGGGGACAAGATTCAAGCAATTCAAGGGTTTCTTGAATTTGTGGAAACAATTTGGCAACCTAGGAAAGAAGAGACCAAAAGATTTACAAGGGATTGCTTGGATCATTTATAGATTTAAACAGAGAGTTGTAAATCTGTAATTTACTTAAATTATATGTGGAGGTAGTAGCCCCAGATTAAGTATAAATTTTACTACCACAGTGATATAGTGTCAGGAAAACTGGTTGGAAAAGCCTACAAATTAAGCATTTGCATAAGAAATAAAGAAAGTCCTAGAGACAAACTCCCAAACACACACAAAAATATCCCAAAAGAGGAAATAAGGATTACAGGCTTTACCCAATAGCAATACCCTAGTCACTGAAAGCAGCAAGGTTAGATTTACTTTGTTCTGTCATAGCCTAATTTATTTATTTATCTATTTTTTAAAAGATTTTATTTATTTATTTGACAGAGAGAGATCACAAGCAGGCAGAGAGGCAGGCAGAGAGAGAGGAGGAAGTAGGCTCCCTGCTGAGAAGAGAGCTTGATGCCATCTCAGGACCCTGAGACCAGGACCTGTGCCGAAGGCAGAGGCCCAACCCACTGAGCCACCAAGGCACCCCTAATTTATTTATTTATTTATTTATTAAAGATTTTATTTATTTATTTGACAGAGAGAGATCACAAGTAGGCAGAGAGGCAGGCAGAGAGAGAGAGAGGAGGAAGCAGGCTCCCTGCCGAGCAGAGAGCCTGATGCGGGACTCGATCCCAGGACCCTGAGATCATGACCTGAGCCCAAGGCAGCGGCTTAACCCACTGAGCCACCCAGGCGCCCCCCCTAATTTATTTTTTTAAAGATTTATTATTTATTTACTTGAGAAAGAGCATAGAGGGAGAGGAAAAGCTGCCTGAGCAGGGAGCCAGATGTGGGGCTCGACCCCAAGACCGTGGGATCACAACCTGAGCCGAAGGCAGATGCTTATCTGACTGACCCACCCAGGCGCCCTCTCAGAGCCCCAAGAGTGGCAAGTTAATAGTGAATAAGCTTTTGAGTCTTCAAAAATTCTTTGAGAGGGGCGCCTGGGTGGCTCAGTGGTTAAGCCGCTGCCTTCGGCTCAGGTCATGGGATCGAGCCCCGCATCGGGCTCTCTGCTCAGCAGGGAGCCTGCTTCCTCCTCTCTCTCTGCCTGCCTCTCTGCCTGTGATCTCTCTCTGTCAAATAAATAAATAAAATCTTTAAAAAAAAAAAAATTCTTTGAGAGACTTCAAGAGGTTTGCCCTCCCTGGGCAGCAGCATGACCTCGCCATTCAGGTTCCCCAGGGACACTGCACCAAGCAGTCCCAGAGCAGCAGAGGGCACTCTGTCTGCAGATAACTGGAGGTAGTATCATCCACCTCACTGTCAACGTTGGATACCCATGGAAGGGATATACAGGTATGCCCAGATAGCAGAGGCCACAAAAAAGGATTAGTCTTATACTCACATTACCTAGAGAAACATGTGAGTAAGAATCCTAGCCATAAATGTGGGAAATTACAAGTGGGACTAGAGTCCCCGAATAAAAGATAAAGATGAGACCCAAAACAACAGTATTTATTACCATTCATACAATCCCCATTTGTCTTCAAGGATAATATGTAGTTTGAGGAAACAACTTACAGATAGCGTATAATTTGATTTTCAGGGATGTTATTTTGAAATCTTGTAAATGATGTGTTTTCGACGTCTCTCCCTCTATTCACCACCACCTTGAATCATGATTGCCATCATGAGCCCAGAGAAAGTTCCTTCCACACTGAATGAAGAAATAAGGGAAGGCCTCAACAGTGGAAGGAAAGTGGAGGAAGAGGAGAAGGAGGAGGAAGAGAAGGCAAGGAGGAAGAGGCAGCCAGATATAAATGTACCTCCAGCCCTAGGTGAGAATTCTAGAAGACAGTGGTGTTGGTGAGGTGAGGAGCACCCATGGTTGGCTACCCCTCAGGGGGCAGCCTGGAAAACCTGAAGCCTTCTAGGAGTAGCCTCAACACCCTATCCGCCATGTGCAGCAGCGAGGTAGCCCTGGCCAGCAGACCGGGCAAGGCAGGTGAGCTTCTTCCCCTGGCTTTCCTCTACCTTCCACATGGCTTTAGGGATTCATGAAGTGCTGTGTGTCTGGTGGACCACATGCAGAGGTGCAGGGGCCCCATGGGAACTGGAGGGACTGGCAGAGGCATGGAGCCCACACATGCTGCAGCATGTGAAGATGTCTGTATCAAAAAAGAAAAAAAAAGTGGCCAGGGTCACAGGCTCCAGCAGTCAATGACAACACACATTTCCAAGAGTCCAGGTGGGGTCGGATGCACCTCAGTGCACTCAAGACCAATTAGAACAGAGAGGATCCAGAGGACGCCTGGCAGACAATGAGGTTCCCTGCCCCAACACCACGAGATGACATGAGGCCCTCCTCCATGTGGCAGGGTGCTACCTGGAAAGAAGCCAAGGAGGGAGAGAAAGCGTAAGAACTGAGCATTTACCTGAAAGAGAACGCCAGACAAAAGGGATCTTGTGAGGAGTCAGAGAACCATTCTGCAACTTCAGAATTCTGTTCCACCACCCTCCGCCACACCCTGTATCTAAACCTGAAGGGATAACCCTCATTAGAAGCGTCTATCAACTGCAGGAAAGACAAAATTCCATTTTATTTTAACATCCAACTTGACGTCATACATTCTTACTCTAACATGCCCTCCAAGGGCGCCTGGGTGGCTCAGTCGGTTAAGCATCTGCCCTGGCTCAGGTCATGATCGCAGGGTCCTGGGATCGAGCCCTGCATTGGGCTCTCGCTCAGTGGGGAGCCTGCTTCCCCCTGGCTTGTGCTCTATCTCACTCTCTCTCTCTCACAAATAAAATCTTTTAAAAAAGTTAAGATTCCCTCAAAATACCACATATGTACATATATATACACATGTGTATCCTACATAAATACATGCATACATATATACATATATGTCTTAAATATTCTAGTTTATGGTGCACCAGGATGGTTCAGTCGGTTGGGCATCTGTCTTCACCTCAGGTCATGATCCCAGAATCCTGGGATCCATTCCTGCCTGGGGTTCCCTGCTCAGTGGGAAGTTTGCTTCTCCCTCTCCCTCTCCTGCCACTCCCCCTGCTTGTGCACTCTCTCCCCCCACCTCTGCCAAATAAATAAAATAAAATTAATTAATTGAATTAATAAAATCAAACCTTTTTAAAAATATTATAGTTTATGACAGAAAATGCAATGGACGTGGAGGGAAAGTTCATAGGACAGATATGGATGAAGATTGCTTTGGAATTTTTTTTTGGTCTAAGGATGGCCAGTGGACATGGCAGGAGGTTGAAGGTGAAAATATACAGAATCCTGGGGAGAGAGCCACACTGAGATGGGGGAGCAGTCCAGTGTCAACGAGAGGATTAAGGGTCTAAGTGAAGAATACAACGGTATAGCAGGAGCCATCGGCATTAATTATAACAAATCTATAAGTGATGAAGATAATGGCATTTTCAAAAATGTGCTTCCAATGTTGTGATGAATCTATCTACGCCTATGCCTTCAAAAGACAGCAAGAAAAATGATGAGGCTTTTTTTCCACACACACTGCCTACTAAGCTTTAAAATTCAGTATTATTTCCGAATCATATTTTATTGATTCCTGTGGAGCTTGAGGTATATGAGTTGTATAAAAACATGGAATCATGACAGAAAGATCACTCTGATTCTAACTTATTACAGATGCTGTATGGAGTTATTTACAATAAAGAAGGTGCTTGTTTCCAGTAAGAGCCTAGAAATTTCCTTGGTGCTATTTTCACACCACCTGCACTGGTTTAGATGTAGGACAGAGCAGAATTACAAAGAGTTTGATTTTGGAAGGCCACCACAGAGGTCTGATAAATCTCTCCAAAATAGTCTCCCAAAATACTATGCCTAAGCCCCAAAGGTCACACTTTTGTCTTTTTTTTCCTTAAATATTGATGTTCTTGAACTTCCTAGTTTATATCAGTGCTGGATCCATTCCTTGATGAGCAGAAACTCTGAGCATCTGAGATAAAGTGGTGGATGGGCTCCTAGCATGGCCTTTGCATGAGGAGCTCCCAAAGGGAGACAGATTCAGTCAAATACCCTCGGACTGAAGACAAATTACAATCATGGAAGAGGTTTAAGGATTCTGAGTATAATCCTGGGCCACTTGACTTTTCTCTTCAGCCCAAGAAGGAAGGAAGTAGAAATAAAAGCTAAAGATATATCTTGCTAAAGACCCTCAAACCAGGACTCACCAGAAATCACCCAGATGTAGTAAGAGGTACACAGGGCTTGTAATCACTGAAATTAGGTTCACAGGGCTTGGAGTCACTGAAATTTTGCAGAAGATATAGTAGCCTTGGACACTAACGCATCAGCATAAGGTGAACACCATGGACTCCAGCAGAAGGGGCAACAACATGTAGGCTCAGCATCAGCACCTGAGAGACGGAACAGCGCTCAGGGGAAGAAGATGAATCCAACAGAGAGGGCATCAGTGTCCAGCAAAGGCATCAGGACCAGGGAACACCATGTGACTTATTCATGAACCCAACTGAAATATCTTGAGGACTTTTAGATATAATTACCTGAGAAAGCAAAAAGGATTTTGCAGGAAACAGAGTTCCTGTATTGGCAGACAGACACAAAAAGGCACACAACACTGGTTATTACTATTAATATCTCCCCATAGATAAGATTAGGTAAGAGTAGCTGGGGAAATCCAGATTACATAGATTTCAAGGCAAGTTTCTATAATCATCCTCAGAGTTCCAGGGATTCTTAATCTGAGTTCCAGGACCCCTAAACAATCCAAAGAAATATTTAGGAAATAAATGCTTTCAGGTTTTTATAAATCCACAAGTATTCAAAATTTGATGGGTGTGCCTTTATGGATATTTTTTCGGGGGAAATGTTTTCATCTCATTATCAAAGGAGTATATGACCCCAAAGAAGTTAAGAACCTAAAATCCTTCTTGCTGCATCTCAAACATGTGTCTCATTTCTCAGGACTCATGGCAATGGGAAAGGCCTCTTTCGGTTCACTCTGAGAGCTTTAGAGGTGCTTTTGAAAATCTGTGATCAAGAATATCCTTTATCTCCAGAATTTCTGCCCTTGCAATGTCAGAAACTCCCATCCAAGTGGTTGGTGTCAAGCTTTCGCTCCTTCATCCCCCAGACTGACAGCATGGAACTGTGTTCAGCTGACCCAAAAGAATTTCAGTGGATTCCAAATGACAACAAATGCAAGTGGCAAAAATGTAGCCCATTTCACATTATTTATGAATGCTTCATATGACTTTCCGCATCCCAATGAAAATAGTGGAAACCACAGTCTAGTAAAGACTATAAAATCAGGCTCTGTATATTTAGCAACAAGGACCATCTGGATGGAGAGATAAGATACTAGATCTGCTCTAGCAGGCATTCTTTACCGGCAAGGAGATTTTTCAGTGATTTATTAGTTTTATGGTCACAGCAGCTTCAGGTGATAGCAGAGAAAATTCCATTTTCTTGTTGAGATCTGCAGGTATTCTACATGTGCTTTGGAACTAAAAAGAGAAGACTAAAAGCACAAGGGAATGGTTAAACATCAGATGACCAACAGACTTTTTTTTTTTCTCTCTTTTTAATGACCACATTCCAGCTTCTTTCAGCACTGTTAAGTTGGGAGTATAATAATGATAAATCCAATTAAATACACAAGAGTTATCAGTATGTGACCTTAGCACCACTGACCTTGTAGGTGTTATAGTTCCGTTGAGATAATTGCCAAGAGAACAAATTATAAACATAGGTTGTTACTACTGTAAGCAAAATCCACTGTGAAAGCTGTTAGTTCTGAGATAAACTGCCCTAGGAATCCACCAGATCCCCCAAGGTCTTTCCATTGCATTCACTAGTCAAGATTTGAACATGAGCACTAAATCAAAAATTCTAGTTTCTGGAGACTTCTCAGAATTTTAAACAGTGTCTTAAAATGCATTTCACTCTGCACATTAAAACCTAAAGGAGAATCGATCACTTCAAAAATTATTACTCTGTGATCTATGGCATCGAGATAATTCAACAAATTTGGTCATGCATAAGGACATATTTATACCAAAAAGGGGATTTTCAAAGGACATTTCTTCTGGTGAAACTCATTTTTCTAAATGACAATTATTACTTATTCTGGAGACACTTAACCATTAATGGTGGGATAATCTCAAGGTACAGCTGAACATTTTTAGAAAGTTAAGCCAAAATTAATCAATCTATCTAATTTCCACTAAGGGGAGAAGAAAGGTCCTCTGAAGACCACATTTTCTTATGAGACTATAAGTTTAAGACAGCAGTATAATTGGAAAGAAATTTATTAAAGGGCTTGAAATTATCCTCAAATTAAAACATTTACAGCCTAAAGCTGTAATTAGGGCAAAGGTAAAGGCAAGAGATTCTCAAAGCAATCTTGGCTGCTTCTGACTGCTCCTTGGATGCCCTCTTTGCTAATTCATTATCCTGCTTCCATTGTTAATTATGGGGGCTCCGCAAGGTTTGATAATGATTCTTTTGCTTTTTTTCCTTTCCCTCTATTTTATTCATTAACTTAAATGATTTGAACAATTTACACAGAGATTGAGCTAACATTGATCAATGCCTCCTGAATGCCCAGCACTTTGTCAGGCACTTACAGGGTTAACTGTCTAGACCTTGTGTGGAATGCCTAATTCCCCTAATTGTGTCTTTCCACTAGACAGTTACACATGATTCTCTTGGCTCTATCAGAAAGCTATGCTGAATATGGTACGGGAGGAAAACACTTGGGAGTACAGGGGCAGGGTTCTTGTCGCAGAGTTATCATTAATTAGCTATGTGACCCTGAGCAAGTCACTAGATCTCTCCCAGTCTCAATAAAATAAAGATGTTGAACTAGACCCAAAGTTGCAAACTGGTACTCATTTGGACAAATTCAGGTTTTAGACATACGTGCTTGGCTTGCACAATGATGTTCAAATGTGGAACCTTCAGTAAAATTCTAGATTTCTATCTTCTCTGGAAAAGTAGAAGATATAAGCCCAATTTCTGGGACAGCAATAATTTGCCACAGACAAGATGTAGCTGCCTCTCCAGATTATTCCCTATAATCCCCAATGTCCCCTATGTGTTGTAAGTGTTCTCCTTCACCAATTGACTTTATGTGGCCTGACTTTACAGATGGCCAAGGTGAAAACTAAAATGCATTAGTTTTATACCTATAATTCCAGCTCATGATTTATTTCAGGCTTTCTCTCCCTTAGTCTAGGACCATAACCACAGCATTTGAAATCTACCTCAAACTCTTCAATGTTAAATAAATTCATCTCTTATTGTGGGCTATCCATCCCTTTATCACTTCTGTTTGACCACTTTAATTATATCTAAGCTGCCAAAGATTTTAAAATCTTGCTTTTACCTCATTCCATATTTCACTCATAATCAAAGGTTATAAACCCCTTCTCAGAAATTGAAGGTCATTATATTCAAAGCCAATATTTTTTTTTTAAGATTTGATTTATTTATTTATTTATTTATTTATTTGACACAGAGAGAGAGAGAGATCACAAGTAAGCAGAGAGGCAGGCAGAGAGAGAGGTGGAAGCAGGCTCCCCGGGGAGCAGAGATCCTGAAGCAGGGCTTGATCCCAGAACTCTGAGATCATGACCTGAGCCAAAGGCAGAAACCCAACCCACTGAGTCACCCAGGTGCCCACAAAGCCAGTATTCTTAGTAAGAGCACCTATATTTCTTTTAAGACTATAAAGTTTCTAACAATTTAGCACATCTTCTAAAGAAGCAATCATGAATTTCAAGGATTTCCAAAGCAGAGACTACAAGTTGCTACCTAAGAGCCACTTTCCTCATCCTCCCTTAGTTAGAAAACCCCGATTTTACTTGAGCAGTTGTTGGTGGGACTCAGTTGGTGGAAATCACTGTGACCACCTAGAAGACTACATTTCCCAGACACTCTTGCCACTAGATATGATCATGTGACCAAGCTCTGGTCAATGGGATAAGCAGTTTTACATGGGAATTCTGGGTAAACAGCCCAAGGGAAACCAACTCAACTGGGGGAAAGCTTCTTTTCCCCTCTTTTGCCCCTTTTCCATCTGCCTGACTACAAAACTGACAAAGTTGAACTCTCTTGTCCAGCTAACCTACCTTCCCAGTAATCCTTACACTTTCTCTCTTTAAATCACAATGACACTTTTTTTCATAACTATATTTTCCAAACTAAGAGCATCAAGCCCTTGTCACCCTTCTTAACCTTGGAACCTCTTTGCCCCTCATATTGCAGGCTTTTTTCCTACCTACTTTCTTAGCACCAAGGCTAAAATGTTTTACATAATGGATCAGAATCAAAAAGGGGGGGTGCAGATCTTAGCAGAAGGGAAAGAGAAGGAGAGCTGGAAACAAACAAGGGAAGAGAAGGCCAAGTTTGCTGTGGAGGACTTACACTTTCTTCTGTTTTGACCCACGAGGCATCTGTATCCCCTCAGCCCACAATGAGCCACAAAAAAGAAGAGTTTGGGGAGAAATTTAAAATTAAAGGAGTATAACTACAAGAGGTACTACATTCCACAGGAGTAGAAGAACTTTTCATTATTCCTAAAAGGAGTAAGGTTGGCCTTGAGTTTGGAACACAGGTTGGGCTTCCATATACTGCCCAGAACCAACCTCCATTCTCACACATTCCATGGTCTGTGTATAGAAGACACCTGGTCCTGTATCTGCTCACCGTATAACTAAAGTCTTAAAGAGCTTACTGATCTCAATAGGCTCTTGTTTCAACCCCACTTCTCTGGTCATCTTTAGCTTCTCAGAAAACCATCAGATGCAAGGGAGTGAGAACCATGAGGTGGCCTTGCCTCTGAGTGCTTCTTTGCCTTCCCTGCCATTCTGATCCCATTATATAGTAAAATCTATCTTCTCTTTCCTCTTCTCTTCCCTTCATGGGCAGTTAACTCTGTTACCTGCCAGCCAGGTAAAATGGCATGAGGGTCACTATCAAAGGAGGAAAGTTACTATAGTGCCCACAACAAAAAAGAAAAACTAATGAGTTAAGGACCTTAATATATTTATATACCCATGGGTCAATTCTGTGAAATTCCTTGAAGCCTCCCCACTTTGAATTAGAGAAGAGATGGTTTATTGGAGTCATTAAGCTTTCCTGAAATACTCAAGTGGGAAAACACAGTTGCTGTATCTTGAAATTTCATCCAGACCATAAAAGAGCATCAGGATTGAATATAAAATATTGGCACATCTCAACAGAGGGTAAGCCTAGCACAGAAAGTATGAAGGTATATGGAGATGGTCAGCAATGTACACCACAGATGATATCAAGAAGGCTGTCGGCAAGTAGCCAAGTCCACCCTAAAACTCTCAGTCACTTAAAAAAAAAAAGAGGCAACAGAAAATCCAGTACAAACTTGTTCAAGTGAAGAAAAGAATAAATTGACTTAGAATTGGCTTAAGAGGCAGCTACTTGAAAGGACTGAGATGATGTCACCAGATATGTTCCATCTGTCATCTCTACTTAGCTCTGCTCTCACATTAGCTTCATTTTTTTTTTTTTTTTTAAACACAGACACTCTCAGCGGCCCATAAGTTGCTACTGCAGCTTCAGACCTTTGGCCCATCTTAGAGCTTAAGACCTTAGCCTAAGACTTGAGCAAAAGCTAGAGCAGGCGCTGTCTGCGAGCATCTGTCATAAGTGCTCTCCTCATTCTGAGAGAACCTGCTTGAGGCTCAAGCCTAGCCTGAAAGCAATGACAAGAGACCATGAAGCATGAATGATTTAAAACTGGGTCATGTATTCCATCCCTGCAAGTGGGGAAGGTTCCCAGAGAGATGTAGTCTGTGATGACCAAAGAAAGCAAAAATGATTAAGGGGTAGCCATAAATAAACACATGTACATGAGCTTGTTGAACCCTGATTACCAAAAGGAGTGTACATCTGGACAGGAAAGAAAGACAGGGCACTTAGAAAAGCAGGGCAGATAAACGATTTCATCAAAAACAGTTAACATGGTTGAATCCCAGTTGTTACAACAGAGGCACAGAACAGTAACAGGGTAAGAACAAGAAAAGATTGGGAGAAAATTCTATAACTGCCACATGCTGAGGTCAAATTTCTCTCAGTTTCTGGTAAGGACTTGGTCCTGTCACCCTAGATGTGGCAAGAGAAGCACCTCAGAAGCATGGCCTGATATTCTTTTGCTCAAAAATGGAGTGGGCTTGAGCTGGGTCCAAAGGAATAAAGATTTGCTTCGTACAGTGTCCTTAAACCCTTGGTCTTTTTGTTACATTGGCAATGACAGAGAGGGGAAGAAAGTGTCCAGCTACCCAGTTTCCATGATCGGTGGAATAGTCCTTTGGAAAAAAAGTCAATGGTTACATCTCAAGTCTTGAAACTCAACACTAAGCCAACTTTGCCTAACCTGCAAAAGAGTGACTTAACAAGTTAGGCCAAGTGGGCAGGAGAGTGCCTCAGTGGCTCACTTTGGATTCTGAACTGGTTTCTTATCTCAATTCCTATCAAAAGATGCAATTCAGGAGCTTGAGGGGGGGGGGCACTCCTTGAAAGGCCTCCTGCATCAGCCGGGGCTGCCTAATGCATGATGACAGCCTGACGCCTCTCCTGGAGAGCAATGTGACAGGTCTGGATACTTGAAATCATCAGCTGCCAGAGGCCAGGTTCCAAGCAGCCATTGCCAGAAGAGGTCAGCAAGTGCAGGGGCAGGGAAAGAGGCGGGCGGCAGGGGGTGGGGTGGGGGTTGTTCTGATCCTCATTTCCACACAAAATTCACACTGAGCATAAGCAAGTGCATGGGCACCACCAGCAGAGCATGAAAGAGAGCTGTCAGAGAGGGCCTTGTTTTCCTGGGCTCTTCCTGGCTGTTCCTT
The DNA here is from genome assembly GCF_020171115.1 of Neogale vison. Classification (NCBI taxonomy): domain Eukaryota; kingdom Metazoa; phylum Chordata; class Mammalia; order Carnivora; family Mustelidae; genus Neogale; species Neogale vison. The sequence goes on from NC_058091.1 coordinate 173,469,085, forward strand.
CTGTCTTGCTGGACCAGACTCCGATTCTCCTTGCATTGAGGCTGGTCTTCGTTCCTGCAGGCTGCTGATGACCATGCTTCATCCCACAGTCCCACGTGGAAGCTATCACTTCTGTTCTAACAAACTTGTTTTTAAATTAATATCCTGATTCTAACCAGATTTAGTTTCATATACCTAGATCGGTTTGAAAAATACAGTGCTTTTAAGTCTGAGTATACGCCATAGCAAAATGCACTGGTATCCCTTGTCCAGAAATTAATATCCTGTCAAGCTTAAGGTTGGACTCAGTCTCCATAATTTCTTTGCAAACTCAAATTATTTAGTACATACATTAATTAAAACATTAAAGTATGTATCAACATTTAATCTGAATATGTTTATTGTGTTTATGCCACTAAATAGGTGGTATATTCATTCAAGGCACAAACAGAAATTTAAATGATTTTTGCACCTGCAAAACAAGTGGAGAAGTGCCAATGACTTTCTTTACTCTCTATCTGAGTCTCTATGACCATCGTTGTCTGCATTTTCTTCTCTTTTCGGATATCTGGAATTGGCCCCTTCTGAGACAGATAGACTGTCTCAGACTCACTCAGATCAGCAGTGAGACATCAGCATTAAAACGTCCTTGCTGTCCAGTTCACCATGATCCCCAGACAAGTATGCAGGTTCTTGAGAACCATAAACAGGCTCGATCCATGGTAGGTTCGCACATATTGAATCTGTGGGATGCCCTGTTCCTCAATTCCTCTAAACTAGAAGCCTTGCCAGTCACTTTCTCCAACTCCCAAAGATTTGGCTTTCCTACCTGCAATCAGATGTTCTTCCTGTTCTCCAAACACTTCCTTCTCTACATTTCATTACTTTGTTGCATCTGCCTGTCAATATATTCTTTTAGACCAGCTGGAGGCTTCTGGCTTATTAAGAAACCACCTGTATCCACTTGTCATTTTTAATATGTAATGCACATTATAATCCATCCGCCTGAGTAGACCTTTCCTGCTTGGCTCCATGGTCATGAGCGTCTCCTCGTGGTCACTTCATTACATCCAGTTCTGGCTTGAATATGGCCCATACTCAATAGTGGTACTCATTTGTCTTGGTTTTGTATCCTCAAGTAACTGAAAATGGGAAGATGGCAATCTTACTGTAAGCCTGGATCTGTGCAGTACTTCTAAATACCTGAAGTCAAGTATTGGTTTCCATTTTAGACCATAAAAGAACACATCAGTTTATTTCTTATCCAAACACTAATTTCCCCATCATGCAGATGAGCATTCTCCAGTTTTGCCACTGAAAAAGTCCTATTTCAGAAGAGAATATGTACATACTTCATGGGTCAGACTTGCTGCCTCATAAACTTTGAATTCTAGTGTTCTGTTTTAGAAATAAATACAAATTTAGCTCATATATATGTATGTATCTCTCTCTCTCTATATATATATATACACACACACACACACACAAAACATTATATATACACACACAAACATACACACTATGTTATTTTATCTCTATATAATATATAGAGATAAAATACACATTGATACTATATTTTAAACATTTTTTAAAATATTTTATTTATTTGACAGACACAGATCACAAGTAGGCAGAGAGGCAGGCAGAGAGAGAGAGGAGGAAGCAGGCTTCTCTGCTAAGCAGAGAGCCCGATGTGGGGCTTGATCCTAGGACCCTGGGATCACAACCTGAGCCAAAGGCAGAGGCTTTAACCCACTGAGCCACCCAGGGTCCTCTGATACATTTTAAAAGATTTAATTACTTACCATCAAGTTAGAACAGTAGCTACTTTAAGAATACCGGTTATTTGTTCCGCACATTCATACGCTTTCAATATACAGGTAACATCCATGTTCCCCAGCACATACTCACACCCTAGGTTTTTGTTGTTGTTGTTTTTAAGATTTATTTATTTATTTGAGGGAGAGCATGTGTGCCACTAATGCACTCAGTAGGGGGGAGGAGCAGAGGGAGAGAGAGAAGCTTAAGCAGACTCCCAGCTGAGTGCAGAGCCCAATGCAGGGTTTGATTCCAAGACCTTGAGACCACCACCTGAGTCAAAATCAAGAGTCAGTCACTTAACACACTGACTCCCACAGGCGCCCCTCTCACACCTACTTTGATAATGCACGTAGACACAGACCAAAGTTAGCATTTTTTTTCAGAAGAAAACTACATGATCTATTGTATTGAATATGAATATGATTGACAATGCCTACATCTTTTTAGGCTTTTTTTTCTATTTCTTTTCTTTCTTTCTTCTTTCTATTTTCTTAGGCTTCTTAAAAAAATCTACCTTATTGAGTGCTGTGAAGTGTGTAAACCTGACAATTCACAGACCTATACCCCTGGGACTAATAATATATTATATGTTAATAAAAAATAATTTTTTTTAAAAGTCTAAAAAAAATCTACCTTATTTTCTTTTTCTCCATGTCCCCTTATAAAATAGGACAGGTAAAAGCTCCTATTTTCCCTTTCAAAAGGAAGACAGCCAATTCCCAGCTACCTCAAATAAGATGAAATACATGATGTAATTTTAATCCTATCATTACTGAAAATATATTAAATCCACATATTAACTTAGGATCTACATTCACATCTGTAATTAGTAATATAAACTTTTTTTTTTACTGAGAATAAGACACTTTTTGGTGCTCAGTCATAAGAAAAATTATGTCTATTAAGATCAAGTAGAGAGAGAGAGACAAATCAAGAAACAGTCTCCAAATAGATAACATAGTCCAAAAAAATGTCGCTTTTATGGAAATTTGATGGACCTTTACACAGAAACTTAAAACAAGAGCCAACTGATCTGGGAGCTCAGTCCTTTAAAAATGAAAAGGCAGGTTTATTATACTGTAAAGTTTTACAGAACCATAGCATTGATTCCAATGTGGTGGGGGGGAAGAAAGGCCAGTGATCAGAATGGCAGATTTCACAATTCAGAAGATCATAGCCCTGGAGGAGTCTTCAGGTCCTTTTTGGCTTCACCGTGTCCTCAAGTATGGGACACAACTCCCTTTGCAGGAAACAGGAGAGGAGAGGAATAAAGGCCTCTTTGAAAAACAGTGATAAAGGGATCCCTGGAGGATTTCTGAGCTCTTGAAACGATCTTCGTGGCAACAGCTTGACTCTGCTTCCTACTTCAGCTGAAGGTTGCTGGAATATGAATTAGGGGTGAGGCACTGGAGCTATTTGCAAGTTTATGTTGAAATTTGATTTCCCAAACTCAGGAATGCAGTCGATTAGTAGTTAAATGAAAACAGGGTTTTAAAGGCACCCTACAAATGAGCTCAGCACATGAAATAAGCACCAACCAGCTTTGCTTTTTCAAGTGGTCTCACGGGCATAAATACAGGGAAGATGCCATCAGCCTCATGTTAAAGACCCAGAAATGTGTGCAGAACATGGTATCTCACTGATGGTCATAACCTCAGATGATGTCACCAAAGATGATGTATGTTCTGAGGATATGTGCTCTTCCCATTTTATTTATTTTTTATTAGTTTTTTAAGATTTTATTTATTTATTTGACAGGCAGGTCACAAGTAGGCAGAGAGGCAGGAAGAGAGAGAGGAGGAAGCAGGCTCCCTGCTGAGCAGAGAGCCCGATGTGGGGCTCGATCCCAGGACTTTGGGATCATGACCCGAACTGAAGACAGAGGATTTAACCCACTGAGCCACCATGCGCCCCATCTCTTCCCATTTTAAAGCCTAAAGATTCCCCAACATCATTTTTTATGTCAATGGTTTTTTAATAGCATCAAGACAACATGCTGTTCAGAAGCCATAGTTCCTAATCTTGTCTTACTTCACAACTTTAGGACTGATGGCATCATTTCCAATGCTTAACCTACACTTCCCACAATTTAGAAGTTTCCATTAAATTTGTTGGGTAACTGCAACCACTTATTGAATTAGTTACTGGAACTTATTGAATTAGTTACTGGAAGTTAAATAGCTTCTCCTGCAAATTACCTGGAAGCCAGTGATGGTGGCAGATACTCAATTAGAGTCCTTCATGATATGTAAATTGTTCCCACAAACCTGTTCAGGTTTGGGCGGTGAAGAAAAAGGAAGCACTGTCCAAAGGAGTTGTAACTTCCACGACATCATCATACTGCCTGGGATTTCACAATTACCTGCACTCATGTTCCTGTTCAATGTTGCACCACGCTCTGCTATTTTCAAAGGCATTTACATGACATATGGTACCACCCATAACAGTAATGTGGCTGAGTGACCCTGAGAAGAACTGAGACCATCCGTTCCCTGGCACCTTGTGTACCCTTACCATCTGTAAGGGTAAGTCCCTACATGCACTTGAAACATGTCCTAATGAGTGGCTACCTGGCTTCTTTTGCTAGTAATCGCACAGACCACGTAGATTTCAGAAACTATGCTCTAAAGTAGACATAAAGCAAACTCAGGGGGGTTATATGCAAAAAGGCAGTGTTTTTTTAATGGACTGTTAGCTACAGATATCTTCCACAGAGGACTGACCAGCCTCCGTGCGGCAAAGCTTTTCCTTTTGGGGAGAAGTGTGTTACACAGTCTGACTTTCTAATGGAGGGTTAGAAACCTCCTTTCTAATGGAGGTTTCTCTAATGAGAAAGAATGCAGGAGGCCCTGGGAGCAGATAGTGGACCCTGGCTGACAGTCAGTAAGAAAACAAGAATCTCAGCCCTACAACTGCCAGTAACTGGTTCTGTTGATGATCATGTGGGCTTGGGAATGGATTCTTTACCAGAGTCTCCAGATAAGAGCCCAGGCTGGCCAACACCTTGATTTTGGCCTTGGGACACCCTGAACCCAGACACACTCTGATCCACAGACTGCAAGTGTTGTTTCAAGCCAGCAAATCTGTGTTGAACCGTGATGGTGCCAATAAGAAACCATCATGGGCAGTCTACGTATGCTGCAGTAAGAGGGGAGGGACGGTCCTGTCCAGTCACTGTGAAGAGGCAGAGCAGGCCAGCTGGCTGAGGGTGCCCAGAAGTAGTAGAGGTAGCGATAACCATGTAACCACATGGGACAAGCACAAGAGCCATCAAAGTAGAGGCATCTGTACATACCATGAAGAACTTGCAGGGTTCTATAGGGTTTCTCTTTTTTTAGGAAAGAAGCACATACTTGTTCTATACCTGATTTTTTTTTTAAGATTTTATTTATTTATTTGACAGACAGAGATCACAAGCAGGCAGAGAGGCAGGCAGAGAGAGAAGGAACCAGGCTCCCTACTAAGCAGAGAGCCCAATGCGGGGCTCAATCCCAGGACCCTGGGGTCATGACCTGAGCAGAAGGCAGAGGCTTAACTCACTGAGCCACCCAGGCGCCCCTATACCTGAATTTTTTAAGTGGGTACCATTATTAAAAAAGAATTATTCCTGGTTCAGAGCTGACAAAGTAAAAAATCCTTAAGATCCATACCAAAATGGTCTTTTCTAAGGCCATGTTTTTGGCAAACTTAGCATATGTAAAATTCAACATATCACATGTCATGCCGGGCGTTTTCCCAATTTCTCCATCATTGATATCAATTTAGTTTACTACTATCTCCTTCTTTCACCCATCTCACCCTGAAAACAATTATGCACTTTTCCAGAAGGGCAGACAATTGTCCTTACTCATCCAGCATAGAATAAGTGACCCCTATTAGGGGCCAAGACAGTTTACTAGGAACTGAATGTAATCAAAGATCATCAAGATAGAATTCAGTCTTACAGAGTTTCTTTTGGAGGTCCCCAAAACCAGAAAACACTCACTTACTGAGCTGTCACAAATCTTGAGGGGAAAAAAAAAATACCGAGAAGCTGGAAACTGGAAGGTAAACAGCTTGCTGAGGTTCAAAATGTCACAGTGCACAGAGGGACAGGAAAACTCTGCCATGGTCCTCCTGAGAAATACCACACATTTGTTTAATTTTTTAGCTCACCTTTAAAGCAGACCTCTGGATAGAGAAATAAGTAGAGAGATGTGATGAAAATGTTTAAAAAGTGAAAAACACAGGTAAGAAAAATACCAAGTGTGACGATTTCATCTGCACAAATCTTACACTAATCAAGAAGGAAAATCAATCAGAAGGCAGTTGATCTGTGTTTTCTCAATCCCATCAGTTCTCTCGTGAATCTGGCATCCTAGGAGCTAGGGTTTGTTTTTCTTACTTGTGTTGTTAATTTATTAGTATAAATTTACACCTGTCAAAATAGATTTACAACAGTGGAACTACCCCCCACAAATATTATAGTCTTCAAGGACATACAGTGAAGAATCTTAAATTGCTTTAACACTCGCTAATACAGTTTAGCATCACTTATGTGAAAAGATAAATAGCCAGAGTCCTGCTAGAAAATTTATTTTGGTAATATTTCTGATTTTTCCTCCTGGCTTTTCTTAAAAGGTCTAAAGTTATTTTCATCTATGAATCACTGCCCCCAATAGCGACTTCTGTAGGTAGTAATTCTGCCCACATGGGTTCAGGGCAGAAGAGCTCAACTTCACCCCCAACCTTGGCAGTCTTCTCCACTCACATTGTCTTCATTATCATTATAGCAAATGAAGCTCTTAGCATTGCAGGTGTATGAAAGAGGGAATTCATGTGTTTGGGACTGTGTGATAAGAGCAACTGAGTAGGAGATGACTCTTGCCCACAAGAAGCATTCGAGGTCGCCCACAGCAGAAAACCAAGCTACGTGTGTCTCCATGGACTCCCTTCCCTTCACATCACTCCTCACCGAACCCAGGACCTCGTCCTCTCTCGCCTGGGGAATTCCAACAGTCTCCTAACTGCCCTACTGTCTACTCTTCAAATACCTATCAAGTAATTCCCTTACCACGTACAGCCTTAAACGAAATGTTTTGTTTTGGATGGAACTGCACCCCTGCTTACAGTCTTTCAGTGGCATAAGACACGATGAATAAAATTCAAATTCAGTGAAGTATTCAGTGTCCAGGTCTCTGTCCACCTCTGCCTCTAGCCTCTTCTCTGGGTGCCCCTCTTGTCCTTTAACGTGTGAGCCAACCCTCCCGAGTTATTTACCATCATGCAGCACACCTGGCTGCATTTCCTGGCCTGGCAACTTCTTTTTGTTTGGCATGTTTTCCCTTTTGAGCCTCGCCCTCATCCAAGTCTTCTAGATTCCAGACAAGTAACTGTTCATGTGAAGAACTGAAGTTTCATCTCTCTACAAAACCTTTTCTGCTCCTATCCACCCTTACCCCAACCTCTACAAGGGACCATCCCCTCCTTTATACTGCCTGAGTACCCTCTGTAGTGTCCCATCAGACTCCCAATAATGGGTTAGGAAACATCCTGCTTTTCGTGTCTGTAACTCCGTGCCAAGTTCTCATAAGGCAGAGGCCACATCTTCTGTGTGTGTCCTGGAACTGTCTTCAAGGACATCGCAACATTGATGGGAACAGAAAACCCACACATGAAACAAGAAGTACCAAATAACAGAATCTGATGAAGGGCTAAAAATGTATATCTTGCTCTAAGTACTCTGAACGTCCTAAAATGTCATGTGGCATGGTGGAAAGAGTTCTGTCTCACAGACCTGAATTCACATCCTAACACTTCCACCTCCTAGCTCTGGGCCCATGGATATGCCAGATTATTTCCCTAGGCTAAACTGGGACAACAGCAACCACCTCACAGAGGACTCATGTCAAGATTACATGAGATACATAACAATCCAACACAGTGGCTGCTAAGAAAATATCCTTTCTTGTCCCTTTTCTTTGAGAAGGGAGAGTGATCGTATGCAAATGACCCAAGCATAATTTTTTTTTTAAAGATTTTATTTATTTATTTGAGAGAGAGAGAGTGAGAGAGAACATGAGCGAGGAGAAGGTCAGAGAGCGAAGCAGACTCCCCATGGAGCTGGGAACCTGATGTGGGACTCGATCCCAGGACTCCAGGATCATGACCTGAGCCGAAGGCAGTCGTCCAACCAACTGAGCCACCCAGGCGTCCCCATAATTTTTTTTTTAAAGATTTTATTTATTTATTTGACAGAGATCACAGGTAGGCAGAGAGGCAGGCAGAGAGAGAGGAGGAAGCAGGCTCCCTGCTGAGCAGAGAGCCCGATGCGGGGCTCGATCCCAGGACCCTGGGATCATGACCCGAGCCAAAGGCAGAGGCTTTAACCCACTGAGCCATCCAGGCGCCCCCCCAAGCATAATTTCTTAAAGAAGGCAATATTTAAGCTTGACCCTGAAGCAAGGAGGATTTGGACAGATTTTGATAAATGCAAAGGCAACTGAATTGTCATAAGACGTACGTCATAAGTACGTCATAAGACGTCATAAGACGTACTTAAGACCCAGCCTTCACATTCTATGTCTGTCCCACAGTTCAGCCCCTTGGAACGTGAGGGTAATTATGTATGAACATAATCTAGCTTCAAAATCTAGGAGTACTTTAAATTAGAGAGAAGACACCAAATTATCATAATGTACTTAGGAAAGATTCATTCCTTAGTTGAAAGAATGTTCCTGGGACCCCTGGGTGGCTCAGTTGGTTAAGCAGCTGCCTTCGGCTCAGGTCATGATCCCAGCGTCCTGGGATCGAGTCCCACATCGGGCTCCTTGCTCGGCAGGGAGCCTGCCTCTCCCTCTGCCTCTGCCTGCCACTCTGCCTGCCTGTGCTCACTCTCTCTCTCTCTCCCTCTCTCTCTCTAACAAAAAAACAACAACAACAACAAAAAAATCTTAAAAAAAAAAAAGAAAGAATGTTCCCAAAAATGATGGTGAAGAGTATTGGACTGTCACTCCTTTGCACAGAAGTCAGCATTATACTACCAGACAGCAGTGCTGGCATGAAAACATCTACCAACATTTAAACAAACGGGGTAGGTAATAATCTCCATGTGTGGATAGTTTGAGTGTTTGAGAGAAGTCTAAAGCAATCTCATGTACTTTCATGGGTAAGTGTTCAAGAAGCATCTTTTTTTTTTTCCTTCTCACATCTGAATGTTTTCATGGCTGAATGAAGGCCAGGATAGTCTGGAAAACAATTTACAGTGATGTGTAAAGTAGTTACATTTTCCAACAAGTTGGGCTATTCAATTATCCCACCCATATTAATAGCTCTGAGTGGTGCTGGACATGTGCTAGCCTCAATCCAGTCACCCACTTCAGGTGGAGGAGAGCAAGTGCTACCCAAATGGGAAAGGGTCCAAGTCTGAAGTTGATGACAAGCACCAGCCTTCATTCCAGCCGTTTCCAGGAGTAGCTGGCTGTCCCTGAGCAGCGGTGCTCTGGGCAGGCTGGCCTGCTATCCCTGTAATGCCAGTTCATTTCGTTTCAGATCTGCAGCTAGGTCTGTGCTATCAGAAAACCAAAGCAACTGATTTCTTTCTACCTCTGTTGAGATAAGTGGAACAATGTGTAATTTGGCTTATGTACAAAAAACAAAAAGCCAAAAACCTAGATTGTAGGAAGAGGTTTAAAGAAAGGGATAACGACACAAATGGCAACTTTCACAGTACCTCGAACACAGTAGGAATTTAATAAATTTAAAGAGATTTACAAACAATTGAAATAAAAAATCCAAAGACAAGAACAGAAAGTGAAGGGATGAAATGTTGTAGTGTTTGTTTTTGATACCGTTCGCACTGGGTTTTCTCGAGGATGATCACCAGCAATTGAGTGAGCTGGGCTCCCTGCCTTGAAAATCTAATCTTCCCACAATATCCACAGAGCTTCTTCATAAATGTTAAGTGCTATCCAATCACATCTTTGCCCAGATCTCTAATGGCTTCCCAGTTCCCACAGAAAAAAATCTAAAGGCTTCCCCAAGGCCCATCCTTCCTGAACTTACCAGCTTCACCCCCACCACCCTCTTGAGCTTACGCCAACTCTGAACACTAAGCCCACTCCCGCCTTGGGCTTTGCATGTCTTGTTCCTTTCCCCACCCCACCCCCTCAAAGCCTTTCCTTCCCTTCATTCAGATCTGCTCAAAAGCCACCTACTCAGGCATCACCTACCCAAATGTCACCTTCCCTGACCACCACATCTCGTGCAGAAGCTCCATCCTGGTTAACCCTTGCTCTGCTTTATTGTTGTTAGCAACTGTCACATGTGGACGTTAGATTATTTGTCTAGCTGTTTATCAATTCAGCTGTCTTGCACATTCGACTGGTTGCTACAGCACGGGGTCTGTGATACCCCAGAGCCTGGAATACTGGGTGCCACATAATAGATAATGAATGTTGCAGGAGGGAGGGAGATAGGAGGAAGGAAGAGAAGAACGCTCCCTTGTCTTTCTACTCAAATGTTTGTCTTTACTCCCCAAGTCTGGACAGAAACTACTTACCTCTGCTGATCCACCTGCTAGAGGCAGTAACACCAGGGAAAGAACATGCCTTGGGAACCAGAGAGACCAGAATTTAAATCCCATCGCCGTCACCACATAGCATTTTTGACTTTGGACGAGGTTTTTAACCTCTCTACGGAATTTTACAGTAGATAAAATTTTAAACAACGATATTGAGCTAGGCACTGGTGACACATGAGAAAAATTATTAAAAGAATTAAATTAGCTGACTTCCATTAAAGTCAGCTTGACCAAAAATGCATAATTAATATCAGCTCTCTGTCCCTTCTACCCTCCACCCCATCCTCCTAGCAGTCTTCTGCCCAATAAATGCTCCTAAGCTAAGCAAAAGAATTAATGGCTGCTTTGAGTCTATGAAAACCAAGAGTGAACAAACAAGACAACTCAGCTGAAAGTACTATGGAAATGGAAGCAGAGCACACAAATAAATCACAGGAATTGCCATTCCTGTCCAAAAAAAAAACAAAAAAAGTAACCTAAAGCCAGGTTTCTGTGTCGTGAACTTCCGGTCAAGTAGGTTAGCCTGAGGATAGTTCCAGTGAAGAAGACACCAGGGTAAAGAATGAGTCAAATGAAGACAAAACAGGGAAAAGAAGAGGATGGGTTCTGAGTGAGGACCATGCGTGAGAAAGCACTCGGGAATACCAGGGTCTGAATGCCAGGGTCTGGTGGGTGAGAGGCTTCAGTACGTGGTCCCTCAGACTCACAAAGCCTAGAGTTTCCATCTTTGCAGGAGAAGCGATGGAAGCAGATAATAGCACAGGCTCCTCTGCGGCCATCTTTCCTGCAGCTGTGGAACCACCATCAAGCACAGGGAAGAATGGAACCCATGAAACAGTGCACATCAGCTCACCGGTTGGCACAGGTGAGTAAAATATAAGCCACGGAAGCCCTCCGTTCACATTTCTCATCAACCAAATGGATTCTTCCTGAATCACCTCCCTCAAGCACACAGTGCTGCAGGGAAGGGAGCTAACATTTTTCTGCATTTCTGCAATACGCTGGGTCTGGTGCTAGACACCAGCACATGCGTTCTCTCATTTTTATTCTCACAATAATCCCAGTACGCTTTATTATGCCCATTTTCCGAAGGAAAAAAAATGAGACTTGGGAAGCTTTTGAAAATATCAAAGCTAGAAAATAGCACTTCGCTCCAACTCTGTTAAAAAAAAAAAAAAAAAAAAAAGAGCCAACTCATCCCTCCTGTTCGTAGAACGGCGCTTTATAATTTCCGAAGCGTTTTCACGAGAGAATCCGTGACCTTCACACACACCTTGAGAGGCAAATAATACCATATTATTATTCTCACTAAATAATGGAAGGAGCTGGGCTCAGAGTAATTGAGTGATTTGTCTAAAACTGCAGAGCCAGTAAGTGGCAGAACTGGGATTTGGATCCATTTTCCTAATTCTAAGACCAGTACTCTTTCTACTAAGAGATGATTCCCCACTTTTCAGAAGATTACTAGGTTTGTCTGAGTAACCCCTGTGTATTTTGAATCTGAGCTGGCAAAGAACATAGTTTTTATCTCAAACTGCCTAAGTAATAGGCTAACCTCTGTGAATTACTCCAGGTAACAAAACCCATTGGTAACCTTAAAATCTCAGGGGCTCAGCACTATAAATCTTACTTCCTACTCAGGAAAGAGTCCAAAGCAGGGGGTCCTAGCACCTGGTAAATTTAAGGAGGCAGGTTCCATTCATCCCTTACTTAGGCCTCAGAATCCTCTCCACCTGGACAGAAGGGGAAGAAATAGGCATATATACCATTTCGGCCCCATTCCACTAGATAGCTAGTCATAGGCCATTCCTAGATTCAAGTGGGCCAAGTCGTCCAGGAACAACTTTGTGTTATATGGAAGGGAGAGCGTGGCTGCTCAGTGAACAACTAGTCATCTCCACCATACCCTGCTAACACAACAGAAGCTGGGTAAGGTCTTAAAGTCAGAGTTCAGCTTACATTGTTGTTGTTGTTCTTTTTTAAGATTTTATTTATTTATTTGACACAGAGAGAGAGAGATCACAAATAAGCAGAGAGGCAGGCAGACAGAGAGGTGGGAAGCAGGCTCCCTGCCAAGCAGAGAGCCTGATGCAGGGCTTGACCCCAGGACACTGAGATCATGACCTGAGCTGAAGGCAGAGGCTTTAACCCACTAAGCCACCCAGGCGCCTCGTTGTTGTTGGGGTTTTTTTTAGATTTTATTTATTTATTTGTTAGAGAGAAACAGCACAAGCAGGGAGAGCAGCAGGCAGAGGAAGAAGCGGACTCCCCACGAGCAGGGATCTGGTCTCCCTCCCAGGATGCCGGGATCATGACCTGAGCTGAATTAGGCAGATGCCCAACCAACTGAGCCACCCAGGCATCCCAGAGCCACAAGCAAGGATCCCATTTTTAATTATTTGCTCCTGCTACTATGTGTTCTTTCGAGGCATACAAATAATAAATAACTAGACGCCTGTCCCCTGGGTTAGTGGGTTCTTATCAGGAGTATGAGATGACCTAGGATGCATGCTAAAAAAAAAATAATAATAATAATAATAATTTTTTTTAAATGTAGATTCCTAGGTGCCAGATGCACAGCTGTTTTCACAAACATATATGATCTGTTGTCTCACAGACCAGGGAAACCCTGGCTTAGAACCAGTTTCTTCATGACTGGTGATGACACAATGGCTGCTGAATGCCAGACTGGAGAGAAAAGAAATGCATGTCTTTGGACAGCCCCCTCACAAAACTCAAGCAGAAGTCAGCTCCAGGAAGGAGCAGAAAAGCGACGCGGTTTCAGATTTTCCACATCTGAGCAACACCCACGCCCACAAGGGGTTTGTTTTGCTAGCCAGGTTCTATTTTCCAGTCTCCTTGACAATGCAAAAACAACTTGGCCCTTCATGGAGACTCAGCTTACTTCAAAACGGCAAAGCTGCCTCAGAAGAACAAAGGAGACAAAGATGGATTCAGCAGATCTAAGACCTAGAAAAAATAATGTCTGTATTTAATAACTTCCATTTTACCTACAACACTGGGACTCTCTGTAGAGCAGGGAGAAACCAGGGTATGCAGTATGGGGTGGGCTTGAGCTACGAAACAGTTGCCACTCGTTAACTTTGTATAACATCACGTCTGATTCTTCCTTAACACCCCTAACAAATCACTTCTCATATCAAGTGGTTGCCCCAGAAGCCTTCAAACTATTTTAAGTGTAGCGCTGTGTCCCAGAAATCATTCTGAATGTTATCAATGGCGATCCTGAGGAATTCAAGAACAGTCAGTCAAAAAAACTAATTCAAAATACTTTCCACTTTGGGTGCCTTGAAAAGACCTCTTTATTGGAAAAACAGAAAAATAAGTTAAGATTTAGAATGCTTGGCTTCATCCTGATTGCCAGGTTTTACAATTGTTTATTGAACTAGATAGAAGAAAGAGACGCATTCAGACAGCATCTGAATGTGAGCTGGGACAGGTGGCTGGGGACAAAGTAATTGATTAGACCTGCTGCAGAGCCTGGCAACTGTGGGGAGGCAGGGAGGCATGATCTGGGCACACCACCATGGCCCCACCTACTCAGGGGTCTCGACAAGCATGACCCTTTAGACAAGATGCCTTGGGAACACTGGAGGATAACCCAGTAAGACATACACACCATCCTCAGAGCCACAGCAAACTCCCAATTCTCCAACATGGTGAATCCAAATGACTGTCCATGAGTTTCAAGCTCCTTGAGTTCCTGGCCACTCCATTCCTCCAGTACTCACAACCATTACCCTCCCAGCTTGCCTTCCAGCTCAAGCAGATAACCCTCCCACCATGTTGCTTTTCTGCTGCTCTGTCCCCCCATACCTGACCTACTCATGTCACCAAGTTTCTCTCTTCTTTCAAAAGACAACTCCAGCCCCTCACTTAACTAGGCATAGTGGGTTACCTGCCTATTACAGGCACTACCACACTCTAGATCAGTGACTCCAGAGTTCACCTTGTTTCCTGCATTTCTTTTGCACTTCCTCATCCACCGCACAGCCATGCTGGGCTATATCTCTCACCATTCCATCCCCACTGTCCCAGTGACCCCAGATTCAGGCACTGCCATTATTTCCCTGGACAGTTCTATCTGTGTTTCCTGCCTCCACTTTCTACCTATTGGAAACTACCCAGACCATCTGGCAAATAAGTAATCTTTAACATTCTAATCCTAAGAACTCATGTCGTTACATTTGTATTAATGGTCCCAATTTTTCACCTGCCCTTTAAACTGCATGTTCTTTGCCATGCCAATCTGCAGTTCCATTCCATGCTGACCCTGGGTTTGGTTATGACACTTGTTTGGCCAGTAACGTGCATGCTTAAAAAGCACTTGCACAATTGGCCTTGATTGCTCTCACTCTGCTATACTGCCATGAGAACATGCATAGGCTGGTCTAATGGATGAGACACATGGGAAGAAGTTAGCATCCCCAGTCACCCTGGGAAGGTGCAATCTTAGATCAGCCAATAGCTCAACACCAGAAATAGGAAGGAGCCTAGCTGAGACCAGAACAACTCAACCAAGTCCAGCCTATATCACCAACCTACAGATTAAGTAAATGAATGCTTATTGTATTTAGCCACTAACCCATGAGGCAGTTGGTTATGACAAAAGACAACTAATATGATAAAACAGAATACACAATTTTAGAGAATATCTAGCCCCATCTTGGTCAGAACTGAATCTTCCCATTCATGTCACCACTGTCTCTCCACCCTCCCATCTGTGGAGTTTTCATGCTCCTGGGCAGACCTCATACAGACAACCACAATTTCTCCACCAGATGACTGAAGCAGACTCCTGGTGATATTCAAGGTGATAATCCTGGTGACAGTCAAGGTCCATCAGTGAAAACAGTTAAGTGTGTGGTGATTCAGTTTCCCCAGAGCTGGCTAGAACTGATGGCAGAGGGTGTTTGCTCCAATAAAAGTAGAATTTTTGAGACTAGACTCTGAGATCAGGAAAATGAACATGACAAATATATGTCTCAACCTTTCCCATCACATTTACAAGGAGCTTTCCAAAAGAACAGTTGAGTGTTTGTAGGATTTGTTTTTTATTTGCCTCATGGCTACATTTTATTTATTTTTTTAAAAGATTTTATTTATCTGACAGACAGAGATCACAAGTAGGCAGAGAGGTAGGCAGAGAGGGGGAAGCAGTCTCTCCGTCAAGCAGAGAGCCCAATGTTGGGCTCAATCCCAGGACCCTGGGTTGAGGGTTAAAGGCAGAGGCTTTAACCCACTGAGTCACCCAGGCACCCCTCATGGCCACATTTTAGCGCTCTGGGAGAGAGAGTGGGAGCCATAGAAGAAGTCCTTGGGATATAAGAAATGGGATTTTGCGAGGATTGTGGAGAAGGGGAAGAAACCAACTGGTATTTTGAAATATTATCCCATATTTGTGTTTTTTCCTCCAACTTGAGTTTGAATTTTCAGTCCAGTGCCTTTCTGAGGAGGCAGCAGAAGCAATGGAAAGAAAACCAGATTTAAAAACATGAACTCTATGATTTGGGAAAGTGAGTTAATCTCTGTTTATTGAGAGCAAACAGATCAACGTGTTGTCTTATTTAATCAGATAGATGGGATGGATGGATGGATATATGTATAGATAGATCAATTAAATGTCACCTCCGCACCCTAAGAAATCATACCCTTTGTTACCCCAGCTTATTATTCTCTATTACATCACTACTTTTACTTTTCTTCATAGCACTTCATCATTATCGAAAATTATCTTACATATTTATGAGCTATTTTTTTCTTACTTTCCCCAACTCAAATGTAAGCTCCATGAAGGAAGGAGCACCATGAGAGGAGAACCCCATGAGAGCATATTATTTCACTCCTGTATCTCTATGTATTAGAAATTGCTAGATATACAGCAAGTACTCAATAATTAATACTTAGAAAAAAGAAACGAAGAAAGGATGGATGGGGGAAAGGAAGGAAGGAAGGAAAGGGGAGGGGAGGGGAGAGGAGGTGAATGAAAGCATGGACACTTTATCTTTAGGGCTTTATCTAACTTCTAACTTCCTAACTATCTAACTTTACCCAACTTCTTATTAATAACATACAGTCCATCAAAGAAATTGTATTTCTTTGGGCACACTTGAGTTTATAGAAATAATTCCAATTCATAAAAAGAAATGTAACATTTTCTATGCATTATAAAAAAATTACTTGGTATTCATTGAAATATTTCAGTTCAAAGATTTCTGTGTTCTAGGATACTAATTCATTCTCTAAATATCATGAGTTTCATAATTCTGTATATAGACAGCCATACAGACCCCATCAAGATCGTAACATAAGCCATGAAATCCTTCTAAGGATATTTCCTTGTCTGCGTAACTAAAAAGTTGAATAGCTTGACTTTGTGATTTTAAGTTCTATGAGTTAGGGGCTCCTGGGTGGTTCTGTCAGTTAAGCATCTGCCTTCAGCTCAGGTCATGATACCAGGGTCCTGGGATCGAGCCCCTCAATGGGCTCCGTGCTCAGCAGGGAGTCTGCTTCTTCCTCTCCCTTTGACACCCTACCCCATTCCCATTCATGCTGTCTCTCATTCTTTCCCAAATAAATAAAATCTTTAAAATAAAAATAAATAAATTCTACGAGCTAATGATAATTGGGAAAACTATCATTTCTACTACATGTTCTCCTCCAAGAAATCAAAATCTCTGTCATGCATATTCTTGAAATTAAGTTAACTACAGAAAAGCACTAAGGTTGGATTTCTTTTTTCTTTTCTTTTCTTAAGATTTATTTATTTGAGAGAGAGCATAAGAAGAGAGGGTCAGACAGAGAAGCAGACTCCCTGCTGATATGGTACTCGATCCTGGGACTCCAGGATCATGACCTGAGCCAAAGGCAGTTGCTTAACCAACTGAGCCACCCAGGAGCCCCTAAGGTTGAGTTTCAAGGTTATGTTTGCATATTTGAGTTTGCTTCATAAAAGTAACATGGAATTGCAAAATCCTGATTTAAAAGTACCCCTCTGCCAACATTAATTTTGTACATGAGCTTCAGATGCATTTGGCCAGAGCCTACAGAAGCATTCTATAGCCAAGGGTCTCAACACCTCCAGCTACAGCTGTGGAAGTACGAAGTGCTCCCTGGCCTTCAGCATAATCATATTGTTCTAAACTTTTCTATAAGCTTCCTGGGAATAAAGCATGAAAGAGAACCCAAAATGACCTTAGTGGAATCTCCTTCCCATCTTCTTGATTCACCTTTATCATAGTGGGTATTTTAGTTAAAGGTGTTCTGTTTGCAAGGAATTAGAAAACCTCTTAGCAAGGTTAAGAAGGAAAAAGAGGACGTTTTTTCTTTATTAGTACGATGCTGTCTTATGGACTCTGGGGCAGAGATACACCTGGGCCCCCTGAGGGGTAAAAATGTGGACTAAGAGTCAGCAGAAACAAGGCCACCACCTTTTTTTTTTTTTCCCAGACCCTCATCTTTGTTCTGCTCTGCTGTGTCCAACAGGGTCAGGCTCCTCTCCCTACAGACATGATTTTAACCTTCTCCATGCTTTTGGCCACCACCCAGCCCCCAAGATCACACAATCACCCCAGCTCAAGCCACAGGTAGAGGCTATGACTAACATCTCCCTCAACCCAATCCACACTCCTGGTAAAGAGATGCTTATTGGCCCACATTAAGCCACATAACCCTTCTTTTTGAATTAACTGTGTCCAACTGGGTAATCCCGTAACACAAATGTGACTGTGAGGGGATCATCTGAAAGGCGGCAGGCTGCTGTCAAGTCACTCCAAGGGGGGCCTAGTAGACTAATGGAGCATATCTTCTAAAAAGGAACCTATAGGAGGAAAGCTTTTATTATAAAGGTTAATAAATTGCCAGAATTAAGATTATTTCCAAGAGGCATCTTGAGAACAAAGGTCACTATACCACTTATTTACATAAAATGTATTATCTTATAATTCTGTAGATCAGAAGTCCAACACGGCTGTCACTACGCTAAAACAGAGGTGTCGGAGCTCCTGGATGGCTCTGTGAGTTAAGCCTCTGCCTTCAGCTCAGGTCATGGTCTCAGGGTCCTGGTATCGAGCCCCGCACTGGGCTCTCTGCTCAGTGGGGAGCCTGCTTCCCCCTCTCTCTCTGCCTTCTGCTCTGCTTACTTGAGATCTCTCTGTGTCAAATAAATAAAAATCTCAAAAATAATAATAATAAAATAAGACAGAGGTGTCAGCAGAGTAGTGTTCCTTTCTGAAGACTTTAGGGGAGAATATATTTCCTAGCCTTTTCCATCTCTCAGAGGCTACCCACATTCCATGGTTCATAGCTCCTTTCTCCATTTTCAGCGCCGGCAGTCCTCCTATTGCAGCACTGGACTCTTTTCCACCATCACATGTCTTGCTCTGATCACAGTCTGAAAAATTCTCTGATTCTAGGGACCCATATGATTAGACGGGCCACTCAGATAATTCAGGATCATCTCTCCATCTCAAGAATTTTAACTTAATCCCATCTTGAAGTTCCTTCTGCCATGCAGGGTAACAAATTCACAAAGTCCTTGGATTATGATGTGGCCACATTTGGGGAGTCATTATTCTGTCTTCCACAGAAAGTTTCTTGAAAATTAAAACACTTATAGTTTCTCTTTTGGGTGTTCTTTTTTAATGGGCTTAAAATTCATCATTATTCTCCAATTTTTCATTCAGTGATTATTTCATAATGGAGACACATAATCCTTGTGCCTTTGAAAAGAAAGTTTTCAGCCTCACATACAAAGAACTTGTCAACATTTGACTTGATTAGTATCAAATATCTGTAATCATCAATTATCAGTTTTACAAAAAAGCAGAACTAACAGAATTCTAACCCCCAAGCACTTCCGTAGGCACTACATACCTCTCATCTCACTTACTCTTCAAAATGACCCTGCAAAGCAGATGGTATCATCTCTATTTACAAGTAAAATAAAACAATGATACCCAAATGTTCCAAAGTCCAGCAGTTATTAAGAAGTGGAGCCAAGATTCAAATGTGAACCCCTGTCCCACTCTAAAGCTCTTCTCTTTCATTCGTTATCAGACAGCTGCTAAGGAATAAAATCCCATCCTGGCGTGGCCTTATAATGCTCTCCCACCATCATAATGAGCAACTACTGTATTGACAATATCAATCCCCCATTGATAAGAAACACGTGAGCAGTGAGGAACATGGGGACACATGACTCACTCCTGAGCAGAGCCCCAGAGACGGGAGCTGACAGGGTTCTGAGATGACCAGGACCTTGCAGACAGCTGCTTTTTATTACTCATCAGGCCCGAGGTTTCCTTTCTAATCTTCCCCAGGTTACATAGATAGAAATAGACATAGGACGTCAGACAGAAAAAGAGAAATAGGCCTCAGTGTCCTGATCCACAAAATGGACATAACCAAAGTCATGTAACCAACCCTAAGTAATTACTGGGGGGTTTAAATTAGTTAATATGTGTAAAGCAGTTAGAACAGCACCTGGCATATAGGAAGCACCATCTTAGTCATTGCTACCTCATCCCTGTTACCATCAAAATCGTCACCAACATTATCATCATCATCATCAACATCATCATCAAAATTTCAGACTTAAAGTACTAACAAGTCAAAATATAAGGACCAGAAGGTCTCTGGATATTGGGAGGAACTCTAGAATATGAGCTGGACAAATTACCTTCCTGCGGTTTCCTTTTCCTTTGGTCTCAAATACAGGCTTGGTTAGACAATGAACATTCTCTGATTTTTTTATTGGTCATTACAATGATAGGCTTTTACTCCTAGTGCTATTTCTTTCTCTGAGTAACCAAGAAATGCAATTTCCAGCCCATCCAGTGAAAAATTGTGTATATGTATAATTTTTCTTTAGAACTTCACTTCTGGGTACAGCTTAGAAATACAATAAGCAGGTGACTCAAAATATGCCATGCCATGCAAACTCTCATCCAAACTATTTCTTTTATAAAAAATTGAATCAATTGATGATTTTCACTCAAAATAGGTTTCAATCCCTATTTTCCTCCATCTCTTCCAGATTCTCTTTAACTGCTTTAAATTCTATCCCCAATTTCTCTTTGAACATCTTTTGTTTGTGCTTTTATTCCCTTCATCATCTCCAACTGTCTCTAATTCTTTATATATATATATATATATATACATTTTTTTTTTTTTTTGGATGCTTAGGGCCAACTGTTCCCCAATGCTTTGCTTGGGCTCCCGATCTCTCTCTTTGATAGGCCTCACTGAGCTGCTTCCATAGACTTCCTGAGCGTCTTCCCATCCCTCCTACAGCTTTCTCTCCCTCTCCTGCTGCCTCCCTTCTTGCTCCATATGCTGCCCCCTGCTCACTTCTCCTTTAGCTGTAGACAGTAAGAGATTGGCTAAAGCTGCTCACCAGCCTTCAACTTGTCAGCACACAGTTGTTTGCCTCAATAAAGTGGAAGCAATTTCAACCCTTCTTTTTCAGCAGTGCCTTGTGATCTTAATCCTGCTGTGCTGCTTCCCACTTCCTCTCCTACGAGGCTCCAACGTCAGCAGACTGTCCCTGCTCTCGGAGCTCCCAAAATGTCTCCACCACCTAAGGTCTGAAACAGATTCCTCTATGCTAGGATTTTCATGTGATTCATTTCCTCACTGCTTACTACATGAGCAGAATACTCCTTAAATTGTGTACCACTTGAGAGCAGAGGGCTGAAGTCAAGTTTTAACCCAACAACAGGGCTGATGTCAAGGGCTAGAAAGGTATATGACAATGAATCGTGAGAGCATGTAGTTTCAAGACTGAAACCCAGTGCTTAAGAATGATTCCACCACTAAGTCCTTGTTTGAATAAAAAGATTTATTTAATCTCTCTGAGCCTATGTAATCTCCAAAACATGGTACTTAAATCATGATCACTTCTCGCAATTATCTTTGTGGTATAATAAACTATGGCACATTCAATGGCACAAAACAACAGCCACTTTACTATGCATATGGGTTCTATGGGTCAATTGTTTGGGAAGACCACAGTGGAACAACTTTATTCCATGATATCTGGGGCTTCCATAAGGAAAACCAACAGTTAGGGCTAAAATAGAAGACCCACTTTCAAGACAACTTCTTTATTTACGTGTCTGGTGGCCTCTCCATGTGGCATGGACCTTCTCACAGCATGACAACCTCAGGGAGCTTAAGTTCCTTTTCTTTTTTTAGATTTTATTTATTTATTTATTTGAGAGAGAGTGCATGAGCAGTGGGGAGAGGCAGAGTGAGAGGGAGAAACAGACTTTCCCGCTGAGCAGGGAGCACAATGTGGGACTTGACTCCAGGACCCTGGGACCATGACTTGAGCCAAAGGTAGACGTTTAACAGACTGAGCCACCCAGGCACCTAGGGAGTTTGAGTTTCTTGTGGGAGACTGGGAACTCGAAAATGTGATCACCCTACTCAACAAGGGAGAAGCTACCTAACAATTATCACCTAATCTTGGGAGTCACATAATGTCCTTTCCACAGTATTCTATGGGTTGAAGTTTGCTCAGATTCAAGGCAGAAGAGTTAGACTTTACCTCCTAATGGAGAAGTGGCAAGACCATACCGTAGAACATGCAGGATGAAAGTTATCATGTCTGGAAAAGACAACATGACACAACCCTGTCTACCCTTCTCGTTCTAAACACCTGCTTCCAAGCTTTATTTTGAGTCTCAGTAGATGCTCAGTTAAGATTTAGCCTCTGCTCTCCAGAAGGCAATCTGAAAAAAACAATGAGATGGAGGCTTTTTATACATACAATACAGCAAGAGCTCACTGCAAAACCATTCTCATTCAAGTAACAAGATGTGTGTCATGGACCGAAGTCTCATAAATATAACAGGCATTCTAACCAAAGAGGTGTCACTGAAGGGTAGTCTCAGCAAAGAGAGTTTCACAGAGTAGGACTACATTTACTGACCACTAATTACTCACATTATCATGTTTAATCCTCATAATAATCCCAAGACATAAATATAACACTATGTGCTTTAGAGACCATGAAGCTGAGCCTCAGAGAAGTTAAAAAAAAAAAAAAAAAAACTCACCCAAGATCCTATTGCCAGCTATACCAGCTTCCATGCCACACAAGAGACTCAGCACTAGACTGAACTGGGTTTGAAGATGAATTCTCAGTGTAGGTGTGCCATGATGCAGCACAACAAAAGCCAATTCTTAGCTTGGGGACAATATAAATAAACACAAGAAGCAGAAGGAGCCATATAAATAAAAAGAGGGGTATAAGTTGAGGGTATAAGAGGGTATTGCCTGGGCTACTCAAAGAAGATAGTTGCTATTGGATTGGATCAAATCACAAGTTCTTCCAAGTACAACAATGTCCATATGTAAGAACATACCTATAGTCTCAGGTTACAATGTTTCATCACCAAAAAAGATATGCACACCTTGGCATTTGCCAGTCTTTAGGAAGGCTCCCAAGAATGCACGGTCCTGCCTAATATTCTCACCAATCACTCCTGCCAATAAGGTATGAAGACCATCACCATGCAAATCACTACTGTGGTTGTGCATTTCGTATTTACAAAATATTTGCCAATAACTTAGTGGCTACTACACTCCAGCCACAGGAGAAGTGCGAAACACCCAGGATGATTTCATTTGCCAGATGAAGACAGGGAGCTTTAAAGATGGGTATTAAAATTATAATTTCAAATTTTTCACTAAAACCCTGCAGCCATACCATTCACATCATTCTTTATTTTCAAATGTTGAGCATTCACGTGATTCTTTAAAATTTTATAACACCGTGCATTTATTTCTGCCTTAGGGGTGTTTTTTTTTTCCTAGTTTTATGGAGATACAATTGACATATATCACTGTCTGCCTCTGGTTTTAATTCTTCATCATATTTTTAGGATTTCTGTCATTACACATGAAAAATCCAAAGGGTTTGGAATAGAATAGAGGGGAACTAGGACAAAGGCACAAACTTATTCTTCCCTTGTGACTTGGTTTCATTTGGTGCAGAGTTTTTGACTGTCCTCTGGGAGGAGGGCCTGCTAAGTCATTAGAGGGCAAACAACCCAAGAAACCAGAAGGGGTAAACAGGAAAGGACGAGAGCCTGTAAGATGTGTTTTTCTTTTTTCTTTTTTTTTAAATTTTAAAGATTTTATTCTTTTTTTTTTTTTCATGAGAGACAGAGAAAGAGAGAGGCAAAGGCAGACGGAGCAGCAGGCTCTCCATTGAGGAGGGAGCCCAATGCAGGACTCAATCCCAGGACCCCAGGATCAGGACCTGAGCCGAAGGCAGACCCCTAACTGACTGAACTACCTAGGCGCCCCAGCCTATAGGATGTTTAAAGTGTCATCCAGGCTCAGCAATTTCATAAAGAAAGTTTCCTTCCCAAATATCCACCAAGTGGAGGACTAACTGACTATATTATGGTACATCTGCTCAATGGAATCTGTTGTAAAAAGGAATAGAAAAGATTGATATATACTTCTACAAGACATCTCCAGGATATATGGTTAGGTAAACAAAAGCAAAGTGGAAAACTGCACAGTATACCTCGTTTATGTGACAAGAAGGGGTGGGAAACAAATCTATGTATACTTATTTCTTTCTATTCTAAACAATGAACAATGCAAGAAAAAAAAAAATCGGTTATAAGGTATGGGGAGGAGAGTAGTTCCCCTGCCTGCTAATGTCAGAACCAGAAGCTTGAGCTGGAATTTACAGGCTCTGGAAAGCTCTGACCTACTCACATTTCAACCCCACTCCTGAAAGTGGCCCCGTAAAAGCTCTGGGTGTGCTTTTAGATACCAGGCCTAGGGTTGTGGGCACCTCTAACTATCACAGCTGCCATGCCTCCAGGCTAACCCCCCTTTCTTCCTTATTAGGTAGAGGAGGAACCCATTTCAGCTTATTCTATGTAAGTAACAGCTATGGGCTCTAGCGACTTCAAACACGGGAGAAGGGCAGTCCATCATAGACTGCCTATATATAAGAAATGACGCTGCCTAGTGGAAAAAATCACACCCTCATAGCTGCAGCACTTACTCAGGACCCAAACCTGTGGCTTTAGCAATGATAAGTACAAGAACTAACTTTTATTAAGCACATACTATGTCCTGGTCACTCAGCTAAGAGTTTCAAGTATCTCCCTGACTCCCCACAATAACCCTAGCGAGTACGTACTAATACACTCCTACTCCGCTAAGACAAAAGTTGAGGCCTCAGCCATGTGGAATGTCAGCAGTGGGGGACAGGATCACATTTCAAACCCAAGGCTCTCAGAACTGTGTTCACCCCAGGTGAGCCTGTCTTGCAGAAACACCGTAACCCTCCACAAAGGATGACTGATCCAGAAAAAACATCACTTAGTGATATACATGGTCCCTGTTTTCCAGTCCAATGTCCCGTCAAGGTAAGAAATCCATATGAACTAGATTAAGTAAGTAACTTCATGAGACATGAAGCCACTGAACAATCCATCAGAACCTCGACATCCCAGAGAGAGAGACGAGAGGTTTCTAAGAATCCTTGAATTCATAAGTTCTATTTTTAGTGTTCAATCCTCCTCTTAAAATCTGATTACATAGGGCTTCGTACACAGAGTTGCTTCATACCTGACCAGAGGACAGACAGACTGAGCAGTAGATGGGGCCTGCACGATCATTGGGTGATTCACTCTGCCCACGGCTTCATAAAGATGACAAGTCATCCCTGAGCACAGCCATCAAGCCCCAATGGACCCTGGGACACCCTCAGATTTTTTTTTTTTAAAGATTTTATTTACTTATTTGACAGACCGAGATCACAAGTAGGCAGAGAAGCAGGCAGAGAAAGAGGGAAGCAGGCTCCCTGCTGAGCAGAGAGCCAGATAGGGGGCTCAATCCCAGGACCCTGGGATCATGACCTGAGCCAAAGGCAGAGGCCTCAACCCACTGAGCCACCCACAACCTCAGATTTTTGATAGTTAGACCCATGACTGATAATCCAGGAACTCCCAAGGTGTAGGGAGTATGTTTAAGACCAAAACAAGAAAGGCAAAATCATTAGTGAGAGTATTACCACGTCCCCTCCTCAGTGACTTGCCCACTCTGTCACCAGCTTGCAAATCTCTGATATTCACACCTACCTGCAAGGCTGAAAAACCACCTCAGAGACTCTCTGCTTTCCTTTCAGCCTCCAGGACTCCTCACCAAAGGGACTTTAGGCTCCATCAAACCACCCACAGAGCATTTTACACCTTTCCCCAACACTGGGCAGAGGGAGATCAGTTATTGTTAATTACAGATGCTTTCTGTCATAATGGGCCAGATTTTCAAAAGAGTCTCAACTGCATAGCTCCCAAATGCCATGCACAAACCTGGTAATGGTCCATGCAAATTGAATACTTAGTGGGTCTGTGTGCATTCCGTTCCAGGGACTGCCTTTGAAAATTTAGCCCCATAACTCCAAAGCGTTTGTAGCATCGTAATCTGTCATCATTAGCAACAATGCTTGACTTGGTGCTCAACATTCTTATTAACCATGCAATTATGAATGCAGACAATGTTTAATCACTTTTACAAAAATACAGCTGTGTTGTTGGGGAGCTGTCATTTACTGCTCATTAATGATTGATTTTTTTTAACCATCTAGATTGTTTTCATGAGAACAGCAGATTAACTATAAAGAATTCATTATTGGTCATTAAGGGATATTAAAATGGAAAACCTTTACAAGATGTGTCCTATCTTGCTGCATGTGGATGCCTGAGACACCCTTGCCAATGCAGGGGAGGAAACAAAATACCATTCTTTCAGAGCTCTGGCAAGGAGATCCAGCCGAGGAGAGGTGGAATGGAGAGAGAAATGAAGAAAAAAAGTCTCTTTTTGCTGTAATAAAACATTGATTACATTTTACGACGGCAATAATTTACCCCAAATAATTATTTCAGTTATTGTCCAGCTTGTTCAAAGACTGACTGAGCTATGGGTACCAATCGATTCAGTGCAGATTGCTAACAATGGGCTCTTTTGAAAACTTAGAGCTGTTTCTCCATCCCAAACAGCGGAAGACACTAATTCCTTTCCCACACTGCACACTTAACTAAAGATGAGTCAGGGCATTATTTTATGGCCAAACTTCCCTGTCTACCTTGGATACAGACAGCAGAGTTCTGCTCCATCAAAGGTCTCCTGGACATACTGTGATGAAATGTGCTTTACCACAGCCTACCCACAAAGACACTGAGTTCCAAAACCTGAGAAGACCCTGGAAAGATCAGACGGCTCACTCTCACGCTCTCCTTGGATTTCCAGTTCTGGTGCTCACAGCGCTCCCACGTGGGGCTCCTTATTTTCTTACTTGCTTTGCAGCTGCCAGGATCTTGGAAAACCTGACCTGAGGGAGAAGGTTTTATAATACAGCACAACACCTTCTGCTCCTATTCTGGTTTGTCCTCTTCCAGGTCTTCTCTGAAACCTATGCCTTCGTTCTTTTCAATAATATTGTGGATTTTTTTTTTCACCCCAATGACAAGTATGATACATATTTGCTTTAGAAAACACAGAAAGCCATGGGGAAGAAATGTGAAGCTAACCCTAGTCCCACACCAGAAAGAACCACTGCTGACACTGTGTATTTGCTTCCAGTCTTTCTCCTGTGAGCCTTTTTTAATAGCTGCATGACCCTGGGTGAGTTACTTATCCTCTCTGCATACAGCTTCCTTTTCTGCAAAATAGGGAAATAACAACATCTACTGCACAATGGGCTTGTGAGAATTAAATGAGTTAATATTTGGAAAACACTTCAAAGAATGTCTGAAACAAAGTAAGAGCTATGAACATCTTAGCTATCATAATTCCGTAAATTGTTGGGCGAGAAATATTATTATAAAGGAAAGAAACACAATATATGTAACTAGTGCAATTTTTTTTTCCAAGCTTAAATTCCCAGCTGATGCTGCAGACCCACGAACCACACTTTGAGAACCACTGCTTTAAGTTAAGAGAAAAAAATTACCAAAAGAGAAGACCATGAATGAGGGACGGAAGTGTATCTGGTCTAGTGAATTTCCCTCAGGGGTGGTTCTGTTGGGATTCGAGAGGGGTGTTGTGCTACAAGACACCATGTGATGAGTGGAAATGATGGGCTTCCTTTAGGGAAAAGAGCTTTGAGGGAATGCTGACCTACCATTTGGCCAGTTAATCTTGTTCTCAGTCATTGCTAAGCAGTCTTTTAGTTACATACCCACATTGTCTTCCCCAGGATGATCCAACATCATGTTTGGAAGAAATCACCAGAAACTGGAAACTCATACCTTGGAAAAGCAGCTTCACAAATACCCTGTGCCTGGGTAAGCTTCTGGGACACCAGAGACCCTCTGGGAATCTCCTTGACTATGCCATCATCCTGAAATGTCCAGGGAATGGAGAAAAACAAAATCAACATGAATATTTGTGCATTTTAGGGAACACAATACTGTTACTATTGCTTTATCTTCAGTTTCTCTACATGATACGAGCATGTTCCCATTTTCTTTATATTTTTTTTAAAAATTTCTATCATAACATCTCATTGTATGGATATGCCATAATTGTTAACTAACTCCTTTTGTTGAGTGTTGTTACTTCTTTACTCTTCCCTCTTGTATATAACTCTGTGTTTATTTTGGGAGGGGAGTTAAAATTTTTTATTATTGCTTTATAGATGACATGCAATGTTCTATTAGTTTCAGGAACAAACCACTGTGATTCAACAGTCCTATGCATTTTGGGTTGCTCACCATGTAAGTATTCAAAGTCTGTCCCCATATAATTTTATTATATTACTGACTATATTCCCTATGCTGTACTTTTCATCTCTGTGACTTATTTACGTAGTAACTGAAAGTTTGTACCTCTTAAATCCCTTCACTTATTTCACTCATCCACTCCCTCCCCTCTGGAAATCACCAGTCTGTTCTCTGTACTTACAAGTCTATTTCTGTTTTTATTTGTTTTGTTTTTTTAGATTCCACATATAAGTGAAATCATATGGCCTTTGTCTTTCACTTAGCATAACGCCCTGTAGCGCCATCCATTTTGTTGCAAATAGCATGATCTCATTCTTTTTTCTTATGGCTGAGTATTATTTCACTGTATGTGGAATCTTTTTTTTTTTTAAGATATGAAAGTGTTTTGCATTAGTTGGTTCTTTTTTTTATTGTGTTATGTCAGTCACTATACAGTACATCATTAGTTTTTGATGTAGTGTTTCATGATTCATTGTATGCGTATAACACCCAGTGCTCCATGCAATCCATGCCCTCCTTAGTACCCATCCCCTCATTCCCTCCCTCCTCTAAAACCCTCCGTTTCTTTCCTGGAGTCCATAGTCTCTCATGGTTTTTCCTCCACTCCGATTTCTCCCCCTTCAATTTTTTCCTTCTCCTAATGTCCTCCATGCTATTCCTTACATTCCACAAATAAGTGAAACCACATAATTGACTTTCTCTGTTTGACCTATTTCACTTAACATAATCTCCCCCAATTCCATCCAAGTTGATGCAAGAGTTGGTTATTCATCTTTTCTGATGGCTAAGTAATATTCCAGTGTATATATGGACCACATCTTCTTTATCCATTCATCTATTGAAGGATATCTTGGCTCCTTCCACAGTTTGGTGATTGTGGCCATTGCCATTGGGGCCACTGGACTGCATATGGCCCTTTTTTTCACTGCATCTGTATCTCTGGAGTAAATGCTCAGTAGTGCAATTGCCAGGTCCTAGGCTAGCTCTATTTTTAATTTTTTGAGGAAGCCCAACACTGTTTTCCAAAATCGCTGTACCAACTTACATTCCCACCAACAGTGTAGGTGGGTTCCCCTTTCTCCACAACTTCTCCAACATTTGTTGTTTCTTGCCTTGTTGATTTTGGCCATTCTAACTTGTATAAGGTGGTATCTCAATGTGGTTTTGATTTGTATTTCCCTGATGGCTAATGATGAACAGTTTTTCACGTGTCTGTTAGCCATTTATTTCCTCTTTGGAAAAGTGTCTGCTCATGTCTTCTGCCCATTTTTTGACTTGGTTATCCATTTTTTGGGTGTTAAGTTTAAGAAGTTCCTTATAGATCTTGGATATCAGTCAGCCCTTTGTCTGTAGTGTCATTTGCAATTGTCTTCTTCCATTCCGCGGGTTGCCTCTTTGTTTTGTTGACTATTTCCTTTACTGTGCAGAAGCTTTTTATACTGATGAAGCCCCAAAAGTTCATTTTCACTTGTTTCCCTTGCCTTTGGAGACATGTCTTGAAAGAAGTTGCTGCGGCTGATGTCAAAGAGGTTACTGACTATGTTCTCCTTTACAATTTTGATGGATTCCTATCTCACATTGAGGTCTTTCATCCATTTAGAGTTTATCTGTGTTTAATTTTTTATTCATGCTTTATCTTTTATTCCCTTCATGAACATTATCAAAAATTATCTAATTTGGAAGTCTGCGTCTTCCAAATGTTCTTCAGCCTTCGAACAAAAGGCTTAGAACACAGTACCACAGTTTGCAAATTATATTAGAAACTCTAGAGTCATTACCATTGATTTTCTAATGCCTCTCATCAAACAAAAGTAAAAACTAGCAGAATTCCTTTGTTGAAAAAAGCCATACAATTGCCTATCACATGATACTAAAAAGCATTTGTCTCAAAGACATAGCAGTATCAACAGGGGCACCTGGGTGGCTCAGTGGGTTAAGCCACTGCCTTCGGCTCAGGTCATGATCCCAGGGTCCTGGGATCGAGTCCCGCATCGGGCTCTCTGCTCGGTGGGGAGCCTGCTTCCTCCTCTCTCTCTCTGCCTGCCTCTCTGCCTGCTTGTGATCTCTCTCTGTCAAATAAATAAATAAATTCTTTAAAAAAAAAAAACAGTAACTCTAAAAAATAATTTGTCTATTTCCACAGTAAATTTTGGTTATGAAGATAATGATGTGTTACAGACTGATTATTCTAGTGCCTGATACACAAAAGGATAAGGCAATATTTTGAATCAATAAATGAATGGATGCCAAAACATCTACTTATTAACATAAGCAGAAGTCACTCTTAATACTGGTGAAATCTCATAGTAATAGAAGAGAAATAACAACAAAAAATTCATCTCTTTTGGTTACATACACGCTGCTGGGGTTTATTGGGTTTTCATATTTTTACTGTTGTCAAGTTAAACATAAACTAATAAGGTACAGTTAGCCCCTTGAGGTGAAAATAGAAAATCTAGAAATTAACACACTTAGCACACTGAGGCCATTGATAGTAAAACTAAGCTCCAGCTCCTTCAGGATGGTGTATGGACTGCTAAATCATGGGGGATTTCTAGTAAAAGAATCCCATCTCATTAAACAAGGTTATGAATGGGGCCATCATTCTTCACTGGTGGGTTTCAACCCTGGCTGCACACTTGGGAAGCTTTTAAAAAGGGGGATCTTGGGACGCCTGGGTGGCTCAGTTGGTTAAGCCACTGCCTTCGGCTCAGGTTATGATCCTAGGGTACTGGGATCAAGCCCATATCGGGCTCCTTGTTTAGCAGGGAGCCTGCTTCTCTTGCTGCCTCTGCCTGCCACTCTGCCTGCTTGTGTGTACTCTCTCTCTCTCTCTCTGGTAAATAAATATAATCTTTAAAAAAAAAAAAAAAGGTGGGGGGGCAGATCTTGCTAGAGTTACCTGGGGAGTTTCAAAACTTGTCCAGTGCCCAGGACTCATCCCAGAATACAGTCACCAAAAATGGGACCCAAGCACTGGGACTTCATACAAGGTCTTCCACTGATTCTAACAGCCCACCACAGTTGAGAAGCATTGCTTCAGGAGGCACAGGTAATTATTATAACAAAACTTCAGGCACCCTGTGACTTCAAAAGGACAATTACCTCAGAAAGTCCTCCAGGTAGCACTGTGCTGTGCAGACAAATTCACTGAGGCATTGATTAGCTCTGTCAGCACGAGAAGTAGTACATCTCTCCAGAGGCCATAAATAAATCTGGTCAAGTTGCAAACCTGTGGAATAATATGAAAAAGAGTAATGAAATGCCACACTGGAATAAATGATGGGCAATCCCGGCACCAACACACCATTGGGGTATACTGGAAATATGGTACCAGCTATTTTGGATTTTCAACAACCTTCTTACAATAACCACTAAAATGGAAACAGATGCACTTGCATTCAAGTTGACAGCTCCCTTAAAGTGGCAAGAAAATCTCTGCCTGGCTCATTTGGACCTATTATCTCTGAGGATCTCTGTGATATAAATTGTACCTCAGCCTCAGAAAGCCACCATCCCTGAAGCCTACTAGCTCACTCCACTGAGAGTCAAGTAAAGTGGCAGTCACAACAATCTGCTTAAATTTCATAACTGAATAATGAAGGGATGGAATTTTGATCTTAGAGTGACTGACATGTTATCTAAATTACATTATTACTATGTTGATATTATATATGAATATATAACTTATATTTACATATGTATTTATTTTTATATGTATTTATATATTTATATTTAACTTATATTTCTATATATTTATATATGTATACACATTTATATAACATATTTGTTTCTAAATTTACTTATATTTATATAAATATTTATATATAACATACATATTTGCTTATCTTGCAGTGTTACTGCACTGTTATTGGTTAAATATAAATATACATAGCCAATAACAATGCAAGACAAGCATTTAGCAGAAAGAAATACTGCTATGGGGGTGCCTGGTGGCTCAGGGGTTAAAGCCTCTACCTTTGGCTCAGGTCATGATCTCAGGGTCCTGGGATCGGGCCTCCATCAGGCTCTCTGCTCAGCAGGGAGCCTGCATCCCCCTCTCTCTCTGCCTGCTGCTCTGCCTACTTGTGATCTCTCTGTGTGTCAAATAAATAAATAAATAAATAAATTACAAAAAGAAAAGAAAAAGAAATACTGCTATGCCAGGCTAGATTCTGATACAGAGTCCTTTGATTAAATAGATACTTGACTCTAAACAAGTATTCACTTTCTTTTGGTATCATTTTTCTCAACCATAAGCCATAAATAAGAGTAGGTAATTTCCATCGCGCCTCCAAATTTAAACAAAAATAAACAAACAAACAAAAAACTTCTATGAGAGTTCATAACTTTCCTAGAGGTGACCTTTGCAAAGTATGGCTACCTGGTAGATTTAGAAACCCAAGGTGTGCAGAACCATGAATCCAAGGGCCACAGCCCTGCTGTTGTTGCCTGGGACTGATATAATGGTGTACATGCAGGTACTACGAACAGGACCTAAGCAACAGAATTGTGATTTTGCAAACAGATTATTCAGGAACACGGTCACTGCAATATGAGCTCCAGCCCTCTGGGGAAGGTTTTTCTTCAAAAATCCTTCTGTTTACACTTATTCAGGATTTGACCAGCACAGAAATTTCTCTCAAGACCACTTCAGACCATAAATTAGGTCTTTCTAGAAACTTTATTAATGTTTCAAAGTATTAATACTAGAGAAGTCTACTGACTAGTTAAATGGCAGAAGATATATTCATCAAATCTACCCAGGCAGATTTCCAGGGTGACCAAGACCCACTTCTGAAAACAATCAATGGATAAAGGAGAGAAGGCATTTTCTCCTCTAAAATTGGGCTTTCATCACTTTAAGGGACTGAAGCTGGGTATTATCATATGAATAAATATCAGCTGTGGTCCTTCCATAAACAGTAACTCAGGGGTTTTAAGACCTTACAGTGTTTTAGAGAAAGTTGCACCCAAAGCTTTGAAGGCAATATTTAAGCTCTGTCTGCAAGGCCTTCAAACAACAGAGTTCATAATGGAAACAATGATAGACTTTTAATGATAGAAACATTAGCAGACTCTGTAACAGTATTATAAATCATTTCTAAATAACAATATTGATAAGATGAGCCTTTCAAAATCACCCAGGATACCTCTTTAACAGCTAATTAAAACTAGGGAGTAGAGGCAGATCTTTTATCACTCACAACATTGTAGCTCTGATCATCCCACAGTGAATGATTTTACTTCAGTAATAACCCTGATCCGACATTCAGTTAGCAATTACCACAACAGACTTTATCTACTGGTAACAACTGGTTCGGAAGATATTGCCCTGCATGCATTAATTTCATCATGCTAATAAAGTTCCCTGTTGTAAAATGCAAAAACATATTAACCTGTCTATTGCAATAGAAGACACATATATATCTTTCTGGCAAAATGATGATACACCAGCATTCATTTCTATTTCAAAACTTAAGTGGGTAAAGTATATTAGAGGAACAGAAAGTAACAAGCTATAATCTGCAGTGAACACAATAACATGACTAAGTGCCAACAAATTTCCCTGTGAGTAATTGCACTTACTGTAATTTAT
Organism: Neogale vison; assembly: GCF_020171115.1. Lineage (NCBI taxonomy): Eukaryota > Metazoa > Chordata > Mammalia > Carnivora > Mustelidae > Neogale > Neogale vison. The sequence continues at coordinate 173,502,824 of NC_058091.1, forward strand.
ACAGATTCTATTACCTTGGTGTTTGCATAACAATGCAAAACTGCTCATTTCCCAACACAGAACACTGTAATAGAAGAAGCATATGCATCTTGTCTTTCCCGCAGAATTCCGGGAAGCCACGGCTGACTCCGGTTAAATCCCTTGGAACACCTAGCAAGCATGGACGGATGGAAACATTTAATAAAGATGTAGATGTGACTAATGATGACAAGCTAGTATCTCCAGGGGACAATCCCTGGCATAGAGTAAGCAGTCCGTAAAGATGAGCTGAATGAAGAAGAGGAACTCTACTGACTTGCTCAGCAGCAATAGGCATTCTGTTCATGGTTCTAGGATAGATGCTGGATACCGTTTCCCTTCCATCCTCCCCTCACCCTCTTGAGGTTGCCCAAATACTGCCTCTATGCCTAAGTGAGAAATCCAAAGCAGGGATGCCTCAGTTTCTCCTTAACAGTACCCATAACCCCACTTTCACTAACTTCCTGTCCTAATATTTACACGTTAACGTGGTGACATGTTACCACTCAGCATTTCACCTGCTTTATTTCTTCCTCTCCAACCCTAGCTTCCCCCATGGGTTTGCTATTCTTCCAGAATTTTAAATGTGAGAGATGTTACAATTGTTAAAATTCCAGGGGAAAAAATGGATCATGTGATTAAAACCAATATAGGTGATATTTTGCTCTCCTGACTCCAAGGACTCATCATGTATGATGGTCAACTCTTTATTAAAGCCATGGCTTGACTTCCTGTAGGAGATGGTTTCGCTCTGCTGTTGTCAACCTTGAGAAGCCCAATCACCATACTGGAGTGAAAAAAAAAAAGAAAATAGTGTCTGTGACTCCATTAAGCCTGAAACAAAATAAATATACTGTCACCTCCCAGAGTTGAAGCAGAGTGGTCACACAACCCACAGTCAGGGTCAAGGGAACTTATCTGCACACAAAGGGCTTAGGCAACGCCCCATCTAAGCTATGGCCTATTCCTGTTCAGCAGCTGGAGATTTATCCCCACCATCCAGGCAGGAGCGCTCAGCTCTCTCTGGAGAAATGTGGTGTGTTCACATACAATACAACACTGGCCGGAGGCCTCGCAAACAGGCAGAGGAACGCGGGCGATTTATAGACTGAAAATATGCACAGACAGCAGCCCTGAGTTCATTCAGGAAACACATGTGCTGCGGCCACACAGTGGGAGGCCTAGGTGGGGCCCCCAGAGCTTGGCAGAAACTCTAGAGGGGACCAGCACTCCGGAGTGGTTCATGGTCTTACAAAGATGGTGAAAACACAGGCACATGGTGAGATCATGACGGACAGAGGGAGGCCACTGGGAAAGCTGACCCTCAGACAGCATCCTTTCCAGGCTTCCAGACTGTATCCAAGATAAGCCAGAGGTGGGCTTCCCCTTCAGCCCCACGCGGCAGCTGTGTCCTCAAGGCGGAACCTTCTGGAGAGATCTGTGGCTCTGAAGAGGAGGACACTAATTCGATGACTGTTATCTTGTTCGGTCCAAAATGCTAGCCAAGACACCTCTTTAAAATCTATAGTGAACCTTCTTTAAAAAATGTATCCACCCAAAATGTTCCCATTTCATTAAATCTTATATTCTCTATGACAATCGCAGGGTCCCCCTCACAAAGCAACAAGAATGTTAAAAGGCAGAGGAAGAGGTGGAGGAACTCAGGAGACAATGCACCAACTGTATTTTGCAATTCAGGACAAAAACTTTATGGACTCGGCCCCACACACATTTAGCGTACTGGGCTTTTAGAGAACTTTCATTCTGGAATCCATTTCCAGAGTTTATAGCCTCCAAGGTTTTATGGTCTTTCCTAAAAGCTTTCTTCACGTATTAACATGCATTATGGTTCCTCTTCTCTGAATGGTGGTTCTTGTGAAAGCCAAGCACTGTTTATGTAATACACATGTAGCATGAATGGGAACTTTCCAGCAGATCTGGATAAGACTTTTGTCTTGTGCTTTTAGAGTCTGTGTGTGTGTGTGTGTGTGTGAGAGAGAGAGAGAGGGAAAGAAGGAGAGAGACAGACGAATCATGAGCAGATTCCAACAGTTCCACTTGTCCACTCTACTTAGTCTGACAGATAAGAAAGACCTGTATACTCAAACTGTAATTTTCACTTCAAATAGGGTCATCTATTGCTTGTCTTATGATTTCTGAATAGACTAGTGGTCTGAAATTATAGCCCATTAACTTGCCTAAATTTCATCTTACATTGATAAAAAAATAAAAATAAAAAAATAAAAACCAGGAAAAAAAATAACAACAAAAACTCTCAGGCCAACTGTCTATAATTAAAATGCCCAGCCATTTTCTTTCCTGCTATTTCTCAAGTCTGTTTTCCCAAGTCACCATCCAACCTCAAAAGGAATCTGACACCCCAAGTAAGCAAAGACCGTCACTCTGACTTGACTGTTCAGAGAATGTTTGTCAATGAATGTTCCCTCCAGCTCTCGTCCAGGAAGAGCGCTCACACTCCAGACTCTCCTGGTCCTTCCCAGAAGAGTGTGAGAGTTTTTCATCTTCTCACTAAGTTTTGTCATTCACATTTGGCCACATGGGGACTCGCAGGCACAAGGGTTACCACTGCATTCCAAAATCTGCCCATTTCCACTATCCCTAACCTTAACATGTTCAGATGGCCACTCCACAGATTACACTAACTCTCAACAGTAACACCTTCACAGGAGGGCAGGTGGGACTACAGGTGAGCACAAATGCCTTATCGACCAAGAATTATTTTCACAGCTTGGCTGTGGTCTCAGTCATCTCAGTGAGGTTCTCAAAATCACATGCTTCTCAAGGACCCATGAGCGCCATAAGATACATACCTATGCATACATGTATTCATATTTACAAAGTCAGAATAACATTTCCTTCTTGCCTCCTCTATATAAAGCACTTGGCAACGTGTACTTTCTAAGGAATACTTTTCTTAACAGTAACAGGCAGGGGAGGAGAACTAAGGTGGCAAATATTCTTCAAGTTCTTATAATGGACCAGGCACTGTATTAAGCATTCTTCCATATGTGCAATCTCTATTAACATTCTTTATTCAATTTATTTATTAGTATTTTACTTAATTTATTCTCTTTGTCCAGATTTGGTTATTATGATTATAAAGGTTATTTAATATTATACAATGAGTTGGGAAATTTTTTCTATTTTTTTAAATTTTTATTTATGTTTTTAATTTCTTTTAAGTGTTCCAGAATTCATTGTTTATGCACCACACCCAGGGCTCCATGCAATACGTGCCCTCCATAATATCCACCACCTGGCTAACCTAACCTCCCACCCTCCGTCCCTTCAGAACCCTCAGATAGTTCCTTGGAGTCCACAGTCTCTCATGGTTCATCTCCCCCCTGCCAATTTCCCCCAACTCTCTTCTCCTCTCCTTCTCCCAACATCCTGTTATTCCTTATGCTCCACAAATAAGCAAAACCATATGATAATTGACTCTCTCTGCTTGACTTATTCCACTCAGCATCATCATCTCTTCTATTAACTTTTTAAAAAGAGCTTATGTATTTATTTGTTCTAAAGAGAGAGAGACAGAGAGAGCCCAAGCAGGGGGAGCAGCAGGCAGAGGCATGACCTGAGCAGAAGGAAACGTTTAACCAATTGAGTCACCCAGGTGCCCTCATTAATCTTTAAAACACCTCCATACAGTAGATACTATTATTATTACCACCACGTCAGAGGAGAGTAAACAAGGCCCTATGCCTAAGGCACAGAGGGAGTCAGAGATTCAAATTCATATACTTCTGCCCTCTAGTACCCAGACTCTTACCTGCTATGGGCCAGGGCAGAGAAGGAGCACTCCTGGCATTGACTTTGACTCAAAAGAAAACAAAGCGTAACATAAATATGTATACCATAAGTGTACACATGCATACCACAATTATATAAGTATGAAATGTATTTAGACTGTAAAAATATTTTTAACTCCCAAAGTGTTTCCACTCCTCTAGTATAATATACATGTAATTGGTGAGTTAAAACTTAATTGAACCACACGGCTATTGGCAAATCACACAACACTCCAAACTTAACATGAACTCAGCCTTCCTTCTCCGATCAAGATGGAAGCTGTTTATGCATTCTTATTCTGGCAATTAAAGACAAGCGTGTTTTCTAAAGTTAAGGTTATTTTGACTTTGATAAGTATATTGTTCGCAGTCTGACCATAAAGGGCCAGGGCTGGAGATGAATAACAGAATACTTTGCCCTTCACTGCAGCATGATGGCTGGACCTCCCTGGCTGTAAATTTCCCAATATTTGATGGCCCCGGTGTCAGCAGCAAAATGATGCATAATAAACATGCCAATACATTATGTGCTACTTCTTGATTTGGTGCCGAGTCAGGGAGGGAAACAGTCTACTTTCCAATGGGTTTTCAGAAATAATACACAGACAGTGTGTGTGGGAGAGATCTGAAGAGGAAAGCTGAAGCTTGCTTTTTATCCCCCTGTCTCCGAAGCCTCCTTTGAAATCCACAGCCTGGAGTGACGCGAACCCCAACATCACCGTAGTTGGATTAATATCGGGAAGAGCAGGGGACACGGGCTTTCATCTAGCCAGGGAAAAGGAAAACAGAGTTTATCTGGAGCAGGAGGGAAAAAAGATACTTGATGAAAGCCAGAGAAACTAGCCACCTAAATCCTGTGACAAAGAAGAGACAAAGGGAGTGGGTTTGGGAAATAATGCACCGGGCTAAAAATAATGTTTCCATGTAGTTTTTAATTGTTCCATTTTATCCAGAATAATTCTTGCAAAGTCTAAAATGTGGCTTTAGCGCTAAAAGAGAAAAACACTATTTGAAGTCCCGCCTATGGAGCCACCAAGGAAAATGTGTAAGCTGTGGATAGGGAACGACGTGCAGGGAGGCACACAGAGCTTCACCTGGTATGGCTGTCTCCCTGCCTGCATCCAGGGCACAGGCTTCCAGAGCGAGCAGGGACCTCAAAGTTGCCCAGTGCAACTGTGACATTTCATAGATGACAGGCCTAAAAATTGTTCAGTGACTTGCCCAAGGTCATGCTTGGAGTTGTATCCTTTTTATTGTCTGAATAACAAATGGCAAATGGAGGAGAACAAATGAGATTATGTTGTCATTTACCTGAAGACTTCCTATAAAGAAAATGATGATTCCCAAGTCTACTTATGTTCCAGTGTGTAATATCAGAAATCTAAGAAAAATACACATACAGCATCTCCTAAAGCAAGAATTATTTTTTTTTAAACTCAGACATTCTGCCAGGTATCCTTGCTTCACTCAGCGTCAGTTGTGGGTTACTCACTCAGGTGTTGTTCTTTCCAGAGACGACACCGAAAAAAAAGTGCACATACACACTGATCAACTATGCCCTTATTGGAAAATCCCAGTGAAGACAGTTTGCAGCAGAGAAACAGTCACCTTTCCCAGCTTCTTTGTGCTCTACTGTCTCATCCCAGGAGCTCAAAATGAGTGTACGCTTTTCTAGAAAAATCAGAAATGAAAATCCTGGGTTGTTTGCCTTTTCCCCAGTTCATGATCCTAGAACCTGGGCCACATACCGTAAAGTTCCAGATGACATCCACCCAGCCCTGGAGACCTGTTCCAGCTCAGAGGATGGTCTACCCAAGGCCAGTCTCCATCAGGGAGGTCCCTTGGCAGATGGAATAGCCTCCAAACATGAGAGTGGTTACAAATTTTCCCTTTAATATTAGTCTTTGAGACAGAAAACATTAAGATGGCATACCCAAGCTTCCCCGAACCCCCACTTCCATGATGATAAGTTGTCCATAAAACAATGAGCATTCAGGAGAATAACCTTTCTCCCCAAGGCCAAGCTCACTCTGACCTGGTATCCAGGACCAGCCCACAATTACTGATTATTGTAGGTTAATCCTAGTTACTATGTTCACCCATGTTACATTCATTCACAATTTGCAAAACTGAAGCCTGGAGATACCAGCCAACATTGAAGCTTCTCCCCAGCCTATTCCCTAGCTCCTGTAGACCCCTGCCTGCACTGAAGACTCTCACTTAGGGGGAGTGTGGTTCCTGAGACAAATCTTTTTTTTTTTTTTTTTTCTGAGACAAATCTTAATCTTCAATGCATGTAATGCAAATTACAGGGTGTGCAAAGAACATGAAGAAAACAGTGATATCCATGAAGAGCAATCCTGGGCGTGTATGGACACGGAAGAGTCATCTGCTCCTGATTTTCCTTCAGAGGTGGGCGTGTGCACCGTCTCATGTGGGTGTAAACGGCAGTCATGGATCTTTGCGAGCTCCAGCAGCTGGAATAGATCTCTCTCCAAAGAACAGCTTCGACAACAGGAAGGTCCCTCAAAGGAGTGGGCCAGGGCCTGCCACATGTAGGCATGAGCGATCAATAAATAAAATAAAACAGAATAAAATAAAGTACTGTTTTTGCTGCTAACACAGTTTGAGTCATCCATCATATAAGGGGCCCAATTAGCTGGTCAGCACTGGCCAGACCCTATGGACACCTAAGAATGAAGGAGGCCCAGCCCTGTCCTCACAGATCGGACCACACTAAGAGCAGGATGTTGGCAAATGAACACACGACTAGACACAAATTCATAAACCAAAATCTCTATTCATAAATGAATGACAAGGATACAGCGAACTGACTTCTCTTTTTCCTTATTTAGATAAATATCCCAAAACAATATTATCACTTTCAAAACACTCTGTAGTTGGGGCAACATGTTCCCATCCCACTTCTGTTGTTCACAAGTTTTGCAAGCTCTTTGTCATTGCTTTTGAGCAGGTGTGCAAGAAAGCGGGAAAGTGGCAGCACAGAGGAAAGGAGTACTTGTCCCTAACGTTGCTTAGAACTGCACGTTTGCAGTGATAATAAATAACAGACTGTGTCTTCGCCGGTTCCATAATTTTTACATCTTCTGTAGACAAACACCTTCTGACTGCCCGCACCCGGGGTGAGCTGCCTCCATACGGGGCAGTCCCGCCCCAGGCTTTGTTCACCACTGCTTCCGAAGGCCCGTTCATTCCAGTCGCTCAGCGGTACTCCATCTCTCCCTCGCACTGGCTACCATCCATCAACGCTAATGAAGAAAGCGGAGAAGGAAGCAGGGGGATACTGCCACGGGGTGGAGAGTGAATACGGTCCTACATGGATGCTGTGGTTGTCCTAAACCGCCCCTGAAAGTGGCTCCAGCCAAGGAGGCCCCGAAATGTTTTGAGCAAACGCAGCATGACTGGAATGCATACAACCTCCTCAGTCTACACAGCCAATGAAGAAACGAGCCCAAGGCCTCAGAGGTGCAAGGCGACAAAAGCTAGGTTCTCGCTGACGCTCTAGGTTTCACATGGATTGTCAGAGGGATCCTGCTCCTTGCAGTATCTCACGGGCCCAGGCTGACACAAGCCCCATCTCAACCTGTGTTTCCACCATCATGGTGGCGGCAAAAACGGAATCTTCCAAAGCCTCTTCCTGGAAGGGACGCAAGTCACTTCTGCTCCCATGTCACCGTCCACGGTAAACCACAGGGGATGCCTAATTTCCAAGGGGGAAAGAGGTGTATGACGTTGTCATGTTCCTGGAAGGAGGAAGGTCAGGTTATTGGTGGAAGGATATGTGTCCACCATAACTCCCATACCGCCATTCTTTGATGGGGACAAGACTCCCTTGGCCTTATAAACCTTGGAAAGGCAGTGTTCAGAAAACCATACTCATTATTATCTGCTTACTCTCCCTGTACTGGATTTCTTTGTTTTGCAGACCTGTGACATGGTGGAAGATGTCATCATAACACCAATAAATCACCTGTGGGGTTTAGGGCAGATCTGTGACAGGTGCCAGCCGGACTGCCACAGGATGGAGCATGGCATGAAGTCAGAAGGAGAAAGCCGGCATGCCAGGTGAACTCATCTGTACCAGGCATTGCACTAGACACTGTATTCTTCAGATCTCACGGACGTATCCCAGCAGCACTGCAAGGCCGGTATCATTTTCCTCATTTGTCAGCTTAAAGTATACTGTGCCCACCGATGTCACAGGAGGTAGGTTGTAGAGTCAATCTCCAAGCTCAGGCATGCCTAATGCTGGAACCCTCAGCGTGAGCCACAGGAAGTTCAACCCATGCAAGTCCCCTTATTACTTTTTCTGTACCCATTTTATAGCCTTTCCAATTAGTCCACGAATTTTTCAAATAAGAATGTGCAAAGCTATATTTCCCTTATCAAAAATAGGAGTTTAGCTTCATTCCTCTGTGCACAACCTGCAATGACTAGCATATACTCCTGCACGTGGCAGGTGCTCAAGAAAATCCTGGTTGTTAAATTCTCATTGAAAGTCAAGGTTATTCCCCAAAGCAATACCCCCTTTTCTTTTCTCCTGCCCAGCGCAGGGAAGGAGACTGACAAGAAGAAATGTTTCCTTAGTGAGTATCAAAAACAGTAACGTTGTCAACATTTTCTCTTATCGAGGATGTTCTCTAAGCGAGAAAATAGAGAGCCGCTTCGACAATGCAGACCTGAATGGGAAGATAATGGTCAGTGGGGCTCCAGGAGCTACCTGTGTTCCCACACCGAACAAGCTCTTAACAAGAACACGCCTTCCAGGGAAACAGAGAGAAACTCATTTTGCAAGAAGACAACACACAGCCGCACAGTTCCACATTCCACTTAATCCCAGAGATAAATTCACAAGTTGTCCTAAACATATCACTCTATCAGGGACTTTTTTTTTCCCTATTTCTAGCCAGTGTCCGCTGTTCGATGTATCACAAATAATTCACAACTCTCCCCCCAACCCCGGTCTCTCTGACTCTCTCTCTCTCTCTCTCCCTCTCTCTCTCACACACACACAAATATACACACAACCTACTATCTTTAAAAGGTTACACTTATTCTGAGTCTCCTTTAAAATCTCTACACAGGACACTGGAGGTCACAACACAGACTGATTCTTCACAATGGTGCTATGATTTTCTCCCGTGAAGAAGGATGTCTCCTGTCACAGCGCTTTCCCAGAATCCTTCCTAAGCCTTTTTTTAAAGCACATGAGCTCTGCTTTTAATTGGGCATTTCATTAGAGAAGAATGAGGCATAAAGGAAAACAAAATGGTCTGTAGTCATTTGTTTTGAGGAGATCATTCTAGTCATCAACATCTGAACCCCGCTGAAGTACAGTTTCAATTTCCCTTCTCAACCATGGGTAAAGCAATGTTGACAACACATATTTCTCTCTGTCAAAACATTTCACTTACTCGGCAATCTGTAGACAGTTTGAGAGTCATATCACCAGCGAGCGGTGCCGTAGCGTTCTTCCCATTATTTTAAAATCGGAATGGCACGTGCTTCATGAGAGGGGTACAATGTGGGCCAGGATCCAAATTGAAAAGGAAAAAATGCTAACAGAGTCAGTGAGCAGAGAGGGCACTGTAAATAATGGGCCTCATTACTGAGCCACAGAGAAAGAGGAGGTCATCTGTGTTCCATTTCCCCTGCAAGGCTTGGCCCCGTTGCCCTTGGAGGGAAGTGTCCCCACTCAGGATATTCTGTGAGCTCTGTGTTCAGGCGAAGAAGTAGGCTCAGGCTCACAGTTGAGAAATGAATTTCATATCACTGGACCTAATTAAATTGTTCTTTCTGGCTGAGGGTGGGGAGAGGAAAAGTCAAGTGATCACTGATTAGAGAGCTGTGTTCAAGTACCAGTGGAAGACTGTCTTTGTGTGTTCCTGGCATAGGACAGGCAAACACAAGGAATGGAACTAGAATCTACTGACAAAATTGCTTATGGCCCTCCAAGAAAGATTTTTTTTTTTAATTAAAACTTAAGTTTTTTTAAAAAATATTTTATCATTTGACAGAGAGGGAGAGCGTGCGCATGAGCAGAGGGGAGGAGCAAGGGAGGGAGAAGCAGAATCTCCCGCTAAGCAGGACATCCGATGCAGGACTTGATCCCAGGACCCTGGGATCATGACCTAAACCAAAGGCAGACTCTTAAGCAACTGAGCCACCTAGGCATCCCCCAAGAATGATTTTAACTATAGTTTAATCTCCTCAAGAAGTTCATTTTGGGGGCACCATGGTGGCTCACTGGGTTAAGTGTCTGCCTTCAGCTCAGGTCATGATCTCAGGGTCCTGCAATTGAGCCCCACATAGGGCTCTCTGCTCCATGGGGAGCCTGCTTCCCCCTCTCCTTCTGCCTGCTGCTCTGCCTACTTGTGATGTCTCTCCCTCTGTCAAATAAATAAATAAAAATCTTCAGGGAAAAAAAAAAAAGTACATTTTGGTGCAAAGTATTTAAGAGATGATGTTTAAGGAAATGGAAGTGTGCTGCCCAGATAATGGTCCTGGGCTGCAAGACAGACACCTCAGCACATCAAGGCCAGGGCACTGGCAGAAAACAAATATCAAAGCAAAGCTGAACACTTATTGCCAAGGCCGTAGAACATTTATCAGTCATGAGGTTCAGATTCATGGGTATTATTGTTAAAGCCCACGGGAAAAACACCCAGCAAAAAAGGGCAAAAACAGTCAATAAAGTGTCCTTCAAGCAATATGCATGCAAAGTTACCAATGGGCAGCCACATCTGTCCCCGGGTTCTCAAGGGAGAAGGCAGCTCACTGATTACTGCTGATTGGCTGGTTTAGTAAAATTGCTCAAACCTCCCACCATTCACCTCCAGCCTACCTTTCAATATATTTTGCTGTGTTTTACTAAACTTATTTTCAATCCATTTATAAAAGGTCAACAAGGCTGTGTGTGGACTTGACAGCAGCAAGTGCTTTTGCTATAATCCCTGATAATAAGAGTCTGGCTGGGTTTTTACTTTGTCTTTCTTATAAAATTCCTTGATTTGTCAAGTTGGTACCAGCTGTTATCACTTTAATAGAGATCATGGAGTAATTTCAAAATATCTTACTCCCTCTAAAATTATCCTGATGCTCAAAACTGTCTGGAGCTCTGAAATTGCTCCTTGCTTCTGTCTCTTATCTAGATGGGTTAATTAACTTCCCTATCATGCTGGTGAGCTGTGTTTCAGGATAGGCATTCAGCTTTACCACAGCAGCTGCCTTCCACCATGTTCCTCTGGACACAACCAGTTCCTCTGGATACAACCACCATGTTCCTCCCCACAACCAGTGGACATTGTGGGGTTTGGTCAAGTTGGTACCAGCTACTTAAAGTTCACTTATGTGTTTGAGATAACTCAGGCCATTTGATGGCAAAGGGAAGATCACTGGTAGGGAGAACATTAAAAAGGGAAATGATAATAGTTACATTAAAAATATTTCATAGAATCCTGGTGGCTCAGTGGGTTATGGGGGAGATTCTTGATTGGGCTCAGGTCATGATCTCAAGGTCATGAGATTAAGCCCCGCATCTGGCTCTGTGCTAAGCGTGGAGCCTACTTAAGATTCTCTCTCTCTCTCCTTCTCCCACTGCCTCTCCCTGCTTGTGTCCTCTCTCAATAAATAAATAAATAAAATTCATAAAAGAATGTACAAAGACTCTCTTCCTTCACCCTTCCCAAAATGTACATGTCTTCCTCTGCAACCATTAATCCTTAATTCCTAATATACAAGTAATCCTGGTGGATCTCCACCTCTAATACCGTCCAAGTTATCTAGTCCAAGTGTTCTGGTCCTGAGACAGTATAAAGGTCATGGTGTTTGTGACCCCCACCTTCACCTCCTTTGCTTCCCAGAGCAAGTGATCCAAGCCCTAGGTAGACAAAGTCATCCTGGCATTGAAAAGAGCTAAATTCTCCAGAAAGAATCCCACCTATGCCAGAGAGGTGGCCCAGATGTTCCAGAGAGGCAGAAGTGACTGTCACAGGGAAATAAATAAGGATGGATTTTTACCCAGAGTCACAGGGTGCATCTCTAAGGGGTTGAGGTCACTCTCATTTCTATGTGTCCTAGACCCTTCTCTGGAATGAGGGCTCTAATTTCCTCTGGTTTACTCTGACTCTACATAAAATGGTTAAATACAACTGCAAGAGAAAAGGTACAAGTAACAAAGAGAACAGATGGAGAGAGGGATGGGTCCAGGAGACAGTAAATAGGTCTGGAGTTTGAGAGTACAAAGGTTTATTTATTTTAAATGTTCAAATTACTTGATCTCAAATGAGGACCTCTGCATATTCCAATGAACTCACCAAAAGTCAATTTTTGTTGCAGAGACGTAAAACTGCAGATGTGTAAGTAGGCTTGGGTTAGACCATACTGGGATCCCACTTTAAGGGTCACAGGCTGGCCATTATGGAGTATTTTAAACTTATCTCAGTCTGATTCACTCTCCTCCTTTCAGCTGGCCTGGATAACATCCAATAACATCTGCATTTCTTGGAATATTTTATAGTCAGCTCCCAGTGACTGGGCTATAGCTAGCATTTCTCCACCATACTGATTCACCAAGTTGGTATCCATTGGCTGCTGAGTTCAATAATGGGGAGGACACCTGTCATTTGAGCAGTATCCCTAATGCCTGGACATCCATATACCAGGGCACGTTAGGGAGCAACAGATCAACAGATGACTAAGAACAAACATTTTCCAAATAGTGGCAACAAGTCACTGATCAGGCCTGCTTTTTCTCCCCACCCAACAAGGAGGGCTGGCCCACTAAATGGGAGGGACCTAGGTCAAACAACTCTGCACATCAAAGGCATAATTCACAAGGTAGTGATTGACAGACCCAATAAGATCCTCTCTCCTAGAATGTCTGAATGTGAGACACCAAAAAGGAGGGATATAAGAGATCCACAGACAAGAAGCCAAAGCAATGAGACAATGGAAGTCACTAGTAAAGAGAGGCGATGTGGTAGGGAGTATTAAGAGAGAGTGAGAGAGGGCAGTCGATATCCTTGGAAGGAGAGAGTCCAGTGAACACACTGGAGAGGCAGAGACATACTCTGGCAAAGAGAGGGGACTCGTGTTTCTGTTGTACCCGGACACCGTTCTGTTTCTCTTTGACGTCTTCTTGAGGGACTACTGAAGTGGTTTTTCCTTCTCCATATTTCTTAGATCCTACGGGCCTCAGGAATGTACCCCCTGCCATGTAGAAACAATGTGACCATTGCTCACAATATTTGGAAACTTTCTAGAAATGACTTCAAAACCTAAACAAGATTCTCCTGAATGTCCATAAAATTATAAGACCTTTCATCTCTGCTAAAAAATTCTTTGAAAACTAGAAAAGAGCAAAAGAGTAATTCAGAGACAAATCTTGGAAAGAAGGTAGAGGATCTAACTGGAGAATCTTAAAAAAAAAAAAAAAAAACAAATTAGATATGATCCTAAAAACATGATTCTGCAAAGGACCACAGAGTAAATATTTTAGGCTTAGGGCCATATGGTTTCTGTCAAAACCGCTCACCTCCGTCATTGTAGCATGAAAGCAGCCATAGACAGTATGTAAATGAATAAACAGCACTACCTTCCAACAAAACATTATTTATGAATAGCGGAATGTGAATTTCATGTAATTTTCACGTGTCACAACATATTACCTTTCTTTTGATTTTTTTTTTTTTTAACCATTGAAAACTGTAATAACCATTTTTAGCTCAGGAGACATACCAAGCAGGCGGTCCGGCTGGATTTGACGCAGACCGTATTTTGCTGAACCACATTCTAAAGAAAGGAAAGTGTTAACGCACGTACCTGTGTGCACGTGTGAGTGTGCACATATGCAAAGGTGTTAAATGGGGTCTAAAGACAATTTCAAAAGAGTTCCTAGATCTTTAGCAGGAGTGATCTCATTGAAAAAAGTGATCGCTTCCCAAGGTGATTATAATGAAGTACAAAATTATCACAATACACAAGCTCCTTGGGGGCAGAGACTATGCTTTACGCATTTTAGTTTCCTTCGCTTGCCTTACAAATAGTCCACATTCAATTTATTTTTTGTCAATTGAATGCGTTTTAATGAGTTTGTTAAAAGCCATCTCATTACATGATTGCCATCCCTTGAATACTAACTAACGATTTAAAGATTCTTGGGCGATTTAGATCAATACACCTGTAACAGAGTATTAAAATATTATCTGTCATTAACATTTGGCTTACCCGTTGGTAATTCCAATCTGGAAAACTGTAACCTGTCTTTAAAAATGCCTTTTAAAAATAACTGAAAAACTAAAGCCACTCTTTTCTATACCTTACCATGTTATCAAAATTCTAGTTGGCAGCAAAAATAGGCTGTTCAAACTTCAAGGCTCCAATCACAGTAGGATAGCCCGAGACTTATGAGGGAGTCAAAGTTAGGTTGCTTTTTTACTCAAGAACACCCTTTCTATAGATTCTTAGTGTGACCCTCACTTAAAATCAGAACTATAGATAGCAACACAAACTATGTACAGAATCTCAGTGTTTCAGACGGAGGGGTTCAACAGTTGTAACATAGAAAGAGCAGAAAGTTTTAAGTGTACATTTCTTTTTTAAGATTTTATTTATTTATTTGACAGACAGAGATCACAAATAGGCAGAAAGGCAGGCAGAGAGAGAGATGAGGAAGCAAGCTCCCCGCTGAGCAGAGAGCCCAATGCAGGGCTTGATCCCAGGACCCTGGGATCATGACCTGAGCAGAAGGTGGAGGTTTTAACCCACTGAGCCACCCAGGCACCCCTACTGTATGTTGTTTTTTAAGTTTCAAAAATTTTTACCATTATCCTCAATTTGGTCACAGCACACCTTAAGAACGTTTGCTACAAAACAATTTTGGAAGGTAAGCTGAACTCGTCTAACTGGTGTCAATACCTCGCACTTTTCTCTCTTCTTCTTCTGTCCCTCCCTCCCTGTCCCCTCCCTGCTCCCCATAAACACACACGTATGCATATACATAATATATATTCTCTCCCCAGGATGGCCAACCTGTTATAACATTTTCTCCAAAAACTTTCTTTCCGATCCAATCTTCCTTCATTAAAGCCCAATTTAGAGAGACCAGACCCCAGGCGCGGCCAGGAGTACCTTGATGCCGTAGACAGAAATAAGAGCAAAGACCTCGCAAACAGTCCCTCCTGCAGGAGAGGTCCCTCCCTGCTGAGACGCTCTGCGGTGCATGCCCAGAGAGCCCTCCTCACTGAGTGATACACAGCATGGAGGGCAGCCGGGCACGAGGGAGGACCAGTCCTTGGCAAGTCAACCCAGCGTCCAGTTTCAGATGAAACGACACACCAGAAAGAGTGCTACGTTGGTGTCCCACAAAGCTGTGTGACTACCATACCACCTCCCCCACTTCTCTCAGGAACCTCACGTGACACCCCCGCACGGAACATCATGGGAAGACCTAAACGACTGCTCCACCAGCTTTGCCACATCGAGGAGGGCCAGGAGACGTTTACAGTGACGGCAGGCATGGACCATGGCGTGGGTCTTTGAACAGGGCAGCCTGCCTGCAGCTCTGCACTCCCAATCCAGTCTCCCTACAGCAGCTGCAGTCAAGTCTTCAAAAGACATCAGACTGTGTCATTCCCCTTGTCAGTATCCCCCAGGGGGCTTTCCATTATGCATGGGATGAAAATCCAAATTTGTCAGCAGGGTCTCTACGGTGACGGGCTCATCCTTCGGCTTGCAACATTGGGCCCCCCTGCCTTCCTGTTTCAGGTTGCTGTGGCCAGTGGGAGGCAGCCTCAGGAACTCTGGAACATGGAGGTGAATGAAAGGATGGTTTCCCCACAGCTAACTCCCTGCTGGCTCAGTCCTCTCCTCTTCAGCTGCTCCCTCCCCTTGCCTACCTCCCTTCACCAGCCCTGGGGTACTACACTGATCCTTGTTGCTTTTCCTAAGCACTGTCCACATCAAAACCCTCTCCAAATAACCCAATTTTAGTGTGCCTTTGGCTTCCCCCTCTGTATGGCCTATAATGCCCTAAATGAGCTGACCTCTGCCTCCTACTCCAGCTTCATATTATTTTTTTAATTTTATTTCTCCAGTGTTCCAAGATTCCTTGTTTATGCACCACACCCAGCTTCATATTATTGAACTCACTTTCACCTCCTCTCAAGCCGCTTGGGCTTTCTCTCTGGTTCTTAAATATGCCAAGCCTGGCCCTATCTCTGGACCTCTGTCTTTGCCTAAACTGTCCCCTCCACCCCCCAACCATTTACATGGCTGGCTCCCCAACTTTCAGCTGGCAAACATTCCCTCCTCAGCCCTTCCCACACCACCCAATCTCTAGAACACCACGCCGCCTGGGATTTTAAACACCAGAACTATCTAAACAGTCCTAAATAAATAAATAAACAAATAAATAAAATGTTCTTGTTTATTTCTTTGCTTATTTAGTTTTCTGTCTGTCTCTTCTTGCTCTCCAGGACAGCAAGGATCTTCTTGTCTCTTGTTCACCCCTTTAAACTATAAACCCAGAACCACTCCTGACATACTCCTGACAGAAATGATGCTGCAAAATCCTTTTCTGTTGAATTAATAAACAGCATCTTATATGTTCAATCTACCATGGGAGAAGGGGAAATTTAACTACACAGGGGTCAAGTTGAAGAAAATCATTAAAGTTACCCTGGAAACTTTCCAGTAGTCTTTCAAGAGTAGCAGATTATTAAATTATCAATGACTTTTTTCAGTCAATAAATACTTCAATCAATAAATGCCAGTCACTGGGAAAACAATAGTAAGCAAGATAGATCTGACCCTTTATGGGGCTTAAAGACATTTGGTAAGAGAGATAACTGGACAAGGAATCAGGGATATAACAATTTCCCTCATGAAGTTTAGGGTAATTTGTGGCACACAGAGAGGATCATGGAGACTCAAAATGCAGAGACTCTTAGACTGAACCAACCCAGAAGACCAGACACTGCTAGTGAGCAGAGTGACAGAGGAAACTAGGTTTTGCAAGCAGTCCATTACCAAATATAGTGAGACAGGTTATCAAGAATGTTCCTACCTGCTCACGTACCAACCAGTCCTCACCTGGGCCCTCCACACCTGGGAGCTTCAACTGTACTGGTGACGAGCCTCCTTTCTATATTGTCAAACTCTGGTTCATATGTGTGACCTCCAACTCTCTGGTCCGTGTTTTAGAATGGGAGTCATGTTTTATCTCTCTCCTGGCACATATAATACCCAGCAGAAGAAAGGAGACAAAATTACCTCCCTTATCCACCTCCACCCAAAATAATGTTTGAGAACAACAAAAGGTCCATTAAACAGAGCCAATAATACACACAGCCTTTATATCTTATCTAGAAACAATGAGTTGAGCCTGATTATTTAAAGAATAATTATTTAAAGAATAATTCTTTTAAAGAATTATTAGAAATATTATAATACTATATTGCAATAGTCAATATTTACAAATGAGAAATCCAGGATCTAATTTTTCTTTGCAAGATTTTAAGTAATCTCTACACCTATTATGGGGTTTGAACTCACAACCCAAGATTAAGAGCTTCAGGCTCCACCAACCAAGTGAACTAGGCACCCCTCCAGAATCTACTTTTTAAGTCCAAAAGAAAAGTATTCTTTGCTCTTAATCTGTATGCAGTTCCAGTCAGGGGAGCGAGAGACACGATGACCAAGTTGGTCAAAGCTTGGTGGGTCTTCAAATACCAAAACTAAAACCTGCCAGTCAGACTGCCTTGGCCACTGAGGCTTATCTGTGACATCACAAGACCACAGTAAGGTGAAAACCACCCAGGTATCCCCACTGACTATCCAGCAACAGACGTGAAATCAGAATTGTCACTCACATGGCCTCCAGTTTAAGCCTGCTTTCTGCCATTTATACGTGAAACCACTAAAAACCTGTCAGGGTAAATGGCTTGCCAAGGTTACACAGCGTATGAGAGTATGAGGGGAAACAGAGTCATGAGGTTAACCCCGTGACTCTTCTGAAAGAATAGCTCAGTTATTTGGTCCTTGGACAGCTCTGTGGCATTGGAAAAACCGTGTCTCCTGAGGTAGATTGGCTTAACAGAGCTTCTGTCACCTTGTCTGAATGGCATGAGGTGATTCTCGGAAAAGGAAAACAAATGAGTTTTCTGGCTCAGTGCTGAGGAAAGCTGAAACCCATTCAACCCTCTGCTTTTCAGCATTGCTAGTGTATCCTTTTAACAGCGATTGCTTCAATGACCATTGTTGAACTGCATTGAGTCGGGATCAATCCATCGCACAGCTCGGAGCCTACAAATGCATGTTTCAGTGCGTTTCAGAAATGACTCACTAAATCAATCTGTTTTTTTCCCCTCTACAAGGTACAGAGGAGTCAGTCTTTCCCTGAGATGCACCCATAATCTGAACCAAAAAACAGATGCCTCCCCTCTTTTACACAGACCACCTCCCCCATTTCACCCCATATCATCCCTTTATTTCATCAAAAGTCCCCAGAAGAGCAGCAGAAAGGGAAATTCATCTTCGACCCAGGCTATGGCTCTGAGAAGGACCCCTACCCACCACCAACCCTCACTTCAATCCTTGCTGTTTATCGAAAAGGATACTTGAGGCAAGGACTGGAGGAAGGTGGGGTTAAGGTGGAAGGCAGGACGGGTGTCATGTTTGCTAGGTGTAGCTCTGAGCATGTTAATGGAATCAGAGGCAAAGCACTCGCCGCCTCCAGCCTGTGTTCCTGCAAGGAAGGGAGACGAGGCCGACTGTGGGGGAGGAGGTTGGCTGGAAGCTGGGTCAGAATGACCCACGCCATGCTTATGGTGCTCTGGTCTATTTTGCATGAGTTACCAAGGAAGCCACGAGGCTAAAGCAGCACCCCTGATGTGCACAGAGTTTCCCTCTACACTGGGTTGGGCCAAGTACATGTTAAAAGATCATCTGGAACTCAATCTAAGGCAATCCAGGGACTCTGTCTCGGCATCCCGGGAGTCAGACAGCAACAGCTGTACTTGGGGAACAGAACAAGCCATCCGCCGCAGGGGACAAGCAGAAAACAACCGACTGCTCACTTGCTCACCATTCAAACCTCATCTGCATGCTCACTCTTCCTGACCTCTTGGAGGAGATCTCTGGAAGTTCCCTCCATTTTTTTCAGTTTGACTGAGGCACAAGAAGAGTTTCTTTGGGGAAATAAATGCCCCTCAAACATGAAAATCAACACTCCAAACTCCCAATTTCGAGTCCCTTTCCATCTCTACTGTGTTACTGTGTTCGGCCTAGAAACAAATAGAAGGTGGGGTAGGCCCGCTGGACTGGTTCTCGCGTTCCCAGCTTAATGCTCCCAGGTCTCGCTGCTGGGCCCAGAGTCCAGACGGGGGCCCAAGGGTGGAAGGAGGGGAAGGACACAGTCTGAACATGGCCATTTTCTCTGGGATCCAACATTTGGCAACATTAACCCAGCTCTTTGTTTCATAAGGCCACTGGAGGGTAACACGGAGAGCCCCCTTCTGGTGACCTCTAACTGAGGCCCTGGATGTGGGTGATGCTACCTCCACTGGCTGGTCCATTCTGACCATCTCAGCTCCTGGGCCCCCAGCGGACACCACCCCACTCTCCACCGCCCCTGTGCAGACTCTCCTGTGTTGTCACGCCGGATGAGCTCCCCGCCCACATCCTAGTCAGCTCCCCACCATCCCACCATTACAGACTCTTGTGCCCCCCAGGAAAATTCAAGCCTTCTGTCCTGCTACTGAAGGGAGTGGGACGGCTCCCAGCACAGCCTTCTGAGTGTGTCATGCTGCCAGGCACACGGCACTAGCCACCTCCTCAGAAACGGTCAGACGGCCATCCCTTGTGTCCCTATACCCTGTTGGCAAACAGATCCCATACTTGAGTCCAGGCGGAGTGAAAAATAGAAATCCGACGTATATAACCAACCCCTTCCACTTACCTATGACAGTTCCTGCCTTTGAAAAAGTTCCAGGCCATGTTTCAGACCTCATGACCACAGATGTCACAGGGCAGTATTGAGGGCCTAATGGAATCCAATGGGATTTTTTCCCCCGTTTTCTCAGCTTTAATTACTAAGGACCATAGCTGTGAGCAAAGACATGGGACAGAGAACTTTCATTAATCAGGGTGAGTTCTGGATCACCCTACCTTGCCTTCTACTTCTTTTTCACTGTCTCTGGCCATCTGTCTGTCTTTCTCTCTCTCTCTCCCACACACATACGCACACACAGGCACACAGAGATGGCTCAAGCAAATTATCACAAACTTCGTAGCTTCAAACACCACACATGTATGGTAACAGTTCTGGAGGTCAGAAGCCTATTATCAATTTCACGGGGCCAAAATCTGAGGGTCAGCAAGGTCACACTCCTTCCAGGAGCCCCAGGGGAGAATATGTTTCCAGCCTTTTCTAGCTCCTTTTCTGCCTGCATTTCTTGAGGCAGGTAGGACCCCGTCTTCCCACTTCAAGACCAGAAGCATATCATTCTGCTTCAAGTCATCACATTAACCTCTTCATCTCCAGTCAAATCTTCCTCTGCTGTGATTCCATTTAGGTCCCACATAGATAATCCAAGCTATCTCCCCATCTCAGGATCCTTGACTTAATGACATCTTTAAAGTCCCTTTTGCCATAGGAGGGCTACAAGGCTGCAAGGACATTCTGTCAAGATTCAGACCTGGATGTAGATGGAGGACATTATCCAGCCTTCCACAGGGAACAGTAGCGTTCAGGGAAAGAGAGTATCCTTTGCCCAGCATCTGTCTCAAAGCTAAGTAAGAGGGACCTTCATGTCACTGAGCAGGTGGAAGACCCTATCAACTGTGTCACCCCACAACCAAGCCCAAACCATGTCCTTTCACTCATTCAACTGTAAGGCTGAAAAGCTACACACTCCCTCTTGCAGCTTCCTGTTCAGCTAGAGATGCCATGGGGCAGAGTTCTCGCTGGTGAGACCTAACTGGAAATCTCAAATCCCAGTCTCCCTTCATCCTTCTCACCCTGAAAATAGAAAGGGAGAGCAGAAACTATAGCAGTCACCTCCAGGGGAAAACTCAGAACACTGACAGGGGTGTTGAGATGCATACGGGTTGACTACACTAGTTCCAACCACCAGGGACACCAACAGGTGAGACCACAGCTGTGGGGTCAGGCTGATGGGGACCTATCTCACGCCCACTTCTCAATGGCTGAGTGACCTGCACTAAATCACTCCCTGTGCCTCATCCTTCCCTCCTGTCATCACGAAGAGGCAATAAGATAGCACAAATACATGCCTGTCCAGCATAAGACCTCGACATATATTGGCTATGGTATCTTCTCTAGCCCAACCTGATTAAAAGGTTGCACCAAATCCTTATTAGGAAGGGAATTCACAATAAATACAATGTAGTTAAATTCTGTCAAAACTCACAGTGCAGAAACTACAAGTGCTATGATGCATCCACATACAAAAGAAACCAGAGTAAAGGGGATCACACCAGTTCTGCCACCAGCTGCTGAAATGGGGGGAAATGAGGATTTCTACTTCCAGCACAGCAACCATGCTGTCTTACTGCCCACCCACTGTCATACACTGAGCATAGCACCCAGACCTCCACGTGCCATCCAGACCACAGTCAGGGTCCCTCATTTTGCCCCAACCAGAAATTGCACACTCCCAGGAATGGGAAGATAGAGTTCCCAAGAGGCAAGACCAGACCTTAACTTTATTTTTTTTAATTTTTAATATTTATTTATTTGGGACAGAAAGCAAGAGCAAGAGCAGAGGGGAACCGCAGAGGAAGGGGGAGAAGCAGGCTCCCCCCTGAGCAAGGAGCCAGATGTAGAACTCGATCCCAGGACCCTAAAATCACCACCTGAGCCGAAGACAGACGCTTAACTGACTGAGCCACCAAGGTGCCCCTAACTTCCTTTAAAAACACAGACAAGATGACAATTTTTTTTCTTTTTTTTTTTTTTTTAAGATTTTATTTATTTATTTATTTGACAGAGAGACACAGCAAGAGAGAGAACACAAGCAGGGGGAGTGGGAGAAGGAGAAGCAGGCTTCCTGCAGAGCAGGGAGCCTAATGCAGGGCTCGATCCCAGGACCCTGGGATCATGACCTGAGCCGGAGGCAGACGCTTAATGGTTGAGCCACCCAGGCTCCCCAAGACGACAATTTCTTTAAACATGCGTTAAGCATTAAGGGTCCTTAGGAGTGTGTCATTCCAACACTCTGTTTATGGGCAACTGAAACAAGCCACAAGGATTCAGGGACATGATTTTCAGGACAGAATGCGCTTCCAAGGTGGTTCAGTGAAATCTAATTTGGGCCATTATTAGGACATCTCATGACTGCCCCCCTTTCGGTGAGACTCACCTGTGGCTCTCAAAGAGTGTTTTGTCCCCTGACACCCTGAACTGAGTCACACCGATGAAGACCATAAGCATTATAGTTAGTGGGTTGGAGAGAAAAATACCAGCCCTGGACACTCACTGCAGTGGGTGGAGGGCATGAACTATGGACAGCTGAGGGGACAAGGGGGGCAGAAAGGGAGGTGTGAGCAGGAGCTAGAGTGGAGAAGAGCATGACAAGCGAACCACCTGGAAAAGAGGTTGATCTGACTGGAAGAGACAGGGAGCGTAATGTCAGCACAAAGAAGCTTGGAAAGATTGGGACACAGGAAATCAAGACTCAATTACAAAAATCTCCCCTGCCCAGAGAAGGAAGAAGGCAGTCTAACAGTTGGGACATTTCTCACGTGGCCATTGGGACTGCTGATATTTTTTGTGTGGGTCTAAAAGGACGGCCAGGATGGGTGTGACTTCCCGAGGGTACCAGAAAGGCTCCCAGGACTCCAAAACAATACACCGATTTCCCGGGAACAGCAGAGTGCTGTCTCTCTGCAGCTCAGAAAAATGCTTTTACATTTTACGTCGCTACCATCCTCTAGAACAATGTAACCCAAACACTTTCTGTTGTTGGTACCGCAAAACATTCCTTGTTGCTGTTGCTCAGCGAAGCTCACCTTATCTCCCTCCTGTCGCTGGAAAGGGCAAGAGCACTTCACGTGGGAGAGTAAAGATGCTGCTAACAGGAAGGGCCCCTGGAGAAGCAGGGTGCACCAGGGCCTTACCTGATTTATGCTCACTAATAGCTTCTAGGAGGACAGAGACAATGGTGAGCACGAATTGCATCGCATGGAATGTTTTGCTTCAAAGGACGCTTTGCCTCATTTTCCTGCTGCCCGTACCTACTGCAAATGAGAAAGGGCCCAGCTGACAGCTTTCCTTCTGATTTATAGGAAAGGTCACCTAATACCAAGTCAGCATTTTGCTAAATATGAAGCTGTCCCACCACCCCTCTCCCCATTCCCATTAGGTTTTCTGTGTATCTGGAGCCAGGCATCTGTACCTATCACAAAAGCAATGGAAATGTCCTAGTGACTACCATTCAAGGTGATCCAAAATTTAGAGGACAGTAGCTCAGGTCATACATCTACGGCTTTCATAATTACTTTGAGTATGAATATGATGATAGTATATATATGTCATGCATGTGGCTAGAATATTCATGGACTCACACAGTAAATATTATTTGGATCAATGAGATTTTCATCTAATATTTATGGCATTGCCAAAAAATGACACCAGATTCTGTAACATACAACGATATTAGGAATATAGAACCCATTTGCCCTTACTTAACTTCTGAATTTTAAAGTATTTTCAAATAATACTGGCTTTAAAACTGCATATAATTATTGTACATAATTACAATGCTTTTTAAAGTATATCCCTTTATCTGTAATTTCTATTTCTCTTATTTCTCCTTCCAATGACATCATTTTCAATTACCAGAGACCCCCAAAAATAGAAAATAAGAGTCTCAAAACAACTACCTTCCTTAGAGGCAGAAAAAAAAAAGAAAAAAGAAAAAAAAAAAAAAAAACCACTGCCACCAGAGATACCAGAAAATAAATTAACAGCAACAGATATTTACATCTCAATAAAGATGCATCATCAGAAAGCCAGAACATAAATAAAAGCAGAGGAAAAACCCTTACATTTGCCCACAAAAAATTTCGCTGATGTGTCCAGAACCTCACAGTCTATAACACTTTCTATATTAAAATAGTATATCTCACCTGCCAAAAGACCAAGGTGAAAGTAGAAGGTCACTGGTGATCTTTGCTATTGTGTGATGGTTTGCCCAACAGCAAAGTTACCAAGGAGTGTGTCCTGTGATTGGGGTGTGGCAGAAGAGGTCTGGCACAGTGGTCCAGCATGCACACTGTCAAAATCACAAGTAGGAACACCAGACATGTCCATAGAGCGTGGAATGGTCAGGTCAAACCAAGCTTGCCACAAAACCTAAGGAAAACCCCACACTGTCTGCAGCTCAACTCAGTGTTATTATTATTCTTCTTTGGGTCCTGAGGGCTTATTTTCAATTCAAAGGGCTATTCTTTAAATTAAATTGAGCCCTTTGGAAAGCCAAATTTCATGAGACAATGTATTCCCAGACAATTCTTCACCCTGTACAAATGTGTTCCTTCTCCTGCTTTCCCTTGATCCAATTCCATCAAACCAATTCAGTTGTACAATTCTATTAAGACCATTATTTGTCTTATATTTGACATATCCACTTGGCTTGTATATTGGCTAACCTGGGGGGGGAAGAAACCTTCCCCAAAGGTATTCCGGCCTTTCACGATAAATCATTTCAGATTTCCCTTTCATATCTGCTCTGATATTTTGTTGATTTGGACCTCAGAATGTCTTCTGTTTTCTGGGGTTATTTTACTCTTCGTAATAATGCCATTGCCTTGTATCAGAACAAATAAATCTCCACAGATATCTAAAAATAAGTTCAGTTTTAGCATTCACCCTGCTATGCTAATTCCCTAGCACCTGAGAATTTTGGTTCTACTCCAAGAAATGGTCATCTATCATGTCTAACTTGCTTTTCAGATATTTTCCATGATAAAATACAGGAGTTTACTCCTTTGGCCACACAGAATTATTGCTCTTACATCAGGTGCCTAGCTGCCACGGTAGGCATCCCGGTCTGCGCCGTAGGCCAAGGCGTGCTCTGGTACCACTCTTTCTTAAAAAGAGCAGCCTGAACGTGGGGGTGATATTTTGATGAAATACATCTCTGCCACATTTCCCATCGTGAAAGACACTGCTCTTCAAAAGAGGCTATGGGCACCCCTAAGGATGCCCTGAAGAAGGTGGGGCTGGTTATGTATCCTCAACGTCTCTATGCACGTGTTTCTAACACTGGTTTTCTCAAGACAGGGCGCTGAATCATACTGTTCTTGCCCCTCTCATAATACCTGACCAGTCTTACCTTGGTCCATTTTCCCAAGGGGCCAAACAGGGTAGATGAACAGAGAGACAAGATGAATGCTCTTTGAAGCCAAAGCCATCTTAACCAACTCCCAATAAATGCATTGTCAATAATAATTTTACTTTTGTGTATATTGTCATAATTTTGTATATTTTGTCATGATATATAATAAATGCATGCTTCCAGGGGGTGCCTGGGTGGCAGGGTGGGTTAAAGCCTCTGCCTTTGGCTCAGGTCATGATCCCAGGGTCCTGGGATCAAGCCCTGCACCGGGCTGTCTGCTCAGCAGGGTGCCTGCTTCCCTTCCTCTCTCTCTGCCTGCCTCTCTGCCTATTTGTGATCTCTGTCAAATAAATAAATAAAATCTTTTAAAAAAATTTTTTTCTAAAAATAAATAAATACTTCCTGATCCACTATATAGGAATAATTATAATGATAAGTGGATCTAGAAGAAAAATATTCACACTTTAAAGGCTTAGGTGGTAAGAAATTTTTAAAATTTAAATGTACATAGTTATTTGGGGGCTAGAAAAGTAGGGTGAGGTGACTTTCAAACATAACATTATATTATGTCAGAACACATTTCTGTGAAGGAAGACCAATAGAAAGTCAATTGCTAACAAAGAAAGAAATGATGCAAGATTTCCTACTATTACAGAAAAGATTCTTCATGAATTGTTTTTTTAAAAAGATTATAGTGGGAATCAAATTACTATGGAATTCATATATGTTGGATACATTTAAAAGAGTCATCTAAAAGTTTAAGGTGTCAGTATTTACCAAATAATGGAAATTACATCCTTTGGAACGTTTAAATATACAATGAAAAATTTTAAGTGACAACATGAAAGTGTAAAAGGCAGGACTTAATCTGACGAATATTATCACATAGTATCTAGGTATGTGAGAGAGAGAAAGAGGAAAGGCTTGCAAGCATCCATCTTTGACACCCACCTATGAGTTGATATATGGTGGCCTTTTAGTCTGGAAAGATTAAATAATTTTGCATTGGCATCTCTGTTATGTCAAACAAGCCAATACAAATAATTTGACATGGCCACCTTTAGTCAAGTCCCACTAACTACGCTAATCCAATGTAACACAATTCTCTGTTAGCTTGGACCCCCGTAGTTTTGGCAACACCAACAAGGGGTACCATACTAAAAGAATAGTGAGCAGGACAAGGTACAGGTAAAGCCAAAGGAAACAACAAACTTACAAAGGAGACATGTGGCTATAAACTTCTAGATGAAGGGTCATTTAAAGACGTCAAGATAGAATATTTGCTGCAGAGCATGGCTGAATGCAGTAGTCTTGCTTATTTCTGAACATCTTGGCTTAGCTCTCAGATTCTCATGGTAGAAACCTGAATATGTCAAGTAAACTGAGACATTTCCAAGCCACCTCAGACTCCTTTGGATGAACACACGACTCTTATCCTCTCTCACCCCTCTTTCTTCTTTTCTCCCTGAGGGCAATCTATGATCTGTGGAAGATCTGCAGACATTGGGAGGAAAGGGGCAACATGTCCATGAAAATTCTCTGTCCGTGCTGGCCTCCACTAAGACGTAATCTGCCTCATGTGGGTCCCAATATTCCATACTGGCATCCAGTGTGAAGTCTGCCATCCTGCAAGCCTCAAGTGGCCAGGACCTAAGTCCTTCTCAGCCTAAGACAGCATTAGGCAAACAAACGTCTGTCATATATCATCAGGGAAATTCCATATTCCATACATGGCTGAGATTCATCGAGACACGCATATGAAATGGGGATTACATCAGACATTCCTTTAATTTCAATAAATCAAAGGCTTAATATGTACAAAATGTCTACTAGCTGTTCCCAAATAAACTGGACTCACCCAAAAACATCTGCAAATTTTAAATAACACCAAACCGTATACTCTAACATCACAGTGAATGTGAACTCCATGGGAACACCCCTTCTGAAGCTCCGTATCCAATCCTAAGATCGCCTACCCTACCTTTCCCATTCCTTCCCATCAAAATCACAATCCACATGCCTGCCCCCAGTCCCACTCCCTTACGCTGCATCATGAAGGCCCTTGGTGCTTCCCCTAAATATCCCTGAGTAGCATATTGTGTTCTCCCCATGGGTCTGTGGTCTAACAAAATAATATAACTTCGGGTTTTTCTCTCCTCATCTTCATCTGGTCTCACCCAAGGTTAAATGCTTAAAACAAAAATGGCATTAGTTTTTCCAGGGCCCTGAGGCTGTGAGGTGCATCACCTAAAGAAAACATTCTATTAGAAAACAGAAATTGGGGAGTGCCTGGGTGACTCAGTGGGTTAAGCGGCTGCCTTCGGCTCAGGTCATGATCTCAGGGTCCTGGGATCTAGTCCCGCATTGGGCTCCCTGCTCAGCGGGGAGCCTGCTTCTCTCTCTCTCTCTCTCTCTCTCTCTCTCTCTCTCTGCATGCCTCTCTGCCTACTTGTGATCTCTCTCTCTCTCTGTATCAAATAAATAAATAGTCTTTAAAAAAAAAAAAAAAAGATAAGGAAACAAACTGGGGAGGGGAGGATGGATGCTAAGCTGCCAAACAGCATCCAGTCCAAGTAGAAGGAACTGAGGCAGAGACCAATTTCCCATTCCTTACAATGCTGTTAAGCAGACGAAACAAAAGCCTGTGGGCTAAAATTAAACAGTGAAAAGAAACAGGTAAATTAAGCAAATTGGTCGTTCACTGAATTGTCTTTCAGCAAATTAACCTAGAATGGACATAATTGGCAATAAAGAAGGAATGGAATTTAACAAAGATTTAGTAATTGTCCCTGAGGGATGACCTAGCAATTGCAAATGTTGGATGTCATCGCAAACAAGCCTTTTAAAGATCACTTTTAAAGCTATGCAAGGAGTGGCTAGAGTGTGGCAATCAGAAATACATAGTCATGGGACAAATGGGGGAGGGGGACTGTCCTAATGTTACACAAACGGGTTCTAGTGGCTCCGGATAAATTTCCAGTGACAGCACCATGCATGATTCAGAAAGTGTTGTAGTATCTCCAACAACTTAGACAGAAGTGAAGGTGACAGGCCTCACAAAACTGCACCAGAGAATTTAAAAAGGGGCTTTGGCGATGATGAAGACAGGATCTCAAAGAGGAATATGAAGACCACGGACACAGTGAAAGAAGGAGAAAGCATGTCTCTCCATTCATGCTGTTTCACCTAATAGGAGTGGGAACATGTAGTTTATGCCAACATTAAGTATCATAACCAGGCTCTTGACTATTTCAACTCTGTCTCTTCAGGTTTGTTTATTCTTGTTTGGGGGAAAAAAAAATAGATCTTCTCATTGAGAAAACAGAAGATCGGGTTCTCTTTACAGACGACGTCTGCAGCACGTGGTGAGTGGGAAGGGACCTCCCTCATAGAAGCCGGAATGACAGAGCGTAGGATGTGACCTGGAGAGCCAGTCCTGGCACAGTGGCTGCTCACGCTGCTGGCAAGAGGAAAGTGAGTGAAGGGAGAGGAAAGGATGCTCCAGGTAACAGTCTGAAGCAGGTAGAGTCCTCCTCCAGGAGAAAGAGGCACAGCACCGGGGAGCTGGAAGGAAGTGGCTGGAGCAGACAGAAGGAAGAACGAGGTGAGACGGGAGTGTCCGTGAAAGGACAGACAGCCAGAGCCAGGCAGGGATACTAATCTTTCTGGTTTTGTCTAAGAATGAAACGAAGACGATAAGGAAGGGACTCACTTGCAGGAGAGGGAACTGAAAGAGATGGTGGCATCTTAGTAGACAAGAGCCAGAGCCCAAGCCACTCAAGGAAATGCACTGACAAAAGGGAGGGAACCTGAAAGATGCCTCCTAGTTCCCCTATCACCGGGATGCTGGTACACTTCCCAGAAAAGGCAACAATGGAAGAGAACCAGCACTGGGTAGAAAAACACAAATGAGGAGAGAGCATCAAGAAGTGGAGTGAGGCTTCCTTCCGCTGCCCCTTTCCTTCGGTGGCAACATGGATACTACCACACTAATGTCCTGTATGTTACAGGCGTGGAAACTTCCATGTTCCAGGTGCTGTGTCAACAAAGGAAAATTCCAAAATACATTTTAGAATCACCTAATTTGTTCCATGGGATGTGGAGTTTACAATAATGGGCACCTGACCTGGATGGGAAGAAAGGAGGTACTTCGGATGCATGGAAGGAAGCCCCATGAGTCACCACCATGGCATGGTGCTCTGCTGGACACCACGGGGTCTGGAGGCTGATCCTGGGATCCTGAATCCAGGGAGGGGTCCTAGAAAGATTAAAACCATGACTGCTCATCAGAGAGGAGCTCCTCCTATTGGACTCCAAAAGTCACTGTCTTTTTTTTTTTTTTTTCAGAAGAGAATCTGCTTCTGATACAGAAACCTGGTGCACAAAAAGAGACGGTTCCTGTTTGTTACCTGTTCTGATGGCCTCACCATCAGTGTGGGTCAGTATTTCTCCTCCAGTAAGAATACTATTTGATGGAGCCTTAGGGACAGATAGATAATGTCTCTGTCTACACCACTGAAACCACTTGGTGGTGAGCCAGCAATAACACCAACGACCAGCACCCACTCCGAACCCCACGCTGTATCATAGAGATGCTGACAGATAACTCCCAATACTGAAGAATAGGAGGATGGGCCTAAATGCCTTTTCTTATAGAAGGATGAAGGGAGAAAGGGCCTCTCTGACACATTCAGCAACCAGGGAGTTAAGTGTTCCGGGCCATCCTCCCTACCGTGCAGGTAGTGACAGAGTCAAGGAGGTCACCATGGATACATCTGGCTGCATCTGTCTGAATTATTTGTATTGAACAGATTGCTACAGGCTGTTTTGTTTTTTTTTTTTTCTTCTGGTCTCATTATGTGTGTGTAATGCCAATTAAATAACAGGAATGAAAATTAAAAAGGAAAATACCTGCCCCTGCTGGGTTTAATCTCATTAGAGAAAAGTCAAATGATTAGTCCTAAAAAGGGATCCAACAGGCAGCAAAGACCACATTAAAGTTGCAAGTGTCTTCTGCATCACGAGAAAAATAAATCAGAATTGCTCACTCTGTGAAAGACGCCAGAGCCATTCCTATAATAAGATTGTGTTAGGGCTTTGGCAGTGTTGTGTCCCCACCTAAGCGAAGAGCAGGGAGACTGCCAGGACACGTCCCTAGCTTCGAATCTGTAACATAAAATTACCACAATGGGCATTTTAAGGACAGGTGTCACGTCTCCCTGGGTTGATTGTGAACCCCAAAAGATGCTTACTTTACAGTGCTCGTGGCTTACATAATCTTCATGCATCCAACTTTTTTTCCTAATTAACCAAACCAGCCATCTATAAATTTGCCAGCAGCGCTGGGTAGCTCTCTGGGGGGGAAAAAAAAAAAAGAAGTGTAAAATGCAAGGGTCTGTCCAATTTAAGTCTCAGAGTGCATTTAAAATGAAGGGTTGGAGCAGCTGGGAAGTATACCAGCAGACTGCTGGTGCTCAGTTAAGCCTCAGGTAGAATACCAAATTTTCCCTTCCTTCAGAAAGTTTGAGAAATGTCAGCTACAGCTGTTTTGAATCAAGATGATTCAAGCAGAAGAGCTGGAATAGAAGACTATGCAAAAAATGGCCAAGCCCGGAGTGTTTTCTCCAGTGATACGCTGACATGAAGCTTTCCTTTCAAAGTGCTCATACATTTTACCCCACTTCCCTCTCACCCTGAGAAATTGAGAAAACGGGAATTGTGCCAATATTTCAGGTGGAGAAAGGAGACACAGATACAGACCCCAGACATATTGATCACCTTTCGTGTGTGGCCCCACCGGGCCTGCCAGTCCAAGGAGGCCAGCAAACATGCACAGCACGTGCCAACACCTTTCTGGAAAAAAATTTCACCTGGGATGAGACCTGAGCACCCTGCCGTTGCAGGATGCTCAAAATGAATTACTTTCCTACCCAGGACAGAAAACTGGACATTTTCCCAGTCCCTGACCAGTGAAAAGTAATCTTCCTGATCCAAGAACCTTTAACAGGGGTCCAGAGTTAGGCCTCTGGCGTTCTCTGAATCCCCATGATTATTATGCAAAAGTGTGGAGTGTGTGTTTGTGCATGCACGCGTGCACACATGTGAAAAATCATAAGGATAACTTTCATCAGATTCCTACCTCTATGACCTGTGAAAGGCTACGAATCCTTATCTCTATAGATGAAGGGAAGCCCAAAGTAAGCACTTTGATGAGGCTGAAAAACAATCAGAACTATCTGCCTCAGTACAGAATTAGGAAGAGTGAAGACAGAAGAGCCCTGGATGAGACACCAAGATTCTACTCATAAAAAGTGGAACGGGGTCAACTCTTAAAAGCAGTGGAAACCCCAGGAGGCAAGACACTCTCAAGGGGAGGCAGTGCTCTCCAAAGGGAAGATCAAAGTGTTTTGGACTTAGCCAGATATAGATTTGCCAACATCAACCATGTGACCTTGGCCAAGGTATTCGACATCACTTAGGTTCAGTTTCCTCCTCCTTGAAATAATAAAAATACAAAAATAACCAGTCCAATCACTCAGCATTGTTTCAAGGATTCAGTGATATGATACAGGTCAAGTTCCTGGCAAAAAGAGATCCTCAATAAATGCTAGTTCACTTCTCCCTCCCCTGTTTGGGCAGCTTGATAAAGGGTAACAAGAACAGGAAGGAAGGAAGGGAGGGAGGGAGGGGAAGAAGGGAAGAGAGGGAAGGGAGAGAGGAAGAAAGAAAGAGCTGACCCCGCCCTGACCTAGAAAAATTATAAGGAATCAAAAGAAGAGGGTCAAGATGTAGTTGGACATAAGAAGAGAGAAAAGGCACCCAGGGACTATACAGAATGAACCAAGCATGAACAGGGCCTCAAATATCCTTGGGCCAACCCCGAGACCTGGGAAGTTAGACTCACATCCAAACCCTGGGATTCCTAGTCCTGTACTCTTCCTTTTATTTTTCTCTAAATCCTGCTCCCATATATCCTAATTGTTTCATTATTTGTGTTTTGTGCCTCTCCACTTAACTGTATGACTAAACACAGTTAGCAATTAAATGAGTAGATCTAGTCACAGTAAACAACAAAAGGCAATGCATAGGTATAAAATAATATCCATATCACAAACCAACTGTCAGAGCCACAAAGAGACTATCAACACCTGTAAATAATGCCACGTGGACGGTGGTCCTCCATTATCAGGAGAGGACTCCATGCTGAAAAGACACTTGAAAGGTACCCTTCCTCCTTGACACAACTATGGTGGCTGGGGGTCGTTCAGGGCAAAACTGCCTGGTCTCTGGGCCCTGAATTCCCTAGGACAGTTCTGATTTTAAATTTTATGATGTGGAGAGTCTCTTGATTCCTTGCCAGAGGAGTGGAAACTAGGTCCTTGACACTGGGCTTCCCAGCAATTACAGACCAAGAAGCTGCCCCTGGGTGGATCAGATGATGAGGAAAATCTTCCTTTGACCAGGAGAAAAGAGATGGGGGAAAGCAAGACCAGGAGACCTGTCTTCATGGCTTCTAAAGAGCCTAAAGTAGAGTCAGCACTGAGATACATACATACAGCACTGAGATACAAACTGAACCTAAGTTGCTGATACAAGAACATGTCCCCACACACTGTGAAATTATTTTTCTTTGTCAAGATACTGTCCCATGATGCGGTCACTTAAAAACTTAAAAAATAATAATAAAATAAAAAAGATACAACTCTCCCTTACCTTCTTCTTTCCATATCCTGACAGTGATTTGCTTTAACCCAATCAGGCTGGCATACTTTGACTTCATCTGCATGTCTCTTTAAATATTTCTTCCTTGAAAATAATCGAATTGGCCCATCAGTAGACTAATGGACAAACTGTGCTTTAGGATGGATGGTAGATGATTGGATAGATAGATAGGGAGATAGAAATAGATCCAGTCAACATTCACAGTTCTAGCTTATTCAGAGGAACAACAAAACCAATAACTAAAGCGCCTAGCTTAATTAGAAACAGCATAAGAGTTACTCACATTCTTCTCCAAATGTATATACAGATAGATCCTTACCTCTCCCAACTCCTACAAATGCACAGAGGCATACACATGCCTACCTTGGAATTAAAGTGACCTCGAGGCAGCTAATGTGAGTAACACTTTATTTCTCTGTTGTTGGAGAATAAAGACAGGAGAAGGACAGAGCCTAAGAAGGTTTACATTGACCAGAGAAGGAATCCAAAAGCACAGGATTCCCCGAGAACTGGGGTGGAGACAGAGAACAGAATGGTGGGCTGACAGAAACCACAAACCAAGAGGCAAAGAACAGAGGGCAGTCCTATGGCCTGTCCCCATACAGCCTCTAAGAATAATGGGATGCGGGCACCATGTTTCTTTCCACTTTCTCGGGTTGCCCTAGTCTTGGTACTCTGGTACACTGGGTTGGATATTTTCTACCGGGTGAGGCTGAGAGAAAGTCACTGTTATACATTCTGTTTCGTTGTGTTTTTCCACACAATACTTAGAAACTTTCCATTGGATCTATTCTGGTGCCTGACATGGGGAAAATCTGACATATGATGCTTTCTGATTTGGAAACAGATCTTCTGAAAGCAGATGAGCATTTTCTCCCTTGCACAGAGCAGGTGCTAAGGAAATACTGACAGGCCTGGTGGGACAGGAGGTTGCTTTTGTCCCCCAGCCCTCCAACATCAGTGCAACTACTGTCTACGCAAAGCCAAAGAGGATCCCTTAAACCCCACAGGAGAATTTTCAACAAATTCCCCCCTCGGCAAACCCACCACAGATTCCAACAAGAAAAGGATTGTGTCATACTTGGTGGCAGAGAACAATGAAGTCTCTGTACACAACGGTAAATTGGCCTGCCAGGAAATGCCAACGCAGCTGGAGGACTGAGGCCCCTCATCAACACTTCGATTTCTTTCTGGAAATAGGGGATAAATTATATACAAAGTAAACAAAGGGAAATCTATCCAACGTGCAGCATTTGGGGAAGCAGCAGAGGTGTTGGGCATCAGCCTGGCCTCACATATGGAATCTTCACCATTTCTTTGGCCA
Source organism: Neogale vison (assembly GCF_020171115.1). Lineage (NCBI taxonomy): Eukaryota > Metazoa > Chordata > Mammalia > Carnivora > Mustelidae > Neogale > Neogale vison. The sequence continues at coordinate 173,537,083 of NC_058091.1, forward strand.
CTACACACGTTTCTAGGGTTACTAAGCCGAGCAGCCACTGACAGACCCGAAGCCTGGTGGTCCCTGGCACAAAGAACAGCGGATGGCTAGGCTCTGTGCTAATGGCAACCACAACCACAGCACTTCTTAAACTATTTTTATTCTATTTGAGTATAGTTGATCCACAACGCTACATTAGTTTCAAGTTCGACTACATGGTACTTTCGGAACACTTGCTGGAAGGCAGGAATGCTGAGGACTATTTCCAACGTGTGCTAAACACATACCAGATCTACAACTGATCTATGTACAGGTCTATGTGATCACATAGTTCACATAACAGATCTAAGTTATTATGAACTTACTGAATTCTCACAAAACCCTTATGAGATAGAACTTCTACGGCACAGAGAGGTTAACTAACTTGGCAAGAATCACACAGCTAATGAGTGTCAAAGCTATGATTCAAACCCAATCCAGAAGTCTGATTCCAGAGGTATGCTTTGAACTACCGTCTTATTTTGGGGTCATTTGTTAATACCAAACTTGCATGTAGACTCTATTTCACATCCTATTTATTCGTCTAAAGCAATTCTTTCAGAGGATAAACTGAGAGTAACTTAAAAAAAAAAAAAACTGCTTTAAAAAAAATTATTTCCTAGTCCTGTTTATTCTTCCCAGGAGCACCATCTTCCAGAAGGGGAACATTGGAAATAACCATACATCACACACCTGAAGCCATCAGGCCTCAGAATGTAACAGTATTAAACCATCTCAAGGTGGGTTAGTACTCAAACATTAAATGTTTCATTACTGGCAACTTTAGTTTCTATATAACCTTCTTTGGAGCAAAGATGAACATTTTTTTTCCCCTGGATGTATAAAGTATTATGTTTAACATGAATCGAAAACAGCCCCATTTTTCCTACATTTCTTTCATCTGCAACAATGATCTTGAAATATAAAATGCATGTGCTCACTAGGGAACTGCAGAAAATTAATTCCCAGCAAATTTTGTCAATGACTGTCACTCAATTTCCCCCTTAAAGAATTGCTCTGCTGTTGCACAGACACATCATTAAGCATTGCTGTGAAAGGAGATAGATAACACATTCCTATTTTGCAGGACTCGAGTCTAAGGGGAAATCAGATCTTGCTTAGTATTGTCATAGTTGCATAATTGCCCTTAAAATCCAGCTGTGAGTCGTGTTCCTACACGCAGTTACATGTGACCCAAGTCTTTTCTGAGCTGAGTACATGAATACTCTTTCTCCTCTGGCTCATTTGTGTGACAGCTGCTCACAGGCTCGCCACTGGTCCACTTTGACTCATCAGCTCCACAGACAGCTCTATGTCTCTAGATAGAGTCTCCTTGAGGGCAGGAAACCTAGAGTTTATTTTATATACCTCATGATGTTAGTATGTAAATATTATGCACTCAGTTAAATAATCATCAGATGAGTAAATTGCTTAACTGCACTAACAATGCATGTTTTAATGCACTGCTCTCATTTTCTTGTCCGGTGGTATTTTGCTAAACATAAGACAAAGTACACAAAGTGTCTCATTTCAGCCTGCCGTGTGACAGTTGTTAAAAATATTATCAGGAGCAGATGAGAGGAGATACTCCTCTGGTTATATAATTGTTTTATAATGATGACTCTGAGTTCCCTGACCCAGTATTTCTGGCTTTGGGCCTCAAGATGAGAGTTCAACATCCATGCAGTTCAAACTCTCCCAGATTGACCAGGCAAGAACAAAAAGTCACAAGGGAAGTAAAGCCTCAGCTTTGAGTGACAGCCTTGGCTACTAACATCAGGAAAAAACTTGACTGCAAGGGCTTCAAGGTACCCAAGAGAGAGTCTGGGGGATAGAGGGGACACTGAAGGAGGGAAGGGCCTTTGGAAAAGAAAGGCACTTGGCACCTAAGGAACGGATGGACTTGGACATTTTGCACCTTCACTATTTGTTCAGGTAAACACAGAGAATTCTGTAGTCTCATCAGCAAATCCAGAGTTGCTAAACATCACTAAGAACACATTAAACTGTTGAGCTGTTTCATTAAAAATAATGGATTGCATTCAATAATAGAAAACGGGAGGGATTTTGATTTAATCAGAAAGGACTGCTGTCATGGCTCTCACCCAATTATCAATTGATTGCCTGTAAACAAAGTCCAGAATTACCATCATTATCCCAAACACCTACTCTATCAGAACTACAAACCCAAATACAACTTGGTCAGTAAAATCTGCATATGCACAGAAAATCCACTTGGGGAGTTGAGCCTCAAAATGTGTATTCTAAAACTTAAACCCATCACACATTTTCTGGGCAATCAGATCTCACACATCCCACAAATTACTGGGGAGCATTCTCTACCTTTCCCAGAATTCACGGTGGAATGAAAGCAGAAGCGAAAATTGGCTGTAAACTTTTGCTTCAAACGCTACACCACCCAAGAGAAGAACCAGGTCTATTCACAAAATACAAAAGGGTGCGGTTTGGTATTGTGCCATAATGAGTTTTTTTTACCCGGCAAGCTGCAAAACGTCTGGACTTCCCTCTAATTCTTGCCAACAACATGCACATCATTTGGAGAGCCTGATACAAGGGCATCTGCCTTAATGAACAGGAAAAGGCTCATACAGGGTGAGAGGCACCTTTCCATACTCCCATGCCTGTAACAAACAGGGAAAACTGCCCAACACAGGAACTCCATCCCCGTCTGAACTCTTGAAGGGGGATCCACAGAAGAGCATCGATCCTAGATTGTGACTGAGCACAGCAGTAACTCACCTAACAATACTGCCAGCAAGAAGCAAGCTGAACAGTTAATTACCAGGCTGGTTTCTGAACCTAAGGGAAATCTTAATAGACAGAACTAATTAAAATCAATACTCATACGGTAATCGTGAAAAGAAAAAAAGGGGGGGCACTCAAGATAAATTTTGGAATGGAGAATGAGGAGCAATCTCAATTCTTCCTGCCCACCCTGCTATCTGGTTTCACCAGTAAATGTAGACCAACAGAGAGTCTTTCTGGAAAGGCCTAAGCGTAGATGCGAAAGAGAGCGCCCACAGGAGCCCACCTGAAGGACTTCCTCAGCCTCTGGGGAGTGTGGTCAGAAGTGTCAGAGACCTTGCGTCTGTAAAGATGGGGCCATGCTAACATTGAGTATTCCGATGCTAAAAACGGGGAATTGCTGGCTGTGTGACCTTGGAAAATGTGCTTAATTTCTCTGGGCTCCAGGTTTTTCATCTATAAAATGAGAGCCAGGGCATCTGGATGGTGTATTCGGTTAAGTGGCTGCCTCTGGCTCAGGGCACGATCCCAGAGAACTGGGTTCGAGCCCCTCATCATGCTCCCTGCTCAGCAGGGAGCCTGCTTCTTCCTCTCCCTCTGCCTGCCGCTCTGCCTACTTGTACTATCTCTGTCAAATAAATAAACAAAATATTTTTTAAAGATAAAAATTATTTTTTTTTAATTAAGAAACTAAAATGAGATAGAAAAAGAGAAGGTCTCTAAGATCCCTTCACTTGGGTAATTCTGGAATACCATAGCTCAGAGATGCAGATGTGGGCCTGGACTATATGTTCAAAGAAAAGATACAAATAATGGCCATCCCCTCTTCCCCCTGCCAACCATTTTTCAAGCCCTCTTTAAAAAAAAAAAAAAAAAAAAAGAGGGACATTTCTTGTTCTGATTTTCCTTGAAAACATTGAAGTACATCACACTCTGTTCTCTGTGTAGGGCTTCCATCAGTTTCATGCTACTGTGTGACCTTCAAAAGAAAGGCAGAGTTCGGGGCACCTGGGTGGCTCAGTGGGTTAAGCTGCTGCCTTCGGCTCAGGTCATGATCTCAGGATCCTGGGATCGAGTCCCACATCGGGCTCTCTGCTCAGCAGGGAGCCTGCTTCCTCCTCTCTCTCTCTGCCTGCCTCTCTGCCTACTTGTAATCTCTCTCTGTCAAATAAATAAATAAAATCTTTAAAAAAAAAAAAGAAAGGCAGAGTTTGGTTTAAAAAAAAAAAAAATCTTTGGCCAAATGATATATGGAAGCTTAAAATAAGTCAAGTCCCCAAACTTGATTATAACAGTGCATTCTAGTTTTTCTCTAGATTGCAGTGGCACTGTTCATTATAGGGCAGATCCTGGTAAAATGCGAATCTTCCCAATACAGCAAAAATTGTCCTTGTACATGATTCCAGGGTTGCTGAAATAACATTTCAGTTCTTTTCCTTTTCAATTTAATAATATGTACTCATGCCAGCCAAGAACAGCTCTACATGGCCATGTGACAAGAGGATAAAAAATCATTTTGACACACAGTGGCTGTGAGTGGCAGAAGGGAGAGAAACTTTTTTTTTTTACTGTGATTTTTATTTATATTTTAATTGTTCTTTTTAATTGGTCATCCATATTCATGGGAAATCATTCAAATAATACAAAAAGAAACACAGTGAAAGTTAAGTCTCCTTTCCATTCCTGTCCCTTAAAATACCCCTTTATCGGATGTGCCTGCAGGGATGACCAATGCCATTAGCCTCTCAAGTGGTCACCCTGAGATACAAGTGACAAGGATATCTAGGACCCCTTCTCTTTTCAAAACACAAAGGTAAGCACCTTTTACCATTGGTGTATCTCCTTTTTAACTTAAATTTAAATCAGAGAGAGTGCCTTACCATTACATGCCTCATTATTTTGAAGGTACATATTTAATTCAATGGATAGACAATAGACATACTTTACAGAGTTAGTTCCCTATCAATGGGCATTTTTCCCCACTCTTGAGCTATTATACTCACTGCTTAAGTAAATATCTTGGGACATAATACTCTGCGCATATGCAAATGTATCCTTGGGAGAGATTAGAAAGGCAGCTTTGCTAAGCCAGAGGTATACGCATGCATGATTTTGAAAGATATGGAAATTGGTCTCTGAGAAGGTTATACCCACTTATAGTCTCATAACTAAAGGAGGAGAGTGCTGTTTTTCCCATCTCTGTCAACACAGTCTATTACCAAACAGTTGTGGTTTTTTTCCTTTTTTTTTTTTTTAAAGATTTTATTTATTTGTCAGAGAGAGTGAGAGAAGGAGAGAGAGCACACAGACAGGCAGAGTGGCAGGCAGAGGCAGAGGGAGAAGCAGGCTCCCTGCCGAGCAAGGAGCCCGATGTGGGACTCAATGCCAGTATGCTGGAATCATGACCTGAGCCGAAGGCAGCTGCTTAACCAACGGAGTCACCCAGTCTTCCCTACCAAACGGTTTTAATACTTTAGCTACATGAGGGATGAAAAATGTTGTGTTTTTTTGAAAGCCACTTAGAATGAGGACGGTTACCTGTCTTGGCATATGTCTAAGATCTTGAAGCTAACAGTGATGGCCAGAAGAGTATGTCTTGAGACTGGCAACCAAAGGGGCTGAAAGAAACCAAGGGCCCTAGCTGCCGCCCTCGCCTCCCAGTCAATAACCAAGCATGGCGGGGACACTAGGACAGGCCCGTCCCATGAGACATCTCTGAGGGTGGCTTTGGCCCAGGACTTACAGAAGTTTCCTGAGATAGCAGCATGGCTTAGGACACGTTTGCCCGAACTTTCTTTCACTTAGTATCAGACTCATATCATGGTCTGAGAATTGGCCCAACCTATCCCAGCTCCCTCCCCATTTCCTCCCAAAGGGATTTCCCCTAGCACACATCTTCCCATCTTGACATCCAGGCCCCAGAGGATCCAGACTACCACATTAACTGTTCATATTCCTTGCACATCATGCTATTGTCCTGTTAGACTTTTATTGATTTACAGGTGTTCAAAGTTACAGCAAGCAACACTTTTACCAAATGACTTGCCATTATCTGATATGGATCTCGGCCTTTCTAGCCTCTGACAAGTTTTTCTGTTACTCAGCAGTCAGGACAAAGCCACCTATTGCCTAGTTTTGTTATACCAGCTTCCTCTTTCTAGGTCCTAATTTCTGTATTAGATGAGATAAGTTGAATTATGCTACGGGAAGAGTATCTCAATGCCTTAGCCAAAGTTTATGTCCTGGTTCACATGACATGTTCAATGCAGGTTGGCAGAGGGACTCAGCTCATGACTGTCACTCACGGATCAAGCTGACAGGGCTCCCTCTAAGCAGACACTTCCACGATTGCAGCAGACAGAAGGAAATGTGGAGAACCTATAAGCAGCATGCCCCACGCACACCCACGTTACACTAGCCAAGCAAACCAGAAGGTCATGAACAATATCAGAAACAGAGAAGTGTAATTATCCATTTTCAGAGGCAAGGAGAGCTGGACTTACTCAGTGCACAGTACTCTAATTAATGCAACAAGTACTGTCTACTCATTCTTTTCCCCTCTTCTCCTCCCGTTCTCTTCCCTACCTCACTCCTCTTCCTCTTCCTCATCCTCCTCCATTTTCCTTTAGCTAACTCTCTCTTCTAAGCCTTCACTGCAAAAAGTCTTGAGTCGACTTTAATATAACCTTCCACATCCGTTTCGATGCCAGCCCCAAGTTCCCTCTTCTTATCCCAGTCACCAGTATGTGTGGCCCTGCAATTCACAGGCAAACCAAAGTCTGAACATTCAGTAAGAAGTGTACAAAGTTCATGCAGATAGGCTGGAATTGTGCTTAAAGGAAACCTGGAGTTTGCTCATTTGGTCAGATTCCTGGAAGGAAAGATTCACGAGTCCATGGCATGTGCCAAGAGTGAGAGTGCTTCCCACGTGCATAGAACCTATGTCCTGAAGCCACATGGAAGTCAGGGCTAGCGTGCCAAATCCAGAGCCATGATTTCAGACACATTTACTGATGAATGCAGGAACCTGCACAAGTGGATACATCAATGGGCCAATCACAAGCTCACAGAAGGGCTTTTAGTCATCACTTTCAGCCAGAGGCAGTTAGGGCTCAAGGTAAACTAAACAGAAATGCTAACTCGTCCAATAAGATATCACTATTCCAGGTGGCCAGTTTGACCCAATGATTAAAAATGTCCCACTTCGGGGCGCCTAGGTGGCTCAGTGGGTTAAAACCTCTGCCTTCAGCTCAGGTCATGGTCCCAGGGTCCTGGGACAGAGGCCTGCATCGGGCTCTCTGCTCGGCGGGGAGCCTGCTTCCCCCTCTCTCTCTCTCTGCCTGCCTCTCTGCCTACTTGTGATCTCTGTCTGTCAAATAAATAAATAAAATCTTTAAAAAAAAAATGTCCCACTTCACTTGGCAGAAAGTGGTTTCTATTAAACTTCTAAAAAACTGATCCAAAGAAATCCTATGACTTATAGCAACTACCTTTAGACCCACAGGGACCTGGAAACTTTGCAATTATAGTCATTTGAATTCAGCAAGAGATGAATTTCTGTGGCCCCTGGTGTAGATCCCACGTCTTAGCCTGAAAGACAACCTAACAATGCCATTGTTTCAGGCCTTTCAGAGCCAGATGCCAAGACAAATAACTCAGGTGCTAGTCTTGAGGGTTCTATGAAGTTGTGCTGAGATTTTTAGAAAATGAACTTCTCTATGATAGGACTTCCACAACCACCAAGTATATTAGTTGGACTGAATGGTGGAAAGAGTTTATCTCAAGTTAATCTTCGGTGACTCAGATATCCACCTGAGCAACCAGTACCCCACAGATTTAACATTTCCATCAACCTGACCCCAAATTGTGTCATAAATACGTCAAAGTTGAAGAATTTTTTAATGTGTCTCAGTTTGTCAAAATAAACTTTTTAATTAAAGCCTTTCTACAATACCTTCTAAGCCCTCCTTTCAAAACTAAAACACATCACCATCATGACAACTCGCCTTCACACTCCTCCCCATCGCCTCCGCCCCCGCCACAACACTGAACGAATTTAATATTAAACCTGCAAACGACTCAGGCCTTACACAAGCAAGTTCTGAATTTTATAATCATCTTCCTTGATCCCCCACTTCTGGGCCGCCAGCCAGCATGTGAAGAAGAAATGTGAAGGGTCATTTCCTGAGGTGAATGCTAAAAGTTTTTCAAAGCGATCGTGGGTGGCTAGGACCGCCTCGGCTTCAAAACCACTTTTTCCTGTTTTCATGCTTGATTTTCTGTGTCATTGACCAGCGAGGAGGGGAAGTGAAGTTCTTTGAGCTGTGCTCCATGCAGCCTCTGTTCCTCCCAGCTCCTTCCCAGCCCCCTCGCCCTGCATCAGACTGTGCCCTCGGCATCCCAGAATTAACTGCCGCCCTATTCAAATCTTCGTAGCAAAGACTCCAGTCCTTCCTGCTCATAGTGACCCTGCACTCTGGCAATTCTTGCCCATACAAAGGGACTCTCCCAGGTACTAACCTAGTAGCTCTTACCTCCATTACCTTAAATAAGACTTTTAAAACATTTAATTAAGTAAATCCCTTTTAAAAGTGTCCTCATTTCTTTAACGAAATCGATTCACAGTCTCTCGATTTATCTGGAAAAATCATCATGGATCCACATCTGGTATTTCAGTTTCTATAAACCCATACTCCCACCATATGGACTTACACTTTCCATTATACGCATTTGAGACAGAAAACTCCACACTTAAGATACATGGTTTTTGGGGGGCGCCTGGGTGGCTCAGTGGGTTAAGCCTCTGTCTTCTGCTCAGGTCATGATCTCAGGGTCCTGGGATCGAGTCCTCAGTAGGGCTCTCTGCTTAGCAGGGGAGCCTTCCCCCTCCCCTCCCACATGTGATCTATCTCGGTCAAATAAATGGATGACATCCTTAAAAAAGAAAAAAAGAGGGATGCCTGGGTGGCTCAGTGGGTTAAAGCCTCTGCCTTCAGCTCAGGTCATGATCCCAGGGTTCTGGGATCAAGCCCCACATCGGGCTCTCTGCTCAGCGGGGAGTCTGCTTCCCTCTCTGTCTCTCTGCCTACTTGTGCATAAAATCAAATAAATAAATAAAATCTTTTATTTTGATAAATAAATGTGAAATAAACAAATAAATAAAATCTGTCAAATAAATAAATAAAATCTTTTTAAAAAAATAAAAATAATTAAAAGAAAGAAATAAAGAAAGAAAGATACATGTTTTTTTTCTCAGATACTTTCTCTATCATTTGGATATGCTGTGATCAGAAAGAGAAAGGATCCATGGTTTGGGGCACCAAATTTCTTATGTTCAATATTGCTTTAAGTGTGGTGAAATGAACCTAAGACAAATAGAAGGGACACTTGCGCTACTCAGTAATCCTTTCCACCCAAACGAGAAGATAAAAATAATAAAAACCTCAATATCAAGTCTCCTAAAATGTATTTTAAATAGTATTCTTAGCCTCTGTATGTTTTTAAAGACGTTCCCTTACAACGAGATGTAATGAAAGACAAATACCTGGACTGCTACCGCTTTCCTTATTAAGTCTTAGCAGCTAGTGACAAAACTCTGCTTCTCGCCTTGGGCTCCTGCTCCAGGCGTGGACGGACTCCTCCGGTAACGTGCCCTGAAATTCTTCACTTGAGACCCCAGCGTTCCCCGTGCCCGGGGTTCTAGAGCTTCTCGAATGGCTTTACACCTTACGAACTGTTTTCATGATATGAACTCATCCCTCTCTCCTGGTCAGGGTGCTTTGATTTTGAAAAAGAGACCTGTCTAATTTAAACGGAGTCCTAAGTGACCCGCCTTTGAGGGGGGAGGAGAGGTGAGGCGCTGGTACCCCCACCTGAGGGCGGGAATCCAGGTCCCCGGCGTGAGCATGCGCACTGAATGCCGCGCGCTTCCTGGTTGCCGGGCGCGTGCGCGCGGGGAGGAGCCCAGTGAGCCTGCGCCCAGACGCTGGGGCGTGCGCTCCGTGCAGAGCCGGGTGCTCTTAATGAGCTTTGGGACAAGGCGAGCAGGACAGCCTTTCTATGGGAAAAGGAAGCTGTGACGCCAGGTAGCATACCCTTGGCATCATTAATGTGGGATCGTGTGGTCGCCATTTTTATTTTTTTAAGATTTTATTTATTTATTTGACAGAGACAGCAAGAAAGGGAGCACAAGCAGGGGGAGTGGGAGAGAGAGAAGCAGGCTTCTCACCCAGCAGGGAGCCTGATGCAGGGCTAGATCCCAGGGCTCTGGGATCATGACCTGAGCTGAAGGCGGATGCTTAACCACTGAGCCATCCGGGGGGCTGCCCAGCATGGTCACCATTTTTATAAGCACAGGGTTAGTCATTCCCCATTTCTTGTTCATTATTTGTAACCAGAGCTTGTTCTTTTTCTGGGTTAGATTGCGTAGGTCCTTACTCACCACCCGAAAGAAAGGATGAGATACACAACTGCTTTCTGTAAGAGTCTGGAATTGTTAAAGCAAGCATTCCCAAACTTAACCCTTGAAGTCACTGAGTCATGGATTGGAAGCCCCTAAACCCACAGGACGATCTCGGCCCCATAGAGGGACTCCCTGAGCCCTTTCCAGTAATTCTCAGATGTGACTGGGAATTTTTCTTACCTGTTCCCAACGTTTCCCTTCTATGGAGGGTCCTAATCAGTGTAATCCCTGATCATTTGCTGGCTCAGCCTCACACTCCTCCTAGAGACTGCTAGGACGTGGAGCATAAGAGACATGCTCACCCCATCCCTCTTTGGTAGGCAGGCTTCATCTGAGAAAAGCACACATTTTCCTCTATTCCCATGGCATGAATTGTGCAGGGCCTACCCCTTCAGGGAGAAGACAGCCTCCTTTTAAGGCCGACTTGAAGTGAATGGTTAAGTCTGCCTAATTTTGGTGTTCCATATTAACATGACCATTAAGCTAACAGTCTTTAAACCGTATCTGCTGTATTTTGTGATATTTTGGTCTCCATACTTTCTGGTGTTTTCTTTTTCCCATCTTGTCTAAAAGATAGATAAGGAAGAGGGTTTGTTTTGTTTTTAATGGAGGGCAGAAACTTATGTATATAACATATCACTAGGACTTTAATGGAAAATATGCATGTATTAATAGGCCTGGAGACTTTACAGATGCCTAGAAATAAATCTGCATTTTTATATTCTAATGACTAGAAGCATTCACCTGAAGGAGATTCTCTGTGCATTCTAGATTATGCTATAAACATAACTCAGCATTAGTATATTGAAAAACCAATAATACTAGACAGATGATCCACATTTTAACCACAGTGCATTGCAGAAAACCAGAATGCAAAAGAACCAACTTAACACAGATTGTACTTTCCCATAGATACAATATTAGAGCTAGATGTTCTAATCCTATCTTGAAGACAGTGTCAGATAAATCAGAGACCTGGTCAGCTAAATCTATTCAAATAATTTTTTAAGATGCAGGTTAAAATTATCTTTTCTAGGACCTTCCCTGTGTTCCTTGAGCCAATATGAGCTGAGATTTTTTTTCCTCACCCCCTTCCCAAGAGAGCCATCCTCCTTCTCCCTGCCAGTATCACACCTGCCTTCCTGGTTGCTCAAACTGTAATTTCTCAACTTTCCACCATCTGGAAAGTGACAGGCAATGGAGAAGTTGTTAGTTTTTTAACTAACTCTCTACTACAGTGGAATTGTTCTAAATTCCACTTTTAAAGTTCCACCATCTAACCTTAAAAGTTACAGTTCCCAAAGTGTGCACCAAGGCACCCTGGGACACCACAGTCATCTCAGGCATCTTAAATTTTTGAGGAAAATATTATAATATTTGGTATCTTTCAGACACAGCACAAACTCCTAGCTTGAGATAGTCCATCCTTTTGACATTAGGTCACACTACATTTTTTTTCATGAGCATCACATCTTTGCAAAACTGAGTTTTGGGTTCTTGCTATGATAAAAAGCAAGTATTTCATGAAAATCAACATGGAATAGGACATGAAGGTGGTTCAGTCTGATTTCAAAGTCTGAGAGTCCAGGAATTGCCAAACAGATACACATGTCTCATTAGTAAGTAACTGTGGGTTTTTAAGAATTTTTAAAAAAATTTTAATTCATGTGTATTGTTTTTTCATATGGCTATTATTGTTGAGTTGTTTGGACCTAACTACTAAGGGTAAGAAAATGAAAAAGATATTTCTACCTCATCAAGGAAACATTCCTCTACAAATATTTTTATCTCCTGTTCTTATTTTTTTTTAAGATTTTATTTATTTATTTGTCAGAGAGCATGAGCACAGGCAGACAGAGTGGCAGGCAGAGGCAGAGGGAGAAGCAGGCTCCCCGCTGAGCAAGGAGCCCGATGTGGGACTCGATCCCAGAACACTGGGATCATGACCTGAACCAAAGGCAGCCACTTAACCAACTGAGCCACCCAGGCATCCCTCCTGTTCTTATTTTTAAAAGTACTATGAAAATGTGAAAAATCTAAAGAGTGGACATTATATAGTAAAAGATATACAGGAATATGCTGAAGCCAATGCCCCCCAAAAACTGTTTTTAAATTTATAAAAAATATATATCCCTATGTAAGAGATGCAGGCTCCATTTTATGATTCTGAGGAAGAAATAAACAAATGGGTTAATACACATTTTTGATGTTTTCAAGAAGAGAAATCAGTGAGAGGGTGGTTTGATTCTGATGCACAGAAGCTGGGAGAGTCCCAGTTGCTACCGCTGATATCTATCCCCTGAGACCTATTTCTAGTCCTTGGTTTTCTTCAAGGTCACAGGTCTATGTACCCCTCATACAGCTATCACCACAGTCCACAAGGAGTGATGAATCTGTCTTCACTCCATGCCACATTCCTCCCTAAAGAAAGTGGGCCTGGATTTGTAAATGACTACATCCCAAAACCAAGCACTGGGAAAGCTAAAAGAAGTATTTCTGCCAAACCTTCCTATCCTTTTGTGCAGGTACTCGATGCTTTCCTTTCTATTCTTGAAGTTCTCAGGGTTAAGGAAATCAAAGAACCTAAAAAAATCAGAAAAAAAGGTGCAAATTACTGTTTTGTCCACAAACAAAAATCACCCTGCAAAGCTATCCAAGGCACAAAGATTTTGAAACCCATGCCTGATGTCCCCAGAGGGTAAGGAACTTAATCACATCCTCCAGGACTCTCCATCTTGTTCCTTCTCCTGACTAGAGGTTTTCTTTCCTTGACCAGCTTGTCGTCCCTGTCCCCAAAAGTTGTTTTACTTTTGTCAGCGCTTACCCTTGCCAATCTGCAAATCAAAACCCTATATGACAACCTTGGTTCAAAAATGTAACCCTGATCTTCTGTGAGCTTTCAAAACTATCAAATTGAGTTCTAAGGCACAATGTATTTGTGACTGTTAGAAACTTTTAACATCATCTTATAAATCCAATCCTTGATCCTTCAAGATGAAGAAAACAAGTAACATGACTTGCCTAGGTTCGCAAGGATATAGGGAAATCTGTAAAGAATCTACCTCCTCTGTCTTGCTATAGGACATGGTATGCTTTTAAAAAATTCTCTGAAGCAAGCTCAAATGTACACCAAATATTAATGCAATGTGGGGAGCATTAATTGCTGTCCCATCTCGGGGTTTTAAGTGGGTTCACTACAGCCCCACTGTAACACAGCCTCTCCTCTGAGTGGTTGGGGCCATACCACCTTTTCTGGTCTCAGATGTGCTGGAGTGTTGTGAGAAAAGAAAGGATGTACACATGGAATAGGGCAGTCTCTGTATTGGGCAGGTACGTCTCCTGGTAGAAGGACTGCCCTAGAGTTCTAAATGAAATCTGGAGATGTCCACATACAGAAGAGCCAACCTAGTCCTCAGGCGCAAACGTGGGCAGTGCGCCCTCTAGTGGCCACTGTCGGATATGCAGGACAATAGGAGTCGGAACACTGACCCCCTACTTGGAGGGTCCTTTGAGCTTTCCATAATGGAAATCTTTCCATCACAAATCTTCCACAAAAGGCTGGATTCTGATCTCATGGATCTAGAGACAACAATCAGCAGTGTCTCTTGGGGCTGTGCTGCTGGGACGCTGGACCCAAGGCCATCCTCCTACCAAGACCCACTGTCTCTCAATGCCAACATATGGGATCTCTATTCTTCTCCATTATGTTTATTTAAGGCACTTTTTCGATGGCTATTAATTCTTTTTTATTCTTTATTTCTTGACAGACTAAAAGAGTATATGTGAAGTACCCAGAAAAGAGCCTGACACAGAGAAAGCACTCCATGAGAGTGAGCTGCACTGTTCTCTTTTTAGTCTATAATCGGCCTTAAAATCACATAATTCCAAGATTTCAAGTCAAAGATGTTGAGGTATTATTAGTAGTCAAAGCTGTTCTTAGTCATTAGCTTTTGGCCAATAATGGTATCCGATATTAAGTGAACATTTACTGTATGTATTCACTGTCCTAATTGCTTTATCTAGTGACTCATGTATGATTTCCATGTCTATAGAGGTTGGTACTGCTTTCATTCCCCCCCTCTTTTTTTTTTTTAAGATTTTTATTTATTTATTTGACAGACAGAGATCACAATTAGGCAGAGAGGCAGGCAGAGAGAGAGAGAGGAAGGGAGGCAGGCTCCCTGCTGAGCAGAGAGCCGGACGCAGGGCTAGATCCCAGAACCCTGGGATCATGACCTGAGCTGAAGGCAGAGGCCCTAACCCACTGAGCCACCCGGGCACCCCTCATTCCCCTTTTAAACACCAGGAAACTGTGACACACACAGATTACATAATTTCCCCAAGGCCATGCGGCTAGTAAACACTGGAACTAGGACTAAAATCTATGGAGTCTGTCTCTAGAGCTCACACTCTTAATTATTGCACTAAACGAACTTTCCAAATTCCTCTTAACCTGCGGACAGAAAGAACTTATACTTGAGACCCACTGAGGGAAACACAGAATAGAAAGAATGATAAAATGGTTAAGCTCCATTTTAAAAGAATATTCTTATTAATGCTGACACATGACTTTCATGAGGGGACCCTAAGTATTACAGCATATAAAATATACAACTCTGCCCCCTCATAATTTTGACAATTCTAAATATAAATTCCTAGTTAGAATCAACATGAATGCAATAGTTGATGAACAATCATTTTTCTTGCCTTCTTAGAATTCATACAGTATTAGAGAGTTCATACTTTTCCTGTGTTTTAAATGCATATTAATTATTGACAAAAATTTACTTCTACATAAAGTAAGAAATTACTGTGTGTGGTTTTGCCAAACCCTTTAACTTCTTCACTTTTCCTAAAAGGAAAGTTAGATGTAAAATCGTTTCCCAATGCATATTTATCACAGAAAGTTTTATGCTTAAATGATACAATCCAGTACCTAGAGTCATTACTTTGAGAAAAATATTGATTTTAACTGTAACTGCTTAGCATTAGAAACATTAATAAGGGTTTAAATGTATTCGCTTAATTCTGTCATGATCTGATTAACCATAGCTTTAAAAAGTAATCATATGTATTTTAATTCATGACACCTCATTTTTCTATTAGACTTACAGACACGGGGATAAACAAAAATTTGCCAGCTTGGAGATGCCTGGGTGACGCAGTCAGTTAAGTGTCTGACTCTTGGTTTTTTGGCTCAGGTCATGATCTCAGGGTCATGAGATTGAGCCCCCATCAGGCTCCATGCTCAGCACAGAGTCTGCTTAGGACTCTCTCCTTCTCTCTTTGTCCCTGTGCCCCATGCTCTCGCTCATTCTTGCTCTCTCCTCCTAAAATAAACAAATATCTTTTTTTTTTTTTAATGTCATGCACATTTCCTATGGGCAAATTGTCAAAATAAGGTCGGTCCAGACTTCAGAGTCAAACACATTTGTGTGCCTCGAGGAGCAATGGCACCAAGACCATGCACCTCGGTTCTCTCCCTTTTGCAGACACCAGCGGGCCCCGCTGGAGTATCTATACACACACACACCAATGTAATGTATCCCGACCCGTGTGTGCCCCCTTCTCCAGAATCTATTCAGCCTCTCTCTGCTCTTTTACCACCAGCATGTCCACCTGCCATGTACATCTCATCTTCCTATCGGCAGGTGTGCACCCCAACAAGGTAGAACTCACAGGTCACAGATGACTCAAGGTTACTTCTCCTTAACGGCCCCAAACCCAAGCACCCTCCTGTCCTCATCTGCTCTCTCTCCTCTCAGACACTCACAACTTCTCCATGTGTCACGGCCAAGGCCACCTAACCTCCCTGACTCCAGACTCACCCCAACTGACATATTTACAGGGTGAGAGCCCTTGTTGCTGAAAATATGATGAAATTAGCATGTGCTAATTGTATTGAAAAAGAAAAACAAACTTTTGCAGCACGGAAAATATATAAGGAAACACACGTCTCCATTTGCCACATACCTCTCAGCCCACTTCCTAGAGGACCTGTTTGCTGTAAGCATCCCATCCCTGTTTCCTTTCTCCTTTGGCATACCTGAAAACACACGTGTGAGTTCACCTTTCTGGTCTTCACCGCTCCCACTGTGGAGGGGAGGGCTGATCCAATGAGTGCGTGTCTAATTGCCACAATGGCCATTCCCTCAGAATGAACCAATGGTGCCACCCGTCTCTGTTCAGCAATCTTACAGATTTCATCTCAGACATGGGACATTTTCTTTTCTTTTTTAAGATTTTATTTATTTATTTGACAGAGAAAGATCACAAGTAGGCAGAGAGGCAGGCAGAGAGAGAGAGAGGAGGATGCAGGCTCCCTGCCAAGTAGAGAGCCTGATGTGGGGCTCGATCCCAGGACCCTGAGATCATGACCTGAGCTGAAGGCAGAGGCTTAACCTACTAAACCGCCCAGGTGCCCTGGCATGGGACATTTTCAAATGAACTGACAGGAATGACTCTTTCAATAGGAAACAATCTCTCAGCTTTAACAAGAGAGCGTGTGAATCTGGGAGGCTTTTTCCCTGAAAGGTGAGATACATAGTACTTAGGTTTGAAGGCTCTGGAGCCCAAACCTGAGGTTTGAGTTCTGGTTGTATCCCATACATGCCATGTGATCTTCGACAAGCCACTTAACCTCCTGTGCCTTGGGTTTTGTTTTGCTTTGTTTTTTAAGATTTTATTTACTTAAGAGAGAGAGATCACAGAGGCAGAGGGAGAAGCAGACTGGTTGCTGAGCAGAGAGCCCAATGTGGGACTTGATCCCACAATCCTGAGATCATGACCTGAGCCAAAGGCAGACATTTAACCGACAAGCCACCCAGGCACCCTGTGCCTTGGTTTCTTATTTGGAAAATAGGAATGATGCCAATAATATCTATTTCACAGAGTTGATATGGCGACTTACTGAGTTAATATTTATACTGTGCTCGTAAAAGTGCCTGGTACATACTAAGTATTACTAAAATTCTGATTAAATAAAATCTAAAATAGTTCATGACACTCATTGTATAAATGCATATACTGACTCGATGTCCCTCCCACTCAGCATTACTTCCAGTTCTTCCTCCACATCCTGTCTTTGTAAGTATTGGAACTGCATGCAGAAATCACAACTTACCAAGTTAATCATTTCATTTTATGAGTTGAATTTCAGTTTAAATCTCCAGTATTTGGATTTCAAATTAGTCTATGATCAAGCATTAATGGTGGGATGATGGTTACCTTTAAAATAGGAAATATTCTTACAAAGAAATTTTCATTCCTTTTGAGGCAGTGAGAAATTATTTATTATGTATTAAATTTTTGCTCTGCAACGCAATAGCAGATTGATGAGCTGTTGGGGCCTGAATTATTCTCTAGGCTGCAAGATGCCTTTTGCTTGTATTCATCACCCAGCCCAGAACTAAAGCAGACATGGGAGAGCCTTGCTTCTGACCATCCCTTTTCTTAACCAGCCCAGTTCAGCCCACACCAGCTTGCCTGGGTGAAGGCAGAGTCTCTCCCTGCACGGCTGGAGAAGCCAAAGGTTCCCTACCCAGGTTGTCTTCAACCACCCTTCCATCAGGGTTCCTTATCTACACAGATGTAAGAGTTTGAATCAAATATTAGATCAAACCTTAAAATGCCATTCTAAACCAAATATTAAAGCCCACATCTCATCCTGAGAAATCTTGTGTAATGGGTGTTGCTGTCAGGAAAACAGTTCCACACCACTGACCTCACTGGGATCCTGGTCTTTCTCTTCCTCCTCATCACCTCCTCCGCCTGACCATCTTATGTGGTCCCATATAAGGAGAAACTGCCAGGACACCACACCCCTTTAAATAAATTACTCTTTAAATAAAAGTATGAAATGCTGGTTTTAAAAACTGAAGCAAGGATACACTCTGACTGGTGATTAACTATTTTTGCAGAAGGATGATACTTACTCATTTACATTTATCTAGCATTAAATGGGATGCTGGGGATATAGGAATGGGCTCTGAATTCTTCTAGGAAGGACAGACCAAACACGTGATCAGAACATAAACACAGAGTTCAGAATTATGATTAAATTAAATGGTGGGATCAAATGAAAGTCTAGCAAAAAACCAGAAGAAAACCTACTCTAGAGCAGGGATTTGCAACATCAACCCTCACATTAGAACCTCCTGGGACTTCTGAAAACTCCCAATCTCACCTCAGATCAACGAAAGAATGTCTGGGAACTTTTCTGGTTCCATACAAAATGGAGCAGCATGGAGAACCTAGATGTGGACCCTCAGCTCTATGATCAAATAATCTTTGACAAAGCAGGAAAAAAATATCCAATGGAAGAAAGACAGTCTCTTCAATAAATGATGCTGGGAAAATTGGACAGCTATATACAGAAGAATGAAACTCGACCAATTGCTTACACCATACACAAAGATAAACTCTAAATGGATGAAAGACCTCAATGTGAGGCAGGAATCCATCAGAATCCTAGAGGAGAACATAGGCAGTAACCTCTTCAACATTGGCCACAGCAACTTCTTTCAAGACACATCTCCAAAGGTGAGAGAAACAAAAGCAAAAATGAACTATTGGGACTTCAACAAGATAAAAAGCTTCTGCACAGCAAAGGAAACAGTCACCAAAACTAAGAGACAGTCCACAGAATGTAAAAAGATATTTGCAAATGATACTGCAAATATAAGTATATCCAAGATATCCAAGATCTATAAAGAACTTCTCAAACTCAATACCCAAAAAGTAATAATCAAGTCCAAAAAAATGGGCAGAAGACATGAACAGACACTTCTCCAATGAAGAAATACAATTGACTAACAGACACATGAAAAATGTTAAACATCATTAACCATCAGGGAAATTCAAATCAAAACCACTTTGAGATACCAACTTACATCAGTTAGAATGGCAAAAGTCGACAAGGCAAGAAACAACAAATGTTGGAGAGGCTGTGGAGAAAGGAGAACCCTCTTACATTATTGGTGGGAATGCCAGTTGGTGCAGCCACTTTGGAAAACAGTGTGGATTTTCCTCAGAACTTTAAAAATAGAGCTACCCTATGACCCTGCAATTGCACTACTGGGTATTTACCCCAAAGATTCAGATGTAGTGAAAAGAAGGGCCATATGTACCCCAATGTTCATAGCAGCAATGGCCACAGTTGCCAAACTATGGAAGGAACCAAGACGCCCTTCAACAGATGAATGGGTAAAAAAGATATGGTTCATATACACAATGGGATATTTACTCAGCCATCAGAAAGGATGAATACCTAACTTTTGCACCAACTTGGAAGGGACTGGAGGAGCTTATGCTAAACGGAATAAGTCAAGCAGAGAAAGTCAATTATCATACGGTTTCAGTTATTTGTGGAACATAAGGAGCAGCATGGAGGACAATAGGAAAAGGAAGGGAAAAATGAAGGGGAGGGAGTTGGGAGGGGGTGATGAACCATGAGAGATTATGGACTCTGGGAAACAAACTGAGGGTTTTAGAGGGGAGCAGGGTGGGGGGACAGGATAGCCTGGTGATGGGCATTAAGGAGGGCAAGTATTGCATGGAGCACTGGGTGTTAATGCAAACAATGAATCATGGAATACTGCATCAAAAACTAATGATTTACTGTTTGGTGACTAATATAACATAATAATACTTTTTAAAAATGTCTGGCAGATAGGATCAGCCACCAGTTTTTAAAGCAGGGTCCCCAAATGACTCTAGGGCACAGGATTGGAGTCAAATGCTTTACTCTTCCAAGGCAAAAATAAAAAAATACTGTAGAGTTACAAACACCCAAAAGCAATTTGGTTTCTTTTTGATTAAATTTAAATTATTGTTATTACCTTAAGCAAGCAATTTAATCTCTCTATACCTCAATTTCCTCATTTGTAGAGTGGGCATAATGTTATCTTTCTGTGCCCACTGTATTAAATAAGATTATGCAGGTCAAGGGCTAACCACAGTAACCAACACCCAGGAGCTGTCACATAAATGTCAGCTGCCCATGGTGTCATGGTTGCTGTTGCTATCTAAGTCATCTTTATTGTGTCTGCTGCATACTCTGTTGCAGGGGCCTGGAATCCCCTCAGGGCCTCAAGCTGTCCACCACACAAACTCTTGGTCCTTTAACAACCTGCGAAGATTTACCTTCAGATTTCTCCCCGGTCGCTTGTACCTTCCTGCCCTGTTTTTTCTGTTCTACACGCTTCCTTCTTGCCTTGAAGAAAAACAATTGCCAACCTCTGCTCGGGACGGGAGAGAACAAGGGTCCCCTGGGGCCATGAGCCACAGTGAGGATAGCCCTCTCCCTACCAGTATCCCTCCCAGATCTTCTGGCAGTACCTTTCCCAGCTGCTTCTGGGATCCTCTTCCCTGATTAATGCCCCATCACCAGTGAACCTCTCTTTGCTCCTAAACTGAGCCAACTTCTACTTGTCTTTCCTAACTTCTGAAGCAACCTCAGAAAACAAAAACAAAAACATGGACTTTTTTTCCCAAGCATGCAATTCGGATACACATGCCTATGTCTACGTGTATAATAATGGCAGGCACTACTCCCACGCCACTTCCAAATGACTCGTCTTCAACATGAAGATAATGTCTCCAATCACCCTCTGACCTTTATTTAGAACACCTGGCCACTCAAGGTCGAGGTATACCACCACCACAGCCGGAAATCCATCTCTGGGACAGAATTATGATGGCATGCTTATCTTGGGTGATACCAGAACCAGGAAAAGGACGTTCCTAAAACTGACAGAGGCAGACACACATGGAAGCCTGCTGCCGCGTGGTTGTGCAGAGCTGCTTTTGTGTGACAGAATTCATCATATGTCTGAAGACTCTCCGGCATGTGCTCAGAGTCCTTGCCAGCTTTACTCAGAATGAATTACAGCCAGCAGCCACCTTTAGGATAGACTATTAATATTCATTTTCATTTCAAATCACTTCTCTTGGTTTCACATAGAAGGGCTGAGAGCCACTGTGCTTAGCAGAGTGGAGGGAGCAAATAACCAGTATGTCAAACGGATGTACTGTCGTAGGAAGCACACAGCCCTCCCCACCACTGTGGGAGCCCAACCTTGGATGCCTCGCAGCAATTATGAAGCATCTATTACTAAATCATGAGAGGCTAAGGCATACCATGGCTTCCAAATTTGTAAAGATGACCCCAAAATACAACAGAACCACACCCGTGGATGTGGACCTCCCTGTCCACAAGAAAGCACTGACCACTTGCAAACAGGTGGTAGAGCCATATGGGCCCCAGTATTCAGAAAATGCAGATGCAGGAAAGTTTTTCTTCTCCTTCTTCCTTTTACTCCTTATCTCTCTCTAACCCAGGACCACTCCTCTCCTGAGCTTAATAGGCTGAGTGCTCTCCCATCTAACAATCTGACTCCAAAAGTATGATCTTTTGGTAAATTGCCTGACACAGATTGGGTTGGAAGCATCGAAGGAACTAGTAACCAAGACCTTTACTCCAGTTCACCGACATAACCAGATGGGCCAAAGTAAAACAAACTAACGAAAGCCAAATATAGTGATAGCATAAGGACATTTTTCAGAATTCAAAATATTGTCAACTGCAGCTGAGAATTAAAATTTGTCTCCGGGGGCGCCTGGGTGGCTCAGCTGGTTAAGCGCTCAGCTCTTGATTTGGGCTCAGTTCATGGGTCTCAGGGTTCTGGGATCAAGCCCCACAATGGGCTCTATGCTCAGTGGGGAGTCTGTTTGTGAGTCTCTCTCCCTCTGTGCCTCCCACCATTCTCTCTCTCTCTCTCTCTCAAATGAATAAATCTAAATAAAATAAAATGAAATGAAATAAAATTTGTCTCTTGCATAAGCCATTTAAGTATTTGTCCCAAATCAAAAACAAACTATGGCATTCAATACTCTTTCATTTTTCTTCTTTTTTATTTTTTAAGATTTTATTATTTATTTGACAGACAGAGATCACAAGTAGGCAGAGAGGCAGGCAGAGAGGAAGGGAAGCAGGCTCCCTGCCGAGCAGAGAGCCCAATGCGGGGCTTGATCCCAGGACCCTGGGATCATGACCTGAGCCGAAGGCAGAGGCTTTAACCCACTGAGCCACCCAGGCACCCCTCATTTTTCTTCTTTAAATGATCATAAAATAAAGGATCTATCCTTAAAATCAATATGATAAATATAATAGCTGAAGGACAGCCACTGACTGGTTGGTACACGTACCTATGAGGGAAAATGCAGCGTATTTGAGACACACATTCCAGGAAGTTCTTTAACCTCATTGATTTCTGCTGTTTGGAGGATCCACTCTGGCAAAGAATAGTTGCCTCTGGGCACATATTATACGGTGAAATAGAAAGAGACAGTACCTGCCACAAGAATTTATAACCCTCAGGAAGAAGATAAACATCCCACATCCACACCTCATTAGTATGCATACGTGTACAATCTAATTGTGTAAAAAGGATTTAATATTCTAGGTACGGATGTTCCACTGAGTTAAGCATCAGTGAGCACATATAAGGGAACTCAGTTATTCAAGAAAAATTTTCCATAACTTTCCACTAAAATCTATTGTTTATAAATTATCAGCAGGAAATGCACTACCTACCAGTAAATCTTCTGGCTCATCTTGACCTCAGGTATCGGAGTATACCCAAAGATAAGCAACACTCGTGGAGAAACGTGCTGATAGCTGGCTCACATTGTTTAAAAATGGAATGCCCTCAAGGAAATATTCCAGATCCAAGCACTTGATGCTTTTCAGAATCTAGACATGTGCTTCTCTCCCTTTGGTTTCGGAGAGAATGTGTGGTAGAGAGTTCTGACATATTCCTTCTTCTTTTTTTTTTTTTTTTTAAAGATTTTATTTATTTATTTGTCAGAGAGAGCACAGGCAGAGAGAGAGGCAGAGACAGAGGGAGAAGCAGACATTCCGCTGAGCAAGGAGCCTGATGCAGGACTTGATCCCAGGACCCCACAATCATGACCTGAGCCAAACTGACCCACTGAGCCACTCAGGCGCCCCTTGACATATTCTTTATGCATCTGGTGTGTGACACCGTTAAAATATCTCAGATATACAAGCAAGTTAGGGGAGAACAAGTAATTCTAATAAATTCTCAGTGGCCCAGAGTTGGAGTAGCTCGTGGAGATACCTGGGAATACATTTCAGTACACAACTAAAGAGTCAGTCTACCTGAGGAATGTGGGGTTCTGCTCCCAGGTCACAGGGGAAATGCCGCTGCAGGGACTAAACAGTGGCAACCCAGGCCCCCTCCCCAAGTTCCCCTGTATCTGTTTTATAGTGAGCTTTTGGGTAAGATTTCATCAAAGTCTGAGAACATCGGCCTCGGTTACCTTGGCAGAATGCAAACGGTCTTAAAAAACTGTGTTGCCTCTACTTGTGGTCTTTCTTACTGGTTCAGGAAAGTGAAGGAAAAAAGGAGAGACAATACATTGTGCATAGATACAAGTCATACGCCAGGGAAGGGGCTGACTTTAAACGTGCCTCATTGAAATTAATCATCCCAACAACCGTCTGCTGTGGTTGTCAGTATCCCAATTTGCCAAAGCTCAGGGACAACGGAGATCCAGAGAGGCGCAGGGGCTCCCTGGGCACGAGCAAGCTGGGAGGTTCAAGAGCTCCAGCAGGAAGCCGGGACTCGACTCTGCCTCCACGATCTGTGTCCTGGCGATGACCTCTTGCCTTCCAAGACTCAGGACTCACGAGAGCAAGGACCTCTCACAGTGCTCGGGGCACAGCGGCAATCTGCTGAAATTAAATGCGATCACTCGGGGTTCCGTTCTACACAGTCTTGTTCCTGATTCGACTGTAAACAGCAAGCCGAAGCCAAAGATTTGACAACTTTCTACCCATGAACGATCTTTTTCGATAGATCGTTGAATAGGCCGTTCACGGTGATTGTTTTATCTGAGCACGAGAACCCTCTCGTTCAGGGCAGTAACTGGCAGAATTTCAGATAAATCCACAGGCAGCCCCCTGTGCAATTCCTTCCCCACAGCCGCGTGAGGCTGTCATTTCCTCCTTCCACGGCTGGGCCTCCCCTCCTCCCCGCAAACCTTCCATTCTGCGACCCCGCTTTGCTGTGGAGGGGCAGACGCCAAGCCCAGAGGAGCCAAAGGGCCTGCGTCCCTTTTTCATTTGAAGTCCCGGCTCCAGGGGAACAATGTAGAATTCCATGCGCAGAATGTTTCATGCAGTATTTTTCTGAAATCACTGTTTTGGTATTTTGTGTCCGAGGGGACCTGGAGTCTGCTCCGTTCAGCCTTCCCGCTCCCCCTTTGCGCCACAATCAACGACGCTATCCTCTGGTGTCGCAGGAGGGAGGGCAAAGTACAACTACCACTTGATCCACGTTCAAGAAGTACGTTTTGAATATAAAGATTCTGCAGCTGTGCCTTTCGCCTACTTCTTGCTGCCATCTCTCGTCCTCCTTGCTCAATGCCATCCAGTGGGGCCCAGTTCTCTGCCCCACGAGGGAGAAGCAAGGAGGAACAAGAAAGAAGAAAACGCAAATACACAGGGACAGAAGGAGAAGAAGAGAAGAGAAGGGTGGTGTTTAAGGTTGTAAGAAAGCCCCCCTTTCTGCGTCGTATCTAACGTGGACAGAGGAAGTTCAGCAACGGTGACTATTTGGGACACAGTAGTATTGAGATGCTGTCCAACAGACACACGCAAATAAGGCAAGAACCATTAAGGGGGGGGCGCCTGGGTGGCTCAGTAGGTTAAAGCCTCTGCCTTCGGCTCAGGTCATGATCCCAGGGTCCTGGGATCGAGCCCCACGTCGGGCTCTCTGCTCTGTGGGGAGCCTGCTTCCTCCTCTCTCTCTCTCTCTGCCTGCCTCTCTGCCTACTTGTGATCTCTGTCTGTCAAATAAATAAAACCTTTAAAAAAAAAAAAAAAAGAACCATTAAGGGGAATTAGAATTTGTGGAACACCTACCCTGGGCTGAGCCTAAAGATCCCTATGGGATCTGTCTAAACCACTCAGCACACCGTTATAAAACTAGGAAACAGCTTCTCTCCCACCCAAGGATCTCAATATCTCAATATCCTGAGAGTCTCATAAGACCCCTGCCTGACCCACTGACTTCTTCTCCCCCCATCTAGGATCCAGATGGTGGGTTGAACTCAGCCAAATGAGGTCTGAAATGATGAGTGGATTCTGATGATCACTGTCACTCTTTGCTCTGATTTCCATAAATAATCGAGGTAAGTCTACAGAGCTGTTTTTAAAATAAATGGGCACACTGAATGACACAGCTGGCAAAGGCGGTCACCTCCTGGCCACTCCGACTAGCAACACAGATCTATTGTGGGGAATGTGAGAGTCTCCACGTGCCACAGCGACATTCTTAAATGGTCACAGACGTGCCCATGAAGGCCCGGCCGGCAATAAGGGCCATCTTCAGCTAAAAGGTTAATTCTTTAAGCAGCTGAAAAGTCTGCCCTCTCGGGCATATCTCAAAGCCAAGAACTTATTACGTAAGGCACAGTCTCATTGGGCATGACAGGGTCGAAGCTGGTGAACAAGGTATGGGGAGGGGCAGTCAAGTATAAGGCTGCAAAGGGATATGATTTATGGTGCTTTAATCATTTGGGCATGTCCGGTGTTACGGGAGCTGTTTGCTTGGCACAGGGTGGGAGCTAAGAAAAGCACCCACCGAGGAGACCTCAGTGGAAGGATGCCAAAAACCCACCCCAGAGAACTGGGGGGATGATGGCACAGGGAATCTGCAGGGTCACAAAGGCCAAGCTTGAGGCAGCTAAGAAAGGGCTTAATTATCTAGCCATCCATTCTCATTTGAATTGGAGGCAGCCAGCAGGAGGGGCGTGCTGGACCACCAATTAGGTTAGTTAGAAGGTTATTCCAGCTAAGGTCAGAAGTAGAGGTGAGGCAGAGCCTGCTGGGGGCAAAACATCAAAGGTGCTTTGGGCCATCAGGGGGTCCCCCTTCCTACTGTGGACCGGGCCATTCCCATGACCTGACACTTCAGTAGGTCCTAATTTCCGGCACCACTGAAATTCTGACCTTCTGCCTCAGAGAAGAATGTCATAACCCCTGATGCCCAGGGAACTTTCATCAGTACAATTTTAAACATATTTCACTACAAATTGAGTTTTACTGCCGAATGCTATTTTATAACAATGCTCTTTTTAGGAAAGCCTCCCTCTAACAAAAGCATGTTTCTCTCACGGCCACAGTCATCATGGTTCACAGAAGGAGTGGCAGGGGCAGAATCATTCAACAAGACATTTCAGGCTGGAAAGATTCATCCTGGCTCCTCCTTCAGTTATGTTCTCAGAGAAACCCCCCTCCATCCTCTGAAAATATCCCTAATCCTTGAGAGAAAAGCCTGAATAAGTATATTAGCACCATCTTATGCCCTAAGTCACTACATCACAATAGGGAAATTGGTGTAGGACAGCGTTTAAGAGAATTTTAGCCACTCAACATTTTTTTTTTTCCCCAGAGAGAGAGAGGGAGCATGGGCAGGGGTTGGGAGGGCGGGGGGGACAGAGAGAACCTTTTTTTTTTTTTGAGATTTTTATTTATGTATTTGAGAGAAAGAGAACACAAGTAGGTGGAGAGGCAGAGGGAGAACCAGACTCCCCACTGAGCAGGGAGCCCGATGTGGGACTCGATCCCAGGACCCTGAGATCATGATCTGAGCCGAAGTCCAAGAGTTGGATGCTCAGCTGAGAGCCACCCAGGCACCCCTACCACTCAGTTATGTAGAGGGTCTTATTTTTACCACACCATTAAGTGCAGACACACATCCAGTGGGCTAAATACTGTAACTTGAAATACACAAACTCTCTCTGAAATACACAAACCCTACCTAAAATATATAAACTCCATACCTGAACTATCTAAACAATCCTAGCTAAAAGTAATCCCAGGGGGTGCCTGGGTGGCTCAGTGGGTTAAGCATTTGCCTTCGGCTCAGGTCATGATCCTGGGGTCCTGGGCCCGAGCCCCACATTGGGCTCTCTGCTCAGCAGGGAGCCTGCTCCCTCCTCTCTCTCTGCCTGCCTCTCTGCCTACTTGTGATCTCTGCCTGTCAAATAAATAAATAAAAATCTAAAAAAAAAAGTAATCCCAGAAACTTATATCCTCATTTGCCTTTTGGTTGCGAGATATTTTCGTACTCACCTACAATATTTCCCAAGATATTTCAATCTCCTACTTCTGGCCATAAATAAGTGAGGAAAAATTAACAATCTGTTTGATACTGTATGTCCTTGAAGTACTTTGAGAATTTATTCTGTAAACATTTGGATTTAATGAGTGAAGATTTATTTCTGCAGTAGAATTTAATAATTATAAGAATATGATTGTATTTCAATAAGGTTATGGTTAATCATAATTATTTTACCATTTAAAATTAATAATTGATAATCATTGGTAAGGCTTTCAATTTTTCATATCATAGAAGTAGCCAGTGTCATGAATCTTGCTATTGTATACTATGTTCTGTTTTAAAATATACTCTAACTAGGGGCTCCTGGGTGGCTCAGTTGGTTAAGTGACTGCCTTCAGCTCAGGTCATGATCCCGGAGTCCCAAGATCGAGCCCCACATTGGGCTCCCAGCTCCACGGGGAATCTGCTTCTCCCTCTGACCTTGTCCCCTCTTATGCTCTCTCTCACTTTCTCTCTTTCAAATAATAAATAAATAAATATTTTTAAAAAATCTAACTAAAATGTGTGTGTGTGTGTCTGTGTGTGTGTGTTCTTTCAGTTTAGAATGCATTTTGAGTTCAGTTTGGGATGGAAAAAGAAAAATCTATGTTGCTTCAGTGAAGCTCACTGGTAGAAAAGGCTGTGAATAAGAATAAACTCCAGTAATTTTACCCCTTCATTAAAGCCCATCATTCTGGTAGTTCTCAAGGTTGGGACTGGCCGGAGGGTGGGGTGGGGAAGGGGGGGCCCTATCTTCCACATCACAGTAGCTTCCTTTCCAAATAGAGAAGAAACACATATAAAATGCACCCTGACCCAGGACAATAGCTCAAGATAATATATGCCACTTGGTGGATTAAACATTTATAAGATATTTTTCCATCTCTGCTTGGAATACAAATGAATATATTCTTGTCTCATGTAAAGTGATTTCTCACTCGGAGCTGAAGAGCTGTGTAACACCTTAAATTCTACGGGGTTTGCTTTTCTAATTATATTACCCGGGAAATAAGCTAACCAACTAGAGGACTTGGCAAGAGAGTCACATTCCAAACACCAACCACATATAAATAATCTCTCTTTATATAAAAATCACAGTATGCTGGAATGGTATGGCTTCACCACCAACAACACCACACACACACACACACACACACACACGCCTGCACCATGTCAATATAACATTTTTCATTAAAGAGTTCATTCCGCATCACACAATGTGCCTCTGTGTACATAAACTTTCACAGTATATAAAATAGAACAGCTATCTCGTGTTTCCAAATGTCAGATTCATGTTTTCCCTTTGCACCAGGTAGGGACTAGCAAAAGCACCCAATCAGGAGGCTTCCATGTAACGATACTAAAAATCCATGCCAGCGAACTAAGGGGTTTTCTGCCTTTAATATAGCCGGTTGGACCGTGGGTGAGGGAAGCTGGTTCACACCCACAGGAACACATCAAAAGTCTGAAGCCTGTCTTTTCCCCTGTTACCTAGAAAGGAAACATTTTGTTACTGGTAGTCAATAACTTTGTTTAAATACATCAACAGAGAAAATTAGTTTTCCCCCTTAAGGCAAGGGTTGAAGGTAATATACAAATATGTGTTATCTTTTGCAAAATGTATTAATTTAGGGGCGCCTGGGTGGCTCAGTGGGTTAAAGCCTCTGCCTTTAGCTCAGGTCATAATCTCAGAGTCCTGGGATAGAGCCCCGCATCAGACTCTCTGCTCAGTAGGGAACCTGCTTCCTCCTCTCTCTCTCTGCCTGCCTCTCTGCCTACTTGTGGTCTCTGTCAAATAAATAAACAAAATCTTTTTTAGAAAAGTACTAATTTGGTTTGATCTCTGATCGTACTGGTTACTAACACTCCTTCTAATGAGGACATGTCACTCCCCTCTGGGTCTTTGCTTTCTATTTTCAAGATTTTATTTATTTATTTGAGAGAGAGAAAGAGAGAGAAAGAGCAAGCACAAATGGGGTGAGGAGAGAGAAGCAGACACCCTGCTGAATGGGGAGCCTGATGTGGGGCTCGATCCTTGGGCTCTGGGATCATGACCTCGGCTGTAGGCAGACGCTTAACGAACTGAGCCACCCAGGCGCCCCAGATTCTTTACTTCCTTGCCTTTGTCCTATATTGTTGCAGTTCCTATGACAGAATGCAACATCATCATAATTTCTTGGATTAGAAATAATTCTCTATAACAGTCAATTCAGAGAGGACCAAAATCATCGTTAATACCTGTGCAATTTTGTGCTCAAGGATTTGTCCTAAAAATAAACTACTATTTTTGTATGAAATAAAAGTGTTATTCATGCTACCCAAAAAAGAAAGAAAGCTTTTTAAAGACATTAGTAAAAATATATGGGCAGAGAGCAGAAAGGAAAGATGTTTAAGACCAAATAAAAATGGAATTCCAATAATCATGTAGCGAGAAGAAAGTATAAGCCCCAGGCTCTCAGAAATCCAAGAAAAGGGCTGAGAGTTTCAAGGTAAAATCCCAATTCAGCAGAGCCATTGTAACCATCTGGGGTGATGAATGTAAAAATGCCCAGTGAAAGGCAACTATCATACAACTAGTGTATGCACATGCAGAGGCTGTCAATTTGCTAGCTGTGCTAGTTGAATCCTATACCACTTTTCCCTAGCCCTTGTATCAAGTCTTTGGAAAGAAGACAGACACAGAAGAAAAATGTTCTATCTCCATGATTTCCAATATTACGGCTGAATTCTGATAAAACTGCCACTAAAACAAACAAGAGGACTTTATACCTAAATATTCCCTTTTTATATGTTTATACCTAAACATTCCACTTTTTTCAAAAATCAGCTTTTGATAGCAAGAATGTGGGAGGGAACTATAGAATCTGAATTGGAGCTCACTGTGACACAGCATTTTAATTTGAGATGGAGATAACTTAAGAGAATCAGCTGAAAAACTATTAGCATTAATTTTCCAACGGCTCAGTAAAAATAGTTACAAGGTTCTTTTTTTTTTTTTAGATTTTATTTATTTATTTGACAGAGAGAGAGAGATCACAAGTAGGCAGAGAGGCAGCCAGAGGTGGGGGACAGGGAGCAGGCTCCCCACTGAGCAGCGAGCCCGAAGCGGGGCTTGATCCTAGGACCCTGGGATCATGACCCGAGCCAAAAGCAGAGGCTAAACCCACTGAGCCACCCAGGCACCCCACAAGGTTCATTTTTAAAAATTGCTCTTTGCAAACTAACATAAACCATTTAGAAAGTGTATTGGAATAAAAATAAATCACATTTACAATATCAATAAAAACATGATACCTAACAATAATCCAAAGAACAAATAAGTATCATTTATATGAAAACAACAACAACAACACATAGGTTGCTAGAGAAATGTAAACACAAGACAAAAATGAAAAGAGATCCTATTTCCTTGGGGAAAAAAGACTTAGTCTTGTAAAGATGTCACTTTTTTCAAAATCACTTTACAAATTTTGTGTGATTTAACTCAAAGACTCAGAGGGATTCAATGTTCTTGTTACTTGGCAAAAATGTTTAAATTGTCCAGAAGAACAAACATGCAAAAGAGAGAGAGAGAGAGAGAGAAAGAGGGGAAGAAAGGAAGAGAGGAAAAAAGAAAATGGTAAAGAACAGAAATAAGTTCAACCAAATCTGATAATATATTTTATTTTTTTTAATTTTTTTTTATTTTTTCAGTGTTCCAAGATTGAAAACGTATTTTAAAACTACCATCACTGAATTTGCAAACAACATTGAGAAAAAAATAAACTATTTAGAAACAACACCTAGGGGTGCCCGGGTAGCTCAGTTTGTTAAGCACCCAACTCTTGATTTTGGGCTCAGGTCATGATCTTGGGGGTTTGAAATGGAGCTCTGCTTTAGGTTCCATGCTGAACGTGGAGCCTGTTCAATATTCTCTCTCCCTCTCCCTCTGCCCCCAACCCCACCTTTTCTCTCTCTCCCTCTCTAAACACAAACAAAAGATGAATTCCCTAAGTGGTATTAAAGCAGTTTCTCTCTCTCTCTCTCTCTCTCTCTATATATATATATATATATATATATAAGAACAGTATAAGGAATGAATAATAAACAGTACAATCTCTAAGGATATATAGAGTTAAGTGGTTTAAAGAGTCAGAATTCACCAACTTTGGAATAATATAAATGACTCTGCCATAGGAAGGGACAGGAAAATTGTCTAATCTTTAAAGGAACATAAGCAGTCTCAAAACATATGGTCAGTAAATTTGGTTATGGGAAATTTTCAAAACTTTCTCATTTCTGAACTCAAAAGATAACTGGTAAAAATAAATATTGGCGGGCGCCTGGGTGGCTCAGTGGGTTAAGCCTCTGCCTTTGGCTCGGGTCATGATCTCAGGGTCCTGGGATCGAGTCCCGCATCAGGCTCTCTGCTTGGCAGGGAACCTGCTTCCTCTTCCTCTCTCTCTCTCTCTGCCTGCCTCTCTGCCTACTTGTGATCTCGCTCTGTCAAATAAATAAATAAAATCTTAAAAAAAATATTGGCTATAAATATGACCACTAAAGTTTTAATAATTTTGAGGAGCTCATGTAAATCAAGGTGCAAACTAGTGAGTGGTGAATGGACCACTCACAAGGTGAATGGACAAGGACAGGAATAGACAATTTAGAAAAGAAAATAATCATATAGAGAACCAACAAAAGGGAGGAGGGGCCCACCTCACTAGCAATCCCAGAAATGCAAATTTAAATGAGAAGACAGTTTAATGCTCTCTCCTTCCTCCAGCACCCAACATTTCTGTCTTCCAACTTTTCTCATCTTTGATACAACTTCCAAGGGAGTAGCTATGATTAGCAAATGCTACGACATTGTGTCTTCCACCATTTGAAAGAATTCTGTACACAAATCAAGTAGAAAATGACCAAAAATCATTGTAATGCCTGAATTATTTAGCGCTCTAAGAATGTGAGAGAGAGAAAGAAAGAGGCCAAAAAAAGCACGGCATTCCAGAGTGGATAGGACCTCAGACATCTAAAACACAGAAGCAATGGAATGAAGCTGTACCTTAATCCAAGATTTTTGTTTTGCAAACTCTTACCACCTCAGGCATCACAGGTGATCTCAAATGTCAGCTGCTCCAGGGGCGCCTGGGTGGCTCAGTGGGTTAAAGCCTCTGCCTTGAGGTCGTGATCCCAGAGTCCTGAGACTGAGCCCCGCGTTGGGCTCTCTGCTCGGCAGGGAGCCTGCTTCCTCCTCTCTCTCTGCCTGCTTCTCTGCCTACTTGTGATCTCTGTCTATCAAATAAATAAATAAAATCTTTTTTAAAAAAAAGTCAGCTGCTCCAATGACATTTAACGAAAAAATAATAAAAAGGATAATGATCAAAAAAAGATAAACTGTAACACTCGTGTTAGCAGCAGTGAAGGAAAGCACTGGTTAAGAGGTTGAGACTCAGCCCACCCAAAGAAGAACACAGCAAGTGCTAATATAGTGCCTACTAAGTGCCAGGTGCTGTTCTAACCAAATCCTCACAATAACCCGATGACGTAGGTATGATACATCCACCTTATAAAACAAATGGGGCACGTTAGGTACAAAGAGCTAAGTGACTTTTTTAGGAACCCATTTTTAGTAAGAGTAGGCATTAATTACCATCCTGCCCATAGAAGACATAACCACATCCCAAAAAGCAGGCTAAATTCCTACTAATTAAATATTTAATGAATGCTTATTATATTAGCATATTGGTTTTAAAGAGGTCCAATTTATGACACAATTGAACTTCCTTTTATATGCTAAAGTAATATAATTCCATAATACTATGGAATTCCTTGCATATACTAAGGTCTAAAGTGCATTAAAATGACTTTACAAAGGGGCACCTGGGTGGTACAGCCAGTTGTGTCTGATTTAGGCTCAAGTCATGATCTCAGGGTCATGAGATCAAGCCCTGAGTTGGATTCTGTGCCTTGTGTGGAATCTGCTTAAGACTCTGTCCTCCACCCCGGCCTGGGTGGCTCAGTGGGTTAAAGCCTCTGCCTTTGGCTCAGGTCATGACCCAGGGTCCTGGGATCAAGCCCCACATTGGGCTCTCTGCTCAGCGGGAGCCTGCTTCCCCCTCTCTCTCTACCTGCATCTCTGCCTACTTGTGATCGCTGTCTGTCAAATAAATAAATAAATCTTAAAAAAAAAAAAAAAATGACTCTGTCCTGTTTCCCTCTATTCCTTACCTCTTCACTCTCTCTCTAAAGTAAATAAATAAAATCTTTTTTTAAAAAATGACCTTACAAGATTTAGAACAGCCTCATTACATACATGTTTGTAGAGTTTTATGGTTGTCCTATCTTACCTTCAAGGGTTCTGGTGGCTTACATCAACAACCCTTCTTTACTCAGAAACACAGGCTCCCATCATTGGTATCCCTGGACTAATCAATTTATTTTCATTTCCCCCTTAGCTCCAGAAAGGGGACCAGGGAACATAACACCATTCTGGAAGTGACTGTGACATGGAGAATGTCCCACAAGACAAAGTGGGGGGGGGTGTGAAAAGCTGGTTCTTTCCAGCCCCTTTGGATTTAAAGATGTGGGAAAAGGAGACAAGAGTCAGAGCTAGTTAAAATCCTGACTCCACCACTTACTAGCAATATGACCTTGAGCAATATCTTAGCTTAGGCTGCTGTAAGAAAAATACTCTAGGTTGGGGGGTGCTTAAGCAACAAACATTTCTTTCTCGCAGTTCTCGAGGCCGGAAGTCTGACATCAGGGGTCAGCATGGCTCTTAGAGAGGGCTCTCTTCCTGGTTTCCATGGGGCTGTCTTGCTGTATTCTCACATGAGGGAAAGAGGGAGCTCTAGATTCCTCTTCTTCTTATCATGGGGGCTCTAGTCTCATGACCTCCCTGCACCTAGTCACCTCCCAAAGACCTCACCTCCAAATACCATCATAGTGAGGATCAGGGTTTTGACATATGAGTTTGGAGGAAACAAACCAGTGTATAGAAATGGTTTATTTAGCCATTCTCTGCCAGAAGGGTTCTTCTCCATCTATAAAATAGAAGTAAATAATAGCACTTGTTGCTCAGCCTTGACGTAAGGATTAAATCCTGTCTGTAAAACACTTGGGATGGTTCCTTTTGCAATAATAAATGTATTTTTTCATCATTCTTGCTCATGTTCTTTTTCATTACCTCACAGGGTTAGGACTGAGGTTCAGCCCTTCTTCACCTTGCATCTGGAAAAATTACAATATACCCATAGCTGCTTCCAAAGTCCAACTTCTACCCCATGCCTCTCCAATCCAACATGCATATTGCTATAGCTAAAACAGAGATGGGGGTCCTCACTCAGCAGTGCCCCAGCACAGCAAGATAAAAAGGAAACCCTCCAATGCAACAGGCAGTGCCCTCCACGACCCAGCCCCTGCCACAATCTGAGCCGCCACCCCTCTCCTGCCATGCCGAACCCCTCCTGAATTACTCACAGCTCACTGAAAACATTGTCATAGTAGTTGATTCTGGCTGAGAAATTTTGTCCTCCCAACCTAGTCCTTGTCTCCACACATCTGGAAAGTTCCTTATCATCTCTCAAAACTCACTTCAAACACTGTTTCTCCATAAGGAATTTCCTGTTTCTCATCTAATATGGAAATAGAAATAACCATTTTTGTGCCACATCATACTCCATACGCAGTACTTACCTTATACTTAGAAAACTTGGTCTCCTGTGCTGGGCCCAGTACTCTGGAGGGTCCTACCCTATACTTTCTCTGACCGTGCCCTTCGCCTGGGGTCAAGGAATCTAGAAGATGTGAAGAAGGACTCAAGCACCCAATGTCTGTGTCTCGCCCTCCTTCTAGACCCAATAGTTGGATCGAAGAAGTGGCTCTAAGTCCTCTTCCAAGGTTTGCAAAAGCCTTTTCCCTGGCCTGACTCCCAAGTGCGGACCTTGCCACCAGCTTACTCACCCTGGATCATAGGGGTCACCAAGGGGCAAATATTTGCAGGAGTATGAATGGAGCTTAGACATGAAATTTGAATTGTTCATACATGCATACAATGTTCTGCATGGTACAGGATAAAACAAGACATGGGAAAAAATAGATTGGAGGAGCCATTTGTTCTCTTGTCTGAAAATGTTAGAAGCATGTCTATGTAATTTCTACTACAGAATATAGAAAGATTTAGTGTTAACCATTTAACTTTATGAATATTTCTATAATCCACAAATCCTAATGTAGTCCTATCTCAATTACTCTTTACTCAAAAACAAAACAAAACAAAAAACAAAGTACAGTTGATTCTCCTTATTTGTAGTAGTTATGATCCATAAAGTGGCCAGGAACACTGAATTAGCAAATACCGAACCATTGCTCCTACAGGAAATACAGGATTAGGTTCCTGTGAGCCTCTGGTCATGATAGTTTCATCAACCAGTCCATGTGTTACCTTGTCTTGTGGGTATTTCTCTTTAAAGACACCTTATTTAATATATATTGGTGATTCATTAACACCAAACTCACAAGAAACAACACTATAATTCATCCCTGGCAAAGTTTATCTAACATGTGTATTTTCTCTGTAAGCACATTATAGCCTTCTTACACTAAGGAACATGAGATAGTATTTGAGTACTACACTTGGGAGCCATTTAAACAGTGAAATCACCAACAAAAAGCACAAAAGTGTAAAAAACATGGAATTAAATAGATCATAAAAAGAACCTTCACTTGCAGCACGAGAGCTGATCCAAAAGGCAGGGCATTACCTTCTTGTTCTTCATTCAGCAAGGGATATGCAGATTAGGCAATTCACATTTTTGATCACTCTGCAATGTCTGCAAATGATGGCAAAAGTGCTTTAATTTGGGGCGCCTGGGTGGCTCAGTGCGTTAAAACCTCTGCCTTTGGCTCAGGTCATGATCCCAGGGTCCTGTGATCAAGCCCCACATCGGGCTCTCTGCTCAGCGGGGAGTCTGCTTCCTCCTCTCACTCTGCCTGTCTCTCTGCCTACTTGTGATCTGTCTATCAAATAAATAAATAAAATCTTTAAAAAAAAATGTGCTTTAATTTGGTGAGGGGGGAGGATACCAGTGCATTTTAGCAAGTAAATAAATTCACAAATACAGACTCTGCAAAAAAGGATTGACTGTAGGTAGAATTTTGGGAGCTCTCTCCTGAGGATTCACCCCAACATGGTTCCTAGGGACGTATGGAGTCCAGAAGGGGAAGCCAGTCCTGTTTCCATACCCCAAAGGAAAAAGGTGGCTCATCAACTCAGACATTCTACAAGTACTCTTTAAGTGCCTCTTAAGAGCCAGACCCTGTGCAAAGTACCAGGGACTAAGAGTCACCACTTTGTTCTCAAGGAAGACTTAGACAAGCCAAGGAGACCACTTCAACAGTAGCACTAGTAAATATGTTAATGACAGATTGAGAGGAAATGACTTGGAGGAAAAAAAAATGGTCCTCCAGGAGCTTTTACCAAGTTCCCCACCCCCACTCCAACTGGGGATGTGACCAACACTGGGAGTAGTGTGCACAAAAACCTCCTCTCTCTTCTTCCTTGGTGTCAGAGTCTTCATTCTATTTAGCTATGTTCCCTCCATGTGAATCAGGGAGGGGATCCTATGGTGAGCCCAAGTGTAAGTCTACAATGGTTTAGGTCAAGAGGTATGACACCATTCCCCTTGCAGTGATTACCATGTATACACCTACAGCTTCATGAGATATGAATGTAAGACTGTCAAGGTCACATCTATGAAACAGTGTCCTGCTCTTATGCAGAGACATGTAGCAAGAGCCAGACACTCTTCTTGTACTGTGTATGACCTGTGGCAGACATCTGGGAACCATCAAGAAAGCTAAATGACACACGGAAGAAGGTAGGCAATGGCTAATGCCAACACTGAGGTGAATTAAGCAGTCTTCAAGTCCTCTCACCCTAGCACACACACATATACTCCTTAAATAAGATAACAGATTGGCCTCATCATTTGTGCCAAGAGCAGCTGCTCTACCTACCTCAAAGTGACACCATCCACATCTGAGTCTACTGTGTGAATTTATGGTCCTGGAGATGTGTCACATAATCCCCATATAAATCACTTGAGAAAGGAGGGTAGAGTAGGGATCTTCTCTGAAGAAGTGAGGATTCAACTAACGTTCAGAAATGAGAAGGCATCAAGATGAGAGAGCCTGGTAGATCCCATCCAGTCCTACTGAATCTTGCCTGAGCCCAGAAACATATAACTGGTGTAATCAGGAATTCCTCTTCCAAGAAATTCTTCTCATGTTTGCTGCCCTCTCCTCATCTAGCCTTAAAGAGGTGGTGGTCCCCATTCTGTCACCCAACTCCCTGGGTTTCCTTCCTGCAGAAGAAAAGAGGAGACCATTCATACTATCATGTTGATCTACATTTACTGGATTGATAATAAATAAAGTGAAAAATAACCCGAGTTGACCTCCAATCCATATTTTGCCAATCCTCAAATCTGGTATTTCCTCAGAGTATAGTCTAGTCCCACATAGGAAAGACCTTCCAGGCAGAGAGCAGGACACAAGCAAAGAACCCATGGTGGAAGGAAACCTAAAGTCTTTACAGACCTGAAAGAGGGAGGAGGATGAGATACACAATGAGATGAAGCTAGAGAGGAGAACACACCGCTAAACACACAAGCTTGAGTGGGGATGGGTAGTTACGGAATGCTCTGAGAATGATAGGGTGGTGTAGCCTCTGCCAGAAGAAGGAACACCTCTACTAATACAAAAGAAGAGGATCAGGTGAGCTGGGAAGTCGGATGTGGAAGCTAAGAAGGTGCTCACCTAATTGATATGGGATGTCCTGTGTTGACGGTTGGGGGAAAGGCTCCAAGTCTTTCCACAGACCATCCATGGAATTGCCTAGGAGCATGAATCCACTCCCTGGAAGGTAACCTCAGCCAAGAATATCCCAGGTTTGGGTCCTCAAGGCTTTAAGAACCCCACACCCACCAGAGCCCAGACATTAAGCTAAATTAAGAATGCTATGTCAGAGATGATTCAGTGTCTGCCCTTATACAACTCGTCTCGATTCCCTTTTCCTTCTAGGAGACTCTCAACAACTATAGTAAAAACAGTTTTCCTCTTCATCCCTGACATGCAGAATGTTTCAGTACATCTCCTTTCCAAGATAATCAAGCCACGCACTATACTGTTTGTGGTCATGGAGGAGGGGCATTCCTATAGATTTCTGCCCCCACCCCCCGTCGCGCCCCGCCCCTATAGACTTCTGATTATATTGCTTATGCTGGAAAATAGGGCTTTCCACTCTACTTGCCTCCACTTAACCCTACTTGCCTCCTTTGTATGTGAAATTAAATCAGGGCAGGAAGAGTTGGGGCCATGCCTACCTTTGGGAAAAGGGAGCTACTTTCAGTGCCTGAAAAATGATTTACTCTTCCAAGGGTGACAAGGTTGACATCAGCAGCAGGACATCCAACTTTAGTTGTCTTTTGCTTTCGCCCTCAAATGGTAGCTAAATCTTCTTTGTTTTTTCATCTCCAGGGTCTAGCACTATGTCTGCCACATGGCAGGTTCAAACAAACTCTAGTTCCGTTCAACAGATAGCACACGTACATGTACATGAGTCCTCGTTTACACACTAGAAAGACTCTGCAGTCCTTTCCAGGATGTTCTACAATAGAATACAATTTCTGAGCAATATCTTCAAATGACCCAGTAAATATCTAGCCTTTCTTCTCATCTGCTAAATTTCAGTATCAGATGTGAGCATTGTACAAGTATATTCTAGCATTCTTCTTTGCTGCTGAAAGGTAAGGAAACGTCTTCCTTTTTCAGTGGTATTAAACTGCCTCCCAATCTCTCTAGGAAATTGTGCATGTCAAATTTAAGGGGAAAGGGAAGCCCAGCCTCCTGTCATGGGGCCAGACATAGCTATGGGGTCTCCCCTATGTTTCAGCATCAAAGACTGATGGTAAACACTACTTCCCCAACATACCCCATAGCCCACATGCCATGTGCAGGAGAGCCATCCCCCATGATGGCAGCTTGGCATGTTGCCATGGTTGCCCCTAAAAGGCCCATTGACTCCACAAAAGTTGTTACTCCCAGTTGATCAGATCCTGTTAATTCTTCTGAACGGTGGAAACCCGAAGTAAGGAGCAAACAAATTTGGTCCTCACAGTTGCTAGAGTCTTTATTTTTAGTCCCACTTGATTCTCCACCACAGGCACAATGATCTTTGTAAAATGTCTTAAGGACCTTATAGTAAATAAAAATGATAAATGTTGACCTTCATGGTCTCTTTCCAACCCTAAAAATCTATGACTCGTTTCTTCTCAAGACTTCACATTTTCAAAGCCCAAGGAGGTTTAAGTAACAAGCCAATATAAATAGCAGGTAATGGGCCCTGAGAAATGTCCTGAACTGAAAGAGTAGCCAAAGGGGGGTGGGGGGAGGTAAGAAAGTGTAATAAAGCTGCAAATACCTTTACAGTTGCCATCAGAGATGATAGGAAGCCTCAAAAACTTCCCTTGAGAGCAACTGAAAACTAAGCAGGTTGTTAACACAAGCAGATACCACTGCTTGCCTTTGCAAAGCTGTTCTTCCAGAAAGCCAATAATTTTAACTCCACTCTTCAAGCGTCAAGACATGGCGCCCACAGCCAGATGTCCCCACACATTACCCTTTCAAGACCGGGATTTGTTAAAGGTGCCTGGATTGTTGGCAGCCAAAGAGTGAGATGTGTTCCGGCCAAACGTTCACAGCCTGGCCCTGAGAAATATATTTTCCTCTCTCTGCAGCAAACACACACATAACCACAAAGTTTTACCTAGAAGTTGGATGACATAGAAAAGCCAAATCTATTTTTGGTTCCTGAATACTATTCCCCTTGCATCTTTCCCCCCGGCCATCTTCCCCTCAGATATTCTGGCACCAGATCCCAAGCTACCATTTTCCTTCTATCTTTTCAAGTCTACTGAAAATCAAACAGCTCGAGGCCATGGCCAAGGGGGCCTCGCTGTTCCCAGAGTGGCCCAACCTCATCCACCTCCCCACACTCTGTCTGGCAGCCTTCTGAAGGCATTGTGCAGTGACTGCTAGGCTTCCAGAATGATTTCATGTCTCCAGGTCAAAATCTGTGTTCCCTGGCCATGGATTTGATCCATGATATGTTGATCTACCAGCTCCAAACACTACCCTTCTTTTAGGAAGACTGGAAACTTTTCAACATTGATAGGAGGCTGATGATCTACACTGGGACTGGGGGATGGAATTATTATTTTAAAATATTGAAGCTGGCATGAGATAAAACATAAAAAGGGGGTTTTGATAAAAAAAATAAGGAAATAAAACAAATATAAATGAATAAAATTATCCAAGAAGTAGAACCATTTCCCCAAAACATCTTTTCTTTGCTATACTTCCTACTTCCATGACCTGATTTGCTTTCATACTCAAAATGTGTTTCAGACACCTCAGATCTGGGGGCAGTTTCTGGTCTTTGGTCTTCAATTTCCTCCATCATCATGTTTTTTTGTAGACAAGCTGCCTAACATACTCATGATGGGCAGCTCTTAACAGAACTCAACACAACTAGTAAAATTGTACATTGTTTATATGAAGTGTCTACAACAGAGGCCTGGCGGGATACAGGATGGGAGAACGTGGGCCCTTTTGGTTCCCTGTCAGGGCAAGAAGGAAGTTACAAACCAGTCCGTGTTCTGTATATGCTAGTCTATGTGTGTTGCTTGGAATTACCAGTATGACATCCAGAATCTTGAGTCGTTTTTATGTCCGAATTATTATTTAGAGAGCTAAAAAAATACAGTAAGGGACTTGTATTTGGCAACTGAGTCCTGACTGACATTATTCATTTAAGT
The DNA here is from genome assembly GCF_020171115.1 of Neogale vison. Lineage (NCBI taxonomy): Eukaryota > Metazoa > Chordata > Mammalia > Carnivora > Mustelidae > Neogale > Neogale vison. The sequence continues at coordinate 173,578,377 of NC_058091.1, forward strand.
TCCACGTATTTTTGTTTCAACAAAGCAAACGTTTCTCTGCTGTTTTTTTAGTACTATGCTTACCCAGAGGGCTAATGTGCTTGGCATTTAATCCACTGATACTATCTAGGTTGGTCTCTTTTTATCCCTTTGTATAAGCCCTGGGGTCAGGGAGAGCATGATGTTCTGCCTTCCAGCTTTTAAAATTCTATCTCCTCAAAGCACTAAAGAGTAAATAACTTAGAAGAGAAAAGCTTCCCATAGCATCTTTCTAATGAAGAGCATTTTGGCTCTTTCCAGAATGTTCTTCACATCAGGGTAAGTATTCCACTTCTCCTTAAGTACATAAACAGAACCTAGGATTATTAATCCTAAAAACCAACATTCTGTATTTCCCTCTTCAGTTTCCAGCCTTCGATGCATAATGACATTGTATACCTACCGTCCTTTTTATCATGAGGCCAATTTCCTCCCCATTAATTAACCTCCATGCTAATTAGGTTATTTAAGACCTACTTGTAAAGTTTACAGAAAATAACAACATATCCATTATGTCAGCAATCAAAGCCAAACAAGATTGGAACGTTGCCAAGGATAAAAGCTCATCAGTGAGATTCAGAGATCAAGGAGAAAGGGGGTGTTGTAACTTCAAAAGACTTGGCATGGTAGGGTCAGCAGCCGCATGCTTTTTTGTAAGAGCCATTTCAGGAGGAATCATCGAAAGAATAAACTGAAGGAGAAAGCTGGAACTATATGCCATGGCTTCTCGAGCCCACTCACCCTCCACCCCTTCCCAATCCCTGAGCCTGTGGCAGGAGTGGCATTGCTGGGCTGACCCGAAATACCTGATCGGCCCAAACTAGAAAAGAAAAACAGACAAGTGCTGCTCGTGTTTCCTTAGGACCCAGTCATGGCATTCAGGTTTTAAAGACATTCCCTCCTTGGGTCAGACATATAGCACAGATGTCTCAGCAAGTTTGCAAGATCACACAGGTGGTATTCCCCAATGGTCCTAGGGTGGGTTTGCCTTCTAGTTTCCAGCACAAGGCAGGGTCAGGTAGGGAACTACAGCAGCCAACTTTCCAATCCCACCCTCCTTGAGCCATTTACAAAGGGGAAAAAAAAAAAAAGTCTCTGTGTATCCCCAGCCATCCCCAAATACCAATGTTATCAATTTCAAGGGCTTACTTACCACTCTCCTAAGGACCAGGGGGAAAACAGGAATAGTATAAAATATGCTTGCTACTGGTCATGATTAGCTATTACGGAAAAGTGCGTGCATGCCTGCAATTGTGTGTGTTTGTGTATGTGTGTACCTGTACCACCACCTACCCTTGGCTTTGGCCTGCTCCCCTGTTTCCAATATCCCTAGAGTGATTCCCTCTAGACTGTCTCCCTGTACCATCATCCTGCCACAACCACTGATTATTCAGAGGAGTTGAGCACACACAAGTCTGCTGGGCCGCCCGAGTGAGGGAATTTCACGCAGATCACATCCCACTGAAGCACCACGGTACTTAAACTCACATGGTATGGTCAGCACAGCTCAGATTTAATTAAAGCACTCAATCGCACCATTACCATTTTTGGTGACAGCTCAGGTATAAATATATTAAGCACAATTCTTTCCAGGCACTGCTTGTCAGCATTCTCCTTAAATGCCCTTTTGTCTTCTCTACCCTCTTTCCAAAGCCCTGAACTTTTAGCTTATAAATGATTAGTACCTATAAACTGCCCCCCTCTTCAATTCCTAAGTTAAATTACCATCTTTAGCCTTTTTCTGGATTCCTCAGGAGTAATAAGTCTCTTCCGTTGGGCCATAATTCCTGCCTCTCAACCTTAATCAAAACCACACTGACATCCCAACCTCCTTTCTCATAGTTGAGTTCTCAATATCTCTTCTCATTCTGACCTCGACATTAAGCATTTTCTTCCCACAGATCCTGGACATTGCATGGTGTTTCCTCCATATCACACTCTGTGTTTCTCTAGTTTCTCTGTTTGCTGTTGGAATCCTTTTCTCTCATTCACGCACTCATTCATTCAACAAGTATTTACTGAGCACCAAGTATGTGCCAGGAAGAGTTCAAGGGCTGGAAGTGCATGAGTGAACAAAGCAGACCAAGATCCCTGTTTTTGCAGAGCTTCCATTGTAGAAAGTGGAGACAAATTTAAAAACGATCACCCCGTTTGAATGGTACTAGATTGGGGCACCTGGGTGGCTCAGTCAGTTACGCATCTGCCTTCACCTTGGGTCATGATCCCAGGATCCTGGGATCAAGCTCCATGTCAGGCTCCTTGCTCAGTCAGGAGTCTGCCTCTCCTTCTGCCTCTCCCCCTGCTCCTGCTCTCTCTCTCTCTCTCTCAAATAAATAAAATTAAAAAAAATATATTACTAGTCTGTGGTTAGTAACTTAGAAAAAAGAGAAAAGTAGACCAGTGCAAGGCAAACAGGAGTATGGTGAAGGTAACCTCATGGAGGAGGAGCTGAAGTTGGCAAGGGAGTTAGCTAAGCAGGTATCTTAGGAAAGAGCATTTGAGAGGAAAAGATAGCCAGCTCAGTCAAAGGCTCTAGGGCAGGAGGGCACTTGGCCTTATCTGGAATATTAAGCGAGCAGTGACTGGCCAATATGGCCAGAGCAGTGTGGGTAAGGATGAGCACAGGGGTTTGCTGACCCCTCTGGAATATCACCTGGCTTTCTCTGCTTGCTGATGCACTTGGTGTCTCCCACTCAAAGTAGAATCGTATCCCTTTAAAACCTGGTAATACACATCTGTACAGTGGGAGTTTCCAGACCTTTAAAAAATGTGGTTGCCACAGGTCAATAAAAAAAAAAAATATCTTTGCCTCACCTCTTCTGGATGGGGGTGTAGCTTTTTAAACTTCTAACACATTTCTGGGGAATATGTAAGAACTTTGCTCCAGATGAATAGACTATATGTCTCATAGGATGCACTAGGAGAAGACAGACACTGAGGGGTCCACAGTAGAGGGGGAAACGCATGAAGAAAATGAGTTACCCGCCAGGCAAGTGAGATGAGGATAAGGCAATGGTCCTTTCCCACTGAAATGACTGAGCTGTCCTCTACCCCATCTTGGCATGCCTAATAAATTTGCACAGTTTCACAGACAGTAGAGAGATCACATGCATCTGCGGAAGACAGTGTGGAGGCAAAGCATTGCTCAAGCAAGACTACTTTTTTAAAAAGTATATTCATGCATTAAACAAATAGTTATCACACGTTGCCCTGTGGGGACGAAGATGAGCAGAACACGGCCCTAAAGCTAAGGAGCTCCCAGTCTCCCAACAGAATATAAATTAACAAGTCCCCTCAGTTTTAAAGACAAAAGTTCTAAATCAGAGTATTCTTCAGTTTTCACCTTTGAGGGTGTTCTTAAATATCTTGGATCCCATCCTGGCACTTCTAACCCAGTTTTCTATAGCCTTCACTACGTGTATATTGGAATCACAATGAAGAGTTTTTAATTTCAGATGCCAGGGTCCCAGCCCAGAAACTTCTGATTTAATTGTTCTGGGATGCTACCTGGGCATAAGAATTTTTTTTTTTAAGATTTTTATTTATTTATTGGACAGAGAGAGAGATCACAAGTAGGCAGAGAGGCAGGCAGAGAGAGAGGAGGAAGCAGGCTCCTCGCTGAGCAGAGGGCCCGATGTGGGGCTCGATCCCAGCACCCTGGGATCATGACCTGAGCCAAAGGCAGAGGCTTAACCCACTGAGCCACCCAGGCGCCCCAAGAATTTTTAAGCCCCTCCCTATGTGACTCTAATGTTCGGCCAAGATTGAAAACTTCTTACAGTAGGCTGAATAATTGTCCCAAGATGACCACGTCCTCATTCCCCAAACCTGTGAATAAGTTACCTCACCTGGTAAAGGGACTTTGCAAATATGATTACATTGAGGATCTTGAGATGAGGAGATTATCTGGACATCCAGGTGAACTTGATGTAATCACAAGAGGTCTTTATAAGAGGTAGCCAGAACTTTCAGCATTGGTAGTAAGAGATGGGATAATACAAGGAAGAGCATGGATTGAAGCAAGGAAGGGTCATGAGCCAAGGAGCGTAGATGGCTTGTCAAAGCTGAAAAAACACTCAAAAACAAGAAAAACACACCTAATTTCACCTAATACTTCCAGCTCTGTGGACACCTTAATTTTAGACTTCTGACCTTCACAACTATAGAAGAATACATTTTTGTTTTAAGCCATTAAGTTTATGGTAACTTGTGACAGCAGCAATAGGCAATGAATACACCACTACATTTACCTGTAGATAAATGGAATGGAACCCAGGTATTTAGAGATTTAAGTGCGAGTGTATGCAGTTTGAGTTCCCCAGGTAAGTCAAAATGCATAACAAATAGCACAGAGGACATGGGGAGTTAGAGAGGAGAAGGGAGTTGGGGGAAATTGGAAGGGGAGGTGAACCATGAGAGACTATGGACTCTGAAAAACAATCTGAGGGGTTTGAAGTGGTGGGGGGGTGGGAGGTTGGGGTACCAGGTGGTGGGTATTATAGAGGGCATGGATTGCATGGAGCACTGGGTGTGGTGAAAAAATAATGAATACTGTTATGCTGAAAATAAATAAAAAATAAATTTTAAAAAAAACTACCCAAAAAAATGTATCCTCCCATTTGAAAACCACCAAGGGGGAAAAAAAATCTCTTCGCATCTCCTTCCTGTCCCCCACTGATATGCTAGTAGAAGACTAGCTCTTCAAGCCCATGAGAGGATGCGGAGTATAAATACTGTGCTATAAATACTCCCATCATGGCCAAGTTCAAACTTAACAATTAGCATGTATAATTCTTAAGAATTAAACAATGATCTCTTCAGATCTGATACAAACTGGTTCCAGCACACCAATGGTAGAGCAAGTTGGGGGAAAGATAGAGCAGGCCTTATGGCCTATTTGATCAGAGCCCTTCTGAGGCCCAACCTGCCCAAGAAAAAAGACCCCCCCACACCGACATGAATTAGCCTAGCTCCCTGGAATTTATACTAGAGTTTGAGTCCAAAACTCAGCTAATAATAAGGTGTTACCTTCACTCATTCAACAAGTGTTTTATTCAGCTCCCATTCTTCTAGGCACAGTTGTAGGCACCAAGGACATGGCATTGGACAATATATCCATTTTTCCTTCAAAAATGCAATACATATTTATCAAGACCTACTCTGTACCAAGCACGATTCTAAGCCCTGAAGATACAGTATTAACAATTCGTTTTTTAAACATCCACCTGATGGGAGTTTTGTTCTGGTAGATAAAGACAGTTTAGAAACAAACAAACAAAAAAGTAAAACATAAGAAAATCAGATGGTTTGCAGCTAAGGGGGAAAAATGCAGTGGGGAAAATACATAGAGGGGCTGTTGGAGGGAAAATGAATACAGAAGCATGGAAGGCTTTCTGATGAAGTATCATTTGAAAAATGACCTATAAAGGCCGCAAAGGAATGAGACATCTGAGGAAAAGACCATTGCAGTCAAAGGAAGCAGCATATACAAAGGTCAAGGCAGGGGAAGAACATGTGGAAAATTCCATTTGGAAGCAAATTGTTCATGCAAGGAGAAGAACAGTAAGGAATGGAGCCAGAGAAGTAACAGAGGCCAGACCAAGAAGCCTTGCAGTCCTTAATAAGGAATATGGATTTTATTCTCAGTGCCATGGAAAGCCAATGGAACATTTTTTTTTTTTAAGATTTTAGTTGTTTATTTGACAGACAGAGATCACAAGTAGACAGAGAGGCAGAGAGAGAGAGGGAAGCAGGCTCCCTGCTGAGCAGAGAGCCCGATTCGGGACTCGATCTCAGGACCCTGAGATCATGACCTGAGCCGAAGGCAGCGGCTTAACCCACTGAGCCACCCAGGTGCCCAAGCCAATGGAACATTTTAACTGACTGGTGTCTTTGCAGAGGAGAGTGGGATGGGGGAGTGGGCAAAATGGGTGAAAGGCAGAGGGAGATATAAGCCTCGAGTTATGAAATAAGAAAATCATGAAAATAAAAAGCAGAGCATAAGGAATACAGTCAATGATACTATAATTGCAATGTAATGGGACAGACAGTGGCTATATGTGCAGTGAGCACAGCATAACGCGTAGACTAGTCAAATCACTATGTCGTGCCCCTGAAACTCATGTAACATTGTGTGTCAACAGTACTCAAACTAAAAATAGATAAATAAAAATAAATAAAATGGTTTACTTGTAGGCAACAGAGTTGACACTGTTAGGCCTTTCCCCCCACCCACTCCACTTTGTCTGTCTTTTAATTGGTATATGTTGACCATTCACATTGAAAGTGACTACTGATAAAGTCAGGTTAACATCTACCACGTTTACAACTATTTTTTATTCAATGGATTTATTCCTTATGTCCCGTGCCCCCTCTTCTCTTTTTTTGTGGCCTCCTCTGGTTTTAATGTAGAGTTTCCACATGATTTCCTTTTATGTCCTCTCTTAGTATATCAATTACTCTCCTTTTGTAAATATTTTACCGATTGCAACAGAGTTTGCAACATGCATTTTTAACTAAGTCCACCTTCACATGACCACATACTACTTCACATGTGGTGCAGATACTGTAGAACTGAACATTCCCACTTTTTCCATTCTATTCCTGTGACACAGCTGACTTCACATCACTTACCCATGTTATAATCACCCAATGATTATTATCACCACTTCCAAAAAACAATTGTCTTTTTTTTTAAGATTTTATTTATTTACTTGAGAGAACAAGAGAGAGCATGAGAGGAGAGAAGGTCAGAGGGAGAGGCAGACTCCCCAAAGAGCTGGGAGCCTGATGCGGGACTCAATTCTGGGACTACAGGATCATGATCTGAGCTGAAAGCTGTGGCTTAACCAACTGAGCCACCCAGGTGCTCCCAAAACCATTATCTTTTAAAGAAAATATTTTATTTTACCTTCATTTATTCCTTCTACAATATATTTCCTTTCTTTATGTAGACCAAAGTTTCTGACCTAGATCATTTTTCTTCACCCTGAAGAACATCTTTCAGCATTTTTTTGTAGGGCAGGTCTGCTAGCAATGAGTTCCCTCAACTTTTGAATGTTTGAGAAAATCTATTTCTTCTTTCAAATTTGAAGGATAATTTGGCTAGCTATAGAATTCTGGGTTGGTAGGAATATTACTCTCAACACTTAAAATATTTTACTATGTTTTCTTCTTCTCATGTTTTTTTTTAATCCTTGTTCCTCTAGGTAAAGGGTTTTTTTGGGAGGGGGTAGTGTCTTTTTTTGTTTTGTTTTGTTCTTAATTTTCTATTTTAATTCAAGTATAGTTAACTAACATACAGTGTTAGGGCACCTGGGTGGCTCAGTTGGTTAAGCATCTGCCTTCAGCTCAGGTCATGATCTCACAGTCTTGGGATTGAGCCCTGCATCAGGCTCTCTGCTCAGTAGGGAGTCTGCTTCTTCCTCTCACTCTCCCTTTTTGCTCTCCCTCTCTCTCTCAAATAACTAAATAAAATCATTTTAAAAAATAATATACAGTGTTATCTTAGTTTCAGGTATATAATATAACAATTCTATACATTACTCAGTCCTCATTATGACAAGTGTACTTTTTATTTGTTCTTGTTTTTTAATTCTAGTTAAAAATTTTCGCTTTGTTTTGGGTTTTCCTTAATTTGAATATAATATGTTTATTTTGGGAGGGGTTGTATGTTTTTGGTTTTGTTTTTGGTATTTATTCTGCTTAGTGTTCTCTGAGCTTCCTGAGTCTCTGATTTGATTTCTGTCATTAATTTGGGAAGCTTACAACCATATTGTTTCAAATATTTCTTTTGTTCCTTTCTTTTTTCTCCTTCTTTTATTCTAGCTACTCATATTGCACCCTCTGAAGTTGTCCCACAGTTCTTGGATATTCTATTCTGATTTTTCACTTTTCTCTTTGCATTTCAGTTTGGAAAGTTTCTATTGTCCTATCTTCAAGCTCACTGATTCCTTCCATGGCCATGTTGAGCCTATGGGTGAGCTCATCAAAGACACTTTTCATTTCTGTTTTGATTTCCAGTATTTCCTCTTGACACTTTCTTAGATTTTCCATCCCTCTGTTTACAGTACTTGCCTGTTTTTGCCTGTTGTCTTTTCCCATTAGAGTACCTAATATAACAATCAGTTATTTCAAATTCCCCATTTGGTAATTCCAGTACTGTGTGTCATATCTGCATCTGGTTCTGAGTATTGCCTTTTGTCATGCCTTATAATTGTCTGTTGAAAGTTTCTCATGTATCAGGTAATAGAACTGAGGTACATGGTCTTCACATGAGTATGTCAATCTTCTAGGAGTTGGGCTACATTTAACATTTGCTATAGCTATAGATGCCCGAGCTTCAAAGTCTGCCAGTGTCCCTATTTATGTCTCCCCCAATCTACCCTTGATGTTTGCTTCCCTGAGTATTCTCCTCCTCATAAAAAGTCTGTGTCCTCAATCTCTTTCAACTATGACCAACTGTTATACTGGGTCTCTACTGATGTGGTGGTAAAGGGTAGAAAGGGACAGTGTTTCATAATCCTCTAATTAAAACTTACAAGTCTTCTACTTAGTCTGTCTTGGGGCTGTGATCTTCACAGTGTTTCTCCAGAGACATAGCTTCCTTTTCTTCCTGGCCCTGTCACCTATGTCCACCACTACCACCATTTCATCCTTAGGTGAGATGGGCTAGAGGAAGCTGAGGGGCAAGGAATGACCTGACCCGAGTAGGGACATGGTAAGCCATTCCCCTGGAGAGTGTCCTCTAATTACAGAGAGGGCTCCAGGAAAATTTAATAACAATTAGGCTTCCCTGGTCTATCAGATTCATATAAAGATCATTCTCAAATCTTGACCATGAGAACCTGATGGGGTTCCTGGTGGTAAAGCCCATAAAGTGTGATCCCCCAGGTGTTTCTCACTCTCAAACAGTCCAGACTCAACCTGTAACAATTCATCAAAATTATCACTCAAGTCTTCATTCTAGTCTATGGCTTCAGTAGCTTTTGCTTGAGGGAAATAGATCTTGACCATGACTCCCTGGATGCATCTTTTTCTTCAGATTTCATACTGGGGGTTGCCCAAAGACCTCAGTTCTCTCATGGGTCCAAAAATGTCACTGATTTTCAGTATGTCCAGCTTTTTTTTGTCATACAGATTAAAGTATTGGTTAAGTTTTTCACATTTCAGAGTGGAACTGAAGTCCACTAAGGGATTTTAAGCACAGAAGTGATGTCACTTGCCTTCTATTTTTAAAAGACCACTCTGTGCATTATATCTCCTTTAAAGACCCCAAAAGGATAGTGTCTGGAATAAGGTAGGTCTTAAATATTTTAGGTTTCCTCAGCAAGCATCATTTAATTGCAGCCCAAAAATTCAAAATGGAAAAAAGAAGAGAAGTTTAAGGTTGTGGAAGAATAGGAGACCTTAGTTTTGTCTGATACCAGGAATTCATCTAGATAGCTATTAAATCATTCTGAATACTTGCAAACTCAACCATAGATCTAAGAAAAGAAGAGCTGCAACTCTACAAATAGAAAACCCACCACTTTCTTCAAGGTAGGAGTTGTGGAAAAGTGAATCTGAGGTAATATATGGGAGGTTAAACTGCAGGGGAAGAGGGAGCCTCTTATCAGCATGCTACCTGAAAGTGATATAGCAGCTGAGAGCAACATCAGAACTTTTGAAGGTCTGCTCCCATGAGGGAGGTCCCTGCCTGAAAGGTGCTCAGGTGGCAAAGTGGTGCAGAATCCTAGATGGGACAGTGTGGTCTCAGCATCCCTGGGGTCACAGGAAGAGTAGGGGGTGTCTGCATGCAGCAGAGTTCCCAGGCATCACAGCAGGGAAGCTGGCTGCAATCAGCAAGCCCAGGAGTGGGCTTTCAGCCTGGTGTTGCCATAAAATGAGAACTGCAGCATGATTGGGTGACCACTCTACAAGCAGGGGCCTAGCAAGCAACAGAACCAGATAGACTCTCCCAACTCTCCTGGGAGGAGTGGCACGGGAGCATGCGACGGGACTCTGCAGGGTTTGGAGACTCAAATAGGGGTCACATGACTGAGATAGAAATATTCAGTCACAGGCTGAGTGAACAAAGGGTGCAGATGGAGACCACAGAGCCAGGAGTGATTGATTGCTTTTCACTGGGAGAGTACTGAGGAGTGGGTCCCCAAGCTCTTGGCTCCAGACTGAAGATTGGGAGGCTGCCATTTTCATTCTCATTCACTAAAGTGGCACAGAAAGACTTCAGGGAACAAAAGCCACATAGAGCTATTTGAAGCAGACTACTTAGCCTGGCCCTGTGGTAAAAGCAGAGCAATTCTGCCTGGGGCAAAGACACTTGAGAATCAAAGCAATAGGCCCCTCCCCCAGATGATAAGGAAGTACATCCAGCCAAGACCAAGTTTACTGATCAATGAGAACAGCAAAACTTCAGAGCTACAGGAATACAGCACATAGAATTCATGAGGGTTTTTTTTTTTTTACATGAATCTTCAGTCTTTCAATTTTAATTTTTTTATCATTCCTTTTCAACCAATTTCTTATTTTAACAACTCTTTTTCTTAAGACTTTTTTAATTTTCATTTTTTTAAAGATTTTATTTATTTATTTGACAAACAGAGATCACAAGTAGGCAGAGAAGCAGGCAGAGAGAAAGGAGGAAGCACGCTCTCTGCTGAGCAGAGAGCCCAATGTGGGGCTTGATCCCAGGACCCTGGGCTCATGACCTGAGCCGAAGGCAGAGGCTTTAACCACTGAGCCACCCAGGCGCCCCATTAATTTTCATTTTTATAGTCTATCCTTTCATTATATTTAATTTTATTTTTGTACATATATAAGTTTTCCTTTCTTTGCAATTTTGGGATCTAGTTTTCTAACAAGCAGACCAAAATACATACAGAATCCAGTGTATTGCTGTGTTCTGTTCACTCATCTGATTGTATTCTCTTTTGGGGGTGAGGGTGGTATTCAGGGCTCTTCTGATTTGTTTAGTGTAGATTTCTCTGGGGTCGTTGCCATTTAAGTATTTTGTTCTCTCATTCATGTATTTTTCTCTGGGCAGAATGACAAGATGGAAACTCTCATCCTCAAAAAAGAGAACAAGAGGCAGTACTGACTTCCAGGGACCTAATCAGTATGGATACAAGTAAAATGTAAGAACTAGAGTTCTGAATAATGATTATAAAGATAGGAGCTGGACTTGAAAAAAGCATTAGAGACCCAGAGAATCACTTTCTGGAGAAACAAAAGAACTAAAATCTAACCAAGTTAAAATAAAAAAGGATATTAATAAAATACAATAAAAAATGGAGGTTCTGTTAGTTTAAGTGAGGCAGAAGAGAGAATTAGTGATATAGAAGGCAAAATGTTGGAGAAAAAGACAGATAAACAACTACTGGATGATGAGAATTTGAGAGATAAGTGATATCATAAAGTGAGCCAATATTAGAATAATTGGGATCACCAATGAAGAGAGGAGGGCAGGCAGAAGGTGAGTTGGGGGTAAATTATAGCAGAAAACTTCCCTAATATGGGGAAGGAACTAGGCATTCAAGTCCAGAAAGTACAAAGAACGCCCTTCAAAATCAATAAAAATAGGTAAACATTCCGACATATAATAATGAAAATTGCAAATGTCACGGACAAAGAAAATTCTAAAAGCCGTTCAGGACAAAAGGTCCATAACCTGCAAAGGTGGAAACAATAGACTGGCAGCAGACCTACCCACAGAGACCTGGCAGGTCAGAAAGGACTGTCATGGTAATGCAGGGTGCTAAATGAGAAAACTGTGCAGCCAAGAATACTTTAACCAGCAAGGATGTCATTCAAAATAGAGGGAGAGATAAAAAGCTTCCATGACAAAGAGAAACAAAAAGAATTTGTGATCACTAAACCAGTCTTGCAAGAAATATTAAAAGGGACCCACTGAGCAGAAAGAGAGACCAAAAATATCAAAGACCAGAAAGGAAAAGAGACTATGTATAGGAACAGCAACTTTACAAGTAATATAATGGCACTAATTTCATATCTTTCAATAATTACTCTGAATGTAAATGGGCTAAAGGCCCCAATCAAAAGACACAGGGTATCCAATTGCATAAAAAAGCAAAACCCATGGATATGATGTCTGCTAGAGACTCATGTTAGACTCAAAGACACCTCCAGATCTAGTGAGGGGGTGGAAAACCATTTATAATACTAATGGACATCAAGAGAAAGATGGAATAGCAATTCTTGTGCAGAAAAATTATATTTTAAACCAAAGACTGTAATAAGAGATGAGGAAGGACACTATATCATAATTAAAGGGTCTATCAAACAAGAAGATATAACAATTATAAATATTTATGCCCCTAATACAGGAGAAGCAATTATATGAACAAATTAATTAACAAAATTAAAGAAACACATCGATAATATAAAATAATAGTAGGGAACTTTAACATCCTCCCCACTGCAATGGACAGATCATCTAAGAAGAAGCTCAACCAGGAGACAAGGGCTTTGAATGACACACTGGACCAGATGGACTTTACAGATATATTCAGAGCATTTCACCTTACAGCAACAGAATACACATTCCTCTCAAATGAACATGGAACATTCTCCAAAATAGATCACATGTTAGGTCACAAATCAGGTCTCAACTAGTGCCAAAAGATTGGGACCGTTCCCGTATATTTTCAGAACACAATGCTTCAAAACTTGAACTCAATTACAAGAGGAAATTTGGAAAGAACTCAAATACAATGGAGGTAATGAGCACCCTACTAAAGAATGAATGGGTCAATGAGGAAATTAAATAAGAATTTAAAAATTCATAGAAACAAATGAAAATGAAAACACAACTGTTCAAAGATTTTGGGATACAATAAAGACATTCCAAAGGTGGGGGGGAGTATATAGCAATACAAAGCTTTCTCAAGAAACAAGAAAGGTCTCATATACACAACCAAACCTTATACCTAAAGGAGCTGGAGAAAGAAGAACAAATAAAGCCTAAATCCAGCAGGAGAAGATAATTAATAAAGATTAGAGCAGAAATCAATGAAATAAAAATCAAAAGAACAGTAGAATGATCAATGAAACCAGGAGCTGGTTCTTTTAAAGAATTAATAAGATTGATAAAGCACTAGCCAGACTTATTAAAAAGAGAGAGAGAGAGAGAAGACCCAAATAAATAAAATCATGAATGAAAGAGGAGAGATCACAACTAACACCAAAGACATATAAACAATTATAAGAACATGTTATGAGCAACTGTATGCCAACAAATTAGGCAAACTGGAAGAAATGGACACATTCCTGGAAACTTATAAACAACCAAAACTGAAACAGGAAGAAATAGAAAACCTGAACAGATCTGAAACCACCAAGGAAATTGAAGCAGTAATCAAAAAATCTTCCAACGAACAAGAGTCCAGGGCCAGATGACTTCCAAGGGAAATTCTACCAAACATTTAAAGAAAAATTAATACCTGTTCTTCTTCAGCTGTTTCAAAAAAAAAATAGAAATGGAAGGAAAACTTCCAAACTCTCTATGAGGCCAGCATTACCTTGATCCCCAAACCAGACACAGACCCTCCAAAAAGGAGAATTACAGGCCATTCCCTGATGAACATGGAAGCAAAAATTCTCACCAAGATACTAGCCAATAGGATCCAACAGTACATTAAAAGGATTATTCACCATGACCGAGTGAGATTTACGCCTGGGCTTCAAGGTTGGTTCAACATCCACAAATCAATCAATGTGATATACTACATTATTAAAACAAAGGCCAAGAACTATCTCTCAACAGATGCAGAAAAAACAATTGACAAAGCACAGCATCCTTTCATGAGCAAAACTCTTCAAAGTGTAGGGATAGAGGGTACCTACCTCAATATCATTAAAGCCATCTATGAAAAACCCACAGCAAATATAATTCTCAATGGGAAAAACTGAGAGCTTTTCCCCTAAGTTCAAATACATGGCAGGGATGTCCACTCTCACCACTGTTGTTCAACATAGTACTACAAGTCCTAGCCTCAGCAATCAGACAACAAAAAGAAATAAAAGGCATCCAAATTGGCAAAGAAGTCAAAATCTCACGCTTCATAGATGACATGATACTCTATGTGGAAAACCCAAAAGACTCCAACCCCAAATTGCTAGATCTCATACAGGAATTCAGCAAAATGGCAGGATATATAATCAATTCAAAGAAACCAGTTTCATTTCTATATACTGACAATGAGACAGAAGAAAGAGAAATTAAGGAGTTGATCCCATTTAAAATTGTGCCAAAAAACACAAGATACCTAAGAATAAGCTTAACCAAAAGTACAATGGATCTGTACTCAGAAAACTATATAACACTCACAAAAGAAAATAAGGAAGACACAAAGAAATGGAAAAATATTCCATGCTCACGGATTGGAAGAACCAACATTGTTAAAATGTCTAGAACATTTTAAAATGTTAAAATGCTACCTAGAACAATCTATATGTTCAAGGCCATCCTTATCAAAATACCATCAACTTTTTTTTAAAGAGCTGAAACAAATGATCCTAAAATTTGTATGGAACATAAAAGAAACTGAATAGCCAAAGGAATGTTGAAAAAGAAAACCAAAGCTTGTGGTATCACAATTCTGGGCTTCAAGCTGTATTACAAAGCTGTAATCATCCAGACAGTATGATACTGGCACAAAAACAGATAGATCAGTGGAACACAATAGAGAACCTAGAAGTGGACCTTCAACTCTATGGTCAACTAATCTTTCACAAAGCAGGAAAGAATATCCAAAGGAAAAAGGAAAGGCTCTTCAACAAATGGTATTGAGAAAATAAGACAGCTCCATACAGAAGAATGAAACTGAACCTTACACCATACACAAAAATAGACTCAAAATGTGAGTCAGGAATCCATCAAAATCATAGAGGAGAATATAGGCAGCAACCTCTGTGACCTTGACCACAGCAACTACTTGCTGGATATGTCTCCAGAGGCAAGGGAAACAAAAGCAAAAATGAACTGGGAGTTCCTCAAGATAAAAAGCTTTTGCATAGCAAAGAAAACAATCAACAAAACCAAAAACAAATGATAGAACAGGAGAAGATATTAGCACATGACATATCAGATAAAGGGATAGTATCCAAAATTTATAAAGAACTTCTCAAACTCAACATCCAAATAATCCAATCAAGAAAATAATCCAATCAAGAAATGGGCAGAAGAAGGGAGGAGTCAGATGGCAGAGAAGTTGCAGGCTGAGACTACTTCAGATAGCAGGAGATCAGCTAGAGAGCTTATCTAAAGATTGCAAACACCTGCAAATCCATCGGAGATCGAAGAGAAGAACAGCAATTCTAGAAACAGAAAAACAACCACTTTCTGAAAGGTAGGACTGGCGGAGAAGTGAATCCAAAGTGACGGGAAGATAGACCCCGGGGGGAGGGGCCGGCTCCCGGCAAGCGGCGGAGCAACGGAGCACAAAATCAGGACCTTTAAAAGTCTGTTCCGCTGAGGGACATCGCTCCAGAGGCAAAACCAGGGTGAAGCCCACGCAGGGTCGGCGTGGCCTCAGGTCCCGCAGGGTCACAGAAGGATCGGGTGTGTCTGAGTGTCGCAGAGCTTACAGGTATTAGAACGGGGAAACTGGCTACAGAGACAAAGCCGAGAGTGAGCTCACAGCTCGGGGTTACCTTGAACCGGTCGCAGGCTCGGTGAATTCGGAGCACGGCCGGAGGCCAGGGAGACGGGAGTTACTTGGCGCTGTTCTCTGAGGGCGCACTGAGGAGTGGGGCCCCGGGTTCTCGGCTCCTCCGGGCCAGAGACCAGGAGGCCACCATTTGTATTCCCGTCCTCCAGAACTCTACGGAAAGCGCTCAGGGAACAAAAGCTCCTGAAATCAAACCCCAGCGGATTACTCAGCCCAGCCCCTGGTAAGGGCGGCGCAATTCCGCCTGGGGCAAAGACACTTGAGAATCACTACAACAGGCCCCTCCCCCAGAAGATCAACAAGAAATCCAGCCAAGATCAAGTTCACCTACCAAGGAGTGCAGTTTCAATACCAAGGAGAGCAGCAGAATTCCAGAGGAGGAGAAAGCAAAGCACAGAACTCATGGCTTTCTCCCTATGATTCTTTAGTATTGAAGTTAATTTAATTTTTTTTTCTTTTTCATTTTTTTTTCTCTTCTGCTGCTAATTTTTTTTAACTTTTACCCTTTTCTTTTTTAATGTTTTTTAACTAGTTTATCTAATATATATATATATTTTTCTTTTTTATACTTTTCTTTATTCATTTTCATTTTTAATTCTTTTCCTTTCTTTCTTTCTTTCTTTTTTTCTTTCTTTCTTTCTGAACCTCTTTTTATCCCCTTTCTCCCCCCTCAAGATTTGGGATCTCTTCTGATTTGGTTAAAGTATATTTTCCTGGGGTTGTTGCCAACATTTTAGTATTTTACTTGCTCCTTCATATACTCTTATCTGGACAAAATGACAAGGCGGAAAAATTCACCACAGAAAAAAGAACAAGAGGCAGCACTGAAGGCTAGGGACCTAATCAATACAGACATTGGTAATATGTCAGATCTAGAGTTCAGAATGACAATTCTCAAGGTTCTAGCCGGGCTCAAAAAAGGCATGGAAAATATTAGAGAAACCCTCTCGGGAGATATAAAAGCCCTTTCAGGAGAAATAAAAGAACTAAAATCTAACCAAGTTGAAATCAAAAAAGCTATTAATGAGGTGCAATCAAATATGGAGGCTCTCACTGCTAGGTTAAATGAGGCAGAAGAAAGAATTAGCGATATAGAAGGCCAAATGACAGAGAATAAAGAAGCTGAGCAAAAGAGGGACAAACAGCTACTGGACCACGAGGGGAGAATTTGAGAGATAAGTGACACCATAAGACAAAACAACATTAGAATAATTGGGATTCCAGAAGAAGAAGAAAGAGAGAGGGGAGCAGAAGGAATACTGGAGAGAATTACTGGGGAGAATTTCCCCAATAAGGCAAAGGGAACAAGCATCAAAATCCAGGTGGTTCAGAGAACGCCCGTCAAAATCAATAAGAATTGGCCCACACCCCATCACTTAATAGTAAAATTTACAAGCCTTAGTGACAAAGAGAAAATCCTGAAAGCAGCCCAGGAAAAGAAGTTTGTACCATACAAATGATAATGAAAACACAACGGTTCAAAATCTGTGGGACACAACAAAGGCAGTCCTGAGAGGAAAATATATAGCGGTACAAGCCTTTCTCAAGAAACAAGAAAGGTCTCAGGTACACAACTTAACCCTACACCTAAAGGAGCTCCTTGTTGTCCTAAAGGAGAACAAGAAAGAAACGCTAAACCCAGCAGGAGAAGAGAAATCATAAAGATCAGAGCAGAAATCAATGAAATCGAAACCAAAAAAACAATAGAACAAATCAACGAAACTAGGAGCTGGTTCTTTGAAAGAATTAATAAAATTGATTAACCCCTGGCCAGACTTATCAAGAAGAAAAGAGAAAGGACCCAAATAAATAAAATCATGAATGAAAGAGGAGAGATCACAACTAACACCAAAGAAATACAAACTATTATAAGAACATACTATGAGCAACACTATGCCAACAAATTTGACAATCTGGAAGAAATGGATGCATTCCTAGAAACATATAAACTACCACAACTGAACCAGGAAGAAATAGAAAGCCTGAACAGACCCATAACCAGTAAAGAGATTGAAACTGTCATTAAAAATCTCCAAACAAACAAAAGCCCAGGGCCAGACAGCTTCCCAGGGGAATTCTACCAAACACTTAAAGAAGAACTAATTCCTATTCTCCTGAAACTGTTCTAAAAAATAGAAATGGAAGGAAAACTTCCAAACGCATTTTATGAGGCCAGCATCACCTTGATCCCAAAACCAGACAAAGATCCCACCAAAAAAGAGAGCTATAGGGGCGCCTGGGTGGCTCAGTGGGTTGAGCCGCTGCCTTCGGCTCAGATCATGATCTCAGGGTCCTGGGATCGAGTCCCGCATCAGGCTCTCTGGTCGGCAGGGAGCCTGCTTCCCTCTCTCTCTCTCTCTCCTGCCTCTCCATCTACTTGTGATTTCTCTCTGTCAAATAAATAAATAAATAAAAATCTTAAAAAAAAAAAAAAGAGAGAGCTATAGACGAATATCCTTGATGAACACAGATGCGAAAATTCTCACCAAAATACTAGCCAATAGGATTCAACAGTACATTAAAAGGATTATGCAACACGACCAAGTGGGATTTATTCCAGGGCTGCAAGGTTGGTTCAACATCCACAAATCAATCAATGTGATACAACACATCAATAAAAGGAAGAACAAGAACAATATGATACTGTCAATAGATGCTGAAAAAGCATTTGACAAAGTACAGCATCCCTTCCTGATCAAAACTCTTCAAAGTGTAGGGATAGAAGGCACATACCTCCAACATTATCAAAGCCATCTATGAAAAACCCACCGAAGATATCATTCTCAATGGAAGAAAACTGAAAGCTTTTCCACTAAGGTCAGGAACACGGCAGGGATGTCCGTTATCACCACTGCTATTCAACATAGTACTAGAAGTCCTAGCCTCAGCAATCAGAAAACAAAAGGAAATCAAAGGCATCTAAATCAGCAAAGAAGAAGTCAAACTATCACTCTTCACAGATGATATGATACTATATGTAGAAAACCCAAAAGACTCCGTCCCAAAACTGCTAGAACTTGTACAGGAATTCAGTAAAGTGTCAGGATATAAAATCAATGCACAGAAATCAGTTGCATTTCTCTACACCAACAACAAGACAGAAGAAAGAAAAATTAAGGAGTCAATCCCATTTACAATTGCACCCCAAACCATAAGATACCTAGGAATAAACCTAACCAAAGAGGCTAAGAATCTATACTCAGAAAACTATAAAGTACTCATGAAAGAAATTGAGGAAGACACAAAGAAATGGAAAAATGTTCCATGCTCATGGATTGGAAGAATAAATATTGTGAAAATGTCTATGCTACCTAAAACAATCTACACATTTAATGCAATTCCTATCAAAGTACCATCCATCTTTTTCAAAGAAATGGAACAAATAATCCTAAAGTTTATATGGAACCAGAAAAGACCTCGAATAGCCACAGGAATATTGAAAAAGAAAGCCAAAGTTGGTGGCATCACAATTCCGGACTTCAAGCTCTATTACAAAGCCATCATCATCAAGACAGCATGGTACTGGCACAAAAACAGATACATAGATCAATGGAACAGAATAGAGAGCCCAGAAATAGACCCTCAACTCTATGGTCAACTAATCTTCGACAAAGCAGGAAAAATTGTCCAATGGAAAAAAGACAGCCTCTTCAATAAATGGTGTTGGGAAACTTGGACAGCCACATGCAGAAAAATGAAATTGGACCATTTCCTTACACCATACACAAAAATAGACTCAAAATGGATGAAGGACCTCAATGTGAGAAAGGAATCCATCAAAATCCTTGAGGAGAACACAGGCAACAACCTCTTTGACCTCAACTGCAGCAACATCTTCCTAGGAACAACGCCAAAGGCAAGGGAAGCAAGGGCAATAATGAACTATTGGGATTTTATCAAGATCAAAAGCTTTTGCACAGCAAAGGAAACAGTTAACAAAACCAAAAGATAACTGACAGAATGGGAGAAGATATTTGCAAACGACATATCAGATAAAGGGCTAGTGTCCAAAATCTATAAAGAACTTAGCAAACTCAACACCCAAAGAACAAATAATCCAATCAAGAAATGGGCAGAGGACATGAACAGACATTTCTGCAAAGAAGACATCCAGATGGCCAACAGACACATGAAAAAGTGCTCCGTATCACTCGGCATCAGGGAAATACAAATCAAAACCACAATGAGATATCACCTCACACCAGTCAGAATGGCTAAAATTAACAAGTCAGGAAATAACAGATGCAGGCAAGGATGCGGAGAAAGGGGAACCCTCCTACACTGTTGGTGGGAATGCAAGCTGGTGCAACCTCTCTGGAAAACAATATGGAGGTTCCTCAAAATGTTGAAAATAGAACTACCCTAGGACCCAGCAATAGTACTACTGGGTATTTACCCTAAAGATACAAACATAGTGATCCGAAGGGGCACGTGCACGTGAATGTTTATAGCAGCAATGTCCACAATAACCAAACTATGGAAAGAACCTAGATGTCCATCAACAGATGAATGGATCAAGAAGATGTGGTATATATACACAATGGAATACTATGCAGTCATCAAAAGAAATGAAATCTTGCCATTTGGGACAACATGGATGGAACTAGAGCGTATCATGCTCAGCGAAATAAGTCAAGCGGAGAAAGACAACTATCATATGATCTCCCTGATATGAGGAAGTGGTGATGCAACATGAGGGCTTAAGGGGGTAGGAGAAGAATAAATGAAACAAGATGGGATTGGGAGGGAGACAAACCATAAGTGACTCTTAATCTCACAAAACAAACTAGGATTGCTGGGGGGAGGGGGGTTCAGAGAAGGGGTTGGGACTATGGACATTGGGGAGGGTATGTGCTTTGGTGAGTGCTGTGAAGTGTGTAAACCTGGCGATTCACAGACCTGTACCCCTGGGGATAAAAATATATTATATGTTTATAAAAAATTTAAAAATTAAAAAAAAAATGGGCAGAAGACATGAACAGATATTTCTCTAAAGAAGACATACACATGGCCAATAGACTCGTGAAAAAATGCTCAACTCACTGAGCATCAGGGAAATACAAATCAAACCACAATGAGATACCACCTCACACTAGTCAGAGTGGCTAAAATTAACAAGTCAAGAAATGATATATGTTGGCAAGGATGCAGAGAAAGGTGAACCCTCCTACACTGTTGGGTGTAATGCATGCTGGTGCAGCCACTTGGAAAATAGTTTGGAGATTCCTCAAAAAATTGAAAATACAGCTACCCTATGACCCAGCAATTGCACTACTGGCTATTTACCCCCAAAGATACAAATGTAGTGATCTGAAGGAGCACATGCACCCCAACGTTCATAGCAGCAATATCCACAACAACCAAACTAGGGAAAGAGCCCAGATGTCCATCAACAGATGAATGGATAAAGAAGATGACATAAATATATACAATGGAAAATTACTCAGCCAACCAAAAAATGAAATCTTACCATTTGCAGGGAAGTAAATGGAACTAGAGGGTATTATGCAACTGAAATAAGTCAATCAGAGAAAGATAATTATCATATGATCTCATTCATATGTGGAATTTAAGAAACAAAACAAGGATCATAAGGAAAAAGAGGGAAAAATAAGAAAAGACAACATCAAGCAAAACAAATCAGGAGTCTCTTAATCATAGGAAACAAACTGAGGGTTGCTGGAGGGGAGGTAGAGTGGTGTAACTGGGTGATAGACATTAAGGAGGGCAAGTGATGTATGAGCAGAGTATTATATAAGACTGCTAAATCAATGACCTCTATCTCTGAAACTAATAATACAGTATATGTTAATTACTTGAATTTAAATTTTTAAAAATCAATCATTCAAAACATAAATTAAAAATTAAAAATAAATAAAAATAAAAAGAAATGATAAAAAAAGCATGTAGTGGATCCTTTAATGCCAACTGGGAACATATGAAATGTTCTGTAGAGGAAGTAATTTCGGGGCATGAACATTCATTCTGCACACTCTCTGGGGATTGCTTCAAAACACCATGTCCATCTTGGCCACCCCCTCAAGTCAAAGCACCTTTACAGTGCTGTCCAATAGCAACATAGTTTGCACACATGACTGGTACCACCTCCATTCATTTGCTCATGTTTATGTCTTCCATTCTCCTACTAGAATGTCCATAACCCCCTCAATGTTTAGAGTTCAACTCATGAGCCGTGAACCCAATGGTACTTCCTCTAAATTAGAACCATTTTCTATTTTTCCCTCTTTCTTGAAACCCTATTATGTATACAATTAATACCAAAAAATATAGCACTGAATTGTTCTTGATTGGACTGTTTTAAATTTCTTCAACTGCCCTAGAGTTCCTAGCACAATGTGAACCCATATTGGTCCACAATAGTTGGTTGTGTTTTTTTTGTTTGTTTGGTTTTTTTAAAGATTTTATTTATTTATTTGATAGAGAGAGATCACAAGTAGGCAGAGAGGCAGGCAGAGAGAGAGAGGAGGAAGCAGGCTCCCTGCCGAGCAGAGAGCCTGATGTGGGACTCGATCCCAGGACCCTGAGATCATGACCTGAGCCAAAGGCAGCAGCTTAACCCACTGAGCCACCCAGGCGCCCAACAATAATTGGTGGTTAATTGAGGAAGGGACTGATAGTAGTTGAGTTTGGTGAGCTAGTGGTTTGCATGCTGGTGAAATTTATGAGTCACAAATCAATGGGCTAATGCAGTGAAAATTTATCTGCAATCACTAATTAAGAAGACTATTAATGTGTTGTGTATGTGGTATTTATATATCTGTGCATGTGCAAACTTATTTTCCTTTTTTATTAAGGAAAACAAAGGTAAGCTTAAGGTCCTTAACCCATATGCTTTACTTCACCTACATTTTAATTTGTGTGATTAGACCTAACCTGTTCTAAGAATGGTAGTCCTGAGGCAGTGGCATATAAATCATAGAACAGTGAACCCTAAGGACTGGAAAGGATGCAAGGGTTCAGCTGGTCCAATCTTCTTGCTTCAAAAAGGGAAACCAGAGTTCTAAAGATAATAAGGGATGTGTCCATGATCAAAGTGCCAATGTCTGGAATGCAAGTTCTCTAGATCCCACTCCAGAAATAACTCCCCATCAGCAGGTGGTAGGTGTACCAGAGGCCTAAGGTGGGTACGAAAATATGATCTCGGAGTACAGGTGTCCACCTGTTTCTCTGTGTCTCACTTAAATGAGATACAGTGGAATCACCCCTACTATCCGTCCCAAAGACTAAAAGCACAACCTGTGAACAACCATTTCAACACGGATATTTATAGGCCACTTGTCTTTTCTATAGTTCTGGTGTAAAGTCCTTTGTAGAAACATCTACGGTACAAAGAGTATTATGCTAATCTAAATTGTCTGTTAATGTCATTAGAGGTCAGCCCAAGTGGGCCAATTTAACTACAAATGCACATTCCAAAGGCTGCCTCCTGTGAGAAGGGTTTTTGTTTTTGTTTTGTGTTTTTAACCAAACACTAATTAACATCAATATCTGCCTGTATCCACTGATTAGCATGCAGAAAAGCCAACACCAATTAATAAAACAATATGCCTACAAGCAACCGGCATAGATAAGCCATATTAGGAAAGCATACGGCAAGAAGCTTTGAGCTTTGGCTCTGAAGGACTTCTGTTTCCGTCTCCCCCAGTACTTTTTACATTTTTTAATTAAGCTCTTCAAACACACACTTGTACCAAATAAAGAGAGAGGGTAGGAGGGCAAAAATTCCAATAATCCTGACTCCTTTGCTTAATACGCAGCATAAACTGTGCTTCTCAGCTACAGCACGTTTCTGACTGATTGTGTTATTGGGTTTTTTGTTGGTTTTTTTTTTTTTTTTTTTTTTTTTTTTTTGCCAGCCACCTGGGTGCTATTTAAATCTGATTCACTGATAGGGATTTTATGCCACTTTCTTCTGAGGTTCTTTTCTCTCAATCATCAATCACTCAAGTAATACATGGAAACAGGAGAGCTGATCCAACGAGGAAGTCAATAAGGAAGAACAGCAAACAGGGAACTGCCCTCAAGTTTGGACTTCAGCTACGTCTAACTTCCTCAGTCTTCCCTCTGGTCATTTCACTTTCATGTGCCAAACAAAGACTTTTTAAAGAATCTGAAAACGTGTTCCCTTAAGGGTTTTCTTTCAAAATGAAGCCTTGCTTTCAACATCTCTTTTGTGTATGCTCCTCAGGATGCCTGGATGATTTCCAATGTTGCCTGGGCCTGTAGACTCGCTGTTGTATTTTCTTTTTAACAATTTCTGTCCCGAACACACTACAGAGGCAGGTGACACAAAAACCTCCAGTAAGGTGTAGGTTTAAGGAGAGTAGCCGTGGGCAGAGCTTTGATTCTTTATCTCGCATCGAAAGACAAACAGGCTTGCAAAAAGTCACCACCAGGCTCTGGAATGGGGTGTCTCAAAAACACCAAATTCAAAGGCTTCTTGCACCTCAGAAATGGGTCCTTCCTCTCCGTTTGTTTTTCCTTCCTTTTCAGTTCTCAGTCTGGGCACTATGTGCTTTGGCCATTCCTGGGATTATTTCATTCCCAGACTTCCTACAAAATTTTCTCCGTGGTTACAAAAGCAGAAAGCACTGAAAGACAATTCCTCTGCACCATGCCACGCCATTCTGGGAGATAACCATGCTTGGTCAAACCATAAGTTTGAACACTGGACTTTCACATATAATGTTTGTCTTGTTCTCCCTTCAAGATTTCCAACTGATTGTTTTTTTAATCTCTCTGTTTTGCCATTTGAAGACCTGCCAGACTATTTTCCAAAGCATCATTTTGGATATCTACCCACAATATATGAGGGTTCTGATTTCTCTACTTCTTCATCAACACTTTTTTTTGACTAAAGTCGTCTTAGTGAGAGTATCAAGCATTATCTCACTTGATTTTCATTTGCATTTCCTTGATGGCTACTGATGTTGAACACTTCCTGTGCTTACTGGACATTTGTGTATTTTCTTTGGAGAAATGTCCATTCAGATCCTTTGTCCATTTTTTAATTGGGTTACATTTTTATTATTAAATTATAATAATTCCTTATGAATTCTAGATATAAGCCTGGTTATCAGAGGTATGATTTGCAAAGCCTTTCTCCCCTTCTGTGGAGTGTCCTTTCACATCCTTGATGGTATCCTTTGAATAAAAGAAGTGTTTTATTTTGCTGATGTCATAGATGCATTCTTGCCCCTAGGCTCCCACTGAACTTGAAGCAGCATAAAGCTGAAGCTCGCATTCATACAATTCCTATGTATCCACTTCTGAGCTAAGAATCATTTCAGTGGTTGTAAGAGAATGGTTAAGAAGCACCCATAGTGTTCTCAGAGCAAAACTTCAAGATAGTTCCCATCTCAGGAGCACAGATTTTCTCCTCCTAAAAACCTGTGTCTGAGGTATGCCGATGACCAGGTTCTACAGAAAAGGACCAAGTGAAGATTCCAAACCCAAGCCACAGATGGATATTTTCCTATAAGAGGTGATCCAAATTGGGATGCCTGGGTGGCTCAGTTGGTTGGATGACTGCCTTCGGCTCAGGTCATGATCCCGGAGTCCCAGAATCGAGTCCCATATCGGGCTCCCAGCTCCATGGGGAGTCTGCTTCACTCTCTGACCTTCTCCTCGCTCATGCTCTCTCTCTCACTGTCTCTCTCTCAAATAAATAAATAAAATCTTTAAAAAAAAAAAAAAGAGGTGATCCAAATGAGATCTGGTTGCTGTAACTGCAGCCATTCAGAATGATGGATTTTATTCAGTCTGAAAAGGACTTCAAGATAGGAAATCCCATTTGAAAAACACACCCAAAATGCAATCACAAAGTATGTTTCACGTTTATGTCTTTGGGGAGGTTAGATCTCGTGCCATTTTCTTTAACTCAACTCCAATAAATGAATGATGCAGAGACCAACCAAATAACAGAACCTCAAAAACCAACTCACTAATTCGAGTTGTTTCAGTCAGCAATGCTATTGAGAGCTTTTCCAACAAAGGAGAAAGAAGGCTGAAATGGATCTAATGAGTCTAGGGTACGTGGTGAGCCAAGAATGGGTCATTAGAGTCTAAAGTTGTCTCTCTGTAAACAGATCAATTCTTGCCACATTTGTCTTGTTAGGGGGAATAGTAGTGAAGCCAGGTAGGGCTATAATCATTTGTTCTGCTGCATGATTGCAATATATCTTCTTTGTTTCTTTTTTTCTCTTTCATGGTGGCCTTGATCATGTCAGAGCCATTACTGCAAGTGACCACTGGCAGCCTCCTGAATTAAGCCTACCCCAATGAAAGGGAATACGACCTTCTCTTGATGCAGATAGAAATAGCTAATTCAGGGCTGCTGATATATTCCAAGAGAATTTCAACCATTTCTTCAGCCAATGGCAATGATTTCTAAGAAATGATGTCTGACAACACCAGGAAATTGCCTTTAATTAGACTGGGGGTTTGTTTTCCAAGTTCTTTTTAAACAGAAATGCCCCCTCCCTCCCATTGAGAAAAAAATAATATAAACAGACAAATCAAAGCTATATGTTCAGTTCTATAATTCTCCCCTTATCTTCTAAAACATAGTCAATAGGGAATTTGGGGGTCAGGGAACTTTCACTAGAATCATTAAATGTGACAATGAAGAGCATCTTTTACTTTTCAAAAAAAAAAAAAACCCCAGAATTTTGGGAAAATTGTGTCTCAACTTCTTGCCTTTATTCACAAAATACCAGTGTTATTGGAAAAGCAAAGCAAAGATTGCTACATTATAGTAATAACACTATGGGTTCATACAATTCTGCCAAACTGAGTACATTTGAAAATATTGTCTTTTCCTGTACTGATTGCCCAAAGAGGAAGGAATGATTCTACCTGTCAGAAGGGCTCAGAGGCTGAAACACAGATTATTTCAACAACACAATCAATCAGTGGCTCTTGGATTGCTTTATCCCTTACTATTTCTAGACTTCCTGATTTCTATACATTCCCCTTCTCTGCCACTTCTCCCCTTCAGCCCCTCAGTCTGGGTAAACCCTGTAGGGGAAACAGCCTCTCTGCTCCATAGGCTGTGGTTTACTCACCCTAACGTGTGACTCTTTCATACAGACAAGGTAGTACCTGCTCAGGTTACCTTATTCAGAGTCCACACAAACTCACCAAACTCTAAGGTTGCTGTTTCTATCTCTATAATACACACACACACACACACACACACACACCATTATTTTCTACTGTCCTGCCCCAAAATGGCCCCTCAGCCACAACCACATCTCTTCCTTCTGTTCTAGATCATAACTGGGCATACCAGGAAGTTATGGTGACCACATGCCATTATTCCAGGGCTAGGAAGAGGGGGTCTGGAGTTTGTGGTAGTCTTCGACTTGCTCTGGCATCTTCCAGGAAGCAAATTCCCGCACACGTGCCTATCCTTGGTCCTCCAGGGCCAGTGAAGCTTCCAGTAATGCTAGCCTACCTACCCAGGACCCCATCCTACTAACACTATTGGTGAAGCTACATAATGAAAGGAGAAAAGCTTTGGAGTCAAGCAGATCTAGATCTGAGCCCCACCTTTAACATGACTTAATCTTGAACAGAAGCTATAATCTTCACTGGGCATAGGTATCTGCATATTAAAAAGAACAGTATTATCCTCACAGTTTGTGGCAAGGATTAGCAGAGACGCTAGATGTAAAGCCTGAACACGGGGCCTGACCCTGAGGCCTGGTATGTGGGGAACATGCTGTGATATGACGACTAACCATCAGTAGTAAATGGTCTCCAAGGCCATTGTAAACCCGTGTAACCATGCTTTTCATGGCCTTGCCCATGGCTGTGTGCTTTGAGGCCCTCAGAAATTGTTCTGTGTCTGGGATCTCATCAATCTTAAGAAGCCATCAAAGGTTAGAATCTAGTAATTTAAAGCAAATAACTGATGATGGTAGCATACCTGACTACAGGACCACCCTTCCCTATTAGACACTTAAAACTTGAGTGAGCAAACCTAAGCCGTGGTGCACAGTCCCTGGCAGTCCAAGAGGCATTGATTGGGCATGTCCTAAATGCAAGGCACCCTGCTTACTGCTTCCAGGAAAACCAGGAGGGGTACAAGCATTTGCTTTTCTCAAGGAATTACAGCCTACCGAGGGAGTTAAACACACAGTTACATGTAATGGTGACAGACAAAATGCAATCCAAGACAACACATTCACAGAGCCCCTTCGGAAAGCACGGGCCTTCCTTGGGTTTTGCACAGGCCCTTTAAGGACTAATACCCAATGGTTATGCCTCGGGCCCAGAAGCATAGGAAAGAGATACAAGCATTGATTGCTCTTGGGAAGAGACACTGCCAATCCTCATCTCCCAACCCCAGCCCACCTTACCAGACTTGCTGCTCTCCATGTGGTGTGAATGGGATGTGGTACAGCCGCCAAATATCAATGTTCTCACACCTGTGCTCTTCTTCTGTCTATGAGGACACAAGAGGGCCCTGAGACATGCAACCAAGCCTGGTTTCCTCTGTAAGTCTGCTCTCTCAGGGTATCTTGCAGGTCCCTAGTCCATGCCTCTGCAGCTCTTTGCAAGCATGACCAGCATGTCCACTCCAATAAAGAAGGAGATTGTGTATTCTCTGGAAAGTTCAAGTACTAAATGAATCAACAAAGTAAAAGCTGACAGTGGCAAGGTCATTCAAGGGCATGGACAGGAACTGTGAGGCATATGGGCCCGCTTGGACAACTCAGCCAGGCAGTGAGCAAATCCTGACTGATGGTGTCCTGTAGAGCCTCAGCTCCTTCCCATCAGCCTGCAGGGGAGTTGGCTCTTTTCTCTCCACTCCTGGTGAGGCTGCAAATGCCAGCCCCAATCTGGACAGGAGACACGCCTCAGTTAGCACCCAGGTTAGAAGAGGCAGTGAACAGCTCCTCCCTTGCCTGCTGAGGCACCCTCAGAAGGGGTGCAGGTTTACACAGCAGCATCTGGTACCCTCTCATCACTCACTCCTGGCTCAACAGCCTGTGTCCACCAGCCTGGAAAGCTCCAATTACACAGCTGGTGGCCCTGTCAAGAAATGGAAGCATCTTCTCTAGTTTTCCCCTCCAATCTAGCTTTCCAAGCCCCCTCCCCAGCCCCATAATACCCTCTACACAGAGTAGTCAAAGATCCTTCTAAAGCAAAGTGCTGAGAGCTCCACTTCCCTGCTTTACAAGCCCCATTCTCCGCCCGTCTTCAGAATAACACCCAAACCCCATGGTGCAAAGTACAACACACTTCACGACCTGCTCACCATACTTTCCAGCTGTCTCCTGCCATTTCCTCCCTTCCTGTCTGTGTGCTGGATTTCATGCAGATCTTCCTCCAACCCCATAAGAATATCACTCATTCCCTCTCTGTCTCTCTCTCTCTCTCTCAATCCTCATGCAAACCCATTCCCTTGGATATGACCCACTCTGCAGCTCCAACCCTTCATCCTCTTGCTCAGCAGAACTCTTGCAGGGCTGAAATTAAAAGTCCTTGGGGTGCCTGGGTGGCTCAGTAGATTAAAGCCTCTGCCTTCGGCTCAGGTCATGATCCCAGGATCCTGGGATCATCCGGCTCTCTGCTCAGCGGGGAGCCTGCTTCCTCCTCTCTCTCTGCCTGCCTCTCTGCCTACTTGTGATCTCTGTCTGTCAAATAAATAAATAATATCTTAAAAAAAAAAAGTCCATTCCTCTTCCTAGAATCTCTCTTTCTCTGCTCCTAAGACTAAGTGAGGTATCCCTCCTTTAATTTTGAAAGCACTCTGTACTTCTTATAGATTACCATGTATTATGCTGTGTACTTGTCACTCATTTATCTATATCATTTATCATCCCCCACACACTGACAACACAGATACTCTATGTTGGGATCCTTGGAAGCCAAGCTCTGCTATTCCCAATTGCAGACATATCCCTCAACCTACCATAGTACTTGAAACGTCAGTATGTATTCTGTAAGAATCTACTAAGGAAGGGAGTGATAGAAAAAATGAATCCACATCAAAAGTGAATAGAGGGTAAACTTTGGATAAAGGATCTAATAAAGCATCCAATTCAATGTTCTTTTTTTGGGGGGGGGAAGATAAGGGAATGGAGCCCATAGAAGTATAGAAGTTAAGTGAATACTTATATACTTATTTGACAATCAGAATCCTAGCTTGAGTAAACCCAGATCCCTAAATTCCCCAGCAAGAGCTCATGAACACCAGAATTTCAAGAATCTACCATGAAGGGGATAATTTCTTCTTTGGGGACAGACTCCTTAAGACTCTGACCTCAAATCAGACAAATTCATTGACTCCTCCAGAAGAAACCCCATCTTTACCCACCTCTGCTGGATCTATCATATTATGTAGGGAACCCACCCTAAGGATTTCACATTGTTCTTTCTATTTCCTTTTACTCTCAGTTAAAGGATAGGCATGGACAAACAGACTGTTATGCTACCCTAGTACCCTGAGGATACTAGGAGTACTAGGGTACTAGGAACGTTGAACACTGCTTTCTGGTTTAGCATAATAAAGAGCAACAAGAGAAACCCTGGGCACTCTCCTCTAAGTTCTATTGCTGATCTATTGAGCAATATATGACAAGTTGATTGATAATACTATTATCTGTAGGACAATAACTGACAAAAATTCATAATACCACATTTGCTTCCTGTGCAGATTTATTTTAATGGTATATTATAATCTAAATTGCTATGTTTGGTAAAATTGAATGGATTGGCTATTTTACAAATATTCCATCTGGAAGCTGAACCCAACTCCTAGTTCTTTCCCATGCCACAGTGACATGGGAGAAGAAGGAAGACAGTGCCATGGGGGCTGGACAGAGGGCATATGATCAGAGGCCCCTAACTATCTGGCACCAGCTGGTTGAGGGGTCCCAGAGCAATGAGTGATGTCCCATGGCTCTTTGGGTCAGTAGGAAGTCCTGAGTTAATAAAGTTACCCAGGATCCCAACACCTGGTCTCTGGCACTGACAAGAAGGAGTGTTAAAATTTATCATTAATTTTTTAAAAAACGTTAGGTTCCAGTGTTTCAAAGCATTTCTATGAGGCTTTCCGAGTTCTAAAAGAAGCTGATTTCCACTCCCTGACAGAAGCTCTCCCAGCTCCGTGGTGAGGACCAACAGCACAGTTCCTTAGGGCCCAGCTCCATGCCAGCAAAAGATCTTTGCCTTCCATTATCTAATCACCCATGGTCACCCAGAAGACAGCTTCCCTCAGGAGAGAGCAATGCTGGAAATGCTTCACTGTGTCCTGCTCCCCAGCGTAGGAAGTTACAGAGCAACTTAGCCTCCAGAAATATCCTGAAAACACCAGATGTGTGAATAGGTAATATCATATTCAAGGAACACTCTATTTAGAGAAAGAGTCTGTAGCCAACTCATCAGTGACATAAATGTATTTTATGGAGAAAACAACAAAATCATTGCTCTCTGGGGAAAAAAAATCATAAATAAACAAATGTGTTTTGATGTGAGGCTAAGAAACATAATGGATGGTTCCATATTCTTCTCCTTTACTTAAATCAACTGTTCTGTGTTCTTTCATAGACTAGCCTCAACTAAGTTCTTTTGAAAAATGGTTTTAAACTAGAGGAATGGCATACTTTCAAAATCTAAAATATGGGGGTGCCTGGGTGGCTCAGTGGGCTAAGCCTCTGCCTTCAGCTCAGGTCATGATCTCAGGGTCCTGGGATCAAGCCCTGCATCGGGCTCTCTGCACAGCGGGAAGCCGGCTTCCTCCTCTTTCTCTGCCTACTTCTCTGCCTACTTGTGATCTCTCTCTCTCTCTCTGTGTTGAATAAATAAATAAGATCTTTTAAAAAAATCTAAAATATGATTTGATTACACATGATGCAATTCCTAAGTAACCAGAGATATCCCCTACCAAATCCTATTTACCATGTCCTTGATCACCTAGTTCCACCAAGAATGCTCTCAGAAAGACACCTGTGCCCTCTCTCTAGCCTCTTCAAACTCTGCCTGTGCACCAAGGCAGCTCTTTCCATGTGGCCCTCCATCCAAAGGCCTTGGTTGGACGAATGCCACACTGGTTTTCTGATTCTAGGAACATGACCTTTTCTAGGGTCATCTTCATTGTATCAAGCAAACACACTTGCCCTCTGAAATGCTTTTCCAAAAAAAACAAATGAGGAGCTGCATACCAATAATATAGACTCACTTAAAACATTGCAGATGTCACCTTTCCTTAAAGGAATTTTTCTCACACAAAAGAAAGCAAAAGGTTTTTTTCATCTTGACTCCCAACTCTGTTCTTACTTGTTTGATGCAGAGAAGGATTTTGAGAAATTGCCAACAAGGGAGTTCTAAAGGCTAGGTTGCTTGTGAACATGCTGGCATATTCTGTGACAGGAAGAGTGTCTTGTTCACCTTTGTACATAAACCTGTGACACAATCCCAGAGTCTTTAGGGTTGTTCATTGCGACTGAATGTTGACTGATTATTCTCAAGAAGAAACAGGAGAGCCAAAGAAATCCTCACAATATTTAGATAAAAATGATGTCTGGACACAAAGATAAACTCTAAATGGATGAAAGACCTCAATGTGAGGCAGGAATCCGTCAAAATCCTAGAGGAAAACATAGGCAGTAACCTCTTCGACATTGGCCACAACTTCTTTCAAGACATGTCTCCAAAGGCAAGAGAAACAAAAGCAAAACTTAACTTCATCAAGATAAAACCTTCTGCACAGTAAAGGAAATAGTCAACAAAACTAAGAGACAGACCACAGAATGGGAGAAGATATTTACGAATGACAAACACATGAAAAAATGTTCAACACCATTAGCCACTAGAGAAATTCAAATCAAAATCACATTGAGATACTACCTTAAACCAGTTAGAATGGCAAAAATTGACAAGGCAAGAAACAAGAAATGTTGAAGAAGTTGTGGAGAAAGGGAAACCCTCCTACATTATTGCTGGGAATGCAAGTTGCTGCAGCCACTTTGGAAAACAGTGTAGAGGTTTCTCAAAAAGTTAAAAATAGAGCTACTCTAGGACCTGGCAATTGCACTACAGGGTATTTATCCCAAAGATACAGATGTGGTGAAAAGAAGGGCCATATGCACCCCATTGTTCATAGCAGCAATGTCCTAGCCAAACTGTGGAATGAACCGAGATGACCCTCAACAGATGAATGGATAAAGAAGATATAGTCCATATACATAATGGAATATTACTCAGCAATCAGAAAGCATGAATACCCAACTTTTGCATCAACAGGGATGGAACTGGAGGAGATTACGCTAAGTGAAAAGTCCAACAGAGAAAGACAATTATCATATGGTTTCACTTATTTGTAGAACATAAGGAATAGCATGGGGGACAGTAGGAGAAGGAAGGGGAAAATGAAGGTGGGTACATCACAGGGGGAAAAGAACCATGAGAGACTATGGACTCTGGGAAAAAGACTGAGGGTTTCAGAGGGAGGGGGATGGGGGTAGGGTTAGCGTGGTGATGGGTAATAAGGAGGGCATGTATTGCATGGAGTGTTATACGTAAATAATGAATCATGGAACACTACTAACAATATACTGTATGGTGACTAATATAACATAATAAAAAAATTAAAACAAAACAAAAAAACAATGTTTGGATAAGCAAGTTACCATTCAGCCCCAAACAATACCCTGGCTTTTGTTTGTTTACAAGAGATTATTTCACTATTTGAATCCTGCTCCCTTACTCTGGAAAATCCAACTGCTTATATTGAACTGAAAGCACCCTTCCTGAAATTCCATTTGATTTGGTATAAATTAGGCTTGAAATCCACATCTTAAAATCATCTTGAAGGCTCTCCATTTTAGCAGTAGAACATCACCTTCCTTTTCATACTCTACGAAGTAGGACATGTTAAAAGAATTTGGGGAAGGATGACTAGGTACTTAGGTGATCCTCAAATGTACCTCCCCATTGTTGGGAGAAACAAAATGAAACTGAAGGGAACATTCCATTACTGAAAGACTAATAACAACAGAATATTTCTCTTCATTCTGAATCTTAATGTGGCTAAAGTTTTACCAAGTTATTTAAAACCATTTGGCCATTCATTCATTCTCAAGAATCTTTTGCCTGCCCAGTAAAAGTCAGGCACTATATTAGACACAGAGAAATTGAAGACATAGTCAAGGTTCTCAAGAAACTCACATTCTAGTTTTAAAGAAATAAACCAATAAATATAACACTCTGTGATAAATACTCTGATGTCTATAGGTCCAGAGATCTAGAGAAATTTAACCAGAGAAATCTTTAAGTCAGTCAGCAAAGATTATGGAAGATTATGGAAGTCTGCTCTATACTAAATTGCAGCACATATACTAAATTGGAAATGTTTGACTTGGTTCACTGGAAGACATAGTAAAATTTAGACAGCCAAGGAAAAGGAAGGGTATTAGAAGCAAAAAGATAAACCTGCATAATAGCACAGGGAATACAGAGACTACAAATGTTCAGGCTTACAAATGGCTTAACATCTTTGGAATATGGGTTGAAATGAAAGATGACCAAGAGGTGAAATGAGGTATCTGTCAGGGCCTGATCTCAAAAGAATTAATAGGCCATGCTAAGAAGGTTAGCCTTTATGCTTTAGAAGAGAGAGACACCAAAAACATTTGTGATGGGAAATACCAAGCCAATATTTGCATTTTAGAAAGATCATTCTAGTCTACAGTCATACCACCCTGAACGCACTCAATCTCGTCTGATCTCGGAAGCTAAGTAGGGTCGGGCCTGGTTAGTACTTGGATGGGGGAAGATCATTCTGGTGTTATGGTAGGAAGCAGATGAAAGGGGAACAAGAATAAGTGAAGGAGAAAGAAGGAGATGCTTGGGCTATCTAATATAAAGGAAGGGAGCAACAGTGGGACTAGCAAAGAAGGGTCTGATTTGAAACACACGGAGAAGTAGAATCAGTAGGACATAGTCTCCCTTGGGACATTGGTTGAGCAGAAGAAGTAAGTCTACAATAATTCCAAGATTTCTAGCTCCTGTGACCGGATGGAGAAAGGAATATTCACACAGCTGCTTTTCTCTGTGTTGTACGTGAACCACCAACACCAGAATTGCTAGAGGTGTCTGCAAACAATGTCAGTTCTTCACCCCATCCCAGACATTTTAATGAGTCAGAATTTATGCGTGATGAAGTTTGAAACACACTTCACATAAGTAAGACATGCACAGACCAGAGCCGGTGAGACAGTGAGGCAGGTAATGAACTTAGTTTAAAAGCCTGTTGTTTTTGAGAAACCTGTGGAACACCCACAGGGATGGTTTTTATGAGCAGCAGGTAATACAGGGCTCCAGCTCAGCCAAGAGAAGACGTTTGAGGCTGTATTCTTTAGGAGTCAACAGCTTTTAAGTGGTAGCTAAAGATATGGGTGCTTCTTTCTTTCTTTCTCTCTCTCTCTCTCTCTCTCTTTTTTTTTTAAACAAAAATCACCCTGGAAGGTACAGGAAGGAAGCGATGAGAAAATGACCAAGATGAACCCTGGGAACAGCGAGGTGGAGGATGCTGTCAAAGGCAAAGCAGCCCACAAGGAAATATGGCAGGTATTAGCACCGAAAGTACTGGGTTCAGCCTGGCCTGTAACTTAACCAGCAGAGAGGAAATCTAGGGCAAGCATAGCTTTTCTAATAATTCTAATACATTATATCTCTAAGGAAGGGAAAGTAGGATATGAGATGACTACACTTAAATCTGTAGTGAGAGGTTTCAGCATGCCTTATCCATGAGTTGTTTGGGCTATTTCTTAACCTAATTCCCCCCAAAACAAGACAACTTTGGTCAATACAAAAAAAAAAAAAAAGTACAGTAGCTATTGGTATGGTTGCATGCACACAAGCGTCATGGACACTGCTTGGATCCCAACTTAGCCCCAGAAAGTGGAACCAGTGGTGGAAAAACCAAAGCACTAAAACTCGCATATGTTCCCTTGACAGCATCAGAGTAGTCACTGGGCTCTGGACTCCAAAAGACATAGACCAGCCTAACAACTGCATTAAGAGTAAACAGTGACAAGAAAGTCTTCAAAGGCAGGCATGAGGATCTAGCCCTACAGATCTATCCAAGATCACTTCTCCATTTCAAGCTACAATGTGGCTCCATACGTCAGCTCAGTGACAGTCATAGAGAAGATTTCATCACTTTCCTATAGCTCAAATGCATTCAATTCAAATTCTTCAAGCATTCCAATACCCTATCTATGGACACTTCAAAAAGCAATCCTAGGGGGCGCCTGGGTGGCTCAGTCATTAAGAGTCTGCCTTGGGCTCAGGATATGATCCCAGGGTCTTGGGATAGAGTCCCACATCGGGCTCCCTGCTCTGCGGGAACCCTGCTTCTCCTCCCACTTCCCCTGCTTGTGTTCCCTCTCTCGCTGTGTCTCTCTGTCAAATAAATAAATAAAATCTTAAAAAAAAAAACAAAAACCATCCTAGTACAGTGGTGTTACCGTCATCTATAACTGGTTTTTTCCTCTCAAAGTCAACAAAACTCATTAAATTTGAAAATTCAGTCAATTCCCATATCATGCCACTTAACCATAAGTGATCCACCCCATAACTGTCCCTGCAAAACAACTTATTTACAGGTATCAGAAGTACTAATGAACTTCTTCAGCCATCGTTTGCGGGAGCACTTCTAAAGTTATTCTTTGGTCAAACAAGTGTTCAGGAGATATTTCCAGTATTCCCCCTATAGAATGGGGGACAACCAATGGGCATAGTTAGATAGAGACCACAGAAATGCAGTGGTTACAGCACATCTAGTATCTTGGCTAATATTCATATTCAAAGATCAGACGGGTAGAAGGTGAAGCTGTGTTAATGATTCAGATCCCATCCTGCCCAGTGGTTTATGAAGCAGTTTATTCAAGTCTCTTAGACTTCTTTCATTGTTGAAATCAATCAAGTACCATTTTAATCTGTATATCATGTGGATTAAAAAAATTGGGGAAAAAAATCACCATCACGAACAAGACCTTTTTGGATTTTTTAAAATTATTATTATTGAAGACTCTTAAACATGTGCTTCCAGGGGCATCTGGGGGCTCAGTTGGTTAAGTGTCCGACTCTTGGTTGCGGCTCTGCTCCTAATCTCAGGGTCCTGAGACCCAGCCCCAGGTCAAGCTCTGTGCTCATCTGCTTAAATTTCTTCTTCTCCCTTGCCCTCTGCCCCTCCCCACAAAACAAAACAAAACAAGGCAAAACAAAAAATATGCTTCCAAATGCATGCCTATTTAAAAAAAGGTAGTACACTTTCCCTCAACAGTGCTTGAATTTTAGCTCACATAGGTGACACAGGATTCTATTGGTTAGGACAGTATGCTGTAGAAAAGAGCAAAGACTTTTACATAAATATAAGTTCTGGTTCTCTTCATTTCCAGCTTTCAAACACTGAGAAAGGGCCTTAACTCTGAGTGAGCCCCATTTCCTCATTCATGGAAAGGAGACTCTATTGCTAACTTGGAAGGATTTTTGTAAGGATTGAAAATGAGATAATATAACAGGTTTCTTTTTTTTTTTTTTTTAAGGTTTTATTTATTTATCCGACAGACAGAGATCACAAGTAGGCAGAGAGTCAGGCAGAGAGAGAGGAAGAAGCAGGCTCCTCGATGAGCAGAGAGCCTGAGGTGGGGCGCGATCCCAGGACCCTGGGATCATGACCTGAGCTGAAGGCAGAGGCCTTAATCCACTAAGCCACCCAGGCACCCCGATAATGGGTTTCTATTCATATATTTCTCTTCCCCTGTCAGTAGAAACTCCAAAAGTTGTCACAAAGTGTATCATTTATGAGACATTTGTCTAAAATCAAGAGCTAAGACCTGTAATGGTTGACTATGGTCCTCACATATCAATAAAACCAGTATTTTTCTTCTTTTCTAATATGAATTGCATTTGCATCTTCAAAATTCAGGCAATGCCCTGTCACATATCATCTCAGGAAGGGGGAGGGGGAAAAAAGACACTAAGTAGAGTTCACTCAAGATTGAGTAGTAAAACATTAAAGGTCAGCATTTGTACTAGGGAATCACCAACTCGAAGAGCAGCGGGATTCCATCCATGTGATAGAAATAAGAGACGCTATTTGGGTTGAACAAGAGGGAGCCATGAGGACTGTGGCAAACTAAAGAATATCTGCCCTTTTGGAAGGGAGTAGGGACAACCATGTTGTTTTCCCTATGCAAGTCCAAGGTTGCCAGAGCTTAGTGTTTGAAGAAAGGCCCAAAATCACATTTGCATGTCAAATAGTCCAGATTCTAAATATTAGCCTTAAGTTCTATTAAAAACAAATAAGCACTCTAGGCCAAATTAAAACTCATTGTGCCAAATTCAGTCCATGGGCCATCAGGTTACAACTTCTGATTTATAAATCATCATTACGATCACCATATGGCCACCCCTGGCAGAATCTCAAGTGTGGCCACTAACGTGAACTTTCTCTCTTGCTATCCGCTATCTTGCTTTGTTCTCTCCTTCACTTCATCTTCAATCAAGACTAGCCAGATCACGTTAAAGGAAACCTGGAAATGCCACCTGAAAGAAGTAAACTTGCCTGGACCCATCCCCAGGCAAGTGTGCTTGTCTGTTTATGGTTGTTTGTTTGTTTGTTTGTTTGTTTAATTTTACCCAAGATCTCCTCACAGGTCTTTGGTAAGTCCTAGAGCCCCTGGTATCAAAAGGCCTGTCTTCTGAGGCAGGGGCAAAGGACAGAGGAGGCCAGTCCCGGATCAGGTCAGGAGCACCCCTCCCCCATCAGGCCGGCTGACCTTGACAAGAAGGGCAGCGGGAAGCGGCTGGCTCTCAGGCCCACCGACATTTGGAAACACAGGTGCAGCCCACAGCCCTGGCAGGACCCAGCCAGGCACTCCAGTGACAAGCCCATGCCTGTCGGGGGGAGTCCCCTGACAGTGTGAGCAGGAGGCTGAATCTGTCACTGTCTGGCTAGAGCGGCTGTCTGTGTCAAGTACTGACACCGGATGCCTGAATAGGGGCTCAGTCAAGCGGGCATTTGTTACAGAAAGCTCCCCAACTCATATTTCACACTGATCAGAGGCGGTGAGGCGGAGACCCAAAGTGGCTCATCAGTATAGTATTAGCTGTGGTGGTTATCACACAGGGACAGCTGGGCCGAAGCCAGAGAAGCCCTCTTTGGAGACAACAAATGTTCAGTGCCCCGGGGGATGGTAGAGACAGGCCGCCAGGCCTCACTCCACCTCCCCCAACCCAGCCCCCCAAAGCCCATACCTCCAAACATGGCACTCCAACACCCCCATGAGGCTCGGAAAGGAAAGAGCATGGAAAGACTGTGCCAGGCTGGGCGGAAGGTGCATGATAAGAGGAATGAGAGAGATGGTGGGCTGAGCCCTGCCTTTGGCCACCTCAGACCCAGGCCCTGGCCTTTGGTTTCTAAGGCCTCCCCTGAATCCAAGCAACGAGGGCCGTTTGGGACTTAGCCTTCTAAAGAAGAGTTTTTACTTTCATCAGCACTGCTCTCTACAATGCTCAATTCTGCCATCAGTCTGACAGACGGGAAGACAAATGAGAAAGGCCAGGGAAATGCCGTCAAGTATAGTTTTTGTCTCAGGACTTTCACAAAGAAATGAGTTCTTCCCCCATGTCCTTCTAATTGTACCGGCAAGACAATCAAGGATGGGAACGATCTCCAACTGTCTCAACAACCAGTCCCGGTGCCTCTTCCCCAACCGTTTCCCAAAGCCCATCCTGCGTTGTTAGTGACTCACCTCCTCTAGAAAATATGAGAACCGAGTTGAAGTAACAAGCAAAAGATGAAATCTTTCTCAGAGCAACCATGACTCTTCAGAAATCAGAAGCCAGATGGCTCTGACGTGACTAGCAGTTACACAGTTATAAGCTGGTCTAGGGAAAGAATGAGATAATCACTATAACACTGAAAAGTGTCCAGGTCTCACTTTCGACCATTAGGATGACAGAAATAATACCAAGAATAACCACTTACCTCTACTGGACATGTAGTATGTCCTAAGTCGTCTTCTAAACATCTATGTGGACGTTACTGAATGACCACAATAATCAGTGAGATACAAATGTTACGATCCCAGTATTACAGGAGAGGAACCAAGTCCAGGAGGCTTAAATAGATTGTTAGAACCACATAGCTTGGAAGAGGCAGAGTTAGGATTACAAATGAACAATGCCTAACACGTAGTCTTAAAAATACTTTTTAATTAGAGGGGCACCTGGGTGGCTCAGTGGGTTAAATCCTTTGGCTCAGGTCATGATCCCAGGGTACTTGGATCAAGCCCCACATCAGGCTCTCTGCTCAGGACGGAGCCTGCTTCTCTTCCTCTCTCTCTGCCTGCCTCTCTTCCTGCTTGTGATCTCTGTCAAATAAATACATAAAATCTTTTAAAAAATACTTATTTTTTTTAAGATTTTATGTATTTATTTGACAGAGAGAAATCGCAAGTAGATGGAGAGGCAGGCAGAGAGAGAGAAGCAGGCTCCCCACTGAGCAGAGAGCCCGACGCGGGACTCGATCCCAGGACCCCGAGATCATGACCTGAGCCGAAGGCAGCGGCTTAACCCACTGAGCCACCCAGTATTAATAAAAAATACTTATTAATTAGAGTTGCTGAAGATGGTAGTGAAAGAACTCAACTTAGAGTCAGATCACCTGGCTTTAGTCTTAAGGTAGACAACACCTACCAATTAATGAAGGACAAGATGACTATTCCAACAGAAAAAGAAGCCAGGGGTACCTGGGTGGCTCAGTGGGTTAATGCCTCTGCCTTCGGCTCAGATCATGATCTCGGGGTCCTGGAATCAAGCCCTGCATCGGGCTCTCTGCTCAGCAGGGAGCCTGCTTCCCCCTCTCTGTTTGCTTCTCTGCCTCCTTGTGATCTCTGTCAAATAAATAAATAAAATCTTTAAAAATAAAAAAGAAAAAGAAGCCAAAAATAGAAAAATTTGCATTAAATTTTGACATGAGTCTGAAAAAGATACACACAGAATTTAACTAGTATTTTCATATTTGACATCTACAATGGCCTGATATTCTATCTTTTGGCTATCAATTGACAAATGCCTCTTGAAACTGTAATACCCCGTGTGGGTGAGAGTGTACTCCCAGCCTCCCTAGAAAAAGTGTTGATTTATATAACATTTCTGGGGGGCAGCCTGATGATATACATTGAAATCTTAAAAGTGGTTTATAACTTCTCTGGTAGTTTTAAAACATGGCTATAAATTCTTTGACACCCCTTCCACTGAGAGGTAGGGGCCTATATTCTCTTCTCTTTACATTGGGACAGGATTATAACTGCTTCAAACAATAAAATACAGCAAAAGTGACACCATGTGACCTCCAAGTATAGTTCATAAATCCCACATAAGCTGCCTTGTGCGGTGGACATACTCTTGGATCCTTGCGCCAAGTCATGAAATTACCACCACGCTATCACCAGGCCGGAGAGGCCACATGAAGGAACAGCACCCAACAGTCCGAGCTATGCCCAGTCTTTGAGTCTGCCCACTGAGATCCCAGACATCACAGAGCAGAGAACAACTGTTCCTGCCATGTCTTTACTGAATTCCTAACTTACAGCATCCATGAGCACAATAAAATGGTGGTTGTTTAATACGGCTAGGTTTGGGGTTGGTTTGTTACACAGCAGTCGATAACTGGAAAAACCTCAAACACTGTCATTATTCTTCTGAAGTCTATTCTAAGGGGATAATTAGAGATATGCACAAGAATTATATACAAAGATGTTTAAAATAGGGGAAATAGGAAACACACATCGGGACAATAAGGGCTTTCTTTATCCACATAATGAAACGTGGGAATTTAAATTGGGTTTTGGAAAACTACTTAATAATATGGGACAACCTTCAAAGCATACTTTTAAGGAGGAATTTTAAAAGAACATAGAAAGAGGAAGTTCATGTTTGTGGGAAAAAACAAATACACACACACAAACACATATACATGTATATACATAGGCACACACACACACATACACATATATGCATTAAAATCAGATGAAAATACTCTAAAATTTAAATGGTGTCTATTTCTGAGTTATGATATTAAGGATGACTTTTATTTTCTACTTGATGATCTTCTGTATTCTAAAATTCCCTGAAATTCATAAAAGTAGTAGGCGATGTGCTATTAATATATGACTGGACCTCATTAAATCTCTGTAAACTTAAAAAAAAATTATTAAAATCCTGAGCCAAACTCCAGAAATTTCTATCTTACTGTCTTGGGGAAGATTCTAAACTCCAAATTCATTATCTATAAAACCAAAAAAACACCACCTACCTTGAATGATTTTTATGGTGTTAAACCATGTTAACTAAGTTCCTGGTATGGACACATGTACGTCATAGGATTTCAGTAAATGCCTATTTTAATCCAGTGATAATCACTTTGTCTAACTTTCAGACACAACCGGATTGGGCATTTGGGATAAATATCTATAGCTCCCACGTGAATAAAGAACATTAAGATAAAGGTGTGGTTTTCACCACTCGTCCAAAATAAGTAGAATCTGGCAAAACTGGAAACCATTCCGCCTCTCATTGCTATGTGCAGACCTTATTGTCTACTACTTCAGGTGACATACAAGCACAAACAAGCACTTTTCTGCTACGCCAAATGACAAAAAAAACTTGGGACAAAATTAAGAGTCTCTCTGGATATGGAAGACTTTTCCGCTATTAGTCGTCCCCACTATTACTGTAAAGAAAGTCTTAGACCCAAAGCCTTCCAGTGAACTATAAAAGAATGATTCTCTTATCTTCAAGGTCTGTCTTCTCCTCCCCAGTACCATGCCACATTGTTGTGACTTTGTTAACACAACACTTGTTAAGTAGAGACCCAGGGTGTTAGATGGTGAACCTAGGTTCAGTAGAAGACCAGAGGGAAACTGAAATAGGAAAGACTATGGCAAATCCTGGAGAAAGTACACAGTGCACGCCTACAGATGCCCCATGGGGAGGTCAAGGCAGGGCACAGGCAGAGAGAGTGACAGACTCTAGGGCACATGCCTTTATTAGAGACCAGAGGTAGAGTACTTTAGGGTTTCCCGACTAAGGCCAGATTGGTCAATTCAAAAAGAGAGGAGTTTTGGTAAGCTCCAAGGGTGGTCTTATCTAAGGGACACAAAAGGGGATCGCCCTGGAGAGAATGTAACTCACAAAAAGTTGTAGGAGGAGCTTACATTTGCATGTGATCCTGTGGGCTGTTTTCTACCAGCTATTACCTAGAACATGCATCTCAGGATGGGCTAGTGACAGTTCAAGAAGCTTACAGGCTGTCTGGCCACGTAAAACAGATGCCAAGGCAGCACTATCAGTGGAGTGGTTTAGCTAAATTCTCCACACACACGAACATTCCTGATAATAGCTAATAACCATAGGAACTCACCTCTGCGGGAAAACCCTCTGGGCCAGGCACTGGTCTCAGCCTCCGTGTGGATTAGTTCACTTATCCCTCCTGGTAACGCTATGACGCTATGACGCTATGACGCAGGCATTCTTATCACCCCTGTTTCACTTGAGAAATCAGAAACACACCGGAGGTAAGTCACTTACCCTAATCAAACTCCAAAGTAAAGCAAATACTCTTTATCTCTCATGGCTGTACAATGATAGCATTATTCTGTACAAAACTTGACCTGGGAGGAGGAACATCAGACTAGATTATCCTTATCACTAGGGTGACACTTGACCCTAGAGCCTAACCCAAGTGCTGTTCATTCGGGAGGTGTTATAAATACAGAAAGGATAACCATGCTTCAATCCTGACCCCTGGTTGACCCTCCCTCTATTCCCTTTGCCACTATCTTTTGTATGATCCAAAGGTCCTTGGGAGTGTCCTATTCATCTATGTCCTCTGGGCCTGTGTCCCCATCTCAGGAGATTAATAATAAAAATTTGTTCAGCTGACTTAAAGAGGATCTACTCAAATTAGGACTTCCTCCCTAATTTCTGCCTCCCAAAAGTTTCTCTTTGGAAGAAACACACACACACAGTTGTTGAATAAATCCAGATTTACCTAGTATGTAATGATCTGGGTCTGGAGTTAATGCATGAGGAAACCTTAAGCCTGACCTTTAGAACTGAATGAAGGCTGACAAATGACATCCCTCATCCCCACCTGGGCTTTGAACCAATCAGATTCAAATTGGGAATAAGATACAAATAAGACAAGTAGAATCCAAATAGGGTAACC
This sequence comes from Neogale vison, assembly GCF_020171115.1. NCBI lineage: Eukaryota > Metazoa > Chordata > Mammalia > Carnivora > Mustelidae > Neogale > Neogale vison. Next base: position 173,622,360 of record NC_058091.1, read on the forward strand.
CCATTTTACTGATGAAAACTTGTCATTATTACAAAGCTGACATTGGAGAAAAGTGATTTACATCTGTGAGTCAATGGGCTTCACAACCCCAAATTCCACAATTAAACTTACACACTCAGTTCTAGGAAATGCTGCACTAGGATAGTAGTCCCTCTGGTAGTCAAACTCAGGCACTGGAGAAGCATGTCTTCCCCTAAAGAAGAAAGAAAGCATGGGATGCCCTTAGTTTCTTCTAAGTCACCAATACAATTAAGTCACTCTTCCTCCCTGAGGAGAGTTAGGGTGGGGAAAGACCACAGAATCCTGGCCCTCTACCTGCTAAGACTCTTTGAGAACCTGAAAGTCGTGAGAGAAAGCTTTCCTGTGACTGAGGACAGCTGACAGATTTCAGCATGGGGTTGAGCACTTGTTACAAATTATTTGTATTCCTATTATGCTCTTATGTGTATAACATATATGTTTCGCTAACATCAAAAATTAAAAATTGTCAGTTTTAGTGTGGAGATTCCTTAAGAAATTAAACATAGAGTTTCCCTATGACCCTGCAATTGCACTACTGGGTATTTACCCCAAAGATACAGATGCAGTGAAAAGAAGGGCCATCTGTATCCCCAATGTTTATAGCAGCAATGGCCACGGTCACCAAACTGTGGAAAGAACCAAGATGCCCTTCAACAGACGAATGGATAAGGAAGATGTGGTCCATATACACTATGGAGTATTATGCCTCCATCAGAAAGGACGAATACCCAACTTTTGTAGCAACATGGACAGGACTGGAAGAGATTATGCTGAGTGAAATAAGTCAAGCAGAGAAAGTCAATTATCATATGGTTTCACTTATTTGTGGAGCATAAGAAATAACACAGAGGACATGGGGAGATGGAGAGAAGGGAGTTGGGGGAAACTGGAGGGGTAGACGAACCATGAGAGACTATGGACTCTGAAAAACAACCTGAGAGTTTTGAAGGGGTAGTGGGGAGGAGGTTGGGTGAGCCTGGTGGTGGGTATTATGGAGGGCACGTATTGCATGGAGCACTGGGTGTGGTGCATAAACAGTGAATTCTGGTACACTGAAAAGAAATTTTAAAAATTTAAAATTTAAAAAAAAAAAAAGACTCTCCCTCCCTCTACCTCTGCATCTCCCCTCCCCACAATATAAACAAAAACAATTTTTTAAAAATAAAATACTAAATTTTAAGCATTAAAAAAAAATGTCAGTTTTAACTTTGTGCTGTGAACCCAAAAGAACAAAGTAGCACTAAAGAGAGTCCTGTGAAAACTCAGCCCCCCCTCCCTATTGGGTCATACAACCCTGAAGTAGGCTGTAAGCTCTCTGAAAATACATTCTTCCACTTCATTGTGCTCTCTAGAATATTCTGCATATGGTAATTTATTTGTAAATGTTTTCCCATAGTGCATACATGAAGGAAGAAATAGTAAGCAAAAGGTAATAACAGAAACAACTCATTGGCTCTTTGACTGGTAACTCAGGGAGGGAGAAAATACAGGCAGCTCAACGTACAAATAGGTTGTGTTCTAATCATTCACATTCATTGTGGGGTGCTAGGGAAATCTTTTCCCATAGAAGACCTACAGCATAGATCTTTGGATTTAGTTAAGATTCATCTGAGTCTTAGAGGGAAGTCCTAACATCTCATCTCACAAAGAATACTCATGCATTTCATTTCTGGATCAAGGATGGGGCACAAAATATAAAGAATGGAGCCTGGGGGGAGGGCTATAGGGACTGGAGAGTGAGAAAAAGGCAGGGCACCATGAGTCTACAGACCTGGAGAACAGAACAGTCCAGAGTTTTTACCTCTCCTCTGGACAAACTTTTTAACCTCTGTTTGGTACACTGCAATAACCAAGAGATTGCTCTATGCCACACAGAGTTCTAGGAGTTTACATGTCTCATCTCATTTGATTCTCAAAAAAATATTCTTGGGAAATAGAGGTCCAATGAAGCTAAGCATCATGGACACAGATACCACCCAAATCTCCCTTCATGGAAGGACCTGTTGCCCCAGCTGCTGGCAGAGAGCCTTCCACTCCCAGCCACTCAAGGATAGCTCGACAGCAGAACTGCCTTGACTAAAGTCACTCCCCTTCTCAGGATGGCCCACCTCCAACCACCCACCAGACGCTAAGTCACTTGCCCAAAGGCCTAAGACCCATGGTGGGGATACAAACCCAAAGAGAAATGGCACCAGTGCCTGAGCTCCTGAATGGTCCACCGCACTACCTCCCACAGTTAGACATCACTGCTTCAACGCCCTAAGACCCCCTAGAACAATCTTTATCTAGGCCTTTTCTAGGTAGATGGTTCCAGAAGAGAATATGCCTCTGAACTGCCACACAGAATTTGAACCTAACAAGGGAGAGACATGCAGCCTTCTGTGTTTGGGGAGCAGATCTATATTAATAGAATCCTTACAATGCCATCTATCGCCCCTTTTTCTTCCCCTTTTTTTTAAGATTCCTTTTATTAATTTGACAGAGAGAAATCACATGTAGGCAGAGCAGCAGGCAGGGGTGGGGGAAGCAGGTTCCCCACTGAGCAGAGAGCCCAATGTGGGGCTCGATCCCAAGACCTTGGGATCATGACCTGAGCTGAAGATAGAGGCTTAGCCTGCTGAGCCACCCAGGCACCTCTATCTCCTCTTTTTTGAATTAATGTTGGTGGCATTCCAAGTCTGAGATGCAGCAAGAAGTTAAGATTTCCTGAGCGCCCCGCCCCCAATCAAGATTAGAAGGAAAGAAACTGAAATCCACAAAGCAAACTCCCTCTTTGGCTCTGAAAATGGCGACCATTTTTCAATCTGGTAGAAGACTATCTACCCAATTTAAAGACTGAATGTTTAAAAGATCATTTTTTTAAAAGATTTTATTTATTTACTTGACAGAGAATGAGATCACAAGTAGGCAAAAAGGCAGGCAGAGGGGGGGCGGGAAGCAGGCTCCCTGCTGAGCAGAGAGCCCGATGCAGAACTTGATCCCAGGACCCTGAGACCACAACCTAAGCCGAAGGCAGAGGCTTAACCCATTGAGTCACCCAGGTGCCCCCAAATCATCTTCTATAATACACAGGCCAACACATTTTCCAAGTTAGGATTTTCTTCCATGCTGTTGGTATCCTCAATTTGAGTAGGGAACCCCATTACCACAATAAAGAAAGCTGAAACTATCTGATGTTGACTTAAACAACTGTGAGCTCCTAAATCGAGCACCCTGTTTCGAGCTTGTTTGCTTTCGGCCTCTGCTGTGGGATTCGCGGTCACCTCTTCTACTATTTAACAGTATTTCCTCTGCAAACATGTCACACTCTCTGAAGTGAACCTACTTAGCAAGGCAGAGCACCTGCTGTGCAGAGCACCTGCTACACAGAGCATTTCCCCACTTTCTCAACTCCCAACTCCATTCCTCGCAGTTGCCAGGGTAAAGTCATTTCCAGAAACCCAGGAGAGGATGAATGGAAAGTGGTCTTAACCACAGAGAAAAAAGTTGTATCCCCTCCATTCTCTGGTGTCTGATTTTCTTTAAGGATTTTGCCTGTCTACATCAAGTCCCATGGCTGCCAAGGAGCCCCGGGATAATTCAGCCTGGCCCCTTTCATTCCATGTCCTGGTGTGTTGGTAATCAGGATGGGACACCACTGCAAACCCATCTTAGATCTGCAGCTCTCTGTGAAGCAAGAGTGTTCGATCGTCATGCTTTGCATTTTCACCTCGCCTCTGATTGTTCTGCTCATGTCAGAGATGTAGCTTTGATGCAGACATTGCACTGGAGAAAAGAGGAAAAGTAGCAGAAAGAAGGGAGTCGGATTAGTAGCTCAAAAGCTTTGAAAATCTTGACTTCACTGAAATGAAAACATGTCTTATCTACCTTCTTCAGACTTTACTGATTGTATTAATTTCAGATGAAAAGTAAGTCAGTAGGTGTCATTTTTTTTCCTTCTTCATACTGGTGGAGTTTTTCTGCAGGGAGCCTGTAAAGGAAAACCGTCTCTCTCCTAGTGTTTCTAGGCAAAGCATTGAAGTACAATCCCACTGAAATCAAAGTGACAGCTAGAAGGCACCCCTAATCACCAGCTCTCTGAATTCTTTTAGGACTTGAATACAACTGTCAATTATCCAGGTCTCTTTGTAGACCAGACAAGTAACAATAAATGCAAGGTCTAAACAAGTAACAATAAATGCAAAGTCTAAATCAGGCTTGCCAAAATAAAAACAAAAACAAAAAACAAAAACAAAAACAAAACACCATCATTATCCTTTCACATCTAACAACAGTATCCAAGGCCAGACCTGAGATTCAATGGTAAACTAAGGAATTAGGAAACGTCACCAAAGCAACTACAAAATAAAATGTGTTAGTAAGTGTGTTTAATGCAAAATCACATGGCCACAATTATCACATTTTCTAAACCAAAATGAACACATATGCAATACCTGATCTGACCATAAAAATTACTTCAGTAACTCTTTACTGAGTGACTAACATGTGCTAGGCACTGTTGTCCATGCCGCAGACAAAGTTGTGAACCAAATAGGCAGATATAAAATATAATATTCCATAACCAGAAGTGCTATGGGGAAGATGATCACCATTGTCACATTTCTTCTATCTCCTCCACAACAAAACCCAAAGAAAGTGATAAAAATTGTTGTGAATTATACCAAGAAATACTTAGGAATTAAGAAATTCTACCAACTTCTTGGGAGGAGGGGCTGGGGAAAGCTGAAGGGACTCACACTCTTTACTATCATCTCACATCAGTGACTGAATGACTGAGTTGGTTTCCCACACAATCTAGTCTCCTCCTTCAGTGTCAAATCACATTTAAATCATTCTAGGCTGGAGAGAATCTGTGCCAAATTGGATTCTACTGGGCAAGAAAGGAGGCCTTCATGAAATCATCAGGGCCTGCCCATTGAATTGAGAGAATAATGAAAAAATGATTGGACAAGAAGAAATGGAGTTGAGTCTCTTCCTCCACCAAACCTTCCAGGCCAAAGTTAATTCTATTAGGGGATCTGGGAAAAGAATCACAGAACTTACAAGCCCTGGGAAGGAGATCTTACAGGATGAAACGTGATTATTCAATATGGTTTTCAGGCAGCCAGAAGGAAGCAGTAAAGCCATCTGTGCTTTGCTACCTTAACACTTAGTACCATTTGTCTGAATTTTCCTTTTAATGTACCCCCTTTTCCTGTTGGCTCCTGTGGCTTATATTCAAAGTAGAGACAGGGTTAGCAGGTTGGAATTTGTCATTTAGATGGCTTATTATTGAGAGAAGAGAGAGGAAAGGAAAACTGATTTCTCTCTCTCTCTCTCTCTGTAAATACATTTCCTAAGCATCTTTACCCACTCTGATAGTTTCATCCATCATCAATGTCTAGTTCTAAATCTCTACATCCAAATACATTTGGTAGATGCCACACCAGTACTTAAAACTCACCAGGGCCAGAAGCTGGCTCATGGTCTCCTCGATGCCCTGCAGACTGCTTCTCTTCATACCCTATATCTCAATGAAGGGCACCACTATCATGTCCAAAGTCACCCAAGAAACTCAAGAAAAATACAACACAACCATGCAGTCACCTATAACAACACTTGAGAATCATAAAAGGACACTACTGAAAGAAATTTAAAAAGATAAAAATAAATGGAAAGACATCCCATGTTCATGGACTAGAAGACTAGAAGATATTGTTAAGATGTCCATCCTACTCAAAGGGATCTATAGATTCAGTGTAATCTCTGTCAACAGGCAGCCATAAAAAGGTGAGAAAGAGAACAAATTAAAAGCCACATTATCAGAAAAGAACTTAAAAAAAAAAACCTCAAAACTTAAAAGGCTAGGAGACTTGATCGGATGAGTGGAAATGATGAGGAGTGAAAAATAGCCCCTGACCTTGACATGTGGGCCTCTCTAGCACTTCTCTCCTGATGCTTGACTTTGGGGAGGGGTCAGCTGTTGAAAGAGATTAAGGGAGTACATCTCCACATCTACTTCCTTGTCCCATCCTCAGTTAAAACCATTCTCCTTAGCCATGTTAATTTGTGCTTTCATTTTAAATGATTTTTTTTTAATCTTCTGAGCTGTCACCAATTCTGCCTGATGGAAAATGTAATAATCAATTCTCTGTTCCTAGTTATTTATAAATATATTGAAAAAATGCAACCTCAGAAGTGAGGTGTTCAATGTGCACTTCCTTTCAATTTTTTAAACTGAAACCAATGCCCTGTCTCTAAGCACCCAATGAGCTGTTAAATATTCAAAGCTTCAAGGCTGCACCTGCTTCGCGTAATGGGGGAAATGCCATAAAATGCCTTAAGAGAAAATGTACATTTCAGAATAATATGGAATATGGAGAACACTGTGGAACAAACTCCTCCCACCCCAAAGGGAAAAGACATACAAGACTGCATTGTGCTTCTGGTAGACAACTTCGCAGGATCTGCACAAAAGATTTTGTATTAACAACAAAGAGCTCCCTAAGGGTTTCCCCCAACTCATTGAGCAATATGCCACAAAGCAGCTCTGACCAGGAGAAAAAAGGAAGAATCTATGAGCCAGGGACCCTTGAATCTCTGCTTTCATGTAGTTTATTCCTTGTAAGTGACCTCTGCTGCTTTGGCTCTATGTGTGGGCACTCATCCTTTACAAGCAAATACAATTGTGAAGCATTTTCCTCTGTGGATAGTTAGATAATGAATTCTTCCTGTTGCAAAGTGACCTCAGGAGCCTAAGACCTAATTTCATTTCAATTTGTGCCAATGAAACGCTTGACAAACTGCTCTTTTCAGAGTCATGTAAAACTTTGAGTTTTATTCCTAAGCATTGTTGCTCTTCTGACAAGGACAAATCGGGCTGTAGGATTTGTTCCCTATCACTTGCAGTGCCAGTGATTATGCAACCAGCTGAGTGGGATCAGCACTGAGTATTTTGCTGTGATTCATTCACTATGAGTACAATTACTACCAAAAAAAAAAAAATCACAAAGTCGTGGATAGGCTAAAACCACCAAATGGAGATCAAAGTTTACTTTTAAAAAGTAAGCATGCAAAGATGCATACACACAAAGAGTACTGTTTCAAGAGTATTCCTGAAATGTTAGCCATTCCTTATTCTCAGATACAAATAATTTCACATTTCTAGTCAGACCTTTTGTTCTATGAGAGACATAAACAGAACAATGTTTCTGCTGGTGCTCTTGGCAAACACTGAAGCTCTCCTGCTGGAATTCTGTCATCTCTTTTTTGAACACAGGTGATAAACCAAATTTGCACATTGTTGATCTAAAACCCAAGTCTTTAACCTGAGCATAATGAAATCACATTAGGAGACATGCCTGTCCAAACACTACAGTAACTGCGCCAGGGCTGCTCAGAATAGCTGCCATTTGCTCCTCTCTCCTCAGGCTGAAATTATTTGAGCTTCACCTGTTCCCATCTCAAATTATCCTATAATTGCCTTTTCATATTATAGGGTTATACCAAAAGTAGCAACTGTACCAACTGGCACCCAGATATCAGGGACATGGAACTGGCTGTTTCTTTTTCCTCACCTCATATGCTCTGATCAATGTTCACAGAATTATCTGAGGGAAGAAAAGTTTGCCTTAAATCTAGAAATGTGCCAAAGGAATCATCTAGCACATTCTTCAATATGAAGTGCTCTTCAAAGACACCAAGCATAACTTTTAAAAACTGCCATGTTATTTGCTGTTGAGAAAACATACCTGCATAATTTGCTTCTTATTCTCCAAGGGGGAACACCAAAATCACATAATGATCTTCATGCATTATTTTGAATATTTTGATCTAAATTATTTGAAAATTAAGAGCTACTTCCAAACTTCCCAGCACTACCTGGGGAAAAAAACCCTCATGCATTATCCTGAGGTGTGTCTGTCTCCAAATTTAAAAATACTAAGGCATACTTTGTTTTCTTCATAAAAGCTTGTTTAAGAATTAAATTGTGCTGGTTGGAGGATGGGTTAAATAGGTGATGGGGATTAGGGAGTGCACTTGTGATGAGCTCTGGGTGTTGCATGGATGGGCTGAATCACTACATTGTATACCTGAAGCTAAGACTGTTAGTTAACTGTATGTTAACTAACGAGAATTTAATAAAAAAATTTTTTTTAAAGGATAAAATTGTGAGCACCTTTCCAAATAGGAAAATGCTTTAAAATCTTATGAAAAATGATCTTATAGTTGTATGTTTATTAAGTATAGGCTTTTAAACTGATGGTTGCAGTTTTCAGAGAGCCAGGAAATGACAGGAACAATTAGCATGAGGTCGACAATCCTCAACCTTGATACCTTCAAGTCCCGTGACCTATGGCAAACATTTGGCCTCTCTGAACTTAAGTTTACTCATCTTTAAACATGGGAATAACTGGATTTAATTTCCAACAGTATGATGGGACAGATACTATGAACAGTCCTCCCCCACTGACAAAATAAAAAAATACTGAATAACATATATTAACCACCCTGCCCCCCCGCAAATTTTCTACATTTCATCACTGACCTGGCAAGCAAATAAGGACTCTTCAGAGCAGGAAAAAAGAAGTAAAAGTTGGAATCAAGAAAGGTGAATAGAATTCTGAGGAAGATTTTCACCCGGAGGTCATTAAATTAACCCTATGCTCTTAAGCCTCAGTTATGAAAGAAGAAAGAAAATAGTCCTAGAGTTACCTAGAGCGTTTAATGGAAGACACCTGCATAAGTTGGACTCCATCGGCCTAGTTAAGAGTAAAATAGAAATAAATAATCCTTTCAGAGGGGACAGAAAGAGAATTTAAGATTCTCAACCTGGACATGGGTCTCCTCTATTATTTCATTACTACCACCAGCAACTGCACATGCTTCTCACCTGAGTTCTAACACTTTGTGATCCAAAAAAACATCAGCCTAATCACTTAATTTCCTACCTAAGTAGTGTCATTAAACATCCATCAAAAATAAGCACAAATTCTATTTGGAGAGATATGCATTTCTCTCAGGCTATAAAAATCCCATCAGATAATTTTCTGAGGAATATAAGCTCACAATCCATAGAATAATATCACAAAACACAAAAAGAAACAAGAACTATAAGAAATCAGACCTATAAAGATCTTAGACACTAAAATTACCAAGTTTGAATTCTAAAATAAGGATATTTAACAAATTCCAAGATATAAAAGAGAATACTTAATATATGAGAAGAAAGTAAATATAAAATAAGTGAAGCAAATTTGAAAAAAAAAAACTTTGAGGATGAAAATTCTAATTCATCACATTTTTAAATCCATGCATGAAATCAATGACAAATTAGATATTGCTGAAAACAGAACTTGCAAACTAGAAGACGGATTTGAAGATAATCACAATGCAGCACAAACAGACAAAATAATATCGAAAAGTAAATCAAAGGTTAAAAACAAGATAGAATAAAAAAAAGTCTACCATATTCTAATAATCTATCCAGCAAGCAAGAAAGAATGGATGAAAGAGATAAAATACATAAAGAGAGAATGACTGAAAGTCTTCCAGAATTGAAGATCATAAATGAGGCTCAGGAAATATAGTTAAATAAAATTCAGATTTAAACATATCATGGGGAAATTTGAAGGTATTAAAGAAAAATAATATATTTTAAAAAGTCAAAAAGAAAATACAAATTACCTACAGAGAACCTCACATCAAATTGATGGTAGATCCCTTGATACAAAAAATGGAAGCCAGAAAACAGTGGAACAATATTTCTAAAATTCTAAGAGACTAGAACTTCAAACAATAATTGTACAGTGAATTCCCTTTAAAGAAATCAAAGGTGAAACACAGGTATTTTCAGACAAACAAAAACTGAGTTTGACAATATAGACCCTTCTAAAATGAAATTCTAAACAATGTACTCTAGGCAGAAAGAAAAAACAAAACTGTTAGGAAGATCAAAAATGTAAAATGGAGGGGCGCCTAGGTGGCCCAGTCAGTTAAGCGTCTGCCTTTGGCTCAGGTCATGATCCCAGGGACCTGGGATCAAGCCCCACATCAGGCTCCCTGCTCAGCAGGGAGTCTGCTTCTCCCTCTCCCTCTGCCTGCCACTCAGCCTACTTGTGCTCTCTATCTTTCTGTTAAATAAAATAAAATCTTTTTTAAAAATCTAAAATGGAATAGTACAAAAAGGACAGGGTATACATGTAGACAAATCTTAACAACTACATAAAACAACAACATTATCTAAATCGAAAATAAAAAACTGAAATATAGTCCAACAATGAGTATAAACCAAATGGGAAATAACCAAACTTGAAGCATCCTCAGGTTCATGTATTATTCTAGAGAGTAAAGATACTCATTTTAGGCAATACTAAGCATGGACATGCATTGACCTACTAAAACAAATAGACTGTATAATCTTCAAATGAGAATATGAAGGGGGAAAGTGAAAGAAGGAAAGAAAGTGAATCCAATAGAAGAAAAGAAAGGAAAAGGGGGAATAAAAGAAATACAAAAAATGCAGGGCAAATAGAAAGCATAAAGCAAGTTGGTAGAAATAAAAACAGAGCATCTATTATCACAATGCATTTACTCAGAGCATATTCTCTCACCATGATGCCACTGTGTTAAATATCAACAGGAGAGTGATAAAGAGAAAAACTGCATAGGTGTGAAAATTTAAAAACACACTTTTAAATAACAGGTAGGTTAAAAATAAAGCACAATATGTTTCAATTACTATATACTAAAATATTGCATATCGGGGCACCTGGGTGGCTCAGTGGGTTAAAGCCTCTGCCTTTGGCTCAGGTCATGATCTCAGGGTCCTGGGATTGAGCCCCATGTCAGGCTCTCTGCTTGGCAGGGAGCCTGCTTCCTCCTCTCTCTCTGCCTGTCTCTCTGCCTCCTTGTGATCTCTGTCTGTCAAATAAATAAATAAAATCTTTAAAAATAAAATAAAATAAAATATTGCATATAAAAATATGTATGATAAAGCTAAATGGTACTTAAAAGGGGATGGTACAGCTTCAAGAGTTCACATAAGAAAAAAACAGAAAAGCTAAAGAAAAAGAAAAGATAAGCTGAAAATTAATGAATAAATAAGCATCTAATTTAACACTTCAGTAAAAAGAATTCTGGGCACCTGGGTGGCTCAGTGGGCTAAAGCCTCTGCCTTCAGCTCAGGTCATGATCCCAGGGTCCTGGGATCGAGCCCCACATCGGGCTCCCTGCTCAGTGGGGAGCCTGCTTCCTCCTCTCTCTCTGCCTGCCTCTCTGCCTACTTGTGGTCTCTGTCAAATGAATAAAATAAAAATCTTTAAAAAAAAAAAAAAAAGAATTCTAACCACACTTCCCCCACCCAAAAAAAAGAAGAAAAAATAAATGAACAAAATAAAAAACATAAAATCAACAGAGCCAAAATTGTTTCTTAGAAAAGACATAAGAGGGGTGCCTGGGTGGTTCAGTGGGTTAGAGCCTCTGCCTTCAGCTCAGGTCATGATCTCAGGTCCTGGGATTGAGCCCCACATCAGGCTCTCTGCTCAGCAGGGAGCCTGCTTCTCCCTCTCCCTCTGCCTGGCTCTCTGCTTACTTGTGATCTCTCTTTCTCTGTTGAATACATAAATTTAAAAATCTTTTTAAAAATGTAAACTAATGTTAAAAAAAAGACATAATAGATAAACATCTGACACAGTTCATCTTAAAAAAGAGAGAGAAGATAAAAGTAATAGCAACCCAATGAAAAGGGAGATATAGCATGCAGAAAAATTATCAAAGAATCCTATAAAAAAAAAGCTCTTTTATAATACTATAAGAAATGTGCAGGGGTGCCTGGGTGGCTCAGTGGGTTGGGCCTCTGCTTTCGGCTTGGGTCATGATATCAGGGTCCTGAGATCGAGCCCCGCATCAGGCTCTCTGCTCACCAGGGAGCCTGCTTCCTCCTCTCTCTCTGTCTGCCTCTCTGCCTACTTGTGATCTCTCTCTCCCTCTGTCAAATAATTAAAATAAAAATTTTTAAAAATAGGGGCGCCTGGGTGGCTCAGTGGGTTAAGCCGCTGCCTTCGGCTCAGGTCATGATCTCAGGGTCCTGGGATCGAGTCCCGCATCGGGCTCTCTGCTCAGCGGGGAGCCTGCTTCCTTCTCTCTCTCTGCCTGCCTCTCCATCTACTTGTTATTTCTCTCTGTCAAATAAATAAATAAATAAATAAATCTTTAAAAAAAAATTTTTTTTTAAATGTGCAAACATAGGTAAAACTGCTAAATTCCTAGGAAAACATGTAAGATACCAAACTGATTCAAAAGTATGTAGAAAATCTGATTTTCCATAACAATTAAATAAGTCAAATCATCAAATTAAAATACCCTAAGAGCTTTCAGCACAACTCATACCATAGATAAAGAAGCTCATTAAGGTTTTCTCCACTGGCTAGAGGTCAGCAGTTACAGCAGTGCCACGACTAGACCCCACATATCCAGATGCCTACACTAAGTACTGGGTTAGTGCACTGCATGTATTTCACAAATTTAAGCTGGAAGAAATTTTTGCCTTCAACAATGCTCACGGGAAGATTTTCTGAAACATGCATCACTAAGTCCATATGGGGTGTAGGAAAGGAATGGGCATGTCCACCTGGAACTCCAGACAATTATCTTTGGCGGACCACACAGTTGAGTTGTCCATTAACCTTGCTTCAGTTGATCAACTTGGAAAATTTTCCTCATATATCTTTTTTCTACTTGCGTTCAGTTTAAGGAGAATCACTGTGGAAATTCTTTCATTTTAGGGACCTATCACTTTTAAAAGGTTTCAAAAAGGACAATAAATAATCTGACTATGAAAAAAATCCCCCAAAAAACACCAGATACATGAATTTACAGGTAAGTTATATTAAAAATTACAATCCGACATAAACTCTGCGAGAATAAAGAAAAAAAAGAAAAAACTTACCAATTCATTTAAGAAGTCTAGCAAACCCTCAGTGACAAAAGCAGAAAAGGACAGTACACTTAAGGATTGTTGATTTCACCCATAAGTGTAGATGATAAAAATCTGAAATAGAATAAGAACTAACAAAATCCTTCAATGTATAATATGGTAATAATGATAAATTTGAGTTTATTATACAAATGCAATTTTTTAATATGACATTGGTTAATAGAAGAAAAACCAATTAATATACTTCATTACATGAGCAGAGTAAAAGTGAAAAAAAAAATCATGTCATTACAAGATGGACTCCCCAAAAGCAGACATTGCGGCTGACTCTGTGGTGTTGTAGGTTTATTGGGAAGCCACACCTCTGAGACAAAGGGAAGAAAAGCAGGATTGGGCAGAGATAACTCACACTGCAGTAGAGACCCCGCAAAGCCTTGGCCAACCAGCAGTTATCCCACCTCAGAGGGAAGTGGGCCTTCATCCCTCATGCTGCTCAGTCAGTGGACACAGGCTGCCCTGGATAGGGGGTGAGCCTGGGCCAGGAGGCCATACAAAATCTGACTGACAGAGGTCCTCTGCTGTTTCTGTGGCCTTACTTAGAGAAGAAGTCCTACTGTGAGGTTTACTATGACAATACCTCTTCAGATCTAATACACAGTAGATGAAAGAAAAAACCTTCTATATAATTCAATATCTCTTCATCATCAAGAAAATGTAATCAAAGCAAATGGAGGGAACCTCCCTGAATATGATGAAAGGAACATACAAAAAGCCCACAAAAAAAAATCATACATAATGGCAAAACTGAAAACAATTCCATTAGAATCAAGAATAATACGAAGACACCCATTATCTCCATTATTATTTTCCTTAGTATAATGTGCCAGAGGTCCTGATTAGCACCTTCTGGTAAAGAAAAGAAATAGGTAAGGACTAGAAAAGAAGAAACAGTCTTTCATTATTTATAGGTAATTTCATTTTCCATGTATAAAACCCAGGAGAATTGGATGAATTATTAGTGTAGCAAAGTATCTAGACAGAAATCAATACATACAATTCTACCATTTTACTTTACACACACACACACACACACACACACACACATACACACACACAATCATTTACCTAATGTGGTTTTAAGACCATTTAAAATAGCATTTACAATAGCAACAAAAATATAAAGTTCCAGAAATAAATGTAATCAAAGATATGTGAACACCTCATGTGTAAAAAAGTAAAACTTTATTAAATAAAATTAAAGATGTACATCAATAGAAGAATATAATACTTCACAGTTAGAAAGAACTTGAAATCATTTAAAGGTAAATCCTTAAATTGGTCTAAGAAAAATTAATTCCAATAAAAATTGAGAGTTTTTGCAAAACTTTATGACCTGGTTCTATAATTTACATAAAACACCAGAGATCAGAATTAGCCGAGACATTACAGAAGAAGAAAAATGCAAAGGGATGCCCTGCCAGATATCAACATGTATCACCAAAGGGAAGACTTTAATATCATTAGGTCCCAGGAGTTCAGCTAGATAGTTATCAAACCATTCTGAACACCTACAAACTCAACATGAGATTGAAGAGAATAAGAGCAGCAATTCTAGGAAGAGAAAAGGGACCACTTTCCGGAAGGTAGGACATTTGGAGAAGTGAATCCAAAGGGAGCAGCGGAGCAAAAAATCAGAACTTTTAGAAGTCTGCTCAAACTGAGAGATATTTCTCCAGAGGTTAAGTGGGGGGTGGAGCCCTCATGGGGACAGTTTGGTCTCAGGACCTGTGGGGTCACAGAAAGACCGGTGATGCCTGAGTGTGGCAGAGCTGCCAGGTATCAGCATGGGGAAGCCAACTACAGAGATGGAGCTGAGGAGTGAGCTTTTAGATCAAGGTTACTTTAAACTGTGATCCAAGGCACAGTAGGGCCACTGCTCTTCAAGCAGGGACCCCACAGTGACAGATCTGGAGAGACTCTCTTCTGGGAGGAGCAGCCTGGCAGGAATCTGCTGGGTTTGGAGACCCCAGATGGGACTGGATGCCAGGGCTAGAAACCCTCTGTCACAGGACGGATGAGCCTGGAGCGTGGCCAGAGACCAGGGAGATGGGAGGGATTGATTGCTTTTCTCTGAGGGCTCACTGAGGAGTAGGGCCCTGAGCACTCAGCAACTCCAGGCCAGAGATTGGGAGGCCACCATCTTAATTCCTGATCTTCAGAGCTCTACGGAAAGCATCCAGGGAACAAAAGCACCAAGAGCAAACACGAGCGAGCAAATTACTTAGCCTGGCCCCTGACAAGAGCAGTGCAATTCCACCTTGGGCAAAGACATTTGAGAATCAAGGCAACCGGCCCCTCCCACAGAAGATGGACAAGAACATCCAACCAAGATCAAGTTCACCAGTCAATGAGAACTACAGAATCCCAGAGCTAGGGGAAAGCAACCCATAGAATTCATGGCTCTTTCCCCATGAACTCTTAGTCTTGCAAAATTAATTTTTTTTAACTTTATTTTTTCTTATTTTATTTTTTAAAACTTTTCCTTGTTCCTCTTTTCTCTCTCTCTTTTTTTAAGATTTTATTTGTTTATTTGACAGACAGAGATCACAAGTAGAGAGGAAGGCAGAGAGAGAGAGAGAGAAGCAGGCTCCCTGCTGAGCAGAGAGCCCAATGCGGGACTCAATCCTAGGACCCTGAGATCATGACCTGAGCCGAAGGCAGCGGCTCAACCCACTGAGCCACCCAGGCGCCCCCTCTTTTCTCTTTTAATGTTATTTAACTATTTTATCTTATCAACACCTTTTTTAAAAATATCATTTTAAATTTTCATTGTTATAGTCATATTTTATGCTTTCATTGCATTTAACCTTTTTTTTTTGTATACATATAGGTATTTCTCATTGAAATTTTGGGATACAATTTCTTCTAATAGATCAAAATATACCCTAAATCTAGCACAGGGCTTTGTTCTAATCTCTAGCCTGATCACATTCTCTCCTCTTTTTTTAATTTTTTTTTTATATTTTAACGAACTTATCATATCAATTCCTTTTTTAGAATCTTTTTAAATTTTCATCTTTACAGTCATATTCCATCTCTTCATCATGTTTACCCCTATTTTTGTGTGTGTATGTATGTGTGTGTGTATATATATATATATATATATATATATATATTTTCTCTTTCCTTAAAATTTTGGGAGGTAGCTTCTTCTAAGAGACAAGAAGACACCATTAAGTAAAGTGGGTGTGGGTGGCTCTGTTCTAGTTATCAGGCTAATATATATATATTTTTTTTTTTTCATGTTTTTCCCCCTTTCTTCTCCCTGCAGTTTCAGGTCTCTTCCAATTTGGTTAGTGTTTATTTTTCTGTGGTCTTTGACACCCTTTTAGTATTTTGTTCTCTCATTCATCATTCTTATATGGATAAAAGGACAAGGCAGAAAAACTCACCACAAAAAAAAAGAAAAAGAGGCAGTACCAATGGTTAGGGACCTAATCAATACAAACATTGGCAATATGTCAGAACTAGAGTACAGAATAATGATTATCAAAGTGCTAGCTGGACTCGAAAAAGGCATGGAGGATATTAGAGAATCCCTGTCTGGAGAAATAAAATCCCTTTCTGGAGAAATAAAGGAACTAAAATCTAACCAAGATGAAATAAATAAAAAGCTATTAATGAGGTGCAATAAAAAATGGAACCTCTTACTGCTAGGATAAATGAGGCAGAAGAGAATTAGTGATATAGAAGACCAAATGACAGAGAATAAAGGAGCTGAGCAAAGGAGAGACAAACAACTACTGGACCATAAGGGGAGAATTCGAGAGATAAGTGATACCAGAAGATGGAACAATATTAGAATAATTGGGATCCCAGAAGAAGAAGAGAGAAGGCCAGAAGATATATTGGAGCAAATTATAGTAGAGAATTTCCCTAATATGGCAAAGGAAACAAGCATCAAAATCCAGGAGATGCAGAGAATCCCTCTCAAAATCAATAAAAAGAGGTCCACAGGAGGGGACAAGATGGCGGGGGAACAGGAAGAGGCGTCTTTTCAGCCGTACCCCAAAGTGAGCTGATTACCTACCAAAGAACTTCGATCACCCATGAAATCAGCCTGAGATCAGAATTATACACGTCTGGATCTCTACAGGGGCAGAAGACGCCAGTGAGCAGGTAAAGCGGAATGGGAACAGCGGACTGATATCGGAAGATAAACAAAAGGGGGAGGGAGACACCAGAGGCGACCGGTGGGAAAGTAATACCACGATACGAGCGAGAGTGCCCTGCGTCTGGGGACCAGCATTAACTTGGAGACTGGTTGAAAGCACTCCAAAAGAGCAAAGGATCGCAGGGGGAAATTGTGGGAATCGGGGCGGCTAGGGACAGGGGCTTAAGTCCCCGGTCCCAGACGGCCTCCCCGGCGCTGAGGCAGAGAGAGTGCGGCGGAGAAACCGCTCTTGGTCCCTAAGCCGCCAGCGCGCCCGAGAATGCGTGGGTTCTAGTTCCTGTGAGGGGATGGGAGCCGCGCCGGTCAGCAGAACGCGCGCTAGCCCTACCACAAAGCTCGAGATACGCGTGCACGTCCCTCATGCTCCCCTGAGTTATAAAGGCCCGGCCGGCGCTCCTTGACCCGCGCCATTGTTTCAAAGCCTAAGCCGCGCGCCCAAAACTCTTCCCCTGACAGAGGCGTGCAAAAGCCCAGCCTGCGGCTTACGGACCAGCGCCCCGTTCTCAGAGCCCCAGACGCGCGCCCGACCCACAGCCGCCTCTGAAAAGAGGTGCGCGCAAGCCGGGCACTCCCAGCCCCGGGCCGGCGGCAAAATCTCAGTGTGTGATCACTGCTTGGAAACTCTCTGGTGGTCGGGAGCTCCCAGACAGCCGCCACTGCCTTGGCTTTGGGGACGAGCAAAAGATCCTGTGCCCCCAGGGTCTGCAACTTGGAACCTGCTCTGCCAGCGGCCAAGGGGGAATTTATTCAGCTTCTGCACCCAGACTGAGGCTTCTCTCTGAGAGGGAGACCAGGGTGCGGTTTGATTTCTTCTAATACTACAAAAACCATCAAAGGCGGTCAAGGTGAGAGGAAAAAAAGTGAACAAGCATAAAAACCGCCAGAGAACAAAAGCCTGAAAAAAACCAGTTTCCCCAGAGCCCACCCCCTTGAGGGGGGCGGGAGGACTCAACTCAGGAAACATCATTGACTGACAACCCACGTGGCAGGCCCCTCCCCCAGAAAACAAACCAAGAAAGAAAAAAAAAAGGACTACAAGAGAACCACCACTACTTCATAGGAAAACTTGTATTGTTCACTCGTTTCCACTATTCTGGTTCATATTTTTTTTTTTTTTTACACATAGGTAATTTTATTAACCTATTTACCATCACAGCGAGCTGTACAGTACATCAAATTCCATAATACCTTTCTAACCTGAACTTTTTGATACATACACCTATGTTTTTCTTTTGCATTTTTAGTTTTTGAATTCCTTTTTTTAAAATTTTAGTTTAGTTTAGTCTAGTATATTCCTTTTTATTTTTATCCTCTAATATTCATATAGAGTTAACTTCAAAGTAATCTCCTTTCCCCAATCAATACTACCCCATAGGTAAACCAATTTTTAATCCCCTTTATCTTAGGAAAGTTGAATCCTTTAACAAAGATATCAAGATACATCCAGGAAGAATCAAAACAACCTTCCTCGCACACACTGAGAATTTATAAGAACTCTCCCATCTACTTCCACCAGTGTTTCTGTGTTTTTTGTGTTTGTCCTGATAGCATATAAATTTTACACTTGTGGTTCTTTTTGACGAGGTTCTTTCTTTATTTGGATATATATATTTTTTTCTCTTGCCATATACTTGTATCAGTCTTTTTATCTCTTTTTGTTTCTCTACTTCATAAATCTTACCTTGGGGCCCATCTGGGCTGAACCTTCTTTTTCATCTTCCCTTTCTTTCCTGTCTCTCTCGCTCTCTCTCTTTTTTCTTTTACTTTTTCTTCTTTTCCTTTTTTTTCTTTTTCTTTTTCTTCTTTTCCTTTTTTTTCTTTTTCTTTTTCTTTTTCTTCTTTTCCTTTTTTTTCTTTTTCTTTTTCTTTTTCTTCTTTTCCTTTTTTTTCTTTTTCTTTTCCTTTTCTTTTGTCTCTCATTTGGGTGGGGAATCCTGATTGCTCAGAAGTGTTCCAGGGTGCACCTTGACTGCACCAGAGTTGATACATCCAGCTACATCTGTTCAGTCATCTCCCACCAAAATGACTAGGAGGAGGAATGCCCAACAGAAATAAAATACAGAGGATGGACCTTCTGCAACAGAGCTAACGGCTATCAACATAAACAATATGTCGGAAAGAGAATTCAGGCTAACAATTATCCAGGCAATAGCTAGGTTGGAGAAAGCCATGGATGACCAAACAGAATTGATTAGGGCCAAACTGAAAGCGACCAGACAGGATGTTCACAATGTTAGGGCGGAGCTCAAAGCTACCAGGGAGGAGGTTCACAATGCTCTCAATGAGTTCCAATCTAATCTAAACTCTCTCAAAGCTAGGGTAACTGAGACAGAAGATAGAATTAGTGATCTGGAAGACAAACAGATAGAGAGAAAGGATCAGGAGGAAGCCTGGAACAAACAGCTTAGAAACCACGAAAACAGAATCAGGGAAATAAATGATGCCATGAAGCGTTCCAATGTCAGAATTATTGGAATCCCTGAAGGGGAGGAGAAAGAAAGAAGTCTACAAGATATAGTGGAACAAGTCCTTCATGAAAATTTTCCGAATCTCGCGAATGAAACCAGCATTCATGTACTAGAGGCTGAAAGGTCTCCACCCAAGATTATACATTCCAAAAGAAACATCACGACACCTGATAGTCAAATTGAGGAATTATAATTGTAGGTATAATCTCTTGAAAGCCGCCAGGGCAAAGAGGCTCCTTACTTACAGAGGGAAGCCTATCAGAATAATGTCAGACCTGTCCACAGAGACCTGGCAAGCCAGAAGAGGTTGGCAAGATATATTCAGGGCACTAAATGAGAAGAACATGCAGCCAAGAATACTTTATCCAGCAAGACTGACATTCAAAATAGATGGAGAGATAAAGAGTTTTCAAGACCGGCAAGGCTCAAAAGACTATGCAACCACCAAGCCAACACTGCAGGAAATATTAAGGGGGGTTCTATAAAAGAGGAAAAATCCCAAGAATAGCATTGGACAGAAATATAGAGACAGTCTACAGAAAGAAAGACTTCAAAGGTAACTCAATGTCAGTAAAAACGTATCTATCAATAATCACTCTCAATGTGAATGGCCTAAAGGCACCCATAAAACGGCACAGGGTTGCAGATTGGATAAAACGACAGGACCCATCTGTATGTTGTCTACAAGAGACCCATTTTGAACCTAAAGATACACACAGACTGAAAGTGAAGAGATGGAGAAGCATCTTTCATGCCAATGGGACTCAAAAGAAGGCCGGGGTAGCGATTCTCATATCCGATAAATTAGACTTCAAACTAAAGACTGTAGTCAGAGATACAGAAGGACACTACATAATCCTTAAAGGGACTATCCACCAAGATGATCTAACAATTGTAAATATCTATGCTCCCAATATGGGAGCAGCCAATTACTTAAGAAAACTGTTAATCAAGATAAAGAGTCATATTGGTATGAATACACTAATCGTAGGAGATCTTAACACGCCTCTTTCAGAATTAGACAGATCATCGAAGCAGAAAATCAATAAAGACACAAGAGCATTGAATGACACATTGGACCAGATGGACCTCATAGATATATACAGAACATTCCACCCTAAAACAACAGAATACTCATTCTTCTCAAGTGCACACGGAACCTTCTCCAGAATAGACCACATACTGGGTCACAAATCAGGACTCAACCGATACCAAAAGACTGAGATGATTCCCTGCATATTCTCAGATCACAATGCTTTGAAACTGGAGCTCAATCACAAGAAAAAGTTCAGAAGGAACTCAACACCTGGAAGCTAAAGACCACCTTGCTTAAGAATGCTTGGATCAACCAGGAGATCAAAGAAGAACTGAAACAATTCATGGAAACCAATGAGAATGAAGACACTTCAGTCCAAAACCTATGGGATACAGCAAAGGCAGTCCTAAGGAGAAAATACATAGCCATCCAAGCCTCTCTCAAAAAAATTGAAAAATCTAGAATATACCAGCTGTCTCTACACCTTGAAGAACTGGAGAATCAACAACAAATCAAACCAACTCCACACATAAGAAGGGAAATCATCAAGATTAAAGCTGAGATCAATGAGGGAGAAACCAGAGATACAGTAGAACGTATCAATGAAACTAGAAGCTGGTTTTTTGAAAGAATCAATAAGATCGATAAGCCACTGGCCACCTTAATCCAAAAGAAAAGAGAGAAAGCCCAAATTCATAAAATTATGAATGAAAAGGGAGAGATCACAGCTAACACCAAGGAAGTAGAAACAATCATCAGAAGTTATTATCAACAGTTATATGCCAATAAGCTTAGCAACCTAGATGAAATGGATGCATTCTTGGAAAAATATAAACTACCAAAATTGAATCAGGAAGAAATTGACAACCTGAATAGACTGATATCTAATAACGAGATTGAATCAGTGATCAAAAACCTCCCAAAAAAGAAGAGCCCAGGACCTGATGGATTCCCTGGGGAATTCTACCAAACCTTCAAAGAAGAAATAACACCTATTCTCCTGAAGAATCAATAAATTGAAGCAGAAGGGAAACTTCCAGACTCTTTCTATGAAGCCAGCATTACCCTGATCCCCAAACCAGGCAAGGACCCTACCAAAAAGGAGAATTTCAGACCAATATCACTGATGAATATGGATGCTAAGATTCTCAACAAGATCCTAGCCAACAGGATCCAACAGCACATTAAAAAGATTATCCACCATGATCAGGTGTTTCCGTAGTGTAGCGGTTATCACGTTCGCCTCACACCATGATCAGGTGGGATTCATCCCTGGGCTACAAGGATGGTTCAACATTCGCAAATCAATCAATGTGATACAACAAATTAATATGAGAAGAGAGAAGAACCACACGGTCCTCTCAATTGATGCAGAAAAAGCATTTGACAAAATCCAGCATCCGTTCCTGATTAAAATGCTTCAAAGTATAGGGATAGAGGGAACATTCCTGAACCTCATCAAATCTATCTATGAAAGACCCACAGCAAATATCATCCTCAATGGGAAAAAGCTTGTAGCCTTCCCAGTGAGATCAGGAACAAGACAAGGATGCCCACTTTCACCACTCTTGTTCAACATAGTATTAGAAGTCCTAGCAACAGCAATCAGACAACAGAAAGAAATAAAAGGTATCCAAATTGGTAATGAAGAAGTCAAACTCTCTCTCTTCGCAGATGACATGGTTCTTTATATGGAAAATCCAAAAGACTCCACCCCCAAACTACTAGAACTCATACAGCAATTCAGCAGCGTGGCAGGATACAAAGTCAATGTGCAGAAATCAGTGGCTTTCTTATACACTAACAATGAAAATACAGAAAGGGAAATTAGAGAATCGATTCCATTTACTATAGCACCAAGAACCATAAGATACCTAGGAATAAACCTAACCAAAGAGGTAAAGGATCTGTACTTGAGGAACTATAGAACACTCATGAAAGAAATTGAAGAAGACACAAATAGATGGACGACCATTCCATGCTCTTGGATCGGAAGAATAAACATTGTTAAAATGTCTATACTGCCTAGAGCAATCTATACTTTTAATGCCATTCCGATCAAAATTCCACCAGCATTCTTCAAAGAGCTGGAGCAAATAATCCTAAAATTTGTATGGAATCAGAAGAGACCCCGAATCGCTAAGGAAATGTTGAAAAACAAAAATAAAGCTGGCGGCATCACCTTACCTGATTTCAAGCTTTATTAAAAAGCTGTGATCACCAAGATAGCATGGTACTGGCATAAAAACAGACACATAGACCAGTGGAACAGAGTAGAGAGCCCAGATATGGACCCTCAACTCTATGGTCAATTAATTTTTGACAAAACAGGAAAAAATATACAGTGGAAAAATGACAGTCTCTTCAATAAATGGTGCTGGGAAAACTGGACAGCTATATGTAGAAGAATGAAACTCGACCATTCTCTTACACCGTACACAAAGATCAACTCAAAATGGATAAAAGACCTCAATGTGAGACAGGAATCCATCAGAATCCTAGTGGAGAACATAGGCAGTAATCTCCTTGATATCAGCCACAGCAACTTCTTTCAAGATACGTCTCCAAAGGCAAAGGAAACAAAAGCGAAAATAAACTTCTGGGACTTCATCAAAATCAAAAGCTTCTGCACAGCAAAGGAAACAGTCAAAAAAACAAAGAGGCAACTCACGGAATGGGAGAAGATATTTGCAAATGACAGTACAGACAAAAGGTTGATATCCAGGATCTATAACGAACTCCTCAAACTCAACACACAAGAAAGAAGCAAACACATCAAAAAATGGGCAGAAGATATGAACAGACACTTCTCCAATCAAGACATACAAATGGCTATCAGACACATGAAAAAATGTTCATCATCATTAGCCCTCAGGGAGATTCAAATTAAAACCACATTGAGATATCACCTTACACCAGTTAGAATGGCCAAAATTAACAAAACAGGAAACAACATGTGTTGGAGAGGATGTGGAGAAAGGGGAACCCTCTTACACTGTTGGTGGGAATGCAAGTTGGTGGAGCCTCTTTGGAGAACAGTGTGGAGATTCCTCAAGAAATTAAAAATAGAGCTTCCATATGACCCTGCCATTGCACTACTGGGTATTTACCCCAAAGATACAGATGTCGTGAAAAGAAGGGCCATCTGTACCCCAATGTTTATAGCAGCAATGGCCATGGTCGCCAAACTATGGAAAGAACCAAGATGCCCTTCAACGGATGAATGGATAAGGAAGATGTGGTCCATATACACTATGGAGTATTATGCCTCCATCAGAAAGGATGAATACCCAACTTTTGTATCAACATGGACGGGACTGGAAGAGATTATGCTGAGTGAAATAAGTCAAGCAGAGAGAGTCTATTATCATATGGTTTCACTTATTTGTGGAGCATAACAAATGGCATGGAGGACAGGGGGCGTTAGAGAGGAGTAGGGAATTTGGGTAAATTGGAAGGGGAGGTGAACCATGAGAGACTGTGGACTCTGAAAAACAATCTGAGGGGTTTGAAGTGGCGGGGGGGTGGGAGGTTGGGGTACCAGGTGGTGGGTATTGTAGAGGGCACAGCTTACATGGAGCACTGGGTGTGGTGAAAAAATAATAAATAATGTTTTTCTGAAAATAAATAAATTGAAAAAAAAATAAATAATAAATAAAAATAAAAATAAAAAGAGGTCCACAATCCATCATCTAATAGTAAAACTTACAAGTCTTAGTGACAAAGAAAAAGTCTTGAAAGCAGCTCGGTACAAAAAGTCTTTAACATACATTAGTAAAAATATTAGATTGGTATCAGACTTATCCACAGAGACCTGGCAGGTCAGAAAAAACTGGCATGCTATATTCAGAGCACTAAATAAGAAAAACCTGCAGCCAAGAATACTATATCCAGCTAGGCTATCATTGAAAATAGAAGGAGAGATAAAAACCTTTCAGGACAAACAAAAAATAAAAGAATTTGTAAACACCAAACCAGCCCTATAGGAAATATTGAAAGGGGTACTCTGAGCAAAGACACAGCCTAAAAGTAGTAGCTCAGAAAGGACCAGAGACAATATACAATAAAGTTATCTTACAGGCAGTACAATGGCACTAAATTCATATCTTTCAATAGTTACCCTGAATTGCAAATAGGTTAAATTCCCCAGTCAAAAGACACAGGGTATCAGAATAGATAAAAAACAAGACCCATCAATATGCTGTCTATAAGAAACTCATTTTAGACCCAAAGACATCTCTACATTTAAAGTGAGAGAGTGGAAAACAATTTACCATTGTAATGGACATCAAAAGAAAGCTGGGGTGGCAATCCTTATATCAGATAAATTAGATTTTAAGCCAAAGACTATAATAAGAGATGAGGAAGGATATATCATACTCAAAGGGTCTATCCAACAAGAAGGTCTGTCCCTAACATGAGAGCAGCCAACTATATAAACCAATTAATAACAAAATCCAAGAAAGAGGGACACCTGAGTGGCTCAATGGGTTAAAGCCTCTGTGTTCGGCTCAGGTCATGATCCCAGGGTCCTGGGATCAAGCACCCCATCAGGCTCTCAGGGGAGCCTGCTTCCTCCTCTCTCCCTCTGCCTGCCTTTCTACCTACTTGTGATCTCTGTATGTCAAATAAATAAATAAAATCTTTTTAATTTTTTTAAATCAAAGAAACACATCAATAATAATATGATAATAGTAGGGAACTTTAACACCCCCCCTCACTGAAATGGAAAGATCATCTAAGCAAAAGATCCACAAAGAAAGAAAGGCCTTAAATGACACACTGGATCAGATGGACATCACAGGTATATTCAGAACATTCCATCCCAAAGTAACAGAATACACATTCTTCTCTAGTACACATGGAACATTTTCCAGAATATATCACATCCTGGGTCACGAATCAGGTCTCAACCAGTACCAAATGATTGGGATCATTCCCTGGATATTTTCAGACCACAATGCTCTGAAGCTCTGAAGCTAGAACTCAATCACAAGAGGAAAGTTGGAAAGAACCCAAATACACAGAGGCTAAAGAGTATCATACTAAAGAATGAATGGGTTAACCAGGAAATTAAAGAGGAATTGAAAAATTCATGGAAACAAATGATAATGAAAACAAAACTGTTCAAAATCTTTGGGACATAGCAAAGGTCCTGAGAGGAAAGCATATAGTGATACAGCCTCTCTCAAGAAACAAGAAAGCTCTCAAGTACATGACCTAACCCTACACCTAAAGGAGCTGGAGAAAGAATAGCAAAGAAAGCCTAAACCCAGCAGGAGAAGGGAAATCATAAAGATCAGAATAGAAATCAAAGAAATAGAAACCAAAAGGACAGTAGAGCAAATCAACAAAACTAGGAGGTGGTTATTTGAAAGAATTAATAAGATTGATAAAGCTCTGGCCAGACTTATCAAAAGAAAAAAAAAAACCTCAAATTAATAAAATAATGAATGAAGGAGGAAAGATCACAACCAACACCAAAGAAATACAAACAATTATAAGAATATATTATGAGCAACTCTATGCCAGCAAATTTGATGATCTGGAAGAAATGGGTGCATTCCTAGAGACATATAAACTACCAAAATTCAACAGGAAGAAATAGAAAACCTAAACAGACTCATAGTCAGTAAGGAGATTAAAGCAGTCATCAAAAATCTCCCAATAGGGGCGGCTGGGTGGCTCGGTGGGTTAAGGCCTCTGCCTTCGGCTCGGGTCGTGGTCCCGGGGTCCTGGGATCGAGCCCCGCATCGGGCTCTCTGCTCTGCAGGGAGCCTGCTTCCTCCTCTCTCTCTCTCTCCCTGCCTCTCTGCCTACTTGTGATCTGTTTGTCGAATGACTAAATAAAATAAAATAAAACATTAAAAAAAAATCTCCCAATAAAAAAGAGCCCAGGGCCAGACAGCTTCCCAGGGGCATTCTACCAAACATTTAAAGAAGAATTAATATCTATTCTCCTGAAACTGTTTCAAAAAATAGAAATGGAAGGAAAACTTCCAAACTCATTTTAAGAGGCCAGCATTACCGTGATCCCCAAACCAGACGAAGACCCCATCAAAAAGGAGAATTACAGATCCATATCCTTGATGAACACAGATGCAAAAATTCTCATCGAAATACTAGCCAATAGGATCCAACAGTACATTTAAGGACTATTCACCATGACCAAGTGGGATTTATTCCTGGGCTGCAAGGTTGGTTCAACATCTGCAAATCAATCAATGCAATATGATACATTAATAAAAGAAAGAACAAGAATCATATGATACTCTCAATAGATGCGAGAAAAAGCATTTGACAAAGTACAGCATCCTTTCTTGATCAAAACTCTTGCAAGTGTAGGGATAGAGAATACATACATCAATATCATCAAAGCCATCTATGAAAATCCCACAGCAAATATCATCCTCAATGCACAAAAACTGAGAGCTTTTCTGCTAAGATCAGAAACATGGCAAGGATGTCCACTATCACCACTACTATTCAACATAGTACTAGAAGTCCTAGTCTCAGCAATCAGACAACAAAAAGAAATAAAAGTCATCTGAATCAGCAAAGAAAAAGTCAAACTCTCACTCTTTGCAGATGATATGATACTTTATGTGGAAAACCCAAAAGACTCCATTCCAAAACTGCTATAACTCATAGTGGAATTCAGTAAGTGTCAAGATATAAAATCAATGTACAGAAATCAGTTGCATTTCTATACACCAACAGCAAGACAAAAGAAAGAGAAATTAAGGAGTTGATCCCATTTACAGTTGCACCCAAAACCATAAGATACCTAGGAATAAATCCAACCAAAGAGGCAAAGAATCTGTACTCAGAAAACTATAAAGTACTCATTAAAGAAATTGAGGAAGACATAAAGAAATGGAAAAATGTTCCATGCTCATGGATTAGAAGAACAAATATTGTGAAAATGTCTATGCTACCAAAGCAATCTACATGTTTAATGCAATCCCTATCAAAATACCATCAATTTTTTTCCCAAGAAATGGAACAAATAATCCCAAAATTTAAATGGAATAAGAAAAGATCCCAAGGGGCACCTGGGTGTCTCAGTGGGTTAAAGCCTCTGCCTTTGGCTCAGGTCATGATCCCACGGTCCTGGGATCGAGCCCCACATCAGGCTTTCTGCTCCTTGGGGAGCCTGCTTCCTCCTCCCTCTCTCTGCCTGCCTCTCTGCCTACTTGTGATCTCTCTCTGTCAAATAAATAAAATCTTTAAAAAAAAAAAAGAAAAGAAAAGAAAAGATTCCAAATGGCCAGAGGAATGTTGAAAATGAAAGCCAAAGTTGGTGGCATAACAATTTCAGACTTCAAGCTCTATTACAAAGGTGTCATCATCAAGACAGTATGGTATTGGCACAAACACAGACAAATAGATCAATGGAACAGAATAGAGAGCCCAGAAATAGACCCTCAACTCTATGGTCAACTAATCTTTGACAAAGCAGGAAAGAATGTCCAACAGAAAAAAAGACAGTTTCCTCAACAAATGATGTTGGGAAAATTGGACAACCACATGCAGAAGAATGAAACTGGACCATTTCCTTATACCACATACAAAGATAGACTCCAAATGGATGAAAGACCTCAGTATGAGGTAGGAGTCCATCAAAATCCTTGAGAAGATCACAGGTAGCAATCTCTTCCACCTTAGCCGCAGCAACATCTTCCTAGGAACATTGCCAAAGACAACAGAAGCAAGGGCAAAAATGAACTATTGGGACTCCATCAAGATCAAAAGCTTTTGCACAGCAAAGGAAACAGTAAACAACAAAGTAAACAAACAAAACCAAAAGACAACTGACAGAATGGGAGAAGATATTTGCAAATGACATATCAGACGAAGGGCTAGTATCCAAAAATCTATAAAGAACTTCTCAAACTCAACACCCAAAAAACAAAAAAATCCAATCAAGAAATGGTCAGAAGACATGAACAGACATTTCTGCAAAGAAGACATTCAGATGGCCAACAGACATATGAAAAAGTGCTCCACATCACTCAGCATCAGGGAAATACCAATCAAAACCACAATGAGATACCACCTCACACCAGTCAGAATGGCTAAAATTAACAAGTCGGGAAAGGACAGATGTTGGAGAGGATGCGAAGAAAGGGGAACCCTCCTACACTGTTGGTGGGAATACAAGCTGGTGCAGCCACTTTGGAGAACAGTGTGGAGTTTCCTCAAAAATTTGAAAATAGAGCTACCGTATGACCTGGTAATTGCACTACCGGGTATTTACCCCAAAGATACAGATGTAGTGATCCAAAGGGGCACCTGTACCCTGATGTTTATAGCAGCAATGTCCACAATAGCCAAACTGTGGAAAGAGCTGAGATGCCCTTCAGTAGATGAATGGATAAAAAAGATGTGGTCCATATATACCATGGAATATTACTCAGCCATGAGGAAGGATGAATACCCAACTTTTGTAGCAACATGGATGGGACTGGAGGAGATTATGCTGAATGAAACAAGTCAAGCAGGGACAGTCAATTATTATATGGTTTCACTTACTTGTGGAGCATAAGGAATAACCTGGAGGACATTAGGAGAAGGGAAGGAAAAGTGAATGGAGGGAAATTGGAGGGGGAGATGAACTATGACAGACTGTGGACTCCGGGAAACAAAATGAGGGTTTTAGAGGAAAGAGGGGTAGAGGGGGTGGGTGAGCCTGCTGATGGTATTAAGGGGGGCATGTATTGCATGGAGCACTGGGTATTATAGGCAAACAATGAATCTTAGAACATTACATCAAAAACTAATGATGTATTATATGGTGACTAACATAACACAATAATTTTTTTAAAGATTTTATTTATTCACTTGACAGACAGAGATCACAAGTAGGCAGAGAGGCAGGCAGAGAGAGAGGGGAGGAAGCAGGCTCCCCACGGAGCAGAGAGCCCGATGTGGGGCTCGATCTCAGGACCCTGGGGTCATGACCTGAGCCGAAGGCAGAGGCCTTAACCCACTGAGCCACCCAGGTGCCCCCACAATAATTTTTTTTTAAATGACCTCGATTCTCAAGTGTTTGCTGCATAACTGAATGTTTAAATATTTTATTATTTAATATCTTGATATATGCAAAAATACATGTAAAACATACATTTGCTCTGGAGAATAATAATAAAAAGATCATACATTAGCCTGATGTCCAATTTTAGAACTAGACCTTGTTTTAGTAATGGGAAGAGAGGGAATAAAAATAATGATTCAGGATCTTGCAATTCCCAAAAGCCATCATTGCACACATCAGAATGCTGGACAAATGCTCAAGTGGCTGGAAATAGTTTTGTCACTTTCACTTTACTTTTCTTTATACTTTCCAGGGATATATGGATTTTAAAATACAAATGGCTAGATGAGGAAATGGCCTAAATCAAAGGAATGGCTCTCTACTAGCAGGACTCACACAGTAATGGACCAGGTGGTAAGATATCTTTGCAGAGGAAACCCTCTTCTACATAAGCAACTGCCACCTTCATCTATGATGAAAACCAAAACCAATAAATAAGAACTTTGTGGGCGAAAACTTTATACATGACACAACTCTAAAATTCAGGTACCTTCAAGTTTAAATATGAACTGAGAACCCAGCTAAAAACAGACAACACAATCAAGGATTGTACACTCCCCTTATCTTCAGGGAAGATGCTCCAAGATGCCCAGTGCTTGCCTGAAACCATGGACAGCACTCAGCCCAACACATTCTATGTTGTTTCCTTTATGTACTTACCTGTGATAAACTTTAATTTATAAATTAGGCACAGTAAGAGATTAATAATAGTAATAAAATAGAATACAACAATACATTGTAATAAAAATTATGTGAAGGAAAGAGAAGGGCTCTCTTGCCACAATGCTTACGCGATGAGATGAAGAGAGATGAGTGAAGCTGGCATTGTGTTGGAGGGTACATCAGGAAGAGGACATCTGCTTCCAGGTAATGCTTGATAGCAGGTAACTGAAACTACAGAAAGCAAAACTGCAAGTAAGAAGGGACTCTTGTATGGTAAAATCTTGATTTGCCAACTACTCTCCATAAGAGATAAATTAACACGGGGCTACAAGCTGCAGTAAGTTACAGAGAGATACGATTCAGACACAACCCTGACTCTGGTTCTCCACATTGCCAGTCTCTGCTGCTCAGCAGTGGATAGCAACATACTTAGGTCTTTTCTTACATTGAACACTTCTAGGCTCACCTACTTTCACTCTTTCTTAACTTTTCACTTGTTCTTAACTTTTACTCCACATAAAGGAGACACCACTAAACTCCATTCTAACCTGTCAGTACAGAGATTTTAGTGCAGAGAAGACCCAATAGACAACAGGCAAAATTCAACCTGCATGACCTTGGGAAATGTATCACCCTTATGCATTTCTCAATTCTCCATTAGCGAACAAGACTAGATACATTCTTGAGTCCACTCCAATCCCCACATTCTGAAACTGTCTTTGATTCTAACATTTAATCTATTCGTTAAAATGCAGAGGCCGAGAAAATTAAGGCCATCCCACCTCAAGTTTAGCTGATGTGGGAAACAGAGGCAGAAGAAAATCATTAAAATTCCTTACCTACTGACAAGCCCTTGAAACAGACAGAGTGGCTCCTCCCTGGGGACTTAACTGCCCTCACCTTGAGATTTTGCTAAGGACAATCCTAGCCTGACCAACCCCCTACCCCAACAGGTCCCACCAGGATCCTGTAAGTCTACTTTAACAATTCCTTTATCTCTAAACCTTTAAGATAGTGTCGAGAATCATTCCCAAGTATATGGCCCACTGATACACATCTAAAGGGTCTCATGAGAAATTTTTATTATTAGTAATAAATAACCTTTCTCCCAATAATAGCTTGCCCCTCAAGGTCCTGGAGACCTTTCTTCCAAAAATCTTTGGAGACTTACATCATCCATAATCCCTTTTGTCCTTACCCATGGCCCAGTCCACCCCTACTCTGCCTTTAAAAACTCTGACTGTAATCTCATTCGGGGTCCAAGTCCCTACTCCACTGTGTCCGGTATACTTGGGCCCAACTTTAAGCTTGTCAAATAAACCCTCCTGTGATTGCATCAGTGCTTGACTTCTCGGTGGTCTCTCGGATGCGGAAACTCGGGCATAACAAAAGAAATGATTTTGTGCTCTCCAGAAATCTTGGAGGAAAGAAAGCTTCCCAACTTGTCTGCCTTACGATCTATTCTAATTTAATCCTCTCTTGTTTAAAGTCCAAAGGGTCTGTGGATTCTGATTAGAATTAGAAATAAGTGCTCCTGCAAAAGGAACCAATCCCTAAAACAAAAAATGAGACTATGGCAAGGAATCTAGCATCCTTATGATTAACTTTTCCCCAAAAGAAAAGGTTTACCTTTTTTTGCCCCACTTGATAAACATATAGTCAGGCAGTGTGCCTCTTCTGAAGCTTATCAGCGTGGTAAGACCACTTTTTACTAAGCCTTGTATTAAAAAATAACTGATTAACCGTACTCTCAAGACCCTTCAATTTTAAGTAATTTTATTCCACTAAGAGAAAATATTTCTCCTGAGTCTGTTCTTTGAAGTGTCAAATCTTTTTCACAATGAATACCTTTAAACATATTTTGAGTATCAGAATACAGACTTTAAGTGCAATTTACGAAATTGTTTCTCATTAGTTTTGAAACAGTGTATGTTATCCCAGTAAATGTCACATGTCCCCTTCCTTCCTAACATCTCAACTGACAAGGTCATATGTACTATGGAGGAGGAATGTTCCCAGACAGCCTTTGTTGCAGATGTGAGAGAAGAGAGATCCAGCTAACTGCAGACATTTCTCACTCAAGCTTCTGATATTTTAATATCTGGATGCTTTTTCCCCCATTCATGCAAATTTCAGATAAACAGTTCTGAGTTATTCACATAAACAATCAAAAAGAGTTAACCAATTCACATAAACAATGACTTATTCATTAATAATAATTAGATTAAGAGAATGAATTCAAAATAAAGGTGGGATCCTTTTCAACCAAGCTCAGCATGGTGTCACAGTCAGAAAAAAAAAAAAGTAAAAATAAAAATAAAAAACTTTAGGGGCACCTGGGTGGCTCAGTGGGTTAAAGCCTCTGCCTTCGGCTCTGCACATGATCTCAGGGTTCTGGGATTGAGCCCCACATCGGGCTCTCTGCTCAGCAGGGAGCCTGCTTCCTCCTCTCTCTCTCTCTCTGCCTGCCTCTCTGCCTACTTATGATCTCTGTCTGCCAAATAAATAAGTAAAATCTTAAAAAAAAAAGTTAAATTTGATACCCATAAAACAGAGAAAGGCAATCAAAATCATTAATCCAGTCCCTTGAAAGACATCATGAGACATTATGAAAGGGATTGCTAGACATTATGCTCAACAGGACTTCCAACCATCCCTATGTACAAGTAACCCTCAGTATGAATGGTTGCTCCAACCATTCTCCCAGTCTTACTCTTAGGCCCACCCACAAATAGTTCCTCAACTTCAGCCCAACCTGGGTCTTCTCTCCCCATTATTTGGGATTTCTCTGAGCTAAGCATTTCTTCCAATATAAACTCTTTACTCTTTCCGTTGTAAATCTGATGCAAATTTAGCCTTTCTTAGTTCTTTTTGATTCCCATTTCTATCCATTTATGTTTTCAACCAAAGCCCACACCCACTGCTGCCCCTGAAAGCCAAAGGTCCTTTTGATTCAGGAAATAGGGGAATGAGAAACTAAATATTCATAAACCCCTGTTTTCAGTCAGGTCCCGAGAAATGAAGAGTGACTGATCATGGTCTATGAGCATTTCACTTTGATTCTCATCTCTTTCTACATATTCTCCTGTTTAGATGGGGCTGAAACAATTAAGTTATTACCAATCAGATGCACTCGTAAGACTTTTGGGAGTAAGGAAGAGGCCATTTTCCTGCAGCTATTGCTGCTAACCTAAAGGGTAGAGGGGACTTGAGGTTTCCGTGGCTGGCTGAGGATTCCAGGGTGGGACCGGCAACAGTAGCAACAACAGAAACCTTATCTGGAGCAGCTTCCCCACTCTTCAGATTCCAGCCACAGTCTAAACCCTTGAAATCAACAGGGTGAAAGCCAGTGCCCTAACTTCTGCTCCTTCCAGACTTCCACATCTCTAAATCCCCATCTATTAAATCCTCTCTAACTGAAATCCCTAGAGTGGTGGCTGTGGTCTGCCCAGACTCCACCAATATTAGGAATTATAAAGAATACAAAGCAAAAGGTAAGGACAGAAAAGTAGAGGTTTTTCTGCAGGCATTTTAGGCATAAAGAAAACTGACAAAGTAAAGTTGGCATCAGCCACGAGGAATGTGCAAATCAAAATCACAATGAGGCACCATTTCATACTCACTAGGATGACTACTGATATAAGTCTCTGAATTTGACTCCAAAACTAGAAATTGTAAACAAAAATAATGAGTAATTTGACTATATAAAACTCTTAAAAGATCTCTATAAGTAGTATAAAAACCATATAACAATATTCAAAGCAAACCATAAACTGGGGGAAATATTTGCAATATATGTGGGAAAAAGATAACCTCCTTAAGCTTTAAAAAAATGCCCACAATTTAAAAACTAAAAGATTTATGCTCCATAAGCTATGTGAACAGAGGATATGAATAGGAAGTAGAAGAGAAAATCCCAGGATACAGGGGAAAACATAAATGCAAATGGAAATTAAAGAAACCACAACATACCATTTTCACCCATTAAACTATTATTTTTTTTTTTCCCTAGGAGCTACTATTATTCACATTTGGGGAGGGGGGAGAGAAAGGGACATGCTCACATCTTTAGAGAGGGCAATTTCACTCTACATATCAAAAGTTTTCAAATGTTTATGCATTTTAGCCCAGTAGGTTCATTCCTAAAAAGGAATTCTGAGGAAACCTTGTTTATAAATTTTTTTAAAAAATTATATACTAGGGGCGCCTGGGTGGCTCAGTGGGTTAAAGCCTCTGCCTTCAGCTCAGGTTATGATCTCAGGGTCCTGGGATCAAGCCCCACATCGTGCTCTCTGCTCAGTGGGGAGCCTGCTTCCTCCTCTCTCTCTGCCTGCCTCTCTGCCTACTTGTGATCTGTCTGTCAAATAAATAAATAAAATCTAAAAAAATAAAAATTAAAATAAATAAATATAATAAAAATTAAAAAAATAAAAAATTATATACTAGCATCCATGTATGCATTAGAAAAAATATACTGTGAAAGAACATCTACTAACATATAAGGTGGATGCTATTTTACTAAGTGAAAAAATGTATATTATAAAATATATGCAGAATTCTTTTTTTTTTAAAGCAGGAGCAAGTGTGCAAGAGTAGAGTCCCATGGGGAGAGAAGGGCAGAGGGAAAGGGAGAGAATCCTAAGCAGGCTTCATGCCCAGCATAGGTCTCCATCTCAAGACCCTGAAACAATGACCCGAACCAAAATCAAGAGTTGGTTGCTTAACCAACTAAGCCACCCAGGCACCCCCAGAATATAATTCTTATAATCAGAGAACACTCATAATAATAGCAGTAGTAATAGCTGACATTTATAAGCACTCATTACGTGTTTGGCATTGTTTTAAATCCACTGCATATATTAATTCCCTCATTTAACTTTCACAACAATGCCATGAAGCAGTCACTATTACTGTCTGTATTTTGTAAGTGGGGCAAATGAGGCACCAAGAACACAAGGAACTTGTCCAAGGCGAAACAGTATTTGGACCCATGTGACCAGACACCAGCTCTGACACTTTTAACTGCAATGTCAATTCCTGATTTATACGATTATTAGACTAGAGCAGATTAACTGTCAGTTTTTAGTAAGAAATTCCCCCCAAATATTAATAATGTTTGCTTGTTTATTACCTGAATTTTCCAAACTTTCTTTTTTTAAAAAAGATTTTATTTATATATTTGACAGACAGAGATCACAAGTAGGCAGAAAGGCAGGCAGGGGGCGGGAGAGGAGCATGAATTTTCTAAATTTTCAACAAGACACATAAACTTTCATCAGAGGAACCAGACCTATGTTCTTCCAACCCATTCTTTCCATTCCTTTCCTATCAATAGGTAAGAAGATAATTGTTCTAAAACCACTACTTTCCACCAAGAGAAAGACCACTCAGAGAAAGCTGAAGTATTATTTTAAATATTTGCTACCTAATCCAAATCTAAAATCTAATCCAAAATCTAAATATTTGCTACCTAATCCAAATCTAAAATCAAATCCAAAATCTAAATATTTGCTACCTAATCCAAATCCTAATCTAAAGCAAGGAAGTCCAGCCTTCTGGATTTCGATGTTCTCTTTCAGATGAAGAAATAAAGGAGAATGCAAGTGAGGAAGGAGCAGAAGGAAGCCGGGGACATGGAGTTAATCTGTCACGAGCTAGTAAAAACTTCATCTCCTTACGGAAGTTGTTTTATTTATTCATTCATTCTAAAACTTAAATTCAGAAGTTTAGAAATTATATTAAAATCAAAATGGATCAAAGGGCCAGATGTTGCAGGCAGGATGACTAATCAAACAGACCCTGGGTAATGTGCTCCACGCCTTGCTCCATGGGAAGTAATTACTCTAACATTAGCTTTACAGTGTTTAAACAACCATTTCATTATATTTTTTCTATGATGATTAAATTTTCTCGGCATTTCTAATGCATCATTACATCTGCATTGCATTTAGATAATGCACAGCATCGCTACCCATTAAAAAGTCCCTATTTTTTTAATCACCTAAATAAATTTAATTTGGCTTTATTTGCCTCAAGTTTGATAAAGAGTGATTAGTCCTCTTATGAATGCATACCTTGGATGGAAACATCCCATCTATCACTTGGCCAAAACAGTGGTTCACAAAGTTATAAGTGGACCCCCAAGCAGAGCCACCTAAAAGCATATGTGGTAAAAGAAAAATTGTAGTACAGACATCATTGGAGAATTATTGTCCATGCTTTCTATGACTGCTGAGAGGTGGAAATGATAATCCTGGGACCATCTAAGCCACTCTGCCTCTTGTTCCTAAATATATAGCCTGAGGCATTATAACACAGAACAACAACATCAAGAATAATAAACTCACATTTTAAGCCTTCTGTTTCAATATTCACATTCACCCTCAACACATGATTAGAGACTCAGGACATTTTAGCCCTTGCCCAAGTAAATGGGCTGTAAAGTAATCTCAGGAAGATATTAGCTAAGATGAAAATCGCAGCTAGGGTATCAGCTATGCCAGGCAATCACTTATCAAAACTCAAACTGTGCTAAGTTCACAGGGGAACTTTTTTAAAGCATTGCAAATAAATGGATCGTGTTGGTGAACTATTACGCAGTGACATTGATTCTGCCTTTTGAACTTAGGATTTTGATAACAGAAATTCAAAATCACTAAACAACAAGTGCCACTGGAAATCCGAAGAGGAAAGCAGGAGGTCCTAAAGAGAAAGAAGAGTATCAGCTGAAGTCAATTCTCCATATTCCGCATTTGCACTGGAAATGCTGATACTGGGCATGGAGTGGGGAGAGCAACCCCCCAGTTAAGTTTGGGGGGCAGAATGAAGTATTGCAAAAGCCAATTCCAAGAGTTTGGATTCTCCCTCATGAGTCAACGATTCACTACTCAGTTCTACGCTGCTATTCACACACTGAAACATAAACCACCAGTATTCACTTCCATAGTGGGAAGAAAAACAAAACCAAACCCTGTGAATTGGAGAATTTACTAAAACCAAGTTCAAAGCCATATATTCTCTACTCAGTGTAGTAAAACTTAATGTCCACTAGGCTAATGACCAGTAATGGGCAAGGAATTCGAGGACAGGTTGCATATTCTTAAATGATAAATCTTGTTACATAGAGATGAACTTGACCCTCAACCTAGTCATCTAGGTAAGTAATAATGTAATCTTTAAGGTATGAGAAGTCTCCAAATTATGAGGGTGATATGATTAAGTATTTTAATGTCCTTTCTTCTATTATTTCTATCATAACTTTGCTGTGTTATTTCCCACTTCAACAAATAATCCCTTGACCCACATCTTTCCATAGTTTGGCCCATTTCTCTCCTTCCTTCATAGAAAAGCTTTCTACAGGTCTCATCTATCTGTTCTGATCAAGTTTTTGTCCTTCACTTCATGAGAAAGACTTCTATCAAAGAAACCATGAACCTCCATCCTAACAAACCCCTTTTTTCTGCCCTCATGTTGGTCAATCCCTGAGAAGCCTCTGCCACAAATGAATGCCTCCTAGGTGTAAGGACATGTCAGTATTCAGTTGTGGGCCTCCCTTCTGCTCTGTCCTCTCTCCCCCAGGTGACCCTATCTCAGAATGTCTCCTGCTGTACCTTTTGATTATATAGAGAGGAAAAATGAGTTGGTACTGGGAGGACACTAGGAAAATACTGTGATGTATTAACTTAGAAACTTACTGTAAATACTTCCTTCTCTTCAGTAAAGTTATACCAGGATATTATCTGCATCCCATAATAGCTTAGCCCACAAAATCTCCTAGGAGATCCAGCCAAGACATCTATAGTCTTTCCCATACTTTTATCTTATTTTGGAATCCTAATGGATGGGCCGTGATGACTCAAAAAGGGAGACACTATTATCAGTCTCTATATTCAGTCCTTACATCTTTCAGTTAGGGACTTCCTTTATACAAGGTTCGAGTAAGGATTAAACAAAGAAAGCTCATATCAAAAATTCTGCACATATAAGTGTTCAAATAAATAAATGCTCATTCCTTTGACTCTGACAAATGTGAATTTTGAAGAGAAAACTATCTCTGGCCAACATGATCAGGAAAAGCTTAAAGAAATCCATTTAGATGGATTTTGGAAACTGAATAGAAGTTCAAAAAGAATTCATAAGCAAATTCATGAAAGAGAAGAAAAAAGGAAACATGGAGAGACGTAAGTGTGTGGTATTGATTAGGGCACATAGTTGGAGGTCAGCGTAACTCAGGAAGGATATATGAAATGCCAGGGTTCCTCTCATCCATCCTCACAGGACCCTAGAGTCCCAAAGCTACACTCCAGACCTATAATATCGGATGACAGGACACCAGCTTACCTCTCTGATCTCAGCCTGTTGTCTGTGACTATGATTCCTGCCAACTCTTCAGCTTATCCATCCTGATTTCCTCTTCTTGTCTGCTTCTGTGGTCTTTCCAGATCACTTGTCCTGTTTAGTGTTCTACCATGCTCTAATCCCAGCCCTTGCTCAGGTCTGCCTTAACCTATCAACAACCAAGTCATTCCCTTGCCTCTTCAGAAAGTGAATCCTAAAGAGAAAAAAATATCTCTGATCCAACAGCACAGAGCCCACCAGTAGGGAAGCAACACAATGACCCCTCTTTGAAGGAGAAATTGTGTGATCTCTAATAAAAGGACAGGAATAATGATATGCATGTGTGAAGTAGAAAAAGACTAAGAATTTAAAATTAATCTAATGTATTAGATATGGCTCCAAAAATGAGAGTGAGCCCCTGAGAGTAGAAAAGGGGCAACAGAAATAGGGACATAAAGAAAAGAAACCAGGGAATGAAAATGAGCTTAGCTCTGTAACACTATGTTCATTTCCCAATACCCAGCAAATATTCAATAAATATTTGTTGATTGATTAAATAAAACAGGATTGAACTCCGACTAGATGAAGTTTTGCTTATCTGCATTACAATGAATCATAATCTCCAGACCTAACTGTTCACATTTTTAATTTGAACACTAAAAAGGCAGCTGTCGTTTTAGCACACCAAATTAGAATAACAACAACTATTTGCTACCTGGCTTTGTTCTCACTTCAACTCTTTTGGAAATGTACAAGAACATCCCATCCATTGTAGTGGAATGTCAATGAATGCAATTGATTTCACCCGGAATACAGAGATACTCCTGTAAAGCCAGAAATATAAAATCACTAAGCCTAGAAAAACATCCATTTTTCAGTATTGAAGGAAGGGATTTCTGAACTGCAGGGCTTCCCATCTCAGAATAAAAGCGCTTATTTTCTCCAGACTCAATAGCTAACCTTAACCTGAAATGCAGAAACATTCCCAAAAAGGAATAGTTAGGTTTCACCAGCTTTGGTAAAAGGTAGGTTTTATGGTGGTTGTACTTGGATTTTTGTTTTTACAGCTTTTAAAATTGTAGCTCAAGTAGTGGGCTTTATTTGAAGTGATAAGAAACTGCAAATAATCTTATTAAGAATTAAATTTTTAAAAGCCACATGGATCCTACTGAAAAGAAAGAAAGGAGGGAGAGAGTAGAGCAAAAAAAAACCAAGTATGCCTGTATTTTGAAGTGTTTTCCATCTGTGTTTGTTTCCCTGATGATTTTTTTTTAAGGTTTTATTTCCTTGACAGACA
This sequence comes from Neogale vison, assembly GCF_020171115.1. Classification (NCBI taxonomy): domain Eukaryota; kingdom Metazoa; phylum Chordata; class Mammalia; order Carnivora; family Mustelidae; genus Neogale; species Neogale vison. Next base: position 173,662,429 of record NC_058091.1, read on the forward strand.
GAGATCACAAGTAAGCAGAGAGGGAGGCAGAGAGAGAGGGGGAAGCAGGCTCCCTGCTTAGCAGAGAGCCCAATGTGGGTCAGAATCCTGAGACCAGGACCCAAGCCGAAGGCAGAGGCTTAACCCACTGAGCCATCCAGGCACCCCATATTTCCCTGATGATTTTATTCCTTTTCCTATTTGTCATGTGTTTCTAAAAGTTGCAACAACCTCCTCCAAAACAGGGGACCCTTCTTCTCAGGATGTGGTCTGGTTAAGGTACTTGGTCTTGTCTCACTTGTCCTCTTGGGCGGGGAGCTCCAGAAAGGAAGTTAGCACATGCAGGACACGGGGAAGGCACTCCACCAATGAAATAGCTTCACGGAGGAAGAGATGAAAATGACTGCGTTCTGAAGCAAGTGAACACCATAGGGCACATCATACATACTCTAGGTTTCCCCAATTTCAGTTATCTGCATTCTACCATAGTATTTTCTTATTATTTACTGGTTGTATTAAACAAGATGTCTTTGAAAGTTTCACATGACTCCAGAAAATGGAAATCCAGTATTAACTGATAGAAGTAGACACAACTATGAAAACAAACACAATAAATGTTCCATTTCTGGGAGCCTGGGTGGCTCAGTGGGTTAAAACCTCTGCCTTCAGCTCAGGTCATGATCTCAGGGTCCTGGGATTGAGCCCTGCATCGGGCTCTCTGCTCAGCGTGGATCCTGCTTCTCCCCGCCCCCCCTGCTTCTCTGCCTACTTATGATCTCTCTCTCTGTGTCAAATAAATAAATAAAATCTTTAAAATAAATATGTAAGTAAGTAAATAAATAAATGTTTTGTTTCTTTACTTGGTAGGTGGCTACATGGAATTTGTTTTGAAATTATTTTGGTCACAGTTTTATTGAGGGGTAATTCACATACATACAATTCACTCTTTTACAATATACAAACCAATGGATTTCAGTATATGGAAAGACTTTTCTGCCTTGATGCACATAAAAGGCTTCTCAGTGCAGACTGGGATTGGTTTGCTCTTCAAGTCCAACAAATCTTGTGCATGGCTCTCTCCATAAAGGCGATGAAATTTAGACTGCAGTGAATGTCTGTAAATCAGATCTTCCATAGTGCGGTTGTGCATCTCAATCAATTAAACAGGTTTCACTGGGTACTTGGAGTACTGGGGAGAATAAAGGAAAGAGTCCTGCATTTTTTTGCCCTCGCACTGTATGCATTTCCCTTTTCTCATGCAGAATCATAGGTGAGCGACAGTTCCACATAACAGAAGCTTCCTGAACATCAGTTCCCAGTGGGACCCTGATTAGAGTTTTTCTTTCCCTTTGGTGGGTAAAATCCAGTCTTCCTTAGTTCACGTATATGCATCAAACACTAAGCTGTTAGAACCTGTCAAGGATCACAAGTTCTATGATTAAAAAATAAAACCCATTCATGGAACTCAGGTTTGCCTGCCAGCAGGCTCTTCGCCACAGCTATTATGAAAGCTGGCAAAGAAGCGGGCAGAAAAATCATTCTTCACCCTAACAGATGAGTCTCCCCTCACAAAATAGATGAATTTAGAACACCTTCTTCGTCGGACTCATAAAGGCAAAGGTACAGGGAATTTTACGGAAAATGCTGACCTCCTAAGAATTAGTTTTTAAATTGAATTTTCTACTTTTCAGATATTTGATAAACCCCTTGCCTCTCCCATGAAAGGTCATGCCAGAAAGCAACATATATGATTATTCACATTGATCATCTACCTGGGCCAAAGTTTACTCCTGGCAAGTTGATATCTGAAGATCAAACTCAAATAAAAATGTTCGGTTACTAGGAAATAAATTGCAGATGAACATCCTCCAATTTTAAAAATGCAACCCAGAGGCACCTCGGTGGCTCAGTGGATTAAGCCTCTGCCTCGGCTCGGGTCATGGTCTCAGGGTCCTGGGATCGAGTCCTGCATCGGGCTCTCTGCTTGGCGGGGAGCCTGCTTCCCCCTCCCCCTCTGCCTACTTGTGATCTCTCCCTCTCTCTGTCAAATAAATAAATAAAATCTTAAAAAAAAAAAAAAAGCAACCCAATCTTAATCTTTCTTTGAAAGTCCAAATGGACTACACTTTAATAAAAACCAATTAACTGAACATGTGAATGCTGGGGGAAAAGGCAGAGGATTTTAGTAGCCCCTCAAGAGGGCTGGGCTTCAAGTCCTGTCTCTGGCATCAAGGGTAACGTAAGTTACTGACATTAAGGTTTTGACTTCCAAGGCATCATTTCAGAGATACCCATCTCGAGTAAACATGTTGCCACAAACCCAGCTGCTCACAAACCCACTAGACACCCCCTAGCATGAAGCTTCCCTTTTAGAAATCTCTGGATAACCCAGATAACTGACCACTTGAGAGATCCCACTTCTTCCTCTCGCTCCCAAATCTCTGCTCTTGTGTTTTAAATTTGCTAATAAAGAGTGAATCCTCAAACCCCTAATCTTTGAGCCTAAGAAAAGCAGGACCCCAAGTCCAAGCTCCCTCTCTCTCCCTACCCTTGAGTTCAACCTCATGTGTGGTCCTCAGCCATGCCATGCACCCTCTAGGATCTGAGAGTAATAAGACTTGCTTTTTCAAAGCTCCCTGATGGCCTTCCTGAGGTGCACCCGGAAATCACAAGAACCAGAAGGGCTGGTGCAATGTCAGCTCCGGGAAATGTCTGTGGGGCTTGCCAAAAGGAACACAGGCTCTGGCAAGTGCCTTGGGCATTTCTGATGAACAGCTTATCTATCAATAGGCTGAGAGTGATCTATCTACCACTCTCCAGCTTTTCTGAATTAGGACTTACAGAATCCCCTGAATTGAGAAAATGATGATTGCTAATAAGCAGTTTAGTCTGTGATCGGCAACAGAATTGACATCACAGCTGATTTCTATTAAGTGAATTAATGAGAATTGATAATATACTCTCTATCCAAGGTATGTTAGTATTTTTTTATAAGACTCTGCATAGAGATGTACAATTTGTGCAGTCACATTTGACATTTGAGCAACATAAGTGGACCAGAGGTGTGGTGGGTAATTGAAATATACTTGTGAGATGCAAAAGCTATATAAACATGAATTTAATGTGATAAATACAATAAGCATACCTAAGAGATACAACTTATCTAATAAAATGTGTTTCAGGAACCAATACTGTTTCTATACTTTAAAGTATAATGGGAGGGGCACCTGGGTTCAGCTGGGATCATGATCCCAGGGTCCTGGGATCAAGCCCCGCATCGGGATCTCTGCTTAGCGGGGGGCCTGCTTCCTCCTCTCTCTCTCCCTGCCTACTTGTGATCTCTATCTGTCAAATAAATAAATAAAATATTTTTAAAAAATAAAAAATAAAGTATAATGGGAAACTAGAAATATAACTTCAGAAAAAAACATTGTGGGATTTTCATGATCAGCTCATATTCTCATGTTCATTTTAAGAAGCAACGTGGCAGTCAGTCACTCAGGGGCATGTCTGGGTTCCTGAATGTCACCTTCATCCTATTTACCATCCACATAATCTGGACCTCAAATCTAGCATAATTTGCAGTTCCGTTTTAACGTTTTATTTCCAACATTCTTACACCTTAGTATTGCTTTCTGTTTTCTGAAATGAATTTATAATCTATGCATACAAATCAAACATCAGACTAAATTCTCCACACTTCAGGCTTATTTTAATTCCCCTTTCTAAAAACCAGTTTAAATGTGCCACATAACAATAATGCCAACTGATGTCAAATCTGGCACTTTGCAGCTGTATTGGTTGAATATATGTTTACATTCTTTAAAATACTGTCTTTTCACACATATGCTTGCTGATGGCTTAGAAACCAAATGATTAGCAAACCAAATCTTTAAAGAAACTGGAGAAAAGAGCCTATTGCCCCGTACCTTTTCAGAATATGAGCTCCACAAGTAATTTCAAATATCCCAAACTCTGAGGGAGACTCTAACTCAGATTTCATTTTCAAGGGAATATAATATGGGATGATATTATTATCAGTTGCCTACTGGGATAACTTTCCCAAGTATGAGAGCTTTTAATTTTCCAGCCAACACAGCCTTATTTTTACCTCTCACAAAAATAATAGCCATAAATTACATCCTGAATTTCTATTCCTTGATCTTGTCCTGGCCTCCAGCCTTTTGTCTCTTGAGATTTAGCACAACTCATCCTTCTGACATGCCCAGTCTCTGCTAAATACACAAGTCACTGTTGTACTTGAACCACTGTGGTTCAACATCCCTAGCAATCTCTGGGGTAGGAAGCTAATCAGGGTTCCTTGGGAATCCTGGTTTCTGAAAGGAACAGCCCTCTGTCTTCACCATGTCAATATGGGGAGGATCCCTTCAGCAATTTCAATGTATTTATACAAGAAGATCTTTTCAAAAGAAAACTGTTGGCCCAGGATCAAAGCAAAGTCATAACAAAAGACCCACAGGCTTGAGGTTACACAATAAGTCATGCTTAAGAAATTGAAAAGACTCCTAGGGGAGGGAGGTAGTCACAGGAGAACACAGGATGCTAAAATGTTTCATAGGGCACGCAACTAAAGGAAGTGAAAACAAAACGCACAGTTAGGACCAGAAAGAAGCACTTAGAACCTCTAGGTTCTATGTGGGCCAGTGACACAATTCTGGACAAAGATTCAACTGCCTTGGCTGGCCAGGGTAGGTTTTTGCACACTCACCGGGCAATTTTCAAGGACAGTTGTCCAGCTTTCTGTTTGGAGGAAATGCACCTCTATCTAACTCCACCCCAGCTTCTCTCTGCCAGTTTGAAAATACTAGGCAGGCAGCTTTTGTCTATTGAAGAATGCAGACAGTATAAAGCACCTGCCGTAACGGAAAGCAGTTTGAAATGTAAGGTTTTCCAACTGGCAAAGGCCATTTTTCAAAAAGGCATTTTTCAAGACTGGCTCTGGAATGGGGTTGTGAATTTCTACTTCCAGGCTCAGCAGTTCCCCCCAAGAGAAAATGTTCCTATACCACTGTCCTGTATGACCATGACCTTCTCAAGCACAGCTGGTTCCCACCAGATATTGTGGCCAACATCTAAGAATTTTAATTAGCCAAAATAATCTGTGATATTATAAAAAAAAAACCTTGCAAACTGAAACAACAGTGCTTCTTACTAGTTAACCATATATATGTGTGTGTGTATATATACACACACACATAGATATTTATATATATATATGTATATACATATATATATATATATGCTGTTTGAATAGATACACCTTGCTTTTCCTCCGCTCCTTCAATCTCTTGTTAAGTCAGCCCTGATGGGCATGAGTCACTTAGAAGGCATGCAAGTCCCTAACCACCATCTGTTCGTTCCACAGTTACCGCCATTGCTCAGGGTGGTAGCCACCAAGGATGGTAGGACGGCATAACTATAGGGCAAATTAGGCTCTCAGAAATAGAGCCAGGTAGTTTCCAACTGTTCATGAGGCTGACAGTATTGTAGGCAGGGCTGTAATAGGAAGAAGTGGGAGGGCAATGTGAAGCAAGCTGGAGGGAGAGAGCCAAAAGGTCACAAAACCCACGGCCCTCTGTCAACCTGGAGGTCAAGGAGGCTTCTGCATCAGACAAGTCCTCCAAGAGGCCAATACCAGAACAAAGGGCAAACTCCACCAGCCAAAGACTGTAATATGAGGCAAATGGGCAATTCATGTATCCTTGGGAAGACCCACTGACAAACCAGAGTTGGACAGGTCTGGAGTCTGTACAGAGGAAAGGTTTTCCAACTTGGCCAGGAAGGAATGTCCAGAGGAGACTGAGGCTTTGATACACAAGAGGCCCAGGATGTGAAATATTAAGAAAGGGCTGCCAAGCCAGAATACTAAGAGGGGTGGCCATACCTGCAACAGACTAGCAATGGGGAGCAGGACCAAGGGTTGCAGGGTGCCAGACAGAGGTATTAGGCAGATGGGGAATCTAGCTTCCAGCCATGGGATCACAGGTTCATGTCAAAGACTGAAAGGAAGATTCTAGTTCTACTCCATGTAGTCCAGACCCTCCATCTCTCCTTGTTTCTCCTTCAGTCTGTTTTTCCAGCCTCGGTATTGGCATAGAAGCTGCCTCCCAATTGACCTACCCCTCATCCCTTACTCCCCCTCCCTCCTTTCCTCTCCTTTTATGTTTTCTATTCTCCTGTCTCCACTTTCACTCATGATTGCTATAATGTCACAGATGACAAATTGGGACACCTTGTTCTAATAGGGAGGGTTGGAGAGAAACAGAGGTAACAAATTAAGGATATTGAAGTAAGCACAATTCATGCTACTCCCATGATTTCAAAAAGCCATAGACTTAAAACATACTTAGAAGTGTATTTACATGTTTTCCCAGCTCACAGTGTAGGCCATGCACATTACCTTGGAGTAAATTCTCAGAGCCATGGTGGTGGCTATACCAGTCATGGCTCTGAGAATCACACTCATGAAAGTTTCAACACAGCAGCTCACCCACAGCTTAGAAACTAAGTAGATGTCACACTTTTTAGAGGCTATCCTTCCATGGTTCCAAAGCATGTTGAATGTGAATGTCAAATAAAGCAATTTTTTTTAAGAGTTTATTTGTTTATTTGAGGGAGAAAAAGGAGAGAGTGTGAGAGAGCACAGGCAGGGGGAGGAGTAGAGGGAGAAGCAGACTCCCCGCTGAGCAGGGAGCCTGATGCAGGACTCGATCCCAAGACCCCAGGATCATGACCTGAGAGGAAAGCGGGCATTTAGTCAACCTTAATCAACTGAGCCACCCAGGTTTCCAAAAGTGTTTTTTTTTTTTTTGGCATCATTTCTTCTACTGGTTTTCATGCTTTGAAGTCTGAACCTTTGACCTGATAATGCAATGCACTGAATACTAATGTCCTCCCAAAATTCAAGTTAAAGCCCTAACCCCCAGTGTGATGATGTTAGGAGATGGGATTTTCGAGATGCAATTATGAAGGTGGAGTGCTCAGGAATGGGGTTAGTGCCCTCCTAAAAGAGACCCCAGAGAGCTCCCTTCCTTCCTCTGGATGTGAAGGCACAGTGAGAAGAGAGCCATCTATGCATCAGGAAGCAGGCTCACTGGACAAGGAACCTGCCCGTGCCATGATCTTGGACTTCCAGCCTCCAGAATGGTAAGAAATAAATGTTGTTTGTCTAAGCCAACCAGTCTACGGTATTTTTGTCATAACAGCCCAAATGGAAGAAGATAATCACCTGTGTTTTCTTCTGTGTATTTTATATGTTCATATCTTATACCAGACTATTTAAACTTCCTGGGATTTATTTTGATATAATAAGTGGGAGAGAAGGAGACTAACTTTAACTGATTTCCCCAATACTCTTTATGAATGAATCTATTGGCTCTCCCATTGGTTTATAATATTCCATTATCATCTTTGCAGGTTAGACTAATATTGTATTAAAGAATGATATAAAATAATTCCCTTATTCTGTCATTACTGAAGAAAATGAGAATTTCAAAGAACCAGCTCCTCGTTTCGCTGACCTGTTCTATTGTTTTGTATTTGATTTCTCGGTAATTTATTTCTGCTCCAATCTTTATTATTCCTTTCCTTCTGCTGGTTTGGGTTTTCTTGGTTGTTCTTGTTCTAACTCCTTTAGGTATAAGGTTAGGTTATTAGATTTTTCTGGTATTTTGATGTAGAACTGTATTGTTAAACTTCCCTCTTAAAACTGCTCATTTTCATTTGTTTCCATGTACTTTCTGATTTCCTCTTTGATTTCCTGGCTGACTCATTCATTTTTTAGTAGCCTGTTATTTAACCTCCATGCATGTGTGTGCTTTCCAGATTTTTTTCTTCCGGTTGGTTTCCAGTTTCATAGCCTTGTGGTCAGAAAAGATGCACGGTAGGGCTTCAATCTTTTTGAATTTGCTGAGGCTTTTTTGTGGCCTCATATGTGATCCATCCTGAAGAATCTGTCCTTGGGAAAAATGTGTATTCTGCGACTTCAGGATGGACTGTTCTGAATATAGCTGTTAAATCCATCCGATCTAGTGTGTCATTCAAAGCCACTATTTCCTCGTTGATTTTCTGCTTGGATGATCTGCCCATCAACGTAAGTGGGGTGGTAAAGTCCCTTACTATTTATTGTATTATTATTAATAGGTTTCTTTATGTGAGTTATTTAATTGTTTTAGGTATTTCAGTGCACCCATGTTGGGTGCATAAATATTTATAACGGTTGTATCTTCTTGTTGGATTGTCTTTTTTATTATCTTATGTCCTTTTTTGTCTCTTCTCACAGTCTTTGTTTTAAAGTCTAAATTGTCCCATATAAGTATTGTTATTCCAGCTTTCTTTTAACAACCACTTGCACAATAAACATTTCTCCATCCTGCGTTTTCAATCTATGAGTGTCTTTAGGTCTGAAATGGGTCTCTTGTAGACAGCATTAGATAGGTCTTCTTTGTTTGTTTTTTATCCATTCTATTACCCTATGTCTTGTTTTTAATCTTTATTTTTTATAAACATATAATGTATTTTTATCTCTAGGGTACAGGTCTGTGAATCGCCAGATTTACACACCTCACAGCACTCACCATAGCACATACCTTCCCCAATGTCCATAACCCACCCCCTCTCTCCCAAACTCCCTCCCCCCAGCAACCCTCCGTTTGTTTTGTGAGATTAAGAGTCACTTATGGTTTTTCTCCCTCCCAATCCCATCTTGTTTCATTTATTCTTCTCCTACCCCCCAACCCCCCATGTTGCATCTCCACTTCCTCATATCAGGGAGGTCATACGATAGCTATCTTTATCCGATTGACGTATTTCACTAAGCATGATACCCTCTAGTTCCATCCACATCGTCGCAAATGGCAAGATTTCATTTCTTTTGATGGCTGCATAGTATTCCATTGTATACATATACCACCTCTTCTTTATCCATTCATCTCTTGATGGACATCTAGGTTCTTTCCATAGTTTGGCTATTGTGGACATTGCTGCTATAAACATTCAGGCGCACTTGCCCCTTCAGATCACTACGTTTGTATCTTTGGGGTAAATACCCAGTAGTGCAATTGCTGGGTCCTAGGGTAGTTCTATTTTCAACTGTTTGAGGAACCTCCATGCTGTTTTCCAGAGTGGTTGCACCAGCTTGCATTCCCACCAACAGTGTAGGAGGGGTCCCCTTTCTCCGCATCCTCGCCAGCATCTGTCATTTCCTGACTTGTTAATTTTAACCATTCTGACTGGTGTGAGGTGATATCTCATTGTGGTTTTGATTGATATTTCCCTGATGCTGAGTGTTGTGGAGCACTTTGTTATGTGTCTGTTGGCCATCTGGATGTCTTCTTTGCAGAAATGTCTGTTCATGTCTTCTGCCCATTTCTTGATTGGATTATTTATTCTTTAGGGGTTGAGTTTGATAAGTTCTTTAATGATTTTGGACACTAGCCCTTTATCTGATATCTCATTTGCAAATATCTTCTTCCATTCCGTCGGTTGTCTTTTGGTTAAATACCATCTGTCTGAACCAGATGGTATTTAACTGTTTCCTTTGCTGTGCAAAAGCTTTTGATCTTGAAGAAATCCCAATAGTTCATTTTTGCCCTTGCTTCCCATGCCTTTGGCGATGTTCCTAGGAAGATGTTGCTGTGGCTAAGGTGGAAGAGGTGGCTGCCTGTGTTCTTCTCAAGGATTTTGATGGACTCCTATCTCACACTGAGGTCTTTCATCCATTTGGAGTCTATTTTTGTGTGTGGTATAAGGAAATGGTCCAGTTTCATTCTTCTGCATGTGGCTGTCCAATTTACCTAAATCATTTGTTGAGGAGACAGTCTTTTTTCTGTTGGACATTCTTTCCTGCTTTATCAAAGATTAGTTGACCATAGAGTTGAGGGTCTATTTCTGGGCTTTCTATTCTGTTCCATTGATCTATGTGTTTGTTTTTGTGCCAGTACCATGCTGTCTTGATGATGACAGCTTTGTAATAGAGCTTGAAGTCCGGAATTGTGATGCCACCAACTTTGGCTTTCTTTTTCAATATTCCTTTGACTATTCGAGGTCTTTTCTGGTTCCATATAAGTTTTAGGATTATTTGTTCCATTTCTTTGGAAAAAATGGATGGTATTTTGATAGGGATTGCATTAAATGTGTAGATTGCTTTAGGTAGCATAGACATTTTCACAATATTTGTTCTTCCAATCCAGGAGCATGGAACATTTTTCCATTTCTTGGTGTCTTCCTCAATTTCTTTCATGAGTACTTTATAGTTTTCCGAGTATAGATTCTTAGCCTCTTTGGTTACGTTTATTCCTAGGTATCTTATAGTTTTGGGTGCAATTGTAAATGGGATTGACTCATTAATTTCTCTTTCTTCTGTCTTATAATTGGTGTAGAGAAATGAACTGATTTCTGTGCATTGGTTTTTATATCCTGACACTTTACTGAATTCCTGTACAAGTTCTAGCAGTTTTGGAGCAGAGTCCACATATAGTATCATATCATCTGAGAAGAGTGATAGTTTGACTTCTTCTTTGCTGATTTAGATGCCTTTATTTCCTTTTGTTGTCTGATTGCTGAGCTAGGACTTCTAGTACTATATTGAATAGCAGTGATGATAACGGACATCCCTGCCGTGTTCCTGACCTTAGCGGAAAAGCTTTCAGTTTTTCTCCATGGAGAATGATACTTGCAGTGGGTTTTTCATAGATGGTTTTGATAATATTGAGGTATGTGCCCTCTATCCTTACCTTTTGAAAAGTTTTGATCAGGAAGGGATGCTGTACTTTGTCAAATGTTCTTTTAGCATCTACTGAGAGTATCACATGGTTCTTGTTCTTTCTTTTTTTGATGTGTTGTATCACATTGATTGATTTGCAGATGTTGAGCCAACCTTGCAGCCCTGGAATAAATCTCACTTGGTCGTAGTGAATAATACTTTTAATGAACTGTTGAATCCTATTGGCTAGTATTTTGGTGAGAATTTTCACATCTGTGTTCATCAAGGATATTGGTCTGTAGTTCTCTTTTTTAATGGGATCCTTGTCTGGTTTTGGGATCAAGGTGATGCTGGCCTCATAAAATGAGTTTGGAAGTTTTCCTTCCATTTCTATTTTTTAGAAATAGGAGAATTTCAGGAGAATAGGTATTTGCAGGAGAATAGGAATTAGTTCTTTAAATGTTTGGTAGAATTCCCCCTGGGAAGCCATCTGGCCCTGGGCTTTTGTTTGTATGGAGATTTTTGATGACTGTTTCAATCTCCTTACTGGTTATGGGTCTGTTCAGGTTTTCTATTTCTTCCTGGTTCAGTTGTGGTAGTTTATGTGTCTCTAGGAATGCATCCATTTCTTCCAGATTGTCCAATTTGTTGGCGTAGAGTTGCTCATAGCATGTTCTTATAATTGTTTGTATTTCTTTGTTGTTGGTTGTGATCTCTACTCTTTCATTCATGATTTTATTTATTTGGGTCCTTTTTCTTTTCTTTTTGATAAGTCTGGCCAGGGGTTTGTCAATCTTATTAATTCTTCCAAAGAACCAGCTCCTAGTTTCATTGATTTGTTCTATTGTTTTTTTGGTTTCTAGTTCATTGATTTCTGCTCTGATCTTTATGATTTCTCTTCTCCTTCTGGGCTTAGGGTTTCTTTCTTGTTCTTTCTCCAGCTCCTTTAGGTGTAGGGTTAGGTTGTGTATTTGAGACCTTTCTTGATTCTTGAGAAAGGCTTGTACTGCTATATATTTTCCTCTCAGGACTGCCTTTGCTGTGTCCCACAGATTTTGAACTGTTCTATTTTCATTATCATTTGATTCCAAGATTTTTTTTCAATTCTTCTTTAATTTCCTGGTTGACCCATTCATTCTTTAGAAGGATGCTGTTTAGTCTCCATGTATTTGGGTTCTTTCCAAATTTCCTCTTGTGGTTGAGTTCTAGCTTCAGAGCATTGTGGTCTGAAAATATGCAGGGAATGATCCCCATCTTTTGATACTGGTTGAGTACTGATTTAGGACCCAGGATGTGATCTATTCTAGAGAATGTTCCATGTGCACTCGAGAAGAATGTGTTTTCTGTTGCTTTGGGATGAAATGTTCTGAATATATCTGTGATGTCTATCTGATCCATTGTGTCATTTAAGGCCTTTATTTCCTTGTTGATCTTTTGCTTGGATGATCTGTCCATTTCAGTGAGAAGGGTGTTAAAGTACCCTACTATTATTGTATTATTGTCAATGCGTTTCTTTGATTTTGTTATTAATTGGTTTATATGGTTGCCTGCTCCCACATTAGGGGCATAGATATTTAAAATTGTTAGGTCTTCTTCTTTTTTTTTTTTTTTAAAGATTTTATTTATTCATTTGACAGAGAGAGATCACAAACAGGCAGAGAGGCAGGCAGAGAGAGAGAGAGAGGAGGAAGCAGGCTCCCCGCTGAGCAGAGAGCCCGATGCGGGACTCGATCCCAGGACCCTGAGATCATGACCTGAGCCGAAGGCAGCGGCTTAACCCACTGAGCCACCCAGGTGCCCCCAAAATTGTTAGGTCTTCTTGTTGGACAGATCCTTTGAGTATGATATAGTGTCCTTATTCACCTATTATTATAGTCTTTGGCTTAAAATCTAATTGATCTAAGGATTGCCACCCCAACTTTCTTTTGATTTCCATTAGCATGGTAAATTGTTTTCCACCCCCTCACTTTAAATCTGGAGGTGTCTTCAGGTCTAAAATGAGTTTCTTGTAGGCAACATATTGATGGGTTTTGGTTTTTTATCCATTCTGATACCCTGTGTCTTTTGATTGGGACATTTAGCCCATTAACATTCAGGATAGCTATTGAGAGATATGAATTTAGTGCCATTGTACTGCCTGTAAGGTGACTGTTACTGTATATTGTCTCTGTTCCTTTCTGATCTACCACTTGAAGGCTCTCTCTTTGCTTAGAGGACCCCTTTCAATATTTCCTGTAGAGCTGGCTTGGTGTTTGCAAATTTTTTCAGTTTTTGTTTGTCCTGGAAGCTTTTAATCTCTCTTTCTATTTTCAATGATAGCCTAGCTGGATATAGTATTCTTGCCTGCATGTTTTTCTCATTTAGTGCTCTTAATATATCATGCCAGTTCTTTCTGGCCTGCCAGGTCTCTATGGATAAGTCCGCTGCCAATCTAATATTTTTACCACTGTATGTTACAGACTTCTTTTCCTGGGCTGCTTTCAGGATTTTCTATTTGTCGCTAAGATTTGTAAATTTTACTATTAGGTGACGGGGTGTGGTCCTATTCTTGTTGATTTTGAGGGGGTTCTCTGAACCTCCTGGATTTTGATGCTTGTTTCCTTTGCCATATTAGGGAAATTCTCTCCAATAATTCTCTCCAATATACCTTCTGCTCCGCTCTCTCTTTCTTCTTCTTCTGGAATCCTAATTATTCTAATGTTGTTTCATCTCATGGTGTCACTTAGCTCTTGAATTCTCCCCTCATGGTCCAGTAGCTGTTTGTCCCTCTTTTGCTCAGCTTCTTTATTCTCTGTCATTTGGGCTTTATCACTAATTCTTTTTTCTGCCTCATTTATACTAGCAGTAAGAGGTTCTATTTTTTATTGTACCTCATTAATAGCTTTTTTAAATTTCAACTTGGTTAGATTTTATTTCTTTTATTTCTCCAGAAAGGGCAGAAAGGGCTTTTATCTCTCCAGATAGGGTTTCTCTAATATCTTCCATGCCTTTTTCGAGCCCAGCTAGAACCTTGAGAATCATCATTCTGAACTCCATATCTGACATATTACCAATGTCTGTATTGATTAGGTCCCTAGCCTTCAGTACTGCCTCTTGTTCTTTCTTTTGTGGTGAGTTTTTCCACCTTGTCATTTTGTCCAGATAACAGTATATGAAGGAGCAAATAAAATGCTGAAAGGGTGGCAAAGACCCCCAGGAAAATGCATTTTAACCAATTCAGAAGAGACCCCAAATTGTGGGAGGGAGAGAGGGGATAAAAAGAAGTTCGGGGAAAAAAAATTAAAAAAAGAAAACAAATAAAGAAAAAACATAAAAATTTAAATATATATATATACATATATATATATATATTAGATAAACTAGTTAAAAAACGTTAAAAAAGAAAAGGGTAAAAGTTAAAAAAAATTAGCAGAAGAAAAAAAATTAGATTAAAAAAATTTAAATTACTGCAAGACTAAAGAATCATGGGGAGAAAGCCATGAGTTCAGTGCTTTGCTTTCTTTTCCACTGGAATTCTGCTGCTCTCCTTGGTAGGTGAACTTTGTCTTGACTGGATTTCTTGTTGATCTTCTGGGGGAGGAGCCTGTTGTAGTGATTCTCAAGTGTCTTTGCCCGAGGCAGAATTGCACTGCCCTTACCACAGGCCGGGCTAAGTAATCTGCTCTGGTTCACTTTCTGGAGCTTTTGTCCCCTGAGCTCTTTCTGTAGAGTTCTGGAGGATGGGAAGGAAGATGGCAGCCTCCCAGTCTCCGGCCCAGAGGAGCCGAGCGCTCAGGAACCCACTCCTCAGTGTGCTCTCAGAGAAAAGAGCCCAATCATTCCTATCTCCCTAGCCTCTGGCCATGCTCCAAGCTCACCCAGCCTGCGACCATTTCAAGGTAACACGGAGCTGCGAGCTCACTCCTCGGCTCTGTCTCTGTAGCAGGCTTCCCCGGTCTAATACCTGCGAGCTCTGCGACACTCAGACACCCCAGATCCTTCTGTGACCCTGCGGAACCTAGGACCACGCTGGCCCCATGTGGGCTTCACCCCAGTTTAGCCTCTGGAGCCATGTCCCTCAGTGGAGCAGACTTTTAAAAGAACTGATTTTGTGCTCCATTGCTCTGCTGCTTGTCGGGAGCCGGTTCCTCCCCCCGCGGTCTATCTTCCCGTCGCTTTGGATTCACTTCTTCGGCGGTCCTACCTTTCAGAAAGTGGTCAATTTTCTGTTCCTAGAATTGCTGTTCTTCTTCTCTTCGATCTCGCATTGGATTTGAAGGTGTTTGCAATGGTTTGATAAGCTATCTAGCTGATCTCTTGCTACCTGATATATAGTTTCAGCCTGCTACTTCTCCACATCTTGACTCCTCCCCCTACCCTATGTCTTTTGATTGCAGCATTTAGTCCATTTACATTCAGAGTAGTTATTGATGGTTACATACTTATTGCCATTTCATTACTTGTTTTGTGTTTGTTTCTGTAGATTTTTCTCTGATCCTTTCTTGTCTTTTTCTCTTTCATGGTTTGTATGAAATGATGAAATACTTGGCTTCCTTACTCTTTATTTTTTGCGTATATATTACTGTTTTTAAATTTGTAGTTACTATTTAATTTATATATAACCTCTTCTGCTTATAGCAGTCTATATTCAGCTGATGGTCACTTAATTTTGAACACATTCTTTTTAATAAAAAAATCTTTTTTTTTAAAGATTTTTATTTATTTGATAGAGAGAGACACAGCGAGAGAGAAGACATAAGCAGGGGGAAGTAGGAGAGGGAGAAGCAGGCTTCCTGCTGAGCAGGAAGCCCGATGCAGGGCTCCATCCCAGGACCCTGAGATGTAACCTTAGCTGAAGGCAGACTTAATGAGTGAGCCACCCAGGTGCCCCTGAACTCATTCTTTATTCCTCTCCCCTTCATGTTTCAGTTATTTGGTGTCATATTTTATATCCTTTTAATACACCCCTATATTGATAGCAACATCATTTACAATAGCCAAAA
This sequence comes from Neogale vison, assembly GCF_020171115.1. NCBI lineage: Eukaryota > Metazoa > Chordata > Mammalia > Carnivora > Mustelidae > Neogale > Neogale vison. Next base: position 173,678,113 of record NC_058091.1, read on the forward strand.
TATGGAAGTAACCTAAATGTCCAATGATTGATGAGTGGATATGATAGAGGTGTATAGATAGATATAGATATATTTATATATATCTATATATAAAGATTATTCAGCCATAAAAAAGAATGATATCTTGCCATTTGCAAAAATATGAGTGGAGCAAAAGAGTATAATCCTAAGTGAAATAAGTCAGTCAGAGAAAGATGACCATATGATTTCAAACACCATATGATATCATTCATCTGTTGAATTTAAGAAAAAAAAAAAAAGAGGAGAAAAAGAGAGAAAGGCAAACCAAGAAACAGACTCTTAACTCTAGAGCACACACTGCTGGCTACCAGAGGGGAAATGGGGAGGGGGGCAGGGGGAAATAGTTGATGGGGATTAAGGACAGCACTTGGGATGAGCACTGGGTATTGTATGTGTTGTATAAATATATATATCACCTGAAACTAATATAACACTCTATTAAGTGTACTGGAATTAAAATAAAATGAAACATATTAAAAAGAAAATGAGAATTTAAGGAAGTTCATGGCCTGCGTCTGTGACCACCATCCCAGAATTAATATTATTTATAGCTGTGCTTAGCAAAATGCATAAAGGATAGTATTCCCATGAGAAGGTTGGTTGTTTTCAGATCTATGAGAAGCCCTGGGTTGGAATCCAGAGCAAATATAAACACTCTCACTACTTTCTGGGCTTTATGTTCTATGAAGAACTCAAAGCCAGGTGGCTATGATATAAAGCAGCTACAGAGAGACTCTTTCTCACTCTGCAACACTCGTGTTCTTTGCAGGAGACATCCAACCGATCCCCTCCCTTTAGGTTTTGTTTGCATTGTTCCGCGCCTCTGCCATCTGCTTACAAGAGACAAATCAAATTCTTTGTCAGGGAGACCCTTGGCTGTCTGGAAGCAGGAAAATGCAACAGGATGCCTAAAGACTTGGAATATGAAACCCACTTCCCTTTCCAGGTTCCTTAACAGTCTGAGCAATTACGTTATTATACAACAAAGTGAATAACAAAAAGAAAAGGCAACTTCAGAAGAGACAGAGATTAAACAAGCTTGCCCGGGAATGTTTTTGTTTTTGATAGAAACATCACTGTACTCAGGCAGGAAGACCAGTTTAAAAAAAAAAAGGCTTTGACTCCCTGATAAATTCCCCTGGGTAGACGACAGACAGGTTACCAATCACAAAGCGATGGTACCGACTCCGCTAAGAAAATCTGAAATCATTTTGGTTTAAAACTGAAATTCACATTTCATATTAAAAAATCAAACTAGGGGCACCTGGGTGGCTCAGTGGGTTAAAGCCTCTGCCTTTGGCTCAGGTTATGATCTCAGAGTCCTAGGATCAAGCCCTGTATTGGGCTCTCTGCTCAGCAGGGAGCCTGCTCCCCCCCCACCGCCTTGGCCTGCCTCTCTGCCTACTTGTGATCTCTCTGTCTGTCAAATAAATAAATAAAAATCTTAAAAAAACAAAATCAAACTAGCTATAACTGAGAGACGAAACAGTCTCCAGAGAAAATTCCTATCAAGATCTACAAATCATTTTGTCAATTATGAATTTTACTCTTCAAAACTCAAGTTTCTCAGTCTCCTTCAGTACCCAGAATTAAACAGTCCCTCCCTTCTTTCCACACTTCAAATGCAGTGTAATTTATACCCATATTTATGTCGTGTGTGTGTGTGAGCATATGTGAGAGACAGAGACAGAAACAGTTTGATTCATTAATTCTGAGGATTAGTTCAGGTTTCTACTATGAACTACACCTCACGATTTGACAGTAACCTCCAACAGTATGATTAGAACACAGTCCCAATTTCTACACAACAAGATCAATATCACCTGATGAGAACACAGTCCCAATTTCTATACAACAGTATATCACCTAAAGATTAAAAAGCCAGAGACAGAGAGAGAGAGAGAGAGAGACTCTGTAAACTCCAAATTCACAGAACAATTTGTGATTATTTGTATCCCAGAAAACGGAGTCTTTACTTTCTAGAGGTCTCACTGCTGAGTTCTTTTAAGTAAAAATTTCCCTTGGAGCCTTTAAAACATTTCCAAAAATTCAATTGATGAATAATTTTTTTACATAAACAGCTGTTGCACCAGGTAAAGCAAACTTTCACATATGTTTACCTTCAAACCATATCATTTAGACTTAAATGTGCTAAAATTCTGAAACAGCATTTTCTCAGAAAGATGGTTGATCTACAATGGAGGTTTGCAGGGAGAGTCAGCTAAATGTTTCTGGGAGGGGTGGAAAGCAGGAGGTGTGGAGAGAGTGTCCTGCTATGGCTGGTAAACAGCAAAGCTTTCCTCCCTGGCCCACTGAGCTCTGCTGACAGACAAAGTGGCCAGGGGGGCAGAACTAGCAGGGCAGTAATCCATAGTTCTGGCCCACAGAGCCATGGGTAGCTTAGACGGTAGATCACCATGGCCAGAGGAAGCAAGCACAGTGAACCAACATATTCTGTCTTGGGCAAATGGGTTATCCTCTGGGGATGCTGTAGGGATAGCATAATAATAAAAGACAATGCCTTAATCAGCAGAGTTGTATAGACTAGTTATGACCCTTCAAAATTCAAATTCAAGTTCATATTCATATTCACTGATATCTAGCCCCCAGTGTGATGGTCTTAGGAGGTGGGCCCATTAGGAGGTGATTAAGCCACAAGAGTGAAGCCCATCTTAAGAAGTCAAAGAGACCAGAGTTATGTCTTTCCACCATGGGGGCAAGAAGACAGCCATCCTTGAACCAGGAAGCCGGTTCTCACCAAACACCTTATGTTGGACTTCCAGCCTCCAGACCTGGGAGAAATAAATTTCTGTTTCCATAAGCCCCCCAGTGTACAGTCATGTGTTACAACAGTCCAAACTCAGAGACAGGAGTAATTCTTCCTGATAGAACTGTGGACCCTTGTGATCCAGGAGAGAATGGAGTAACCTCATTAGTATTTGCAAATTATGCCAAGGGGAGAGATTACCCTTGAACTTAGCCTAGAAATTAGGGTGAGGAAAGTAGGAGTTGGTGCCTCATGTACACAAAAGGCTAATTGTGAACAAATCCTAATACTGAAACATGGCATGTGGGGTTCTCAGAACAAAGCGTAAAAGATGTCATCGCAAATGTGACCAGCTCACAATCAAAGAAAACAGCAGCTGCTTGAATAATGCACTGTTCGGGGAGAACATAGGAAAGTGAGCAACTAGACTACAATGGGAAAACAATATAGTTGGTACAGCAGGTACCCAGAGGAAGATCCTCTATTCCTACACACAGCCTTCAGAAACCCTATTTGCAATTAGCTAGAATTCTGTTCTCAAACACAGCATCTGTTTTTTAAAGTTAAGTCCATTGTTCATCAAGGGCATTGTCAGCAAGATCTTTAGTTTCAAGCCTTTCCTAAGATGTGGATAGCCACAGGGCATCTGGGTGAGGACCCAGAGTCCTCTTCCTCTTCCTCAGATCTGGGAGACCAGGTTCATAGACTCTAAGATCGAGTGCATTGAAGAAGCAGCCTACGGACTCAAGGTAGAGGATGTGATCTTTTAAGTCAATATTCAGTTTCACAATCAGAAATCCATGAAGAGATAACAAACCATGGAAAATGGACAATTTTACAGTGATTGAGAGGATACAAGTTCCTGGGTAAGAAACCATTCCATTTTTAAAAACAAACAAGCTACAGGTAGATCAAGCATTGAGACAAAAATATCTTTAAAAAAAAAAAAAAAGATACAGCAGCACACCCAAAGAACACCTTGAGTCTTTAACAACTAAGTGTTTCAAATAGTGGGGAAAGATGTACTCAAACCTAATTACCTCCAGCCACCATGTCGATGTTCACAGCGATGATGTGAGCTCCGGGAGAGTAGGTACCGTGGGTCTTTCATGCTTGTGTACTGAGAAGCACTAGAAACGGCATTTCCTATCGAAATAAATGTCTGTTGGCAAAATAAATGTCTGTTGAGTGGAACAATATTGGTCAATTCTGTACTGTTCCTATTCAAATTGGAAGGAAGTAAAACAGAGCAAACTAATTTTCTATCCATCTCACTACACATACCAGAACTGGTAAAGCTCTATTGGAAGGGACAGGGAGCTTAAATTCAGATACCTCGTGGAAAGCCTGAAGTGAGGGAATAGATCTTTGCATCACATAGCATTTCTGTGATTAATTTCTAAAAAAATTAAGCAAGGGAACAAGCTTATGTATTGGGTTTTGGGAAGAACAATCCAGACAAGTGAACATTTACTGTCCTGGCGTTTTAGTGTCATAATGGCATAGTCTTTCACTAACCGTCTCAACTTAGAGCAAACCTGATGAAGAAAAACTCTACACACAGATCAGCCAGTGGAAGATCTTCCAAAGAACAAGCTTCACCCAAGAAACTTCGGGTGTCCTGAAGGGTTAAATCAAACTTTCTTTAAAAATAAACTCAAATTTTATATGATTTTATTATGCCTTTCCCTTGGGGAGCATTTCTTAGCTGGCTCCAAGCTTGTATCTACACATTTTTTTTTTAGATCTTGAATAAGCGATGATAATAATTTTGTACCCTGAGTGTGTACTCTTAACCATTTACCAAGAAGGAGGTCCCCATTTGTTACTAACTCAGTTAGTTCTCCAGCAGGTATGTCTCTCATCCCCCTTGATAACAGAACCCCAATGTTGTTCAAGCAGTCATGTGCCAAGTCTCATGGGATGAGCAATGATCCATCTGAAGTCAATCAGGGAAACCCCATTGCTCTCAGCTGGTGGTTGACTTACAAGCGGGCATATGCCCTGCTTCTAAACAAACAGACATAAAGGGAGTATTTTCTTTCACGATACAAAGCAAAAATGCAAAGACAAAGATCTCTCACACGGGTGTATCCCACTTCTATTTTTGGGTGGAGATATGCTACCTAGAGTGGTGGCAGCCATCTTGCGACTATGAGGTGACAAGCCTGTGAAGGAATGCCGGTACATTGAGTGTGGCAATGTGGACACATGAAATGGACCGTATCACAATATCACTGAGTCACTGGGCCTATCCCCAGATGGTCTACCTCCATACTTCTTAGGAAATTAATAATAAAAGCCCTCATTGTTTAGAACCATGAAATTAGGGCTGTCTGATAAATGCTACCCCCTCCCCGAAGCATTCTAACCAAGATGCCATCTTCAATAATTCTTAGATGCTTAGGTAAGGATATGTTTAAATTTAACGTGTCCTGCTTTTCCTCCATTCTTTCTAATCCAACCATCCCTACTGCTTTTCAGGAACTTCCCTATTAGCCTGCAGCACATGACCCATCTACTACATTCAACCGCACATCTACTAATATTCTCAACTCCTCTGACACAATGCCCTTCTGCTGCACGTGCCCAGCAAAACTCCACCCCAGATAACCAGCCCACCTTTCCTATCCATATCTGGGCTCATGAATATTATCAGAGAAAGGCATAGGATCAACAGATTCATGTCACCATCCTTACCCATGTTCTTAGGAATGACCTAAAATCCCTCCTGGCATCTCTCATTACTCCATCACCCACAACTATTTTAGGCCTTCATCAACTCCTCCCTCCCTTTCTATGGAGACCTTGCTTTCCACCTGACAGGAGGACTCCCTTCATTCCTCAGCAACCACTCACAGAGTGCATTTGTCCTCATCATTTTCTTTATTTCTTGTCATCTTTAGGTTGCTCAACAAACATCCCAACTATCCACTTTTCTGGCACTTGTTAAGATCACACTATTTCATGACCTTGTACTTGGAGATCAGTTAACTGATGCTTACCAATGATTTGTGAGGGGAGATGACAGGTATTGTTTTGGGCCCAAAGCATTTAACTGACAGTGGGAAACTCTCCAGACCTCTCTTCCCCTCTGGCATAGAAACCACAAGTATTTGGCTCCATCAGGGTAACTATGATGAGCAGATAGAAGTAGAACATGTAGCAGGAAGAAGAATTAAGTCTTTTTTAAAAGCCACGGAGATTTTGGAATTGTTGTGGCAGCATAATCTAGCCTATGTCATTCATACATCTCTCCTCCTATATCACTACATCCTCCTACATCTTTTATGTCTTTCCCTCCTAGGCCAAGTCTTATTGTCTTGCCAAAAATACAGAGTCTATACTGTGCTCACTTATACACCTCTCATTCACTCTTTATTCCATTATAATCTGACCACGGCCCTACACCATACTACTGAAGGCATTCTTTCCAAATTTATGTGTACAATTCAGGAGCTAAGTCAAACAGACCTTGTACTGGACGTGCTGCTGAATGAGCCTCTCCTTCTGACTTAAAGTAGCTGGTCCACACTCCTTCTGGATGCACTTGCTGTGTTGTGGCCCACAGGCTCTGTCAAGTATATAGTGTATGAATGTCTGCATGTTCCCTCTACCACGAGACTCCCCCAAAGAAGTCCCAGCCCAGACACCACTGATGAACCAAGAGAAGACATGCAATCTAAAGACAGTCAACCCATAGGAAACACTAGAAATTTGTGATCTGTATGTACAAGCTCACAAAGAAGAGCTTGACTAGGTTCTCCCTCCCATGAATATGAACTAAAATCAAAGGAAATCTGGCAGTCACTTAGGAGCCAATGAACCAAGGAGGCCGCTGTAGCCATATAGGAGAAAGCACAGAGAAAAAAGCTGATTGAGAACAGATAATTGAGCAGCTGCTTCAAGGTGGCCCCTGGGAAAGGGGTGGAGGCAATAGCTTGGGTTCCTGGTGGCTTTCCAGGTCCCAGCGGCCAGTCCTCTTGTTGCCCAGTTGCCTTTGGTTTTTGTTTCTTGGATTTACCTGAAATCCCATAAAGTATCCTTAAAACAAACGCCAACTACTATAGCTTGAGTAGATTTCTTTCTACCAAAGACCCTTTTCAAACCTTATTTTAGTCTGCCTCCTAATAAGATTTTACACTACTGACCACTGCCTCTTTTTTGAAAGTTTCTTCCTCCTTGCTCCTCTGACTGGAGGCTCCCCTGCTTCACATGTCTTCTCCTCTTCCTCTGACAACATTTTAAATGTTAAGGATGCCTGGGTTTCTATGCTGGCTTCCACCCGCTTTCCTCAGGAGCCCTTACCCATTTCTGGGTCATCACACTCCATACTAGCTGGGAACTCCTGAGACTGTTTTTTATTCTATCCAACTAATATGGCTTTTTGGAAAATCACATTTGCATTTACTAAAACAATCACTCGGTGGTTAGTCAAATGACCTTACATTTTTCATTTCAAAGGGTAGTTTGTAACATCATAGTGAATCATCCACGAACAAATAGTCAACACTGTAGCACATTAACATGTAATGACAACTCTTCAACCAACATCTGATAAAGATATTTCAGTAGAAGAATCCAGAGCAAGCATAAAACAAAACAAAACTTGGCTGAAACTTCTTTTTAAATTTGTTCAAATTCGGATGCTTGGGTGGCTCAGTCAGATAAGCATTTGATCTCAGCTTGGATCATGATCCCGAGGTCCTGGGATCGAGTCCTGAATCAATTCCCTGCTCAGCGGGGAGCCTGCTTCTCCCTCTGCTTGTGCGTGCTCTCTCTCTCTCTCTCTGACAAATAAATAAATGAAATCTTTAAAAAATAATAAAATAAAATAAATTTGTTCAAAGGGTTTTGACTATGCAGGAACCTTATAATTTCAATTTTTACAAAGAAAAGACTGTAAATCAAGGTAATGATTAGAAATGAAGTCTGCAATGATTTGGGGGGGGAAAACTCACTACATATATATAAGATCCAATAAGATAAAGGGGTCAGGAAGGGACTGGTATCATAAAATTTTAAAGAAACTTAAAGCCATAATATCCCATTATCCTATTTTATAGATGAAGAAAGGGAGAACCAGAGACCAAAGATTTGCCTCAAATGACCCCAAATGCTACTTCATAGCAGAACTGGACAGTCATTAAAACTACCTGGTTTCCCCACCCCCAGCACCCTTGCCAGTACACCATGATTTATGAACTGCTCTCAACCTTATCAAGAGCAAAATGGCAAGAAGATCCTTCAGGACTGAAGACCTAGTCAGGAGGGCATTTGCCTTCTCAGTAGAATCGCCCTCTCCTACGGCACTTTCTTCCCATTGGACTCCTGCATCTGGGAGACGGGAAGCAGATGTTCTCAGAGCAGGGGTGTGAGAAAGACAAACTAACACCTTCTCTTTGATGTGTTTGGAAGGACTCAAACTGCTCTCTCTAGAGTAGTTAAGACAGCTGCTGAGATGTAGCAAAGCTTTGATCCAAGAGCTTGAGGTCCCAGAGTCTGAAATCACCCCAGGAGGAGAAATAGGGTGAGTTTAAATCAAATTTGGTAATCCAAGTCTGGGTGTGAAGTATATTAAAATTAGGAAAAGTGATGACAGATAAAAGATTAGTGAAAAATGTGCCAAATTATTTCATTAGGGAATTTCTCTAAAGTACCATATTTAAATATAGTGAGGCTATTTTGTTCAATGTTCCCAATGTTCCACTGGTTCTTTTTTTAAAGGTATAGATGTGACTGTGTATGTATGCATATGTAAGAGTGAGTATATACCTCTGTATGTATTCATATGTGCGTGCTTAGATATATATGTATTCACTGATGGAGAGAGAGAGAAGTTAAACTACTTCGGGAGCCTAAACAGAGAACCACATCTGAATTGGGAAAAAATTAAAGCCTGTGGCTCAAACACCAAGTATCTGCTGCTTAGTGACAGTATTTCCAAATTGTAAGTTTAGCTTGTGAATCTTCTTAAAAGCACATGAAATGTTTTAAAGTTATGAAACACTATATAGTCACATATAGAGAGAGCTATATACATTTATGTACATAGAACATATGAAACATGTTTATATACATATATAACACATACATAATATGTATAAGTATGTATTTCATAAGAAATACTATGTTTCATATCTGCATAGTTCAGTTACATATAACTATATGTATTATACATATATATACTGTAGTATATAACTATTTATAACACACACGACATGGCATATATATAACCATAACTATATGCATTCATCCACTATATAATATAGAATTATATACTATATATAACTATAACTACACACAAACACACATACAAAATGACAACAAAACAACATCTGTGGGTTGTAACTGAACTTTTCATATATGATGCCAAGAGAAAACATATTCTGATTTTTCAGTGGAGGACACAATGGCAGAAAGTTTAGTAAGACACTGAACTACAGCTTTGAATTAATAACTACATTGAATCCAGAAATCCAGAAATATTTAGACTGCCTACTGTGCAGTCAGCCTACATCAGATCATGTATATCCTCAGATACCCACATCTAGGATAAAGCCAACCTTCCTCTTTAGAAGGAAGAGTCTTTTATGACTCTTTAGTGTCATAGCCAAAGTGTAGCAGGTGCTTTATTTTAGCAGCTAATTTTTAACCCTTCAGGCATGGATTAAAATGTCCCTTTATGGCAGGTTCAGAGTCAGCCTATAAACCTCAGAATCCCTCAAATGTTCTTGTTATCCCTCCAACTCAGTCCTTGGTTCCAAGTCAAAACTCTCCCCAAAGTTACCTCCTCCCACCTGCAAGGAGAAAACCCTCATTTCCAGCCTTCCTTGCACCACAAATCTCTTGAACTTGCTCCCTGGCCTGCCCCGCTCAGCTCTGAACATATGAAATAATGGTTTCACAGCTTTCCCTTTTTTTAGCCCTTCTCTTCCCTCCACCATTTTTCCAAAATGGCTAGGGACCCTTAAACCTTGCCCTAGATCCTCACATTTTTAATGATTCTATCCTCTCTTTAACTAGTTATTTATCTAGTTATCTACGCCTCAGCCCCCGCTCTCAGAGCCACCTGCTGAGACCCACAGTCCGTACCCAGCAGGTCTGTCTCACCAGGAGCCGCCAAGTTACCCTCATTCCGAACCGACAATGACCGAGAGAAAAGCCAATACACAACGCCATCCCTCTTAGCCTACCAGATGAAAGTGTTCTCAATCTGCACACATTCCAGGAAGTTTGCTGTAACAGGAAAAATCTCAAAGGCCAACAGAAATGAATCTCTCTCCTCGGAGACTCACTAACACCCCAAGTTCACCACGGCGCTTAGCCTCAGGAAAGCAAAGAATTCATTCATCTGTTGTATTTTTAACATCATTTTCCTCTTGTCAATGTGCTGCTCTGTTTATAAGCTGCAAAATGTTTGGGATCAGATGTCTGCCCCTCAAATCTGCCTCTTTTGGCCGGGTTCTCAGTAATACCTAAGGGTACCATTTTGGACAATTGCACGAATTCTCTGTGTAAGCTTAACAAAGGGCCATTTTCTTAAAATGCACAGGATTGTACTCTCTCATCTGGTAGATTTTCACTAAGATGAACGGATTCGCCTCTCTCTGGGTTTAATGCAGGCAGGAAACAAAAGTATGTTGTGTCTCCTCACTCTGAGATTCCTACTAAATCATCTACTACCATACTCCATTTAGTGATATATTCTGTTTATTGTCTGTCCACCAGCTAGAAGGTAAGCCCCAAGAAGGCCAGGGATGGCTCTCTGATGAATCACAGCCTATTAACAATGCCTGGCAAAAAGCATAAGCTCAGTTTATTTGTTGAATTTATTAAGTGATTAATCTCCTGCTATAAAAGTTTATCCTAAATGCTTTATACTTGGCATGTTGAAACAAGATGTATGTTTTGAATGGAGAAACACCTCGTAGGCTTTGAGAAAAAGTAAAAGGAGATCATGGACATTCTGGCCTACACTAATGGTGTGAATTACTCCATGAGGGGCCAGAAACACATTTGTTTGTGTTCCAGAATGAACCAAATCTGGCTCAATACCCTCACAGAACAAGTGTTTTAAGAAATCCAGAAAGCTCACCTTCTTGGATTACCTCCCCTTCCATTCTGTTACATAATTTTTATTTAAATTAAATTAATTAACATAATAATGTATTATTTGTTTCTGTGGTACAGGTCTGTGATTCATCAGTCTTATATAACATGCAGCGTTCATTACAATACATACCCTCCCTAATGTCTCTCGCTCAGTTACCCCATCCCCCCACCCCTACCCCTCCAGCAACCCTGTTTGTCTCCTATGATCAAGAGTCTCTCATGGTTTGTCTCCCTTTCTGCTTTCATCTGGTTTCATTTTTTTCCTCTCTTTCCCCATGATCCTCTGCCTTCTTTCTTAAATTCCACGTATCAGTGAGATCATCTGATAATCATCTTTCTCTAACTGACTTATTTTGCTTCCATTCTTTTAAACAAGAAATCTAGAGCTATGGTGTCTTTATGCCCCTTATAAGAAGTTCTGTGATAGCCCCCAGACCTGGCACAGAGGCTTCTATACTAATGTTCTACCAGCTGTCTTATGCCGTCCCATAATCTAAGGCAACTCCGTGTGCACTGCCCATAAGGAAGAGGGTAAATGGTGCATGCCAGATGTCATTTAAGGTTCCCTAAGACTGCCATCACCTACCATGACATCTCGGTGGCCAGTACATAGTCACACAGCCAGCTTGGTGATGAGGGAAGCTGGAAAATCTATCTTTTTTAAAAATATTTTTGGTTAATTTTATTTATTTTTTAAAATTTCTTTTCAGCATAACAGTATTCATTGTTTATGCACCACACCCAGTGCTCCATGCAATCCGTGCCCTCCTTAATACCCACCACCTTGTTCCCCCAACCTCCCACACCCCCGCGCCTCCAAGACCCTCGGGTTGTTTTTCAGAGTCCATAGTCTCTCATGGTTCACCTCCCCTTCCAATTTCCCTCAACTCTATCTTTATCTCACATGACTAGGTTGGATATTGGGGAAGGCAACTAATGGTCTCTGCCACAGAAGGTAAGCACTCATTCTGTTCTTTCATGGTGTGGCAGTAGTGAAAAACAAAGCTCAGGGTTTTCTCAATAGGTGATCAAGCTGGGTAATTTAATATTGAAATACTGTACATGGAAATATTGAATTATTGAAATGTTAATAAATAATTCTCCTACTTTGCCAAGTTTAAGACCCACCTTGACTCTCAGCTGCCACCTGCCTTTCACTTTGGGTCAAGATCAGGAAAAGAGACAAATTCATTTGTCAGCACGATCTTCTTCTCATAAGTTCTTTGGTCATCTGACTTGGTGTCTAATAGGCAAAGAGATATTTGAAAGTTATATAAAAACTAAAGAATGGGATGTAAAAGAAGCTAAATCTTAAATTAATCCTAATTTCAATCCTTTAAAGGATGGCATGAGGCACTGAAATAATAGAGTAAATGACATTATCCTGTCTCCACTTCCACTCCTACCAAATTATAAACTTGAAGAATGTGCATTTTTTGTTCCATATTCCTCAGAGTCTTCTATATAGACAACACCCAATGGATCTTTGCTGTACTGAGTTGAAAATGGATAATTGAGTAAACATACGTAAGAGCTTATGTGAAAAGAAGATGAAGCATTTAAAACAGTTTTAAATTAATGGTATGGCAGAAAAGAACACTACATCTAAAATCAGCAGGCTTGGGTGCTATAACTGTCTTCCTTAGTTATTTCTCCTTTGACCTCTGTGTCCCCTGTAGAAAATGCAGAATGTAACTCTGCCCCTGCACTCCTCCACTGGGTTACAGTGTCAAGTAAATATTCATTTCAACATGTTACACAAAATATTACTGGTTTGTATTCTTCCTCCTACACTTACCCAGTAAGCACACCAGATCAAGGAATCTCTGCAACTCAAGGGATAATAAAAAACAAAAGGTGATAAAGGAAGCATGTGTTGGGATGAAGAGCCAAACTCTAAGGCATTGGATGACCTACCAGTAAAGCTCCATGTAGCCACATAGAAGAGCCAGAGGCAGTGACCATGAATCACTCAGGGAAGGACTTTCCATGGCAGCATCTAGGCTCCCTCTGCATTGGCTCAGGGCCTCCGAACCGGTTGTTTTTCTGCAACTGTCATGATCATAATAAAGACAATAAGCAGAGTTGTTCTCAGATGTCCTTGAAAGGCCCATGAGACATCAGGACAAGCACTCTAACTTCCAAGGATACTCTTCTCGCCGTTTAAACCATGGCCACACACATCCTACTTGGATAATCCATTAAATATGTTTTGGAATGTCACCGTGTGGTTGGAATTAAAATTAAAACTCTAACATTAAGCCAGGTGAAGAGCTAGCCAGTATTTTATGTGACTATTAAACTGCATTGCTGGGCTTTGAGAATACTTAACAGGGGGGCGCCTGGGTGGCTCAGTGGGTTGGGCCGCTGCCTTTGGCTCGGGTCATGATCTCAGGGTCCTGAAATTGAGTCCCGCATCGGGCTCTCTGCTCAGCGGGGAGCCTGCTTCCCTCTCTCTCTCTCTCTCTCTCTCTGCCAGCCTCTCTGCTTACCTGTGATCTCTCTCTGTCAAATAAATAAATAAAATATTTTTAAAAAAAAGAATACTTAACAGGGTTTCTAATCAAGTCTAGAGATCTAGGGAATGTTCCTCAGAAGAAGTAGCATTTGACTTAAATCTGAAGAATTAGAATTGTCAAGTGAAGAGGGAGAGGAAGAGATTTTCCTGGTAGGGGAGAACAGAGATTACTTAGTGAACTGAGGTAAAAATAAACAAAAACAGTGTGAGTGGACCAAGAACAGCTAAGAGCAGAGCAGAGCATGATACAGCTGGATAGTTGGAGTATCAGTTGGAGTCTTTGGTTGTGAACCACTGAAGTGAACTCTGCCTCATTCATTAAAATCAAGAGTAACTTTTTTTGGAAACCCACAAAAGAGCTCACAAAGCTAAAGCATGATCACAGGATTTGGTGCCACTCAGGTGATTGGTGATCTTATAGATGCGGTCATGGTGGATTCAGCATGAAACATCCAGAATGGTTATCAGAAAGTGGAGTAAAGGAGCCAGTGAACATGGCCTGCCTTCTGGGAACTTTGGCTATAAATAGAGAGGTCAGGGAGAATGAGTTGGTCCAGGATATAGATGCAGGGTCCAGAAAGTTTGTTTTTTAAAGATTCAGGTGTCTGAGCATATTTCAGTGACAACAAAAGAGAAAGGTTGACTATACAAGAAAGAACACATCATGTTAAGCCCAGGTTTTCAAGAAGAAAAAGAATTTGCAGCTTGAGGTCAAGAACTATTCTTACCAGGGTGGAGCAGTTCCTCCAGCTCATGCCAAGAGGAAGGAACCACAGTTCCAGGGAGATTCATTTGCAGTGCTAGTGAAAAGATGCAGTTCCCTGCTGATGGGTTCCATTTTGTCTTTGCAGTCAGCCATTTTCTGAGACAGGGGAAGGTGAGAGATGAAGGAAGAGGATTAGGCAATTTGAAGAAAGGAGAGAAGGTTTTCAAAATGGAATACTACACAGTCATCAAAAATGAAACCTTGCCATTTGCAAGGATGTGGATGGAACGAGAGGGAATTATGCTGAGCGAAAAAGTCAATCAGAGAAAGAGAGTTATAAGATCTCACTGATATGAGGAATTTGGGAAACAAGACAGAGGATCATAGGGGAACGGAGGGAAAAATGAAACAAGATGAAACCAGAGAGGGAGACAAAATGTAAGAGAGTCTTAATCTCAGGAAAACAGACTGAGTGTTGCTGGAGGGGAGGGGGGTAAGGGGGATGGGGTGGCTGGCTGATGGACACTGGGGAAGGTATGTGCTAACGTGAGTGCTGTGAATTGTAAAGACTGATGATTCCCAGACCTGTGCCTCTGAAACAAATAATACATTATATGTAAATGAAAAATAAATAAATAAAGAGAAAAGTCACTGTATGGAGTGGGAGAAGGAAGAGCACCAAACACAGCAGAGATGGCTGGTGGGCAAGAGCACCCACCTGAGAGGCAAGTTTTATATTCCCATCTGTTGGATGTGATACTGTGTCCTGAGAAGTTCCTTTAGGTCAGGAACCATCCCTATGTTCTGGGTAAACACAGTGAGTGTTTGACGTGTTCTCATGGTTTGTGAACTTTCAGGCCTCGGTGCTAAGGATAGATGTGCCTGTCTCAACTTACTATTTTGTTTCTTAGGAATACAGGAAGTTCTATAACATTAACCAACTGTGAGCAACAGGGATTAAGTTTGCAGCCCACCTATGTCAAAGTATGCACATGCTTTGGCGTGTGTGGCCTGTATTTGAATAAAGCATTACCCTGACTTCATCTTCTCCATTTATTTGTCTTCTCTTTTCCCCAACTTTCTTCTTTATTATCATATATTACCAGAGAAATATATTTTAGCCACTATAAGTCCCTTTTGTGGAATGAAGGAGATTCAAATAATTAGTAAGTCAATAATAGAACCAAAAGTGTCACTTGGAAGTTAATCTAAAAATATAATGATCATCACAGATACAAACATATAAGGGTGTGTGTAGAAATAGATAAAAATGTAGATACATAGGTACAGAAAAGTTTGCTGACAATTCCTATAGAAATGAGGAATGTAAAATCTAGCTGAGTTTCTATTCTGAGATAAAAAGTAAGAATCTAGCCAACTTGTAGAAAAGGAAAACACACTTACCTATTTATTGGTTTAATGTTTTCTATAAAGCTAAAAATATTTTTACTAATTTCCTTTAAACTATTGGCAAGAAAAAATTTAATCCAAGGTAATTTTATAAAATGGCTAATTTCGGGAAAATAGAAAGGATTTTCATTTCTTACAAACAGCTTATTGTTAATATTGTAAAAACTAAGGAAAATATTAAACAGAATAATCTCAAAACAACTTCTTTTAAGAAAACAAGTTCTTGGGACGCCTGGGTGGCGCAGTTGGTTAAACGACTGCCTCTGGCTCAGGGCGTGATCCTGGAGTCCCGGGATCGAGTCCCACATCAGGCTCCCAGCTCCATGGGGAGTCTGCTTCTCCCTCTGACCTTCTCCTCGCTCATGCTCTCTCTCACTGTCTCTCTCTCGCAAATAAATAAAATAAAATCTTAAAAAAAAAACAAAAAACAAAACAAAAAAAAAACACATTTAAAAAAAAAAAGAAAACAAGTTCTTCTTTATTTTTTTTAAAGATTTTATTTATTTATTTGACAGACAGAGATCACAAGTAGGCAGAGAGGCAGGCAAAGAGAGAGGAGGAAGCAGGCTCCCTGCTGTGCAGGGAGCCTGATGCGGGGCTTGATCCCAGGACCCTGGGATCATGACCTGAGCTGAAGGCAGAGGCTTTAACCCACAGACCCCCACCCAGGCACACCAGTTCTTCTTTATTTTTTAATTTAAATTCAAGTAATAACATATAATGTATTATTTGTTTCAGGAATACAGGTCTGTGATTCATCAGTCTTATATAATACCTCTCTATGGTTCTATGGAACCTGTCTGGTGGTCCGGAGCTGCCCAGACAGCTGCCACTGTCATGGTTTTGGGTACAGGCAGGAGTTCCTGCGTCCCCAGGGACCACAACTCAGAACGCACTCTGCCAGTGACCAAGGGGGAACTTATGTGCTCCGCAGCAGCTAGAAGGGAACAGACTGAGGTTTCTCTCTGAGAGGGAGGTCGGGGTGCAGTTTGCTTTCCTCTCAACCTCCAAAAACAATCAAAAGCTGTCAAGGCAAGGGAAAAAAAACAAAAACAAAAACAAACAAAAAACCGAACAAACAAACATAAAAACCTCCAGAGAACAAAAGCCTGAATAAACCAGTTTCCTCAGAGCCCACTCCCTTGAGGGGGGCAGGAGGACTTAACTCAGGGAACATTGCCTGAAAACCTACATGGCAGGCCCCTCCCCCCAGAAAACCAACCAGAAGAAAAAAAAGAAAAAAAAAAAAAAGATGACAAGAGAACAACCACCACTACTTCATAGATACAACTTTTATTTTTAATTCGCTCCCACTATTCTGGTTCATTTTTTTAAAAATATAGATAATTTTTCTTGTCGCGGCCAGCGTGACGAATCGACCAGGGTAACCGTGAGGGCTAAGAGGATGATGAAAAAAAGTTAAGAGACAAAGAGATGGGGGCAGGAGGGACACTGAAGAGGATGACCAACAGTGCCAATTTTATTCCACATCTTACAATCATTTATAAGGCAGACCAGAATAGGAGGAGCATTACATCAGTACCTAGTCAGATGACCGCAAGTTTCTATAACAAGTTTACATTAACTACAAGCAAACCTTGTGACACCAGGTAGTTTCGGCTAAAGCCATTAGCAAGACAATCAACCAGGGAGTGGGTTATGGGAGGTACAGAACAACAAGGACTAACTAAGAACTCAGGACCCTGGCCACATTGTTCCCTACTGTAGGGAGAGGGTGTGGGAAGTCACGTAGGTGAGCGCACAACACATAGCACAGACCCCTTTCTCAGTGCACTCAACTTTCCCGTCCTTAACCTTGTCAAGGTGTCTGGACTTTGAAGGAGACACAAGTCAGGGCCTGGTTTGGTCCTCGACGCCAACCATGCCGTAGCCTCCAACATTGTTTAACCTATCTACCATCACAGTGAGATGTCCAGTACATCAAATTTCATAATAACTTTTAACCTGAACTTTTGGATACATATACCCATGTTTTTCTTTCGCCTTTCTATTTTTTAATCTTTTTTAAATTTGAGTTTAGTTTAGTTTATTCTTTTTTTTTACTTTTATTTTTTAATATTCATATGGAGTTAAACCAAGGTAATTCCCTTTCCCCAATCAATGCTACCCCTATAGGTAAACCAATTTTTAATCCCCCTTTATCTTAGGAAAGTCGAGTCCTTTAACAAAAATACCAAGATACATCCAGGAAGAATCGAAATAACCTTCCTCACCCACACCGAGAATTTATAACCACTCTCCCATCTTTTTCTTCCGCCAGTGTTCTGTATATTTCTGTTTGTCCTGATAGTATATAAATCTTATACTTGGGGTTCTTTTTGACGAGTTTTTTTTGGTTTTGGTTTTGGTTTTATATTTCTATATATTTTTTCTCTTGTCATATACTTTTATCAGTCTTCTTGTTTGTCTATTTTTGTTTGTATACATCATAAATCTTACCTTGGGGCCCATTTGGGCTGAGCCTTCTCTTTTATCTTTCTTTTTTTTTCTCTCTCTCTCTCTGTCTTTTCTTTTGTTTTTCTTTTTTCTTTTTCTTTTCTTTTTTCTCTCTTTCTTTTTTCTTTTGTTTGGGTGGGGACTCCTGATTGCTCAGAAGCGTTCCAAGGTGCACCTTAACTGCACCACAGTCAAAACATCCAGCTACATCCATTTAGCCATCTCTCACCAAAATGACTAGGAAAAGGAATGCCCAACAGAAGAAAAATTCAGAGGATGGGCCTTCTGCAACAGAACTAATGGCTATCAACATAGACAATATGTCGGAAAGGGAATTCAGGCTAACAATTATCCAGGCAATAGCTAGGTTGGAGAAAGCCATTGATGACCAAATGGAATTGATTAGGACAGAACCGAAAGCCACCAGGTATGATGTTCACAATGTTAGGGCAGAAGTGAAAGCCACCAAGGATGATGTTCACAATGGTCTCAATGAGTTCCAATCTAATCTAAATTCTCTAAAAGCTAGGGTAACTGAGACAGAAGATAGAATTAGTGATCTGGAGGACAAACAGATAGAGAGAAAGGATCAGGAGGAAGCCTGGAACAAACAGCTTAGAAGCCACAAAAACAGAATCAGGGAAATAAATGATGCCATGAAACGTTCCAACATCAAAATTATTGGAAACCCTGAAGGGGAGAAGAAATTTAAAAAGTCTAGAAGATATAGTGGAACAAGTTCTCCATGAAAATTTTCCAAATCTCGTGAATGGAACCAGTATTTATGTACTAGAGGCAGAACAGTCTCCCCCCAAGATTCTCAAAAGTCCTCGAGACACCTAATAGCAAGAATGAAGAATTATAATTGTAGGCAGGCCCTCTTGAATGCAGCTAGGACAAAGTAGCTCCTTATGTACGGAGGAAAGCCCATCAGAATAAGGTCAGACCTGTCCACAGAGACTTGGCAAGCCAGAAGGGCTGGCAAGATATATTCAGGGCACTAAATGAGAAGAACATGCAGCCAAGAATACTTTACCAGGCAAGACTGACATTCAAAATGGATGGAGAGATAAAGAGTTTCTGAGACCAGCAAGGCTTAAAAGAGTATGCGACCACCAAGCCAACACTGCAGGAAATATTAAGGGGGATTCTATAAAAGAGGGAAAATCCTAAGAATATCATTGAACAGAAATATAGAGACAATGTACAGAAAGAAAGACTTCAAAGGTAACACAATGTCAATAAAAACGTATCTATCAATAATCACTCTCAATGTGAATGGCCTAAATGCGCCTATAAAATGACACAGGGTTGCAGATTGGATAAAACGACAGGACTCATCCATATGTTGTCTACAAGAGACCCATTTTGAACCTAAGGATACACCCAGACTGAAAGTGAAGGGATGGAGAAGCATCTTTCATGCCAATGGGCCTCAAAAGAAGGCCGGGGTAGTGATTCTCATATCAGATAAATTAGATTTTAAACTAAAGACTGTAGTCCGAGATACAGAAGGACACTACATAATCCTTAAAGGGACTATCCACCAAGATGATCTAACAACTGTAAATATCTATGCCCCCAATATGGGAGCAGCCAATTACATAAGAAAACTATTAATCAAGATAAAGAGTCATATTGGTATGAATACATTAATAGTAGATCTTAACATGCCTCTCTCAGTAATAGACAGATTATCCAAGCAGAAAATCAATAAATAAACAGAAGTATTGAATGACACATTGGACCAGAGGGACCTCATAGACATATACAGAACATTCCACCCTAAAACAACAGAATACTCATTCTTCTCAAGTGCACATGGAACCTTCTCCAGAATAGACCACATACTGGGTCACAAATCAGGACTCAACCAATACCAAAAGACTGATATTATTCCCTGCCTATTCTCAGATCACAATGCTTTGAAACTGGAGCTCAATCACAAGGAGAAATTTGGAAGGAAATTAAACACCTGGAAGCTAAAGACCACCTTGCTTAAGAATGCTTGGATCAACCAGGAGATCAAAGAAGAACTTGAACAATTCATGGAAACCCATGAGAATGAAGACACTTCAGTCCAAAACCCATGGGATATAGCAAAGGCGGTCCTAAGGGGGAAATACATAGCCATCCAAGCCTCTCTCAAAAAAATTGAAAAATCCAGAATACACCAGCTGTCTCAACACCTTAAAGAACTGGAGAATCAACAACAAATCAAACCAACTCCACACATAAGAAGGGAAATAATCAAGATTAGAGCAGAGATGAGGTAGAAACTAAAGATACAGTAGAACGTATCAATGAAACTAGAAGGTGGTTTTTTGAAAGAATCAATAAGATCGATAAACCATTGGCCACAATAATCCAAAAGAAAAGAGAGAAATCTCAAATTAATAACATTACGCATGAAAAGGGAGAAATCACAAAAAACACCAAGGAAGTAGAAACAATCATCAGAAGTTACTATCAATAGTTACATGCCAATAAGCTAAGCAACCTAGATGAAATGGATGCATTCCTGGAAAACTATAAACTCCCAAAATTGAACCAGGAAAAAATTGACAACCTGAATAGACCAATATCTAGTAACAAGATTGAAGCAGTGATCAAAAACCTCCCAAAAAACAAGAGCCCAAAACCTGATGGATTCCCTGGGGAATTCTACCAAACTTTCAAAGAAGAAATAACACCTATTCTCCTGAAGCTGTTTCAAAAACTTGAAGCAGAAGGAAAACTTCCAGACTCTTTCTGTGAAGCCAGCATTACCCTGATCCCCAAACCAGGCAAAGACCCCACCAAAAAGGAGAATTTCAGACAAATATCACTGATGAATATGGACGCTAAGATTCTCAACAAGATCCTAGCAAACAGGATCCAACAGCACATTAAAAAGATTATCCACCATGACCTGGTGGGATTCATCCCTGGGTTACAAGTATGATTCAACATTCACAAATCAATCAATGTGATAGAACAAATCAATAAGAGAAGAGAGAACCACATGGTCCTCTCAATTGATGCAGAAAAAGCATTTGACAAAATCCAGCATCCGTTCCTGATTAAAATGCTCCAAAGTATAGGGATAGAGGGAACATTCCTGAACTTCATCAAATCTATGAATGAAAGACCCACAGCAAATATCATCCTCAATGGGAAAAAGCTTGTAGCTCCCACAAGTATGGCAGCACAATCTTGCTTCAAAACCCCATAAACAAAAACAAACAAACAAACAAAAAAAGAAAGCAAAAAAACCCATAAGCAGCTTTATTTTGGCATATATCTATTTGCTTAAATGTCTTAAAGGGGTAATTTTAAGGGATATGTCTCCATTTAGCAGTCAAAACCTCCCTCCCTTTATATGTCTGCTTTTCACTTTTTATTTCAAACTACTTATTTTTTTTTTTAAGATTTTATTTATTTACTTGACAGAGAGAAATCACAAGTAGATGGAGAGGCAGGCAGAGAGAGAGAGAGGGAAGCAGGCTCACTGCCGAGCAGAGAGCCCGACGTGGGACTCGATCCCAGGACCCTGAGATCATGACCTGAGCTGAAGGCAGCGGCTTAACCCACTGAGCCACCCAGGCGCCCCACAAACTACTTATTTTTAATCAAGGACCAGGAGAACCTTCTGACCATCTTCCTCCCACCAGAAAATTCCTTCAACATCCGGTCTTAGTGATTTGCCAGCCTTCTCTGCAGCCTCAGAACTTCAAGGAATCACATAAAAATATTTACTGAACTCCTGGAGGTGATCTTTTAAGAGATGGGTGCTAATTGGACTGAGATCTTTTGTGCCTAAGCTTATATTTTAGACATCTTTGACCAAAAAGGTCTACAAACAGATCCAAAATGTGGTCTCCTCACATTGATCAATAAAAACTTAGGTAAAACAGAATTCTTGTTCTTTTAAAGAAAGCCCAGACCCACAAAAGAATCCAGGATGAGACGCAACCATAGACTTGAGAATTCATTATCCCCTGTGTTGGCTGCGGGTTTGTTTTCCTTTTTGTTTGATCTATGTAAGGACTTCAGACACAATGCAGTATTTAGGGACATATTAGTCAATTTACTAGAAATTCCTCAATGTTCCTTAATTAGAAGCCAGCAGGATGTCATAAAGGACATAACGACTTCTGTATGAAAAAATAACAATTCTAATCTCATTATTTCCTGGGGAAGGGAAGGGTGGCCCAGGAAACAGGCAAACCCTGCTAACTGTATCAGAGGCTTCCTTTCCCTGCCACGGATAATAAACATGACAATAGCTTCCTTTTCTCCTTCCCTGTGTTGAATATAAATGTAGGTTAATAAGCATAGGGAGTGTCTACTGTATGAAAGGCCCTGGAAATTCAAAAATGAGGAAGTCACGTTCTCAGCTTTCCAGGGGCTTCTGATTCAGAATAAGAGATGCAATAAAAGGGATCAGATATGGGATGATGAGAAAGTTCTGGAGATGGGTCGTGGTGATGCTACACACAGAGAAACAGACTTAACACCACTGAACCGTGCACTTAAAAATAGTTAACATGGTTAATTTTATGTGATGCATATTTTAACACACACACACCAAAAAGAGAAGGAAGAGAGACGATTCCTCCCCTTCTTCTGTCAGAGGTAGAATGAATCAAGATAAATCAACTGGCCTCAGCACCGTTCCTTGAACAAGGGAGAAGCAGGAAAGACCAGAGTGTGGGTTTCTCCCTTTGGGATGTTATCAGGCCCAGGCAGACGGTAAAGAGTCACATCTTGGTGGGACTCATCGTGGGTCATGTCTCAGTCCTCGAGGGCAAAGTCAGAGAGTCGTGCCTGTAGGGAGACGTTCTTTCCTGAAGAGGTACATGACTATGAGCACTGAGAAAAATGAATGAATGTTTATGGAAACTGTTCCCTTTACAGGTGACCCAGTAAAGGCAGAACCGGGCTCTTCCTCCCACAGAGGGAAAGGGCCCAGTGACACAGGCACCCCATGCTCAGAAGGGTTCCTGTTTTGGTTTAGTGCATCTTGAAATTCTTGACAATTTTTTCCACATCATCACCTTATTCTAGGCTCAGCAAATGAGATAGGTCACCAATGCTACAGAGTAGGACGGACACAGCCCTCTTCCCTCCAAAGCCTGTGTGAAGGGCAGAGAATAAGGGTAATGCTCAAAAGGGCACAGTCTAAGATGTTTCTCAAATTGCGAGAAGCCAAGAGGAATTCAGGGAGAGATACGTCCATGGGAAGGGGTTGTCCCTTCAGACCAAGACACACAAAGAAAGGGTTGCATGTTGGAGTGTGTGCATGGGTACACAGTGAAAAATGAAACCAGTCGGGGTGGGGGCAGGATACGTAGCTAATAGCTTGAAATGCCTTCCCTTACAGAATGCAAGATGGCGTTCGAGTTAACTAGAACTTTGTCCTTATTAATATCTGATACCCTTCAAAAAGGGTATCCGAAAAAAAGCCTTAGATATTAATGTTAGAATGTGTCACATGGGTCTGGTGGAGATTGCGGGACACGGGCTAGAAGAGGCACGTCAGCTTTGTTGCTTTCTTTCTGAGCTCCAGTGGAAAAAGTCTCTATCACTGCATACCCCAGACGTGCAGGAGACTTTCTGAAGTAACAGAGTCTCCCACAATGCAGGAGTCCTCCAAATTTTATGACTCACCCATCTTTAGTAAAGATGGGCCCTTGAGAAGAAGGAAGGACCTCAGGACTGTCCACCCCCATGTTGTAAAAACTAGATTATGTCACTACTACATAATTTTTATTATATACATATATCTATATCCATATGGCTTACTGAGGAATGTCAATTCATTAGGATATAAACTTGAATTTTTTGCCAGTAACTATCCCTAGATGTCTTGTATCAAGTAATGCCTTCCTTATTATCTTGATCTAAATCCATAAGTTTTCAGACATTCTGACTTACACAAACAGTATCCTTTCTTCAGCCTGTACGACTCAGCTCTATTTATTCTAAAAATTTCAATACTGCATTTGATTCAAAATTCTGCTGTCTGTCCCACCGCACCCCAAGCACAAGCCACACCTTTGGCTTGACTGACCTGAAGGGAGGAATGGGTTGCGAGGTCTTTCACATCTCCCCTTTCCCCTTCCTCTACCCAGCTGCTTCCTTCTCTGTCAGGGGAGAGCTGAGGTAGCCGGGAAAGAACAAAAAATACCCTCCTAACTGGGCCAGGTCACACTCCTGCCTGAGGTTGGTGGTAATTCTGTTCTCACTCATTGTATATGCCCTCCTGCTGGCTGGTATGGACAGATGGTGGCTCCAACATGGTCCACTGGTAAAAACTCACTTGTCCCATCTGATTGTCCCCAATTCTCTGGAAAAGCAGACATCCAAAAAGGGAATAAAAATGACAGTCGTCCTTTCCATATTCCCCTTCTTTTAAACAAGAATTCTTGTGGAACCTCCCCCTTGGCCTTGAGAAAAGAAAGCATCTCCCCCACAGAAATGTGAGGGGAGGGACAGAGCTGGTTTCTGAATGTGTATCTGTCTCAGACCTGAGGGGAGGTAGCTGAACCATTGTTGGTTTTGCCTCAAACCAGGAATGTGAGATGCAGCCGTCATCCTAGGACAACTGGAAGCCTGCTTGTTGTATCTGCCTTTATTAAAATTAAATAAAATAGTAATACCATAGGACTTGGGCAGTGATGGTGGAGGTATACACAGAGAGCATTTTCATAATACAGTGAAGGGACATTCACCTAAACTAAGAGAAGAAGGATGAGGACAATTTGCTAGAGAAGAGAATGTCTTCACTACATCCTAACTGGAGAACAGAAATCATCCTTCTGGAAATTTACAAGTGGAGCAAAGTTTCTCAGCCTTGGCACGACTGACGTTCAGGGAAGGTAATGCTTTGTTGTAGGAGGCTCTTCATGCGTCCCTGGCCTCTACCCACTCCACGACAGCAGCACCCTTCGCCAAGATACAAACACCTACGCATGTCTCCAGACACTGCCAGCTCTCCCAGGAAGGCAAAATCGCCTCTGGTCCAAAACCTCTGCTGCTATTACAGGCAGAGGGGAATCATGATCAAATGTTCAAGGTGTGAAAAAGTGGACATCATGAAAACAGCACATAGTTCCATATTCGTGGAGCGTGAGGTACAGGGCAAGGCGGCTCATGGTGGGAGGTGGCAACGGAGAAGCATGGAAGGCTGATGACAGAGGGTCTGGTAGAACTTCCACAGGTGAAGGAATGTCATCTCTTTGGTGATAAGTCTCAGAAAGAGAACAACATATGGGATTTGAGTTCCAGACAGATAGTGAGAGGCCAGGAGAAAAGTAAGACTTCAGGCAGCTGGATCACTCAGGGGTTATGTTGGAAGTTAAGGCATAAGTTGATGAAAAGCACCTGAACTGGGGGAGCAGCAGAAGGGACACGAACGGAATGACATGTGCATAGGAAGCCTTGGGGGGGGCGGGGGGGTCCAGCTCTGCAACTGACAGCAAAAGCCCACAGATGATGGGCCATCACGCCCCATGGCTGGGAAAGGAGACGAGACGGGCTATGTCAAACTGTAGAACCCTTCTTTCTCCCCTTCGTTGCTTTAAGATCCTAGCCTATGGAAATCTGTTTCATCTGGGCAGTCTTCTGGATTTCCCAAGGATGAAATGCCCTGAGGTTTTAAGCAACAATGGTGCTTGTATTTCCACCCTTACCACCTTACATAACTTGTTCAACACAGGAATCATCACAAACAACACAGTAGACCTCTGTCAGTAGCGGAGAATCCCTCTTCTCCAACACCATTGTGACATGACTCCTCCAGTGGCCAAACTACCAGTGAGGAGTCGTTATGGTTTTGATATTATCTCGGCAAACTATTAAAAAGAAAACATGAGAGAGGCCAAGGTCCTTGAAAAAGAAGAAAGGGCTCCTAATTTGATAAAAAATGACTTGGCCTCAGGCTGGTACTTTCACTTACAAGAAAACCTGGCTACAGTTTGGATCTGGTGCATTATGAACGCATTCTACTGGAAGCCTTTCTGAAAAGGAAAGCTTTGTAGCAACAGTATAGATACAAAAGCAAAGGGATGCTGGTTGTAGAGTTGAGCGAACATCAACGGCATTTTTACTGTACTATGTGGAGAGAATCTTAAAAGGAGACTTGGCTACTGAATAAACTTTTCATGATAAGCAACCAGGGAAGTTAAGCTCCCCTTATTAGCCTCTTTTTCTGTTCTTCTCAGTGGCCCATATCGTTTAAACTAATGAGCAGCAGCAGTTGAACCACACAAAAGGCTTCTGATAAACAAGAGCTAAGGGAGGGCAGAAAATGGGCAAGATGCAGCTCTAGTAACATAAATCTCAACGCAAATCCAAAGTCTGGCATTTGTGGCTTCCACGGTGCCCCCAAATGACACAGAAAGGCATTGGCCGGATCTCTTAAGTATACCTTTCGCATGTTAATGTTACAAGAATGTAAAAAGGATTCCATTTCCTACTTGATATATTCTCTCCCAATGTCTTCCAGGTCCAAAAATTTGGAGACTCTCCAAACAATGCATAATAACAGGAGGGGAGGAAGGAAGTGAAGGAGGTGGGAGTCGTGAGGGAGGGGAGGAGGTTAAGAGCAATTTGCATTTCTCGTGTTCCACACTTGTTTAACAGGCTATAATCAATACCACCACTGACTTGGTTTCAGCTAAGTCGCAAGCATGCCTGGTGTCAGTACTAAGAAAGCTGATTCCCAGGTCACAATATTATGTGGGGGTAGGAAGAGGGTGTCTCCATTTTGAGGCATCCCTTAGTTAATGGCCTCTGCATTCTGTTCTGGGGAGCCCAACGCAAATTGCCTCACTTCTCTATGTAACATAGACCTCTTCAGTCAAGTGCGACCCAAATCCAGCACCGCTGACCCCTTTAGACAACCTCCAAAACAGAGCCACTCAATGTACAGTCATGGAGCAGTACCGTACATGTCATCCTTAAGTTTGTTAGAAATTCCGAATGACAGACTCCACCCAGGCTTACTGAATTAATCACTGACTATGAAGCACTTTGGGAAGTACTGCACAAGTAATGCACGCATGTCCTTCTAAAAGGAATGGACCAATGTGGGGTTTTAGCACTTGTGTAGGGACTAGCATGAGGCCCAACCTGCTACCAGTCAAGGACAGGGGAACCCCACATCATCATGATGGATTTTTTAAAAAGTCCTTCATCACAGGGTCTGAAAAGTACAACTCTAGACCAGAAGTCAGCCAACTTTTTCTATAAAGGACCACACAGTCCGTAAAGCTTAATGTCTTAAGCTACGTAGGTCATAAAGTCTCATTTACCTGTTATTATAAAGCAAAAGCAGGAAGAATGTGGAAGCAAATGAGCATGACTATGTTCCAATAAAACTTTATCTACCAAAACAACTGGAGGGCCAGACTTGGTCCTCTGGCTGTTCTGTGCCAACTCCTACTTAAAGGATGATTGATGGCTAAATATGATGACATCAGAAGATTATGCTGATTCCACTTGAATCAATATAACCCTCACTTGTGAGAACTGAGGAGACGACACAAATCACCACAATCCCCTAGTTTTGTCAGTGATTTTCCCTACTTTCCGGGGCCACAGAAATAGAAACTGTTCCTCTCCCTTTGCTCCTATCATAATCCTATGAGGATGAAGCAAACACATCTAGAAAACCTTCCACCACCACCCTAGCAAAAGCAAGAGGACTGAAAAGGAAATGTCCACATCAGAGAAAAAAAAAGTGAAGTCTCCCTTCCGCTAGGTCAGGGTTCTACAAACTAGGGTCCATTAGGGAACGACATCTGCCAACTGTAGCCTGTCACCTGTTTCTATAAAGTTTTATTGGAACAAAGCCATGCCCACACATTTAACACATTGTCTGTGGCTGCTTCAGTTCCTCCCATGACTGGCAGCCCCTTATTCCAGTCCAGAGAGCACCACGCAAGGACATAAGAGGACAGGTTTCTATGTTACCATTAATAGGACTCCTGCCAACTACTTTCTCTGGAAAAAATCTTCCTTTGCTAAAAAAAGTGGCACAGCCAGAGAGGCTTCTTGCTGAGTTTCTCCCAAGTTTCTCAGTGGCTTTCAAGTTCCTTTTAAGTAAGTTCTTTTACTATTAAAAATATATAGGCAGGATTACTAATTCATGAAGCAGTCTATTAGTCACGTAAAGGCAGCTTTAACTTGGTGCCTTTTTACATTAAACTCATACAAAGAATATTAAAAGCCTTGACAAGCAGAAAGAAAGAAAAAAAAAAAAAGAAAAAACCTAACAAAACTAACAAGATAGACAGTAACATCCTTGCATCTAGATGTCTGGAACATTCCCAGAGTGAGTGAACAGTTGCTAAACAAATGGGTTCCCTTATTTCCCCGAGAATTGGGGGGCTGTTTTTGTCCAAGCTTCAAAGAAAAGAAAGCATCATAAATACACGGAGCAAACTTCAACAAACAAAACCTTCCGGCCTTTGAGGCCTTTGAATTCATTGTAAGGAACACTCACAACATGAAGGAAAGTAGGCTGCACTAGTTTGGGTAAAAGCAGAAATTCACAAAAAAAAGCTCTGTGTAACATGGTGCTAACAAAACACAGTTGTTTCACGGGTAGCCTGCTGGAAGGAAGCCAGGGCTGTGTCAGTTACCTAGCGGTCTGGGGAGCCTTATAAATACTACGAGTGCCACCTTCTGGTCTTCCACTCCTATTGCACGTCCTTAGGCCCATGTTGGCCTCATTTCCCCCAAGCCAGTGAATCCGTATATCCTAGAACCATGGACTCCTCGAAAAAGAGATCTGCAGAGACCTCCGCAGATCTTTATAGATCATGGAGACCGAGGCCAAGCTGCCTTTGTGCTGGCTTTTAATACTGACTTTTGAGACACC
The DNA here is from genome assembly GCF_020171115.1 of Neogale vison. Lineage (NCBI taxonomy): Eukaryota > Metazoa > Chordata > Mammalia > Carnivora > Mustelidae > Neogale > Neogale vison. Next base: position 173,706,977 of record NC_058091.1, read on the forward strand.
CCCCCACCCCCCTCAGTTTAGCCACAGTGGGAAGCCCTGAATCACTTCTAACTCTACTTCTTGGCTCCATAAAGCTTGAGAATTCTGTGGGCAAGAGAGAGAGGATTATACAATGGAGCTCCCGCCCACCTGCAGCTCTCACCATGCCCCAAAGAATGCCAGGCAAAGAAAGGGTGGTCACTGGAGAAGCTGAAGAAGACTTCAGCTTCAGCTGAAGGTACTTTACTATTCCCTGGTAATGAGGAACGGGGATCTTGGGTTCGGGGCCAGGTTTCCTTAGGTAAGCCGTCCTGCTCCTCATCAGAGCATTTTAGGCGTCAAAGATGGGCAGGGAAGTAGTTGTTTTTCTATTTTCTAACACTCACTGCAGAGATAAGATTAAGCACATAAACAGGGGAAGCACCCAGAACCTGATGGGAGAAGCCCACTTACACAACCCCGCAAAGAGAACGAGCCTGGCTTTTCAGAGACAGGAGCTCTCTGCTTTGCCTGCCTTAACCCCCAGTCACACTCTGGATGCAAACAGAGCAAGGCCAGCCACAAGGTTTCAAGGAAGATCAGGAAGGGAAGGCTTACCATGTGGCAGGGAGGTAAGTAAGGCGCAGTGGGAAATACATCAGGGTCTGGGGGGGAAAGTGAAAGTTGTGTAGCCCCTTCCTTGACAGAGATGAGGGTCTGGTCTGCCTGTGCTAAATCCTTTTGCTTCTGATTTGAAAAACATTTGGCTTCCTGAAAAGTAAAAGCTACTAGGGGCCTTTTCTTAATCCATCTTGCACATCCTTGGAATTGACGTCAACAAGTCACAACGGGAGTTTCCACCAGTTGTCCCTAGTGGAGCAATGATGGCAATGATACAGGGCCAGTGTGGCCCTGGGCCCCCAAGGGGAGGGACAGGAAGGATGTTCACTGGGATCCTCTGGGCTCTGTCAGGAAGAGGGAAAAACACATCCCTCTAAGGAAAAAAGGCATTTATCTCAAAGAAAAATGGTTGTATTGGGGTGGGGGTGGATTTCGAACTTAATGAAGCCAACCAATGGTAAAGGAAATAAGCTGCCATCTCTTTGGAACGTTAGAAAAATAATGTTTATATTCAGAAGATGCTGTTATGATTTACAATGACTTAAAATTATAGTTGCCATTTGTTGACGGACACTGTTTTCATCAGAGAGGCATCTGTTACCCTGTTTTACAGATGCTCAAACTGGGGTTCAACAAAGTGCAGTAACTTTTCCAGGATCAACAGGGAGTAGGAAGAAGTGAGTCTAGCTCTGTCTCCAAGTCTCTGCTCTAGCCACTCTGCCCCCAGCTTCCAGGATTAGAGCCCTTGATTTGTTCTCACAAAATACAGCTGGCACATGAGCACTTCTATTGAGAGCCTCACAATTCTGAAACTGAAGACTTGGAAAGACAGATCTCCACATGGGAATCAGAGACTTGCAGAACCGGCTCTGCAGACAGCTCGCTCCGGACCCCCAGACTCCCAGCTGAGGACCAGAGTGGCTGGGGCTGCCTCTAACAACAGCTCTTCCAGCAGCAGAAACCATGGTAGTTGCCCCCAGGTCTGGCCACGTCAGCAGCCGGGAATGCACTGCCCTTTCTCAGGCCCGCACAGTCACTATCTCACTGTCACCTTTTCTGTCTCCGGTACTTTCAATTTGGACCCTTCCAGGGTGAGAAGGGGGCTACGATTTGTAGAAAGTAGGTGCTTTACACTGAGCCTGAGAGGGAATTTCACCTGCCACAGCCTCCTACAGCAGAAGCCCGCCAGCAGGATACTCGACAATCAAGAGAGAGAAGGATCGTCTCCACAGTGACTAGGGGAGACACCAAAACCACCATAAAGACCACACAAAGACTGGCTGCCCTACACCAGCTTCCATGGTCCCCCTTGTTAATACGCATACGATTCCTTAAGGAGTGGGATGTGAAGGGGCAAAATCTTCCAAAGGAGAACAGCTCCCATGTTTGAATCCTGAATCAAATGTTTATCCCAAAGACAGTGAGCTAATTTAACAGAGACTATTTAAAAAACAGAAGAGACAAAACTACCAAGATACCAAGAACTGGCAAGTTTTAGATTTATTTTTCCTACTCCTAAATGGAATATGGGACTTAGGAAAAGATGAGGTCATGTATAGAAAAATAAAGAGTATGGGTTTTTGGGGATGGGGGGGGCGGTTGGACATTTAAGTTGTAATGTATAAAATGTTGTCCGGCATGTGCGTGTGTGTTTGTGTTTTATGTCAGATAGCCTCACTTTCTTTTTGACATGCAAGGATTTCAGCAAGGCATTTTTATAGTCATTCCTGATATCCTTGTGGACAAGTTGGAGAAATGTGGGCTGGATGATAAAACACTTACGTGAACTCTCAAGCTGCCTATATTTTGTTCCTTTTTGGACACCGAATTTTCAGAGAGACAGTGACAAAGTGGATTTTCCTGTAACAGAATGGCCAGAATGACAAAGAATCTGGTAATCCTGTCCTAGGGGGGATAGAATGTTTTATCTTAGAAAAATGAAGGCTCTGGGTGCAGGAAGGAAGGAGGTATGCATCTGTGATAGAGTGGAATGAGCACTCTCTTGGAGGCAACCAAGGTTCAAATCATGAATCTTCCTTACTACAAAATGCTCTGTGTCATACACATGCACTCACCACGCTCTGTATTGTAACTCCATTTTTTGCAACAATATCTACAGGGTAGGCTGAGCAATGCTGCCGAATGGGACAGAGAGCTAGAACTAGAGAGAACGGGGCAGCAGAGGAAGGAAATCTAGGAAAAGAACCGGCAGCCCCAGGGAGGTGTTGATAGTCACAAAGTAAATTCATATTCTAGATAGGGCACTTCGGGAGCAATTCCAGAGAGAAGACAACCGAGATGCCACGGGAATATAGTTTTGACCCCATGGGCAAGTGAGGTGGAGATTCTGGTCAAAAGACCAGCTCTCGGGCGCCTGGGTGGCTCAGTGGGTTAAGCTGCTGCCTTTGGCTCAGGTCATGATCTCAGGGTTCTGAGATCGAGTCCCGCATTGGGCTCTCTGCTCAGCAGGGAGCCTGCTTCCTCCTCTCTCTCCCTCTGCCTGCCTCTCTGCCTACTTGTGATCTCTCTCTGTCAAATAAATAAAATCTTAAAAAAAAAAAAAAAAAAAAGACCAACTCTGGAGGAGGGCTAGATCCAAGAGAGATTCATCCAAGAGCTGATGAAGATGACTGCAAATAGGGCTGAACCCTGGATGTGGACCTGACAGGAACAGAGCTGGAAATCAGCCCTCTGCCACCTTGGCTCTAACAGGGGACTCCTCTCAAAACCCTACTGAAGGAGAGAGTTATGGAAAAAAACCAAAAGAGGAGAATCTGCCTACCCCAAGGGAGGTATAGAAAGCTGCCAGCTGCCCCCTTCTGGACCACAGACGACAGGACCGAGTGGACCACAGACTTGCCTGGAATTCCACTCGAGGTTCATCATTCGTTTTGCTTAAATATAAATGGTCCTGGAGTGTTTCTTATCACACTGTCAGCATCCTTGGGAGAAATAATATATTAAGCATTACAGAGTATTAATACCTTAATGAGGCTTGGTTCCAGAAGTCGCACTCATTTTCAGTAGTGATGGTTAAGCAGGACCCAGACTGCAAGGTCAGGAATGACTCCGTTTCATTCAATTCATTGTTTGGGAGAGCCAAATAAGAGCATGGCGTCCTCCGTGCTGGGTGGGGGAGGCCAGGCGGGAGGGTGGGGGTGGGGTTACAGGGCCTAGGCCCACAGCAGGGAGGAGCCCTGCATATCTACAGGCAAGGACAGATCGAGATGAGGCTGAGCTCAGGGAACAGAAGGGTGGGGAGAAGTCCGAGTGGTCCTGAAGCAAACCTCATCCACCTGGTAATTCAGCTGAGGGCCAGACCCATCTTTCCCTGCTTTTTTTCACATCTCCTCGCCAACAACAAAGTAAACATGCGCTGACTCAGTGCATTCCTTGATCATTGGAAAAAATTATTCTTAACAGAATAACTAAAAGAAAACCATTTATCCATTCCTAAAGCATGACCTCACTAAGATTAATCTGTTTTATTTGAAGTCCTTTGAACTAAAAAATCAGACATGTGCCTTTTGCAAAATGAGAAGAGCCAATCTCTCCTCACCTTTTTTCTTTCTTTCTTCCCCCCCCCACCCCCTCCCCCGTTGCCTTTTTTCATACCCAGAACCTGGGTAAATAACTTTAGAGGGACGGGTTGCGGGTGCGAGGGAGGCCACACAGGAAGCCAAAATCAATGCCCCGATTTCAGTGTATTAAACACAGGCATGTGAAGGCCTTTTCAGTCCCTCTCATGTTAGAAAGAGAAACTAAGAGGGAAAACCAAGAGTCTCCTAGAAGCGGGTACCCTGACAGTTCTGAGAAGTGACTCCTGTCAGAAAGAGAAGAATATCAAATCTAAGAGCGCTTAACAACCTGGGGTTGTGTACACAGAGGGAAAGGTCTCTAGTTGTCTCAAAATCTTTGAGGACTTAGGATGTTCCAGTTCATGATTGAGGTGAAGTTATTGAGAAAAGACAGAACGGGATGAAAGGATTCTCTAGTTAAACTCACAATTGAAAATATCTAATATCTTAAATGCATCCATAGGCATGACAGAGCTAATAAAGATGAAACCACCAGTGAATTAATTATTGGATCCATTAGAGGCAAGTCATCACTGGTAAGGGACTGTGTTAGGAAAAAAAAAATGTGCAAAGGATCAATATGTCACCTAAATTCAGACATGAATGAGACGCAAGCCTCTCTCAATAAACACCAAGACTGAGAATTTGCTACAGAAATAACGTGATGTTGGGGGCACCTGGGTGGCTCGGTAGGTTAACTGGCTGACTCTAGGTGAGTCAGGCTCATCTGGCTCTGGCTGAGATCAGGTCGTGATCTCAGGGTCATGGGATCAAGCCCCAGGTCAGGCTCTACACTGAGTGGAAAGTCATCTTCAGGATTCTCTCTCCCTCTGCCCCTCCCCCCACTTTCTCTCCCTCTCTCTCTCTAATAAATAAATAAATAAATTGTTTAAATACATTCATTTAATAAATAAATAATAAATAAATAAATAAACAAATCTTATAGGAAAAAGAAAGAAGAAATAACACAAAGAGGTTCCAGAGAGAACAGATGAGAGAATCACCAACCGACCATTCTGTGATGGTCCCTCCCCTCTAAAGCCTAGAGGTGAGTGTGAGAGCCTGGAGGCTTCTGACAAAATCAGGTGGACAGGCAGGGGTCCCCTCATTCCAATTCACGGGCTTGTAAGGACCTATTTAGAAACTGTCCCTGCTCCCCTTCCCCCAGGGGATTTACTTGGAGAAAAGTCCCAGAAACCAGCTTCAGGTAATAAAGCCCAGATACAAAGGTGGGTCAGGCCAGGTGGAGACATCAGATCAGTGGGAGGATGCATACTGTCTCCCTGGTTACCAAGGAGTATGGACCCTGCCCTTTGGGAGCCTTTTGGGTGTCAATCCAATCAAGGTGTAATAGGCTGGTTCAAATGTCTGCTAGGGTAAATCGTCACTCACTTGGTCACCTAGCATCACTGTGGAGTTTCCTGTGTGTGTGACAATCTCATTGGCCACCTGTGCGTGGCCAGGCCTGACTGCATGGCCTTTGCCCTTAAAAGCTAGTCTGTGAAACAGAAGGGTCGCCCTCTCTTGTAAGAGGTGTGGCCCCGAACGTTCGGTTAGATTCTTGATGCTTGGCGCGAAATAAAGCTTTGCTTGACCTTTGCTTTATATCAGTCTCGCTCCTTTAATCACAGACCCATTATTGGGGCATAACAGTGCTTAGATCTGATCCATACATAGGTACTCTCACAGGTGTCCTCTTGACTGAGAGCAATCTACCATCTCGCCAACAAGAGCTCATTCCGCCCCATCCTGTGGGTCTGCATCAAAAAGACACACTGGTTCACGGATCACCATCTTAAGAGGTTCACTGGGATTCCCAGGACTGAGATGCAGAGGAGACAGGAGATAGAGTTTCCTATTTAGTCCACTCCAGTCCCATGAACATTTTTACAAAAGCCTGTAAGTGAAGAATATTAAATATGACTAGCCTCCTACAACTCAGCATGGAAACTGGAAAATCTTATCAAGTACTGAGAACCCTAAGTTTTATTAACCCAGGTCGGGTTTTTACAAAACATTATTTCTTTTTTCAATAAACTATTTAAGAAGACAAGAAAATGACGTGTTTTTAAGTATGAGTGGACAGTTTTCGTTGCCTTTCCAGCTTCTGTTATGCCTTCTCGTGCTGTTGATTTTCCTCTGAGAACTTCTCCCTTGCTTTGTCTCTACCCACTGGACTCTCCAGGGTTCCACAGGCCCCAGGGGAAGACAAGGATCCAGCTTAAGCTATCCAGTGCATAGGATCTCCCTACATCCCAGTCAAGGTTCAGAGGGGGGCATGTGACCTAAATCAGTGCTATCAGAGAGAATCCCAGGAGCTTTACAGGATCCGCTGGAGAAAAGGCAGGGAGTCAGGAAGCTCTGAAGCTGGAAAAGCTGCAGCAATGAGACTGATGGTGAGAGAGAAGACAATGCAGCGGAAGCAGGAGTGAGAGATGGAGAGAAACAGAGTCCTGGTGACACACTGGAGCCCCCTCATCAAACAGCCCTATGGAGCCCTCTCATCTTGGACAGCCCTTAAATTCCCCTCTTGCTGAGCCCATCTGTGTTGCTTTTCCATTAATAACTACTAAAATCACTGGCTGTAATGATTTCAGATAAATGAGATGCTCTTCTATGGAAATGAGTATTTATAGAGCCAATAATTGTGCATCAGTTAAATACTTTTCACTTGTCTCTCAAAATCATATTTTCCTCTTATTCTAAACCTCAGGAATTATGAATTGTTCCCAAAGATAGGACTCCCAGTTTTTGCAGCTGTAATCTAAAGCACATCAGAATAGTTCCTCTTGCCTTCCTAAAAAAAAAAAAATCGGGATTTTTTTTTTCCACTGAAATTTCCTTAATATTTTTCTCACTAGAATTACCCTTCATTTTCTCTTAAAATTCCGTTAACCTTTGCCCATGGAAATCTACTATGAAACATTTCCTCTAGAATAAAAACTTTCTTTGAAAATTGCAACAGCTGAAAACAGTGGGTTTTAAATGTTGAATAATTCACAAGTTATTTTTAGGGATCATTCTCAAAAACAATTATTACATTTGGCTTACCTAACATGAAATAGTATATGAAATATATGCAAATTATTTAAAAAGGGAGCAGGGTCCCAAATAAAAATACTTTTTAAAAAAATCCTGTGAGGGGCGCCTGGGTGGCTCAGTGGGTTAAAGCCTCTGCCTTCAGCTCAGGTCATGATCCCAGGGTCCTGGGATCGAGCCCCGCATCGGGCTCTCTGCTCTGCAGGAAGCCTGCTTCACCCTCTCTCTCTGCCTGCCTCTCTACCTACTTGTGATCTCTGTCTGTCAAATAAATAAATAAATAAATAAAATCTAAAAAAATCCTGTGAGAACGGGCGCCTGGGTGGCTCAGTGGGTTAAAGCCTCTGCCTTCGGCTCAGGTCATGATCCCAGGGTCCTGTGATCGAGCCCCACATCCGGCTCTCTGCTCAGCCTGCTTCTCTTCCTCTCACTCTGCCTGCCTCTCTGCCTATTTGTGATCTCGTCTGTCAAATAAATAAATAAAATCTTTTTTTAAAAAAAATCCTATGAGGGGCCACCTGGGTGGCTCAGTGGGTTAAGTCGCTGCCTTCAGCTCAGGTCATGATCTCAGGATCCTGGGATCGAGTCCTGCATCGGGCTCTCTTCTCAGCGGGGAGCCTGCTTCCTCCTCTCTCTCTCTGCCTGCCTCTCTGCCTACTTGTGATCTCTGTCTGTCAAATAAATAAATAAAATCTTTAAAAAAAAATCCTTTGAGTAAAACAAACCAATTTCATACACATCCTCCCCCACCTGGTATGAATCTAATGCAGAGGGTGAGTCAGCTTCAACCCCAAGTCATCCCAGCCTCAGAGCCAGTCCCAGGAGCAGCTGGCAAGGTCAGCTTCAGTCCCCTAGGCTCGACCCGGGCTGGCCCTTTCCGCACAGCGGTGCTCCTACTTCCCCGCCCTGACAAGAAAAAAGCCTTCCAAGCTTTGCTTTCTGAATGGGCATAAAGTGCCTAATGGAAACCAGGAAAAAGCTTCCTCCTTGTGGAGCTGGCTACACCCCTCTGCCCACATTTCCCCCAAGGTACAGACTGAGGAAATGCCTTTCGGCAGTTTGGTGCAAATGAAATTTGAGAAATTTGCACAGAATGTGTGGAACCCATTGTTCATATCTCAGCTTATTAGTTGTTTTCCTCCGGAGAGCACAAAAGAGCTCCTGAGAGGGAAGAGGAATCCCGTAGGAGGAGGGAAAGCCTGAGGGGCCTCCCAGAGGACCCTTCCCTGCAGGCTCCATTCATTACAAATGACTTCCGCAGAGGCCTATTGAAAGGAGGTCACAGGTATTTACCTTCCTTCTCTGTCTGTTTCAATCCCTTTTACGGAGGAGAGAAAATGCCAGTGCTCTCCTCATCCTTGAGTCCTCCAAGAATTCATTCTGCACGTTTTTTGTATGGAACGGTATACTTTTTAAACAACAAAAGAAAATGTCATTGGAATAGACTAAGCCTTATTCACAGACTGACTTCTTACCCGAGCCACACTGGATTACTCCTCCTCAGGCCCCTACCCCTTCAATCCCCTCATTTCTCACAAGTGAGGCTTTGTCAGAACTAGAGTATCTGCTTTTATGACCTGACACATCCTTGACTATCACCCAACTTTAATAACCCTGCAACAGAGCTCACATAGAGAAGTGTGGAGGGGATGCGACGAAAACAGAGCTGAAATCTATCGACGGTTGTCTTTGTGTGTGTGGTGAAACATGTCTGGTGATTAATGTATAACCTCAGTTAATGTATATGTATTCATTCAACAAATACTAATAAAATGCATCCTTTGGGCCAGACACTGTGCTAGAGGCTAAGTACGCACACACAAAAAAATGACAAAGAATATCTGCCTCCAAAGGTTTCTCCTTTTGGTGAAGAAAACAAGAAAACCATGTTCTGGAAAGTTGAAGCACAGAGTGTGGTATATTTAGGAAAATGAACATACTCAGGTCCAAGTGTTAACAGGATGGGTCACGTGGCTAACTGCCTAGGCAGCTTCCGGGGATGGCCCCACCTTGGGAACCTTCCAGGAACGAGGCCTGCTGTGCTCTCCGGAAAGCTCTGGTATCTGATTCTGTTAGCGCACGGACCGTGAATCTGTCACTGGGACGTTAACTCATCTTAACTGGGCTTAACCAGGAATTCTAATTCACAAGTTGACAATGGAATTTGCACTGTCTGTGGAGTATTATGGACAGAGAGGGCTTGAGGTGATGAGCATCCCACTCACTCTGCCTCACGAGACCGCTCTACCCACACATTCTCCACCTCGGTTATGCTCTGGAGCGTGTTTAGATGAGTAGGGAGCCTAAGGCAGAGACATCACGCGAATGGAACACGTGTTGGATGACTTCAGGCCAGAGCAGATGAGGAGCCCATCGCCACACTGGTGAGACCTGCCAAGGATACCTGGGTAGTTAAGACAAGAGTCACCCTCCCCACAGCCAAGGCAAGGGCATGTTTTCCCTGGTGACCAACCCACTTCCTTACCAACTCTTTGTAAAGTTTAAATACATGTAACTTTGATGTATGTACATATTTCTCTGGCGGCAGATAAATTAAGAACGAAATTAGAATTACCTGTGATCTCCTAGATTTGGGAATGCTTCCCCTGCTCTACCCCCGACAATCTTTATACCATTTGCACAGATAGAGGATAGATGTCTGTATATATTTGCAGACATATACACAACTACATATATTTACATGTGTCCCGTGATAAGCTAAGGGATCTGGAATGTTTCACATCAGCCCCATGTCCCACCCAAAGACATTTCTGTTCAACATCTAAAATAATTAACAAGTAACTTAAATATTTCCAGTAGTCTTCTGCAAAAAGAAAAGAAAAAGACAAAGCAGGAATATATTTAGCAGAAATTCATAAAAAACCCTTTTACCTCATTTGATTGATTCCCTCTGTGTCTCACCCCTACAATTCTCTCCCAGCCCCCCAAAATTTACCCCTTCAAAACTCACTTGGTCTTTTCAAACCCAAAGTTTCTTGCTCGCTTTCTCTTCTTTTTGGTCCTTTTGCAGTATTAATCCGGTTATTTCCTCATCAGCATCAGCGTCTACTTTCCCCATTAATCTGTAAGCAGAGTGAGGGAAGTGAACCTGTCTTTCTTTTTTCTAACCAAGCCCCAATACCAAGCACAGTGTGTGTAATACATCTGTTGATCACTGAAAACCCACCCACACACACACATATATGGTTTTGCAGAATTCTGTCAGTCCTCATCTACTTTTGAATCACTTGCATTTTGCATCGGGAACAATTTCCCAAGTTCTAACAATTTCTTCCCACAGGCCAGTTGTTATTGGTTGCATAATATTCCATTTTACATAACTGTTCCGTAATTTCATCATTTCCCAATCTGGATGTTTCCCTTTACTCTGCACAAACAATGCATCGGTAAATACCTTTGCACAAAACTGCTTCTGATTATTCCCTTAGAATGATTTTCTACAAGTGGAATCTTGACTTGAATACAAACTTCTTAAGGTCTGAACACAGACTACCCGACTGCTTCACAGAACAATTGCCATTTCAATTCCACAGCACACAACAGTGCCCTTCTCCCTGAACCCTTCCCAGCACAGAGTATTGGGGGTATATGTTTTTATCTTTTCAAAATTGAAATCTGAAAAACAATATATTTCTTTTGGATATATTAATACCTTCAGTAAGGACTGACTTGACCTGGGAGACAATACGCATTAAATCTTATATGACGGACAGTTACAGTTTCCAAGGTGACCCCGTGTCCTCTATTTCCAAGTTGATGCCTTACATTTTCTTGGAACAAGGTGAAGTATAAATGAATACAGTCTCCAAGTTCTAGATGAGCACTCACTGCTGCTCCCCCGGGAAATAACTGAAGACAACCCCAGGTGCAACCAAAAAAATATATAAGAAAAGCCCCAGAGAGGACACAGAGAAAAAATGATCAAAAGGAGCTTTTGGAGGAGAAAAATGATCAAAAGGAGCTTTGAACAAAAGTTCTTCAACAGTTAGCCAGGGAAGGTAAGTACATACACTAGACTATTACATTAGTGGCCCCAGTGTATCTCATGAGCATCCTGGTGCACAGACCCAGCTCAGTCCTTTCCCACACTGACACTGAGCTTGACCATGTGACCTGCTTTGGCCAAGGGGATATCAGCAAATATGACTCTGTGGAGACTCCACAGGCACCTGTCCATGAGCACTTGCCCACCCTCACATGGAGAAGCTCAGAGGGATAATCACACACAGAGAGATGATCACCCCAACTATTCCAACAGAGGCCCCAGACACATGAGTAAGGCAACAGTAGAACCTTTAGCCCCAGTCAAGTTGCCAACAGACAAATCAGACAGTCACATGAAGTCACAGAAAGTCATATAAAGCACTAGTAAGACAAATGGAAAAATCATGCAAATCAGTATTGCCTTTGTCCACAAGTCTTGGGAATTTGTTATGTAGCAATTGATAACTGATCCAGCATATTCTAAGCATTAAAAAAAAGCATTCATTTAACATGTACTGAGCACTGACAATGCATGGTCCTGAAGGAGAGACTCACATGTTAATAATAACAACAACAACCAAAAAAAGCCTATACAGGGACAATGGTTATAATATTTGATAGGTATAGACACAAAGGAAGGAGTCCTCTACTCTGGTTAGTCAGAAATTTCACAGGAACTTTGTCTTAAAAAATGAGCAGGCTGACTAAGAAGATTCTTAAAAGCTAGAGGAAACAATGATGGTGTACAGATGAGAAACAGAACAGGATGTTCAGGAACCTGCACATGGTTTTATCCAGGATGAGTACAGGCAGGAGAAAAGCAAAAGATGAATTCTTCAGACTCAGATAAGGACTAAATAAATTCTTAGTATCTCTGTTTTTACAGATATTATGTGGGCAAGTAAAGAATAGAAGTGAGTCTCTACCCTTAAGCCTATACTACTCTGCCTTTCTAGAATGTCCAATGTATTTAGATCTAAACGCATTGTGGTATATAAATGTCATGTTTCTGCTCCACCTGAGATGATAAGGTACTGAGGTGGGGAGAGGCACTCAAGAGTGCTGTATCCCACCATGGACAGCTCATTCGGCAACTAGTTCATTCTAATTTGGGTACATTTTAGAAACCTTTTCTTAAAATTATTAATAAGAATCTGATATGACGGGGCGCCTGGGTGGCTCAGTGGGTTAGGCTGCTGCCTTCGGCTCGGGTCATGATCTCAGGGTCCTGGGATCGAGCCCCACATCGGGCTCTCTGCTCAGCGGGGAGCCTGCTTCCCCCCGTCTCTCTGCCTGCCTCTGCCTACTTGTGATCTCTTTCTCTCTCTGTCAAATAAATAAATAAAATCTTTAAAAAAAAAAAAAAATGAATCTGATATGACCTAACCCAGCAAACAAATTTTTGAAGATGTGGGGAACAGATAGAGAGATCCAAGTGACAGCCAACATGTAACATGAAACCAGCGGCATGAAACTTTAAGGGAATGTACTAATTGTTCACAGTGACTGAAGGATTACAAGCCACTACACAAGCCACTGAATTTTTTAACATGAAGAAACAGAGAGTAGAATGAAATAGCACCAGCTAATTCTTAGCTGGCAAGAGTAATTTTATTGAGTCACACTAAATTGCATTTTCACATAAAGGCAGGATTTTACATTAGTGAGAATATGATATAAAAAATAAAAGAATACAGTGAAGGTGAAATCAAACTTTTTTTTGTTTTTTTAAGATTTTTGAGAGAGAGATCACGAGTGGGGAGTGAGCGAGGGCCAGGGGTGGAAGCAGGCTCCTCACTGAGCAGGGAGCCCAATGCAGGGCTCAATCCCAGGATCCCAAAATCATGACCTGAGCTGAAGGCAGACACGTAACCGACTGAGCCACCCAGGTACCCCAGAATCAAATCTTGATTTTTTTTTTAAAGATTTTATTTTATTTATTTGACAGACAGATCACAAGTAGGCAGAGAGGCAGGCAGAGAGAGAGAGAGAGGAGAGGAGGAAGCAGGCTCCCTGCTGAGCAGAGAGCCCGATGTGGGACTCGATCCCGGGACCCCGAGATCATGACCCGAGCCGAAGGCAGCGGCTTAACCCACTGAGCCACCCAGGCGCCCTCAAATCTTGATTTTTAAGTACCTATACTGGTATTGGCCATCCAGCAATTTGTGGAATGTATAAAAGATTCCCAATTTGTAATTGGGTCCTAGCAAATATACGAGGCAGCAAGGTCCAGACCACCCCAACACACACTGTGAACTCCAGCCGCAGAAAAGATGGAGCTCCCCCCCTTAACCTCCTCAGCTGTTGATATTTACAGAGGACTCTCCCTCACACTGCAGATAAGGAATGACAGCCCATGCAACAAAATTAGTGAGGGTCGATGGAACAGGAGTCAGCAGTTAATCGCTTGTAGAAAGAAAGCTTCAGTGAAAGGAGCCAGACCCCTGTTTTCTCAGGATAACCAAATGCCTGACTCGTGTAGACTCATAAAATTGACTTGTTTTTTTCTGGGTCTAATTGACTGATGCCTGGGTATTACATAAACCTTAGGTGTCCTCAAGATAAGACTTAATACGATACTACTAATGCCAGACACCTTAATTACTTTCATTCCACCTGAAAGATTGCCTGGTAAAACGGATGGATGCCTTTTCCACCAAGATGAGCCCTTGCTTTGCAAGTGTCACGGGGCTCTGTGTGAGCCCTACTGAGGAACACCTTCAGTAAGTCACCCCAGTCAGATAAATCTGCAGCCATAAACAGTAAAGATGAAGTTAAAACTACAAAATACATTCCACACGTAAATATTTTTCCAAATTCTGTTTTGCTTATTCAAAGCTGACTCCAGTATGGTATTTTATAACTTCAAATCTGATTTTAAATCACAGAATATTAGACTTAGGAGGGACTGTGGAACTATTCTAGCTTAATAAATCACCCAAAAGAGAAACTTCATGTACAGCATCTCTGGAGATTGGACTTAAAACATGATGAAAGGAAAAAGGGAGGAAAAAAGCAAATTATTAAAGTAAATATAAAATCTCAAAGTAGCATATTTCATATTTGAATAGCTCTAATTATGAGAAAATTCTTCTATAAATTGGGGCTAAATATGATTCTTGAAATTTCCATCCAATGACACTTTTAAAAACGCATGTGATTAATCTCATACATTTACTTTTGTGTGAATACAAAGCTATATAACTGAACTTTGTTAGTTTTGCTCTTGCAAAATTTTTAGTATTTCTGATTTAAGGAAGCCTTGGTTCAACTTCTATCTTTATATACAAATATTTTTCAAAAATTTAACTATAAAGTTGTTCTATCTAATACCTCCACCAATAACTATTTTTGAACACACCTTCATTATTTATAAATTATATACACGTATTTTTTTTTACAATTGTATAGGCAGAGATCAATATGAACTTATAATAAGATCATCTAGAAAAAATAAAGAATGCTATGCCACCCAACAAACATCGCCACTCTGTGTAGCCAAATGACTCCCCTCATGCCTCACCCCAACCTATACATTCTCTGCCAAAAGACAATCAGTTTACTTTCTAGAAAGCTTTATGTGGTTGGGTGAGGCACTGTACTGGGAATGATTAAGTTAAATTCTACATACAGAAAAGGGAGACCTCCAGCCCCTTTACTTTACTCAGCTACTGACTTTTAGAGATCAAATTTATTCCAACCATGCACAAAACTGGAGGTCCTTCCGAGGAAATGGAACTGCTCAGAGAATACCTACACTATTTGGCAATTCCAGAGTGAAAAGACCTGCTCGTTGCCTTATTACCCCATTATAAACCTCACCCGCGGATAAGCTTCAATTGTACACACGGAAGTCTCATTAAGCTGGTTCATATCCCATTCTGCTATGTGAACAAAGAACCAAAATCACCAAAAATTTAAGAATGGTCTCAGACATAAAAACCAGAAATTAAAACTAAGATGGGGATGGGGGGAGAAGGCACACAGAACAGAGCACAGGTTAAAAAAAAAAAAAAAGGCGAACAACAACAAAAAGCAAACAGTAATCAGAGCTTTAAGAGACTATATCCATGAAATCAAGAACAGCATGTTGTAATCAAAGAATATTAACATAAAAAGAAAGATATCTTGGAGATAAAAATGTTATCCGCAAAATAGTTCTATATAAGGACTGGAAGTTAAAAGGGTGACAAAATGTACCAGAAAGTAGAACTTCAAAACCAAGAGATAGAAAATGGGGGAAAAAGTAAGAAATTTAAAATCAATATAAAATTTCCCATATCTAATTAATAGGAGTTCAAAAGAGAGAGAATAAAGAGAGGT